>NW_026961421.1:0-1200000 GCF_963924245.1 Chroicocephalus ridibundus
TTCCCTGCTGGCTCTTTGGGTGTGGGACCAGTCTCAAGACATGTGGCCATTTTTGGGCCTGGCGCGGCACCAAGTGGGAAAGGGTGCCTTTGAGGCTGAAGAGAGCAGGAAAGCCTGCAGCCCCCAGGTGTGTGAGGCTACGCAAGCGGTTCTCAAAGAGCTATAGAACAAGGCATAGTTTTCCCTGCTGGCTCTTTGGGCGTGGGACCAACCTCCAGACATATGGCCATTTTTGAGCCTGGCGCGGCACCAAGTGGGAAAGGGTGCCTTTGAGGCTGAAGGCAGCAGGAAAGCCTGCAGCCCCCAGGTGTGTGCGGCTACGCAAGCGGTTCCCAAATAGCTTTAGAACAAGGCATAGTTTTCCCTGCTGGCTCTTTGGGCGTGGGACCAACCTCCAGACATATGGCCATATTTGTGCCTGGCGCGGCGCCAAGTGGGAAAGGGTGGTTTTGAGGCTGAAGGCAGCAGGAGAGCCTGCAGCCCCCAGGTGTGTGGGGCTACGCAAGCGGTTCCCAAAGAGCTTTAGAACAAGGCATAGTTTTCCCTGCTGGCTCTTTGGGCGTGGGACCAACCTCCAGACATATGGCCATTTTTGTGCCTGGCGTGACGCCATGTGGGAAAGGGTGGTTTTGAGGCTGAAGGCAGCAGGAAAGCCTGCAGCCCCCAGGTCTGTGGGGCTACGCAAGCGGTTCCCAAAGAGCTTTAGAACAAGGCATAGTTTTCCCTGCTGGCTCTTTGGGCGTGGGACCAATCTCCAGACATATGGCCATTTTTGTGCCTGGCGCGGCACCAAGTGGGAAAGGGTGCCTTTGAGGCTGAAGGCAGCAGGAAAGCCTGCAGCCCCCAGGTGTGTGCGGCTACGCAAGCGGTTCCCAAATAGCTTTAGAACAAGGCATAGTTTTCCCTGCTGGCTCTTTGGGCGTGGGACCAACCTCCAGACATATGGCCATATTTGTGCCTGGCGCGGCGCCAAGTGGGAAAGGGTGGTTTTGAGGCTGAAGGCAGCAGGAGAGCCTGCAGCCCCCAGGTGTGTGGGGCTACGCAAGCGGTTCCCAAAGAGCTTTAGAACAAGGCATAGTTTTCCCTGCTGGCTCTTTGGGCGTGGGACCAGTCTCCAGACATATGGCCATTTTTGGGCCTGGCGTGGCACCAAGTGGGAAAGGGTGCCTCTGAGGCTGAAGAGAGCAGGAAAGCCTGCAGCCCCCAGGTGTGTGGGGCTACGCAAGCGGTTCCCAAACAGCTTTAGAACAAGGCATAGTTTTCCCTGCTGGCTCTTTGGGCGTGGGACCAATCTCCAGACTTATGGCCATTTTTGTGCCTGGTGCGACGCCAAGTGGGAAAGGGTGGTTTTGAGGCTGAAGACAGCAGGAAAGTCTGCAGCCCGCAGGTCTGTGGGGCCAAGCAAGCGGTTCCCAAAGAGCTTTAGAACAAGGCATAGTTTTCCCTGCTGGCTCTATGGGCGTGGGACCAGTCTCCAGAAATATAGCCATTTTTGTGCCTGGCGCTGGGCTAAGTGGGAAAGGGTGGTTTTGAGGCTGAAGGCAGCAGGAAAGCCTGTAGCCCCCAGGTGTGTGGGGCTACGCAAGCGGTTCCCAAAGAGCTTTAGAACAAGGCATAGTTTTCCCTGCTGGCTCTTTGGGCGTGGGACCAACCTCCAGACATATGGCCATTTTTGTGCCTGGCGTGACGCCATGTGGGAAAGGGTGGTTTTGAGGCTGAAGGCAGCAGGAAAGCCTGCAGCCCCCAGGTCTGTGGGGCTACGCAAGCGGTTCCCAAAGAGCTTTAGAACAAGGCATAGTTTTCCCTGCTGGCTCTTTGGGCGTGGGACCAATCTCCAGACATATGGCCATTTTTGTGCCTGGCGTGACACCAAGTGGGAAAGGGTGGTTTTGAGGCTGAAGGCAGCAGGAAAGCCTGCAGCCCCCAGGTGTGTGGGGCTACGCAAGCGGTTCCCAAAGAGCTTTAGAACAAGGCATAGTTTTCCCTGCTGGCTCTTTGGGCGTGTGACCAACCTCCAGACATATGGCCATTTTTGTGCCTGGCGTGACGCCATGTGGGAAAGGGTGGTTTTGAGGCTGCAGGTGCCAGAAAAGCCTGCAGCCCCCAGGTGTGTGGGGCTACGCAAGCGGTTCCCAAAGAGCTTTAGAACAAGGCATAGTTTTCCCTGCTGGCTCTTTGGGCGTGGGACCAGTCTCCAGACATATGGCCATTTTTGGGCCTCGCGCGGGGCCAAGTGGGAAAGGGTGGTTTTGTGGATGAAGGCTGCAGGAAAGCCTGCAACCCCCAGGTCTGTGCGGCTACGCAAGCGGTTCCCAAAGAGCTTTAGAACAAGGCATAGTTTTCCCTGCTGGCTCTTTCGGCGTGGGACCAATCTCCAGACATATGGCCATTTTTTTGCCTGGCGTGATACCAAGTGGGAAAGGGTGGTTTTGAGGCTGAAGGCAGCAGGAAGGTCTGCAGCCCCCAGGTGTGTGGGGCCACGCAAGCGGTTCCCAAAGAGCTTTAGAACAAGGCATAGTTTTCCCTGCTGGCTCTTTGAGCGTGGGACCAACCTCCAGACATATGGCCATTTTTGGGCCTGGCGCGGCGCCATGTGGGAAAGGGTGGTTTTGAGGCTGAAGGCAGCAGGAAAGCCTGCAGCCCCCAGGTGTGTGGGGCTACGCAACTGGTTCCCAAAGAGCTTTAGAACAAGGCATAGTTTTCCCTGCTGGCTCTTTGGGCGTGGGACCAACCTCCAGACATATGGCCATTTTTGTGCCTGTCGTGACACCATGTGGGAAAGGGTGGTTTTGAGGCTGCAGGTGCCAGAAAAGCCTGCAGCCCCCAGGTGTGTGGGGCTACGCAAGTGGTTCCCAAAGAGCTTTAGAACAAGGCATAGTTTTCCCTGCTGGCTCTTTGAGCGTGGGACCAGTCTCCAGACATATGGCCATTTTTGGGCCTGGCGTGGCGCCAAGTGGGAAAGGGTGGTTTTGAGGCTGAAGGCAGCAGGAAAGCCTGCACCCCCAGGTGTGTGGGGCTACGCAAGCAGTTCCCAAAAAGCTTTAGAACAAGGCATAGTTTTCCCTGCTGGCTCTTTGGGCGTGGGACCAGTCTCCAGACATATGGCCATTTTTGGGCCTGGCGTGGCGCCAAGTGGGAAAGGGTGCCTTTGAGGCTGAAGAGAGCAGGAAAGCCTGCAGCCCCCAGGTGTGTGGGGCTACGCAAGCGGTTCCCAAAGAGCTTTAGAACAAGGCATAGTTTTCCCTGCTGTCTCTTTCGGCGTGGGACCAATCTCCAGACATATGGCCATTTTTGTGCCTGGCGCGTCGCCAAGTGGGAAAGGGTGGTTTTGAGGCTGAAGGCAGCAGGAAAGCCTGCAGCCCCCAGGTGTGTGGGGCTACGCAAGCGGTTCCCAAAGAGCTTTAGAACAAGGCATAGTTTTCCCTGCTGGCTCTTTGGGCGTGGGACCAGTCTCCAGACATATGGCCATTTTTGTGCCTGGCGTGACGCCATGTGGGAAAGGGTGGTTTTGAGGCCGAAGGCAGCAGGAAAGCCTGCAGCCCCCAGGTGTGTGGGGCTACGCAAGCGGTTCCCAAAGAGCTTTAGAACAAGGCATAGTTTTCCCTGCTGGCTCTTTGGGCGTGGGACCAATCTCCAGCCATATGGCCATTTTTGTGCCTGGCGTGACGCCATGTGGGAAAGGGTGGTTTTGAGGCTGAAGGCAGCAGGAAAGCCTGCAGCCCCTAGGTGTGTGGGGCTACGCAAGCGGTTCCCAAAGAGCTTTAGAACAAGGCATAGTTTTCCCTGCTGGCTCTGTGGCCGTGGGACCAGTCTCCAGACATATGGCCATATTTGTGCCTGGCGTGACGCCATGTGGGAAAGGGTGGTTTTGAGGCTGAAGGCAGCAGGAAAGCCTGCAGCCCCTAGGTGTGTGGGGCTACGCAAGCGGTTCCCAAAGAGCTTTAGAACAAGGCATAGTTTTCCCTGCTGGCTCTGTGGCCGTGGGACCAGTCTCCAGACATATGGCCATATTTGTGCCTGGCGCGGCGCCAAGTGGGAAAGGGTGGTTTTGAGGTTGAAGGCAGCAGGAAAGCCTGCAGCACCCAGGTGTGTGGGGCTACGCAAGCGGTTCCCAAAGAGCTTTAGTACAAGGCATAGTTTTCCCTGCTGGCTCTTTGGGCGTGGGACCAATCTCCAGACATATGACCATTTTTGTGCCTGGCGTGACACCAAGTGGGAAAGGGTGGTTTTGAGTCTGAAGAGAGCAGGAAAGCCTGCAGCCCCCAGGTGTGTGGGGCTACGCAAGCGGTTCCCAAAGAGCTTTAGAACAAGGCATAGTTTTCCCTGCTGGCTCTTTGGGCGTGTGACCAACCTCCAGACATATGGCCATTTTTGTGCCTGGCGTGACGCCATGTGGGAAAGGGTGGTTTTGAGGCTGCAGGTGCCAGAAAAGCCGGCAGCCCCCAGGTGTGTGGGGCTACGCAAGCGGTTCCCAAAGAGCTTTAGAACAAGGCATAGTTTTCCCTGCTGGCTCTGTGGCCGTGGGACCAGTCTCCAGACATATGGCCATTTTTAGGCCTAGCGCGGGGCCAAGTGGGAAAGGGTGGTTTTGAGGATGAAGGCTGCAGGAAAGCCTGCAGCCCCCAGGTCTGTGCGGCTACGCAAGCGGTTCCCAAAGAGCTTTAGAACAAGGCATAGTTTTCCCTGCTGGCTCTTTGGGCGTGGGACCAACCTCCAGACATATGGTCATTTTTGTGCCTGTCGTGACACCATGTGGGAAAGGGTGCTTTTGAGGCTGCAGGTGCCAGAAAAGCCAGCAGCCCCCAGGTCTGTGGGGCTACGCAAGCAGTTCCCAAAAAGCTTTAGAACAAGGCATAGTTTTCCCTGCTGGCTCTTTGGGCGTGGGACCAGTCTCCAGACATATGGCCATTTTTGGGCCTGGCGTGGCGCCAAGTGGGAAAGGGTGCCTTTGAGGCTGAAGAGAGCAGGAAAGCCTGCAGCCCTCAGGTGTGTGGGGCTACGCAAGCGGTTCCCAAAGAGCTTTAGAACAAGGCATAGTTTTCCCTGCTGGCTCTTTGGGCGTCGGACCAATCTCCAGACATATGGTCATTTTTGTGCCTGGCACGGGGCCAAGTGGGAAAGGGTGGTTTTGAGGCTGAAGGCAGCAGGAAAGCCTGCAGCCCCCAGGTGTGTGGGGCTACGCAAGCGGTTCCCAAAGAGCTTTAGAACAAGGCATAGTTTTCCCTGCTGGCTCTTTGGGCGTGGGACCAGTCTCCAGCCATATGGCCATTTTTGGGCCTGGCGTGACGCCATGTGGGAAAGGGTGGTTTTGAGGCCGAAGGCAGCAGGAAAGCCTGCAGCCCCCAGGTGTGTGGGGCTACGCAAGCGGTTCCCAAAGAGCTTTAGAACAAGGCATAGTTTTCCCTGCTGGCTCTTTGGGCGTGGGACCAGTCTCCAGACATATGGCCATTTTTGTGCCTGGCGTGACACCAAGTGGGAAAGGGTGGTTTTGAGGCTGAAGGCAGCAGGAAGGTCTGCAGCCCCCAGGTGTGTGGGGCTACGCAAGCGGTTCCCAAAGAGCTTTAGAACAAGGCATAGTTTTCCCTGCTGGCTCTTTGAGCGTGGGACCAGTCTCCAGACATATAGCCATTTTTGGGCCTGGCGCTGCGCCAAGTGGGAAAGGGTGGTTTTGAGGCTGAAGGCAGCAGGAAAGCCTGCAGCACCCAGGTGTGTGGGGCTACGCAAGCAGTTCCCAAAGAGCTTTAGAACAAGGCATAGTTTTCCCTGCTGGCTCTTTGGGCGTGGGACCAGTCTCCAGACATATGGCCATTTTTGGGCCTGGCGTGTCGCTAAGTGGGAAAGGGTGCCTTTGAGGCTGAAGAGAGCAGGAAAGCATGCAGCCACCAGGTGTGTGAGGCTACGCAAGCGGTTCCCAAAGAGCTTTAGAACAAGGCATAGTTTTCCCTGCTGGCTCTTTGGGCATGGGACTAGTCTCCAGACATATGGCCATTTTTGAGCCTGGCGCGGCACCAAGTGGGAAAGGGTGCCTTTGAGGCTGAAGGCAGCAGGAAAGCCTGCAGCCCCCAGGTGTGTGGGGCTACGCAAGCGGTTCCCAAAGAGCTTTAGAACAAGGCATAGTTTTCCCTGCTGGCTCTTTGGGCGTGGGACCAACCTCCAGACATATGGCCATATTTGTGCCTGGCGCAGGGCCAAGTGGGAAAGGGTGGTTTTGAGGCTGAAGGCAGCAGGAGAGCCTGCAGCCCCCAGGTGTGTGGGGCTACGCAAGCGGTTCCCAAAGAGCTTTAGAACAAGGCATAGTTTTCCCTGCTGGCTCTTTGGGCGTGGGACCAACCTCCAGACATATGGCCATTTTTGGGCCTGGCGCGGCGCCAAGTGGGAAAGGGTGTTTTTGAGGCTGAAGACAGCAGGAAAGCCTGCAGCCCCCAGGTGTGTGGGGCTACGCAAGCGGTTCCCAAACACATTTAGAACAAGGCATAGTTTTCCCTGCTGGCTCTTTGGGCGTGGGACCAGTCTCCAGACATATGGCCATTTTTGTGCCTGGTGCGACGCCAAGTGGGAAAGGGTGGTTTTGAGGCTGAAGGCAGCAGGAAAGTCTGCAGCCCGCAGGTCTGTGGGGCCAAGCAAGCGGTTCCCAAAGAGCTTTAGAACAAGGCATAGTTTTCCCTGCTGGCTCTTTGGGCGTGGGACCAGTCTCCAGAAATATAGCCATTTTTGTGCCTGGCGCTGGGCTAAGTGGGAAAGGGTGGTTTTGAGGCTGAAGGCAGCAGGAAAGCCTGTAGCCCCCAGGTGTGTGGGGCTACGCAAGCGGTTCCCAAAGAGCTTTAGAACAAGGCATAGTTTTCCCTGCTGGCTCTTTGGGCGTGGGACCAACCTCCAGACATATGGCCATTTTTGTGCCTGGCGTGACGCCATGTGGGAAAGGGTGGTTTTGAGGCCGAAGGCAGCAGGAAAGCCTGCAGCCCCCAGGTGTGTGGGGCTACGCAAGCGGTTCCCAAAGAGCTTTAGAACAAGGCATAGTTTTCCCTGCTGGCTCTTTGAGCGTGGGACCAGTCTCCAGACATATGGCCATTTTTGGGCCTGGCGTGGCGCCAAGTGGGAAAGGGTTGTTTTGAGGCTGAAGAGAGCAGGAAAGCCTGCAGCCCCCAGGTGTGTGGGGCTACGCAAGCGGTTCCCAAAGAGCTTTAGAACAAGGCATAGTTTTCCCTGCTGGCTCTTTGGGCGTCGGACCAATCTCCAGACATATGGTCAGTTTTGTGCCTGGCACCGGGCCAAGTGGGAAAGGGTGGTTTTGAGGCTGAAGGCAGCAGGAAAGCCTGCAGCCCCCAGGTGTGTGGGGCTACGCAAGCGGTTCCCAAAGAGCTTTAGAACAAGGCATAGTTTTCCCTGCTGGCTCTTTGGGCGTGGGACCAGTCTCCAGACATATGGCCATTTTTGTGCCTGGCGTGACGCTATGTGGGAAAGGGTGGTTTTGAGGCCGAAGGCAGCAGGAAAGCCTGCAGCCCCCAGGTGTGTGGGGCTACGCAAGCGGTTCCCAAAGAGCTTTAGAACAAGGCATAGTTTTCCCTGCTGGCTCTTGGGGCGTGGGACCAATCTCCAGCCATATGGCCATTTTTCTGCCTGGCGTGACGCCATGTGGGAAAGGGTGGTTTTGAGGCTGCAGGTGCCAGAAAAGCCTGCAGCCCCCAGGTGTGTGGGGCTACGCAAGCGGTTCCCAAAGAGCTTTAGAACAAGGCATAGTTTTCCCTGCTGGCTCTGTGGCCGTGGGACCAGTCTCCAGACATATGGCCATTTTTGGGCCTCGCGCGGGGCCAAGTGGGAAAGGGTGTTTTTGAGGCTGAAGGCAGCAGGAAAGCCTGCAGCCCCCAGGTGTGTGGGGCTACGCAAGCGGTTCCCAAAGAGCTTTAGTACAAGGCATAGTTTTCCCTGCTGGCTCTTTGGGCGTGGGACCAATCTCCAGACATATGGCCATTTTTGGGCCTGGCGTGACACCATGTGGGAAAGGGTGGTTTTGAGGCTGAAGAGAGCAGGAAAGCCTGCAGCCCCCAGGTGTGTGGGGCTACGCAAGCCGTTCCCAAAAAGCTTTAGAACAAGGCATAGTTTTCCCTGCTGGCTTTTTCGGCGTGTGACCAGTCTCCAGAAAAATAGCCATTTTTGTGCCTGGCGCGACGCCAAGTGGGACAGGGTGGTTTTGAGGCTGAAGGCAGCAGGAAAGCCTGCAGCCCCCAGGTGTGTGGGGCCACGCAAGCGGTTCCCAAAGAGCTTTAGAACAAGGCATAGTTTTCCCTGCTGTCTCTTAGGGTGTGGGACCAATCTCCAGCCATATGGCCATTTTTGTGCCTGGCGCGGTTCCAAATGGGAAAGGGTGGTTTTGAGGCTGAAGGCAGCAGCAAGGTCTGCAGCCCCCAGGTGTGTGGGGCCACGCAAGCGGTTCCCAAAGAGCTTTAGAACAAGGCATAGTTTTCCCTGCTGGCTCTTTGGGCGTGGAACCAACCTCCAGACATATGGCCATTTTTGGGCCTGGCGTGACGCCATGTGGGAAAGGGTGGTTTTGAGGCTGAAGGCAGCAGCAAGGTCTGCAGCCCCCAGGTGTGTGGGGCCACGCAAGCGGTTCCCAAAGAGCTTTAGAACAAGGCATAGTTTTCCCTGCTGGCTCTGTGGCCGTGGGACCAGTCTCCAGACATATGGCCATTTTTGGGCCTCGCGCGGGGCCAAGTGGGAAAGGGTGTTTTTGAGGCTGAAGGCAGCAGGAAAGCCTGCAGCCCCCAGGTGTGTGGGGCTACGCAAGCGGTTCCCAAAGAGCTTTAGTACAAGGCATAGTTTTCCCTGCTGGCTCTTTGGGCGTGGGACCAGTCTCCAGAAATATAGCCATTTTTGTGCCTGGCGCTGGGCTAAGTGGGAAAGGGTGGTTTTGAGGCTGAAGGCAGCAGGAAAGCCTGTAGCCCCCAGGTGTGTGGGGCTACGCAAGCGGTTCCCAAAGAGCTTTAGAACAAGGCATAGTTTTCCCTGCTGGCTCTTTGGGCGTGGGACCAACCTCCAGACATATGGCCATTTTTGTGCCTGGCGTGACGCCATGTGGGAAAGGGTGGTTTTGAGGCCGAAGGCAGCAGGAAAGCCTGCAGCCCCCAGGTGTGTGGGGCTACGCAAGCGGTTCCCAAAGAGCTTTAGAACAAGGCATAGTTTTCCCTGCTGGCTCTTTGAGCGTGGGACCAGTCTCCAGACATATGGCCATTTTTGGGCCTGGCGTGGCGCCAAGTGGGAAAGGGTTGTTTTGAGGCTGAAGAGAGCAGGAAAGCCTGCAGCCCCCAGGTGTGTGGGGCTACGCAAGCGGTTCCCAAAGAGCTTTAGAACAAGGCATAGTTTTCCCTGCTGGCTCTTTGGGCGTCGGACCAATCTCCAGACATATGGTCAGTTTTGTGCCTGGCACCGGGCCAAGTGGGAAAGGGTGGTTTTGAGGCTGAAGGCAGCAGGAAAGCCTGCAGCCCCCAGGTGTGTGGGGCTACGCAAGCGGTTCCCAAAGAGCTTTAGAACAAGGCATAGTTTTCCCTGCTGGCTCTTTGGGCGTGGGACCAGTCTCCAGACATATGGCCATTTTTGTGCCTGGCGTGACGCCATGTGGGAAAGGGTGGTTTTGAGGCCGAAGGCAGCAGGAAAGCCTGCAGCCCCCAGGTGTGTGGGGCTACGCAAGCGGTTCCCAAAGAGCTTTAGAACAAGGCATAGTTTTCCCTGCTGGCTCTTGGGGCGTGGGACCAATCTCCAGCCATATGGCCATTTTTCTGCCTGGCGTGACGCCATGTGGGAAAGGGTGGTTTTGAGGCTGCAGGTGCCAGAAAAGCCTGCAGCCCCCAGGTGTGTGGGGCTACGCAAGCGGTTCCCAAAGAGCTTTAGAACAAGGCATAGTTTTCCCTGCTGGCTCTGTGGCCGTGGGACCAGTCTCCAGACATATGGCCATTTTTGGGCCTCGCGCGGGGCCAAGTGGGAAAGGGTGTTTTTGAGGCTGAAGGCAGCAGGAAAGCCTGCAGCCCCCAGGTGTGTGGGGCTACGCAAGCGGTTCCCAAAGAGCTTTAGTACAAGGCATAGTTTTCCCTGCTGGCTCTTTGGGCGTGGGACCAATCTCCAGACATATGGCCATTTTTGGGCCTGGCGTGACACCATGTGGGAAAGGGTGGTTTTGAGGCTGAAGAGAGCAGGAAAGCCTGCAGCCCCCAGGTGTGTGGGGCTACGCAAGCCGTTCCCAAAAAGCTTTAGAACAAGGCATAGTTTTCCCTGCTGGCTTTTTCGGCGTGTGACCAGTCTCCAGAAAAATAGCCATTTTTGTGCCTGGCGCGACGCCAAGTGGGACAGGGTGGTTTTGAGGCTGAAGGCAGCAGGAAAGCCTGCAGCCCCCAGGTGTGTGGGGCCACGCAAGCGGTTCCCAAAGAGCTTTAGAACAAGGCATAGTTTTCCCTGCTGTCTCTTAGGGTGTGGGACCAATCTCCAGCCATATGGCCATTTTTGTGCCTGGCGCGGTTCCAAATGGGAAAGGGTGGTTTTGAGGCTGAAGGCAGCAGCAAGGTCTGCAGCCCCCAGGTGTGTGGGGCCACGCAAGCGGTTCCCAAAGAGCTTTAGAACAAGGCATAGTTTTCCCTGCTGGCTCTTTGGGCGTGGAACCAACCTCCAGACATATGGCCATTTTTGGGCCTGGCGTGACGCCATGTGGGAAAGGGTGGTTTTGAGGCTGAAGGCAGCAGCAAGGTCTGCAGCCCCCAGGTGTGTGGGGCCACGCAAGCGGTTCCCAAAGAGCTTTAGAACAAGGCATAGTTTTCCCTGCTGGCTCTGTGGCCGTGGGACCAGTCTCCAGACATATGGCCATTTTTGGGCCTCGCGCGGGGCCAAGTGGGAAAGGGTGTTTTTGAGGCTGAAGGCAGCAGGAAAGCCTGCAGCCCCCAGGTGTGTGGGGCTACGCAAGCGGTTCCCAAAGAGCTTTAGTACAAGGCATAGTTTTCCCTGCTGGCTCTTTGGGCGTGGGACCAATATCCAGACATATGGCCATTTTTGGGCCTGGCGTGACACCATGTGGGAAAGGGTGGTTTTGAGGCTGAAGAGAGCAGGAAAGCCTGCAGCCCCCAGGTGTGTGGGGCTACGCAAGCCGTTCCCAAAAAGCTTTAGAACAAGGCATAGTTTTCCCTGCTGGCTTTTTCGGCGTGTGACCAGTCTCCAGAAAAATAGCCATTTTTGTGCCTGGCGCGACGCCAAGTGGGACAGGGTGGTTTTGAGGCTGAAGGCAGCAGGAAAGCCTGCAGCCCCCAGGTGTGTGGGGCCACGCAAGCGGTTCCCAAAGAGCTTTAGAACAAGGCATAGTTTTCCCTGCTGTCTCTTAGGGTGTGGGACCAATCTCCAGCCATATGGCCATTTTTGTGCCTGGCGCGGTTCCAAATGGGAAAGGGTGGTTTTGAGGCTGAAGGCAGCAGGAAAGCCTGCAGCCCCCAGGTGTGTGGGGCTACGCAAGCGGTTCCCAAAGAGCTTTAGAACAAGGCATAGTTTTCCCTGCTGGCTCTTTGGGCGTGGGACCAACCTCCAGACATATGGCCATTTTTGGGCCTGGCGTGACGCCATGTGGGAAAGGGTGGTTTTGAGGCTGAAGGCAGCAGCAAGGTCTGCAGCCCCCAGGTCTGTGGGGCCACGCAAGCGGTTCCCAAAGAGCTTTAGAACAAGGCATAGTTTTCCCTGCTGGCTCTTTGGGCGTGGGACCAGTCTCCAGACATATGGCCATTTTTGGGCCTGGCGCGGCGCCAAGTGGGAAAGGGTGGTTTTGAGGCTGAAGGCAGCAGGAGAGCTTGCAGCCCCAAGGTCTGTGGGGCTACGCAAGCGGTTCCCAAAGAGCTTTAGAACAAGGCATAGTTTTCCCTGCTGGCTCTTTGGGCGTGGGACCAGTCTCCAGACATATGGCCATTTTTGGGCCTGGCGTGACGCCATGTGGGAAAGGGTGGTTTTGAGGCTGAAGGCAGTAGGAAAGCCTGCAGCCCCCAGGTGTGTGGGGCTACGCAAGCGGTTCCCAAAGAGCTTTAGAACAAGGCATAGTTTTCCCTGCTGGCTCTTTGGGCGTGGGACCAACCTCCAGACATATGGCCATTTTTGTGCCTGGCGCAGCGCCAAGTGGGAAAGGGTGGTTTTGAGGCTGAAGGCAGCAGGAAAGCCTGCAGCCCCCAGGTGTGTGGGGCTACGCAAGCGGTTCCCAAAGAGCTTTAGAACAAGGCATAGTTTTCCCTGCTGGCTCTTTGGGCGTGGGACCAGTCTCCAGACATATGGCCATTTTTGTGCCTGGCGTGACGCCATGTGGGAAAGGGTGGTTTTGAGGCCGAAGGCAGCAGGAAAGCCTGCAGCCCCCAGGTGTGTGGGGCTACGCAAGCGGTTCCCAAAGAGCTTTAGAACAAGGCATAGTTTTCCCTGCTGGCTCTTTGGGCGTGGGACCAATCTCCAGACATATGGCCATTTTTCTGCCTGGCGTGACGCCATGTGGGAAAGGGTGGTTTTGAGGCTGCAGGTGCCAGAAAAGCCTGCAGCCCCCAGGTGTGTGGGGCTACGCAAGCGGTTCCCAAAGAGCTTTAGAACAAGACATAGTTTTCCCTGCTGGCTCTGTGGCCGTGGGACCAGTCTCCAGACATATGGCCATTTTTGGGCCTCGCGCGGGGCCAAGTGGGAAAGGGTGTTTTTGAGGCTGAAGGCAGCAGGAAAGCCTGCAGCCCCCAGGTGTGTGGGGCTACGCAAGCGGTTCCCAAAGAGCTTTAGAACAAGGCATAGTTTTCCCTGCTGGCTCTTTGGGCGTGGGACCAATCTCCAGACATATGGCCATTTTTGTGCCTGGCGCAGCGCCAAGTGGGAAAGGGTGGTTTTGAGGCTGAAGGCAGCAGGAAAGCCTGCAGCCCCCAGGTGTGTGGGGCTACGCAAGCGGTTCCCAAAGAGCTTTAGAACAAGGCATAGTTTTCCCTGCTGGCTCTTTGGGCGTGGGACCAGTCTCCAGACATATGGCCATTTTTGTGCCTGGCGTGACGCCATGTGGGAAAGGGTGGTTTTGAGGCCGAAGGCAGCAGGAAAGCCTGCAGCCCCCAGGTGTGTGGGGCTACGCAAGCGGTTCCCAAAGAGCTTTAGAACAAGGCATAGTTTTCCCTGCTGGCTCTTTGGGCGTGGGACCAATCTCCAGCCATATGGCCATTTTTCTGCCTGGCGTGACGCCATGTGGGAAAGGGTGGTTTTGAGGCTGCAGGTGCCAGAAAAGCCTGCAGCCCCCAGGTGTGTGGGGCTACGCAAGCGGTTCCCAAAGAGCTTTAGAACAAGACATAGTTTTCCCTGCTGGCTCTGTGGCCGTGGGACCAGTCTCCAGACATATGGCCATTTTTGGGCCTCGCGCGGGGCCAAGTGGGAAAGGGTGGTTTTGAGGCTGAAGGCAGCAGGAAAGCCTGCAGCCCCCAGGTGTGTGGGGCTACGCAAGCGGTTCCCAAAGAGCTTTAGAACAAGGCATAGTTTTCCCTGCTGGCTCTTTGGGCGTGGGACCAATCTCCAGACATATGGCCATTTTTGGGCCTGGCGTGACACCATGTGGGAAAGGGTGGTTTTGAGGCTGAAGGCAGCAGGAAAGCCTGCAGCCCCCAGGTGTGTGGGGCTACGCAAGCCGTTCCCAAAAAGCTTTAGAACAAGGCATAGTTTTCCCTGCTGGCTTTTTCGGCGTGTGACCAGTCTCCAGAAAAATAGCCATTTTTGTGCCTGGCGCGACGCCAAGTGGGACAGGGTGGTTTTGAGGCTAAAGGCAGCAGGAAAGCCTGCAGCCCCCAGGTGTGTGGGGCCACGCAAGCGGTTCCCAAAGAGCTTTAGAACAAGGCATAGTTTTCCCTGCTGGCTCTTAGGGTGTGGGACCAATCTCCAGCCATATGGCCATTTTTGTGCCTGGCGCGGTTCCAAGTGGGAAAGGGTGGTTTTGAGGCTGAAGGCAGCAGGAAAGCCTGCAGCCCCCAGGTGTGTGGGGCTACGCAAGCGGTTCCCAAAGAGATTTAGAACAAGGCATAGTTTTCCCTGCTGGCTCTTTGGGCATGGGACCAACCTCCAGACATATGCCCATTTTTGGGCCTGGCGTGACGCCATGTGGGAAAGGGTGGTTTTGAGGCTGAAGGCAGCAGCAAGGTCTGCAGCCCCCAGGTCTGTGGGGCCACGCAAGCGGTTCCCAAAGAGCTTTAGAACAAGGCATAGTTTTCCCTGCTGGCTCTTTGGGCGTGGGACCAGTCTCCAGACATATGGCCATTTTTGGGCCTGGCGCGGCGCCAAGTGGGAAAGGGTGGTTTTGAGGCTGAAGGCAGCAGGAGAGCTTGCAGCCCCAAGGTCTGTGGGGCTACGCAAGCGGTTCCCAAAGAGCTTTAGAACAAGGCATAGTTTTCCCTGCTGGCTCTTTGGGCGTGGGACCAGTCTCCAGACATATGGCCATTTTTGTGCCTGGCGTGACGCCATGTGGGAAAGGGTGGTTTTGAGGCTGAAGGCAGCAGGAAAGCCTGCAGCCCCCAGGTGTGTGGGGCTACGCAAGCGGTTCCCAAAGAGCTTTAGAACAAGGCATAGTTTTCCCTGCTGGCTCTTTGGGCGTGGGACCAATCTCCAGACATATGGCCATTTTTGGGCCTGGTGTGGCGCCAAGTGGGAAAGGGTGCCTTTGAGGCTGAAGGCAGCAGGAAAGCCTGCAGCCCCCAGGTGTGTGGGGCTACGCAAGCCGTTCCCAAAGAGCTTTAGAACAAGGCATAGTTTTCCCTGCTGGCTCTTTGGGCGTGGGACCAATCTCCAGACATATGGCCATATTTGTGCCTGGCGCGGGGCCAAGTGGGAAAGGGTGGTTTTGAGTCTGAAGGCAGTAGGAAAGCCTGCAGCCCCCAGGTGTGTGGGGCTACGCAAGCGGTTCCCAAAGAGCTTTAGAACAAGGCATAGTTTTCCCTGCTGGCTCTTTGGGCGTGGGACCAGTCTCCAGACATATGGCCATTTTTGTGCCTGGAGCGAAGCCAAGTGGGAAAGGGTGTTTTTGAGGCTGAAGGCAGCAGGAAAGCCTGCAGCCCCCAGGTGTGTGGGGCTACGCAAGAGGTTCCCAAAGAGCTTTAGAACAAGGCATAGTTTTCCCTGCTGGCTCTTTGGGCGTGGGACCAGTCTCCAGACATATGGCCATTTTTGTGCCTGGCGCAGCGCCAAGTGGGAAAGGGTGTTTTTGAGGCTGAAGGCAGCAGGAAAGCCTGCAGCCCCCAGGTGTGTGGGGCTACGCAAGTGGTTCCCAAAGAGCTTTAGAACAAGGCATAGTTTTCCCTGCTGGCTCTTTGGGCGTGGGACCAACCTCCAGACATATGGCCATTTTTGTGCCTGGCGCAGCGCCAAGTGGGAAAGGGTGGTTTTGAGGCTGAAGGCAGCAGGAAAGCCTGCAGCCCCCAGGTGTGTGGGGCCACGCAAGCGGTTCCCAAAGAGCTTTAGAACAAGGCATAGTTTTCCCTGCTGTCTCTTAGGGTGTGGGACCAATCTCCAGCCATATGGCCATTTTTGTGCCTGGCGCGGTTCCAAGTGGGAAAGGGTGGTTTTGAGGCTGAAGGCAGCAGGAAAGCCTGCAGCCCCCAGGTGTGTGGGGCTACGCAAGCGGTTCCCAAAGAGCTTTAGAACAAGGCATAGTTTTCCCTGCTGGCTCTTTGGGCGTGGGACCAACCTCCAGACATATGGCCATTTTTGGGCCTGGCGTGACGCCATGTGGGAAAGGGTGGTTTTGAGGCTGAAGGCAGCAGCAAGGTCTGCAGCCCCCAGGTCTGTGGGGCCACGCAAGCGGTTCCCAAAGAGCTTTAGAACAAGGCATAGTTTTCCCTGCTGGCTCTTTGGGCGTGGGACCAGTCTCCAGACATATGGCCATTTTTGGGCCTGGCGCGGCGCCAAGTGGGAAAGGGTGGTTTTGAGGCTGAAGGCAGCAGGAGAGCTTGCAGCCCCAAGGTCTGTGGGGCTACGCAAGCGGTTCCCAAAGAGCTTTAGAACAAGGCATAGTTTTCCCTGCTGGCTCTTTGGGCGTGGGACCAGTCTCCAGACATATGGCCATTTTTGTGCCTGGCGTGACGCCATGTGGGAAAGGGTGGTTTTGAGGCTGAAGGCAGCAGGAAAGCCTGCAGCCCCCAGGTGTGTGGGGCTACGCAAGCGGTTCCCAAAGAGCTTTAGAACAAGGCATAGTTTTCCCTGCTGGCTCTTTGGGCGTGGGACCAATCTCCAGACATATGGCCATTTTTGGGCCTGGTGTGGCGCCAAGTGGGAAAGGGTGCCTTTGAGGCTGAAGGCAGCAGGAAAGCCTGCAGCCCCCAGGTGTGTGGGGCTACGCAAGCCGTTCCCAAAGAGCTTTAGAACAAGGCATAGTTTTCCCTGCTGGCTCTTTGGGCGTGGGACCAGTCTCCAGACATATGGCCATATTTGTGCCTGGCGCGGGGCCAAGTGGGAAAGGGTGGTTTTGAGTCTGAAGGCAGTAGGAAAGCCTGCAGCCCCCAGGTGTGTGGGGCTACGCAAGCGGTTCCCAAAGAGCTTTAGAACAAGGCATAGTTTTCCCTGCTGGCTCTTTGGGCGTGGGACCAGTCTCCAGACATATGGCCATTTTTGTGCCTGGAGCGAAGCCAAGTGGGAAAGGGTGTTTTTGAGGCTGAAGGCAGCAGGAAAGCCTGCAGCCCCCAGGTGTGTGGGGCTACGCAAGAGGTTCCCAAAGAGCTTTAGAACAAGGCATAGTTTTCCCTGCTGGCTCTTTGGGCGTGGGACCAGTCTCCAGACATATGGCCATTTTTGGGCCTCGCGCGGGGCCAAGTGGGAAAGGGTGTTTTTGAGGCTGAAGGCAGCAGGAAAGCCTGCAGCCCCCAGGTGTGTGGGGCTACGCAAGTGGTTCCCAAAGAGCTTTAGAACAAGGCATAGTTTTCCCTGCTGGCTCTTTGGGCGTGGGACCAACCTCCAGACATATGGCCATTTTTGTGCCTGGCGCAGGGCCAAGTGGGAAAGGGTGGTTTTGAGGCTGAAGGCAGCAGGAAAGCCTGCAGCCCCCAGGTGTGTGGGGCTACGCAAGCGGTTCCCAAAGAGCTTTAGAACAAGGCATAGTTTTCCCTGCTGGCTCTTTGGGCGTGGGACCAGTCTCCAGACATATGGCCATTTTTGGGCCTGGCGCGGTGCCAAGTGGGAAAGGGTGGTTTTGAGGCTGAAGGCAGCAGGAGAGCTTGCAGCCCCAAGGTCTGTGGGGCTACGCAAGCGGTTCCCAAAGAGCTTTAGAACAAGGCATAGTTTTCCCTGCTGGCTCTTTGGGCGTGGGACCAATCTCCAGACATATGGCCATTTTTGGGCCTGGCGCGGCACCAAGTGGGAAAGGGTGGTTTTGAGGCTGAAGGCAGCAGGAAAGCCTGCAGCCCCCAGGTGTGTGGGGCTACGCAAGCCATTCCCAAAGAGCTTTAGAACAAGGCATAGTTTTCCCTGCTGGCTCTTTGGGCGTGGGACCAATCTCCAGACATATGACCATTTTTGTGCCTGGCTCGACGCCAAGTGGGAAAGGGTGGTTTTGAGGCTGAAGGCAGCAGGAAAGTCTGCAGCCCGCAGGTGTGTGGGGCCACGCAAGCGGTTCCCAAAGAGCTTTAGAACAAGGCATAGTTTTCCCTGCTGGCTCTTTCGGCGTGGGACCTAGTCTCCAGAAATATAGCCATTTTTGTGCCTGGCGCGACGCCAAGTGGGAAAGGGTGGTTTTGAGGCTGAAGGCAGCAGGAAAGCCTGCACCCCCCAGGTCTGTGGGGCCACACAAGCGGTTCCCAAAGAGCTTTAGAACAAGGCATAGTTTTCCCTGCTGGCTCTGTGGCCGTGGGACCAGTCTCCAGACATATGGCCATTTTTGGGCCTCGCGCGGGGCCAAGTGGGAAAGGGTGTTTTTGAGGCTGAAGGCAGCAGGAAAGCCTGCAGCCCCCAGGTGTGTGGGGCTACGCAAGCGGTTCCCAAAGAGCTTTAGTACAAGGCATAGTTTTCCCTGCTGGCTCTTTGGGCGTGGGACCAATATCCAGACATATGGCCATTTTTGGGCCTGGCGTGACACCATGTGGGAAAGGGTGGTTTTGAGGCTGAAGAGAGCAGGAAAGGCCTGCAGCCCCCAGGTGTGTGGGGCTACGCAAGCCGTTCCCAAAAAGCTTAGAACAAGGCATAGTTTTCCCTGCTGGCTTTTTCGGCGTGTGACCAGTCTCCAGAAAAATAGCATTTTTGTGCCTGCGCGACGCCAAGTGGACAGGGTGGGTTTGAGGCTGAAGGCAGCAGGAAAGCCTGCAGCCCCCAGTGTGTGGGCCACGCAAGCGGTTCCCAAAGAGCTTTAGAACAAGGCATAGTTTTCCTGCTGTCTCTTAGGGTGTGGGACCAATCTCCAGCCATATGGCCATTTTTGTGCCGGCGCGGTTCCAAATGGGAAAGGGTGGTTTTGAGCTGAAGGCAGCAGGAAAGCCTGCAGCCCCCAGGTGTGTGGGGCTACGCAAGCGGTTCCAAAGAGCTTTAGAACAAGGCATAGTTTTCCCTGCTGGCTCTTTGGGCGTGGGACCAACCTCCAGACATATGGCCATTTTTTGGGCCTGGCGTTGACGCCATGTGGAAAGGGTGGTTTTTGAGGCTGAAGGCAGCAGCAAGGTCTGCAGCCCCCAGGTCTGTGGGGCCACGCAAGCGGTTCCCAAAGAGCTTTAGAACAAGGCATAGTTTTTCCCTGCTGGCTCTTTGGGCGTGGGACCAGTCTCCAGACATATGGCCATTTTTGGGCCTGGCGCGGCGCCAAGTGGGAAAGGGTGGTTTTTGAGGCTGAAGGCAGCAGGAGAGCTTGCAGCCCCAAGGTCTGTGGGGCTACGCAAGCGGTTCCCAAAGAGCTTTAGAACAAGGCATAGTTTTCCCTGCTGGCTCTTTGGGCGTGGGACCAGTCTCCAGACATATGGCCATTTTTGGGCCTGGCGTGACGCCATTGTGGGAAAGGGTGGTTTTGAGGCTGAAGGCAGTAGGGAAAGCCTGCAGCCCCCAGGTGTGTGGGGCTACGCAAGCGGTTCCCAAAGAGCTTTAGAACAAGGCATAGTTTTCCCTGCTGGCTCTTTGGGCGTGGGGACCAACCTCCAGACATATGGCCATTTTTGTGCCTGGCGCAGCGCCAAGTTGGAAAGGGTGGTTTTTGAGGCTGAAGGCAGCAGGAAAGCCTGCAGCCCCCAGGTGTGTGGGGCTACGCAAGCGGTTCCCAAAGAGCTTTAGAACAAGGCATAGTTTTCCCTGCTGGCTCTTTGGGGCGTGGGACCAGTCTCCAGACATATGGCCATTTTTGTGCCTGGCGTGACGCCATGTGGAAAGGGTGGTTTTGAGGCCGAAGGCAGCAGGAAAGCCTGCAGCCCCCAGGTGTGTGGGGCTACGCAAGCGGTTCCCAAAGAGCTTTAGAACAAGGCATAGTTTTCCCTGCTGGCTCTTTGGGCGTGGGACCAATCTCCAGACATATGGCCATTTTTCTGCTGGCGTGACGCCATGTGGGAAGGGTGGTTTTTGAGGCTGCAGGTGCCAGAAAAGCCTGCAGCCCCCAGGTGTGTGGGGCTACGCAAGCGGTTCCCAAAAGAGCTTTAGAACAAGACATAGTTTTCCCTGCTGGCTCTGTGGCCGTGGGACCAGTCTCAGACATATGGCCATTTTTGGGCCTCGCGCGGGGCCAAGTGGGAAAGGGTGTTTTTGAGGCTGAAGGCAGCAGGAAAGCCTGCAGCCCCCAGGTGTGTGGGGCTACGCAAGCGGTTCCAAAGAGCTTTAGAACAAGCATAGTTTTTCCCTGCTGGCTCTTTGGGCGTGGGACCAATCTCCAGACATATGGCCATTTTTGTGCCTGGCGCAGCGCCAAGTGGGAAAGGGGTGGTTTTGAGGCTGAAGGCAGCAGGAAAGCCTGCAGCCCCCCCAGGTGTGTGGGGCTACGCAAGCGGTTCCCAAAGAGCTTTAGAACAAGGCATAGTTTTCCCCTGCTGCGTCTTTGGGCGTGGGACCAGTCTCCAGACATATGGCCCTTTTTGTGCCTGGCGTGACGCCATGTGGGAAAGGGTGGTTTTGAGGCCGAAGGCAGCAGGAAAGCCTGCAGCCCCCAGGTGTGTGGGGCTACGCAAGCGGTTCCCAAAGAGCTTTAGAACAGGCATAGTTTTCCCTGCTGGCTCTTTGGGCGTGGGACCAATCTCCAGCCATATGGCCATTTTTCTGCCTGGCGTGACGCCATGTGGGAAAGGGTGGTTTTGTAGGCTGCAGGTGCCAGAAAAGCCCTGCAGCCCCCAGGTGTGTGGGGCTACGCAAGCGGTTCCCAAAGAGCTTTAGAACAAGACATAGTTTTCCCTGCTGGCTCTGTGGCCGTGGGACCAGTCTCCAGACATATGGCCATTTTTTGGGGCCTCGCGCGGGGCCAAGTGGGAAAGGGTGTTTTTGAGGCTGAAGGCAGCAGGAAAGCCTGCAGCCCCCAGGTGTGTGGGGCTACGCAAGCGGTTCCCAAAGAGCTTTAGAACAAGGCATAGTTTTCCTGCTGGCTCTTTGGGCGTGGGACCAATCTCCAGACATATGGCCATTTTTGGGCCTGGCGTGACAACCATGTGGGAAAGGGTGGTTTTGAGGCTGAAGGAGCAGGAAAGCCTGCAGCCCCCAGGTGTGTGGGGCTACGCAAGCCGTTCCCAAAAAGCTTTAGAACAAGGCATAGTTTTCCCTGCTGGCTTTTTCGGCGTGTGACCAGTCTCCAGAAAAATAGCCATTTTTGTGCCTGGCGCGACGCCAAGTGGGACAGGGTGGTTTTTGAGGCTAAAGGCAGCAGGAAAGCCTGCAGCCCCCAGGTGTGTGGGGCCACGCAAGCGGTTTCCCAAAGAGCTTTAGAACAAGGCATAGTTTTCCCTGCTGGCTCTTAGGGTGTGGGACCAATCTCCAGCCATATGGCCATTTTTGTGCCTGGCGCGGTTCCAAGTGGGAAGGGTGGTTTTGAGGCTGAAGGCAGCAGAAAGCCTGCAGCCCCCAGGTGTGTGGGCTACGCAAGCGGTTCCCCAAAGAGATTTAGAACAAGGCATAGTTTTCCCTGCTGGCTCTTTGGGCATTGGACCAACCTCCAGACATATGCCCATTTTTGGGCCTGGCGTGACGCCATGTGGGAAAGGGTGGTTTTGAGGCTGAAGGCAGCAGCAAGGTCTGCAGCCCCCAGGTCTGTGGGGCCACGCAAGCGGTTCCCAAAGAGCTTTAGAACAAGGCATAGTTTTCCCTGCTGGCTCTTTGGGCGTGGGACCAGTCTCCAGACATATGGCCATTTTTGGGCCTGGCGCGGCGCCAAGTGGGAAAGGGTGGTTTTGAGGCTGAAGGCAGCAGGAGAGCTTGCAGCCCCAAGGTCTGTGGGGCTACGCAAGCGGTTCCCAAAGAGCTTTAGAACAAGGCATAGTTTTCCCTGCTGGCTCTTTGGGCGTGGGACCAGTCTCCAGACATATGGCCATTTTTGTGCCTGGCGTGACGCCATGTGGGAAAGGGTGGTTTTGAGGCTGAAGGCAGCAGGAAAGCCTGCAGCCCCCAGGTGTGTGGGGCTCGCAAGCGGTTTCCCAAAGAGCTTTAGAACAAGGCATAGTTTTCCCTGCTGGCTCTTTGGGCGTGGGACCAATCTCCAGACATATGGCCATTTTTGGGCCTGGTGTGGCGCCAAGTGGGAAAGGGTGCCTTTGAGGCTGAAGGCAGCAGGAAAGCCTGCAGCCCCCAGGTGTGTGGGGCTACGCAAGCCGTTCCCAAAGAGCTTTAGAACAAGGCATAGTTTTCCCTGCTGGCTCTTTGGCGTGGGACCAATCTCCAGACATATGGCCATATTTGTGCCTGGCGCGGGGCCAAGTGGAAAGGGTGGTTTTGAGTCTGAAGGCAGTAGGAAAGCCTGCAGCCCCCAGGTGTGTGGGCTACGCAAGCGGTTCCCAAAGAGCTTTAGAACAAGGCATAGTTTTCCCTGCTGGCTCTTTGGGCGTGGGACCAGTCCTCCAGACATATGGCCATTTTTGTGCCTGGAGCGAAGCCAAGTGGGAAAGGGTGTTTTTGAGGCTGAAGGCAGCAGGAAAGCCTGCAGCCCCCAGGTGTGTGGGGCTACGCAAGAGGTTCCCAAGAGCTTTAGAACAAGGCATAGTTTTCCCTGCTGGCTCTTTGGGCGTGGGACCAGTCTCCAGACATATGGCCATTTTTGTGCCTGGCGCAGCGCCAAGTGGGAAAGGGTGTTTTGAGGCTGAAGGCAGCAGGAAAGCCTGCAGCCCCCAGGTGTGTGGGGCTACGCAAGTGGTTCCCAAAGAGCTTTAGAACAAGGCATAGTTTTCCCTGCTGGCTCTTTGGGCGTGGGACCAACCTCCAGACATATGGCCATTTTTGTGCCTGGCGCAGCGCCAAGTGGAAAGGGTGGTTTGAGGCTGAAGGCAGCAGGAAAGCCTGCAGCCCCCAGGTGTGTGGGGGCCACGCAAGCGGTTCCCAAAGAGCTTTAGAACAAGGCATAGTTTTCCCTGCTGTCTCTTAGGGTGTGGGACCAATCTCCAGCCATATGGCCATTTTTGTGCCCTGGCGCGGTTCCAAGTGGGAAAGGGTGGTTTTGAGGCTGAAGGCAGCAGGAAAGGCCTGCAGCCCCCAGGTGTGTGGGGCTACGCAAGCGGTTTCCCAAAGAGCTTTAGAACAAGCATAGTTTTCCCTGCTGGCTCTTTGGGCGTGGGACCAACCTCCAGACATATGGCCATTTTTGGGCCTGGCGTGACGCCATGTGGGAAAGGGTGGTTTTGAGGCTGAAGGCAGCAGCAAGGTCTGCAGCCCCCCAGGTCTGTGGGGCCACGCAAGCGGTTCCCAAAGAGCTTTAGAACAAGGCATAGTTTTCCCTGCTGGCTCTTTGGGCGTGGGACCAGTCTCCAGACATATGGCCATTTTTTGGGCCTGGCGCGGCGCCAAGTGGGAAAAGGGTGGGTTTTGAGGCTGAAGGCAGCAGGAGAGCTTGCAGCCCCAAGGTCCTGTGGGGCTACGCAAGCGGTTCCCAAAGAGCTTTAGAACAAGGCATAGTTTTCCCTGCTGGCTCTTTGGGCGTGGGACCAGTCTCCAGACATATGGCCATTTTTGTGCCTGGCGTGACGCCATGTGGGAAAGGGTGGTTTTGAGGGCTGAAGGCAGCAGGAAAGCCTGCAGCCCCCAGGTGTGTGGGGGGCTACGCAAGCGGTTCCCAAAGAGCTTTAGAACAAGGCATAGTTTTCCCTGCTGGCTCTTTGGGCGTGGGACCAATCTCCAGACATATGGCCATTTTTGGGCCTGGTGTGGCGCCAAGTGGGAAAGGGTGCCTTTGAGGCTGAAGGCAGCAGGAAAGCCTGCAGCCCCCAGGTGTGTGGGGCTACGCAAGCCGTTCCCAAAGAGCTTTAGAACAAGGCATAGTTTTCCCTGCTGGCTCTTTGGGCGTGGGACCAGTCTCCAGACATATGGCCATATTTGTGCCTGGCGCGGGGCCAAGTGGGAAAGGGTGGTTTTGAGTCTGAAGGCAGTAGGAAAGCCTGCAGCCCCCAGGTGTGGTGGGGGCTACGCAAGCGGTTCCCAAAGAGCTTTAGAACAAGGCATAGTTTTCCCCTGCTGGCTCTTTGGGCGTGGGACCAGTCCTCCAGACAATATGGCCATTTTTGTGCCTGGAGCGAAGCCAAGTGGGAAAGGGTGTTTTTGAGGCTGAAGGCAGCAGGAAAGCCTGCAGCCCCCAGGTGTGTGGGGCTACGCAAGAGGTTCCCAAAGAGCTTTAGAACAAGGCATAGTTTTCCCTGCTGGCTCTTTGGGCGTGGGACCCAGTCTCCAGACATATGGCCATTTTTGTGCCTGGCGCAGCGCCAAGTGGGAAAGGGTGTTTTTGAGGCTGAAGGCAGCAGGAAAGCCTGCAGCCCCAGGTGTGTGGGGCTACGCAAGTGGTTCCCAAAGAGCTTTAGAACAAGGCATAGTTTTCCCTGCTGGCTCTTTTGGCGTGGGACCAACCTCCAGACATATGGCCATTTTTGTGCCTGGCGCAGGGCCAAGTGGGAAAGGGTGGTTTTGAGGCTGAAGGCAGCAGGAAAGCCTGCAGCCCCCAGGTGTGTGGGGCTACGCAAGCGGTTCCCAAAGAGCTTTAGAACAAGGCATAGTTTTCCCTGCTGGCTCTTTGGGCGTGGGGACCATATGGCCATTTTTGGGCCTGGCGCGGTGCCAAGTGGGAAAGGGTGGTTTTGAGGCTGAAGGCAGCAGGAGAGCTTGCAGCCCCAAGGTCTGTGGGGCTACGCAAGCGGTTCCCAAAGAGCTTTAGAACAAGGCATAGTTTTCCCTGCTGGCTCTTTGGGCGTGGGACCAATCTCCAGACATATGGCCATTTTTGGGCCTGGCGCGGCACCAAGTGGGAAAGGGTGGTTTTGAGGCTGAAGGCAGCAGGAAAGCCTGCAGCCCCCAGGTGTGTGGGGCTACGCAAGCCATTCCCAAAGAGCTTTAGAACAAGGCATAGTTTTCCCTGCTGGCTCTTTGGGCGTGGGACCAATCTCCAGACATATGACCATTTTTGTGCCTGGCTCGACGCCAAGTGGGAAAGGGTGGTTTTGAGGCTGAAGGCAGCAGGAAAGTCTGCAGCCCGCAGGTGTGTGGGGCCACGCAAGCGGTTCCCAAAGAGCTTTAGAACAAGGCATAGTTTTCCCTGCTGGCTCTTTCGGCGTGGGACCTAGTCTCCAGAAATATAGCCATTTTTGTGCCTGGCGCGACGCCAAGTGGGAAAGGGTGGTTTTGAGGCTGAAGGCAGCAGGAAAGCCTGCACCCCCCAGGTCTGTGGGGCCACACAAGCGGTTCCCAAAGAGCTTTAGAACAAGGCATAGTTTTCCCTGCTGGCTCTTTGGGCGTGGGACCAGTCTCCAGACATATGGCCATTTTTGGGCCTGGTGTGGCGCCAAGTGGGAAAGGGTGCCTTTGAGGCTGAAGGCAGCAGGAAAGCCTGCAGCCCCCAGGTGTGTGGGGCTACGCAAGCCGTTCCCAAAGAGCTTTAGAACAAGGCATAGTTTTCCCTGCTGGCTCTTTGGGCGTGGGACCAATCTCCAGACATATGGCCATATTTGTGCCTGGCGCGGGGCCAAGTGGGAAAGGGTGGTTTTGAGTCTGAAGGCAGTAGGAAAGCCTGCAGCCCCCAGGTGTGTGGGGCTACGCAAGCGGTTCCCAAAGAGCTTTAGAACAAGGCATAGTTTTCCCTGCTGGCTCTTTGGGCGTGGGACCAGTCTCCAGACATATGGCCATTTTTGTGCCTGGAGCGAAGCCAAGTGGGAAAGGGTGTTTTTGAGGCTGAAGGCAGCAGGAAAGCCTGCAGCCCCCAGGTGTGTGGGGCTACGCAAGAGGTTCCCAAAGAGCTTTAGAACAAGGCATAGTTTTCCCTGCTGGCTCTTTGGGCGTGGGACCAGTCTCCAGACATATGGCCATTTTTGTGCCTGGCGCAGCGCCAAGTGGGAAAGGGTGTTTTTGAGGCTGAAGGCAGCAGGAAAGCCTGCAGCCCCCAGGTGTGTGGGGCTACGCAAGTGGTTCCCAAAGAGCTTTAGAACAAGGCATAGTTTTCCCTGCTGGCTCTTTGGGCGTGGGACCAACCTCCAGACATATGGCCATTTTTGTGCCTGGCGCAGGGCCAAGTGGGAAAGGGTGGTTTTGAGGCTGAAGGCAGCAGGAAAGCCTGCAGCCCCCAGGTGTGTGGGGCTACGCAAGCGGTTCCCAAAGAGCTTTAGAACAAGGCATAGTTTTCCCTGCTGGCTCTTTGGGCGTGGGACCAGTCTCCAGACATATGGCCATTTTTGGGCCTGGCGCGGCGCCAAGTGGGAAAGGGTGGTTTTGAGGCTGAAGGCAGCAGGAGAGCTTGCAGCCCCAAGGTCTGTGGGGCTACGCAAGCGGTTCCCAAAGAGCTTTAGAACAAGGCATAGTTTTCCCTGCTGGCTCTTTGGGCGTGGGACCAATCTCCAGACATATGGCCATTTTTGGGCCTGGCGCGGCACCAAGTGGGAAAGGGTGGTTTTGAGGCTGAAGGCAGCAGGAAAGCCTGCAGCCCCCAGGTGTGTGGGGCTACGCAAGCCATTCCCAAAGAGCTTTAGAACAAGGCATAGTTTTCCCTGCTGGCTCTTTGGGCGTGGGACCAATCTCCAGACATATGACCATTTTTGTGCCTGGCTCGACGCCAAGTGGGAAAGGGTGGTTTTGAGGCTGAAGGCAGCAGGAAAGTCTGCAGCCCGCAGGTGTGTGGGGCCACGCAAGCGGTTCCCAAAGAGCTTTAGAACAAGGCATAGTTTTCCCTGCTGGCTCTTTCGGCGTGGGACCTAGTCTCCAGAAATATAGCCATTTTTGTGCCTGGCGCGACGCCAAGTGGGAAAGGGTGGTTTTGAGGCTGAAGGCAGCAGGAAAGCCTGCACCCCCCAGGTCTGTGGGGCCACACAAGCGGTTCCCAAAGAGCTTTAGAACAAGGCATAGTTTTCCCTGCTGGCTCTTTGGGCGTGGGACCAGTCTCCAGACATATGGCCATTTTTGGGCCTGGCGCGGTTCCAAGTGGGAAAGGGTGGTTTTGAGGCTGAAGGCAGCAGGAAAGCCTGCAGCCCCCAGGTGTGTGGGGCTACGCAAGCGGTTCCCAAAGAGCTTTAGAACAAGGCATAGTTTTCCCTGCTGGCTCTTTGGGCGTGGGACCAACCTCCAGACATATGGCCATTTTTGGGCCTGGCGTGACGCCATGTGGGAAAGGGTGGTTTTGAGGCTGAAGGCAGCAGCAAGGTCTGCAGCCCCCAGGTCTGTGGAGCCACGCAAGCGGTTCCCAAAGAGCTTTAGAACAAGGCATAGTTTTCCCTGCTGGCTCTTTGGGCGTGTGACCAGTCTCCAGACATATGGCCATTTTTGGGCCTGGCGCGGCGCCAAGTGGGAAAGGGTGGTTTTGAGGCTGAAGGCAGCAGGAGAGCTTGCAGCCCCAAGGTCTGTGGGGCTACGCAAGCGGTTCCCAAAGAGCTTTAGAACAAGGCATAGTTTTCCCTGCTGGCTCTTTGGGCGTGGGACCAGTCTCCAGACATATGGCCATTTTTGTGCCTGGCGTGACGCCATGTGGGAAAGGGTGGTTTTGAGGCTGAAGGCAGCAGGAAAGCCTGCAGCCCCCAGGTGTGTGGGGCTACGCAAGCGGTTCCCAAAGAGCTTTAGAACAAGGCATAGTTTTCCCTGCTGGCTCTTTGGGCGTGGGACCAATCTCCAGACATATGGCCATTTTTGGGCCTGGTGTGGCGCCAAGTGGGAAAGGGTGGTTTTGAGGCTGAAGGCAGCAGGAAAGACTGCAGCCCCCAGGTGTGTGGGGCTACGCAAGCCGTTCCCAAAGAGCTTTAGAACAAGGCATAGTTTTCCCTGCTGGCTCTTTGGGCGTGGGACCAATCTCCAGACATATGGCCATATTTGTGCCTGGCGCGGGGCCAAGTGGGAAAGGGTGGTTTTGAGTCTGAAGGCAGTAGGAAAGCCTGCAGCCCCCAGGTGTGTGGGGCTACGCAAGCGGTTCCCAAAGAGCTTTAGAACAAGGCATAGTTTTCCCTGCTGGCTCTTTGGGCGTGGGACCAGTCTCCAGACATATGGCCATTTTTGTGCCTGGAGCGAAGCCAAGTGGGAAAGGGTGTTTTTGAGGCTGAAGGCAGCAGGAAGGTCTGCAGCCCCCAGGTGTGTGGGGCTACGCAAGAGGTTCCCAAAGAGCTTTAGAACAAGGCATAGTTTTCCCTGCTGGCTCTTTGGGCGTGGGACCAGTCTCCAGACATATGGCCATTTTTGGGCCTGGCGCAGCGCCAAGTGGGAAAGGGTGTTTTTGAGGCTGAAGGCAGCAGGAAAGCCTGCAGCCCCCAGGTGTGTGGGGCTACGCAAGTGGTTCCCAAAGAGCTTTAGAACAAGGCATAGTTTTCCCTGCTGGCTCTTTGGGCGTGGGACCAGTCTCCAGACATATGGCCATTTTTGTGCCTGGCGCAGGGCCAAGTGGGAAAGGGTGGTTTTGAGGCTGAAGGCAGCAGGAAAGCCTGCAGCCCCCAGGTGTGTGGGGCTACGCAAGCGGTTCCCAAAGAGCTTTAGAACAAGGCATAGTTTTCCCTGCTGGCTCTTTGGGCGTGGGACCAGTCTCCAGACATATGGCCATTTTTGGGCCTGGCGCGGCGCCAAGTGGGAAAGGGTGGTTTTGAGGCTGAAGGCAGCAGGAGAGCTTGCAGCCCCAAGGTCTGTGGGGCTACGCAAGCGGTTCCCAAAGAGCTTTAGAACAAGGCATAGTTTTCCCTGCTGGCTCTTTGGGCGTGGGACCAGTCTCCAGACATATGGCCATTTTTGGGCCTGGCGCGGCGCCAAGTGGGAAAGGGTGGTTTTGAGGCTGAAGGCAGCAGGAGAGCTTGCAGCCCCAAGGTCTGTGGGGCTACGCAAGCGGTTCCCAAAGAGCTTTAGAACAAGGCATAGTTTTCCCTGCTGGCTCTTTGGGCGTGGGACCAATCTCCAGACATATGGCCATTTTTGGGCCTGGCGCGGCACCAAGTGGGAAAGGGTGGTTTTGAGGCTGAAGGCAGCAGGAAAGCCTGCAGCCCCCAGGTGTGTGGGGCTACGCAAGCCATTCCCAAAGAGCTTTAGAACAAGGCATAGTTTTCCCTGCTGGCTCTTTGGGCGTGGGACCAATCTCCAGACATATGACCATTTTTGTGCCTGGCTCGACGCCAAGTGGGAAAGGGTGGTTTTGAGGCTGAAGGCAGCAGGAAAGTCTGCAGCCCGCAGGTGTGTGGGGCCACGCAAGCGGTTCCCAAAGAGCTTTAGAACAAGGCATAGTTTTCCCTGCTGGCTCTTTCGGCGTGGGACCTAGTCTCCAGAAATATAGCCATTTTTGTGCCTGGCGCTGGGCTAAGTGGGAAAGGGTGGTTTTGAGGCTGAAGGCAGCAGGAAAGCCTGCACCCCCCAGGTCTGTGGGGCCACACAAGCGGTTCCCAAAGAGCTTTAGAACAAGGCATAGTTTTCCCTGCTGGCTCTTTGGGCGTGGGACCAGTCTCCAGACATATGGCCATTTTTGTGCCTGGCGTGACACCAAGTGGGAAAGGGTGGTTTTGAGGCTGAAGGCAGCAGGAAAGCCTGCAGCCCCCAGGTGTGTGGGGCTACGCAAGCGGTTCCCAAAGAGCTTTAGAACAAGGCATAGTTTTCCCTGCTGGCTCTTTGGGCGTGGGACCAATCTCCAGACATATGGCCATTTTTGGGCCTGGCGCGGGGCCAAGTGGGAAAGGGTGGTTTTGAGGCCGAAGGCAGTAGGAAAGCCTGCAGCCCCCAGGTGTGTGGGGCTACGCAAGCGGTTCCCAAAGAGCTTTAGAACAAGGCATAGTTTTCCCTGCTGGCTCTTTGGGCGTGGGACCAATCTCCAGACATATGGCCATTTTTGTGCCTGGAGCGAAGCCAAGTGGGAAAGGGTGGTTTTGAGGCTGAAGGCAGCAGGAAAGCCTGCAGCCCCCAGGTGTGTGGGGCTACGCAAGAGGTTCCCAAAGAGCTTTAGAACAAGGCATAGTTTTCCCTGCTGGCTCTTTGGGCGTGGGACCAGTCTCCAGACATATGGCCGTTTCTGGGCCTGGCGCGGCGCCATGTGGGAAAGGGTGCCTTTGAGGCTGAAGGCAGCAGGAAAGCCTGCAGCCCCTAGGTGTGTGGGGCTACGCAAGCGGTTCCCAAAGAGCTTTAGTACAAGGCATAGTTTTCCCTGCTGGCTCTTTCGGCATGGGACCAACCTGCAGCCATATGGCCATTTTTGGGCCTGGCGTGACGCCATGTGGGAAAGGGTGGTTTTGAGGCTGAAGGTAACTGAAAAGCCTGCAGCCCCCAGGTGTGTGGGGCTACGCAAGTGGTTCCCTAGGAGCTTTAGAACAAGGCATAGTTTTCCCTGCTGGCTCTTTGGACGTGGGACCAGCCTCCAGACATATGGCCATTTTTGGGCCTGGCGCGGGGCCACGTGGGAAAGGGTGGTTTTGAGGCTGAAGAGAGCAGGAAAGCCTGCAGCCCCCAGGTGTGTGGGGCTACGCAAGCGGTTCCCAAAGAGCTTTAGAACAAGGCATAGTTTTCCCTGCTGGCTCTTTGGGCGTGGGACCAGTCTCCAGACATATGGCCATTATTGGGCCTGGCGCGGCACCAAGAGGGAAAGGGTGGTTTTGAGGCCGAAGGCAGCAGGAAAGCCTGCAGCCCCCAGGTGTGTGGGGCTACGCAAGCGGTTCCCAAAGAGCTTTAGAACAAGGCATAGTTTTCCCTGCTGGCTCTTTGGGCGTGGGACCAACCTCCAGACATATGGCCATTTTTGGGCCTGGCGTGACGCCATGTGGGAAAGGGTAGTTTTGAGGCTTCAGGTGCCAGAAAAACCTGCAACCCCCAGGTGTGTGGGGCTACGCAAGCGGTTCCCAAAGAGCTTTAGAACAAGGCATAGTTTTCCCTGCTGGCTCTTTGGGCGTGGGACCAACCTCCAGACATATGGCCATTTTTGTGCCTGGCGTGACGCCATGTGGGAAAGGGTGGTTTTGAGGCCGAAGGCAGCAGGAAAGCCTGCAGCCCCCAGGTGTGTGGGGCTACGCAAGCGGTTCCCAAAGAGCTTTAGAACAAGGCATAGTTTTCCCAGCTGGCTCTTTGGGCGTGGGACCAGTCTCCAGACATATGGCCATTTTTGGGCCTCGCGCGGGGCCAAGTGGGAAAGGGTGCCTTTGAGGCTGAAGAGAGCAGGAAAGCCTGCAGCCCCCAGGTGTGTGGGGCTACGCAAGCGGTTCCCAAAGAGCTTTAGAACAAGGCATAGTTTTCCCTGCTGGCTCTTTCGGCGTGGGACCAGTCTCCAGACATATGGCCATTTTTGTGCCTGGCGTGACACCAAGTGGGAAAGGGTGGTTTTGAGGCTGAAGGCAGCAGGAAAGCCTGCAGCCCCCAGGTGTGTGGGGCTACGCAAGCGGTTCCCAAAGAGCTTTAGAACAAGGCATAGTTTTCCCTGCTGGCTCTTTGGGCGTGGGACCAGTCTCCAGACATATGGCCATTTTTGGGCCTGGCGCAGCGCCAAGTGGGAAAGGTTGTTTTTGAGGCTGAAGGCAGCAGTAAAGCTTGCAGCCCCCAGGTCTGTGGGGCTACGCAAGCGGTTCCCAAAGAGCTTTAGAACAAGGCATAGTTTTCCCTGCTGGCTCTTTGGGCGTGGGACCAATCTCCAGACATATGGCCATTTTTGGGCCTGGCATGACGCCATGTGGGAAAGGGTTGTTTTGAGGCTGAAGGCAGCAGAAAAGCCTGCAGCCCCCAGGTGTGTGGGGCTACGCAAGCGGTTCCCAAAGAGCTTTAGAACAAGGCATAGTTTTCCCTGCTGGCTCTTTGGGCGTGGGACCAGTCTCCAGACATATGGCCATTTTTGTGCCTGGCGTGACGCCATGTGGGAAAGGGTGGTTTTGAGGCTGAAGGCAGCAGGAAAGCCTGCAGCCCCCAGGTGTGTGGGGCTACGCAAGCGGTTCCCAAAGAGCTTTAGAACAAGGCATAGTTTTCCCTGCTGGCTCTTTGGGCGTGGGACCAATCTCCAGACATATGGCCATTTTTCTGCCTGGCGTGACGCCATGTGGGAAAGGGTGGTTTTGAGGCTGGAGGTGCCAGAAAAGCCTGCAGCCCCCAGGTGTGTGGGGCTACGCAAGCGGTTCCCAAAGAGCTTTAGAACAAGGCATAGTTTTCCTTGCTGGCTCTGTGGCCGTGGGACCAGTCTCCAGACATATGGCCATTTTTGGGCCTCGCGCGGGGCCAAGTGGGAAAGGGTGGTTTTGAGGCTGAAGGCAGCAGGAAAGCCTGCAGCCCCCAGGTGTGTGGGGCTACGCAAGCGGTTCCCAAAGAGCTTTAGAACAAGGCATAGTTTTCCCTGCTGGCTCTTTGGGCGTGGGACCAGTCTCCAGACATATGGCCATTTTTGGGCCTGGCGCGGCGCCAAGTGGGAAAGGGTGCCTTTGAGGCTGAAGAGAGCAGGAAAGCCTGCAGCCCCCAGGTGTGTGGGGCTACGCAAGCGGTTCCCAAAGAGCTTTAGAACAAGGCATAGTTTTCCCTGCTGGCTCTTTGGGCGTGGGACCAGTCTCCAGACATATGTCCATTATTGGGCCTGGCGCGGCACCAAGAGGGAAAGGGTGGTTTTGAGGCCGAAGGCAGCAGGAAAGCCTGCAGCCCCCAGGTGTGTGGGGCTACGCAAGCGGTTCCCAAAGAGCTTTAGAACAAGGCATAGTTTTCCCTGCTGGCTCTTTGGGCGTGGGACCAGTCTCCAGACATATGGCCATTTTTGGGCCTCGCGCGGGGCCAAGTGGGAAAGGGTGCCTTTGAGGCTGAAGAGAGCAGGAAAGCCTGCAGCCCCCAGGTGTGTGGGGCTACGCAAGCAGTTCCCAAAGAGCTTTAGAACAAGGCATAGTTTTCCCTGCTGGCTCTTTGGGCGTGGGACCAATCTCCAGACATATGGCCATTTTTGTGCCTGGCGTGATGCCATGTGGGAAAGGGTGGTTTTGAGGATGAAGGCAGCAGGAAAGTCTGCAGCACCCACGTCTGTGGGGCTACGCAAGTGGTTCCCTAGGAGCTTTAGAACAAGGCATAGTTTTCCCTGCTGGCTCTTTGGGCGTGGGACCAGTCTCCAGACATATTGCCATTATTGGGCCTGGCGCGGCACCAAGTGGGAAAGGGTGGTTTTGAGGCCGAAGGCAGCAGGAAAGCCTGCAGCCCCCAGGTGTGTGGGGCTACGCAAGCGGTTCCCAAAGAGCTTTAGAACAAGACATAGTTTTCCCTGCTGGCTCTTTGGGCGTGGGACCAATCTCCAGACATATCCATTTTTGTGCCTGGCGTGACACCAAGTGGGAAAGGGTGGTTTTGAGGCTGAAGGCAGCAGGAAGGTCTGCAGCCCCCAGGTGTGTGGGGCTACGCAAGCGGTTCCCAAAGAGCTTTAGAACAAGGCATAGTTTTCCCTGCTGGCTCTTTGAGCATGGGACCAACCTCCAGACATATGGCCATTTTTGGGCCTGGCGCGGGGCCAAGTGGGAAAGGGTGGTTTTGAGGCTGAAGGCAGCAGGAAAGCCTGCAGCCCCCAGGTGTGTGGGGCTACGCAAGCGGTTCCCAAAGAGCTTTAGAACAAGGCATAGTTTTCCCTGCTGGCTCTTTGGGCGTGGGACCAGTCTCCAGACATATGGCCATTTTTGGGCCTGGCGCAGCGCCAAGTGGGAAAGGTTGTTTTTGAGGCTGAAGGCAGCAGTAAAGCTTGCAGCCCCCAGGTCTGTGGGGCTACGCAAGCGGTTCCCAAAGAGCTTTAGAACAAGGCATAGTTTTCCCTGCTGGCTCTTTGGGCGTCGGACCAATCTCCAGACATATGGCCATTTTTGGGCCTGGCATGACGCCATGTGGGAAAGGGTGGTTTTGAGGCTGAAGGCAGCAGGAAAGCCTGCAGCCCCCAGGTGTGTGGGGCCACGCAAGCGGTTCCCAAAGAGCTTTAGAACAAGGCATAGTTTTCCCTGCTGGCTCTTTGGGCGTGGGACCAATCTCCAGACATATGGCCATTTTTCTGCCTGGCGTGACGCCATGTGGGAAAGGGTGGTTTTGAGGCTGCAGGTGCCAGAAAAGCCTGCAGCCCCCAGGTGTGTGGGGCTACGCAAGCGGTTCCCAAAGAGCTTTAGAACAAGGCATAGTTTTCCTTGCTGGCTCTGTGGCTGTGGGACCAGTCTCCAGACATATGGCCATTTTTGGGCCTCGCGCGGGGCCAAGTGGGAAAGGGTGGTTTTGAGGCTGAAGGCAGCAGGAAAGCCTGCAGCCCCCAGGTGTGTGGGGCTACGCAAGCGGTTCCCAAAGAGCTTTAGAACAAGGCATAGTTTTCCCTGCTGGCTCTTTGGGCGTGGGACCAGTCTCCAGACATATGGCCATTTTTGGGCCTGGCGCGGCGCCAAGTGGGAAAGGGTGTTTTTGAGGCTGAAAGCAGCAGGAAAGCTTGCAGCCCCCAGGTGTGTGGGGCTACGCAAGCGGTTCCCAAAGAGCTTTAGAACAAGGCATAGTTTTCCCTGCTGGCTCTTTGGGCGTGGGACCAACCTCCAGACATATGGCCATTTTTGTGCCTGGCGTGACGCCATGTAGGAAAGGGTGGTTTTGAGGCTGAAGGCAGCAGGAAAGCCTGCAGCCCCCAGGTGTGTGGGGCTACGCAAGCGGTTCCCAAAGAGCTTTAGAACAAGACATAGTTTTCCCTGCTGGCTCTTTGGGCGTGGGACCAACCTCCAGACATATGGCCATTTTTGTGCCTGGCGCAGCGCCAAGTGGGAAAGGGTGGTTTTGAGTCTGAAGGCAGTAGGAAAGCCTGTACCCCCCAGGTGTGTGGGGCTACGCAAGCGGTTCCCAAAGAGCTTTAGAACAAGGCATAGTTTTCCCTGCTGGCTCTTTGGGCGTGGGACCAGTCTCCAGACATATGGCCATTTTTGGGCCTCGCGCAGCGCCATGTGGGAAAGGGTGGTTTTGAGGCTGAAGGCAGCAGGAAAGCCTGCAGCCCCCAGGTGTGTGGGTCTACGCAAGCGGTTCCCAAAGAGCTTTAGAACAAGGCATAGTTTTCCCTGCTGGCTCTTTGGGCGTGGGACCAGTCTCCAGACATATGGCCATTTTTGGGCCTGGCGCGGCGCCAAGTGGGAAAGGGTGTTTTTGAGGCTGAAGGCAGCAGGAAAGCTTGCAGCCCCCAGGTGTGTGGGGCTACGCAAGCGGTTCCCAAAGAGCTTTAGAACAAGGCATAGTTTTCCCTGCTGGCTCTTTGGGCGTGGGACCAACCTCCAGACATATGGCCATTTTTGTGCCTGGCGCAGCGCCAAGTGGGAAAGGGTGGTTTTGAGGCTGAAGGCAATAGGAAAGCCTGCAGCCCCCAGGTGTTTGGGGCTACGCAAGCGGTTCCCAAAGAGCTTTAGAACAAGGCATAGTTTTCCCTGCTGGCTCTTTGGGCGTCGGACCAGTCTCCAGACATATGGTCATTTTTGGGCCTGACGCGGCGCCAAGTGGGAAAGGGTGCCTTTGAGGCTGAAGAGAGCAGGAAAGCCTGCAGCCCCCAGGTGTGTGGGGCTACGCAAGCGGTTCCCAAAGAGCTTTAGAACAAGGCATAGTTTTCCCTGCTGGCTCTTTGGGCGTGGGACCAACCTCCAGACATATGGCCATTTTTGTGCCTGGCGTGACGCCATGTAGGAAAGGGTGGTTTTGAGGCTGAAGGCAGCAGGAAAGCCTGCAGCCCCCAGGTGTGTGGGGCTACGCAAGCGGTTCCCAAAGAGCTTTAGAAAAAGGCATAGTTTTCCCTGCTGGCTCTTTGGGCGTGGGACCAACCTCCAGACATATGGCCATTTTTGTGCCTGGCGCAGCGCCAAGTGGGAAAGGGTGGTTTTTAGTCTGAAGGCAGTAGGAAAGCCTGTACCCCCCAGGTGTGTGGGGCTACGCAAGCGGTTCCCAAAGAGCTTTAGAACAAGGCATAGTTTTCCCTGCTGGCTCTTTGGGCGTGGGACCAATCTCCACACATATGGCCATTTTGTGCCTGTCGTGACACCATGTGGGAAAGGGTGGTTTTGAGGCTGCAGGTGCCAGAAAAGCCTGCAGCCCCCAGGTGTGTGGGGCTACGCAAGCGGTTCCCAAAGAGCTTTAGAACAAGGCATAGTTTTCCCTGCTGGCTCTTTGGGCGTGGGACCAGTCTCCAGACATATGGCCATTTTTGGGCCTGGCGCGGCGCCAAGTGGGAAAGGGTGCCTTTGAGGCTGAAGAGAGCAGGAAAGCCTGCAGCCCCCAGGTGTGTGGGGCTACGCAAGCGGTTCCCAAAGAGCTTTAGAACAAGGCATAGTTTTCCCTGCTGGCTCTTTGGGCGTGGGACCAGTCTCCAGACATATGGCCATTATTGGGCCTGGCGCGGCACCAAGAGGGAAAGGGTGGTTTTGAGGCCGAAGGCAGCAGGAAAGCCTGCAGCCCCCAGGTGTGTGGGGCTACGCAAGCGGTTCCCAAAGAGCTTTAGAACAAGGCATAGTTTTCCCTGCTGGCTCTTTGGGCGTGGGACCAACCTCCAGACATATGGCCATTTTTGGGCCTGGCGTGACGCCATGTGGGAAAGGGTGGTTTTGAGGCTTCAGGTGCCAGAAAAACCTGCAACCCCCAGGTGTGTGGGGCTACGCAAGCGGTTTCCAAAGAGCTTTAGAACAAGGCATAGTTTTCCCTTCTGGCTCTTCGGGCGTGGGACCAGTCTCCAGACATATGGCCATTTTTGGGCCTCGCGCGGGGCCAAGTGGGAAAGGGTGCCTTTGAGGCTGAAGAGAGCAGGAAAGCCTGCAGCCCCCAGGTGTGTGGGGCTACGCAAGCAGTTCCCAAAGAGCTTTAGAACAAGGCATAGTTTTCCCTGCTGGCTCTTTGGGCGTGGGACCAATCTCCAGACATATGGCCATTTTTGTGCCTGGCGTGATGCCATGTGGGAAAGGGTGGTTTTGAGGATGAAGGCAGCAGGAAAGTCTGCAGCACCCACGTCTGTGGGGCTACGCAAGTGGTTCCCTAGGAGCTTTAGAACAAGGCATAGTTTTCCCTGCTGGCTCTTTGGGCGTGGGACCAGTCTCCAGACATATTGCCATTATTGGGCCTGGCGCGGCACCAAGTGGGAAAGGGTGGTTTTGAGGCCGAAGGCAGCAGGAAAGCCTGCAGCCCCCAGGTGTGTGGGGCTACGCAAGCGGTTCCCAAAGAGCTTTAGAACAAGGCATAGTTTTCCCTGCTGGCTCTTTCGGCGTGGGACCAATCTCCAGACATATCCATTTTTGTGCCTGGCGTGACACCAAGTGGGAAAGGGTGGTTTTGAGGCTGAAGGCAGCAGGAAGGTCTGCAGCCCCCAGGTGTGTGGGGCTACGCAAGCGGTTCCCAAAGAGCTTTAGAACAAGGCATAGTTTTCCCTGCTGGCTCTTTGAGCATGGGACCAACCTCCAGACATATGGCCATTTTTGGGCCTGGCGCGGGGCCAAGTGGGAAAGGGTGGTTTTGAGGCTGAAGGCAGCAGGAAAGCCTGCAGCCCCCAGGTGTGTGGGGCTACGCAAGCGGTTCCCAAAGAGCTTTAGAACAAGGCATAGTTTTCCCTGCTGGCTCTTTGGGCGTGGGACCAGTCTCCAGACATATGGCCATTTTTGTGCCTGGCGCGGGGCCAAGTGGGAAAGGTTGTTTTTGAGGCTGAAGGCAGCAGTAAAGCTTGCAGCCCCCAGGTGTGTGGGGCTACGCAAGCGGTTCCCAAAGAGCTTTAGAACAAGGCATAGTTTTCCCTGCTGGCTCTTTGGGCGTCGGACCAATCTCCAGACATATGGCCATTTTTGGGCCTGGCATGACGCCATGTGGGAAAGGGTGGTTTTGAGGCTGAAGGCAGCAGGAAAGCCTGCAGCCCCCAGGTGTGTGGGGCCACGCAAGCGGTTCCCAAAGAGCTTTAGAACAAGGCATAGTTTTCCCTGCTGGCTCTTTGGGCGTGGGACCAATCTCCAGACATATGGCCATTTTTCTGCCTGGCGTGACGCCATGTGGGAAAGGGTGGTTTTGAGGCTGCAGGTGCCAGAAAAGCCTGCAGCCCCCAGGTCTGTGGGGCTACGGAAGCGGTTCCCAAAGAGCTTTAGAACAAGGCATAGTTTTCCTTGCTGGCTCTGTGGCTGTGGGACCAGTCTCCAGACATATGGCCATTTTTGGGCCTCGCGCGGGGCCAAGTGGGAAAGGGTGGTTTTGAGGCTGAAGGCAGCAGGAAAGCCTGCAGCCCCCAGGTGTGTGGGGCTACGCAAGCGGTTCCCAAAGAGCTTTAGAACAAGGCATAGTTTTCCCTGCTGGCTCTTTGGGCGTGGGACCAGTCTCCAGACATATGGCCATTTTTGGGCCTGGCGCGGCGCCAAGTGGGAAAGGGTGTTTTTGAGGCTGAAAGCAGCAGGAAAGCTTGCAGCCCCCAGGTGTGTGGGGCTACGCAAGCCGTTCCCAAAGAGCTTTAGAACAAGGCATAGTTTTCCCTGCTGGCTCTTTGGGCGTGGGACCAATCTCCAGACATATGGCCATTTTTGGGCCTGGCGTGACGCCATGTGGGAAAGGGTGGTTTTGAGGCTGAAGGCAGCAGGAAAGCCTGCAGCCCCCAGGTGTGTGGGGCCACGCAAGCGGTTCCCAAAGAGCTTTAGAACAAGGCATAGTTTTCCCTGCTGGCTCTTTGGGCGTGGGACCAATCTCCAGACATATGGCCATTTTTCTGCCTGGCGTGACGCCATGTGGGAAAGGGTGGTTTTGAGGCTGCAGGTGCCAGAAAAGCCTGCAGCCCCCAGGTGTGTGGGGCTACGCAAGCGGTTCCCAAAGAGCTTTAGAACAAGGCATAGTTTTCCTTGCTGGCTCTGTGGCTGTGGGACCAGTCTCCAGACATATGGCCATTTTTGGGCCTCGCGCGGGGCCAAGTGGGAAAGGGTGGTTTTGAGGCTGAAGGCAGCAGGAAAGCCTGCAGCCCCCAGGTGTGTGGGGCTACGCAAGCGGTTCCCAAAGAGCTTTAGAACAAGGCATAGTTTTCCCTGCTGGCTCTTTGGGCGTGGGACCAGTCTCCAGACATATGGCCATTTTTGGGCCTGGCGCGGCGCCAAGTGGGAAAGGGTGTTTTTGAGGCTGAAAGCAGCAGGAAAGCTTGCAGCCCCCAGGTGTGTGGGGCTACGCAAGCGGTTCCCAAAGAGCTTTAGAACAAGGCATAGTTTTCCCTGCTGGCTCTTTGGGCGTGGGACCAACCTCCAGACATATGGCCATTTTTGTGCCTGGCGTGACGCCATGTAGGAAAGGGTGGTTTTGAGGCTGAAGGCAGCAGGAAAGCCTGCAGCCCCCAGGTGTGTGGGGCTACGCAAGCGGTTCCCAAAGAGCTTTAGAACAAGACATAGTTTTCCCTGCTGGCTCTTTGGGCGTGGGACCAACCTCCAGACATATGGCCATTTTTGTGCCTGGCGCAGCGCCAAGTGGGAAAGGGTGGTTTTGAGTCTGAAGGCAGTAGGAAAGCCTGTACCCCCCAGGTGTGTGGGGCTACGCAAGCGGTTCCCAAAGAGCTTTAGAACAAGGCATAGTTTTCCCTGCTGGCTCTTTGGGCGTGGGACCAGTCTCCAGACATATGGCCATTTTTGGGCCTCGCGCAGCGCCATGTGGGAAAGGGTGGTTTTGAGGCTGAAGGCAGCAGGAAAGCCTGCAGCCCCCAGGTGTGTGGGTCTACGCAAGCGGTTCCCAAAGAGCTTTAGAACAAGGCATAGTTTTCCCTGCTGGCTCTTTGGGCGTGGGACCAGTCTCCAGACATATGGCCATTTTTGGGCCTGGCGCGGCGCCAAGTGGGAAAGGGTGTTTTTGAGGCTGAAGGCAGCAGGAAAGCTTGCAGCCCCCAGGTGTGTGGGGCTACGCAAGCGGTTCCCAAAGAGCTTTAGAACAAGGCATAGTTTTCCCTGCTGGCTCTTTGGGCGTGGGACCAACCTCCAGACATATGGCCATTTTTGTGCCTGGCGCAGCGCCAAGTGGGAAAGGGTGGTTTTGAGGCTGAAGGCAATAGGAAAGCCTGCAGCCCCCAGGTGTTTGGGGCTACGCAAGCGGTTCCCAAAGAGCTTTAGAACAAGGCATAGTTTTCCCTGCTGGCTCTTTGGGCGTCGGACCAGTCTCCAGACATATGGTCATTTTTGGGCCTGACGTGGCGCCAAGTGGGAAAGGGTGCCTTTGAGGCTGAAGAGAGCAGGAAAGCCTGCAGCCCCCAGGTGTGTGGGGCTACGCAAGCGGTTCCCAAAGAGCTTTAGAACAAGGCATAGTTTTCCCTGCTGGCTCTTTGGGCGTGGGACCAACCTCCAGACATATGGCCATTTTTGTGCCTGGCGTGACGCCATGTAGGAAAGGGTGGTTTTGAGGCTGAAGGCAGCAGGAAAGCCTGCAGCCCCCAGGTGTGTGGGGCTACGCAAGCGGTTCCCAAAGAGCTTTAGAAAAAGGCATAGTTTTCCCTGCTGGCTCTTTGGGCGTGGGACCAACCTCCAGACATATGGCCATTTTTGTGCCTGGCGCAGCGCCAAGTGGGAAAGGGTGGTTTTTAGTCTGAAGGCAGTAGGAAAGCCTGTACCCCCCAGGTGTGTGGGGCTACGCAAGCGGTTCCCAAAGAGCTTTAGAACAAGGCATAGTTTTCCCTGCTGGCTCTTTGGGCGTGGGACCAATCTCCACACATATGGCCATTTTGTGCCTGTCGTGACACCATGTGGGAAAGGGTGGTTTTGAGGCTGCAGGTGCCAGAAAAGCCTGCAGCCCCCAGGTGTGTGGGGCTACGCAAGCGGTTCCCAAAGAGCTTTAGAACAAGGCATAGTTTTCCCTGCTGGCTCTTTGGGCGTGGGACCAGTCTCCAGACATATGGCCATTTTTGGGCCTGGCGCGGCGCCAAGTGGGAAAGGGTGCCTTTGAGGCTGAAGAGAGCAGGAAAGCCTGCAGCCCCCAGGTGTGTGGGGCTACGCAAGCGGTTCCCAAAGAGCTTTAGAACAAGGCATAGTTTTCCCTGCTGGCTCTTTGGGCGTGGGACCAGTCTCCAGACATATGGCCATTATTGGGCCTGGCGCGGCACCAAGAGGGAAAGGGTGGTTTTGAGGCCGAAGGCAGCAGGAAAGCCTGCAGCCCCCAGGTGTGTGGGGCTACGCAAGCGGTTCCCAAAGAGCTTTAGAACAAGGCATAGTTTTCCCTGCTGGCTCTTTGGGCGTGGGACCAACCTCCAGACATATGGCCATTTTTGGGCCTGGCGTGACGCCATGTGGGAAAGGGTGGTTTTGAGGCTTCAGGTGCCAGAAAAACCTGCAACCCCCAGGTGTGTGGGGCTACGCAAGCGGTTTCCAAAGAGCTTTAGAACAAGGCATAGTTTTCCCTTCTGGCTCTTTGGGCGTGGGACCAGTCTCCAGACATATGGCCATTTTTGGGCCTCGCGCGGGGCCAAGTGGGAAAGGGTGCCTTTGAGGCTGAAGAGAGCAGGAAAGCCTGCAGCCCCCAGGTGTGTGGGGCTACGCAAGCAGTTCCCAAAGAGCTTTAGAACAAGGCATAGTTTTCCCTGCTGGCTCTTTGGGCGTGGGACCAATCTCCAGACATATGGCCATTTTTGTGCCTGGCGTGATGCCATGTGGGAAAGGGTGGTTTTGAGGATGAAGGCAGCAGGAAAGTCTGCAGCACCCACGTCTGTGGGGCTACGCAAGTGGTTCCCTAGGAGCTTTAGAACAAGGCATAGTTTTCCCTGCTGGCTCTTTGGGCGTGGGACCAGTCTCCAGACATATTGCCATTATTGGGCCTGGCGCGGCACCAAGTGGGAAAGGGTGGTTTTGAGGCCGAAGGCAGCAGGAAAGCCTGCAGCCCCCAGGTGTGTGGGGCTACGCAAGCGGTTCCCAAAGAGCTTTAGAACAAGGCATAGTTTTCCCTGCTGGCTCTTTCGGCGTGGGACCAATCTCCAGACATATCCATTTTTGTGCCTGGCGTGACACCAAGTGGGAAAGGGTGGTTTTGAGGCTGAAGGCAGCAGGAAGGTCTGCAGCCCCCAGGTGTGTGGGGCTACGCAAGCGGTTCCCAAAGAGCTTTAGAACAAGGCATAGTTTTCCCTGCTGGCTCTTTGAGCATGGGACCAACCTCCAGACATATGGCCATTTTTGGGCCTGGCGCGGGGCCAAGTGGGAAAGGGTGGTTTTGAGGCTGAAGGCAGCAGGAAAGCCTGCAGCCCCCAGGTGTGTGGGGCTACGCAAGCGGTTCCCAAAGAGCTTTAGAACAAGGCATAGTTTTCCCTGCTGGCTCTTTGGGCGTGGGACCAGTCTCCAGACATATGGCCATTTTTGTGCCTGGCGCGGGGCCAAGTGGGAAAGGTTGTTTTTGAGGCTGAAGGCAGCAGTAAAGCTTGCAGCCCCCAGGTCTGTGGGGCTACGCAAGCGGTTCCCAAAGAGCTTTAGAACAAGGCATAGTTTTCCCTGCTGGCTCTTTGGGCGTCGGACCAATCTCCAGACATATGGCCATTTTTGGGCCTGGCATGACGCCATGTGGGAAAGGGTGGTTTTGAGGCTGAAGGCAGCAGGAAAGCCTGCAGCCCCCAGGTGTGTGGGGCCACGCAAGCGGTTCCCAAAGAGCTTTAGAACAAGGCATAGTTTTCCCTGCTGGCTCTTTGGGCGTGGGACCAATCTCCAGACATATGGCCATTTTTCTGCCTGGCGTGACGCCATGTGGGAAAGGGTGGTTTTGAGGCTGCAGGTGCCAGAAAAGCCTGCAGCCCCCAGGTCTGTGGGGCTACGGAAGCGGTTCCCAAAGAGCTTTAGAACAAGGCATAGTTTTCCCTGCTGGCTCTGTGGCTGTGGGACCAGTCTCCAGACATATGGCCATTTTTGGGCCTCGCGCGGGGCCAAGTGGGAAAGGGTGGTTTTGAGGCTGAAGGCAGCAGGAAAGCCTGCAGCCCCCAGGTGTGTGGGGCTACGCAAGCGGTTCCCAAAGAGCTTTAGAACAAGGCATAGTTTTCCCTGCTGGCTCTTTGGGCGTGGGACCAGTCTCCAGACATATGGCCATTTTTGGGCCTGGCGCGGCGCCAAGTGGGAAAGGGTGTTTTTGAGGCTGAAAGCAGCAGGAAAGCTTGCAGCCCCCAGGTGTGTGGGGCTACGCAAGCGGTTCCCAAAGAGCTTTAGAACAAGGCATAGTTTTCCCTGCTGGCTCTTTGGGCGTGGGACCAACCTCCAGACATATGGCCATTTTTGTGCCTGGCGTGACGCCATGTAGGAAAGGGTGGTTTTGAGGCTGAAGGCAGCAGGAAAGCCTGCAGCCCCCAGGTGTGTGGGGCTACGCAAGCGGTTCCCAAAGAGCTTTAGAACAAGACATAGTTTTCCCTGCTGGCTCTTTGGGCGTGGGACCAACCTCCAGACATATGGCCATTTTTGTGCCTGGCGCAGCGCCAAGTGGGAAAGGGTGGTTTTGAGTCTGAAGGCAGTAGGAAAGCCTGTACCCCCCAGGTGTGTGGGGCTACGCAAGCGGTTCCCAAAGAGCTTTAGAACAAGGCATAGTTTTCCCTGCTGGCTCTTTGGGCGTGGGACCAATCTCCACACATATGGCCATTTTTGTGACTGTCGTGACACCATGTGGGAAAGGGTGGTTTTGAGGCTGCAGGTGCCAGAAAAGCCTGCAGCCCCCAGGTGTGTGGGGCTACGCAAGCGGTTCCCAAAGAGCTTTAGAACAAGGCATAGTTTTCCCTGCTGGCTCTTTGGGCGTGGGACCAGTCTCCAGACATATGGCCATTTTTGGGCCTCGCGCAGCGCCATGTGGGAAAGGGTGGTTTTGAGGCTGAAGGCAGCAGGAAAGCCTGCAGCCCCCAGGTGTGTGGGTCTACGCAAGCGGTTCCCAAAGAGCTTTAGAACAAGGCATAGTTTTCCCTGCTGGCTCTTTCGGCGTGGGACCAGTCTCCAGACATATGGCCATTTTTGGGCCTCGCGCGGCGCCAAGTGGGAAAGGGTGTTTTTGAGGCTGAAGGCAGCAGGAAAGCTTGCAGCCCCCAGGTGTGTGGGGCTACGCAAGTGGTTCCCAAAGAGCTTTAGAACAAGGCATAGTTTTCCCTGCTGGCTCTTTGGGCGTGGGACCAACCTCCAGACATATGGCCATTTTTGTGCCTGGCGCAGCGCCAAGTGGGAAAGGGTGGTTTTGAGGCTGAAGGCAGCAGGAAAGCCTGCAGCCCCCAGGTGTTTGGGGCTACGCAAGCGGTTCCCAAAGAGCTTTAGAACAAGACATAGTTTTCCCTGCTGGCTCTTTGGGCGTCGGACCAGTCTCCAGACATATGGTCATTTTTGGGCCTGACGCGGCGCCAAGTGGGAAAGGGTGCCTTTGAGGCTGAAGAGAGCAGGAAAGCCTGCAGCCCCCAGGTGTGTGGGGCTACGCAAGCGGTTCCCAAAGAGCTTTAGAACAAGGCATAGTTTTCCCTGCTGGCTCTTTGGGCGTGGGACCAACCTCCAGACATATGGCCATTTTTGGGCCTCGCGCGACGCCAAGTGGGAAAGGGTGGTTTTGAGGCTGAAGGCAGCAGGAAAGCCTGCAGCCCCCAGGTCTGTGCGGCTACGCAATCAGTTCCCAAAGAGCTTTAGAACAAGGCATAGTTTTCCCTGCTGGCTCTTTCGGCGTGGGACCAATCTCCAGACATATGGCCATTTTTGGGCCTGGCGTGACACCAAGTGGGAAAGGGTGTTTTTGAGGCTGAAGGCAGCAGGAAGGTCTGCAGCCCCCAGGTGTGTGGGGCTACGCAAGCGGTTCCCAAAGAGCTTTAGAACAAGGCATAGTTTTCCCTGCTGGCTCTTTGGGCGTGGGACCAATCTCCACACATATTGCCATTTTTGTGCCTGTCGTGACACCATGTGGGAAAGGGTGGTTTTGAGGCTGCAGGTGGCAGAAAAGCCTGCAGCCCCCAGGTGTGAGGGGCTACGCAAGCGGTTCCCAAAGAGCTATAGAACAAGGCATAGTTTTCCCTGCTGGCTCTGTGGCCGTGGGACCAGTCTCCAGACATATGGCCATTTTTGGGCCTGGCGTGGCGCCAAGTGGGAAAGGGTGCCTTTGAGCCTGAAGAGAGCAGGAAAGCCTGCAGCCCCCAGGTGTGTGGGGCTACGCAAGCGGTTCCCAAAGAGCTTTAGAACAAGGCATAGTTTTCCCTGCTGGCTCTTTGGGCGTCAGACCAATCTCCAGACATATGGTCATTTTTGGGCATGGCGCGACGCCAAGTGGGAAAGGGTGGTTTTGAGGCTGAAGGCAGGAGGAAAGCCTGCAGCCCCCAGGTGTGTGCGGCTACGCAAGCGGTTCCCAACGAGCTTTAGAACAAGGCATAGTTTTCCCTGCTGGCTCTTTGGGCGTGGGACCAACCTCCAGACATATGGCCATTTTTGTGCCTGGGGTGACGCCATGTGGGAAAGGGTGGTTTTGAGGCCGAAGGCAGCAGGAAAGCCTGCAGCCCGCAGGTGTGTGGGGCTATGCAAGCGGTTCCCAAAGAGCTTTAGAACAAGGCGTAGTTTTCCCTGCTGGCTCTTTGGGCGTGGGACCAATCTCCAGCTATATGGCCATTTTTCTACCTGGCGTGACGCCATGTGGGAAAGGGTGGTTTTGAGGCTGAGGGTGCCAGAAAAGCCTGCAGCCCCCAGGTGTGTGGGGCTACGCAAGCGGTTCCCAAAGAGCTTTAGAACAAGGCATAGTTTTCCCTGCTGGCTCTGTGGCCGTGGGACCACTCTCCAGACATATGGCCATTTTTGGGCCTGGTGAGGCGCCAAGTGGGAAAGGGTGGTTTTGAGGCTGAAGGCAGCAGGAAAGCCTGCAGCCCCCAGGTGTGTGGGGCTACGCAAGCGGTTCCCAAAGAGCTTTAGTACAAGGCATAGTTTTCCCTGCTGGCTCTTTGGGCGTGGGTCCAATCTCCAGACATATGGCCATTTTTGTGCCTGGCGTGACACCAAGTGGGAAAGGGTGGTTTTGAGGCTGAAGAGAGCAAGAAAGCCTGCAGCCCCCAGGTCTGAGAGGCCACGCAAGCGGTTCCCAAAGAGCTTTAGAACAAGGCATAGTTTTCCCTGCTGGCTCTTTGGGCGTGGGACCAGTCTCCAGACATATGGCCATTTTTGGGCCTCGCGCGGTGCCAAGTGGGAAAGGGTGGTTTTGAGGCTGAAGGCAGCAGGAAAGCTTGCAGCCCCCAGGTGTGTGGGGCTACGCAAGCGGTTCCCAAAGAGCTTTAGAACAAGGCATAGTTTTCCCTGCTGGCTCTTTGGGCGTGGGACCAACCTCCAGACATATGGCCATTTTTATGCCTGGCGTGACGCCATGTGGGAAAGGGTGGTTTTGAGGCCGAAGGCAGCAGGAAAGCCTGCAGCCCCCAGGTGTGTGGGGCTACGCAAGCGGTTCCCAAAGAGCTTTAGAACAAGGCATAGTTTTCCCTGCTGGCTCTTTGGGCGTGGGACCAATCTCCAGACATATGGCCATTTTTGGGCCTGGTGCGGCGCCAAGTGGGAAAGGGTGGTTTTGAGGCTGAAGGCAGTAGGAAAGCTTGCAGCCCCCAGGTCTGTGAGGCCACGCAAGCGGTTCCCAAAGAGCTTTAGAACAAGGCATAGTTTTCCCTGCTGGCTCTTTGGGCGTGGGACCAACCTCCAGCTATATGGCCATTTTTGTGCCTGGCGTGACGCCATGTGGGAAAGGGTGGTTTTGAGGCTGAGGGTGCCAGAAAAGCCTGCAGCCCCCAGGTGTGTGGGGCTACGCAAGCGGTTCCCAAAGAGCTTTAGAACAAGGCATAGTTTTCCCTGCTGGCTCTGTGGCCGTGGGACCAGTCTCAGGACATATGGCCATTTTTGGGCCTCGCGCAGCGCCATGTGGGATAGGGTGGTTTTGAGGCTGAAGGCAGCAGGAAAGCCTGCAGCCCCCAGGTGTGTGGGGCTACGCAAGCGGTTCCCAAAGAGCTTTAGAACAAGGCATAGTTTTCCCTGCTGGCTCTTTGGGCGTCGGACCAATCTCCAGCCATATGGCCATTTTTGGGCCTGGCGCGGCGCCAAGTGGGAAAGGGTGTTTTTGAGGCTGAAGGCAGCAGGAAAGCCTGCAGCCCCCAGGTGTGTGGGGCTACGCAAGCGGTTCCCAAAGAGCTTTAGAACAAGGCATAGTTTTCCCTGCTGGCTCTTTGGGCGTGGGACCAACCTCCAGACATATGGCCATTTTTGAGCCTGGCGCGGCACCAAGTGGGAAAGGGTGGTTTTGAGGCCGAAGGCAGCAGGAAAGCCTGCAGCCCCCAGGTGTGTGGGGCTACGCAAGCGGTTCCCAAAGAGCTTTAGAACAAGGCATAGTTTTCCCTGCTGGCTCTTTGGGCGTGGGACCAACCTCCAGACATATGGCCATTTTTGTGCCTGGCGTGACGCCATGTGGGAAAGGGTGGTTTTGAGGCTGAAGGCAGCAGGAAAGCCTGCAGCCCCCAGGTGTGTGGGGCTACGCAAGCGGTTCCCAAAGAGCTTTAGAACAAGGCATAGTTTTCCCAGCTGGCTCTTTGGGCGTGGGACCAACCTCCAGACATATGGCCATTTTTCTGCCTGGCGTGACGCCATGTGGGAAAGGGTGGTTTTGAGGCTGCAGGTGCCAGAAAACCCTGCAGCCCCCAGGTGTGTGGGGCTACGCAAGCGGTTCCCAAAGAGCTTTAGTACAAGGCATAGATTTCCCTGCTGGCTCTGTGGCCGTGGGACCAGTCTCCAGACATATGGCCATTTTTGGGCCTCGCGCGGGGCCAAGTGGGAAAGGGTGGTTTTGAGGCTGAAGGCAGCAGGAAAGCCTGCAGCCCCCAGGTCTGTGCGGCTACGCAAGCGGTTCCCAAAGAGCTTTAGAACAAGGCATAGTTTTCCCTGCTGGCTCTTTGGGCGTGGGACCAACCTCCAGACATATGGCCATTTTTGTGCCTGTCGTGACACCATGTGGGAAAGGGTGGTTTTGAGGCTGCAGGTGCCAGAAAAGCCTGCAGCCCGCAGGTGTGTGGGGCTACGCAAGCGGTTCCCAAAGAGCTTTAGTACAAGGCATAGTTTTCCCTGCTGGCTCTTTCGGCGTGGGACCAATCTCCAGACATATGGCCATTTTTTTGCCTGGCGTGACACCAAGTGGGAAAGGGTGGTTTTGAGGCTGAAGAGCAGGAAAGCCTGCAGCCCCCAGGTGTGTGGGGCTACGCAAGCCGTTCCCAAAGAGCTTTAGAACAAGGCATAGTTTTCCCTGCTGGCTCTTTGGGCGTGGGACCAGTCTCCACACATATGGCCATTTTTGTGCCTGTCGTGACACCATGTGGGAAAGGGTGGTTTTGAGGCTGCAGGTGCCAGAAAAGCCTGCAGCCCGCAGGTGTGTGGGGCTACGCAAGCGGTTCCCAAAGAGCTTTAGAACAAGGCATAGTTTTCCCTGCTGGCTCTTTGAGCGTGGGACCAGTCTCCAGACATATGGCCATTTTTGTGCCTGGCGTGACACCAAGTGGGAAAGGGTGGTTTTGAGGCTGAAGGCAGCAGGAAAGCCTGCAGCCCCCAGGTCTGTGGGGCTACGCAAGCAGTTCCCAAAGAGCTTTAGAACAAGGCATAGTTTTCCCTGCTGGCTCTTTGGGCGTGGGACCAGTCTCCAGACATATGGCCATTTTTGGGCCTCGCGCAGCGCCATGTGGGAAAGGGTGGTTTTGAGGCTGAAGGCAGCAGGAAAGCCTGCAGCCCCCAGGTGTGTGGGTCTACGCAAGCGGTTCCCAAAGAGCTTTAGAACAAGGCATAGTTTTCCCTGCTGGCTCTTTCGGCGTGGGACCAGTCTCCAGACATATGGCCATTTTTGGGCCTCGCGCGGCGCCAAGTGGGAAAGGGTGTTTTTGAGGCTGAAGGCAGCAGGAAAGCTTGCAGCCCCCAGGTGTGTGGGGCTACGCAAGCGGTTCCCAAAGAGCTTTAGAACAAGGCATAGTTTTCCCTGCTGGCTCTTTGGGCGTGGGACCAACCTCCAGACATATGGCCATTTTTGTGCCTGGCGCAGCGCCAAGTGGGAAAGGGTGGTTTTGAGGCTGAAGGCAGCAGGAAAGCCTGCAGCCCCCAGGTGTTTGGGGCTACGCAAGCGGTTCCCAAAGAGCTTTAGAACAAGACATAGTTTTCCCTGCTGGCTCTTTGGGCGTCGGACCAGTCTCCAGACATATGGTCATTTTTGGGCCTGACGCGGCGCCAAGTGGGAAAGGGTGCCTTTGAGGCTGAAGAGAGCAGGAAAGCCTGCAGCCCCCAGGTGTGTGGGGCTACGCAAGCGGTTCCCAAAGAGCTTTAGAACAAGGCATAGTTTTCCCTGCTGGCTCTTTGGGCGTGGGACCAACCTCCAGACATATGGCCATTTTTGGGCCTCGCGCGACGCCAAGTGGGAAAGGGTGGTTTTGAGGCTGAAGGCAGCAGGAAAGCCTGCAGCCCCCAGGTCTGTGCGGCTACGCAATCAGTTCCCAAAGAGCTTTAGAACAAGGCATAGTTTTCCCTGCTGGCTCTTTCGGCGTGGGACCAATCTCCAGACATATGGCCATTTTTGGGCCTGGCGTGACACCAAGTGGGAAAGGGTGTTTTTGAGGCTGAAGGCAGCAGGAAGGTCTGCAGCCCCCAGGTGTGTGGGGCTACGCAAGCGGTTCCCAAAGAGCTTTAGAACAAGGCATAGTTTTCCCTGCTGGCTCTTTGGGCGTGGGACCAATCTCCACACATATTGCCATTTTTGTGCCTGTCGTGACACCATGTGGGAAAGGGTGGTTTTGAGGCTGCAGGTGGCAGAAAAGCCTGCAGCCCCCAGGTGTGAGGGGCTACGCAAGCGGTTCCCAAAGAGCTATAGAACAAGGCATAGTTTTCCCTGCTGGCTCTGTGGCCGTGGGACCAGTCTCCAGACATATGGCCATTTTTGGGCCTGGCGTGGCGCCAAGTGGGAAAGGGTGCCTTTGAGCCTGAAGAGAGCAGGAAAGCCTGCAGCCCCCAGGTGTGTGGGGCTACGCAAGCGGTTCCCAAAGAGCTTTAGAACAAGGCATAGTTTTCCCTGCTGGCTCTTTGGGCGTCAGACCAATCTCCAGACATATGGTCATTTTTGGGCATGGCGCGACGCCAAGTGGGAAAGGGTGGTTTTGAGGCTGAAGGCAGGAGGAAAGCCTGCAGCCCCCAGGTGTGTGCGGCTACGCAAGCGGTTCCCAACGAGCTTTAGAACAAGGCATAGTTTTCCCTGCTGGCTCTTTGGGCGTGGGACCAACCTCCAGACATATGGCCATTTTTGTGCCTGGGGTGACGCCATGTGGGAAAGGGTGGTTTTGAGGCCGAAGGCAGCAGGAAAGCCTGCAGCCCGCAGGTGTGTGGGGCTATGCAAGCGGTTCCCAAAGAGCTTTAGAACAAGGCGTAGTTTTCCCTGCTGGCTCTTTGGGCGTGGGACCAATCTCCAGCTATATGGCCATTTTTCTACCTGGCGTGACGCCATGTGGGAAAGGGTGGTTTTGAGGCTGAGGGTGCCAGAAAAGCCTGCAGCCCCCAGGTGTGTGGGGCTACGCAAGCGGTTCCCAAAGAGCTTTAGAACAAGGCATAGTTTTCCCTGCTGGCTCTGTGGCCGTGGGACCACTCTCCAGACATATGGCCATTTTTGGGCCTGGTGAGGCGCCAAGTGGGAAAGGGTGGTTTTGAGGCTGAAGGCAGCAGGAAAGCCTGCAGCCCCCAGGTGTGTGGGGCTACGCAAGCGGTTCCCAAAGAGCTTTAGTACAAGGCATAGTTTTCCCTGCTGGCTCTTTGGGCGTGGGTCCAATCTCCAGACATATGGCCATTTTTGTGCCTGGCGTGACACCAAGTGGGAAAGGGTGGTTTTGAGGCTGAAGAGAGCAAGAAAGCCTGCAGCCCCCAGGTCTGAGAGGCCACGCAAGCGGTTCCCAAAGAGCTTTAGAACAAGGCATAGTTTTCCCTGCTGGCTCTTTGGGCGTGGGACCAGTCTCCAGACATATGGCCATTTTTGGGCCTCGCGCGGTGCCAAGTGGGAAAGGGTGGTTTTGAGGCTGAAGGCAGCAGGAAAGCTTGCAGCCCCCAGGTGTGTGGGGCTACGCAAGCGGTTCCCAAAGAGCTTTAGAACAAGGCATAGTTTTCCCTGCTGGCTCTTTGGGCGTGGGACCAACCTCCAGACATATGGCCATTTTTATGCCTGGCGTGACGCCATGTGGGAAAGGGTGGTTTTGAGGCTGAAGGCAGCAGGAAAGCCTGCAGCCCCCAGGTGTGTGGGGCTACGCAAGCGGTTCCCAAAGAGCTTTAGAACAAGGCATAGTTTTCCCTGCTGGCTCTTTGGGCGTGGGACCAATCTCCAGACATATGGCCATTTTTGGGCCTGGTGCGGCGCCAAGTGGGAAAGGGTGGTTTTGAGGCTGAAGGCAGTAGGAAAGCTTGCAGCCCCCAGGTCTGTGAGGCCACGCAAGCGGTTCCCAAAGAGCTTTAGAACAAGGCATAGTTTTCCCTGCTGGCTCTTTGGGCGTGGGACCAACCTCCAGCTATATGGCCATTTTTGTGCCTGGCGTGACGCCATGTGGGAAAGGGTGGTTTTGAGGCTGAGGGTGCCAGAAAAGCCTGCAGCCCCCAGGTGTGTGGGGCTACGCAAGCGGTTCCCAAAGAGCTTTAGAACAAGGCATAGTTTTCCCTGCTGGCTCTGTGGCCGTGGGACCAGTCTCAGGACATATGGCCATTTTTGGGCCTCGCGCAGCGCCATGTGGGATAGGGTGGTTTTGAGGCTGAAGGCAGCAGGAAAGCCTGCAGCCCCCAGGTGTGTGGGGCTACGCAAGCGGTTCCCAAAGAGCTTTAGAACAAGGCATAGTTTTCCCTGCTGGCTCTTTGGGCGTCGGACCAATCTCCAGCCATATGGCCATTTTTGGGCCTGGCGCGGCGCCAAGTGGGAAAGGGTGTTTTTGAGGCTGAAGGCAGCAGGAAAGCCTGCAGCCCCCAGGTGTGTGGGGCTACGCAAGCGGTTCCCAAAGAGCTTTAGAACAAGGCATAGTTTTCCCTGCTGGCTCTTTGGGCGTGGGACCAACCTCCAGACATATGGCCATTTTTGAGCCTGGCGCGGCACCAAGTGGGAAAGGGTGGTTTTGAGGCCGAAGGCAGCAGGAAAGCCTGCAGCCCCCAGGTGTGTGGGGCTACGCAAGCGGTTCCCAAAGAGCTTTAGAACAAGGCATAGTTTTCCCTGCTGGCTCTTTGGGCGTGGGACCAACCTCCAGACATATGGCCATTTTTGTGCCTGGCGTGACGCCATGTGGGAAAGGGTGGTTTTGAGGCTGAAGGCAGCAGGAAAGCCTGCAGCCCCCAGGTGTGTGGGGCTACGCAAGCGGTTCCCAAAGAGCTTTAGAACAAGGCATAGTTTTCCCAGCTGGCTCTTTGGGCGTGGGACCAACCTCCAGACATATGGCCATTTTTCTGCCTGGCGTGACGCCATGTGGGAAAGGGTGGTTTTGAGGCTGCAGGTGCCAGAAAACCCTGCAGCCCCCAGGTGTGTGGGGCTACGCAAGCGGTTCCCAAAGAGCTTTAGTACAAGGCATAGATTTCCCTGCTGGCTCTGTGGCCGTGGGACCAGTCTCCAGACATATGGCCATTTTTGGGCCTCGCGCGGGGCCAAGTGGGAAAGGGTGGTTTTGAGGCTGAAGGCAGCAGGAAAGCCTGCAGCCCCCAGGTCTGTGCGGCTACGCAAGCGGTTCCCAAAGAGCTTTAGAACAAGGCATAGTTTTCCCTGCTGGCTCTTTGGGCGTGGGACCAACCTCCAGACATATGGCCATTTTTGTGCCTGTCGTGACACCATGTGGGAAAGGGTGGTTTTGAGGCTGCAGGTGCCAGAAAAGCCTGCAGCCCGCAGGTGTGTGGGGCTACGCAAGCGGTTCCCAAAGAGCTTTAGTACAAGGCATAGTTTTCCCTGCTGGCTCTTTCGGCGTGGGACCAATCTCCAGACATATGGCCATTTTTTTGCCTGGCGTGACACCAAGTGGGAAAGGGTGGTTTTGAGGCTGAAGAGCAGGAAAGCCTGCAGCCCCCAGGTGTGTGGGGCTACGCAAGCCGTTCCCAAAGAGCTTTAGAACAAGGCATAGTTTTCCCTGCTGGCTCTTTGGGCGTGGGACCAGTCTCCACACATATGGCCATTTTTGTGCCTGTCGTGACACCATGTGGGAAAGGGTGGTTTTGAGGCTGCAGGTGCCAGAAAAGCCTGCAGCCCGCAGGTGTGTGGGGCTACGCAAGCGGTTCCCAAAGAGCTTTAGAACAAGGCATAGTTTTCCCTGCTGGCTCTTTGAGCGTGGGACCAGTCTCCAGACATATGGCCATTTTTGTGCCTGGCGTGACACCAAGTGGGAAAGGGTGGTTTTGAGGCTGAAGGCAGCAGGAAAGCCTGCAGCCCCCAGGTCTGTGGGGCTACGCAAGCAGTTCCCAAAGAGCTTTAGAACAAGGCATAGTTTTCCCTGCTGGCTCTTTGGGCGTGGGACCAGTCTCCAGACATATGGCCATTTTTGGGCCTGGCGTGACGCCATGTGGGAAAGGGTGGTTTTGAGGCCGAAGGCAGCAGGAAAGCCTGCAGCCCCCAGGTGTGTGGGGCTACGCAAGCGGTTCCCAAAGAGCTTTAGAACAAGGCATAGTTTTCCCTGCTGGCTCTTTGGGCGTGGGACCAATCTCCAGCCATATGGCCATTTTTGTGCCTGGTGTGACGCCATGTGGGAAAGGGTGGTTTTGAGGCTGCAGGTGCCAGAAAAGCCTGCAGCCCCCAGGTGTGTGGGGCTACGCAAGCGGTTCCCAAAGAGCTTTAGAACAAGGCATAGTTTTCCCTGCTGCTCTTTGGGCGTGGGACCAATCTCCAGACATATGGCCATTTTTGGGCCTGGTGCGGCGCCAAGTGGGAAAGGGTGGTTTTGAGGCTGAAGGCAGCAGGAAAGCCTGCAGCCCCCAGGTGTGTGCGGCTACGCAAGCGGTTCCCAAAGAGCTTTAGAACAAGGCATATTTTTCCCTGCTGGCTCTTTGAGCGTGGGACCAGTCTCCAGACATATGGCCATTTTTGGGCCTGGCGCAGCGCCATGTGGGATAGGGTGGTTTTGAGGCTGAAGGCAGCAGGAAAGCCTGCAGCCCGCAGGTGTGTGGGGCTACGCAAGCAGTTCCCAAAGAGCTTTAGAACAAGGCATAGTTTTCCCTGCTGGCTCTTTGGGCGTGGGACCAGTCTCCAGACATATGGCCATTTTTGGGCCTGGCGTGGCGCCAAGTCGGAAAGGGTGGTTTTGAGGCTGAAAGCAGCAGGAAAGCCTGCAGCCCCCAGGTGTGTGGGGCTACGCAAGCGGTTCCCAAAGAGCTTTAGAACAAGGCATAGTTTTCCCTGCTGGCTCTTTGGGCGTGGGACCAGTCTCCAGACATATGGCCATTTTTGGGCCTGGCGTGACGCCATGTGGGAAAGGGTGGTTTTGAGGCCGAAGGCAGCAGGAAAGCCTGCAGCCCCCAGGTGTGTGGGGCTACGCAAGCGGTTCCCAAAGAGCTTTAGAACAAGGCATAGTTTTCCCTGCTGGCTCTTTGGGCGTGGGACCAATCTCCAGCCATATGGCCATTTTTGTGCCTGGTGTGACGCCATGTGGGAAAGGGTGGTTTTGAGGCTGAAGGCAGCAGGAAAGCCTGCAGCCCCCAGGTGTGTGGGGCTACGCAAGCGGTTCCCAAAGAGCTTTAGAACAAGGCATAGTTTTCCCTGCTGCTCTTTGGGCGTGGGACCAATCTCCAGACATATGGCCATTTTTGGGCCTGGTGCGGCGCCAAGTGGGAAAGGGTGGTTTTGAGGCTGAAGGCAGCAGGAAAGCCTGCAGCCCCCAGGTGTGTGCGGCTACGCAAGCGGTTCCCAAAGAGCTTTAGAACAAGGCATATTTTTCCCTGCTGGCTCTTTGAGCGTGGGACCAGTCTCCAGACATATGGCCATTTTTGGGCCTCGCGCAGCGCCATGTGGGATAGGGTGGTTTTGAGGCTGAAGGCAGCAGGAAAGCCTGCAGCCCGCAGGTGTGTGGGGCTACGCAAGCAGTTCCCAAAGAGCTTTAGAACAAGGCATAGTTTTCCCTGCTGGCTCTTTGGGCGTGGGACCAGTCTCCAGACATATGGCCATTTTTGGGCCTGGCGTGGCGCCAAGTCGGAAAGGGTGGTTTTGAGGCTGAAAGCAGCAGGAAAGCCTGCAGCCCCCAGGTGTGTGGGGCTACGCAAGCGGTTCCCAAAGAGCTTTAGAACAAGGCATAGTTTTCCCTGCTGGCTCTTTGGGCGTGGGACCAATCTCCAGACATATGGCCATTTTTGAGCCTGGCGCGGCGCCAAGTGGGAAAGGGTGGTTTTGAGGCTGAAGGCAGCAGGAAAGCCTGCAGCCCCCAGGTGTGTGGGGCTACGCAAGCGGTTCCCAAAGAGCTTTAGAACAAGGCATAGTTTTCCCTGCTGGCTCTTTGGGCATGGGACCAACCTCCAGACATATGGCCATTTTTGTGCCTGGCGTGACGCCATGTGGGAAAGGGTGGTTTTGGGGCCGAAGGCAGCAGGAAAGCCTGCAGCCCCCAGGTGTGTGGGGCTACGCAAGCGGTTCCCAAAGAGCTTTAGAACAAGGCATAGTTTTCCATGCTGGCTCTTTGGGCGTGGGACCAATCTCCAGACATATGGCCATTTTTCTGCCTGGCGTGACGCCATGTGGGAAAGGGTGGTTTTGAGGCTGCAGGTGCCAGAAAAGCCTGCAGCCCGCAGGTGTGTGGGGCTACGCAAGCGGTTCCCAAAGAGCTTTAGAACAAGGCATAGTTTTCCCTGCTGGCTCTTTGGGCGTGGGACCAACCTCCAGACATATGGCCATTTTGGGGCCTCGCGCGGCGCCAAGTCGGAAAGGGTGGTTTTGAGGCTGAAGGCAGCAGGAAAGCCTGCAGCCCCCAGGTCTGTGCGGCTACGCAAGCGGTTCCCAAAGAGCTTTAGAACAAGGCATAGTTTTCCCTGCTGGCTCTTTGGGCGTGGGACCAACCTCCAGACATATGGCCATTTTTGTGCCTGTCGTGACACCATGTGGGAAAGGGTGGTTTTGAGGCTGCAGGTGCCAGAAAACCCTGCAGCCCCCAGGTGTGTGGGGCTACGCAAGCGGTTCCCAAAGAGCTTTAGAACAAGGCATAGTTTTCCCTGCTGGCTCTTTGAGCGTGAGACCAGTCTCCAGACATATGGCCATTTTTGGGCATCGCGCAGCGCCATGTGGGATAGGGTGTTTTTGAGGCTGAAGGCAGCAGGAAAGCCTGCAGCCCGCAGGTGTGTGGGGCTACGCAAGCAGTTCCCAAAGAGCTTTAGAACAAGGCATAGTTTTCCCTGCTGGCTCTTTGGGCGTGGGACCAATCTCCAGACATATGGCCATTTTTGGGCCTGGCGCGGCGCCAAGTGGGAAAGGGTGGTTTTGAGGCTGAAGGCAGCAGGAAAGCCTGCAGCCCCCAGGTGTGTGGGGCTACGCAAGCGGTTCCCAAAGAGCTTTAGAACAAGGCATAGTTTTCCCTGCTGGCTCTTTGGGCGTGGGACCAACCTCCAGACATATGGCCATTTTTGTGCCTGGCGTGACGGCATGTGGGAAAGGGTGGTTTTGAGGCCGAAGGTAGCAGGAAAGCCTGCAGCCCCCAGGTCTGTGCGGCTACGCAAGCGGTTCCCAAAGAGCTTTAGAACAAGGCATAGTTTTCCCTGCTGGCTCTTTGGGCGTGGGACCAATCTCCAGACATATGGCCATTTTTCTGCCTGGGGTGACGCCATGTGGGAAAGGGTGGTTTTGAGGCTGCAGGTGCCAGAAAAGCCTGCAGCCCCCAAGTGTGGGGCTACGCAAGCGGTTCCCAAAGAGCTTTAGAACAAGGCATAGTTTTCCCTGCTGGCTCTGTGGCCGTGGGACCAGTCTCCAGACATATGGCCATTTTGGGGCCTCGCGCGGGGCCAAGTGGGAAAGGGTGGTTTTGAGGCTGAAGGCAGCAGGAAAGCCTGCAGCCCCCAGGTCTGTGCGGCTACGCAAGCGGTTCCCAAAGAGCTTTAGAACAAGGCATAGTTTTCCCTGCTGGCTCTTTGGGCGTGGGACCAACCTCCAGACATATGGCCATTTTTGTGCCTGTCGAGACACCATGTGGGAAAGGGTGGTTTTGAGGCTGCAGGTGCCAGAAAAGCCTGCAGCCCCCAGGTGTGTGGGGCTACGCAAGCGGTTCCCAAAGAGCTTTAGAACAAGGCATAGTTTTCCCTGCTGGCTCTTTGGGCGTGGGACCAGTCTCCAGACATATGGCCATTTTTGGGCCTCGCGCAGCGCCATGTGGGATAGGGTGGTTTTGAGGCTGAAGGCAGCAGGAAAGCCTGCAGCTCGCAGGTGTGTGGGGCTACGCAAGCAGTTCCCAAAGAGCTTTAGAACAAGGCATAGTTTTCCCTGCTGGCTCTTTGGGCGTCGGACCAATCTCCAGACATATGGTCATTTTTGGGCCTGGCGCGGCGCCAAGTCGGAAAGGGTGGTTTTGAGGCTGAAGGCAGCAGGAAAGCCTGCAGCCCCCAGGTGTGTGGGGCTACGCAAGCGGTTCCCAAAGAGCTTTAGAACAAGGCATAGTTTTCCCTGCTGGCTCTTTGGGCGTGGGACCAACCTCCAGACATATGGCCATTTTTGAGCCTGGCGCGGCACCAAGTGGGAAAGGGTGGTTTTGAGGCCGAAGGCAGCAGGAAAGCCTGCAGCCCCCAGGTCTGTGGGGCTACGCAAGCGGTTCCCAAAGAGCTTTAGAACAAGGCATAGTTTTCCCTGCTGGCTCTTTGGGCGTGGGACCAACCTCCAGACATATGGCCATTTTTGTGCCTGGCGTGACGCCATGTGGGAAAGGGTGGTTTTGAGGCCGAAGGTAGCAGGAAAGCCTGCAGCCCCCAGGTGTGTGGGGCTACGCAAGCGGTTCCCTAAGAGCTTTAGAACAAGGCATAGTTTTCCCTGCTGGCTCTTTGGGCGTGGGACCAATCTCCAGACATATGGCCATTTTTGTGCCTGTCGTGACGCCATGTGGGAAAGGGTGGTTTTGAGGCTGCAGGTGCCAGAAAACCCTGCAGCCCCCAGGTGTGTGGGGCTACGCAAGCGGTTCCCAAAGAGCTTTAGAACAAGGCATAGTTTTCCCTGCTGGCTCTGTGGCTGTGGGACCAGTCTCCAGACATATGGCCATTTTGGGGCCTTGCGCGGGGCCAAGTGGGAAAGGGTGGTTTTGAGGCTGAAGGCAGCAGGAAAGCCTGCAGCCCCCAGGTCTGTGCGGCTACGCAAGCGGTTCCCAAAGAGCTTTAGAACAAGGCATAGTTTTCCCTGCTGGCTCTTTGGGCGTGGGACCAACCTCCAGACATATGGCCATTTTTGTGCCTGTCGTGACACCATGTGGGAAAGGGTGGTTTTGAGGCTGCAGGTGCCAGAAAAGCCTGCAGCCCCCAGGTGTGTGGGGCTACGCAAGCGGTTCCCAAAGAGCTTTAGAACAAGGCATAGTTTTCCCTGCTGGCTCTTTGAGCGTGAGACCAGTCTCCAGACATATGGCCATTTTTGGGCCTCGCGCAGCGCCATGTGGGATAGGGTGGTTTTGAGGCTGAAGGCAGCAGGAAAGCCTGCAGCCAGCAGGTGTGTGGGGCTACGCAAGCAGTTCCCAAAGAGCTTTAGAACAAGGCATAGTTTTCCCTGCTGGCTCTTTGGGCGTGGGACCAACCTCCAGACATATGGCCATTTTTGAGCCTGGCGCGGCACCAAGTGGGAAAGGGTGGTTTTGAGGCCGAAGGCAGCAGGAAAGCCTGCAGTCCTAGGTGTGTGGGGCTACGCAAGCGGTTCCCAAAGAGCTTTAGAACAAGGCATAGTTTTCCCTGCTGGCTCTTTGGGCGTGGGACCAACCTCCAGACATATGGCCATTTTTGTGCCTGGCGTGACGCCATGTGGGAAAGGGTGGTTTTGAGGCCGAAGGCAGCAGGAAAGCCTGCAGCCCCCAGGTGTGTGGGGCTACGCAAGCGGTTCCCAAAGAGCTTTAGAACAAGGCATAGTTTTCCCTGCTGGCTCTTTGAGCGTGGGACCAGTCTCCAGACATATGGCCATTTTGGGGCCTCGCGCGGGGCCAAGTGGGAAAGGGTGGTTTTGAGGCTGAAGGCAGCAGGAAAGCCTGCAGCCCCCAGGTCTGTGCGGCTACGCAAGCGGTTCCCAAAGAGCTTTAGAACAAGGCATAGTTTTCCCTGCTGGCTCTTTGGGCGTGGGACCAACCTCCAGACATATGGCCATTTTTGTGCCTGTCGTGACACCATGTGGGAAAGGGTGGTTTTGAGGCTGCAGGTGCCAGAAAAGCCTGCAGCCCCCAGGTGTGTGGGGCTACGCAAGCGGTTCCCAAACAGCTTTAGAACAAGGCATAGTTTTCCCTGCTGGCTCTTTGGGCGTGGGACCAGTCTCCAGACATATGGCCATTTTTGGGCCTCGCGCAGCGCCATGTGGGATAGGGTGGTTTTGAGGCTGAAGGCAGCAGGAAAGCCTGCAGCCCGCAGGTGTGTGGGGCTACGCAAGCAGTTCCCAAAGAGCTTTAGAACAAGGCATAGTTTTCCCTGCTGGCTCTTTGGGCGTCGGACCAATCTCCAGACATATGGTCATTTTTGGGCCTGGCGCGGCGCCAAGTCGGAAAGGGTGGTTTTGAGGCTGAAGGCAGCAGGAAAGCCTGCAGCCCCCAGGTGTGTGGGGCTACGCAAGCGGTTCCCAAAGAGCTTTAGAACAAGGCATAGTTTTCCCTGCTGGCTCTTTGGGCGTGGGACCAACCTCCAGAGATATGGCCATTTTTGAGCCTGGCGCGGCACCAAGTGGGAAAGGGTGGTTTTGAGGCCGAAGGCAGCAGGAAAGCCTGCAGCCCCCAGGTGTGTGGGGCTACGCAAGCGGTTCCCAAAGAGCTTTAGAACAAGGCATAGTTTTCCCTGCTGGCTCTTTGGGCGTGGGACCAACCTCCAGACATATGGCCATTTTTATGCCTGGCGTGACGCCATGTGGGAAAGGGTGGTTTTGAGGCTGCAGGTGCCAGAAAAGCCTGCAGCCCCCAGGTGTGTGGGGCTACGCAAGCGGTTCCCAAAGAGCTTTAGAACAAGGCATAGTTTTCCCTGCTGGCTCTTTGGGCGTGGGACCAATCTCCAGACATATGGCCATTTTTCTGCCTGGCGTGACGCCATGTGGGAAAGGGTGGTTTTGAGGCTGCAGGTGCCAGAAAAGCCTGCAGCCCCCAGGTGTGTGGGGCTACGCAAGCGGTTCCCAAAGAGCTTTAGAACAAGGCATAGTTTTCCCTGCTGGCTCTTTGGGCGTGGGACCAACCTCCAGACATATGGCCATTTTGGGGCCTGGCGCGGCGCCAAGTCGGAAAGGGTGGTTTTGAGGCTGAAGGCAGCAGGAAAGCCTGCAGCCCCCAGGTGTGTGGGGCTACGCAAGTGGTTCCCAAAGAGCTTTAGAACAAGGCATAGTTTTCCCTGCTGGCTCTTTGGGCGTGGGACCAACCTCCAGACATATGGCCATTTTTGTGCCTGTCGTGACACCATGTGGGAAAGGGTGGTTTTGAGGCTGCAGGTGCCAGAAAACCCTGCAGCCCCCAGGTGTGTGGGGCTACGCAAGCGGTTCCCAAAGAGCTTTAGAACAAGGCATAGTTTTCCCTGCTGGCTCTTTGAGCGTGAGACCAGTCTCCAGACATATGGCCATTTTTGGGCATCGCGCAGCGCCATGTGGGATAGGGTGTTTTTGAGGCTGAAGGCAGCAGGAAAGCCTGCAGCCCGCAGGTGTGTGGGGCTACGCAAGCAGTTCCCAAAGAGCTTTAGAACAAGGCATAGTTTTCCCTGCTGGCTCTTTGGGCGTGGGACCAATCTCCAGACATATGGCCATTTTTCTGCCTGGGGTGACGCCATGTGGGAAAGGGTGGTTTTGAGGCTGCAGGTGCCAGAAAAGCCTGCAGCCCCCAGGTGTGTGGGGCTACGCAAGCGGTTCCCAAAGAGCTTTAGAACAAGGCATAGTTTTCCCTGCTGGCTCTTTGGGCGTGGGACCAACCTCCAGACATATGGCCATTTTTGAGCCTGGCGCGGCACCAAGTGGGAAAGGGTGGTTTTGAGGCCGAAGGCAGCAGGAAAGCCTGCAGCCCCCAGGTGTGTGGGGCTACGCAAGCGGTTCCCAAAGAGCTTTAGAACAAGGCATAGTTTTCCCTGCTGGCTCTTTGGGCGTGGGACCAATCTCCAGACATATGGCCATTTTTGTGCCTGTCGTGACGCCATGAGGGAAAGGGTGGTTTTGAGGCTGCAGGTGCCAGAAAACCCTGCAGCCCCCAGGTTTGTGGGGCTACGCAAGCAGTTCCCAAAAAGCTTTAGAACAAGGCATAGTTTTCCCTGCTGGCTCTGTGGCTGTGGGACCAGTCTCCAGACATATGGCCATTTTGGGGCCTTGCGAGGGGCCAAGTGGGAAAGGGTGGTTTTGAGGCTGAAGGCAGCAGGAAAGCCTGCAGCCCCCAGGTCTGTGCGGCTACGCAAGCGGTTCCCAAAGAGCTTTAGAACAAGGCATAGTTTTCCCTGCTGGCTCTTTGGGCGTGGGACCAACCTCCAGACATATGGCCATTTTTGTGCCTGTCGTGACACCATGTGGGAAAGGGTGGTTTTGAGGCTGCAGGTGCCAGAAAAGCCTGCAGCCCCCAGGTGTGTGGGGCTACGCAAGCGGTTCCCAAAGAGCTTTAGAACAAGGCATAGTTTTCCCTGCTGGCTCTTTGAGCGTGAGACCAGTCTCCAGACATATGGCCATTTTTGGGCCTCGCGCAGCGCCATGTGGGATAGGGTGGTTTTGAGGCTGAAGGCAGCAGGAAAGCCTGCAGCCCGCAGGTGTGTGGGGCTACGCAAGCGGTTCCCAAAGAGCTTTAGAACAAGGCATAGTTTTCCCTGCTGGCTCTTTGGGCGTCGGACCAATCTCCAGACATATGGTCATTTTTGGGCCTGGCGCGGCGCCAAGTCGGAAAGGGTGGTTTTGAGGCTGAAGGCAGCAGGAAAGCCTGCAGCCCCCAGGTGTGTGGGGCTACGCAAGCGGTTCCCAAAGAACTTTAGAACAAGGCATAGTTTTCCCTGCTGGCTCTTTGGGCGTGGGACCAACCTCCAGACATATGGCCATTTTTGAGCCTGGCGCGGCACCAAGTGGGAAAGGGTGGTTTTGAGGCCGAAGGCAGCAGGAAAGCCTGCAGCCCCCAGGTGTGTGGGGCTACGCAAGCGGTTCCCAAAGAGCTTTAGAACAAGGCATAGTTTTCCCTGCTGGCTCTTTGGGCGTGGGACCAACCTCCAGACATATGGCCATTTTTGTGCCTGGCGTGACGCCATGTGGGAAAGGGTGGTTTTGAGGCCGAAGGCAGCAGGAAAGCCTGCAGCCCCCAGGTGTGTGGGGCTACGCAAGCGGTTCCCAAAGAGCTTTAGAACAAGGCATAGTTTTCCCTGCTGGCTCTTTGAGCGTGGGACCAGTCTCCAGACATATGGCCATTTTGGGGCCTCGCGCGGGGCCAAGTGGGAAAGGGTGGTTTTGAGGCTGAAGGCAGCAGGAAAGCCTGCAGCCCCCAGGTCTGTGCGGCTACGCAAGCGGTTCCCAAAGAGCTTTAGAACAAGGCATAGTTTTCCCTGCTGGCTCTTTGGGCGTGGGACCAACCTCCAGACATATGGCCATTTTTGTGCCTGTCGTGACACCATGTGGGAAAGGGTGGTTTTGAGGCTGCAGGTGCCAGAAAAGCCTGCAGCCCCCAGGTGTGTGGGGCTACGCAAGCGGTTCCCAAACAGCTTTAGAACAAGGCATAGTTTTCCCTGCTGGCTCTTTGGGCGTGGGACCAGTCTCCAGACATATGGCCATTTTTGGGCCTCGCGCAGCGCCATGTGGGATAGGGTGGTTTTGAGGCTGAAGGCAGCAGGAAAGCCTGCAGCCCGCAGGTGTGTGGGGCTACGCAAGCAGTTCCCAAAGAGCTTTAGAACAAGGCATAGTTTTCCCTGCTGGCTCTTTGGGCGTCGGACCAATCTCCAGACATATGGTCATTTTTGGGCCTGGCGCGGCGCCAAGTCGGAAAGGGTGGTTTTGAGGCTGAAGGCAGCAGGAAAGCCTGCAGCCCCCAGGTGTGTGGGGCTACGCAAGCGGTTCCCAAAGAGCTTTAGAACAAGGCATAGTTTTCCCTGCTGGCTCTTTGGGCGTGGGACCAACCTCCAGAGATATGGCCATTTTTGAGCCTGGCGCGGCACCAAGTGGGAAAGGGTGGTTTTGAGGCCGAAGGCAGCAGGAAAGCCTGCAGCCCCCAGGTGTGTGGGGCTACGCAAGCGGTTCCCAAAGAGCTTTAGAACAAGGCATAGTTTTCCCTGCTGGCTCTTTGGGCGTGGGACCAACCTCCAGACATATGGCCATTTTTCTGCCTGGCGTGACGCCATGTGGGAAAGGGTGGTTTTGAGGCTGCAGGTGCCAGAAAACCCTGCAGCCCCCAGGTGTGTGGGGCTACGCAAGCGGTTCCCAAAGAGCTTTAGAACAAGGCATAGTTTTCCCTGCTGGCTCTGTGGCCGTGGGACCAGTCTCCAGACATATGGCCATTTTGGGGCCTCGCGCGGGGCCAAGTGGGAAAGGGTGGTTTTGAGGCTGAAGGCAGCAGGAATGCCTGCAGCCCCCAGCTCTGTGGGGCTACGCAAGAGGTTCCCAAAGAGCTTTAGAACAAGGCATAGTTTTCCCTGCTGGCTCTTTGGGCGTGGGACCAACCTCCAGACATATGGCCATTTTTGTGCCTGGCGTGACGCCATGTGGGAAAGGGTGGTTTTGAGGCCGAAGGCAGCAGGAAAGCCTGCAGCCCCCAGGTGTGTGGGGCTACGCAAGCGGTTCCCAAAGAGCTTTAGAACAAGGCATAGTTTTCCCTGCTGGCTCTTTGGGCGTGGGACCAATCTCCAGACATATGGCCATTTTTCTGCCTGGCGTGACGCCATGTGGGAAAGGGTGGTTTTGAGGCTGCAGGTGCCAGAAAACCCTGCAGCCCCCAGGTGTGTGGGGCTACGCAAGTGGTTCCCAAAGAGCTTTAGAACAAGGCATAGTTTTCCCTGCTGGCTCTGTGGCCGTGGGACCAGTCTCCAGACATATGGCCATTTTGGGGCCTCGCGCGGGGCCAAGTGGGAAAGGGTGGTTTTGAGGCTGAAGGCAGCAGGAAAGCCTGCATCCCCCAGGTCTCCGCGGCTACGCAAGCGGTTCCCAAAGAGCTTTAGAACAAGGCATAGTTTTCCCTGCTGGCTCTTTGGGCGTGGGACCAATCTCCAGAAATATGGCCATTTTTGGGCCTAGGGTGACGGCATGTGGGAAAGGGTGGCTTTGAGGCTGAAGGCAGCAGGAAAGCCTGCAGCCCCCAGGTGTGTGGGGCTACGCAAGCGGTTCCCAAAGAGCTTTAGAACAAGGCATAGTTTTCCCTGCTGGCTCTTTGGGCGTGGGACCAATCTCCAGACATATGGTCATTTTTGTGCCTGGCGCAGCGCCAAGTCGGAAAGGGTGGTTTTGAGGCTGAAGGCAGCAGGAAAGCCTGCAGCCCCCAGGTGTGTGGGGCTACGCAAGCGGTTCCCAAAGAGCTTTAGAACAAGGCATAGTTTTCCCTGCTGGCTCTTTGGGCGTAAGACCAACCTCCAGATATATGGCCATTTTTGAGCCTGGCGCGGCACCAAGTGGGAAAGGGTGGTTTTGAGGCCGAAGGCAGCAGGAAAGCCTGCAGCCCCCAGGTGTGTGGGGCTACGCAAGCGGTTCCCAAAGAGCTTTAGAACAAGGCATAGTTTTCCCTGCTGGCTCTTTGGGCGTGGGACCAGTCTCCAGACATATGGCCATTTTGGGGCCTCGCGCGGGGCCAAGTGGGAAAGGGTGGTTTTGAGGCTGAAGGCAGCAGGAACCCTGCAGCCCCCAGGTCTGTGCGGCTACGCAAGCGGTTCCCAAAGACCTTTAGAACAAGGCATAGTTTTCCCTGCTGGCTCTTTGGGCGTGGGACCAACCTCCAGACATATGGCCATTTTTGTGCCTGTCGTGACACCATGTGGGAAAGGGTTGTTTTGAGGCTGCAGGTGCCAGAAAAGCCTGCAGCCCCCAGGTGTGTGGGGCTACGCAAGCGGTTCCCAAAGAGCTTTAGAACAAGGCATAGTTTTCCCTGCTGGCTCTTTGCGCGTGGGACCAGTCTCCAGACATATGGCCATTTTTGGGCCTCGCGCAGCGCCATGTGGGATAGGGTGGTTTTGAGGCTGAAGGCAGCAGGAAAGCCTGTAGCCCGCAGGTGTGTGGGGCTACGCAAGCAGTTCCCAAAGAGCTTTAGAACAAGGCATAGTTTTCCCTGCTGTCTCTTTGCGCGTGGGACCAGTCTCCAGACATATGGCAATTTTTGTGCCTCGCGCAGCGCCATGTGGGATAGGGTGGTTTTGAGGCTGAAGGCAGCAGGAAAGCCTGCAGCCCCCAGGTGTGTGCGGCTACGCAAGCGGTTCCCAAAGAGCTTTAGAACAAGGCATAGTTTTCCCTGCTGGCTCTTTGGGCGTGGGACCAACCTTCAGACATATGGCCATTTTTGAGCCTGGCGCGGGGCCAAGTGGGAAAGGGTGGTTTTGAGGCCGAAGGCAGCAGGAAAGCCTGCAGCCCCCAGGTCTGTGGGGCTACGCAAGCGGTTCCCAAAGAGCTTTAGAACAAGGCATAGTTTTCCCTGCTGGCTCTTTGGGCGTGGGACCAACCTCCAGACATATGGGCATTTTTGTGCCTGGCGTGACGCCATGTGGGAAAGGGTGGTTTTGAGGCCGAAGGCAGCAGGAAAGCCTGCAGCCCCCAGGTGTGTGGGGCTACGCAAGCGGTTCCCAAAGAGCTTTAGAACAAGGCATAGTTTTCCCAGCTGGCTCTTTGGGCGTGGGACCAACCTCCAGACATATGGCCATTTTTCTGCCTGGCGTGACGCCATGTGGGAAAGGGTGGTTTTGAGGCTGCAGGTGCCAGAAAACCCTGCAGCCCCCAGGTGTGTGGGGCTACGCAAGCGGTTCCCAAAGAGCTTTAGTACAAGGCATAGATTTCCCTGCTGGCTCTGTGGCCGTGGGACCAGTCTCCAGACATATGGCCATTTTTGGGCCTCGCGCGGGGCCAAGTGGGAAAGGGTGGTTTTGAGGCTGAAGGCAGCAGGAAAGCCTGCAGCCCCCAGGTCTGTGCGGCTACGCAAGCGGTTCCCAAAGAGCTTTAGAACAAGGCATAGTTTTCCCTGCTGGCTCTTTGGGCGTGGGACCAGTCTCCACACATATGGCCATTTTTGTGCCTGTCGTGACACCATGTGGGAAAGGGTGGTTTTGAGGCTGCAGGTGCCACAAAAGCCTGCAGCCCGCAGGTGTGTGGGGCTACGCAAGCGGTTCCCAAAGAGATTTAGAACAAGGCATAGTTTTCCCTGCTGGCTCTTTGAGCGTGGGACCAGTCTCCAGACATATGGCCATTTTTGTGCCTGGCGTGACACCAAGTGGGAAAGGGTGGTTTTGAGGCTGAAGGCAGCAGGAAAGCCTGCAGCCCCCAGGTGTGTGGGGCTACGCAAGCAGTTCCCAAAGAGCTTTAGAACAAGGCATAGTTTTCCCTGCTGGCTCTTTGGGCGTGGGACCAGTCTCCAGACATATGGCCATTTTTGGGCCTGGCGTGACGCCATGTGGGAAAGGGTGGTTTTGAGGCCGAAGGCAGCAGGAAAGCCTGCAGCCCCCAGGTGTGTGGGGCTACGCAAGCGGTTCCCAAAGAGCTTTAGAACAAGGCATATTTTTCCCTGCTGGCTCTTTGGGCGTGGGACCAATCTCCAGCCATATGGCCATTTTTTTGCCTGGTGTGACGCCATGTGGGAAAGGGTGGTTTTGAGGCTGCAGGTGCCAGAAAATCCTGCAGCCCCCAGGTGTGTGGGGCTACGCAAGCGGTTCCCAAAGAGCTTTAGAACAAGGCATAGTTTTCCCTGCTGCTCTTTGGGCGTGGGACCAATCTCCAGACATATGGCCATTTTTGGGCCTGGTGCGGCGCCAAGTGGGAAAGGGTGGTTTTGAGGCTGAAGGCAGCAGGAAAGCCTGCAGCCCCCAGGTGTGTGCGGCTACGCAAGCGGTTGACAAAGAGCTTTAGAACAAGGCATATTTTTCCCTGCTGGCTCTTTGAGCGTGGGACCAGTCTCCAGACATATGGCCATTTTTGGGCCTCGCGCAGCGCCATGTGGGATAGGGTGGTTTTGAGGCTGAAGGCAGCAGGAAAGCCTGCAGCCCGCAGGTGTGTGGGGCTACGCAAGCAGTTCCCAAAGAGCTTTAGAACAAGGCATAGTTTTCCCTGCTGGCTCTTTGGGCGTGGGACCAGTCTCCAGACATATGGCCATTTTTGGGCCTGGCGTGGCGCCAAGTCGCAAAGGGTTATTTTGAGGCTGAAAGCAGCAGGAAAGCCTGCAGCCCCCAGGTGTGTGGGGCTACGCAAGCGGTTCCCAAAGAGCTTTAGAACAAGGCATAGTTTTCCCTGCTGGCTCTTTGGGCGTGGGACCAACCTCCAGACATATGGCCATTTTTGAGCCTGGCGCGGCACGAAGTGGGAAAGGGTGGTTTTGAGGCTGAAGGCAGCAGGAAAGCCTGCAGCCCCCAGGTGTGTGGGGCTACGCAAGCGGTTCCCAAAGAGCTTTAGAACAAGGCATAGTTTTCCCTGCTGGCTCTTTGGGCATGGGACCAACCTCCAGACATATGGCCATTTTTGTGCCTGGCGTGACGCCATGTGGGAAAGGGTGGTTTTGGGGCCGAAGGCAGCAGGAAAGCCTGCAGCCCCCAGGTGTGTGGGGCTACGCAAGCGGTTCCCAAAGAGCTTTAGAACAAGGCATAGTTTTCCATGCTGGCTCTTTGGGCGTGGGACCAATCTCCAGACATATGGCCATTTTTCTGCCTGGCGTGACGCCATGTGGGAAAGGGTGGTTTTGAGGCTGCAGGTGCCAGAAAAGCCTGCAGCCCGCAGGTGTGTGGGGCTACGCAAGCGGTTCCCAAAGAGCTTTAGAACAAGGCATAGTTTTCCCTGCTGGCTCTTTGGGCGTGGGACCAACCTCCAGACATATGGCCATTTTGGGGCCTCGCGCGGCGCCAAGTCGGAAAGGGTGGTTTTGAGGCTGAAGGCAGCAGGAAAGCCTGCAGCCCCCAGGTCTGTGGGGCTACGCAAGCGGTTCCCAAAGAGCTTTAGAACAAGGCATAGTTTTCCCTGCTGGCTCTTTGGGCGTGGGACCAACCTCCAGACATATGGCCATTTTTGTGCCTGTCGTGACACCATGTGGGAAAGGGTGGTTTTGAGGCTGCAGGTGCCAGAAAAGCCTGCAGCCCCCAGGTGTGTGGGGCTACGCAAGCGGTTCCCAAAGAGCTTTAGAACAAGGCATAGTTTTCCCTGCTGGCTCTTTGGGCGTAAGACCAACCTCCAGATATATGGCCATTTTTGAGCCTGGCGCGGCACCAAGTGGGAAAGGGTGGTTTTGAGGCCGAAGGCAGCAGGAAAGCCTGCAGCCCCCAGGTGTGTGGGGCTACGCAAGCGGTTCCCAAAGAGCTTTAGAACAAGGCATAGTTTTCCCTGCTGGCTCTTTGGGCGTGGGACCAGTCTCCAGACATATGGCCATTTTGGGGCCTCGCGCGGGGGCCAAGTGGGAAAGGGTGGTTTTGAGGCTGAAGGCAGCAGGAACCCTGCAGCCCCCAGGTCTGTGCGGCTACGCAAGCGGTTCCCAAAGACCTTTAGAACAAGGCATAGTTTTCCCTGCTGGCTCTTTGGGCGTGGGACCAACCTCCAGACATATGGCCATTTTTGTGCCTGTCGTGACACCATGTGGGAAAGGGTTGTTTTGAGGCTGCAGGTGCCAGAAAAGCCTGCAGCCCCCAGGTGTGTGGGGCTACGCAAGCGGTTCCCAAAGAGCTTTAGAACAAGGCATAGTTTTCCCTGCTGGCTCTTTGCGCGTGGGACCAGTCTCCAGACATATGGCCATTTTTGGGCCTCGCGCAGCGCCATGTGGGATAGGGTGGTTTTGAGGCTGAAGGCAGCAGGAAAGCCTGTAGCCCGCAGGTGTGTGGGGCTACGCAAGCAGTTCCCAAAGAGCTTTAGAACAAGGCATAGTTTTCCCTGCTGTCTCTTTGCGCGTGGGACCAGTCTCCAGACATATGGCAATTTTTGTGCCTCGCGCAGCGCCATGTGGGATAGGGTGGTTTTGAGGCTGAAGGCAGCAGGAAAGCCTGCAGCCCCCAGGTGTGTGCGGCTACGCAAGCGGTTCCCAAAGAGCTTTAGAACAAGGCATAGTTTTCCCTGCTGGCTCTTTGGGCGTGGGACCAACCTTCAGACATATGGCCATTTTTGAGCCTGGCGCGGGGCCAAGTGGGAAAGGGTGGTTTTGAGGCCGAAGGCAGCAGGAAAGCCTGCAGCCCCCAGGTCTGTGGGGCTACGCAAGCGGTTCCCAAAGAGCTTTAGAACAAGGCATAGTTTTCCCTGCTGGCTCTTTGGGCGTGGGACCAACCTCCAGACATATGGGCATTTTTGTGCCTGGCGTGACGCCATGTGGGAAAGGGTGGTTTTGAGGCCGAAGGCAGCAGGAAAGCCTGCAGCCCCCAGGTGTGTGGGGCTACGCAAGCGGTTCCCAAAGAGCTTTAGAACAAGGCATAGTTTTCCCAGCTGGCTCTTTGGGCGTGGGACCAACCTCCAGACATATGGCCATTTTTCTGCCTGGCGTGACGCCATGTGGGAAAGGGTGGTTTTGAGGCTGCAGGTGCCAGAAAACCCTGCAGCCCCCAGGTGTGTGGGGCTACGCAAGCGGTTCCCAAAGAGCTTTAGTACAAGGCATAGATTTCCCTGCTGGCTCTGTGGCCGTGGGACCAGTCTCCAGACATATGGCCATTTTTGGGCCTCGCGCGGGGCCAAGTGGGAAAGGGTGGTTTTGAGGCTGAAGGCAGCAGGAAAGCCTGCAGCCCCCAGGTCTGTGCGGCTACGCAAGCGGTTCCCAAAGAGCTTTAGAACAAGGCATAGTTTTCCCTGCTGGCTCTTTGGGCGTGGGACCAGTCTCCACACATATGGCCATTTTTGTGCCTGTCGTGACACCATGTGGGAAAGGGTGGTTTTGAGGCTGCAGGTGCCACAAAAGCCTGCAGCCCGCAGGTGTGTGGGGCTACGCAAGCGGTTCCCAAAGAGATTTAGAACAAGGCATAGTTTTCCCTGCTGGCTCTTTGAGCGTGGGACCAGTCTCCAGACATATGGCCATTTTTGTGCCTGGCGTGACACCAAGTGGGAAAGGGTGGTTTTGAGGCTGAAGGCAGCAGGAAAGCCTGCAGCCCCCAGGTGTGTGGGGCTACGCAAGCAGTTCCCAAAGAGCTTTAGAACAAGGCATAGTTTTCCCTGCTGGCTCTTTGGGCGTGGGACCAGTCTCCAGACATATGGCCATTTTTGGGCCTGGCGTGACGCCATGTGGGAAAGGGTGGTTTTGAGGCCGAAGGCAGCAGGAAAGCCTGCAGCCCCCAGGTGTGTGGGGCTACGCAAGCGGTTCCCAAAGAGCTTTAGAACAAGGCATATTTTTCCCTGCTGGCTCTTTGGGCGTGGGACCAATCTCCAGCCATATGGCCATTTTTTTGCCTGGTGTGACGCCATGTGGGAAAGGGTGGTTTTGAGGCTGCAGGTGCCAGAAAATCCTGCAGCCCCCAGGTGTGTGGGGCTACGCAAGCGGTTCCCAAAGAGCTTTAGAACAAGGCATAGTTTTCCCTGCTGCTCTTTGGGCGTGGGACCAATCTCCAGACATATGGCCATTTTTGGGCCTGGTGCGGCGCCAAGTGGGAAAGGGTGGTTTTGAGGCTGAAGGCAGCAGGAAAGCCTGCAGCCCCCAGGTGTGTGCGGCTACGCAAGCGGTTGACAAAGAGCTTTAGAACAAGGCATATTTTTCCCTGCTGGCTCTTTGAGCGTGGGACCAGTCTCCAGACATATGGCCATTTTTGGGCCTCGCGCAGCGCCATGTGGGATAGGGTGGTTTTGAGGCTGAAGGCAGCAGGAAAGCCTGCAGCCCCCAGGTGTGTGGGGCTACGCAAGCAGTTCCCAAAGAGCTTTAGAACAAGGCATAGTTTTCCCTGCTGGCTCTTTGGGCGTGGGACCAGTCTCCAGACATATGGCCATTTTTGGGCCTGGCGTGGCGCCAAGTCGCAAAGGGTTATTTTGAGGCTGAAAGCAGCAGGAAAGCCTGCAGCCCCCAGGTGTGTGGGGCTACGCAAGCGGTTCCCAAAGAGCTTTAGAACAAGGCATAGTTTTCCCTGCTGGCTCTTTGGGCGTGGGACCAACCTCCAGACATATGGCCATTTTTGAGCCTGGCGCGGCACGAAGTGGGAAAGGGTGGTTTTGAGGCTGAAGGCAGCAGGAAAGCCTGCAGCCCCCAGGTGTGTGGGGCTACGCAAGCGGTTCCCAAAGAGCTTTAGAACAAGGCATAGTTTTCCCTGCTGGCTCTTTGGGCATGGGACCAACCTCCAGACATATGGCCATTTTTGTGCCTGGCGTGACGCCATGTGGGAAAGGGTGGTTTTGGGGCCGAAGGCAGCAGGAAAGCCTGCAGCCCCCAGGTGTGTGGGGCTACGCAAGCGGTTCCCAAAGAGCTTTAGAACAAGGCATAGTTTTCCATGCTGGCTCTTTGGGCGTGGGACCAATCTCCAGACATATGGCCATTTTTCTGCCTGGCGTGACGCCATGTGGGAAAGGGTGGTTTTGAGGCTGCAGGTGCCAGAAAAGCCTGCAGCCCGCAGGTGTGTGGGGCTACGCAAGCGGTTCCCAAAGAGCTTTAGAACAAGGCATAGTTTTCCCTGCTGGCTCTTTGGGCGTGGGACCAACCTCCAGACATATGGCCATTTTGGGGCCTCGCGCGGCGCCAAGTCGGAAAGGGTGGTTTTGAGGCTGAAGGCAGCAGGAAAGCCTGCAGCCCCCAGGTCTGTGGGGCTACGCAAGCGGTTCCCAAAGAGCTTTAGAACAAGGCATAGTTTTCCCTGCTGGCTCTTTGGGCGTGGGACCAACCTCCAGACATATGGCCATTTTTGTGCCTGTCGTGACACCATGTGGGAAAGGGTGGTTTTGAGGCTGCAGGTGCCAGAAAAGCCTGCAGCCCCCAGGTGTGTGGGGCTACGCAAGCGGTTCCCAAAGAGCTTTAGAACAAGGCATAGTTTTCCCTGCTGGCTCTTTGGGCGTGGGACCAATCTCCAGACATATGGCCATTTTTCTGCCTGGCGTGACGCCATGTGGGAAAGGGTGGTTTTGAGGCTGCAGGTGCCAGAAAAGCCTGCAGCCCGCAGGTGTGTGGGGCTACGCAAGCGGTTCCCAAAGAGCTTTAGAACAAGGCATAGTTTTCCCTGCTGGCTCTTTGGGCGTGGGACCAACCTCCAGACATATGGCCATTTTGGGGCCTCGCGCGGCGCCAAGTCGGAAAGGGTGGTTTTGAGGCTGAAGGCAGCAGGAAAGCCTGCAGCCCCCAGGTCTGTGCGGCTACGCAAGCGGTTCCCAAAGAGCTTTAGAACAAGGCATAGTTTTCCCTGCTGGCTCTTTGGGCGTGGGACCAACCTCCAGACATATGGCCATTTTTGTGCCTGTCGTGACACCATGTGGGAAAGGGTGGTTTTGAGGCTGCAGGTGCCAGAAAAGCCTGCAGCCCCCAGGTGTGTGGGGCTACGCAAGCGGTTCCCAAAGAGCTTTAGAACAAGGCATAGTTTTCCCTGCTGGCTCTTTGAGCGTGAGACCAGTCTCCAGACATATGGCCATTTTTGGGCATCGCGCAGCGCCATGTGGGATAGGGTGTTTTTGAGGCTGAAGGCAGCAGGAAAGCCTGCAGCCCCCAGGTGTGTGGGGCTACGCAACCAGTTCTCAAAGAGCTTTAGAACAAGGCATAGTTTTCCCTGCTGGCTCTTTGGGCGTGGGACCAATCTCCAGACATATGGCCATTTTTGGGCCTGGCGCGGCGCCAAGTGGGAAAGGGTGGTTTTGAGGCTGAAGGCAGCAGGAAAGCCTGCAGCCCCCAGGTGTGTGGGGCTACGCAAGCGGTTCCCAAAGAGCTTTAGAACAAGGCATAGTTTTCCCTGCTGGCTCTTTGGGCGTGGGACCAACCTCCAGACATATGGCCATTTTTGTGCCTGGCGTGACGGCATGTGGGAAAGGGTGGTTTTGAGGCCGAAGGTAGCAGGAAAGCCTGCAGCCCCCAGGTCTGTGCGGCTACGCAAGCGGTTCCCAAAGAGCTTTAGAACAAGGCATAGTTTTCCCTGCTGGCTCTTTGGGCGTGGGACCAATCTCCAGACATATGGCCATTTTTCTGCCTGGGGTGACGCCATGTGGGAAAGGGTGGTTTTGAGGCTGCAGGTGCCAGAAAAGCCTGCAGCCCCCAGGTGTGTGGGGCTACGCAAGCGGTTCCCAAAGAGCTTTAGAACAAGGCATAGTTTTCCCTGCTGGCTCTGTGGCCGTGGGACCAGTCTCCAGACATATGGCCATTTTGGGGCCTCGCGCGGGGCCAAGTGGGAAAGGGTGGTTTTGAGGCTGAAGGCAGCAGGAAAGCCTGCAGCCCCCAGGTCTGTGCGGCTACGCAAGCGGTTCCCAAAGAGCTTTAGAACAAGGCATAGTTTTCCCTGCTGGCTCTTTGGGCGTGGGACCAACCTCCAGACATATGGCCATTTTTGTGCCTGTCGAGACACCATGTGGGAAAGGGTGGTTTTGAGGCTGCAGGTGCCAGAAAAGCCTGCAGCCCCCAGGTGTGTGGGGCTACGCAAGCGGTTCCCAAAGAGCTTTAGAACAAGGCATAGTTTTCCCTGCTGGCTCTTTGGGCGTGGGACCAGTCTCCAGACATATGGCCATTTTTGGGCCTCGCGCAGCGCCATGTGGGATAGGGTGGTTTTGAGGCTGAAGGCAGCAGGAAAGCCTGCAGCTCGCAGGTGTGTGGGGCTACGCAAGCAGTTCCCAAAGAGCTTTAGAACAAGGCATAGTTTTCCCTGCTGGCTCTTTGGGCGTCGGACCAATCTCCAGACATATGGTCATTTTTGGGCCTGGCGCGGCGCCAAGTCGGAAAGGGTGGTTTTGAGGCTGAAGGCAGCAGGAAAGCCTGCAGCCCCCAGGTCTGTGCGGCTACGCAAGCGGTTCCCAAAGAGCTTTAGAACAAGGCATAGTTTTCCCTGCTGGCTCTTTGGGCGTGGGACCAACCTCCAGACATATGGCCATTTTTGAGCCTGGCGCGGCACCAAGTGGGAAAGGGTGGTTTTGAGGCCGAAGGCAGCAGGAAAGCCTGCAGCCCCCAGGTGTGTGGGGCTACGCAAGCGGTTCCCAAAGAGCTTTAGAACAAGGCATAGTTTTCCCTGCTGGCTCTTTGGGCGTGGGACCAACCTCCAGACATATGGCCATTTTTGTGCCTGGCGTGACGCCATGTGGGAAAGGGTGGTTTTGAGGCCGAAGGTAGCAGGAAAGCCTGCAGCCCCCAGGTGTGTGGGGCTACGCAAGCGGTTCCCTAAGAGCTTTAGAACAAGGCATAGTTTTCCCTGCTGGCTCTTTGGGCGTGGGACCAATCTCCAGACATATGGCCATTTTTGTGCCTGTCGTGACGCCATGTGGGAAAGGGTGGTTTTGAGGCTGCAGGTGCCAGAAAACCCTGCAGCCCCCAGGTGTGTGGGGCTACGCAAGCGGTTCCCAAAGAGCTTTAGAACAAGGCATAGTTTTCCCTGCTGGCTCTGTGGCTGTGGGACCAGTCTCCAGACATATGGCCATTTTGGGGCCTTGCGCGGGGCCAAGTGGGAAAGGGTGGTTTTGAGGCTGAAGGCAGCAGGAAAGCCTGCAGCCCCCAGGTCTGTGCGGCTACGCAAGCGGTTCCCAAAGAGCTTTAGAACAAGGCATAGTTTTCCCTGCTGGCTCTTTGGGCGTGGGACCAACCTCCAGACATATGGCCATTTTTGTGCCTGTCGTGACACCATGTGGGAAAGGGTGGTTTTGAGGCTGCAGGTTCCAGAAAAGCCTGCAGCCCCCAGGTGTGTGGGGCTACGCAAGCGGTTCCCAAAGAGCTTTAGAACAAGGCATAGTTTTCCCTGCTGGCTCTTTGGGCGTGGGACCAGTCTCCAGACATATGGCCATTTTTGGGCCTCGCGCAGCGCCATGTGGGATAGGGTGGTTTTGAGGCTGAAGGCAGCAGGAAAGCCTGCAGCCCGCAGGTGTGTGGGGCTACGCAAGCAGTTCCCAAAGAGCTTTAGAACAAGGCATAGTTTTCCCTGCTGGCTCTTTGGGCGTCGGACCAATCTCCAGACATATGGTCATTTTTGGGCCTGGCGCGGCGCCAAGTCGGAAAGGGTGGTTTTGAGGCTGAAGGCAGCAGGAAAGCCTGCAGCCCCCAGGTGTGTGGGGCTACGCAAGCGGTTCCCAAAGAACTTTAGAACAAGGCATATTTTTCCCTGCTGGCTCTTTGGGCGTGGGACCAACCTCCAGACATATGGCCATTTTTGAGCCTGGCGCGGCACCAAGTGGGAAAGGGTGGTTTTGAGGCCGAAGGCAGCAGGAAAGCCTGCAGCCCCCAGGTGTGTGGGGCTACGCAAGCGGTTCCCAAAGAGCTTTAGAACAAGGCATAGTTTTCCCTGCTGGCTCTTTGGGCGTGGGACCAACCTCCAGACATATGGCCATTTTTGTGCCTGGCGTGACGCCATGTGGGAAAGGGTGGTTTTGAGGCCGAAGGCAGCAGGAAAGCCTGCAGCCCCCAGGTGTGTGGGGCTACGCAAGCGGTTCCCAAAGAGCTTTAGAACAAGGCATAGTTTTCCCTGCTGGCTCTTTGAGCGTGGGACCAGTCTCCAGACATATGGCCATTTTGGGGCCTCGCGCGGGGCCAAGTGGGAAAGGGTGGTTTTGAGGCTGAAGGCAGCAGGAAAGCCTGCAGCCCCCAGGTCTGTGCGGCTACGCAAGCGGTTCCCAAAGAGCTTTAGAACAAGGCATAGTTTTCCCTACTGGCTCTTTGGGCGTGGGACCAACCTCCAGACATATGGCCATTTTTGTGCCTGTCGTGACACCATGTGGGAAAGGGTGGTTTTGAGGCTGCAGGTGCCAGAAAAGCCTGCAGCCCCCAGGTGTGTGGGGCTACGCAAGCGGTTCCCAAACAGCTTTAGAACAAGGCATAGTTTTCCCTGCTGGCTCTTTGGGCGTGGGACCAGTCTCCAGACATATGGCCATTTTTGGGCCTCGCGCAGCGCCATGTGGGATAGGGTGGTTTTGAGGCTGAAGGCAGCAGGAAAGCCTGCAGCCCGCAGGTGTGTGGGGCTACGCAAGCAGTTCCCAAAGAGCTTTAGAACAAGGCATAGTTTTCCCTGCTGGCTCTTTGGGCGTCGGACCAATCTCCAGACATATGGTCATTTTTGGGCCTGGCGCGGCGCCAAGTCGGAAAGGGTGGTTTTGAGGCTGAAGGCAGCAGGAAAGCCTGCAGCCCCCAGGTGTGTGGGGCTACGCAAGCGGTTCCCAAAGAGCTTTAGAACAAGGCATAGTTTTCCCTGCTGGCTCTTTGGGCGTGGGACCAACCTCCAGAGATATGGCCATTTTTGAGCCTGGCGCGGCACCAAGTGGGAAAGGGTGGTTTTGAGGCCGAAGGCAGCAGGAAAGCCTGCAGCCCCCAGGTGTGTGGGGCTACGCAAGCGGTTCCCAAAGAGCTTTAGAACAAGGCATAGTTTTCCCTGCTGGCTCTTTGGGCGTGGGACCAACCTCCAGACATATGGCCATTTTTCTGCCTGGCGTGACGCCATGTGGGAAAGGGTGGTTTTGAGGCTGCAGGTGCCAGAAAACCCTGCAGCGCCCAGGTGTGTGGGGCTACGCAAGCGGTTCCCAAAGAGCTTTAGAACAAGGCATAGTTTTCCCTGCTGGCTCTGTGGCCGTGGGACCAGTCTCCAGACATATGGCCATTTTGGGGCCTCGCGCGGGGCCAAGTGGGAAAGGGTGGTTTTGAGGCTGAAGGCAGCAGGAATGCCTGCAGCCCCCAGCTCTGTGGGGCTACGCAAGAGGTTCCCAAAGAGCTTTAGAACAAGGCATAGTTTTCCCTGCTGGCTCTTTGGGCGTGGGACCAACCTCCAGACATATGGCCATTTTTGTGCCTGGCGTGACGCCATGTGGGAAAGGGTGGTTTTGAGGCCGAAGGCAGCAGGAAAGCCTGCAGCCCCCAGGTGTGTGGGGCTACGCAAGCGGTTCCCAAAGAGCTTTAGAACAAGGCATAGTTTTCCCTGCTGGCTCTTTGGGCGTGGGACCAATCTCCAGACATATGGCCATTTTTCTGCCTGGCGTGACGCCATGTGGGAAAGGGTGGTTTTGAGGCTGCAGGTGCCAGAAAAACCCTGCAGCCCCCAGGTGTGTGGGGCTACGCAAGTGGTTCCCAAAGAGCTTTAGAACAAGGCATAGTTTTCCCTGCTGGCTCTGTGGCCGTGGGACCAGTCTCCAGACATATGGCCATTTTGGGGCCTAGGGTGACGGCATGTGGGAAAGGGTGGTTTTGAGGCTGAAGGCAGCAGGAAAGCCTGCATCCCCCAGGTCTCCGCGGCTACGCAAGCGGTTCCCAAAGAGCTTTAGAACAAGGCATAGTTTTCCCTGCTGGCTCTTTGGGCGTGGGACCAATCTCCAGAAATATGGCCATTTTTGGGCCTAGGGTGACGGCATGTGGGAAAGGGTGGTTTTGAGGCTGAAGGCAGCAGGAAAGCCTGCAGCCCCCAGGTGTGTGGGGCTACGCAAGCGGTTCCCAAAGAGCTTTAGAAAAAGGCATAGTTTTCCCTGCTGGCTCTTTGGGCGTGGGACCAATCTCCAGACATATGGTCATTTTTGTGCCTGGCGCGGCGCCAAGTGGGAAAAGGTGGTTTTGAGGCTGAAGGCAGCAGGAAAGCCTGCAGCCCCCAGGTGTGTGGGGCTACGCAAGCCGTTCCCAAAGAGCTTTAGAACAAGGCATAGTTTTCCCTGCTTTCTCTTTGGGCGTAAGACCAACCTCCAGATATATGGCCATTTTTGAGCCTGGTGCGGCACCAAGTGGGAAAGGGTGGTTTTGAGGCCGAAGGCAGCAGGAAAGCCTGCAGCCCCCAGGTGTGTGGGGCTACGCAAGCGGTTCCCAAAGAGCTTTAGAACAAGGCATAGTTTTCCCTGCTGGCTCTTTGGGCGTGGGACCAGTCTCCAGACATATGGCCATTTTGGGGCCTCGCGCGGGGCCAAGTGGGAAAGGGTGGTTTTGAGGCTGAAGGCAGCAGGAACCCTGCAGCCCCCAGGTCTGTGCGGCTACGCAAGCGGTTCCCAAAGACCTTTAGAACAAGGCATAGTTTTCCCTGCTGGCTCTTTGGGCGTGGGACCAACCTCCAGACATATGGCCATTTTTGTGCCTGTCGTGACACCATGTGGGAAAGGGTTGTTTTGAGGCTGCAGGTGCCAGAAAAGCCTGCAGCCCCCAGGTGTGTGGGGCTACGCAAGCGGTTCCCAAAGAGCTTTAGAACAAGGCATAGTTTTCCCTGCTGGCTCTTTGCGCGTGGGACCAGTCTCCAGACATATGGCAATTTTTGTGCCTCGCGCAGCGCCATGTGGGATAGGGTGGTTTTGAGGCTGAAGGCAGCAGGAAAGCCTGCAGCCCCCAGGTGTGTGCGGCTACGCAAGCGGTTCCCAAAGAGCTTTAGAACAAGGCATAGTTTTCCCTGCTGGCTCTTTGGGCGTGGGACCAACCTCCAGACATATGGCCATTTTTGAGCCTGGCGCGGGGCCAAGTGGGAAAGGGTGGTTTTGAGGCCGAAGGCAGCAGGAAAGCCTGCAGCCCCCAGGTGTGTGGGGCTACGCAAGCGGTTCCCAAAGAGCTTTAGAACAAGGCATAGTTTTCCCTGCTGGCTCTTTGGGCGTGGGACCAACCTCCAGACATATGGCCATTTTTGTGCCTGGCGTGACGCCATGTGGGAAAGGGTGGTTTTGAGGCCGAAGGCAGCAGGAAAGCCTGCAGCCCCCAGGTGTGTGGGGCTACGCAAGCGGTTCCCAAAGAGCTTTAGAACAAGGCATAGTTTTCCCTGCTGGCTCTTTGGGCGTGGGACCAATCTCGAGACATATGGCCATTTTTCTGCCTGGCGTGACGCCATGTGGGAAAGGGTGGTTTTGAGGCTGCAGGTGCCAGAAACCCGGCAGCCCCCAGGTGTGTGGGGCTACGCAAGCGGTTCCCAAAGAGCTTTAGAACAAGGCATAGTTTTCCCTGCTGGCTCTGTGGCCGTGGGACCAGTCTCCAGACATATGGCCATTTTGGGGCCTCGCGCGGCGCCAAGTGGGAAAGGGTGGTTTTGAGGCTGAAGGCAGCAGGAAAGCTTGCAGCCCCCAGGTGTGTGGGGCTACGCAAGCGGTTCCCAAAGAGCTTTAGAACAAGGCATAGTTTTCCCTGCTGGCTCTTTGGGTGTGGGACCAGTCTCCAGACATATGGTCATTTTTGGGCCTGGTGCGGCGCCAAGTGGGAAAGGGTGGTTTTGAGGCTGAAGGCAGCAAGAAAGCCTGCAGCCCCCAGGTGTATGGGGCCACGCAAGCGGTTCCCAAAGAGCTTTAGAACAAGGCATAGTTTTCCCTGCTGGCTCTTTGGGCGTGGGACCAACCTCCAGACATATGGCCGTTTTTGTGCCTGGCGTGACGCCATGTGGGAAAGGGTGGTTTTGAGGCTGAAGGCAGCAGGAAAGCCTGCAGCCCCCTGGTCTGTGGGGCTACGCAAGCCGTTCCCAAAGAGCTTTAGTACAAGGCATAGTTTTCCCTGCTGGCTCTTTGGGCGTGGGACCAACCTCCAGACATATGGTCATTTTTGGGCCTGACGCGGCGCCAAGTGGGAAAGGGTGGTTTTGAGGCTGAAGAGAGCAGGAAAGCCTGCAGCCCCCAGGTCTGTGGGGCTACGCAAGTGGTTCCCAAAGAGCTTTAGAACAAGGCATAGTTTTCCCTGCTGGCTCTTTGGGCGTGGGACCAGTCTCCAGACATATGGCCATTTTTGGGCCTGGCACGGGGCCAAGTGGGAAAGGGTGGTTTTGAGGCTGAAGGCAGCAGGAAAGCCTGTAGCCCCCAGGTGTGTGGGGCTACGCAAGCGGTTCCCAAAGAGCTTTAGAACAAGGCATAGTTTTCCCTGCTGGCTCTTTGGGCGTGGGACCAGTCTCCAGACATATGGCCATTTCTGGGCCTGGTGCGGCGACAAGTGGGAAAGGGTGGTTTTGAGGCTGAAGGCAGCAGGAAAGCCTGCAGCCCCCAGGTCTGTGGGGCTACGCAAGCGGTTCCCAAAGAGCTTTAGAACAAGGCATAGTTTTCCCTGCTGGCTCTTTCGGCGTGGGACCAGTCTCCAGACATATGGCCATTTTTGGGCCTGGCGCGGCGCCAAGTGGGAAAGGGTGGTTTTGAGGCTGAAGGCAGCAGGAAAGCCTGCAGCCCCCTGGTCTGTGGGGCTACACAAGCCGATCCCAAAGAGCTTTAGAACAAGGCATAGTTTTCCCTGCTGGCTCTTTGGGCGTCGGACCAATCTCCAGACATATGGCCATTTTTGTGCCTGGCGTGACGCCATGTGGGAAAGGGTGGTTTTCAGGCTGAAGGCAGCAGGAAAGCCTGCAGCCCCCAGGTGTGTGGGGCTACGCACGCGGTTCCCAAAGAGCTTTAGAACAAGGCATAGTTTTCCCTGCTGGCTCTATGGGCGTGGGACCAGTCTCCAGACATATGGCCATTTTTGGGCCTGGCGCGGCGCCACGTGGGAAAGGGTGGTTTTGAGGCTGAAGGCAGCAGGAAAGCCTGCAGCCCCCTGGTGTGTGGGGCTACGCAAGCGGTTCCCAAAGAGCTTTAGAACAAGGCATAGTTTTCCCTGCTGACTCTTTGGGCGTGGGACCAATCTCCAGACATATGGTCATTTTTGGGCCTGGCGTGGCGCCAAGTGGGAAAGGGTGGTTTTGAGGCTGAAGGCAGCAGGAAAGCCTGCAGCCCCCAGGTGTGTGGGGCTACGCAAGCGGTTCCCAAAGAGCTTTAGAACAAGGCATAGTTTTCCCTGCTGGCTCTTTGGGCGTGGGACCAATCTCCAGACATATGGCCATTTTTGTGCCTGGCGTGACGCCATGTGGGAAAGGGTGGTTTTCAGGCTGAAGGCAGCAGGAAAGCCTGCAGCCCCCAGGTGTGTGGGGCTACGCAAGCGGTTCCCAAAGAGCTTTAGAACAAGGCATAGTTTTCCCTGCTGGCTCTTTGGGCGTGGGACCAATCTCCAGACATATGGTCATTTTTGGGCCTGGCGTGGCGCCAAGTGGGAAAGGGTGGTTTTGAGGCTGAAGGCAGCAGGAAAGCCTGCAGCCCCCAGGTGTGTGGGGCTACGCAAGCGGTTCCCAAAGAGCTTTAGAACAAGGCATAGTTTTCCCTGCTGGCTCTTTGGGCGTGGGACCAATCTCCAGACATATGGCCATTTTTGTGCCTGGCGTGACGCCATGTGGGAAAGGGTGGTTTTCAGGCTGAAGGCAGCAGGAAAGCCTGCAGCCCCCAGGTCTGTGGGGCTACGCAAGTGGTTCCCAAAGAGCTTTAGAACAAGGCATAGTTTTCCCTGCTGGCTCTTTGGGCGTGGGACCAGTCTCCAGACATATGGCCATTTTTGGGCCTGGCACGGGGCCAAGTGGGAAAGGGTGGTTTTGAGGCTGAAGGCAGCAGGAAAGCCTGTAGCCCCCAGGTGTGTGGGGCTACGCAAGCGGTTCCCAAAGAGCTTTAGAACAAGGCATTGTTTTCCCTGCTGGCTCTTTGGGCGTGGGACCAGTCTCCAGACATATGGCCATTTCTGGGCCTGGTGCGGCGACAAGTGGGAAAGGGTGGTTTTGAGGCTGAAGGCAGCAGGAAAGCCTGCAGCCCCCAGGTCTGTGGGGCTACGCAAGCGGTTCCCAAAGAGCTTTAGAACAAGGCATAGTTTTCCCTGCTGGCTCTTTCGGCGTGGGACCAGTCTCCAGACATATGGCCATTTTTGGGCCTGGCGCGGCGCCAAGTGGGAAAGGGTGGTTTTGAGGCTGAAGGCAGCAGGAAAGCTTGCAGCCCCCTGGTCTGTGGGGCTACGCAAGCCGATCCCAAAGAGCTTTAGAACAAGGCATAGTTTTCCCTGCTGGCTCTTTGGGCGTCGGACCAATCTCCAGACATATGGCCATTTTTGTGCCTGGCGTGATGCCATGTGGGAAAGGGTGGTTTTCAGGCTGAAGGCAGCAGGAAAGCCTGCAGCCCCCAGGTGTGTGGGGCTACGCACGCGGTTCCCAAAGAGCTTTAGAACAAGGCATAGTTTTCCCTGCTGGCTCTATGGGCGTGGGACCAGTCTCCAGACATATGGCCATTTTTGGGCCTGGCGCGGCGCCACGTGGGAAAGGGTGGTTTTGAGGCTGAAGGCAGCAGGAAAGCCTGCAGCCCCCTGGTGTGTGGGGCTACGCAAGCGGTTCCCAAAGAGCTTTAGAACAAGGCATAGTTTTCCCTGCTGACTCTTTGGGCGTGGGACCAATCTCCAGACATATGGTCATTTTTGGGCCTGGCGTGGCGCCAAGTGGGAAAGGGTGGTTTTGAGGCTGAAGGCAGCAGGAAAGCCTGCAGCCCCCAGGTGTGTGGGGCTACGCAAGCGGTTCCCAAAGAGCTTTAGAACAAGGCATAGTTTTCCCTGCTGGCTCTTTGGGCGTGGGACCAATCTCCAGACATATGGCCATTTTTGTGCCTGGCGTGACGCCATGTGGGAAAGGGTGGTTTTGAGGCTGAAGGCAGCAGGAAAGCCTGCAGCCCCCAGGTGTGTGGGGCTACGCAAGCGGTTCCCAAAGAGCTTTAGAACAAGGCATAGTTTTCCCTGCTGGCTCTTTGGGCGTGGGACCAATCTCCAGACATATGGCCATTTTTGTGCCTGGCGTGACGCCATGTGGGAAAGGGTGGTTTTGAGGCTGAAGGCAGCAGGAAAGCCTGTAGCCCCCAGGTGTGTGGGGCTACGCAAGCGGTTCCCAAAGAGCTTTAGAACAAGGCATTGTTTTCCCTGCTGGCTCTTTGGGCGTGGGACCAACCTCCAGACATATGGCCGTTTTTGTGCCTGGCGTGACGCCATGTGGGAAAGGGTGGTTTTGAGGCTGAAGGCAGCAGGAAAGCCTGCAGCCCCCAGGTGTGTGGGGCTACGCAAGCCGTTTCCAAAGAGCTTTAGAACAAGGCATAGTTTTCCCTGCTGGCTCTTTCGGCGTGGGACCAATCTCCAGACATATGGCCATTTTTGTGCCTGGCGTGACACCAAGTGGGAAAGGGTGGTTTTGAGGCTGAAGGCAGCAGGAAGGTCTGCAGCCCCCAGGTGTGTGGGGCTACGCAAGCCGTTCCCAAAGAGCTTTAGAACAAGGCATAGTTTTCCCTGCTGGCTCTTTGGGCGTGGGACCAACCTCCAGACATATGGCCATTTTTGGGCCTGGCGTGACGCCATGTGGGAAAGGGTGGTTTTGAGGCTGAAGGCAGCAGGAAAGCTTGCAGCCCCCAGGTGTGTGGGGCTATGCAAGCGGTTCCCAAAGAGCTTTAGAACAAGGCATAGTTTTCCCTGCTGGCTCTTTGGGCGTGGGACCAATCTCCAGACATATGGCCATTTTTGTGCCTGGCGCAGCGACAAGTGGGAAAGGGTGGTTTTGAGGCTGAAGGCAGCAGGAAAGCCTGTAGCCCCCAGGTGTGTGGGGCTACGCAAGCGGTTCCCAAAGAGCTTTAGAACAAGGCATTGTTTTCCCTGCTGGCTCTTTGGGCGTGGGACCAACCTCCAGACATATGGCCGTTTTTGTGCCTGGCGTGACGCCATGTGGGAAAGGGTGGTTTTGAGGCTGAAGGCAGCAGGAAAGCCTGCAGCACCCAGGTGTGTGGGGCTACGCAAGCCGTTTCCAAAGAGCTTTAGAACAAGGCATAGTTTTCCCTGCTGGCTCTTTGGGCGTGGGACCAGTCTCCAGACATATGGCCATTTTTGTGCCTCGCGTGACACCAAGTGGGAAAGGGTGGTTTTGAGGCTGAAGGCAGCAGGAAGGTCTGCAGCCCCCAGGTGTGTGGGGCTACGCAAGCCGTTCCCAAAGAGCTTTAGAACAAGGCATAGTTTTCCCTGCTGGCTCTTTGGGCGTGGGACCAACCTCCAGACATATGGCCATTTTACGCCTGGCGTGACGCCATGTGGGAAAGGGTGGTTTTGAGGCTGAAGGCAGCAGGAAAGCTTGCAGCCCCCAGGTGTGTGGGGCTATGCAAGCGGTTCCCAAAGAGCTTTAGAACAAGGCATAGTTTTCCCTGCTGGCTCTTTCGGCGTGGGACCAATCTCCAGACATATGGCCATTTTTGTGCCTGGCGCAGCGACAAGTGGGAAAGGGTGGTTTTGAGGCTGAAGGCAGCAGGAAAGCCTGTAGCCCCCAGGTGTGTGGGGCTACGCAAGCGGTTCCCAAAGAGCTTTAGAACAAGGCATAATTTTCCCTGCTGCTCTTTGGGCGTGGGACCAGTCTCCAGTCATATGGCCATTTTTGGGCCTGGTGCGGCGCCAAGTGGGAAAAGGTGGTTTTGAGGCTGAAGGCAGCAAGAAAGCCTGCAGCCCCTAGGTCTTTGAGGCCAAGCAAGCGGTTCCCAAAGAGCTTTAGAACAAAGCATAGTTTTCCCTGCTGGCTCTTTCGGCTTGGGACCAACCTCCAGACATATGGCCATTTTTGTGCCTGGCGTGACGCCATGTGGGAAAGAGTGGTTTTGAGGCTGAAGGCAGCAGGAAAGCCTGCAGCCCCCAGGTGTGTGGGGCTACGCAAGCCGTTCCCAAAGAGCTTTAGAACAAGGCATAGTTTTCCCTGCTGGCTCTTGGGCGTGGGACCAGTCTCCAGACATATGGCCATTTTTGGGCCTGGCGCGGCGCCAAGTGGGAAAGGGTGGTTTTGAGGCTGAAGGCAGCAGGAAAGCCTGTAGCCCCCAGGTGTGTGGGGCTACGCAAGCGGTTCCCAAAGAGCTTTAAACAAGGCATAGTTTTCCCTGTTGGCTCTTTGGGCGTGGGACCAGTCTCCAGACATATGGCCATTTCTGGGCCTGGTGCGGCGACAAGTGGGAAAGGGTGGTTTTGAGGCTGAAGGCAGCAGGAAAGCCTGCAGCCCCCAGGTCTGTGGGGCTACGCAAGCGGTTCCCAAAGAGCTTTAGAACAAGGCATAGTTTTCCCTGCTGGCTCTTTGGGCGTGGGACCAATCTCCAGACATATGGCCATTTTTGTGCCTGGCGTGGCGCCACGTGGGAAAGGGTGCCTTTGAGGCTGAAGAGAGCAGGAAAGCCTGCAGCCCCCAGGTGTGTGGGGCTACGCAAGCGGTTCCCAAAGAGCTTTAGAACAAGGCATAGTTTTCCCTGCTGACTCTTTGGGCGTGGGACCAATCTCCAGAAATATGGTCATTTTTGGGCCTGGCGTGGCGCCAAGTGGGAAAGGGTGGTTTTGAGGCTGAAGGCAGCAGGAGAGCCTGCAGCCCCCAGGTGTGTGGGGCTACGCAAGCGGTTCCCAAAGAGCTTTAGAACAAGGCATAGTTTTCCCTGCTGGCTCTTTGGGCGTGGGACCAATCTCCAGACATATGGCCATTTTTGTGCCTGGCGTGACGCCATGTGGGAAAGGGTGGTTTTGAGGCTGAAGGCAGCAGGAAAGCCTGCAGCCCCCAGGTGTGTGGGGCTACGGAAGCGGTTCCCAAAGAGCTTTAGAACAAGGCATAGTTTTCCCTGCTGGCTCTTTGGCCGTGGGACCAGTCTCCACACATATGGCCATTTTTGTGCCTGGCGTGACGCCATGTGGGAAAGGGTGGTTTTGAGGCTGAAGGCAGCAGGAAAGCCTGCAGCCCCCAGGTGTGTGGGGCTACGCAAGCGGTTCCCAAAGAGCTTTAGAACAAGGCATAGTTTTCCCTGCTGGCTCTTTGGGCGTGGGACCAATCTCCAGACATATGGCCATTTTTGTGCCTGGCGTGACACCAAGTGGGAAAGGGTGGTTTTGAGGCTGAAGGCAGCAGGAAGGTCTGCAGCCGCCAGGTGTGTGGGGCTACGCAAGCGGTTCCCAAAGAGCTTTAGAACAAGGCATAGTTTTCCCTGCTGGCTCTTTCGGCGTGGGACCAGTCTCCAGACATATGGCCATTTTTGTGCCTGGCGTGACACCAAGTGGGAAAGGGTGGTTTTGAGGCTGAAGGCAGCAGGAAAGCCTGCAGCCCCCAGGTCTGTGGGGCTATGCAAGCCGTTCCCAAAGAGCTTTAGAACAAGGCATAGTTTTCCCTGCTGGCTCTTTGGGCGTGGGACCAACCTCCAGACATATGGTCATTTTTGGGCCTGGCGCGGCGCCAAGTGGGAAAGGGTGGTTTTGAGGCTGAAGGCAGCAGGAAAGCCTGCAGCCCCCAGGTCTGTGGGGCTACGCAAGTGGTTCCCAAAGAGCTTTAGAACAAGGCATAGTTTTCCCTGCTGGCTCTTTAGAGCGTGGGACCAATCTCCAGACATATGGCCATTTTTGGGCCTGGCGCGGGGCCAAGTGGGAAAGGGTGGTTTTGAGGCTGAAGGCAGCAGGAAAGCCTGCAGCCCCCAGGTGTGTGGGGCTACGCAAGCGGTTCCCAAAGAGCTTTAGAACAAGGCATAGTTTTCCCTGTTGGCTCTTTGGGCGTGGGACCAGTCTCCAGACATATGGCCATTTCTGGGCCTGGTGCGGCGCCAAGTGGGAAAGGGTGGTTTTGAGGCTGAAGGCAGCAGGAAAGCCTGCAGCCCCCAGGTCTGTGGGGCTACGCAAGCGGTTCCCAAAGAGCTTTAGAACAAGGCATAGTTTTCCCTGCTGGCTCTTTGGGCGTGGGACCAGTCTCCAGACATATGGCCATTTTTGGGCCTGGCGCAGCGCCAAGTGGGTAAGGGTGGTTTTGAGGCTGAAGGCAGCAGGAAATCCTGCAGCCCCCTGGTCTGTGGGGCTACGCAAGCCGTTCCCAAAGAGCTTTAGAACAAGGCATAGATTTCCCTGCTGGCTCTTTGGGCGTGGGACCAATCTCCAGACATATGGCCATTTTTGGGCCTGGCGTGACGCCATGTGGGAAAGGGTGGTTTTGAGGCTGAAGGCAGCAGGAAAGCCTGCAGCCCCCAGGTGTGTGGGGCTATGCAAGCGGTTCCCAAAGAGCTTTAGAACAAGGCATAGTTTTCCCTGCTGGCTCTATGGGCGTGGGACCAGTCTCCAGACATATGGCCATTTTTGGGCCTGGCGTGGCGCCAAGTGGGACAGGGTTGTTTTGAGGCTGAAGGCAGCAGGAGAGCCTGCAGACCCAAGGTCTGAGGGGCTACGCAAGCGGTTCCCAAAGAGCTTTAGAACAAGGCATAGTTTTCCCTGCTGGCTCTTTCGGCGTGGGACCAGTCTCCAGACATATGGCCATTTTTGTGCCTGTTGTCACGCCATGTGGGAAAGGGTGGTTTTGAGGCTGAAGGCAGCAGGAAAGCCTGTAGCCCCCAGGTGTGTGGGGCTACGCAAGCGGTTCCCAAAGAGCTTTAGAACAAGGCATAGTTTTCCCTGCTGGCTCTTTGGGCGTGGGACCAATCTCCAGACATATGGCCGTTTTTGTGCCTGGCGTGACGCCATGTGGGAAAGGGTGGTTTTGAGGCTGAAGGCAGCAGGAAGGTCTGCAGCCCCCAGGTGTGTGGGGCTACACAAGCCGTTCCCAAAGAGCTTTAGAACAAGGTATAGTTTTCCCTGCTGGCTCTTTGAGCGTGGGACCAGTCTCCAGACATATGGCCATTTTTGGGCCTGGCGCGGCGCCAAGTGGGAAAGGGTTATTTTGAGGCTGAAGGCAGCAGGAAAGCTTGCAGCCCCCTGGTCTGTGGGGCTACGCAAGCCGTTCCCAAAGAGCTTTAGAACAAGGCATAGTTTTCCCTGCTGGCTCTTTGGGCGTGGGACCAATCTCCAGACATATGGCCATTTTTGGGCCTGGCGTGACGCCATGTGGGAAAGGGTGGTTTTCAGGCTGAAGGCAGCAGGAAAGCCTGCAGCCCCCAGGTGAGTGGGGCTATGCAAGCGGTTCCCAAAGAGCTTTAGAACAAGGCATAGTTTTCCCTGCTGGCTCTATGGGCGTGGGACCAGTCTCCAGACATATGGCCATTTTTGGGCCTGGCGTGGCGCCAAGTGGGACAGGGTTGTTTTGAGGCTGAAGGCAGCAGGAGAGCCTGCAGCCCCCAGGTGTGTGGGGCTACGCAAGCGGTTCCCAAAGAGCTTTAGAACAAGGCATAGTTTTCCCTGCTGGCTCTTTGGGCGTGGGACCAAGCTCCAGACATATGGCCATTTTTGTGCCTGGTGTCACGCCATGTGGGAAAGGGTGGTTTTGAGGCTGAAGGCAGCAGGAAAGCCTGTAGCCCCCAGGTGTGTGGGGCTACGCAAGCGGTTCCCAAAGAGCTTTAGAACAAGGCATAGTTTTCCCTGCTGGCTCTTTGGGCGTGGGGCCAATCTCCAGACATATGGCCGTTTTTGTGCCTGGCGTGACGCCATGTGGGAAAGGGTGGTTTTGAGGCTGAAGTCAGCAGGAAGGTCTGCATCCCCCAGGTGTGTGGGGCTAGGCAAGCGGTTCCCAAAGAGCTTTAGAACAAGGCATAGTTTTCCCTGCTGGCTCTTTGAGCGTGGGACCAGTCTCCAGACATATGGCCATTTTTGGGCCTCGCGCAGCGCCAAGTGGGAAAGGGTGGTTTTGAGGCTGAAGGCAGCAGGAAAGCCTGCAGCGCCCAGGTGTGTGGGGCTACGCAAGCAGTTCCCAACGAGCTTTAGAACAAGGCATAGTTTTCCCTGCTGGCTCTTTGGGCGTGGGACCAATCTCCAGACATATGGCCATTTTTGTGCCTGGCGTGACGCCATGTGGGAAAGGGTGGTTTTCAGGCTGAAGGCAGCAGGAATGCCTGCAGCCCCCAGGTGTGTGGGGCTATGCAAGCGGTTCCCAAAGAGCTTTAGAACAAGGCATAGTTTTCCCTGCTGGCTCTATGGGCGTGGGACCAGTCTCCAGACATATGGCCATTTTTGGGCCTGGCGTGGCGCCAAGTGGGACAGGGTTGTTTTGAGGCTGAAGGCAGCAGGAGAGCCTGCAGCCCCCAGGTGTGTGGAGCTACGCAAGCGGTTCCCAAAGAGCTTTAGAACAAGGCATAGTTTTCCCTGCTGGCTCTTTGGGCGTGGGACCAAGCTCCAGACATATGGCCATTTTTGTGCCTGGTGTCACGCCATGTGGGAAAGGGTGGTTTTGAGGCTGAAGGCAGCAGGAAAGCCTGTAGCCCCCAGGTGTGTGGGGCTACGCAAGCGGTTCCCAAAGAGCTTTAGAACAAGGCATAGTTTTCCCTGCTGGCTCTTTGGGCGTGGGACCAATCTCCAGACATATGGCCGTTTTTGTGCCTGGCGTGACGCCATGTGGGAAAGGGTGGTTTTGAGGCTGAAGGCAGCAGGAAGGTCTGCAGCCCCCAGGTGTGTGGGGCTACACAAGCCGTTCCCAAAGAGCTTTAGAACAAGGCATAGTTTTCCCTGCTGGCTCTTTGAGCGTGGGACCAGTCTCCAGACATATGGCCATTTTTGGGCCTGGCGCAGCGCCAAGTGGGAAAGGGTGGTTTTGAGGCTGAAGGCAGCAGGAAAGCTTGCAGCCCCCTGGTCTGTGGGGCTACGCAAGCGGTTCCCAAAGAGCTTTAGAACAAGGCATAGTTTTCCCTGCTGGCTCTTTGGGCGTGGGACCAGTCTCCAGACATATGGCCATTTTTGGGCCTCGCGCAGCGCCAAGTGGGAAAGGGTGGTTTTGAGGCTGAAGAGAGCAGGAAAGCCTGCAGCCCCGAGGTGTGTGGGGCTATGCAAGCCGTTCCCAAAGAGCTTTAGAACAAGGCATAGTTTTCCCTGCTGGCTCTTTGAGCGTGGGACCAGTCTCCAGACATATGGCCATTTTTGGGCCTCGCGCAGCGCCAAGTGGGAAAGGGTGGTTTTGAGGCTGAAGAGAGCAGGAAAGCCTGCAGCCCCGAGGTGTGTGGGGCTACGCAAGCCGTTCCCAAAGAGCTTTAGTACAAGGCATAGTTTTCCCTGCTGGCTCTTTGGGCGTGGGACCAACCTCCAGACATATGGTCATTTTTGGGCCTGACGCGGCGCCAAGTGGGAAAGGGTGGTTTTGAGGCTGAAGGCAGCAGGAAAGCCTGCAGCCCCCAGGTCTGTGGGGCTACGCAAGTGGTTCCCAAAGAGCTTTAGAACAAGGCATAGTTTTCCCTGCTGGCTCTTTGGGCGTGGGACCAGTCTCCAGACATATGGCCATTTTTGGGCCTGGCACGGGGCCAAGTGGGAAAGGGTGGTTTTGAGGCTGAAGGCAGCAGGAAAGCCTGTAGCCCCCAGGTGTGTGGGGCTACGCAAGCGGTTCCCAAAGAGCTTTAGAACAAGGCATAGTTTTCCCTGCTGGCTCTTTGGGCGTGGGACCAGTCTCCAGACATATGGCCATTTCTGGGCCTGGTGCGGCGACAAGTGGGAAAGGGTGGTTTTGAGGCTGAAGGCAGCAGGAAAGCCTGCAGCCCCCAGGTCTGTGGGGCTACGCAAGCGGTTCCCAAAGAGCTTTAGAACAAGGCATAGTTTTCCCTGCTGGCTCTTTCGGCGTGGGACCAGTCTCCAGACATATGGCCATTTTTGGGCCTGGCGCGGCGCCAAGTGGGAAAGGGTGGTTTTGAGGCTGAAGGCAGCAGGAAAGCCTGCAGCCCCCTGGTCTGTGGGGCTACACAAGCCGATCCCAAAGAGCTTTAGAACAAGGCATAGTTTTCCCTGCTGGCTCTTTGGGCGTCGGACCAATCTCCAGACATATGGCCATTTTTGTGCCTGGCGTGACGCCATGTGGGAAAGGGTGGTTTTCAGGCTGAAGGCAGCAGGAAAGCCTGCAGCCCCCAGGTGTGTGGGGCTACGCACGCGGTTCCCAAAGAGCTTTAGAACAAGGCATAGTTTTCCCTGCTGGCTCTATGGGCGTGGGACCAGTCTCCAGACATATGGCCATTTTTGGGCCTGGCGCGGCGCCACGTGGGAAAGGGTGGTTTTGAGGCTGAAGGCAGCAGGAAAGCCTGCAGCCCCCTGGTGTGTGGGGCTACGCAAGCGGTTCCCAAAGAGCTTTAGAACAAGGCATAGTTTTCCCTGCTGACTCTTTGGGCGTGGGACCAATCTCCAGACATATGGTCATTTTTGGGCCTGGCGTGGCGCCAAGTGGGAAAGGGTGGTTTTGAGGCTGAAGGCAGCAGGAAAGCCTGCAGCCCCCAGGTGTGTGGGGCTACGCAAGCGGTTCCCAAAGAGCTTTAGAACAAGGCATAGTTTTCCCTGCTGGCTCTTTGGGCGTGGGACCAATCTCCAGACATATGGCCATTTTTGTGCCTGGCGTGACGCCATGTGGGAAAGGGTGGTTTTCAGGCTGAAGGCAGCAGGAAAGCCTGCAGCCCCCAGGTGTGTGGGGCTACGCAAGCGGTTCCCAAAGAGCTTTAGAACAAGGCATAGTTTTCCCTGCTGGCTCTTTGGGCGTGGGACCAATCTCCAGACATATGGTCATTTTTGGGCCTGGCGTGGCGCCAAGTGGGAAAGGGTGGTTTTGAGGCTGAAGGCAGCAGGAAAGCCTGCAGCTCCCAGGTGTGTGGGGCTACGCAAGCGGTTCCCAAAGAGCTTTAGAACAAGGCATAGTTTTCCCTGCTGGCTCTTTGGGCGTGGGACCAATCTCCAGACATATGGCCATTTTTGTGCCTGGCGTGACGCCATGTGGGAAAGGGTGGTTTTCAGGCTGAAGGCAGCAGGAAAGCCTGCAGCCCCCAGGTCTGTGGGGCTACGCAAGTGGTTCCCAAAGAGCTTTAGAACAAGGCATAGTTTTCCCTGCTGGCTCTTTGGGCGTGGGACCAGTCTCCAGACATATGGCCATTTTTGGGCCTGGCACGGGGCCAAGTGGGAAAGGGTGGTTTTGAGGCTGAAGGCAGCAGGAAAGCCTGTAGCCCCCAGGTGTGTGGGGCTACGCAAGCGGTTCCCAAAGAGCTTTAGAACAAGGCATTGTTTTCCCTGCTGGCTCTTTGGGCGTGGGACCAGTCTCCAGACATATGGCCATTTCTGGGCCTGGTGCGGCGACAAGTGGGAAAGGGTGGTTTTGAGGCTGAAGGCAGCAGGAAAGCCTGCAGCCCCCAGGTCTGTGGGGCTACGCAAGCGGTTCCCAAAGAGCTTTAGAACAAGGCATAGTTTTCCCTGCTGGCTCTTTCGGCGTGGGACCAGTCTCCAGACATATGGCCATTTTTGGGCCTGGCGCGGCGCCAAGTGGGAAAGGGTGGTTTTGAGGCTGAAGGCAGCAGGAAAGCTTGCAGCCCCCTGGTCTGTGGGGCTACGCAAGCCGATCCCAAAGAGCTTTAGAACAAGGCATAGTTTTCCCTGCTGGCTCTTTGGGCGTCGGACCAATCTCCAGACATATGGCCATTTTTGTGCCTGGCGTGATGCCATGTGGGAAAGGGTGGTTTTCAGGCTGAAGGCAGCAGGAAAGCCTGCAGCCCCCAGGTGTGTGGGGCTACGCACGCGGTTCCCAAAGAGCTTTAGAACAAGGCATAGTTTTCCCTGCTGGCTCTATGGGCGTGGGACCAGTCTCCAGACATATGGCCATTTTTGGGCCTGGCGCGGCGCCACGTGGGAAAGGGTGGTTTTGAGGCTGAAGGCAGCAGGAAAGCCTGCAGCCCCCTGGTGTGTGGGGCTACGCAAGCGGTTCCCAAAGAGCTTTAGAACAAGGCATAGTTTTCCCTGCTGACTCTTTGGGCGTGGGACCAATCTCCAGACATATGGTCATTTTTGGGCCTGGCGTGGCGCCAAGTGGGAAAGGGTGGTTTTGAGGCTGAAGGCAGCAGGAAAGCCTGCAGCCCCCAGGTGTGTGGGGCTACGCAAGCGGTTCCCAAAGAGCTTTAGAACAAGGCATAGTTTTCCCTGCTGGCTCTTTGGGCGTGGGACCAATCTCCAGACATATGGCCATTTTTGTGCCTGGCGTGACGCCATGTGGGAAAGGGTGGTTTTGAGGCTGAAGGCAGCAGGAAAGCCTGCAGCCCCCAGGTGTGTGGGGCTACGCAAGCGGTTCCCAAAGAGCTTTAGAACAAGGCATAGTTTTCCCTGCTGGCTCTTTGGGCGTGGGACCAATCTCCAGACATATGGCCATTTTTGTGCCTGGCGTGACGCCATGTGGGAAAGGGTGGTTTTGAGGCTGAAGGCAGCAGGAAAGCCTGTAGCCCCCAGGTGTGTGGGGCTACGCAAGCGGTTCCCAAAGAGCTTTAGAACAAGGCATTGTTTTCCCTGCTGGCTCTTTGGGCGTGGGACCAACCTCCAGACATATGGCCGTTTTTGTGCCTGGCGTGACGCCATGTGGGAAAGGGTGGTTTTGAGGCTGAAGGCAGCAGGAAAGCCTGCAGCCCCCAGGTGTGTGGGGCTACGCAAGCCGTTTCCAAAGAGCTTTAGAACAAGGCATAGTTTTCCCTGCTGGCTCTTTCGGCGTGGGACCAATCTCCAGACATATGGCCATTTTTGTGCCTGGCGTGACACCAAGTGGGAAAGGGTGGTTTTGAGGCTGAAGGCAGCAGGAAGGTCTGCAGCCCCCAGGTGTGTGGGGCTACGCAAGCCGTTCCCAAAGAGCTTTAGAACAAGGCATAGTTTTCCCTGCTGGCTCTTTGGGCGTGGGACCAACCTCCAGACATATGGCCATTTTTGGGCCTGGCGTGACGCCATGTGGGAAAGGGTGGTTTTGAGGCTGAAGGCAGCAGGAAAGCTTGCAGCCCCCAGGTGTGTGGGGCTATGCAAGCGGTTCCCAAAGAGCTTTAGAACAAGGCATAGTTTTCCCTGCTGGCTCTTTGGGCGTGGGACCAATCTCCAGACATATGGCCATTTTTGTGCCTGGCGCAGCGACAAGTGGGAAAGGGTGGTTTTGAGGCTGAAGGCAGCAGGAAAGCCTGTAGCCCCCAGGTGTGTGGGGCTACGCAAGCGGTTCCCAAAGAGCTTTAGAACAAGGCATTGTTTTCCCTGCTGGCTCTTTGGGCGTGGGACCAACCTCCAGACATATGGCCGTTTTTGTGCCTGGCGTGACGCCATGTGGGAAAGGGTGGTTTTGAGGCTGAAGGCAGCAGGAAAGCCTGCAGCACCCAGGTGTGTGGGGCTACGCAAGCCGTTTCCAAAGAGCTTTAGAACAAGGCATAGTTTTCCCTGCTGGCTCTTTGGGCGTGGGACCAGTCTCCAGACATATGGCCATTTTTGTGCCTCGCGTGACACCAAGTGGGAAAGGGTGGTTTTGAGGCTGAAGGCAGCAGGAAGGTCTGCAGCCCCCAGGTGTGTGGGGCTACGCAAGCCGTTCCCAAAGAGCTTTAGAACAAGGCATAGTTTTCCCTGCTGGCTCTTTGGGCGTGGGACCAACCTCCAGACATATGGCCATTTTACGCCTGGCGTGACGCCATGTGGGAAAGGGTGGTTTTGAGGCTGAAGGCAGCAGGAAAGCTTGCAGCCCCCAGGTGTGTGGGGCTATGCAAGCGGTTCCCAAAGAGCTTTAGAACAAGGCATAGTTTTCCCTGCTGGCTCTTTCGGCGTGGGACCAATCTCCAGACATATGGCCATTTTTGTGCCTGGCGCAGCGACAAGTGGGAAAGGGTGGTTTTGAGGCTGAAGGCAGCAGGAAAGCCTGTAGCCCCCAGGTGTGTGGGGCTACGCAAGCGGTTCCCAAAGAGCTTTAGAACAAGGCATAATTTTCCCTGCTGCTCTTTGGGCGTGGGACCAGTCTCCAGTCATATGGCCATTTTTGGGCCTGGTGCGGCGCCAAGTGGGAAAAGGTGGTTTTGAGGCTGAAGGCAGCAAGAAAGCCTGCAGCCCCTAGGTCTTTGAGGCCAAGCAAGCGGTTCCCAAAGAGCTTTAGAACAAAGCATAGTTTTCCCTGCTGGCTCTTTCGGCTTGGGACCAACCTCCAGACATATGGCCATTTTTGTGCCTGGCGTGACGCCATGTGGGAAAGAGTGGTTTTGAGGCTGAAGGCAGCAGGAAAGCCTGCAGCCCCCAGGTGTGTGGGGCTACGCAAGCCGTTCCCAAAGAGCTTTAGAACAAGGCATAGTTTTCCCTGCTGGCTCTTGGGCGTGGGACCAGTCTCCAGACATATGGCCATTTTTGGGCCTGGCGCGGCGCCAAGTGGGAAAGGGTGGTTTTGAGGCTGAAGGCAGCAGGAAAGCCTGTAGCCCCCAGGTGTGTGGGGCTACGCAAGCGGTTCCCAAAGAGCTTTAAACAAGGCATAGTTTTCCCTGTTGGCTCTTTGGGCGTGGGACCAGTCTCCAGACATATGGCCATTTCTGGGCCTGGTGCGGCGACAAGTGGGAAAGGGTGGTTTTGAGGCTGAAGGCAGCAGGAAAGCCTGCAGCCCCCAGGTCTGTGGGGCTACGCAAGCGGTTCCCAAAGAGCTTTAGAACAAGGCATAGTTTTCCCTGCTGGCTCTTTGGGCGTGGGACCAATCTCCAGACATATGGCCATTTTTGTGCCTGGCGTGGCGCCACGTGGGAAAGGGTGCCTTTGAGGCTGAAGAGAGCAGGAAAGCCTGCAGCCCCCAGGTGTGTGGGGCTACGCAAGCGGTTCCCAAAGAGCTTTAGAACAAGGCATAGTTTTCCCTGCTGACTCTTTGGGCGTGGGACCAATCTCCAGAAATATGGTCATTTTTGGGCCTGGCGTGGCGCCAAGTGGGAAAGGGTGGTTTTGAGGCTGAAGGCAGCAGGAGAGCCTGCAGCCCCCAGGTGTGTGGGGCTACGCAAGCGGTTCCCAAAGAGCTTTAGAACAAGGCATAGTTTTCCCTGCTGGCTCTTTGGGCGTGGGACCAATCTCCAGACATATGGCCATTTTTGTGCCTGGCGTGACGCCATGTGGGAAAGGGTGGTTTTGAGGCTGAAGGCAGCAGGAAAGCCTGCAGCCCCCAGGTGTGTGGGGCTACGGAAGCGGTTCCCAAAGAGCTTTAGAACAAGGCATAGTTTTCCCTGCTGGCTCTTTGGCCGTGGGACCAGTCTCCACACATATGGCCATTTTTGTGCCTGGCGTGACGCCATGTGGGAAAGGGTGGTTTTGAGGCTGAAGGCAGCAGGAAAGCCTGCAGCCCCCAGGTGTGTGGGGCTACGCAAGCGGTTCCCAAAGAGCTTTAGAACAAGGCATAGTTTTCCCTGCTGGCTCTTTGGGCGTGGGACCAATCTCCAGACATATGGCCATTTTTGTGCCTGGCGTGACACCAAGTGGGAAAGGGTGGTTTTGAGGCTGAAGGCAGCAGGAAGGTCTGCAGCCGCCAGGTGTGTGGGGCTACGCAAGCGGTTCCCAAAGAGCTTTAGAACAAGGCATAGTTTTCCCTGCTGGCTCTTTCGGCGTGGGACCAGTCTCCAGACATATGGCCATTTTTGTGCCTGGCGTGACACCAAGTGGGAAAGGGTGGTTTTGAGGCTGAAGGCAGCAGGAAAGCCTGCAGCCCCCAGGTCTGTGGGGCTATGCAAGCCGTTCCCAAAGAGCTTTAGAACAAGGCATAGTTTTCCCTGCTGGCTCTTTGGGCGTGGGACCAACCTCCAGACATATGGTCATTTTTGGGCCTGGCGCGGCGCCAAGTGGGAAAGGGTGGTTTTGAGGCTGAAGGCAGCAGGAAAGCCTGCAGCCCCCAGGTCTGTGGGGCTACGCAAGTGGTTCCCAAAGAGCTTTAGAACAAGGCATAGTTTTCCCTGCTGGCTCTTTAGAGCGTGGGACCAATCTCCAGACATATGGCCATTTTTGGGCCTGGCGCGGGGCCAAGTGGGAAAGGGTGGTTTTGAGGCTGAAGGCAGCAGGAAAGCCTGCAGCCCCCAGGTGTGTGGGGCTACGCAAGCGGTTCCCAAAGAGCTTTAGAACAAGGCATAGTTTTCCCTGTTGGCTCTTTGGGCGTGGGACCAGTCTCCAGACATATGGCCATTTCTGGGCCTGGTGCGGCGCCAAGTGGGAAAGGGTGGTTTTGAGGCTGAAGGCAGCAGGAAAGCCTGCAGCCCCCAGGTCTGTGGGGCTACGCAAGCGGTTCCCAAAGAGCTTTAGAACAAGGCATAGTTTTCCCTGCTGGCTCTTTGGGCGTGGGACCAGTCTCCAGACATATGGCCATTTTTGGGCCTGGCGCAGCGCCAAGTGGGTAAGGGTGGTTTTGAGGCTGAAGGCAGCAGGAAATCCTGCAGCCCCCTGGTCTGTGGGGCTACGCAAGCCGTTCCCAAAGAGCTTTAGAACAAGGCATAGATTTCCCTGCTGGCTCTTTGGGCGTGGGACCAATCTCCAGACATATGGCCATTTTTGGGCCTGGCGTGACGCCATGTGGGAAAGGGTGGTTTTGAGGCTGAAGGCAGCAGGAAAGCCTGCAGCCCCCAGGTGTGTGGGGCTATGCAAGCGGTTCCCAAAGAGCTTTAGAACAAGGCATAGTTTTCCCTGCTGGCTCTATGGGCGTGGGACCAGTCTCCAGACATATGGCCATTTTTGGGCCTGGCGTGGCGCCAAGTGGGACAGGGTTGTTTTGAGGCTGAAGGCAGCAGGAGAGCCTGCAGACCCAAGGTCTGAGGGGCTACGCAAGCGGTTCCCAAAGAGCTTTAGAACAAGGCATAGTTTTCCCTGCTGGCTCTTTCGGCGTGGGACCAGTCTCCAGACATATGGCCATTTTTGTGCCTGTTGTCACGCCATGTGGGAAAGGGTGGTTTTGAGGCTGAAGGCAGCAGGAAAGCCTGTAGCCCCCAGGTGTGTGGGGCTACGCAAGCGGTTCCCAAAGAGCTTTAGAACAAGGCATAGTTTTCCCTGCTGGCTCTTTGGGCGTGGGACCAATCTCCAGACATATGGCCGTTTTTGTGCCTGGCGTGACGCCATGTGGGAAAGGGTGGTTTTGAGGCTGAAGGCAGCAGGAAGGTCTGCAGCCCCCAGGTGTGTGGGGCTACACAAGCCGTTCCCAAAGAGCTTTAGAACAAGGTATAGTTTTCCCTGCTGGCTCTTTGAGCGTGGGACCAGTCTCCAGACATATGGCCATTTTTGGGCCTGGCGCGGCGCCAAGTGGGAAAGGGTTATTTTGAGGCTGAAGGCAGCAGGAAAGCTTGCAGCCCCCTGGTCTGTGGGGCTACGCAAGCCGTTCCCAAAGAGCTTTAGAACAAGGCATAGTTTTCCCTGCTGGCTCTTTGGGCGTGGGACCAATCTCCAGACATATGGCCATTTTTGGGCCTGGCGTGACGCCATGTGGGAAAGGGTGGTTTTCAGGCTGAAGGCAGCAGGAAAGCCTGCAGCCCCCAGGTGAGTGGGGCTATGCAAGCGGTTCCCAAAGAGCTTTAGAACAAGGCATAGTTTTCCCTGCTGGCTCTATGGGCGTGGGACCAGTCTCCAGACATATGGCCATTTTTGGGCCTGGCGTGGCGCCAAGTGGGACAGGGTTGTTTTGAGGCTGAAGGCAGCAGGAGAGCCTGCAGCCCCCAGGTGTGTGGGGCTACGCAAGCGGTTCCCAAAGAGCTTTAGAACAAGGCATAGTTTTCCCTGCTGGCTCTTTGGGCGTGGGACCAAGCTCCAGACATATGGCCATTTTTGTGCCTGGTGTCACGCCATGTGGGAAAGGGTGGTTTTGAGGCTGAAGGCAGCAGGAAAGCCTGTAGCCCCCAGGTGTGTGGGGCTACGCAAGCGGTTCCCAAAGAGCTTTAGAACAAGGCATAGTTTTCCCTGCTGGCTCTTTGGGCGTGGGGCCAATCTCCAGACATATGGCCGTTTTTGTGCCTGGCGTGACGCCATGTGGGAAAGGGTGGTTTTGAGGCTGAAGTCAGCAGGAAGGTCTGCATCCCCCAGGTGTGTGGGGCTAGGCAAGCGGTTCCCAAAGAGCTTTAGAACAAGGCATAGTTTTCCCTGCTGGCTCTTTGAGCGTGGGACCAGTCTCCAGACATATGGCCATTTTTGGGCCTCGCGCAGCGCCAAGTGGGAAAGGGTGGTTTTGAGGCTGAAGGCAGCAGGAAAGCCTGCAGCGCCCAGGTGTGTGGGGCTACGCAAGCAGTTCCCAACGAGCTTTAGAACAAGGCATAGTTTTCCCTGCTGGCTCTTTGGGCGTGGGACCAATCTCCAGACATATGGCCATTTTTGTGCCTGGCGTGACGCCATGTGGGAAAGGGTGGTTTTCAGGCTGAAGGCAGCAGGAATGCCTGCAGCCCCCAGGTGTGTGGGGCTATGCAAGCGGTTCCCAAAGAGCTTTAGAACAAGGCATAGTTTTCCCTGCTGGCTCTATGGGCGTGGGACCAGTCTCCAGACATATGGCCATTTTTGGGCCTGGCGTGGCGCCAAGTGGGACAGGGTTGTTTTGAGGCTGAAGGCAGCAGGAGAGCCTGCAGCCCCCAGGTGTGTGGAGCTACGCAAGCGGTTCCCAAAGAGCTTTAGAACAAGGCATAGTTTTCCCTGCTGGCTCTTTGGGCGTGGGACCAAGCTCCAGACATATGGCCATTTTTGTGCCTGGTGTCACGCCATGTGGGAAAGGGTGGTTTTGAGGCTGAAGGCAGCAGGAAAGCCTGTAGCCCCCAGGTGTGTGGGGCTACGCAAGCGGTTCCCAAAGAGCTTTAGAACAAGGCATAGTTTTCCCTGCTGGCTCTTTGGGCGTGGGACCAATCTCCAGACATATGGCCGTTTTTGTGCCTGGCGTGACGCCATGTGGGAAAGGGTGGTTTTGAGGCTGAAGGCAGCAGGAAGGTCTGCAGCCCCCAGGTGTGTGGGGCTACACAAGCCGTTCCCAAAGAGCTTTAGAACAAGGCATAGTTTTCCCTGCTGGCTCTTTGAGCGTGGGACCAGTCTCCAGACATATGGCCATTTTTGGGCCTGGCGCAGCGCCAAGTGGGAAAGGGTGGTTTTGAGGCTGAAGGCAGCAGGAAAGCTTGCAGCCCCCTGGTCTGTGGGGCTACGCAAGCGGTTCCCAAAGAGCTTTAGAACAAGGCATAGTTTTCCCTGCTGGCTCTTTGGGCGTGGGACCAGTCTCCAGACATATGGCCATTTTTGGGCCTCGCGCAGCGCCAAGTGGGAAAGGGTGGTTTTGAGGCTGAAGAGAGCAGGAAAGCCTGCAGCCCCGAGGTGTGTGGGGCTATGCAAGCCGTTCCCAAAGAGCTTTAGAACAAGGCATAGTTTTCCCTGCTGGCTCTTTGAGCGTGGGACCAGTCTCCAGACATATGGCCATTTTTGGGCCTCGCGCAGCGCCAAGTGGGAAAGGGTGGTTTTGAGGCTGAAGAGAGCAGGAAAGCCTGCAGCCCCGAGGTGTGTGGGGCTACGCAAGCCGTTCCCAAAGAGCTTTAGAACAAGGCATAGTTTTACCTGCTGGCTCTTTGGGCGTGGGACCAACCTCCAGACATATGGCCATTTTTGTGCCTGGGGTGACGCCATGTGGGAAAGGGTGGTTTTGAGGCCGAAGGCAGCAGGAAAGCCTGCAGCCCCCAGGTGTGTGGGGCTATGCAAGCGGTTCCCAAAGAGCTTTAGAACAAGGCGTAGTTTTCCCTGCTGGCTCTTTGGGCGTGGGACCAATCTCCAGCTATATGGCCATTTTTCTGCCTGGCTTGACGCCATGTGGGAAAGGGTGGTTTTGAGGCTGAGGGTGCCAGAAAAGCCTGCAGCCCCCAGGTGTGTGGGGCTACGCAAGCCGTTCCCAAAGAGCTTTAGAACAAGGCATAGTTTTCCCTGCTGGCTCTGTGGCCGTGGGACCACTCTCCAGACATATGGCCATTTTTGGGCCTGGTGCGGCGCCAAGTGGGAAAGGGTGGTTTTGAGGCTGAAGGCAGCAGGAAAGCCTGCAGCCCCCAGGTTTGTGGGGCTACGCAAGCGGTTCCCAAAGAGCTTTAGTACAAGGCATAGTTTTCCCTGCTGGCTCTTTGGGCGTGGGTCCAATCTCCAGACATATGGCCATTTTTGTGCCTGGCGTGACACCAAGTGGGAAAGGGTGGTTTTGAGGCTGAAGAGAGCAAGAAAGCCTGCAGCCCCCAGGTCTGTGAGGCCACGCAAGCGGTTCCCAAAGAGCTTTAGAACAAGGCATAGTTTTCCCTGCTGGCTCTTTGGGCGTGGGACCAACCTCCAGACATATGGCCATTTTTGGGCCTCGCGCGGCGCCAAGTGGGAAAGGGTGGTTTTGAGGCTGAAGGCAGCAGGAAAGCTTGCAGCCCCCAGGTGTGTGGGGCTACGCAAGCGGTTCCCAAAGAGCTTTAGAACAAGGCATAGTTTTCCCTGCTGGCTCTTTGGGCGTGGGACCAACCTCCAGACATATGGCCATTTTTATGCCTGGCGTGACGCCATGTGGGAAAGGGTGGTTTTGAGGCTGAAGGCAGCAGGAAAGCCTGCAGCCCCCAGGTGTGTGGGGCTACGCAAGCGGTTCCCAAAGAGCTTTAGAACAAGGCATAGTTTTCCCTGCTGGCTCTTTGGGCGTGGGACCAATCTCCAGACATATGGCCATTTTTGGGCCTGGTGCGGCGCCAAGTGGGAAAGGGTGTTTTTGAGGCTGAAGGCAGCAGGAAAGCTTGCAGCCCCCAGGTCTGTGAGGCCACGCAAGCGGTTCCCAAAGAGCTTTAGAACAAGGCATAGTTTTCCCTGCTGGCTCTTTGGGCGTGGGACCAACCTCCAGACATATGGCCATTTTTGTGCCTGGCGTGACGCCATGTGGGAAAGGGTGGTTTTGAGGCTGAAGGCAGCAGGAAAGCCTGCAGCCCCCAGGTGTGTGGGGCTACGCAAGCGGTTCCCAAAGAGCTTTAGAAAAAGGCATAGTTTTCCCTGCTGGCTCTTTCGGCGTGGGACCAATCTCCAGACATATGGCCATTTTCGTGCCTGGCGTGACACCAAGTGGGAAAGGGTGGTTTTGAGGCTGAAGGCAGCAGGAAAGCCTGCAGCCCCCAGGTGTGTGGGGCTACGCAAGCCGTTCCCAAAGAGCTTTAGAACAAGGCATAGTTTTCCCTGCTGGCTCTTTCGGCGTGGGACGAACCTCCAGACATATGGCCATTTTTGGGCCTGGCGCGGCACCAAGTGGGAAAGGGTGGTTTTGAGGCTGAAGGAAGGAGGAAAGCCTGCAGCCCCCAGGTGTGTGCGGCTACGCAAGCGGTTCCCAACGAGCTTTAGAACAAGGCATAGTTTTCCCTGCTGGCTCTTTGGGCGTGGGACCAACCTCCAGACATATGGCCATTTTTGTGCCTGGGGTGACGCCATGTGGGAAAGGGTGGTTTTGAGGCTGAAGGCAGCAGGAAAGCCTGCAGCCCCCAGGTGTGTGGGGCTACGCAAGCGGTTCCCAAAGAGCTTTAGAACAAGGCGTAGTTTTCCCTGCTGGCTCTTTGGGCGTGGGACCAATCTCCAGCTATATGGCCATTTTTCTGCCTGGCGTGACGCCATGTGGGAAAGGGTGGTTTTGAGGCTGAGGGTGCCAGAAAAGCCTGCAGCCCCCAGGTGTGTGGGGCTACGCAAGCGGTTCCCAAAGAGCTTTAGAACAAGGCATAGTTTTCCCTGCTGGCTCTGTGGCCGTGGGACCAGTCTCCAGACATATGGCCATTTTTGGGCCTGGTGCGGCGCCAAGTGGGAAAGGGTGGTTTTGAGGCTGAAGGCAGCAGGAAAGCCTGCAGCCCCCAGGTGTGTGGGGCTACGCAAGCGGTTCCCAAAGAGCTTTAGTACAAGGCATAGTTTTCCCTGCTGGCTCTTTGGGCGTGGGACCAATCTCCAGCCATATGGCCATTTTTGTGCCTGGCGTGACACCAAGTGGGAAAGGGTGGTTTTGAGGCTGAAGAGAGCAAGAAAGCCTGCAGCCCCCAGGTGTGTGGGGCCACGCAAGCGGTTCCCAAAGAGCTTTAGAACAAGGCATAGTTTTCCCTGCTGGCTCTTTGGGCGTGGGACCAACCTCCAGACATATGGCCATTTTTATGCCTGGCGTGACGCCATGTGGGAAAGGGTGGTTTTGAGGCTGAAGGCAGCAGGAAAGCCTGCAGCCCCCAGGTGTGTGGGGCTACGCAAGCAGTTCCCAAAGAGCTTTAGAACAAGGCATAGTTTTCCCTGCTGGCTCTTTGGGCGTGGGACCAATCTCCACACATATGGCCATTTTTGTGCCTGTCGTGACACCATGTGGGAAAGGGTGGTTTTGAGGCTGAAGGCAGCAGGAAAGCCTGCAGCCCGCAGGTGTGTGGGGCTACGCAAGCCGTTCCCAAAGAGCTTTAGAACAAGGCATAGTTTTCCCTGCTGGCTCTTTGGGCGTGGGACCAGTCTCCAGACATATGGCCATTTTTGGGCCTCGCGCAGCGCCATGTGGGAAAGGGTGGTTTTGAGGCTGAAGGCAGCAGGAAAGCCTGCAGCCCCCAGGTCTGTGGGGCTACGCAAGCCGTTCCCAAAGAGCTTTACAACAAGGCATAGTTTTCCCTGCTGGCTCTTTGGGCGTCAGACCAATCTCCACACATATGGTCATTTTTGGGCCTTGCGCGACGCCAAGTGGGAAAGGGTGGTTTTGAGGCTGAAGGCAGGAGGAAAGCCTGCAGCCCCCAGGTGTGTGCGGCTACGCAAGCGGTTCCCAACGAGCTTTAGAACAAGGCATAGTTTTCCCTGCTGGCTCTTTGGGCGTGGGACCAACCTCCAGACATATGGCCATTTTTGTGCCTGGGGTGACGCCATGTGGGAAAGGGTGGTTTTGAGGCTGAAGGCAGCAGGAAAGCCTGCAGCCCCCAGGTGTGTGGGGCTATGCAAGCGGTTCCCAAAGAGCTTTAGAACAAGGCGTAGTTTTCCCTGCTGGCTCTTTGGGCGTGGGACCAATCTCCAGCTATATGGCCATTTTTCTGACTGGCGTGACGCCATGTGGGAAAGGGTGGTTTTGAGGCTGAGGGTGCCAGAAAAGCCTGCAGCCCCCAGGTGTGTGGGGCCACGCAAGCGGTTCCCAAAGAGCTTTAGAACAAGGCATAGTTTTCCCTGCTGGCTCTTTGGGCGTGGGACCACTCTCCAGACATATGGCCATTTTTGGGCCTGGTGCGGCGCCAAGTGGGAAAGGGTGGTTTTGAGGCTGAAGGCAGCAGGAAAGCCTGCAGCCCCCAGGTGTGTGGGGCTACGCAAGCGGTTCCCAAAGAGCTTTAGTACAAGGCATAGTTTTCCCTGCTGGCTCTTTGGTCGTGGGTCCAATCTCCAGACATATGGCCATTTTTGTGCCTGGCGTGACACCAAGTGGGAAAGGGTGGTTTTGAGGCTGAAGAGAGCAAGAAAGCCTGCAGTCCCCAGGTCTGTGAGGCCACGCAAGCGGTTCCCAAAGAGCTTTAGAACAAGGCATAGTTTTCCCTGCTGGCTCTTTGGGCGTGGGACCAATCTCCAGACATATGGCCATTTTTGGGCCTCGCGCGGCGCCAAGTGGGAAAGGGTGGTTTTGAGGCTGAAGGCAGCAGGAAAGCTTGCAGCCCCCAGGTGTGTGGGGCTACGCAAGCGGTTCCCAAAGAGCTTTAGAACAAGGCATAGTTTTCCCTGCTGGCTCTTTGGGCGTGGGACCAACCTCCAGACATATGGCCATTTTTATGCCTGGCGTGACGCCATGTGGGAAAGGGTGGTTTTGAGGCTGAAGGCAGCAGGAAAGCCTGCAGCCCCCAGGTGTGTGGGGCTACGCAAGCGGTTCCCAAAGAGCTTTAGAACAAGGCATAGTTTTCCCTGCTGGCTCTTTGGGCGTGGGACCAATCTCCAGCTATATGGCCATTTTTCTGACTGGCGTGACGCCATGTGGGAAAGGGTGGTTTTGAGGCTGAGGGTGCCAGAAAAGCCTGCAGCCCCCAGGTGTGTGGGGCCACGCAAGCGGTTCCCAAAGAGCTTTAGAACAAGGCATAGTTTTCCCTGCTGGCTCTGTGGCCGTGGGACCACTCTCCAGACATATGGCCATTTTTGGGCCTGGTGCGGCGCCAAGTGGGAAAGGGTGGTTTTGAGGCTGAAGGCAGCAGGAAAGCCTGCAGCCCCCAGGTGTGTGGGGCTACGCAAGCGGTTCCCAAAGAGCTTTAGTACAAGGCATAGTTTTCCCTGCTGGCTCTTTGGTCGTGGGTCCAATCTCCAGACATATGGCCATTTTTGTGCCTGGCGTGACACCAAGTGGGAAAGGGTGGTTTTGAGGCTGAAGAGAGCAAGAAAGCCTGCAGTCCCCAGGTCTGTGAGGCCACGCAAGCGGTTCCCAAAGAGCTTTAGAACAAGGCATAGTTTTCCCTGCTGGCTCTTTGGGCGTGGGACCAATCTCCAGACATATGGCCATTTTGGGGCCTTGCGCGGGGCCAAGTGGGAAAGGGTGGTTTTGAGGCTGAAGGCAGCAGGAAAGCTTGCAGCCCCCAGGTGTGTGGGGCTACGCAAGCGGTTCCCAAAGAGCTTTAGAACAAGGCATAGTTTTCCCTGCTGGCTCTTTGGGCGTGGGACCAATCTCCACACATATGGCCATTTTTGTGCCTGTCGTGACACCATGTGGGAAAGGGTGGTTTTGAGGCTGAAGGCAGCAGGAAAGCCTGCAGCCCGCAGGTGTGTGGGGCTACGCAAGCCGTTCCCAAAGAGCTTTAGAACAAGGCATAGTTTTCCCTGCTGGCTCTTTGGGCGTGGGACCAGTCTCCAGACATATGGCCATTTTTGGGCCTCGCGCAGCGCCATGTGGGAAAGGGTGGTTTTGAGGCTGAAGGCAGCAGGAAAGCCTGCAGCCCCCAGGTCTGTGGGGCTACGCAAGCCGTTCCCAAAGAGCTTTAGAACAAGGCATAGTTTTCCCTGCTGGCTCTTTGGGCGTCAGACCAATCTCCACACATATGGTCATTTTTGGGCCTTGCGCGACGCCAAGTGGGAAAGGGTGGTTTTGAGGCTGAAGGCAGGAGGAAAGCCTGCAGCCCCCAGGTGTGTGCGGCTACGCAAGCGGTTCCCAACGAGCTTTAGAACAAGGCATAGTTTTCCCTGCTGGCTCTTTGGGCGTGGGACCAACCTCCAGACATATGGCCATTTTTGTGCCTGGGGTGACGCCATGTGGGAAAGGGTGGTTTTGAGGCTGAAGGCAGCAGGAAAGCCTGCAGCCCCCAGGTGTGTGGGGCTATGCAAGCGGTTCCCAAAGAGCTTTAGAACAAGGCGTAGTTTTCCCTGCTGGCTCTTTGGGCGTGGGACCAATCTCCAGCTATATGGCCATTTTTCTGACTGGCGTGACGCCATGTGGGAAAGGGTGGTTTTGAGGCTGAGGGTGCCAGAAAAGCCTGCAGCCCCCAGGTGTGTGGGGCCACGCAAGCGGTTCCCAAAGAGCTTTAGAACAAGGCATAGTTTTCCCTGCTGGCTCTTTGGGCGTGGGACCACTCTCCAGACATATGGCCATTTTTGGGCCTGGTGCGGCGCCAAGTGGGAAAGGGTGGTTTTGAGGCTGAAGGCAGCAGGAAAGCCTGCAGCCCCCAGGTGTGTGGGGCTACGCAAGCGGTTCCCAAAGAGCTTTAGTACAAGGCATAGTTTTCCCTGCTGGCTCTTTGGTCGTGGGTCCAATCTCCAGACATATGGCCATTTTTGTGCCTGGCGTGACACCAAGTGGGAAAGGGTGGTTTTGAGGCTGAAGAGAGCAAGAAAGCCTGCAGTCCCCAGGTCTGTGAGGCCACGCAAGCGGTTCCCAAAGAGCTTTAGAACAAGGCATAGTTTTCCCTGCTGGCTCTTTGGGCGTGGGACCAATCTCCAGACATATGGCCATTTTTGGGCCTCGCGCGGCGCCAAGTGGGAAAGGGTGGTTTTGAGGCTGAAGGCAGCAGGAAAGCTTGCAGCCCCCAGGTGTGTGGGGCTACGCAAGCGGTTCCCAAAGAGCTTTAGAACAAGGCATAGTTTTCCCTGCTGGCTCTTTGGGCGTGGGACCAACCTCCAGACATATGCCCATTTTTGTGCCTGGCGTGACGCCATGTGGGAAAGGGTGGTTTTGAGGCTGAAGGCAGCAGGAAAGCCTGCAGCCCGCAGGTGTGTGGGGCTACGCAAGCGGTTCCCAAAGAGCTTTAGAACAAGGCATAGTTTTCCCTGCTGGCTCTTTGGGCGTGGGACCAATCTCCAGCTATATGGCCATTTTTCTGACTGGCGTGACGCCATGTGGGAAAGGGTGGTTTTGAGGCTGAGGGTGCCAGAAAAGTCTGCAGCCCCCAGGTGTGTGGGGCCACGCAAGCGGTTCCCAAAGAGCTTTAGAACAAGGCATAGTTTTCCCTGCTGGCTCTGTGGCCGTGGGACCACTCTCCAGACATATGGCCATTTTTGGGCCTGGTGCGGCGCCAAGTGGGAAAGGGTGGTTTTGAGGCTGAAGGCAGCAGGAAAGCCTGCAGCCCCCAGGTGTGTGGGGCTACGCAAGCGGTTCCCAAAGAGCTTTAGTACAAGGCATAGTTTTCCCTGCTGGCTCTTTGGTCGTGGGTCCAATCTCCAGACATATGGCCATTTTTGTGCCTGGCGTGACACCAAGTGGGAAAGGGTGGTTTTGAGGCTGAAGAGAGCAAGAAAGCCTGCAGCCCCCAGGTCTGTGAGGCCACGCAAGCGGTTCCCAAAGAGCTTTAGAACAAGGCATAGTTTTCCCTGCTGGCTCTTTGGGCGTGGGACCAATCTCCAGACATATGGCCATTTTTGGGCCTCGCGCGGCGCCAAGTGGGAAAGGGTGGTTTTGAGGCTGAAGGCAGCAGGAAAGCTTGCAGCCCCCAGGTGTGTGGGGCTACGCAAGCGGTTCCCAAAGAGCTTTAGAACAAGGCATAGTTTTCCCTGCTGGCTCTTTGGGCGTGGGACCAACCTCCAGACATATGGCCATTTTTATGCCTGGCGTGACGCCATGTGGGAAAGGGTGGTTTTGAGGCTGAAGGCAGCAGGAAAGCCTGCAGCCCCCAGGTGTGTGGGGCTACGCAAGCGGTTCCCAAAGAGCTTTAGAACAAGGCATAGTTTTCCCTGCTGGCTCTTTGGGCGTGGGACCAATCTCCAGACATATGGCCATTTTTGGGCCTGGTGCGGCGCCAAGTGGGAAAGGGTGGTTTTGAGGCTGAAGGCAGCAGGAAAGCTTGCAGCCCCCAGGTCTGTGAGGCCACACAAGCGGTTCCCAAAGAGCTTTAGAACAAGGCATAGTTTTCCCTGCTGGCTCTTTGGGCGTGGGACCAACCTCCAGACATATGGCCATTTTTGTGCCTGGCGTGACGCCATGTGGGAAAGGGTGGTTTTGAGGCTGAAGGCAGCAGGAAAGCCTGCAGCCCCCAGGTGTGTGGGGCTACGCAAGCGGTTCCCAAAGAGCTTTAGTACAAGGCATAGTTTTCCCTGCTGGCTCTTTCGGCGTGGGACCAATCTCCAGACATATGGCCATTTTCGTGCCTGGCGTGACACCAAGTGGGAAAGGGTGGTTTTGAGGCTGAAGGCAGCAGGAAAGCCTGCAGCCCCCAGGTGTGTGGGGCTACGCAAGCCGTTCCCAAAGAGCTTTAGAACAAGGCATAGTTTTCCCTGCTGGCTCTTTCGGCGTGGGACCAACCTCCAGACATATGGCCATTTTTGGGCCTGGCGCGGCGCCAAGTGGGAAAGGGTGGTTTTGAGGCTGAAGGCAGCAGGAAAGCTTGCAGCCCCCAGGTGTGTGGGGCTATGCAAGCGGTTCCCAAAGAGCTTTAGTACAAGGCATAGTTTTCCCTGCTGGCTCTGTGGCCGTGGGACCAGTCTCCAGACATATGGCCATTTTTGGGCCTGGTGCGGCGCCAAGTGGGAAAGGGTGGTTTTGAGGCTGAAGGCAGCAGGAAAGCCTGCAGCCCCCAGGTGTGTGGGGCTACGCAAGCGGTTCCCAAAGAGCTTTAGTACAAGGCATAGTTTTCCCTGCTGGCTCTTTGGGCGTGGGACCAATCTCCAGACATATGGCCATTTTTGTGCCTGGCGTGACACCAAGTGGGAAAGGGTGGTTTTTAGGCTGAAGAGAGCAAGAAAGCCTGCAGCCCCCAGGTCTGTGAGGCCACGCAAGTGGTTCCCAAAGAGCTTTACAACAAGGCATAGTTTTCCCTGCTGGCTCTTTGGGCGTGGGACCAACCTCCAGACATATGGCCATTTTTGGGCCTCGCGCGGCGCCAAGTGGGAAAGGGTGGTTTTGAGGCTGAAGGCAGCAGGAAAGCTTGCAGCCCCCAGGTGTGTGGGGCTACGCAAGCGGTTCCCAAAGAGCTTTAGAACAAGGCATAGTTTTCCCTGCTGGCTCTTTGGGCGTGGGACCAACCTCCAGACATATGACCATTTTTATGCCTGGCGTGACGCCATGTGGGAAAGGGTGGTTTTGAGGCTGAAGGCAGCAGGAAAGCCTGCAGCCCCCAGGTCTGTGGGGCTACGCAAGCGGTTCCCAAAGAGCTTTAGAACAAGGCATAGTTTTCCCCGCTGGCTCTTTGGGCGTGGGACCAGTCTCCAGACATATGGCCATTTTTGGGCCTGGTGCGGCGCCAAGTGGGAAAGGGTGGTTTTCAGGCTGAAGGCAGCAGGAAAGCCTGCAGCCCCCAGGTCTGTGAGGCCACGCAAGCGGTTCCCAAAGAGCTTTAGAACAAGGCATAGTTTTCCCTGCTGGCTCTTTGGGCGTGGGACCAACCTCCAGACATATGGCCATTTTTGTGCCTAGCGTGACGCCATGTGGGAAAGGGTGGTTTTGAGACTGAAGGCAGCAGGAAAGCCTGCAGCCCCCAGGTGTGTGGGGCTACGCAAGCGGTTCCCAAAGAGCTTTAGTACAAGGCATAGTTTTCCCTGCTGGCTCTTTGGGCGTGGGACCAATCTCCAGACATATGGCCATTTTTGTGCCTGGCGTGACACCAAGTGGGAAAGGGTGGTTTTGAGGCTGAAGAGAGCAAGAAAGCCTGCAGCCCCCAGGTCTGTGAGGCCACGCAAGCGGTTCCCAAAGAGCTTTAGAACAAGGCATAGTTTTCCCTGCTGGCTCTTTGGGCGTGGGACCAATCCCCAGACATATGGCCATTTTTGGGCCTGGTGCGGCGCCAAGTGGGAAAGGGTGGTTTTCAGGCTGAAGGCAGCAGGAAAGCCTGCAGCCCCCAGGTCTGTGAGGCCACGCAAGCGGTTCCCAAAGAGCTTTAGAACAAGGCATAGTTTTCCCTGCTGGCTCTTTGGGCGTGGGACCAACCTCCAGACATATGGCCATTTTTGTGCCTAGCGTGACGCCATGTGGGAAAGGGTGGTTTTGAGACTGAAGGCAGCAGGAAAGCCTGCAGCCCCCAGGTGTGTGGGGCTACGCAAGCGGTTCCCAAAGAGCTTTAGTACAAGGCATAGTTTTCCCTGCTGGCTCTTTGGGCGTGGGACCAATCTCCAGACATATGGCCATTTTTGTGCCTGGCGTGACACCAAGTGGGAAAGGGTGGTTTTGAGGCTGAAGAGAGCAAGAAAGCCTGCAGCCCCCAGGTCTGTGAGGCCACGCAAGCGGTTCCCAAAGAGCTTTAGAACAAGGCATAGTTTTCCCTGCTGGCTCTTTGGGCGTGGGACCAATCCCCAGACATATGGCCATTTTTGGGCCTGGTGCGGCGCCAAGTGGGAAAGGGTGGTTTTGAGGCTGAAGGCAGCAGGAAAGCTTGCAGCCCCCAGGTGTGTGGGGCTACGCAAGCGGTTCCCAAAGAGCTTTAGAACAAGGCATAGTTTTCCCTGCTGGCTCTTTGGGCGTGGGACCAACCTCCAGACATATGACCATTTTTATGCCTGGCGTGACACCAAGTGGGAAAGGGTGGTTTTGAGGCTGAAGGCAGCAGGAAAGCCTGCAGCCCCCAGGTGTGTGGGGCTACGCAAGCCGTTCCCAAAGAGCTTTAGAACAAGGCATAGTTTTCCCTGCTGGCTCTTTCGGCGTGGGACCAACCTCCAGACATATGGCCATTTTTGGGCCTGGCGCGGCGCCAAGTGGGAAAGGGTGGTTTTGAGGCTGAAGGAAGGAGGAAAGCCTGCAGCCCCCAGGTGTGTGCGGCTACGCAAGCGGTTCCCAACGAGCTTTAGAACAAGGCATAGTTTTCCCTGCTGGCTCTTTGGGCGTGGGACCAACCTCCAGACATATGGCCATTTTTGTGCCTGGGGTGACGCCATGTGGGAAAGGGTGGTTTGAGGCTGAAGGCAGCAGGAAAGCCTGCAGCCCCCAGGTGTGTGGGGCTACGCAAGCGGTTCCCAAAGAGCTTTAGAACAAGGCGTAGTTTTCCCTGCTGGCTCTTTGAGCGTGGGACCAATCTCCAGCTATATGGCCATTTTTCTGCCTGGCGTGACGCCATGTGGGAAAGGGTGGTTTTGAGGCTGAGGGTGCCAGAAAAGCCTGCAGCCCCCAGGTGTGTGGGGCTACGCAAGCGGTTCCCAAAGAGCTTTAGAACAAGGCATAGTTTTCCCTGCTGGCTCTGTGGCCGTGGGACCAGTCTCCAGACATATGGCCATTTTTGGGCCTCGTGCGGCGCCAAGTGGGAAAGGGTGGTTTTGAGGCTGAAGGCAGCAGGAAAGCCTGCAGCCCCCAGGTGTGTGGGGCTACGCAAGCTGTTCCCAAAGAGCTTTAGAACAAGGCATAGTTTTCCCTGCTGGCTCTTTGGGCGTGGGACCAATCTCCAGACATATGGCCATTTTTGTGCCTGGCGTGACACCAAGTGGGAAAGGGTGGTTTTGAGGCTGAAGAGAGCAAGAAAGCCTGCAGCCCCCAGGTCTGTGAGGCCACGCAAGCGGTTCCCAAAGAGCTTTAGAACAAGGCATAGTTTTCCCTGCTGGCTCTTTGGGCGTGGGACCAACCTCCAGACATATGGCCATTTTTGGGCCTCGCGCGGCGCCAAGTGGGAAAGGGTGGTTTTGAGGCTGAAGGCAGCAGGAAAGCTTGCAGCCCCCAGGTGTGTGGGGCTACGCAAGCGGTTCCCAAAGAGCTTTAGAACAAGGCATAGTTTTCCCTGCTGGCTCTTTGGGCGTGGGACCAACCTCCAGACATATGGCCATTTTTATGCCTGGCGTGACGCCATGTGGGAAAGGGTGGTTTTGAGGCTGAAGGCAGCAGGAAAGCCTGCAGCCCCCAGGTCTGTGGGGCTACGCAAGCGGTTCCCAAAGAGCTTTAGAACAAGGCATAGTTTTCCCTGCTGGCTCTTTGGGCGTGGGACCAGTCTCCAGACATATGGCCATTTTTGGGCCTGGTGCGGCGCCAAGTGGGAAAGGGTGGTTTTCAGGCTGAAGGCAGCAGGAAAGCCTGCAGCCCCCAGGTCTGTGAGGCCACGCAAGCGGTTCCCAAAGAGCTTTAGAACAAGGCATAGTTTTCCCTGCTGGCTCTTTGGGCGTGGGACCAACCTCCAGACATATGGCCATTTTTGTGCCTAGCGTGACGCCATGTGGGAAAGGGTGGTTTTGAGGCTGAAGGCAGCAGGAAAGCCTGCAGCCCCCAGGTGTGTGGGGCTACGCAAGCGGTTCCCAAAGAGCTTTAGTACAAGGCATAGTTTTCCCTGCTGGCTCTTTGGGCGTGGGACCAATCTCCAGACATATGGCCATTTTTGTGCCTGGCGTGACACCAAGTGGGAAAGGGTGGTTTTGAGGCTGAAGAGAGCAAGAAAGCCTGCAGCCCCCAGGTCTGTGAGGCCACGCAAGCGGTTCCCAAAGAGCTTTAGAACAAGGCATAGTTTTCCCTGCTGGCTCTTTGGGCGTGGGACCAACCTCCAGACATATGGCCATTTTTGGGCCTCGCGCGGCGCCAAGTGGGAAAGGGTGGTTTTGAGGCTGAAGGCAGCAGGAAAGCTTGCAGCCCCCAGGTGTGTGGGGCTACGCAAGCGGTTCCCAAAGAGCTTTAGAACAAGGCATAGTTTTCCCTGCTGGCTCTTTGGGCGTGGGACCAACCTCCAGACATATGGCCATTTTTATGCCTGGCGTGACGCCATGTGGGAAAGGGTGGTTTTGAGGCTGAAGGCAGCAGGAAAGCCTGCAGCCCCCAGGTCTGTGGGGCTACGCAAGCGGTTCCCAAAGAGCTTTAGAACAAGGCATAGTTTTCCCTGCTGGCTCTTTGGGCGTGGGACCAGTCTCCAGACATATGGCCATTTTTGGGCCTGGTGCGGCGCCAAGTGGGAAAGGGTGGTTTTCAGGCTGAAGGCAGCAGGAAAGCCTGCAGCCCCCAGGTCTGTGAGGCCACGCAAGCGGTTCCCAAAGAGCTTTAGAACAAGGCATAGTTATCCCTGCTGGCTCTTTCGGCGTGGGACCAGTCTCCAGACATATGGCCATTTTTGTGCCTAGCGTTACGCCATGTGGGAAAGGGTGGTTTTGAGGCTGAAGGCAGCAGGAAAGCCTGCAGCCCCCAGGTGTGTGGGGCTACGCAAGCGGTTCCCAAAGAGCTTTAGAACAAGGCATAGTTTTCCCTGCTGGCTCTTTCGGCGTGGGACCAATCTCCAGACATATGGCCATTTTTGTGCCTGGCGTGACACCAAGTGGGAAAGGGTGGTTTTGAGGCTGAAGAGAGCAGGAAAGCCTGCAGCCCCCAGGTGTGTGGGGCTACGCAAGCAGTTCCCAAAGAGCTTTAGAACAAGGCATAGTTTTCCCTGCTGGCTCTTTGGGCGTGGGACCACTCTCCAGACATATGGCCATTTTTGGGCCTGGTGCGGCGCCAAGTGGGAAAGGGTGGTTTTGAGGCTGAAGGCAGCAGGAAAGCCTGCAGCCCCCAGGTGTGTGGGGCTACGCAAGCGGTTCCCAAAGAGCTTTAGAACAAGGCATAGTTTTCCCTGCTGGCTCTTTGAGCGTGGGACCAATCTCCACACATATGGCCATTTTTGTGCCTGTCGTGACACCATGTGGGAAAGGGTGGTTTTGAGGCTGAAGGCAGCAGGAAAGCCTGCAGCCCGTAGGTGTGTGGGGCTACGCAAGCGGTTCCCAAAGAGCTTTAGAACAAGGCATAGTTTTCCCTGCTGGCTCTTTGGGCGTGGGACCAGTCTCCAGACATATGGCCATTTTTGGGCCTCGCGCAGCGCCATGTGGGAAAGGGTGGTTTTGAGGCTGAAGGCAGCAGGAAAGCCTGCAGCCCCCAGGTCTGTGGGGCTACGCAAGCAGTTCCCAAAGAGCTTTAGAACAAGGCATAGTTTTCCCTGCTGGCTCTTTGAGCGTGGGACCAGTCTCCAGACATATGGCCATTTTTGGGCCTGGCGCGGCGCCAAGTGGGAAAGGGTGCCTTTGAGGCTGAAGGCAGCAGGAAAGCCTGCAGCCCCCAGGTGTGTGGGGCTACGCAAGCGGTTCCCAAAGAGCTTTAGAACAAGGCATAGTTTTCCCTGCTGGCTCTTTCGGCGTGGGACCAACCTCCAGACATATGGCCATTTTTGTGCCTGGCGTGACGCCATGTGGGAAAGGGTGGTTTTGAGGCCGAAGGCAGCAGGAAAGCCTGCAGCCCCCAGGTGTGTGGGGCTACGCAAGCGGTTCCCAAAGAGCTTTAGAACAAGGCGTAGTTTTCCCTGCTGGCTCTTTGGGCGTGGGACCAGTCTCCAGACACATGGCCATTTTTGGGCCTGCCGTGGCGCCAAGTGGGAAAGGGTGCCTTTGAGGCTGAAGAGAGCAGGAAAGCCTGCAGCCCGCAGGTGTGTGGGGCTACGCAAGCGGTTCCCAAAGAGCTTTAGAACAAGGCATAGTTTTCCCTGCTGGCTCTTTGGGCGTCGGACCAATCTCCAGACATATGGTCATTTTTGGGCCTGGCGCGGCGCCAAGTCGGAAAGGGTGGTTTTGAGGCTGAAAGCAGCAGGAAAGCCTGCAGCCCCCAGGTGTGTGGGGCTACGCAAGCGGTTCCCAAAGAGCTTTAGAACAAGGCATAGTTTTCCCTGCTGGCTCTTTGGGCGTGGGACCAACCTCCAGACATATGGCCATTTTTGAGCCTGGCGCGGCACCAAGTGGGAAAGGGTGGTTTTGAGGCTGAAGGCAGCAGGAAAGCCTGCAGCCCCCAGGTGTGTGGGGCTACGCAAGCGGTTCCCAAAGAGCTTTAGAACAAGGCATAGTTTTCCCTGCTGGCTCTTTGGGCATGGGACCAACCTCCAGACATATGGCCATTTTTGTGCCTGGCGTGACGCCATGTGGGAAAGGGTGGTTTTGGGGCCGAAGGCAGCAGGAAAGCCTGCAGCCCCCAGGTGTGTGGGGCTACGCAAGCGGTTCCCAAAGAGCTTTAGAACAAGGCATAGTTTTCCCTGCTGGCTCTTTGGGCGTGGGACCAATCTCCAGACATATGGCCATTTTTCTGCCTGGCGTGACGCCATGTGGGAAAGGGTGGTTTTGAGGCTGCAGGTGCCAGAAAAGCCTGCAGCCCCCAGGTGTGTGGGGCTACGCAAGCGGTTCCCAAAGAGCTTTAGAACAAGGCATAGTTTTCCCTGCTGGCTCTTTGGGCGTGGGACCAACCTCCAGACATATGGCCATTTTTGTGCCTGGCGCAGCGACAAGTGGGAAAGGGTGGTTTTGAGGCTGAAGGCAGCAGGAAAGCCTGTAGCCCCCAGGTGTGTGGGGCTACGCAAGCGGTTCCCAAAGAGCTTTAGAACAAGGCATAGTTTTCCCTGCTGCTCTTTGGGCGTGGGACCAGTCTCCAGACATATGGCCATTTTTGGGCCTGGTGCGGCGCGAAGTGGGAAAGGGTGGTTTTGAGGCTGAAGGCAGCAAGAAAGCCTGCAGCCCCTAGGTCTTTGAGGCCACGCAAGCGGTTCCCAAAGAGCTTTAGAACAAAGCACAGTTTTCCCTGCTGGCTCTTTGGGCTTGGGACCAACCTCCAGACATATGGCCATTTTTGTGCCTGGCGTGACGCCATGTGGGAAACAGTGGTTTTGAGGCTGAAGGCAGCAGGAAAGCCTGCAGCCCCCAGGTGTGTGCGGCTACGCAAGCGGTTCCCAAAGAGCTTTAGAACAAGGCATAGTTTTCCCTGCTGGCTCTTTGGGCGTGGGACCAACCTCCAGACATATGGTCATTTTTGGGCCTGGCGCGGGGCCAAGTGGGAAAGGGTGGTTTTGAGGCTGAAGGCAGCAGGAAAGCCTGCAGCCCCCAGCTCTGTGGGGCTACGCAAGTGGTTCCCAAAGAGCTTTAGAACAAGGCATAGTTTTCCCTGCTGGCTCTTTTAGCGTGGGACCAGTCTCCAGACATATGGCCATTCTTGGGCCTGGCGCGGGGCCAAGTGGGAAAGGGTGGTTTTGAGGCTGAAGGCAGCAGGAAAGCCTGTAGCCCCCAGGTGTGTGGGGCTACGCAAGCGGTTCCCAAAGAGCTTTAGAACAAGGCATAGTTTTCCCTGCTGGCTCTTTGGGCGTGGGACCAGTCTCCAGACATATGGCCATTTCTGGGCCTGGTGCGGCGACAAGTGGGAAAGGGTGGTTTTGAGGCTGAAGGCAGCAGGAAAGCCTGCAGCCCCCAGGTCTGTGGGGCTACGCAAGCGGTTCCCAAAGAGCTTTAGAACAAGGCATAGTTTTCCCTGCTGGCTCTTTCGGCGTGGGACCAGTCTCCAGACATATGGCCATTTTTGTGCCTGGCGTGACGCCATGTGGGAAAGGGTGGTTTTGAGGCTGAAGGCAGCAGGAAAGCTTGCAGCACCCTCGTCTGTGGCGCTACGCAAGCCGATCCCAAAGAGCTTTAGAACAAGGCATAGTTTTCCCTGCTGGCTCTTTCGGCGTGGGACCAATCTCCAGACATATGGCCATTTTTGTGCCTGGCGTGACACCAAGTGGGAAAGGGTGGTTTTGAGGCTGAAGGCAGCAGGAAGGTCTGCAGCCCCCAGGTGTGTGGGGCTACGCAAGCGGTTCCCAAAGAGCTTTAGAACAAGGCATAGTTTTCCCTGCTGGCTCTTTGGGCGTGGGACCAACCTCCAGACATATGGCCATTTTTGTGCCTGGCGTGACGCCATGTGGGAAAGGGTGGTTTTGAGGCTGAAGGCAGCAGGAAAGCCTGCAGCCCCCAGGTGTGTGGGGCTACGCAAGCGGTTCCCAAAGAGCTTTAGAACAAGGCATAGTTTTCCCTGCTGGCTCTTTCGGCGTGGGACCAGTCTCCAGACATATGGCCATTTCTGGGCCTGGTGCGGCGACAAGTGGGAAAGGGTGGTTTTGAGGCTGAAGGCAGCAGGATAGCTTGCAGCCCCCTGGTCTGTGGGGCTACGCAAGCCGTTCCCAAAGAGCTTTAGAACAAGGCATAGTTTTCCCTGCTGGCTCTTTGGGCGTGGGACCAATCTCCAGACATATGGCCATTTTTGGGCCTGGCGTGACGCCATGTGGGAAAGGGTGGTTTTGAGGCTGAAGGCAGCAGGAAAGCCTGCAGCCCCCAGGTGTGTGGGGCTATGCAAGCGGTTCCCAAAGAGCTTTAGAACAAGGCATAATTTTCCCTGCTGGCTCTTTGGGCGTGGGACCAACCTCCAGACATATGGCCATTTTTGGGCCTGGCGCAGCGCCAAGTGGGAAAGGGTGGTTTTGAGGCTGAAGGCAGCAGGAAAGCTTGCAGCCCCCTGGTCTGTGGGGCTACGCAAGCCGTTCCCAAAGAGCTTTAGAACAAGGCATAGTTTTCCCTGCTGGCTCTTTGGGCGTGGGACCAATCTCCAGACATATGGCCATTTTTGGGCCTGGCGTGACGCCATGTGGGAAAGGGTGGTTTTGAGGCTGAAGGCAGCAGGAAAGCCTGCAGCCCCCAGGTGTGTGGTGCTATGCAAGCGGTTCCCAAAGAGCTTTAGAACAAGGCATAGTTTTCCCTGCTGGCTCTATGGGCGTGGGACCAGTCTCCAGACATATGGCCATTTTTGGGCCTGGCGTGGCGCCAAGTGGGACAGGGTTGTTTTGAGGCTGAAGGCAGCAGGAGAGCCTGCAGCCCCCAGGTGTGTGGGGCTACGCAAGCGGTTCCCAAAGAGCTTTAGAACAAGGCATAGTTTTCCCTGCTGGCTCTTTGGGCGTGGGACCAAGCTCCAGACATATGGCCATTTTTGTGCCTGGTGTCACGCCATGTGGGAAAGGGTGGTTTTGAGGCTGAAGGCAGCAGGAAAGCCTGTAGCCCCCAGGTCTGTGGGGCTACGCAAGCGGTTCCCAAAGAGCTTTAGAACAAGGCATAGTTTTCCCTGCTGGCTCTTTGGGCGTGGGACCAATCTCCAGACATATGGCCATTTTTGTGCCTGGCGTGACGCCATGTGGGAAAGGGTGGTTTTGAGGCTGAAGGCAGCAGGAAGGTCTGCAGCCCCCAGGTGTGTGGGGCTACACAAGCCGTTCCCAAAGAGCTTTAGAACAAGGCATAGTTTTCCCTGCTGGCTCTTTGAGCGTGGGACCAGTCTCCAGACATATGGCCAATTTTGGGCCTGGCGCAGCGCCAAGTGGGAAAGGGTGGTTTTGAGGCTGAAGGCAGCAGGAAAGCTTGCAGCCCCCTGGTCTGTGGGGCTACGCAAGCCGTTCCCAAAGAGCTTTAGAACAAGGCATAGTTTTCCCTGCTGGCTCTATGGGCGTGGGACCAGTCTCCAGACATATGGCCATTTTTGGGCCTGGCGTGGCGCCAAGTGCGACAGGGTTGTTTTGAGGCTGAAGGCAGCAGGAGAGCCTGCAGCCCCCAGGTGTGTGGGGCTACGCAAGCGGTTCCCAAAGAGCTTTAGAACAAGGCATAGTTTTCCCTGCTGGCTCTTTGGGCGTGGGACCAAGCTCCAGACATATGGCCATTTTTGTGCCTGGTGTCACGCCATGTGGGAAAGGGTGGTTTTGAGGCTGAAGGCAGCAGGAAAGCCTGCAGCCCCCAGGTGTGTGGGGCTACGCAAGCGGTTCCCAAAGAGCTTTAGAACAAGGCACAGTTTTCCCTGCTGGCTCTTTGGGCGTGGGACCAATCTCCAGACATATGGCCATTTTTGTGCCTGGCGTGACGCCATGTGGGAAAGGGTGGTTTTGAGGCTGAAGGCAGCAGGAAGGTCTGCAGCCCCCAGGTGTGTGGGGCTACGCAAGCCGTTCCCAAAGAGCTTTAGAACAAGGCATAGTTTTCCCTGCTGGCTCTTTCGGCGTGGGACCAGTCTCCAGACATATGGCCATTTTTGGGCCTCGCGCAGCGCCAAGTGGGAAAGGGTGGTTTTGAGGCTGAAGGCAGCAGGAAAGCCTGCAGCGCCCAGGTGTGTGGGGCTACGCAAGCAGTTCCCAAAGAGCTTTAGAACAAGGCATAGTTTTCCCTGCTGGCTCTTTGGGCGTGGGACCAGTCTCCAGACATATGGCCATTTTTGGGCCTGGCGTGGCGCCAAGTGGGAAAGGGTGCCTTTGAGGCTGAAGGCAGCAGGAAAGCCTGCAGCCCCCAGGTGTGTGAGGCTACGCAAGCGGTTCCCAAAGAGCTTTAGAACAAGGCATAGTTTTCCCTGCTGGCTCTTTGGGCGTGGGACCAGTCTCCAGACATATGGCCATTTTTATGCCTGGCGTGACGCCATGTGGGAAAGGTTGGTTTTGAGGCTGAAGGCAGCAGGAAAGCCTGCAGCCCCCAGGTCTGTGGGGCTACGCAAGTGGTTCCCAAAGAGCTTTAGAACAAGGCATAGTTTTCTCTGCTGGCTCTTTGAGCGTGGGACCAATCTCCAGACATATGGCCATTTTTGGGCCTGGCGCGGCGCCAAGTGGGAAAGGGTGCCTTTGAGGCTGAAGAGAGCAGGAAAGCCTGCAGCCACCAGGTCTGTGGGGCTACGCAAGCAGTTCCCAAAGAGCTTTAGAGCAAGGCATAGTTTTCCCTGCTGGCTCTTTCGGCGTGGGACCAGTCTCCAGACATATGGCCATTTTTGGGCCTGGCGCAGCGCCAAGTGGGAAAGGGTTGTTTTGAGGCTGAAGGCAGCAGGAAAGCTTGCAGCCCCCTGGTCTGTGGGGCTACGCAAGCCGTTCCCAAAGAGCTTTAGAACAAGGCATAGTTTTCCCTGCTGGCTCTTTGGGCGTCGGACCAATCTCCAGACATATGGCCATTTTTGGGCCTGGCGTGACGCCATGTGGGAAAGGGTGGTTTTGAGGCTGAAGGCAGCAGGAAAGCCTGCAGCCCTCAGGTGTGTGGGGCTATGCAAGCGGTACCCAAAGAGCTTTAGAACAAGGCATAGTTTTCCCTGCTGGCTCTATGGGCGTGGCACCAGTCTCCAGACATATGGCCATTTTTGGGCCTGGCGTGGCGCCAAGTGGGACAGGGTTGTTTTGAGGCTGAAGGCAGCAGGAGAGCCTGCAGCCCCCAGGTGTGTGGGGCTACGCAAGCGGTTCCCAAAGAGCTTTAGAACAAGGCATAGTTTTCCCTGCTGGCTCTTTGGGCGTGGGACAAATCTCCAGACATATGGCCATTTTTGTGCCTGGCGCAGCGACAAGTGGGAAAGGGTGGTTTTGAGGCTGAAGGCAGCAGGAAAGCCTGTAGCACCCAGGTGTGTGGGGCTACGCAAGCGGTTCCCAAAGAGCTTTAGAACAAGGCATAGTTTTCCCTGCTGGCTCTTTCGGCGTGGGACCAGTCTCCAGACATATGGCCATTTTTGTGCCTGGCGCAGCGCCAAGTGGGAAAGGGTGGTTTTGAGGCTGAAGGCAGCAGGAAAGCTTGCAGCCCCCTGGTCTGTGGGGCTACGCAAGCCGTTCCCAAAGAGCTTTAGAACAAGGCATAGTTTTCCCTGCTGGCTCTTTGGGCGTGGGACCAATCTCCAGACATGTGGCCGTTTTTGTGCCTGGCGTGACGCCATGTGGGAAAGGGTGGTTTTGAGGCTGAAGGCAGCAGGAAGGTCTGCAGCCCCCAGGTGTGTGGGGCTACGCAAGCCGTTCCCAAAGAGCTTTAGAACAAGGCATAGTTTTCCCTGCTGGCTCTTTGAGCGTGGGACCAGTCTCCAGACATATGGCCATTTTTGGGCCTGGCGTGGCGCCAAGTGGGAAAGGGTGCCTTTGAGGCTGAAGGCAGCAGGAAAGCCTGCAGCCCCCAGGTGTGTGAGGCTACGCAAGCGGTTCCCAAAGAGCTTTAGAACAAGGCATAGTTTTCCCTGCTGGCTCTTTGGGCGTGGGACCAATCTCCAGACATATGGCCATTTTTGGGCCTGGCGTGACGCCATGTGGGAAGGGGTGGTTTTGAGGCTGAAGGCAGCAGGAAAGCCTGCAGCCCCCAGGTGTGTGGGGCTATGCAAGCGGTTCCCAAAGAGCTTTAGAACAAGGCATAGTTTTCCCTGCTGGCTCTATGGGCGTGGGACCAGTCTCCAGACATATGGCCATTTTTGGGCCTGGCGTGGCGCCAAGTGCGACAGGGTTGTTTTGAGGCTGAAGGCAGCAGGAGAGCCTGCAGCCCCCAGGTCTGTGGGGCTACGCAAGCGGTTCCCAAAGAGCTTTAGAACAAGGCATAGTTTTCCCTGCTGGCTCTTTGGGCGTGGGACCAAGCTCCAGACATATGGCCATTTTTGTGCCTGGTGTCACGCCATGTGGGAAAGGGTGGTTTTGAGGCTGAAGGCAGCAGGAAAGCCTGCAGCCCCCAGGTGTGTGGGGCTACGCAAGCGGTTCCCAAAGAGCTTTAGAACAAGGCACAGTTTTCCCTGCTGGCTCTTTGGGCGTGGGACCAATCTCCAGACATATGGCCGTTTTTGTGCCTGGCGTGACGCCATGTGGGAAAGGGTGGTTTTGAGGCTGAAGGCAGCAGGAAGGTCTGCAGCCCCCAGGTGTGTGGGGCTACGCAAGCCGTTCCCAAAGAGCTTTAGAACAAGGCATAGTTTTCCCTGCTGGCTCTTTCGGCGTGGGACCAGTCTCCAGACATATGGCCATTTTTATGCCTGGCGTGACGCCATGTGGGAAAGGGTGGTTTTGAGGCTGAAGGCAGCAGGAAAGCCTGCAGCCCCCAGGTCTGTGGGGCTACGCAAGTGGTTCCCAAAGAGCTTTAGAACAAGGCATAGTTTTCTCTGCTGGCTCTTTCGGCGTGGGACCAGTCTCCAGACATATGGCCATTTTTGGGCCTGGCGCAGCGCCAATTGGGAAAGGGTGGTTTTGAGGCTGAAGGCAGCAGGAAAGCTTGCAGCCCCCTGGTCTGTGGGGCTACGCAAGCCGTTCCCAAAGAGCTTTAGAACAAGGCATAGTTTTCCCTGCTGGCTCTTTGGGCGTCGGACCAATCTCCAGACATATGGCCATTTTTGGGCCTGGCGTGACGCCATGTGGGAAAGGGTGGTTTTGAGGCTGAAGGCAGCAGGAAAGCCTGCAGCCCTCAGGTGTGTGGGGCTATGCAAGCGGTACCCAAAGAGCTTTAGAACAAGGCATAGTTTTCCCTGCTGGCTCTATGGGCGTGGGTCCAGTCTCCAGACATATGGCCATTTTTGGGCCTGGCGTGGCGCCATGTGGGAAAGGGTGGTTTTGAGGCTGAAGGCAGCAGGAAAGCCTGCAGCCCCCAGGTCTGTGGGGCTACGCAAGTGGTTCCCAAAGAGCTTTAGAACAAGGCATAGTTTTCTCTGCTGGCTCTTTGAGCGTGGGACCAATCTCCAGACATATGGCCATTTTTGGGCCTGGCGCGGCGCCAAGTGGGAAAGGGTGCCTTTGAGGCTGAAGAGAGCAGGAAAGCCTGCAGCCACCAGGTCTGTGGGGCTACGCAAGCGGTTCCCAAAGAGCTTTAGAACAAGGCATAGTTTTCCCTGCTGGCTCTTTCGGCGTGGGACCAGTCTCCAGACATATGGCCATTTTTGGGCCTGGCGCAGCGCCAAGTGGGAAAGGGTGGTTTTGAGGCTGAAGGCAGCAGGAAAGCTTGCAGCCCCCTGGTCTGTGGGGCTACGCAAGCCGTTCCCAAAGAGCTTTAGAACAAGGCATAGTTTTCCCTGCTGGCTCTTTGGGCGTCGGACCAATCTCCAGACATATGGCCATTTTTGGGCCTGGCGTGACGCCATGTGGGAAAGGGTGGTTTTGAGGCTGAAGGCAGCAGGAAAGCCTGCAGCCCTCAGGTGTGTGGGGCTATGCAAGCGGTACCCAAAGAGCTTTAGAGCAAGGCATAGTTTTCCCTGCTGGCTCTATGGGCGTGGGACCAGTCTCCAGACATATGGCCATTTTTGGGCCTGGCGGGGCGCCAAGTGGGACAGGGTTGTTTTGAGGCTGAAGGCAGCAGGAGAGCTTGCAGCCCCCAGGTGTGTGGGGCTACGCAAGCCGTTCCCAAAGAGCTTTAGAACAAGGCATAGTTTTCCCTGCTGGCTCTTTGGGCGTGGGACAAATCTCCAGACATATGGCCATTTTTGTGCCTGGCGCAGCGACAAGTGGGAAAGGGTGGTTTTGAGGCTGAAGGCAGCAGGAAAGCCTGTAGCACCCAGGTGTGTGGGGCTACGCAAGCGGTTCCCAAAGAGCTTTAGAACAAGGCATAGTTTTCCCTGCTGGCTCTTTCGGCGTGGGACCAGTCTCCAGACATATGGCCATTTTTGTGCCTGGCGCAGCGCCAAGTGGGAAAGGGTGGTTTTGAGGCTGAAGGCAGCAGGAAAGCTTGCAGCCCCCTGGTCTGTGGGGCTACGCAAGCCGTTCCCAAAGAGCTTTAGAACAAGGCATAGTTTTCCCTGCTGGCTCTTTGGGCGTGGGACCAATCTCCAGACATGTGGCCGTTTTTGTGCCTGGCGTGACGCCATGTGGGAAAGGGTGGTTTTGAGGCTGAAGGCAGCAGGAAGGTCTGCAGCCCCCAGGTGTGTGGGGCTACGCAAGCCGTTCCCAAAGAGCTTTAGAACAAGGCATAGTTTTCCCTGCTGGCTCTTTGAGCGTGGGACCAGTCTCCAGACATATGGCCATTTTTGGGCCTGGCGTGGCGCCAAGTGGGAAAGGGTGCCTTTGAGGCTGAAGGCAGCAGGAAAGCCTGCAGCCCCCAGGTGTGTGAGGCTACGCAAGCGGTTCCCAAAGAGCTTTAGAACAAGGCATAGTTTTCCCTGCTGGCTCTTTGGGCGTGGGACCAATCTCCAGACATATGGCCATTTTTGGGCCTGGCGTGACGCCATGTGGGAAAGGGTGGTTTTGAGGCTGAAGGCAGCAGGAAAGCCTGCAGCCCCCAGGTGTGTGGGGCTATGCAAGCGGTTCCCAAAGAGCTTTAGAACAAGGCATAGTTTTCCCTGCTGGCTCTATGGGCGTGGGACCAGTCTCCAGACATATGGCCATTTTTGGGCCTGGCGTGGCGCCAAGTGCGACAGGGTTGTTTTGAGGCTGAAGGCAGCAGGAGAGCCTGCAGCCCCCAGGTCTGTGGGGCTACGCAAGTGGTTCCCAAAGAGCTTTAGAACAAGGCATAGTTTTCTCTGCTGGCTCTTTGAGCGTGGGACCAATCTCCAGACATATGGCCATTTTTGGGCCTGGCGCGGCGCCAAGTGGGAAAGGGTGCCTTTGAGGCTGAAGAGAGCAGGAAAGCCTGCAGCCACCAGGTCTGTGGGGCTACGCAAGCGGTTCCCAAAGAGCTTTAGAACAAGGCATAGTTTTCCCTGCTGGCTCTTTGAGCGTGGGACCAATCTCCAGACATATGGCCATTTTTGGGCCTGGCGCGGCGCCAAGTGGGAAAGGGTGCCTTTGAGGCTGAAGAGAGCAGGAAAGCCTGCAGCCACCAGGTCTGTGGGGCTACGCAAGCGGTTCCCAAAGAGCTTTAGAACAAGGCATAGTTTTCCCTGCTGGCTCTTTCGGCGTGGGACCAGTCTCCAGACATATGGCCATTTTTGGGCCTGGCGCAGCGCCAAGTGGGAAAGGGTGGTTTTGAGGCTGAAGGCAGCAGGAAAGCCTGCAGCCCTCAGGTGTGTGGGGCTATGCAAGCGGTACCCAAAGAGCTTTAGAACAAGGCATAGTTTTCCCTGCTGGCTCTATGGGCGTGGGACCAGTCTCCAGACATATGGCCATTTTTGGGCCTGGCGTGGCGCCAAGTGGGACAGGGTTGTTTTGAGGCTGAAGGCAGCAGGAAAGCTTGCAGCCCCCTGGTCTGTGGGGCTACGCAAGCGGTTCCCAAAGAGCTTTAGAACAAGGCATAGTTTTCCCTGCTGGCTCTTTGGGCGTGGGACCAATCTCCAGACATATGGCCATTTTTGGGCCTGGCGCAGCGCCAAGTGGGAAAGGGTGGTTTTGAGGCTGAAGGCAGCAGGAAAGCTTGCAGCCCCCTGGTCTGTGGGGCTACGCAAGCGGTTCCCAAAGAGCTTTAGAACAAGGCATAGTTTTCCCTGCTGGCTCTTTGGGCGTGGGACCAATCTCCAGACATGTGGCCGTTTTTGTGCCTGGCGTGACGCCATGTGGGAAAGGGTGGTTTTGAGGCTGAAGGCAGCAGGAAGGTCTGCAGCCCCCAGGTGTGTGGGGCTACGCAAGCCGTTCCCAAAGAGCTTTAGAACAAGGCATAGTTTTCCCTGCTGGCTCTTTGAGCGTGGGACCAGTCTCCAGACATATGGCCATTTTTGGGCCTCGCGCAGCGCCAAGTGGGAAAGGGTGGTTTTGAGGCTGAAGGCAGCAGGAAGGTCTGCAGCCCCCAGGTGTGTGGGGCTACGCAAGCGGTTCCCAAAGAGCTTTAGAACAAGGCATAGTTTTCCCTGCTGGCTCTTTTAGCGTGGGACCAACCTCCAGACATATGGCCATTTTTGTGCCTAGCGTGACGCCATGTGGGAAAGGGTGGTTTTGAGGCTGAAGGCAGCAGGAAAGCCTGCAGCCCCCAGGTCTGTGGGGCTACGCAAGCGGTTCCCAAAGAGCTTTAGTACAAGGCATAGTTTTCCCTGCTGGCTCTTTCGGCGTGGGACCAGTCTCCAGACATATGGCCATTTTTGTGCCTGGCGTGACACCAAGTGGGAAAGGGTGGTTTTGAGGCTGAAGGCAGCAGGAAAGCCTGCAGCCCCCAGGTGTGTGGGGCTACGCAAGCGGTTCCCAAAGAGCTTTAGAACAAGGCATAGTTTTCCCTGCTGGCTCTTTCGGCGTGGGACCAATCTCCAGACATATGGCCATTTTTGTGCCTGGCGTGACGCCATGTGGGAAAGGGTGGTTTTGAGGCTGAAGGCAGCAGGAAAGCCTGCAGCCCCCAGGTGTGTGGGGCTACGCAAGCGGTTCCCAAAGAGCTTTAGAACAAGGCATAGTTTTCCCTGCTGGCTCTTTGGGCGTGGGACCAATCTCCAGACATATGGCCATTTTTGTGCCTGGCGTGACGCCAAGTGGGAAAGGGTTTTTTTGAGGCTGAAGGCAGCAGGAAAGGCTGCAGCCCCCAGGTGTGTGGGGCTACGCAAGCGGTTCCCAAAGAGCTTTAGAACAAGGCATAGTTTTCCCTGCTGGCTCTTTGGGCGTGGGACCAATCTCCAGACATATGGCCATTTTTGGGCCTGGCGTGACGCCAATTGGGAAAGGGTGGTTTTGAGCTTTCCCTGTAGGGGATACCGCAAGACGTTTCTGTATATTGGGCACAGCGCTCTGCAGGGTGTTAGCAGAGACTTTCCCGGGACAGTGAAACCCTATATCAGAGACACTGAGAAGAAGCCCCAACGTTCCTTCCAGGCACTTTCAGTGTGGGTGCCTTCTCCACGTGGTTCCTGGTTTCACTGCAGCTCTGAAGAGAATGTTAGCAAAGAGGTAATCGGGACAGTGCAAACAGTACTCAAAGACAGGGAGAGCAAGCTCTCTCTTGGCACTTTGGATGTGGAACATACAGCGAGATGTTTGCTGCTTTTACATTTGGCTGTTGGGAGATTTACAGCACAAAGATATCTAGTTGATTTGAAGCAGTTCCGAGAAAGTCTAAGCATAATCCTCACTTTTCCCTCCTGGCACTTTCCCTGCAGGGGATACCGCAAGACGTTTCTGTATATTGGGCACAGCGCTCTGCAGGGTGTTAGCAGAGACTTTCCCGGGACAGTGAAACCCTATGTCAGAGACACTGAAAAGAAGCCCCAACGTTCCTTCCAGGCACTTTCAGTGTGGGTGCCTTCTCCACGTGGTTCCTGGTTTCACTGCAGCTCTGAAGAGAATGTTAGCAAAGAGGTAATCGGGACAGTGCAAACAGTACTCAAAGACAGGGAGAGCAAGCTCTACATTACTCTCTTGGCACTTTGGATGTGGGACATACAGCGAGATGTTTGCTGCTTTTGCGTTTGGCTGTTGGGAGATTTACAGCACAAAGATATCCAGTTGATTTGAAGCAGTTCCGAGAAAGTCTAAGCATAATCCTCACTTTTCCCTCCTGGCACTTTCCATGTGGGAGATATAGCAGGATGTATATTGGTTTTAGGAACTGTCCCCGGACAGTGTGGGCAGAAAAGTTCCTGGCTCCTTGAATGCCGTTTCTGGAGACAGTGCGATCAGTGTGGGAGATATGTCAAGATGTGTGTTGGTTTTGAGGACGGCTTTCTGGAGAGTCTTAGCAAAGAGGTCACAGGGATAATCAGAGCAATTCTCAGAGACACTGAGAACAAGGTCGACAATTCCTCCTGGCACTTTCCCTGTAGGAGATGCTGCAAGACGTTTCTGTATATTGGGCACAGCGCTCTGCAGGGTGTTAGCAGAGACTTTCCCGGGACAGTGAAACCCTATATCAGAGACACTGAGAAGAAGCCCCAACGTTCCTTCCAGGCATTTTCAGTGTGGGTGCCTTCTTCACGTGGTTCCTGGTTTCACTGCAGCTCTGAAGAGAATGTTAGCAAAGAGGTAATCGGGACAGTGCAAACAGTACTCAAAGACAGGGAGAGCAAGCTCTCTCTTGGCACTTTGGATGTGGGACATACAGCGAGATGTTTGCTGCTTTTACATTTGGCTGTTGGGAGATTTACAGCACAAAGATATCCAGTTGATTTGAAGCAGTTCAGAGAAAGTCTAAACATAATCCTCACTTTTCCCTCCTGGCACTTTCCCTGTAGGGGATACCGCAAGACGTTTCTGTATATTGGGCACAGCGCTCTGCAGGGTGTTAGCAGAGACTTTCCCGGGACAGTGAAACCCTATATCAGAGACACTGAGAAGAAGCCCCAACGTTCCTTCCAGGCATTTTCAGTGTGGGTGCCTTCTTCACGTGGTTCCTGGTTTCACTGCAGCTCTGAAGAGAATGTTAGCAAAGAGGTAATCGGGACAGTGCAAACAGTACTCAAAGACAGGGAGAGCAAGCTCTACATTACTCTCTTGGCACTTTGGATGTGGGACATACAGCGAGATGTTTGCTGCTTTTGCGTTTGGCTGTTGGGAGATTTACAGCACAAAGATATCCAGTTGATTTGAAGCACTTCCGAGAAAGTCTAAGCATAATCCTCACTTTTCCCTCCTGGCACTTTCCCTGTAGGGGATACCGCAACACGTTTCTGTATATTGGGCACAGTGCTCTGCAGGGTGTTAGCAGAGACTTTCCCGGGACAGTGAAACCCTATATCAGAGACACTGAGAAGAAGCCCCAACGTTCCTTCCAGGCATTTTCAGTGTGGGTGCCTTCTCCACGTGGTTCCTCTTTTCACTGCAGCTCTGAAGAGAATGTTAGCAAAGAGGTAATCGGGACAGTGCAAACAGTACTCAAAGACAGGGAGAGCAAGCTCTCTCTTGGCACTTTGGATGTGGGACATACAGCGAGATGTTTGCTGCTTTTGCGTTTGGCTGTTGGGAGATTTACAGCACAAAGATATCCAGTTGATTTGAAGCAGTTCCGAGAAAGTCTAAACATAATCCTCACTTTTCCCTCCTGGCACTTTCCCTGTAGGGGATACCGCAACACGTTTCTGTATATTGGGCACAGCGCTCTGCAGGGTGTTAGCAGAGACTTTCCCGGGACAGTGAAACCCTATATCAGAGACACTGAGAAGAAGCCCCAACGTTCCTTCCAGGCATTTTCAGTGTGGGTGCCTTCTCCACGTGGTTCCTCTTTTCACTGCAGCTCTGAAGAGAATGTTAGCAAAGAGGTAATCGGGACAGTGCAAACAGTACTCAAAGACAGGGAGAGCAAGCTCTCTCTTGGCACTTTGGATGTGGGACATACAGCGAGATGTTTGCTGCTTTTGCGTTTGGCTGTTGGGAGATTTACAGCACAAAGATATCCAGTTGATTTGAAGCAGTTCCGAGAAAGTCTAAACATAATCCTCACTTTTCCCTCCTGGCACTTTCCCTGTAGGGGATACCGCAAGACGTTTCTGTATATTGGGCACAGCGCTCTGCAGGGTGTTAGCAGAGACTTTCCCAGGACAGTGAAACCCTATATCAGAGACACTGAGAAGAAGCCCCAACGTTCCTTCCAGGCACTTTCAGTGTGGGTGCCTTCTCCACGTGGTTCCTGGTTTCACTGCAGCTCTGAAGAGAATGTTAGCAAAGAGGTAATTGGGACAGTGCAAACAGTACTCAAAGACAGGGAGAGCAAGCTCTCTCTTGGCACTTTGGATGTGGAACATACAGCGAGATGTTTGCTGCTTTTACATTTGGCTGTTGGGAGATTTACAGCACAAAGATATCTAGTTGATTTGAAGCAGTTCCGAGAAAGTCTAAACATAATCCTCACTTTTCCCTCCTGGCACTTTCCCTGTAGGGGATACCGCAAGACGTTTCTGTATATTGGGCACAGCGCTCTGCAGGCTGTTAGGAGAGACTTTCCCGGGACAGTGAAACCCTATATCAGAGACACTGAGAAGAAGTCCCAACGTTCCTTCCAGGCACTTTCAGAGTTGGTGCCTTCTCCACGTGGTTCCTGGTTTCACTGCAGCTCTGAAGAGAATGTTAGCAAAGAGGTAATCGGGACAGTGCAAACAGTACTCAAAGACAGGGAGAGCAAGCTCTACATTACTCTCTTGGCACTTTGGATGTGGGACATACAGCGAGATGTTTGCTGCTTTTGCGTTTGGCTGTTGGGAGATTTACAGCACAAAGATATCCAGTTGATTTGAAGCAGTTCCGAGAAAGTCTAAGCATAATCCTCACTTTTCCCTCCTGGCACTTTCCCTGTAGGAGATACCGCAAGACGTTTCTGTATATTGGGCACAGCGCTCTGCAGGGTGTTAGCAGAGACTTTCCCGGGACAGTGAAACCCTATATCAGAGACACTGAGAAGAAGCCCCAACGTTCCTTCCAGGCACTTTCAGTGTGGGTGCCTTCTTCACGTGGTTCCTGGTTTCACTGCAGCTCTGAAGAGAATGTTAGCAAAGAGGTAATCGGGACAGTGCAAACAGTACTCAAAGACAGGGAGAGCAAGCTCTCTCTTGGCACTTTGGATGTGGGACATACAGCGAGATGTTTGCTGCTTTTACATTTGGCTGTTGGGAGATTTACAGCACAAAGATATTTAGTTGATTTGAAGCAGTTCAGAGAAAGTCTAAACATAATCCTCACTTTTCCCTCCTGGCACTTTCCCTGTAGGGGATACCGCAAGACGTTTCTGTATATTGGGCACAGCGCTCTGCAGGCTGTTAGGAGAGACTTTCCCGGGACAGTGAAACCCTATATCAGAGACACTGAGAAGAAGCCCCAACGTTCCTTCCAGGCACTTTCAGAGTTGGTGCCTTCTCCACGTGGTTCCTGGTTTCACTGCAGCTCTGAAGAGAATGTTAGCAAAGAGGTAATCGGGACAGTGCAAACAGTACTCAAAGACAGGGAGAGCAAGCTCTCTCTTGGCACTTTGGATGTGGGACATACAGCGAGATGTTTGCTGCTTTTACATTTGGCTGTTGGGAGATTTACAGCACAAAGATATTTAGTTGATTTGAAGCAGTTCCGAGAAAGTCTAAACATAATCCTCACTTTTCCCTCCTGGCACTTTCCCTGTAGGGGATACCGCAAGACGTTTCTGTATATTGGGCACAGCGCTCTGCAGGGTGTTAGGAGAGACTTTCCCGGGACAGTGAAACCCTATATCAGAGACACTGAGAAGAAGTCCCAACGTTCCTTCCAGGCACTTTCAGAGTTGGTGCCTTCTCCACGTGGTTCCTGGTTTCACTGCAGCTCTGAAGAGAATGTTAGCAAAGAGGTAATCGGGACAGTGCAAACAGTACTCAAAGACAGGGAGAGCAAGCTCTACATTACTCTCTTGGCACTTTGGATGTGGGACATACAGCGAGATGTTTGCTGCTTTTGCGTTTGGCTGTTGGGAGATTTACAGCACAAAGATATCCAGTTGATTTGAAGCAGTTCCGAGAAAGTCTAAGCATAATCCTCACTTTTCCCTCCTGGCACTTTCCCTGTAGGAGATACCGCAAGACGTTTCTGTATATTGGGCACAGCGCTCTGCAGGGTGTTAGCAGAGACTTTCCCGGGACAGTGAAACCCTATATCAGAGACACTGAGAAGAAGCCCCAACGTTCCTTCCAGGCACTTTCAGAGTTGGTGCCTTCTCCACGTGGTTCCTGGTTTCACTGCAGCTCTGAAGAGAATGTTAGCAAAGAGGTAATCGGGACAGTGCAAACAGTACTCAAAGACAGGGAGAGCAAGCTCTCTCTTGGCACTTTGGATGTGGGACATACAGCGAGATGTTTGCTGCTTTTACATTTGGCTGTTGGGAGATTTACAGCACAAAGATATTTAGTTGATTTGAAGCAGTTCCGAGAAAGTCTAAACATAATCCTCACTTTTCCCTCCTGGCACTTTCCCTGTAGGGGATACCGCAAGACTTTTCTGTATATTGGGCACAGCGCTCTGCAGGGTGTTAGCAGAGACTTTCCCGGGACAGTGAAACCCTATATCAGAGACACTGAGAAGAAGTCCCAACGTTCCTTCCAGGCACTTTCAGAGTTGGTGCCTTCTCCACGTGGTTCCTGGTTTCACTGCAGCTCTGAAGAGAATGTTAGCAAAGAGGTAATCGGGACAGTGCAAACAGTACTCAAAGACAGGGAGAGCAAGCTCTACATTACTCTCTTGGCACTTTGGATGTGGGACATACAGCGAGATGTTTGCTGCTTTTGCGTTTGGCTGTTGGGAGATTTACAGCACAAAGATATCCAGTTGATTTGAAGCAGTTCCGAGAAAGTCTAAGCATAATCCTCACTTTTCCCTCCTGGCACTTTCCCTGTAGGAGATACCGCAAGACGTTTCTGTATATTGGGCACACCGCTCTGCAGGGTGTTAGCAGAGACTTTCCCGGGACAGTGAAACCCTATATCAGAGACACTGAGAAGAAGCCCCAACGTTCCTTCCAGGCATTTTCAGTGTGGGTGCCTTCTCCACGTGGTTCCTGGTTTCACTGCAGCTCTGAAGAGAATGTTAGCAAAGAGGTAATCGGGACAGTGCAAACAGTACTCAAAGACAGGGAGAGCAAGCTCTCTCTTGGCACTTTGGATGTGGGACATACAGCGAGATGTTTGCTGCTTTTACATTTGGCTGTTGGGAGATTTACAGCACAAAGATATCCAGTTGATTTGAAGCAGTTCAGAGAAAGTCTAAACATAATCCTCACTTTTCCCTCCTGGCACTTTCCCTGTAGGGGATACCGCAAGACGTTTCTGTATATTGGGCACAGCGCTCTGCAGGCTGTTAGGAGAGACTTTCCCGGGACAGTGAAACCCTATATCAGAGACACTGAGAAGAAGTCCCAACGTTCCTTCCAGGCACTTTCAGAGTTGGTGCCTTCTCCACGTGGTTCCTGGTTTCACTGCAGCTCTGAAGAGAATGTTAGCAAAGAGGTAATCGGGACAGTGCAAACAGTACTCAAAGACAGGGAGAGCAAGCTCTACATTACTCTCTTGGCACTTTGGATGTGGGACATACAGCGAGATGTTTGCTGCTTTTGCGTTTGGCAGTTGGGAGATTTACAGCACAAAGATATCTAGTTGATTTGAAGCAGTTCCGAGAAAGTCTAAGCATAATCCTCACTTTTCCCTCCTGGCACTTTCCCTCCAGGGGATACCGCAAGACGTTTCTGTATATTGGGCACAGCGCTCTGCAGGGTGTTAGCAGAGACTTTCCCGGGACAGTGAAACCCTATGTCAGAGACACTGAAAAGAAGCCCCAACGTTCCTTCCAGGCACTTTCAGTGTGGGTGCCTTCTCCACGTGGTTCCTGGTTTCACTGCAGCTCTGAAGAGAATGTTAGCAAAGAGGTAATCGGGACAGTGCAAACAGTACTCAAAGACAGGGAGAGCAAGCTCTACATTACTCTCTTGGCACTTTGGATGTGGGACATACAGCGAGATGTTTGCTGCTTTTGCGTTTGGCTGTTGGGAGATTTACAGCACAAAGATATCCAGTTGATTTGAAGCAGTTCCGAGAAAGTCTAAGCATAATCCTCACTTTTCCCTCCTGGCACTTTCCATGTGGGAGATATAGCAGGATGTATATTGGTTTTAGGAACTGTCCCCGGACAGTGTGGGCAGAAAAGTTCCTGGCTCCTTGAATGCCGTTTCTGGAGACAGTGCGATCAGTGTGGGAGATATGTCAAGATGTGTGTTGGTTTTGAGGACGGCTTACTGGAGAGTCTTAGCAAAGAGGTCACAGGGATAATCAGAGCAATTCTCAGAGACACTGAGAACAAGGTCGACAATTCCTCCTGGCACTTTCCCTGTAGGAGATGCTGCAAGACGTTTCTGTATATTGGGCACAGCACTCTGCAGGGTGTTAGCAGAGACTTTCCCGGGACAGTGAAACCCTATGTCAGAGACACTGAGAAGAAGCCCCAAAGTTCCTTCCAGGCACTTTCAGTGTGGGTGCCTTCTCCACGTGGTTCCTGGTTTCACTGCAGCTCTGAAGAGAATGTTAGCAAAGAGGTAATCGGGACAGTGCAAACAGTACTCAAAGACAGGGAGAGCAAGCTCTCTCTTGGCACTTTGGATGTGGGACATACAGCGAGATGTTTGCTGCTTTTGCGTTTGGCTGTTGGGAGATTTACAGCACAAAGATATCTAGTTGATTTGAAGCAGTTCCGAGAAAGTCTAAGCATAATCCTCACTTTTCCCTCCTGGCACTTTCCCTGCAGGGGATACCGCAAGACGTTTCTGTATATTGGGCACAGCGCTCTGCAGGGTGTTAGCAGAGACTTTCCCGGGACAGTGAAACCCTATGTCAGAGACACTGAAAAGAAGCCCCAAGGTTCCTTCCAGGCACTTTCAGTGTGGGTGCCTTCTCCACGTGGTTCCTGGTTTCACTGCAGCTCTGAAGAGAATGTTAGCAAAGAGGTAATCGGGACAGTGCAAACAGTACTCAAAGACAGGGAGAGCAAGCTCTACATTACTCTCTTGGCACTTTGGATGTGGGACATACAGCGAGATGTTTGCTGCTTTTGCGTTTGGCTGTTGGGAGATTTACAGCACAAAGATATCTAGTTGATTTGAAGCAGTTCCGAGAAAGTCTAAGCATAATCCTCACTTTTCCCTCCTGGCACTTTCCCTGTAGGGGATACCGCAAGACGTTTCTGTATATTGGGCACAGCGCTCTGCAGGGTGTTAGCAGAGACTTTCCCGGGACAGTGAAACCCTATGTCAGAGACACTGAAAAGAAGCCCCAACGTTCCTTCCAGGCACTTTCAGTGTGGGTGCCTTCTCCACGTGGTTCCTGGTTTCACTGCAGCTCTGAAGAGAATGTTAGCAAAGAGGTAATCGGGACAGTGCAAACAGTACTCAAAGACAGGGAGAGAAAGCTCTACATTACTCTCTTGGCACTTTGGATGTGGGACATACAGCGAGATGTTTGCTGCTTTTGCGTTTGGCTGTTGGGAGATTTACAGCACAAAGATATCCAGTTGATTTGAAGCAGTTCCGAGAAAGTCTAAACATAATCCTCACTTTTCCCTCCTGGCACTTTCCCTGTAGGGGATACCGCAAGACGTTTCTGTATATTGGGCACAGCGCTCTGCAGGGTGTTAGCAGAGACTTTCCCGGGACAGTGAAACCCTATATCAGAGACACTGAGAAGAAGCCCCAACGTTCCTTCCAGGCACTTTCAGTGTGGGTGCCTTCTCCACGTGGTTCCTGGTTTCACTGCAGCTCTGAAGAGAATGTTAGCAAAGAGGTAATCGGGACAGTGCAAACAGTACTCAAAGACAGGGAGAGCAAGCTCTACATTACTCTCTTGGCACTTTGGATGTGGGACATACAGCGAGATGTTTGCTGCTTTTGCGTTTGGCTGTTGGGAGATTTACAGCACAAAGATATCCAGTTGATTTGAAGCAGTTCCGAGAAAGTCTAAACATAATCCTCACTTTTCCCTCCTGGCACTTTCCCTGTAGGGGATACCGCAACACGTTTCTGTATATTGGGCACAGCGCTCTGCAGGGTGTTAGCAGAGACTTTCCCGGGACAGTGAAACCCTATATCAGAGACACTGAGAAGAAGCCCCAACGTTCCTTCCAGGCACTTTCAGTGTGGGTGCCTTCTCCACGTGGTTCCTGGTTTCACTGCAGCTCTGAAGAGAATGTTAGCAAAGAGGTAATCGGGACAGTGCAAACAGTACTCAAAGACAGGGAGAGCAAGCTCTACATTACTCTCTTGGCACTTTGGATGTGGGACATACAGCGAGATGTTTGCTGCTTTTGCGTTTGGCAGTTGGGAGATTTACAGCACAAAGATATCTAGTTGATTTGAAGCAGTTCCGAGAAAGTCTAAGCATAATCCTCACTTTTCCCTCCTGGCACTTTCCCTGCAGGGGATACCGCAAGACGTTTCTGTATATTGGGCACAGCGCTCTGCAGGGTGTTAGCAGAGACTTTCCCGGGACAGTGAAACCCTATGTCAGAGACACTGAAAAGAAGCCCCAACGTTCCTTCCAGGCACTTTCAGTGTGGGTGCCTTCTCCACGTGGTTCCTGGTTTCACTGCAGCTCTGAAGAGAATGTTAGCAAAGAGGTAATCGGGACAGTGCAAACAGTACTCAAAGACAGGGAGAGAAAGCTCTACATTACTCTCTTGGCACTTTGGATGTGGGACATACAGCGAGATGTTTGCTGCTTTTACATTTGGCTGTTGGGAGATTTACAGCACAAAGATATCTAGTTGATTTGAAGCAGTTCCGAGAAAGTCTAAGCATAATCCTCACTTTTCCCTCCTGGCACTTTCCCTGCAGGGGATACCGCAAGACGTTTCTGTATATTGGGCACAGCGCTCTGCAGGGTGTTAGCAGAGACTTTCCCGGGACAGTGAAACCCTATGTCAGAGACACTGAAAAGAAGCCCCAACGTTCCTTCCAGGCACTTTTAGAGTTGGTGCCTTCTCCACGTGGTTCCTGGTTTCACTGCAGCTCTGAAGAGAATGTTAGCAAAGAGGTAATCGGGACAGTGCAAACAGTACTCAAAGACAGGGAGAGCAAGCTCTACATTACTCTCTTGGCACTTTGGATGTGGGACATACAGCGAGATGTTTGCTGCTTTTGCGTTTGGCTGTTGGGAGATTTACAGCACAAAGATATCTAGTTGATTTGAAGCAGTTCCGAGAAAGTCTAAGCATAATCCTCACTTTTCCCTCCTGGCACTTTCCCTGCAGGGGATACCGCAAGACGTTTCTGTATATTGGGCACAGCGCTCTGCAGGGTGTTAGCAGAGACTTTCCCGGGACAGTGAAACCCTATGTCAGAGACACTGAAAAGAAGCCCCAACGTTCCTTCCAGGCACTTTCAGTGTGGGTGCCTTCTCCACGTGGTTCCTGGTTTCACTGCAGCTCTGAAGAGAATGTTAGCAAAGAGGTAATCGGGACAGTGCAAACAGTACTCAAAGACAGGGAGAGCAAGCTCTACATTACTCTCTTGGCACTTTGGATGTGGGACATACAGCGAGATGTTTGCTGCTTTTACATTTGGCTGTTGGGAGATTTACAGCACAAAGATATCCAGTTGATTTGAAGCAGTTCAGAGAAAGTCTAAGCATAATCCTCACTTTTCCCTCCTGGAACTTTCCCTGTAGGAGATACCGCAAGACGTTTCTGTATATTGGGCACAGCGCTCTGCAGGGTGTTAGCAGAGACTTTCCCGGGACAGTGAAACCCTATGTCAGAGACACTGAGAAGAAGCCCCAAAGTTCCTTCCAGGCACTTTCAGTGTGGGTGCCTTCTCCACGTGGTTCCTGGTTTCACTGCAGCTCTGAAGAGAATGTTAGCAAAGAGGTAATCGAGACAGTGCAAACAGTACTCAAAGACAGGGAGAGCAAGCTCTACATTACTCTCTTGGCACTTTGGATGTGGGACATACAGCGAGATGTTTGCTGCTTTTGCGTTTGGCTGTTGGGAGATTTACAGCACAAAGATATCCAGTTGATTTGAAGCAGTTCCGAGAAAGTCTAAGCATAATCCTCACTTTTCCCTCCTGGCACTTTCCATGTGGGAGATATAGCAGGATGTATATTGGTTTTAGGAACTGTCCCCGGACAGTGTGGGCAGAAAAGTTCCTGGCTCCTTGAATGCCGTTTCTGGAGACAGTGCGATCAGTGTGGGAGATATGTCAAGATGTGTGTTGGTTTTGAGGACGGCTTTCTGGAGAGTCTTAGCAAAGAGGTCACAGGGATAATCAGAGCAATTCTCAGAGACACTGAGAACAAGGTCGACAATTCCTCCTGGCACTTTCCCTGTAGGAGATGCTGCAAGACGTTTCTGTATATTGGGCACAGCACTCTGCAGGGTGTTAGCAGAGACTTTCCCGGGACAGTGAAACCCTATGTCAGAGACACTGAGAAGAAGCCCCAAAGTTCCTTCCAGGCACTTTCAGTGTGGGTGCCTTCTCCACGTGGTTCCTGGTTTCACTGCAGCTCTGAAGAGAATGTTAGCAAAGAGGTAATCGGGACAGTGCAAACAGTACTCAAAGACAGGGAGAGCAAGCTCTACATTACTCTCTTGGCACTTTGGATGTGGGACATACAGCGAGATGTTTGCTGCTTTTGCGTTTGGCAGTTGGGAGATTTACAGCACAAAGATATCTAGTTGATTTGAAGCAGTTCCGAGAAAGTCTAAGCATAATCCTCACTTTTCCCTCCTGGCACTTTCCCTGTAGGAGATACCGCAAGACGTTTCTGTATATTGGGCACAGCGCTCTGCAGGCTGTTTGGAGAGACTTTCCCGGGACAGTGAAACCCTATAACAGAGACACTGAGAAGAAGCCCCAACGTTCCTTCCAGGCACTTTCAGTGTGGGTGCCTTCTCCACGTGGTTCCTGGTTTCCCTGCAGCTCTAAAGAGAATGTTAGCAAAGAGGTAATCGGGACAGTGCAAACAGTACTCAAAGACAGGGAGAGCAAGCTCTACATTACTCTCTTGGCACTTTGGATGTGGGACATACAGCGAGATGTTTGCTGCTTTTGCGTTTGGCTGTTGGGAGATTTACAGCACAAAGATATCCAGTTGATTTGAAGCAGTTCCGAGAAAGTCTAAACATAATCCTCACTTTTCCCTCCTGGCACTTTCCCTGTAGGGGATACCGCAACACGTTTCTGTATATTGGGCACAGCGCTCTGCAGGGTGTTAGCAGAGACTTTCCCGGGACAGTGAAACCCTATATCAGAGACACTGAGAAGAAGCCCCAACGTTCCTTCCAGGCACTTTCAGTGTGGGTGCCTTCTCCACGTGGTTCCTGGTTTCACTGCAGCTCTGAAGAGAATGTTAGCAAAGAGGTAATCGGGACAGTGCAAACAGTACTCAAAGACAGGGAGAGCAAGCTCTACATTACTCTCTTGGCACTTTGGATGTGGGACATACAGCGAGATGTTTGCTGCTTTTGCGTTTGGCAGTTGGGAGATTTACAGCACAAAGATATCTAGTTGATTTGAAGCAGTTCCGAGAAAGTCTAAGCATAATCCTCACTTTTCCCTCCTGGCACTTTCCCTGCAGGGGATACCGCAAGACGTTTCTGTATATTGGGCACAGCGCTCTGCAGGGTGTTAGCAGAGACTTTCCCGGGACAGTGAAACCCTATGTCAGAGACACTGAAAAGAAGCCCCAACGTTCCTTCCAGGCACTTTCAGTGTGGGTGCCTTCTCCACGTGGTTCCTGGTTTCACTGCAGCTCTGAAGAGAATGTTAGCAAAGAGGTAATCGGGACAGTGCAAACAGTACTCAAAGACAGGGAGAGAAAGCTCTACATTACTCTCTTGGCACTTTGGATGTGGGACATACAGCGAGATGTTTGCTGCTTTTGCGTTTGGCTGTTGGGAGATTTACAGCACAAAGATATCTAGTTGATTTGAAGCAGTTCCGAGAAAGTCTAAGCATAATCCTCACTTTTCCCTCCTGGCACTTTCCATGTGGGAGATATAGCAGGATGTATATTGGTTTTAGGAACTGTCCCCGGTAAGTGTGGGCAGAAAAGTTCCTGGCTCCTTGAATGCCGTTTCTGGAGACAGTGCGATCAGTGTGGGAGATATGTCAAGATGTGTGTTGGTTTTGAGGACGGCTTTCTGGAGAGTCTTAGCAAAGAGGTCACAGGGATAATCAGAGCAATTCTCAGAGACACTGAGAACAAGGTCGACAATTCCTCCTGGCACTTTCCCTGTAGGAGATACCGCAAGACGTTTCTGTATATTGGGCACAGCGCTCTGCAGGGTGTTAGTAGAGACTTTCCCGGGACAGTGAAACCCTATAACAGAGACACTGAGAAGAAGCCCCAACGTTCCTTCCAGGCACTTTCAGTGTGGGTGCCTTCTCCACGTGGTTCCTGGTTTCCCTGCAGCTCTAAAGAGAATGTTAGCAAAGAGGTAATCGGGACAGTGCAAACAGTACTCAAAGACAGGGAGAGCAAGCTCTCTCTTGGCACTTTGGATGTGGGACATACAGCGAGATGTTTGCTGCTTTTACATTTGGCTGTTGGGAGATTTACAGCACAAAGATATCTAGTTGATTTGAAGCAGTTCAGAGAAAGTCTAAGCATAATCCTCACTTTTCCCTCCTGGAACTTTCCCTGTAGGAGATACCGCAAGACGTTTCTGTATATTGGGCACAGCGCTCTGCAGGGTGTTAGCAGAGACTTTCCCGGGACAGTGAAACCCTATGTCAGAGACACTGAGAAGAAGCCCCAACGTTCCTTCCAGGCACTTTCAGTATGGGTGCCTTCTCCACGTGGTTCCTGGTTTCACTGCAGCTCTGAAGAGAATGTTAGCAAAGAGGTAATCGGGACAGTGCAAACAGTACTCAAAGACAGGGAGAGCAAGCTCTACATTACTCTCTTGGCACTTTGGATGTGGGACATACAGCGAGATGTTTGCTGCTTTTGCGTTTGGCTGTTGGGAGATATACAGCACAAAGATATCTAGTTGATTTGAAGCAGTTCCGAGAAAGTCTAAGCATAATCCTCACTTTTCCCTCCTGGCACTTTCCATGTGGGAGATATAGCAGGATGTATATTGGTTTTAGGAACTGTCCCTGGACAGTGTGGGCAGAAAAGTTCCTGGCTCCTTGAATGCCGTTTCTGGAGACAGTGCGATCAGTGTGGGAGATATGTCAAGATGTGTGTTGGTTTTGAGGACGGCTTTCTGGAGAGTCTTAGCAAAGAGGTCACAGGGATAATCAGAGCAATTCTCAGAGACACTGAGAACAAGGTCGACAATTCCTCCTGGCACTTTCCCTGTAGGAGATACCGCAAGACGTTTCTGTATATTGGGCACAGCGCTCTGCAGGGTGTTAGCAGAGACTTTCCCGGGACAGTGAAACCCTATGTCAGAGACACTGAAAAGAAGCCCCAACGTTCCTTCCAGGCACTTTCAGTGTGGGTGCCTTCTCCACGTGGTTCCTGGTTTCACTGCAGCTCTGAAGAGAATGTTAGCAAAGAGGTAATCGGGACAGTGCAAACAGTACTCAAAGACAGGGAGAGCAAGCTCTACATTACTCTCTTGGCACTTTGGATGTGGGACATACAGCGAGATGTTTGCTGCTTTTGCGTTTGGCAGTTGGGAGATTTACAGCACAAAGATATCCAGTTGATTTGAAGCAGTTCCGAGAAAGTCTAAGCATAATCCTCACTTTTCCCTCCTGGCACTTTCCATGTGGGAGATATAGCAGGATGTATATTGGTTTTAGGAACTGTCCCCGGACAGTGTGGGCAGAAAAGTTCCTGGCTCCTTGAATGCCGTTTCTGGAGACAGTGCGATCAGTGTGGGAGATATGTCAAGATGTGTGTTGGTTTTGAGGACGGCTTTCTGGAGAGTCTTAGCAAAGAGGTCACAGGGATAATCAGAGCAATTCTCAGAGACACTGAGAACAAGGTCGACAATTCCTCCTGGCACTTTCCCTGTAGGAGATACCGCAAGACGTTTCTGTATATTGGGCACAGCGCTCTGCAGGGTGTTAGCAGAGACTTTCCCGGGACAGTGAAACCCTATGTCAGAGACACTGAAAAGAAGCCCCAACGTTCCTTCCAGGCACTTTTAGAGTAGGTGCCTTCTCCACGTGGTTCCTGGTTTCACTGCAGCTCTGAAGAGAATGTTAGCAAAGAGGTAATCGGGACAGTGCAAACAGTACTCAAAGACAGGGAGAGCAAGCTCTACATTACTCTCTTGGCACTTTGGATGTGGGACATACAGCGAGATGTTTGCTGCTTTTGCGTTTGGCAGTTGGGAGATTTACAGCACAAAGATATCTAGTTGATTTGAAGCAGTTCCGAGAAAGTCTAAGCATAATCCTCACTTTTCCCTCCTGGCACTTTCCCTGTAGGAGATACCGCAAGACGTTTCTGTATATTGGGCACAGCGCTCTGCAGGGTGTTAGCAGAGACTTTCCCGGGACAGTGAAACCCTATGTCAGAGACACTGAAAAGAAGCCCCAACGTTCCTTCCAGGCACTTTTAGAGTGGGTGCCTTCTCCACGTGGTTCCTGGTTTCACTGCAGCTCTGAAGAGAATGTTAGCAAAGAGGTAATCGGGACAGTGCAAACAGTACTCAAAGACAGGGAGAGCAAGCTCTACATTACTCTCTTGGCACTTTGGATGTGGGACATACAGCGAGATGTTTGCTGCTTTTGCGTTTGGCAGTTGGGAGATTTACAGCACAAAGATATCTAGTTGATTTGAAGCAGTTCCGAGAAAGTCTAAGCATAATCCTCACTTTTCCCTCCTGGCACTTTCCCTGCAGGGGATACCGCAAGACGTTTCTGTATATTGGGCACAGCGCTCTGCAGGGTGTTAGCAGAGACTTTCCCGGGACAGTGAAACCCTATGTCAGAGACACTGAAAAGAAGCCCCAACGTTCCTTCCAGGCACTTTCAGTGTGGGTGCCTTCTCCACGTGGTTCCTGGTTTCACTGCAGCTCTGAAGAGAATGTTAGCAAAGAGGTAATCGGGACAGTGCAAACAGTACTCAAAGACAGGGAGAGCAAGCTCTACATTACTCTCTTGGCACTTTGGATGTGGGACATACAGCGAGATGTTTGCTGCTTTTGCGTTTGGCTGTTGGGAGATATACAGCACAAAGATATCTAGTTGATTTGAAGCAGTTCCGAGAAAGTCTAAGCATAATCCTCACTTTTCCCTCCTGGCACTTTCCATGTGGGAGATATAGCAGGATGTATATTGGTTTTAGGAACTGTCCCCGGTAAGTGTGGGCAGAAAAGTTCCTGGCTCCTTGAATGCCGTTTCTGGAGACAGTGCGATCAGTGTGGGAGATATGTCAAGATGTGTGTTGGTTTTGAGGACGGCTTTCTGGAGAGTCTTAGCAAAGAGGTCACAGGGATAATCAGAGCAATTCTCAGAGACACTGAGAACAAGGTCGACAATTCCTCCTGGCACTTTCCCTGTAGGAGATACCGCAAGACGTTTCTGTATATTGGGCACAGCGCTCTGCAGGGTGTTAGCAGAGACTTTCCCGGGACAGTGAAACCCTATGTCAGAGACACTGAAAAGAAGCCCCAACGTTCCTTCCAGGCACTTTTAGAGTTGGTGCCTTCTCCACGTGGTTCCTGGTTTCACTGCAGCTCTGAAGAGAATGTTAGCAAAGAGGTAATCGGGACAGTGCAAACAGTACTCAAAGACAGGGAGAGCAAGCTCTACATTACTCTCTTGGCACTTTGGATGTGGGACATACAGCGAGATGTTTGCTGCTTTTGCGTTTGGCAGCTGGGAGATTTACAGCACAAAGATATCTAGTTGATTTGAAGCAGTTCCGAGAAAGTCTAAGCATAATCCTCACTTTTCCCTCCTGGCACTTTCCCTGCAGGGGATACCGCAAGACGTTTCTGTATATTGGGCACAGCGCTCTGCAGGGTGTTAGCAGAGACTTTCCCGGGACAGTGAAACCCTATGTCAGAGACACTGAAAAGAAGCCCCAACGTTCCTTCCAGGCACTTTCAGTGTGGGTGCCTTCTCCACGTGGTTCCTGGTTTCACTGCAGCTCTGAAGAGAATGTTAGCAAAGAGGTAATCGGGACAGTGCAAACAGTACTCAAAGACAGGGAGAGCAAGCTCTACATTACTCTCTTGGCACTTTGGATGTGGGACATACAGCGAGATGTTTGCTGCTTTTGCGTTTGGCTGTTGGGAGATATACAGCACAAAGATATCTAGTTGATTTGAAGCAGTTCCGAGAAAGTCTAAGCATAATCCTCACTTTTCCCTCCTGGCACTTTCCATGTGGGAGATATAGCAGGATGTATATTGGTTTTAGGAACTGTCCCCGGACAGTGTGGGCAGAAAAGTTCCTGGCTCCTTGAATGCCGTTTCTGGAGACAGTGCGATCAGTGTGGGAGATATGTCAAGATGTGTGTTGGTTTTGAGGACGGCTTTCTGGAGAGTCTTAGCAAAGAGGTCACAGGGATAATCAGAGCAATTCTCAGAGACACTGAGAACAAGGTCGACAATTCCTCCTGGCACTTTCCCTGTAGGAGATACCGCAAGACGTTTCTGTATATTGGGCACAGCGCTCTGCAGGGTGTTAGCAGAGACTTTCCCGGGACAGTGAAACCCTATGTCAGAGACACTGAAAAGAAGCCCCAACGTTCCTTCCAGGCACTTTTAGAGTTGGTGCCTTCTCCACGTGGTTCCTGGTTTCACTGCAGCTCTGAAGAGAATGTTAGCAAAGAGGTAATCGGGACAGTGCAAACAGTACTCAAAGACAGGGAGAGCAAGCTCTACATTACTCTCTTGGCACTTTGGATGTGGGACATACAGCGAGATGTTTGCTGCTTTTGCGTTTGGCAGCTGGGAGATTTACAGCACAAAGATATCTAGTTGATTTGAAGCAGTTCCGAGAAAGTCTAAGCATAATCCTCACTTTTCCCTCCTGGCACTTTCCCTGTAGGGGATACCGCAAGACGTTTCTGTATATTGGGCACAGCGCTCTGCAGGGTGTTAGCAGAGACTTTCCCGGGACAGTGAAACCCTATGTCAGAGACACTGAAAAGAAGCCCCAACGTTCCTTCCAGGCACTTTCAGTGTGGGTGCCTTCTCCACGTGGTTCCTGGTTTCACTGCAGCTCTGAAGAGAATGTTAGCAAAGAGGTAATCGGGACAGTGCAAACAGTACTCAAAGACAGGGAGAGCAAGCTCTACATTACTCTCTTGGCACTTTGGATGTGGGACATACAGCGAGATGTTTGCTGCTTTTGCGTTTGGCTGTTGGGAGATATACAGCACAAAGATATCCAGTTGATTTGAAGCAGTTCCGAGAAAGTCTAAGCATAATCCTCACTTTTCCCTCCTGGCACTTTCCATGTGGGAGATATAGCAGGATGTATATTGGTTTTAGGAACTGTCCCCGGACAGTGTGGGCAGAAAAGTTCCTGGCTCCTTGAATGCCGTTTCTGGAGACAGTGCGATCAGTGTGGGAGATATGTCAAGATGTGTGTTAGTTTTGAGGACGGCTTTCTGGAGAGTCTTAGCAAAGAGGTCACAGGGATAATCAGAGCAATTCTCAGAGACACTGAGAACAAGGTCGACAATTCCTCCTGGCACTTTCCCTGTAGGAGATACCGCAAGACGTTTCTGTATATTGGGCACAGCGCTCTGCAGGGTGTTAGCAGAGACTTTCCCGGGACAGTGAAACCCTATGTCAGAGACACTGAAAAGAAGCCCCAACGTTCCTTCCAGGCACTTTCAGTGTGGGTGCCTTCTCCACGTGGTTCCTGGTTTCACTGCAGCTCTGAAGAGAATGTTAGCAAAGAGGTAATCGGGACAGTGCAAACAGTACTCAAAGACAGGGAGAGCAAGCTCTACATTACTCTCTTGGCACTTTGGATGTGGGACATACAGCGAGATGTTTGCTGCTTTTGCGTTTGGCAGTTGGGAGATTTACAGCACAAAGATATCTAGTTGATTTGAAGCAGTTCCGAGAAAGTCTAAGCATAATCCTCACTTTTCCCTCCTGGCACTTTCCCTGCAGGGGATACCGCAAGACGTTTCTGTATATTGGGCACAGCGCTCTGCAGGGTGTTAGCAGAGACTTTCCCGGGACAGTGAAACCCTATGTCAGAGACACTGAAAAGAAGCCCCAACGTTCCTTCCAGGCACTTTCAGTGTGGGTGCCTTCTCCACGTGGTTCCTGGTTTCCCTGCAGCTCTGAAGAGAATGTTAGCAAAGAGGTAATCGGGACAGTGCAAACAGTACTCAAAGACAGGGAGAGCAAGCTCTACATTACTCTCTTGGCACTTTGGATGTGGGACATACAGCGAGATGTTTGCTGCTTTTGCGTTTGGCTGTTGGGAGATTTACAGCACAAAGATATCTAGTTGATTTGAAGCAGTTCCGAGAAAGTCTAAGCATAATCCTCACTTTTCCCTCCTGGCACTTTCCCTGCAGGGGATACCGCAAGACGTTTCTGTATATTGGGCACAGCGCTCTGCAGGGTGTTAGCAGAGACTTTCCCGGGACAGTGAAACCCTATGTCAGAGACACTGAAAAGAAGCCCCAACGTTCCTTCCAGGCACTTTCAGTGTGGGTGCCTTCTCCACGTGGTTCCTGGTTTCACTGCAGCTCTGAAGAGAATGTTAGCAAAGAGGTAATCGGGACAGTGCAAACAGTACTCAAAGACAGGGAGAGCAAGCTCTACATTACTCTCTTGGCACTTTGGATGTGGGACATACAGCGAGATGTTTGCTGCTTTTGCGTTTGGCTGTTGGGAGATATACAGCACAAAGATATCTAGTTGATTTGAAGCAGTTCCGAGAAAGTCTAAGCATAATCCTCACTTTTCCCTCCTGGCACTTTCCATGTGGGAGATATAGCAGGATGTATATTGGTTTTAGGAACTGTCCCCGGACAGTGTGGGCAGAAAAGTTCCTGGCTCCTTGAATGCCGTTTCTGGAGACAGTGCGATCAGTGTGGGAGATATGTCAAGATGTGTGTTGGTTTTGAGGACGGCTTTCTGGAGAGTCTTAGCAAAGAGGTCACAGGGATAATCAGAGCAATTCTCAGAGACACTGAGAACAAGGTCGACAATTCCTCCTGGCACTTTCCCTGTAGGAGATACCGCAAGACGTTTCTGTATATTGGGCACAGCGCTCTGCAGGGTGTTAGCAGAGACTTTCCCGGGACAGTGAAACCCTATGTCAGAGACACTGAAAAGAAGCCCCAACGTTCCTTCCAGGCACTTTTAGAGTTGGTGCCTTCTCCACGTGGTTCCTGGTTTCACTGCAGCTCTGAAGAGAATGTTAGCAAAGAGGTAATCGGGACAGTGCAAACAGTACTCAAAGACAGGGAGAGCAAGCTCTACATTACTCTCTTGGCACTTTGGATGTGGGACATACAGCGAGATGTTTGCTGCTTTTGCGTTTGGCAGCTGGGAGATTTACAGCACAAAGATATCTAGTTGATTTGAAGCAGTTCCGAGAAAGTCTAAGCATAATCCTCACTTTTCCCTCCTGGCACTTTCCCTGCAGGGGATACCGCAAGACGTTTCTGTATATTGGGCACAGCGCTCTGCAGGGTGTTAGCAGAGACTTTCCCGGGACAGTGAAACCCTATGTCAGAGACACTGAAAAGAAGCCCCAACGTTCCTTCCAGGCACTTTCAGTGTGGGTGCCTTCTCCACGTGGTTCCTGGTTTCACTGCAGCTCTGAAGAGAATGTTAGCAAAGAGGTAATCGGGACAGTGCAAACAGTACTCAAAGACAGGGAGAGCAAGCTCTACATTACTCTCTTGGCACTTTGGATGTGGGACATACAGCGAGATGTTTGCTGCTTTTGCGTTTGGCTGTTGGGAGATATACAGCACAAAGATATCTAGTTGATTTGAAGCAGTTCCGAGAAAGTCTAAGCATAATCCTCACTTTTCCCTCCTGGCACTTTCCATGTGGGAGATATAGCAGGATGTATATTGGTTTTAGGAACTGTCCCCGGACAGTGTGGGCAGAAAAGTTCCTGGCTCCTTGAATGCCGTTTCTGGAGACAGTGCGATCAGTGTGGGAGATATGTCAAGATGTGTGTTGGTTTTGAGGACGGCTTTCTGGAGAGTCTTAGCAAAGAGGTCACAGGGATAATCAGAGCAATTCTCAGAGACACTGAGAACAAGGTCGACAATTCCTCCTGGCACTTTCCCTGTAGGAGATACCGCAAGACGTTTCTGTATATTGGGCACAGCGCTCTGCAGGGTGTTAGCAGAGACTTTCCCGGGACAGTGAAACCCTATGTCAGAGACACTGAAAAGAAGCCCCAACGTTCCTTCCAGGCACTTTTAGAGTTGGTGCCTTCTCCACGTGGTTCCTGGTTTCACTGCAGCTCTGAAGAGAATGTTAGCAAAGAGGTAATCGGGACAGTGCAAACAGTACTCAAAGACAGGGAGAGCAAGCTCTACATTACTCTCTTGGCACTTTGGATGTGGGACATACAGCGAGATGTTTGCTGCTTTTGCGTTTGGCAGTTGGGAGATTTACAGCACAAAGATATCTAGTTGATTTGAAGCAGTTCCGAGAAAGTCTAAGCATAATCCTCACTTTTCCCTCCTGGCACTTTCCCTGCAGGGGATACCGCAAGACGTTTCTGTATATTGGGCACAGCGCTCTGCAGGGTGTTAGCAGAGACTTTCCCGGGACAGTGAAACCCTATGTCAGAGACACTGAAAAGAAGCCCCAACGTTCCTTCCAGGCACTTTCAGTGTGGGTGCCTTCTCCACGTGGTTCCTGGTTTCAGTGCAGCTCTGAAGAGAATGTTAGCAAAGAGGTAATCGGGACAGTGCAAACAGTACTCAAAGACAGGGAGAGCAAGCTCTACATTACTCTCTTGGCACTTTGGATGTGGGACATACAGCGAGATGTTTGCTGCTTTTGCGTTTGGCTGTTGGGAGATTTACAGCACAAAGATATCCAGTTGATTTGAAGCAGTTCCGAGAAAGTCTAAGCATAATCCTCACTTTTCCCTCCTGGCACTTTCCCTGCAGGGGATACCGCAAGACGTTTCTGTATATTGGGCACAGCGCTCTGCAGGGTGTTAGCAGAGACTTTCCCGGGACAGTGAAACCCTATGTCAGAGACACTGAAAAGAAGCCCCAACGTTCCTTCCAGGCACTTTCAGTGTGGGTGCCTTCTCCACGTGGTTCCTGGTTTCACTGCAGCTCTGAAGAGAATGTTAGCAAAGAGGTAATCGGGACAGTGCAAACAGTACTCAAAGACAGGGAGAGCAAGCTCTACATTACTCTCTTGGCACTTTGGATGTGGGACATACAGCGAGATGTTTGCTGCTTTTGCGTTTGGCTGTTGGGAGATTTACAGCACAAAGATATCCAGTTGATTTGAAGCAGTTCCGAGAAAGTCTAAGCATAATCCTCACTTTTCCCTCCTGGCACTTTCCATGTGGGAGATATAGCAGGATGTATATTGGTTTTAGGAACTGTCCCCGGTAAGTGTGGGCAGAAAAGTTCCTGGCTCCTTGAATGCCGTTTCTGGAGACAGTGCGATCAGTGTGGGAGATATGTCAAGATGTGTGTTGGTTTTGAGGACGGCTTTCTGGAGAGTCTTAGCAAAGAGGTCACAGGGATAATCAGAGCAATTCTCAGAGACACTGAGAACAAGGTCGACAATTCCTCCTGGCACTTTCCCTGTAGGAGATACCGCAAGACGTTTCTGTATATTGGGCACAGCGCTCTGCAGGGTGTTAGCAGAGACTTTCCCGGGACAGTGAAACCCTATGTCAGAGACACTGAAAAGAAGCCCCAACGTTCCTTCCAGGCACTTTTAGAGTTGGTGCCTTCTCCACGTGGTTCCTGGTTTCACTGCAGCTCTGAAGAGAATGTTAGCAAAGAGGTAATCGGGACAGTGCAAACAGTACTCAAAGACAGGGAGAGCAAGCTCTACATTACTCTCTTGGCACTTTGGATGTGGGACATACAGCGAGATGTTTGCTGCTTTTGCGTTTGGCAGTTGGGAGATTTACAGCACAAAGATATCTAGTTGATTTGAAGCAGTTCCGAGAAAGTCTAAGCATAATCCTCACTTTTCCCTCCTGGCACTTTCCCTGCAGGGGATACCGCAAGACGTTTCTGTATATTGGGCACAGCGCTCTGCAGGGTGTTAGCAGAGACTTTCCCGGGACAGTGAAACCCTATGTCAGAGACACTGAAAAGAAGCCCCAACGTTCCTTCCAGGCACTTTCAGTGTGGGTGCCTTCTCCACGTGGTTCCTGGTTTCCCTGCAGCTCTGAAGAGAATGTTAGCAAAGAGGTAATCGGGACAGTGCAAACAGTACTCAAAGACAGGGAGAGCAAGCTCTACATTACTCTCTTGGCACTTTGGATGTGGGACATACAGCGAGATGTTTGCTGCTTTTGCGTTTGGCTGTTGGGAGATTTACAGCACAAAGATATCTAGTTGATTTGAAGCAGTTCCGAGAAAGTCTAAGCATAATCCTCACTTTTCCCTCCTGGCACTTTCCCTGCAGGGGATACCGCAAGACGTTTCTGTATATTGGGCACAGCGCTCTGCAGGGTGTTAGCAGAGACTTTCCCAGGACAGTGAAACCCTATGTCAGAGACACTGAAAAGAAGCCCCAACGTTCCTTCCAGGCACTTTCAGTGTGGGTGCCTTCTCCACGTGGTTCCTGGTTTCACTGCAGCTCTGAAGAGAATGTTAGAAAAGAGGTAATCGGGACAGTGCAAACAGTACTCAAAGACAGGGAGAGCAAGCTCTACATTACTCTCTTGGCACTTTGGATGTGGGACATACAGCGAGATGTTTGCTGCTTTTGCGTTTGGCTGTTGGGAGATATACAGCACAAAGATATCTAGTTGATTTGAAGCAGTTCCGAGAAAGTCTAAGCATAATCCTCACTTTTCCCTCCTGGCACTTTCCATGTGGGAGATATAGCAGGATGTATATTGGTTTTAGGAACTGTCCCCGGACAGTGTGGGCAGAAAAGTTCCTGGCTCCTTGAATGCCGTTTCTGGAGACAGTGCGATCAGTGTGGGAGATATGTCAAGATGTGTGTTGGTTTTGAGGACGGCTTTCTGGAGAGTCTTAGCAAAGAGGTCACAGGGATAATCAGAGCAATTCTCAGAGACACTGAGAACAAGGTCGACAATTCCTCCTGGCACTTTCCCTGTAGGAGATACCGCAAGACGTTTCTGTATATTGGGCACAGCGCTCTGCAGGGTGTTAGCAGAGACTTTCCCGGGACAGTGAAACCCTATGTCAGAGACACTGAAAAGAAGCCCCAACGTTCCTTCCAGGCACTTTTAGAGTTGGTGCCTTCTCCACGTGGTTCCTGGTTTCACTGCAGCTCTGAAGAGAATGTTAGCAAAGAGGTAATCGGGACAGTGCAAACAGTACTCAAAGACAGGGAGAGCAAGCTCTACATTACTCTCTTGGCACTTTGGATGTGGGACATACAGCGAGATGTTTGCTGCTTTTGCGTTTGGCAGTTGGGAGATTTACAGCACAAAGATATCTAGTTGATTTGAAGCAGTTCCGAGAAAGTCTAAGCATAATCCTCACTTTTCCCTCCTGGCACTTTCCATGTGGGAGATATAGCAGGATGTATATTGGTTTTAGGAACTGTCCCCGGACAGTGTGGGCAGAAAAGTTCCTGGCTCCTTGAATGCCGTTTCTGGAGACAGTGCGATCAGTGTGGGAGATATGTCAAGATGTGTGTTGGTTTTGAGGACGGCTTTCTGGAGAGTCTTAGCAAAGAGGTCACAGGGATAATCAGAGCAATTCTCAGAGACACTGAGAACAAGGTCGACAATTCCTCCTGGCACTTTCCCTGTAGGAGATACCGCAAGACGTTTCTGTATATTGGGCACAGCGCTCTGCAGGGTGTTAGCAGAGACTTTCCCGGGACAGTGAAACCCTATGTCAGAGACACTGAAAAGAAGCCCCAACGTTCCTTCCAGGCACTTTCAGTGTGGGTGCCTTCTCCACGTGGTTCCTGGTTTCACTGCAGCTCTGAAGAGAATGTTAGCAAAGAGGTAATCGGGACAGTGCAAACAGTACTCAAAGACAGGGAGAGCAAGCTCTACATTACTCTCTTGGCACTTTGGATGTGGGACATACAGCGAGATGTTTGCTGCTTTTGCGTTTGGCAGCTGGGAGATTTACAGCACAAAGATATCTAGTTGATTTGAAGCAGTTCCGAGAAAGTCTAAGCATAATCCTCACTTTTCCCTCCTGGCACTTTCCCTGCAGGGGATACCGCAAGACGTTTCTGTATATTGGGCACAGCGCTCTGCAGGGTGTTAGCAGAGACTTTCCCGGGACAGTGAAACCCTATGTCAGAGACACTGAAAAGAAGCCCCAACGTTCCTTCCAGGCACTTTCAGTGTGGGTGCCTTCTCCACGTGGTTCCTGGTTTCACTGCAGCTCTGAAGAGAATGTTAGCAAAGAGGTAATCGGGACAGTGCAAACAGTACTCAAAGACAGGGAGAGCAAGCTCTACATTACTCTCTTGGCACTTTGGATGTGGGACATACAGCGAGATGTTTGCTGCTTTTGCGTTTGGCTGTTGGGAGATATACAGCACAAAGATATCTAGTTGATTTGAAGCAGTTCCGAGAAAGTCTAAGCATAATCCTCACTTTTCCCTCCTGGCACTTTCCATGTGGGAGATATAGCAGGATGTATATTGGTTTTAGGAACTGTCCCCGGACAGTGTGGGCAGAAAAGTTCCTGGCTCCTTGAATGCCGTTTCTGGAGACAGTGCGATCAGTGTGGGAGATATGTCAAGATGTGTGTTGGTTTTGAGGACGGCTTTCTGGAGAGTCTTAGCAAAGAGGTCACAGGGATAATCAGAGCAATTCTCAGAGACACTGAGAACAAGGTCGACAATTCCTCCTGGCACTTTCCCTGTAGGAGATACCGCAAGACGTTTCTGTATATTGGGCACAGCGCTCTGCAGGGTGTTAGCAGAGACTTTCCCGGGACAGTGAAACCCTATGTCAGAGACACTGAAAAGAAGCCCCAACGTTCCTTCCAGGCACTTTTAGAGTTGGTGCCTTCTCCACGTGGTTCCTGGTTTCACTGCAGCTCTGAAGAGAATGTTAGCAAAGAGGTAATCGGGACAGTGCAAACAGTACTCAAAGACAGGGAGAGCAAGCTCTACATTACTCTCTTGGCACTTTGGATGTGGGACATACAGCGAGATGTTTGCTGCTTTTGCGTTTGGCAGTTGGGAGATTTACAGCACAAAGATATCTAGTTGATTTGAAGCAGTTCCGAGAAAGTCTAAGCATAATCCTCACTTTTCCCTCCTGGCACTTTCCCTGCAGGGGATACCGCAAGACGTTTCTGTATATTGGGCACAGCGCTCTGCAGGGTGTTAGCAGAGACTTTCCCGGGACAGTGAAACCCTATGTCAGAGACACTGAAAAGAAGCCCCAACGTTCCTTCCAGGCACTTTCAGTGTGGGTGCCTTCTCCACGTGGTTCCTGGTTTCAGTGCAGCTCTGAAGAGAATGTTAGCAAAGAGGTAATCGGGACAGTGCAAACAGTACTCAAAGACAGGGAGAGCAAGCTCTACATTACTCTCTTGGCACTTTGGATGTGGGACATACAGCGAGATGTTTGCTGCTTTTGCGTTTGGCTGTTGGGAGATTTACAGCACAAAGATATCCAGTTGATTTGAAGCAGTTCCGAGAAAGTCTAAGCATAATCCTCACTTTTCCCTCCTGGCACTTTCCCTGCAGGGGATACCGCAAGACGTTTCTGTATATTGGGCACAGCGCTCTGCAGGGTGTTAGCAGAGACTTTCCCGGGACAGTGAAACCCTATGTCAGAGACACTGAAAAGAAGCCCCAACGTTCCTTCCAGGCACTTTCAGTGTGGGTGCCTTCTCCACGTGGTTCCTGGTTTCACTGCAGCTCTGAAGAGAATGTTAGCAAAGAGGTAATCGGGACAGTGCAAACAGTACTCAAAGACAGGGAGAGCAAGCTCTACATTACTCTCTTGGCACTTTGGATGTGGGACATACAGCGAGATGTTTGCTGCTTTTGCGTTTGGCTGTTGGGAGATTTACAGCACAAAGATATCCAGTTGATTTGAAGCAGTTCCGAGAAAGTCTAAGCATAATCCTCACTTTTCCCTCCTGGCACTTTCCATGTGGGAGATATAGCAGGATGTATATTGGTTTTAGGAACTGTCCCCGGTAAGTGTGGGCAGAAAAGTTCCTGGCTCCTTGAATGCCGTTTCTGGAGACAGTGCGATCAGTGTGGGAGATATGTCAAGATGTGTGTTGGTTTTGAGGACGGCTTTCTGGAGAGTCTTAGCAAAGAGGTCACAGGGATAATCAGAGCAATTCTCAGAGACACTGAGAACAAGGTCGACAATTCCTCCTGGCACTTTCCCTGTAGGAGATACCGCAAGACGTTTCTGTATATTGGGCACAGCGCTCTGCAGGGTGTTAGCAGAGACTTTCCCGGGACAGTGAAACCCTATGTCAGAGACACTGAAAAGAAGCCCCAACGTTCCTTCCAGGCACTTTTAGAGTTGGTGCCTTCTCCACGTGGTTCCTGGTTTCACTGCAGCTCTGAAGAGAATGTTAGCAAAGAGGTAATCGGGACAGTGCAAACAGTACTCAAAGACAGGGAGAGCAAGCTCTACATTACTCTCTTGGCACTTTGGATGTGGGACATACAGCGAGATGTTTGCTGCTTTTGCGTTTGGCAGTTGGGAGATTTACAGCACAAAGATATCTAGTTGATTTGAAGCAGTTCCGAGAAAGTCTAAGCATAATCCTCACTTTTCCCTCCTGGCACTTTCCCTGCAGGGGATACCGCAAGACGTTTCTGTATATTGGGCACAGCGCTCTGCAGGGTGTTAGCAGAGACTTTCCCGGGACAGTGAAACCCTATGTCAGAGACACTGAAAAGAAGCCCCAACGTTCCTTCCAGGCACTTTCAGTGTGGGTGCCTTCTCCACGTGGTTCCTGGTTTCCCTGCAGCTCTGAAGAGAATGTTAGCAAAGAGGTAATCGGGACAGTGCAAACAGTACTCAAAGACAGGGAGAGCAAGCTCTACATTACTCTCTTGGCACTTTGGATGTGGGACATACAGCGAGATGTTTGCTGCTTTTGCGTTTGGCTGTTGGGAGATTTACAGCACAAAGATATCTAGTTGATTTGAAGCAGTTCCGAGAAAGTCTAAGCATAATCCTCACTTTTCCCTCCTGGCACTTTCCCTGCAGGGGATACCGCAAGACGTTTCTGTATATTGGGCACAGCGCTCTGCAGGGTGTTAGCAGAGACTTTCCCGGGACAGTGAAACCCTATGTCAGAGACACTGAAAAGAAGCCCCAACGTTCCTTCCAGGCACTTTCAGTGTGGGTGCCTTCTCCACGTGGTTCCTGGTTTCACTGCAGCTCTGAAGAGAATGTTAGCAAAGAGGTAATCGGGACAGTGCAAACAGTACTCAAAGACAGGGAGAGCAAGCTCTACATTACTCTCTTGGCACTTTGGATGTGGGACATACAGCGAGATGTTTGCTGCTTTTGCGTTTGGCTGTTGGGAGATATACAGCACAAAGATATCTAGTTGATTTGAAGCAGTTCCGAGAAAGTCTAAGCATAATCCTCACTTTTCCCTCCTGGCACTTTCCATGTGGGAGATATAGCAGGATGTATATTGGTTTTAGGAACTGTCCCCGGACAGTGTGGGCAGAAAAGTTCCTGGCTCCTTGAATGCCGTTTCTGGAGACAGTGCGATCAGTGTGGGAGATATGTCAAGATGTGTGTTGGTTTTGAGGACGGCTTTCTGGAGAGTCTTAGCAAAGAGGTCACAGGGATAATCAGAGCAATTCTCAGAGACACTGAGAACAAGGTCGACAATTCCTCCTGGCACTTTCCCTGTAGGAGATACCGCAAGACGTTTCTGTATATTGGGCACAGCGCTCTGCAGGGTGTTAGCAGAGACTTTCCCGGGACAGTGAAACCCTATGTCAGAGACACTGAAAAGAAGCCCCAACGTTCCTTCCAGGCACTTTTAGAGTTGGTGCCTTCTCCACGTGGTTCCTGGTTTCACTGCAGCTCTGAAGAGAATGTTAGCAAAGAGGTAATCGGGACAGTGCAAACAGTACTCAAAGACAGGGAGAGCAAGCTCTACATTACTCTCTTGGCACTTTGGATGTGGGACATACAGCGAGATGTTTGCTGCTTTTGCGTTTGGCAGTTGGGAGATTTACAGCACAAAGATATCTAGTTGATTTGAAGCAGTTCCGAGAAAGTCTAAGCATAATCCTCACTTTTCCCTCCTGGCACTTTCCATGTGGGAGATATAGCAGGATGTATATTGGTTTTAGGAACTGTCCCCGGACAGTGTGGGCAGAAAAGTTCCTGGCTCCTTGAATGCCGTTTCTGGAGACAGTGCGATCAGTGTGGGAGATATGTCAAGATGTGTGTTGGTTTTGAGGACGGCTTTCTGGAGAGTCTTAGCAAAGAGGTCACAGGGATAATCAGAGCAATTCTCAGAGACACTGAGAACAAGGTCGACAATTCCTCCTGGCACTTTCCCTGTAGGAGATACCGCAAGACGTTTCTGTATATTGGGCACAGCGCTCTGCAGGGTGTTAGCAGAGACTTTCCCGGGACAGTGAAACCCTATGTCAGAGACACTGAAAAGAAGCCCCAACGTTCCTTCCAGGCACTTTCAGTGTGGGTGCCTTCTCCACGTGGTTCCTGGTTTCACTGCAGCTCTGAAGAGAATGTTAGCAAAGAGGTAATCGGGACAGTGCAAACAGTACTCAAAGACAGGGAGAGCAAGCTCTACATTACTCTCTTGGCACTTTGGATGTGGGACATACAGCGAGATGTTTGCTGCTTTTGCGTTTGGCAGTTGGGAGATTTACAGCACAAAGATATCTAGTTGATTTGAAGCAGTTCCGAGAAAGTCTAAGCATAATCCTCACTTTTCCCTCCTGGCACTTTCCCTGCAGGGGATACCGCAAGACGTTTCTGTATATTGGGCACAGCGCTCTGCAGGGTGTTAGCAGAGACTTTCCCGGGACAGTGAAACCCTATGTCAGAGACACTGAAAAGAAGCCCCAACGTTCCTTCCAGGCACTTTCAGTGTGGGTGCCTTCTCCACGTGGTTCCTGGTTTCCCTGCAGCTCTGAAGAGAATGTTAGCAAAGAGGTAATCGGGACAGTGCAAACAGTACTCAAAGACAGGGAGAGCAAGCTCTACATTACTCTCTTGGCACTTTGGATGTGGGACATACAGCGAGATGTTTGCTGCTTTTGCGTTTGGCTGTTGGGAGATTTACAGCACAAAGATATCTAGTTGATTTGAAGCAGTTCCGAGAAAGTCTAAGCATAATCCTCACTTTTCCCTCCTGGCACTTTCCCTGCAGGGGATACCGCAAGACGTTTCTGTATATTGGGCACAGCGCTCTGCAGGGTGTTAGCAGAGACTTTCCCGGGACAGTGAAACCCTATGTCAGAGACACTGAAAAGAAGCCCCAACGTTCCTTCCAGGCACTTTCAGTGTGGGTGCCTTCTCCACGTGGTTCCTGGTTTCACTGCAGCTCTGAAGAGAATGTTAGCAAAGAGGTAATCGGGACAGTGCAAACAGTACTCAAAGACAGGGAGAGCAAGCTCTACATTACTCTCTTGGCACTTTGGATGTGGGACATACAGCGAGATGTTTGCTGCTTTTGCGTTTGGCTGTTGGGAGATATACAGCACAAAGATATCTAGTTGATTTGAAGCAGTTCCGAGAAAGTCTAAGCATAATCCTCACTTTTCCCTCCTGGCACTTTCCATGTGGGAGATATAGCAGGATGTATATTGGTTTTAGGAACTGTCCCCGGACAGTGTGGGCAGAAAAGTTCCTGGCTCCTTGAATGCCGTTTCTGGAGACAGTGCGATCAGTGTGGGAGATATGTCAAGATGTGTGTTGGTTTTGAGGACGGCTTTCTGGAGAGTCTTAGCAAAGAGGTCACAGGGATAATCAGAGCAATTCTCAGAGACACTGAGAACAAGGTCGACAATTCCTCCTGGCACTTTCCCTGTAGGAGATACCGCAAGACGTTTCTGTATATTGGGCACAGCGCTCTGCAGGGTGTTAGCAGAGACTTTCCCGGGACAGTGAAACCCTATGTCAGAGACACTGAAAAGAAGCCCCAACGTTCCTTCCAGGCACTTTTAGAGTTGGTGCCTTCTCCACGTGGTTCCTGGTTTCACTGCAGCTCTGAAGAGAATGTTAGCAAAGAGGTAATCGGGACAGTGCAAACAGTACTCAAAGACAGGGAGAGCAAGCTCTACATTACTCTCTTGGCACTTTGGATGTGGGACATACAGCGAGATGTTTGCTGCTTTTGCGTTTGGCAGCTGGGAGATTTACAGCACAAAGATATCTAGTTGATTTGAAGCAGTTCCGAGAAAGTCTAAGCATAATCCTCACTTTTCCCTCCTGGCACTTTCCCTGTAGGAGATACCGCAAGACGTTTCTGTATATTGGGCACAGCGCTCTGCAGGGTGTTAGCAGAGACTTTCCCGGGACAGTGAAACCCTATGTCAGAGACACTGAAAAGAAGCCCCAACGTTCCTTCCAGGCACTTTCAGTGTGGGTGCCTTCTCCACGTGGTTCCTGGTTTCACTGCAGCTCTGAAGAGAATGTTAGCAAAGAGGTAATCGGGACAGTGCAAACAGTACTCAAAGACAGGGAGAGCAAGCTCTACATTACTCTCTTGGCACTTTGGATGTGGGACATACAGCGAGATGTTTGCTGCTTTTGCGTTTGGCTGTTGGGAGATATACAGCACAAAGATATCTAGTTGATTTGAAGCAGTTCCGAGAAAGTCTAAGCATAATCCTCACTTTTCCCTCCTGGCACTTTCCATGTGGGAGATATAGCAGGATGTATATTGGTTTTAGGAACTGTCCCCGGACAGTGTGGGCAGAAAAGTTCCTGGCTCCTTGAATGCCGTTTCTGGAGACAGTGCGATCAGTGTGGGAGATATGTCAAGATGTGTGTTGGTTTTGAGGACGGCTTTCTGGAGAGTCTTAGCAAAGAGGTCACAGGGATAATCAGAGCAATTCTCAGAGACACTGAGAACAAGGTCGACAATTCCTCCTGGCACTTTCCCTGTAGGAGATACCGCAAGACGTTTCTGTATATTGGGCACAGCGCTCTGCAGGGTGTTAGCAGAGACTTTCCCGGGACAGTGAAACCCTATGTCAGAGACACTGAAAAGAAGCCCCAACGTTCCTTCCAGGCACTTTTAGAGTTGGTGCCTTCTCCACGTGGTTCCTGGTTTCACTGCAGCTCTGAAGAGAATGTTAGCAAAGAGGTAATCGGGACAGTGCAAACAGTACTCAAAGACAGGGAGAGCAAGCTCTACATTACTCTCTTGGCACTTTGGATGTGGGACATACAGCGAGATGTTTGCTGCTTTTGCGTTTGGCAGCTGGGAGATTTACAGCACAAAGATATCTAGTTGATTTGAAGCAGTTCCGAGAAAGTCTAAGCATAATCCTCACTTTTCCCTCCTGGCACTTTCCCTGCAGGGGATACCGCAAGACGTTTCTGTATATTGGGCACAGCGCTCTGCAGGGTGTTAGCAGAGACTTTCCCGGGACAGTGAAACCCTATGTCAGAGACACTGAAAAGAAGCCCCAACGTTCCTTCCAGGCACTTTCAGTGTGGGTGCCTTCTCCACGTGGTTCCTGGTTTCACTGCAGCTCTGAAGAGAATGTTAGCAAAGAGGTAATCGGGACAGTGCAAACAGTACTCAAAGACAGGGAGAGCAAGCTCTACATTACTCTCTTGGCACTTTGGATGTGGGACATACAGCGAGATGTTTGCTGCTTTTGCGTTTGGCTGTTGGGAGATATACAGCACAAAGATATCTAGTTGATTTGAAGCAGTTCCGAGAAAGTCTAAGCATAATCCTCACTTTTCCCTCCTGGCACTTTCCATGTGGGAGATATAGCAGGATGTATATTGGTTTTAGGAACTGTCCCCGGACAGTGTGGGCAGAAAAGTTCCTGGCTCCTTGAATGCCGTTTCTGGAGACAGTGCGATCAGTGTGGGAGATATGTCAAGATGTGTGTTGGTTTTGAGGACGGCTTTCTGGAGAGTCTTAGCAAAGAGGTCACAGGGATAATCAGAGCAATTCTCAGAGACACTGAGAACAAGGTCGACAATTCCTCCTGGCACTTTCCCTGTAGGAGATACCGCAAGACGTTTCTGTATATTGGGCACAGCGCTCTGCAGGGTGTTAGCAGAGACTTTCCCGGGACAGTGAAACCCTATGTCAGAGACACTGAAAAGAAGCCCCAACGTTCCTTCCAGGCACTTTTAGAGTTGGTGCCTTCTCCACGTGGTTCCTGGTTTCACTGCAGCTCTGAAGAGAATGTTAGCAAAGAGGTAATCGGGACAGTGCAAACAGTACTCAAAGACAGGGAGAGCAAGCTCTACATTACTCTCTTGGCACTTTGGATGTGGGACATACAGCGAGATGTTTGCTGCTTTTGCGTTTGGCAGCTGGGAGATTTACAGCACAAAGATATCTAGTTGATTTGAAGCAGTTCCGAGAAAGTCTAAGCATAATCCTCACTTTTCCCTCCTGGCACTTTCCCTGTAGGAGATACCGCAAGACGTTTCTGTATATTGGGCACAGCGCTCTGCAGGGTGTTAGCAGAGACTTTCCCGGGACAGTGAAACCCTATGTCAGAGACACTGAAAAGAAGCCCCAACGTTCCTTCCAGGCACTTTCAGTGTGGGTGCCTTCTCCACGTGGTTCCTGGTTTCACTGCAGCTCTGAAGAGAATGTTAGCAAAGAGGTAATCGGGACAGTGCAAACAGTACTCAAAGACAGGGAGAGCAAGCTCTACATTACTCTCTTGGCACTTTGGATGTGGGACATACAGCGAGATGTTTGCTGCTTTTGCGTTTGGCTGTTGGGAGATATACAGCACAAAGATATCTAGTTGATTTGAAGCAGTTCCGAGAAAGTCTAAGCATAATCCTCACTTTTCCCTCCTGGCACTTTCCATGTGGGAGATATAGCAGGATGTATATTGGTTTTAGGAACTGTCCCCGGACAGTGTGGGCAGAAAAGTTCCTGGCTCCTTGAATGCCGTTTCTGGAGACAGTGCGATCAGTGTGGGAGATATGTCAAGATGTGTGTTGGTTTTGAGGACGGCTTTCTGGAGAGTCTTAGCAAAGAGGTCACAGGGATAATCAGAGCAATTCTCAGAGACACTGAGAACAAGGTCGACAATTCCTCCTGGCACTTTCCCTGTAGGAGATACCGCAAGACGTTTCTGTATATTGGGCACAGCGCTCTGCAGGGTGTTAGCAGAGACTTTCCCGGGACAGTGAAACCCTATGTCAGAGACACTGAAAAGAAGCCCCAACGTTCCTTCCAGGCACTTTTAGAGTTGGTGCCTTCTCCACGTGGTTCCTGGTTTCACTGCAGCTCTGAAGAGAATGTTAGCAAAGAGGTAATCGGGACAGTGCAAACAGTACTCAAAGACAGGGAGAGCAAGCTCTACATTACTCTCTTGGCACTTTGGATGTGGGACATACAGCGAGATGTTTGCTGCTTTTGCGTTTGGCAGCTGGGAGATTTACAGCACAAAGATATCTAGTTGATTTGAAGCAGTTCCGAGAAAGTCTAAGCATAATCCTCACTTTTCCCTCCTGGCACTTTCCCTGCAGGGGATACCGCAAGACGTTTCTGTATATTGGGCACAGCGCTCTGCAGGGTGTTAGCAGAGACTTTCCCGGGACAGTGAAACCCTATGTCAGAGACACTGAAAAGAAGCCCCAACGTTCCTTCCAGGCACTTTCAGTGTGGGTGCCTTCTCCACGTGGTTCCTGGTTTCAGTGCAGCTCTGAAGAGAATGTTAGCAAAGAGGTAATCGGGACAGTGCAAACAGTACTCAAAGACAGGGAGAGCAAGCTCTACATTACTCTCTTGGCACTTTGGATGTGGGACATACAGCGAGATGTTTGCTGCTTTTGCGTTTGGCTGTTGGGAGATATACAGCACAAAGATATCCAGTTGATTTGAAGCAGTTCCGAGAAAGTCTAAGCATAATCCTCACTTTTCCCTCCTGGCACTTTCCATGTGGGAGATATAGCAGGATGTATATTGGTTTTAGGAACTGTCCCCGGACAGTGTGGGCAGAAAAGTTCCTGGCTCCTTGAATGCCGTTTCTGGAGACAGTGCGATCAGTGTGGGAGATATGTCAAGATGTGTGTTAGTTTTGAGGACGGCTTTCTGGAGAGTCTTAGCAAAGAGGTCACAGGGATAATCAGAGCAATTCTCAGAGACACTGAGAACAAGGTCGACAATTCCTCCTGGCACTTTCCCTGTAGGAGATACCGCAAGACGTTTCTGTATATTGGGCACAGCGCTCTGCAGGGTGTTAGCAGAGACTTTCCCGGGACAGTGAAACCCTATGTCAGAGACACTGAAAAGAAGCCCCAACGTTCCTTCCAGGCACTTTCAGTGTGGGTGCCTTCTCCACGTGGTTCCTGGTTTCACTGCAGCTCTGAAGAGAATGTTAGCAAAGAGGTAATCGGGACAGTGCAAACAGTACTCAAAGACAGGGAGAGCAAGCTCTACATTACTCTCTTGGCACTTTGGATGTGGGACATACAGCGAGATGTTTGCTGCTTTTGCGTTTGGCAGTTGGGAGATTTACAGCACAAAGATATCTAGTTGATTTGAAGCAGTTCCGAGAAAGTCTAAGCATAATCCTCACTTTTCCCTCCTGGCACTTTCACTGCAGGGGATACCGCAAGACGTTTCTGTATATTGGGCACAGCGCTCTGCAGGGTGTTAGCAGAGACTTTCCCGGGACAGTGAAACCCTATGTCAGAGACACTGAAAAGAAGCCCCAACGTTCCTTCCAGGCACTTTCAGTGTGGGTGCCTTCTCCACGTGGTTCCTGGTTTCCCTGCAGCTCTGAAGAGAATGTTAGCAAAGAGGTAATCGGGACAGTGCAAACAGTACTCAAAGACAGGGAGAGCAAGCTCTACATTACTCTCTTGGCACTTTGGATGTGGGACATACAGCGAGATGTTTGCTGCTTTTGCGTTTGGCTGTTGGGAGATTTACAGCACAAAGATATATAGTTGATTTGAAGCAGTTCCGAGAAAGTCTAAGCATAATCCTCACTTTTCCCTCCTGGCACTTTCCCTGCAGGGGATACCGCAAGACGTTTCTGTATATTGGGCACAGCGCTCTGCAGGGTGTTAGCAGAGACTTTCCCGGGACAGTGAAACCCTATGTCAGAGACACTGAAAAGAAGCCCCAACGTTCCTTCCAGGCACTTTCAGTGTGGGTGCCTTCTCCACGTGGTTCCTGGTTTCACTGCAGCTCTGAAGAGAATGTTAGCAAAGAGGTAATCGGGACAGTGCAAACAGTACTCAAAGACAGGGAGAGCAAGCTCTACATTACTCTCTTGGCACTTTGGATGTGGGACATACAGCGAGATGTTTGCTGCTTTTGCGTTTGGCTGTTGGGAGATATACAGCACAAAGATATCTAGTTGATTTGAAGCAGTTCCGAGAAAGTCTAAGCATAATCCTCACTTTTCCCTCCTGGCACTTTCCCTGCAGGGGATACCGCAAGACGTTTCTGTATATTGGGCACAGCGCTCTGCAGGGTGTTAGCAGAGACTTTCCCGGGACAGTGAAACCCTATGTCAGAGACACTGAAAAGAAGCCCCAACGTTCCTTCCAGGCACTTTCAGTGTGGGTGCCTTCTCCACGTGGTTCCTGGTTTCACTGCAGCTCTGAAGAGAATGTTAGCAAAGAGGTAATCGGGACAGTGCAAACAGTACTCAAAGACAGGGAGAGCAAGCTCTACATTACTCTCTTGGCACTTTGGATGTGGGACATACAGCGAGATGTTTGCTGCTTTTGCGTTTGGCTGTTGGGAGATTTACAGCACAAAGATATCCAGTTGATTTGAAGCAGTTCCGAGAAAGTCTAAGCATAATCCTCACTTTTCCCTCCTGGCACTTTCCATGTGGGAGATATAGCAGGATGTATATTGGTTTTAGGAACTGTCCCCGGACAGTGTGGGCAGAAAAGTTCCTGGCTCCTTGAATGCCGTTTCTGGAGACAGTGCGATCAGTGTGGGAGATATGTCAAGATGTGTGTTGGTTTTGAGGACGGCTTTCTGGAGAGTCTTAGCAAAGAGGTCACAGGGATAATCAGAGCAATTCTCAGAGACACTGAGAACAAGGTCGACAATTCCTCCTGGCACTTTCCCTGTAGGAGATACCGCAAGACGTTTCTGTATATTGGGCACAGCGCTCTGCAGGGTGTTAGCAGAGACTTTCCCGGGACAGTGAAACCCTATGTCAGAGACACTGAAAAGAAGCCCCAACGTTCCTTCCAGGCACTTTCAGTGTGGGTGCCTTCTCCACGTGGTTCCTGGTTTCCCTGCAGCTCTGAAGAGAATGTTAGCAAAGAGGTAATCGGGACAGTGCAAACAGTACTCAAAGACAGGGAGAGCAAGCTCTACATTACTCTCTTGGCACTTTGGATGTGGGACATACAGCGAGATGTTTGCTGCTTTTGCGTTTGGCTGTTGGGAGATTTACAGCACAAAGATATCTAGTTGATTTGAAGCAGTTCCGAGAAAGTCTAAGCATAATCCTCACTTTTCCCTCCTGGCACTTTCCCTGCAGGGGATACCGCAAGACGTTTCTGTATATTGGGCACAGCGCTCTGCAGGGTGTTAGCAGAGACTTTCCCGGGACAGTGAAACCCTATGTCAGAGACACTGAAAAGAAGCCCCAACGTTCCTTCCAGGCACTTTCAGTGTGGGTGCCTTCTCCACGTGGTTCCTGGTTTCACTGCAGCTCTGAAGAGAATGTTAGCAAAGAGGTAATCGGGACAGTGCAAACAGTACTCAAAGACAGGGAGAGCAAGCTCTACATTACTCTCTTGGCACTTTGGATGTGGGACATACAGCGAGATGTTTGCTGCTTTTGCGTTTGGCTGTTGGGAGATATACAGCACAAAGATATCTAGTTGATTTGAAGCAGTTCCGAGAAAGTCTAAGCATAATCCTCACTTTTCCCTCCTGGCACTTTCCATGTGGGAGATATAGCAGGATGTATATTGGTTTTAGGAACTGTCCCCGGACAGTGTGGGCAGAAAAGTTCCTGGCTCCTTGAATGCCGTTTCTGGAGACAGTGCGATCAGTGTGGGAGATATGTCAAGATGTGTGTTGGTTTTGAGGACGGCTTTCTGGAGAGTCTTAGCAAAGAGGTCACAGGGATAATCAGAGCAATTCTCAGAGACACTGAGAACAAGGTCGACAATTCCTCCTGGCACTTTCCCTGTAGGAGATACCGCAAGACGTTTCTGTATATTGGGCACAGCGCTCTGCAGGGTGTTAGCAGAGACTTTCCCGGGACAGTGAAACCCTATGTCAGAGACACTGAAAAGAAGCCCCAACGTTCCTTCCAGGCACTTTTAGAGTTGGTGCCTTCTCCACGTGGTTCCTGGTTTCACTGCAGCTCTGAAGAGAATGTTAGCAAAGAGGTAATCGGGACAGTGCAAACAGTACTCAAAGACAGGGAGAGCAAGCTCTACATTACTCTCTTGGCACTTTGGATGTGGGACATACAGCGAGATGTTTGCTGCTTTTGCGTTTGGCAGCTGGGAGATTTACAGCACAAAGATATCTAGTTGATTTGAAGCAGTTCCGAGAAAGTCTAAGCATAATCCTCACTTTTCCCTCCTGGCACTTTCCCTGCAGGGGATACCGCAAGACGTTTCTGTATATTGGGCACAGCGCTCTGCAGGGTGTTAGCAGAGACTTTCCCGGGACAGTGAAACCCTATGTCAGAGACACTGAAAAGAAGCCCCAACGTTCCTTCCAGGCACTTTCAGTGTGGGTGCCTTCTCCACGTGGTTCCTGGTTTCACTGCAGCTCTGAAGAGAATGTTAGCAAAGAGGTAATCGGGACAGTGCAAACAGTACTCAAAGACAGGGAGAGCAAGCTCTACATTACTCTCTTGGCACTTTGGATGTGGGACATACAGCGAGATGTTTGCTGCTTTTGCGTTTGGCTGTTGGGAGATATACAGCACAAAGATATCTAGTTGATTTGAAGCAGTTCCGAGAAAGTCTAAGCATAATCCTCACTTTTCCCTCCTGGCACTTTCCATGTGGGAGATATAGCAGGATGTATATTGGTTTTAGGAACTGTCCCCGGACAGTGTGGGCAGAAAAGTTCCTGGCTCCTTGAATGCCGTTTCTGGAGACAGTGCGATCAGTGTGGGAGATATGTCAAGATGTGTGTTGGTTTTGAGGACGGCTTTCTGGAGAGTCTTAGCAAAGAGGTCACAGGGATAATCAGAGCAATTCTCAGAGACACTGAGAACAAGGTCGACAATTCCTCCTGGCACTTTCCCTGTAGGAGATACCGCAAGACGTTTCTGTATATTGGGCACAGCGCTCTGCAGGGTGTTAGCAGAGACTTTCCCGGGACAGTGAAACCCTATGTCAGAGACACTGAAAAGAAGCCCCAACGTTCCTTCCAGGCACTTTTAGAGTTGGTGCCTTCTCCACGTGGTTCCTGGTTTCACTGCAGCTCTGAAGAGAATGTTAGCAAAGAGGTAATCGGGACAGTGCAAACAGTACTCAAAGACAGGGAGAGCAAGCTCTACATTACTCTCTTGGCACTTTGGATGTGGGACATACAGCGAGATGTTTGCTGCTTTTGCGTTTGGCAGCTGGGAGATTTACAGCACAAAGATATCTAGTTGATTTGAAGCAGTTCCGAGAAAGTCTAAGCATAATCCTCACTTTTCCCTCCTGGCACTTTCCCTGCAGGGGATACCGCAAGACGTTTCTGTATATTGGGCACAGCGCTCTGCAGGGTGTTAGCAGAGACTTTCCCGGGACAGTGAAACCCTATGTCAGAGACACTGAAAAGAAGCCCCAACGTTCCTTCCAGGCACTTTCAGTGTGGGTGCCTTCTCCACGTGGTTCCTGGTTTCAGTGCAGCTCTGAAGAGAATGTTAGCAAAGAGGTAATCGGGACAGTGCAAACAGTACTCAAAGACAGGGAGAGCAAGCTCTACATTACTCTCTTGGCACTTTGGATGTGGGACATACAGCGAGATGTTTGCTGCTTTTGCGTTTGGCTGTTGGGAGATATACAGCACAAAGATATCCAGTTGATTTGAAGCAGTTCCGAGAAAGTCTAAGCATAATCCTCACTTTTCCCTCCTGGCACTTTCCATGTGGGAGATATAGCAGGATGTATATTGGTTTTAGGAACTGTCCCCGGACAGTGTGGGCAGAAAAGTTCCTGGCTCCTTGAATGCCGTTTCTGGAGACAGTGCGATCAGTGTGGGAGATATGTCAAGATGTGTGTTAGTTTTGAGGACGGCTTTCTGGAGAGTCTTAGCAAAGAGGTCACAGGGATAATCAGAGCAATTCTCAGAGACACTGAGAACAAGGTCGACAATTCCTCCTGGCACTTTCCCTGTAGGAGATACCGCAAGACGTTTCTGTATATTGGGCACAGCGCTCTGCAGGGTGTTAGCAGAGACTTTCCCGGGACAGTGAAACCCTATGTCAGAGACACTGAAAAGAAGCCCCAACGTTCCTTCCAGGCACTTTCAGTGTGGGTGCCTTCTCCACGTGGTTCCTGGTTTCACTGCAGCTCTGAAGAGAATGTTAGCAAAGAGGTAATCGGGACAGTGCAAACAGTACTCAAAGACAGGGAGAGCAAGCTCTACATTACTCTCTTGGCACTTTGGATGTGGGACATACAGCGAGATGTTTGCTGCTTTTGCGTTTGGCAGTTGGGAGATTTACAGCACAAAGATATCTAGTTGATTTGAAGCAGTTCCGAGAAAGTCTAAGCATAATCCTCACTTTTCCCTCCTGGCACTTTCCCTGCAGGGGATACCGCAAGACGTTTCTGTATATTGGGCACAGCGCTCTGCAGGGTGTTAGCAGAGACTTTCCCGGGACAGTGAAACCCTATGTCAGAGACACTGAAAAGAAGCCCCAACGTTCCTTCCAGGCACTTTCAGTGTGGGTGCCTTCTCCACGTGGTTCCTGGTTTCCCTGCAGCTCTGAAGAGAATGTTAGCAAAGAGGTAATCGGGACAGTGCAAACAGTACTCAAAGACAGGGAGAGCAAGCTCTACATTACTCTCTTGGCACTTTGGATGTGGGACATACAGCGAGATGTTTGCTGCTTTTGCGTTTGGCTGTTGGGAGATTTACAGCACAAAGATATCTAGTTGATTTGAAGCAGTTCCGAGAAAGTCTAAGCATAATCCTCACTTTTCCCTCCTGGCACTTTCCCTGCAGGGGATACCGCAAGACGTTTCTGTATATTGGGCACAGCGCTCTGCAGGGTGTTAGCAGAGACTTTCCCGGGACAGTGAAACCCTATGTCAGAGACACTGAAAAGAAGCCCCAACGTTCCTTCCAGGCACTTTCAGTGTGGGTGCCTTCTCCACGTGGTTCCTGGTTTCACTGCAGCTCTGAAGAGAATGTTAGCAAAGAGGTAATCGGGACAGTGCAAACAGTACTCAAAGACAGGGAGAGCAAGCTCTACATTACTCTCTTGGCACTTTGGATGTGGGACATACAGCGAGATGTTTGCTGCTTTTGCGTTTGGCTGTTGGGAGATTTACAGCACAAAGATATCTAGTTGATTTGAAGCAGTTCCGAGAAAGTCTAAGCATAATCCTCACTTTTCCCTCCTGGCACTTTCCATGTGGGAGATATAGCAGGATGTATATTGGTTTTAGGAACTGTCCCCGGACAGTGTGGGCAGAAAAGTTCCTGGCTCCTTGAATGCCGTTTCTGGAGACAGTGCGATCAGTGTGGGAGATATGTCAAGATGTGTGTTGGTTTTGAGGACGGCTTTCTGGAGAGTCTTAGCAAAGAGGTCACAGGGATAATCAGAGCAATTCTCAGAGACACTGAGAACAAGGTCGACAATTCCTCCTGGCACTTTCCCTGTAGGAGATACCGCAAGACGTTTCTGTATATTGGGCACAGCGCTCTGCAGGGTGTTAGCAGAGACTTTCCCGGGACAGTGAAACCCTATGTCAGAGACACTGAAAAGAAGCCCCAACGTTCCTTCCAGGCACTTTTAGAGTTGGTGCCTTCTCCACGTGGTTCCTGGTTTCACTGCAGCTCTGAAGAGAATGTTAGCAAAGAGGTAATCGGGACAGTGCAAACAGTACTCAAAGACAGGGAGAGCAAGCTCTACATTACTCTCTTGGCACTTTGGATGTGGGACATACAGCGAGATGTTTGCTGCTTTTGCGTTTGGCAGCTGGGAGATTTACAGCACAAAGATATCTAGTTGATTTGAAGCAGTTCCGAGAAAGTCTAAGCATAATCCTCACTTTTCCCTCCTGGCACTTTCCCTGCAGGGGATACCGCAAGACGTTTCTGTATATTGGGCACAGCGCTCTGCAGGGTGTTAGCAGAGACTTTCCCGGGACAGTGAAACCCTATGTCAGAGACACTGAAAAGAAGCCCCAACGTTCCTTCCAGGCACTTTCAGTGTGGGTGCCTTCTCCACGTGGTTCCTGGTTTCACTGCAGCTCTGAAGAGAATGTTAGCAAAGAGGTAATCGGGACAGTGCAAACAGTACTCAAAGACAGGGAGAGCAAGCTCTACATTACTCTCTTGGCACTTTGGATGTGGGACATACAGCGAGATGTTTGCTGCTTTTGCGTTTGGCTGTTGGGAGATATACAGCACAAAGATATCTAGTTGATTTGAAGCAGTTCCGAGAAAGTCTAAGCATAATCCTCACTTTTCCCTCCTGGCACTTTCCATGTGGGAGATATAGCAGGATGTATATTGGTTTTAGGAACTGTCCCCGGACAGTGTGGGCAGAAAAGTTCCTGGCTCCTTGAATGCCGTTTCTGGAGACAGTGCGATCAGTGTGGGAGATATGTCAAGATGTGTGTTGGTTTTGAGGACGGCTTTCTGGAGAGTCTTAGCAAAGAGGTCACAGGGATAATCAGAGCAATTCTCAGAGACACTGAGAACAAGGTCGACAATTCCTCCTGGCACTTTCCCTGTAGGAGATACCGCAAGACGTTTCTGTATATTGGGCACAGCGCTCTGCAGGGTGTTAGCAGAGACTTTCCCGGGACAGTGAAACCCTATGTCAGAGACACTGAAAAGAAGCCCCAACGTTCCTTCCAGGCACTTTTAGAGTTGGTGCCTTCTCCACGTGGTTCCTGGTTTCACTGCAGCTCTGAAGAGAATGTTAGCAAAGAGGTAATCGGGACAGTGCAAACAGTACTCAAAGACAGGGAGAGCAAGCTCTACATTACTCTCTTGGCACTTTGGATGTGGGACATACAGCGAGATGTTTGCTGCTTTTGCGTTTGGCAGCTGGGAGATTTACAGCACAAAGATATCTAGTTGATTTGAAGCAGTTCCGAGAAAGTCTAAGCATAATCCTCACTTTTCCCTCCTGGCACTTTCCCTGCAGGGGATACCGCAAGACGTTTCTGTATATTGGGCACAGCGCTCTGCAGGGTGTTAGCAGAGACTTTCCCGGGACAGTGAAACCCTATGTCAGAGACACTGAAAAGAAGCCCCAACGTTCCTTCCAGGCACTTTCAGTGTGGGTGCCTTCTCCACGTGGTTCCTGGTTTCACTGCAGCTCTGAAGAGAATGTTAGCAAAGAGGTAATCGGGACAGTGCAAACAGTACTCAAAGACAGGGAGAGCAAGCTCTACATTACTCTCTTGGCACTTTGGATGTGGGACATACAGCGAGATGTTTGCTGCTTTTGCGTTTGGCTGTTGGGAGATATACAGCACAAAGATATCTAGTTGATTTGAAGCAGTTCCGAGAAAGTCTAAGCATAATCCTCACTTTTCCCTCCTGGCACTTTCCATGTGGGAGATATAGCAGGATGTATATTGGTTTTAGGAACTGTCCCCGGACAGTGTGGGCAGAAAAGTTCCTGGCTCCTTGAATGCCGTTTCTGGAGACAGTGCGATCAGTGTGGGAGATATGTCAAGATGTGTGTTGGTTTTGAGGACGGCTTTCTGGAGAGTCTTAGCAAAGAGGTCACAGGGATAATCAGAGCAATTCTCAGAGACACTGAGAACAAGGTCGACAATTCCTCCTGGCACTTTCCCTGTAGGAGATACCGCAAGACGTTTCTGTATATTGGGCACAGCGCTCTGCAGGGTGTTAGCAGAGACTTTCCCGGGACAGTGAAACCCTATGTCAGAGACACTGAAAAGAAGCCCCAACGTTCCTTCCAGGCACTTTTAGAGTTGGTGCCTTCTCCACGTGGTTCCTGGTTTCACTGCAGCTCTGAAGAGAATGTTAGCAAAGAGGTAATCGGGACAGTGCAAACAGTACTCAAAGACAGGGAGAGCAAGCTCTACATTACTCTCTTGGCACTTTGGATGTGGGACATACAGCGAGATGTTTGCTGCTTTTGCGTTTGGCAGTTGGGAGATTTACAGCACAAAGATATCTAGTTGATTTGAAGCAGTTCCGAGAAAGTCTAAGCATAATCCTCACTTTTCCCTCCTGGCACTTTCCCTGCAGGGGATACCGCAAGACGTTTCTGTATATTGGGCACAGCGCTCTGCAGGGTGTTAGCAGAGACTTTCCCGGGACAGTGAAACCCTATGTCAGAGACACTGAAAAGAAGCCCCAACGTTCCTTCCAGGCACTTTCAGTGTGGGTGCCTTCTCCACGTGGTTCCTGGTTTCAGTGCAGCTCTGAAGAGAATGTTAGCAAAGAGGTAATCGGGACAGTGCAAACAGTACTCAAAGACAGGGAGAGCAAGCTCTACATTACTCTCTTGGCACTTTGGATGTGGGACATACAGCGAGATGTTTGCTGCTTTTGCGTTTGGCTGTTGGGAGATTTACAGCACAAAGATATCCAGTTGATTTGAAGCAGTTCCGAGAAAGTCTAAGCATAATCCTCACTTTTCCCTCCTGGCACTTTCCCTGCAGGGGATACCGCAAGACGTTTCTGTATATTGGGCACAGCGCTCTGCAGGGTGTTAGCAGAGACTTTCCCGGGACAGTGAAACCCTATGTCAGAGACACTGAAAAGAAGCCCCAACGTTCCTTCCAGGCACTTTCAGTGTGGGTGCCTTCTCCACGTGGTTCCTGGTTTCACTGCAGCTCTGAAGAGAATGTTAGCAAAGAGGTAATCGGGACAGTGCAAACAGTACTCAAAGACAGGGAGAGCAAGCTCTACATTACTCTCTTGGCACTTTGGATGTGGGACATACAGCGAGATGTTTGCTGCTTTTGCGTTTGGCTGTTGGGAGATATACAGCACAAAGATATCTAGTTGATTTGAAGCAGTTCCGAGAAAGTCTAAGCATAATCCTCACTTTTCCCTCCTGGCACTTTCCATGTGGGAGATATAGCAGGATGTATATTGGTTTTAGGAACTGTCCCCGGTAAGTGTGGGCAGAAAAGTTCCTGGCTCCTTGAATGCCGTTTCTGGAGACAGTGCGATCAGTGTGGGAGATATGTCAAGATGTGTGTTGGTTTTGAGGACGGCTTTCTGGAGAGTCTTAGCAAAGAGGTCACAGGGATAATCAGAGCAATTCTCAGAGACACTGAGAACAAGGTCGACAATTCCTCCTGGCACTTTCCCTGTAGGAGATACCGCAAGACGTTTCTGTATATTGGGCACAGCGCTCTGCAGGGTGTTAGCAGAGACTTTCCCGGGACAGTGAAACCCTATGTCAGAGACACTGAAAAGAAGCCCCAACGTTCCTTCCAGGCACTTTTAGAGTTGGTGCCTTCTCCACGTGGTTCCTGGTTTCACTGCAGCTCTGAAGAGAATGTTAGCAAAGAGGTAATCGGGACAGTGCAAACAGTACTCAAAGACAGGGAGAGCAAGCTCTACATTACTCTCTTGGCACTTTGGATGTGGGACATACAGCGAGATGTTTGCTGCTTTTGCGTTTGGCAGCTGGGAGATTTACAGCACAAAGATATCTAGTTGATTTGAAGCAGTTCCGAGAAAGTCTAAGCATAATCCTCACTTTTCCCTCCTGGCACTTTCCCTGCAGGGGATACCGCAAGACGTTTCTGTATATTGGGCACAGCGCTCTGCAGGGTGTTAGCAGAGACTTTCCCGGGACAGTGAAACCCTATGTCAGAGACACTGAAAAGAAGCCCCAACGTTCCTTCCAGGCACTTTCAGTGTGGGTGCCTTCTCCACGTGGTTCCTGGTTTCACTGCAGCTCTGAAGAGAATGTTAGCAAAGAGGTAATCGGGACAGTGCAAACAGTACTCAAAGACAGGGAGAGCAAGCTCTACATTACTCTCTTGGCACTTTGGATGTGGGACATACAGCGAGATGTTTGCTGCTTTTGCGTTTGGCTGTTGGGAGATATACAGCACAAAGATATCCAGTTGATTTGAAGCAGTTCCGAGAAAGTCTAAGCATAATCCTCACTTTTCCCTCCTGGCACTTTCCATGTGGGAGATATAGCAGGATGTATATTGGTTTTAGGAACTGTCCCCGGACAGTGTGGGCAGAAAAGTTCCTGGCTCCTTGAATGCCGTTTCTGGAGACAGTGCGATCAGTGTGGGAGATATGTCAAGATGTGTGTTGGTTTTGAGGACGGCTTTCTGGAGAGTCTTAGCAAAGAGGTCACAGGGATAATCAGAGCAATTCTCAGAGACACTGAGAACAAGGTCGACAATTCCTCCTGGCACTTTCCCTGTAGGAGATACCGCAAGACGTTTCTGTATATTGGGCACAGCGCTCTGCAGGGTGTTAGCAGAGACTTTCCCGGGACAGTGAAACCCTATGTCAGAGACACTGAAAAGAAGCCCCAACGTTCCTTCCAGGCACTTTTAGAGTTGGTGCCTTCTCCACGTGGTTCCTGGTTTCACTGCAGCTCTGAAGAGAATGTTAGCAAAGAGGTAATCGGGACAGTGCAAACAGTACTCAAAGACAGGGAGAGCAAGCTCTACATTACTCTCTTGGCACTTTGGATGTGGGACATACAGCGAGATGTTTGCTGCTTTTGCGTTTGGCAGCTGGGAGATTTACAGCACAAAGATATCTAGTTGATTTGAAGCAGTTCCGAGAAAGTCTAAGCATAATCCTCACTTTTCCCTCCTGGCACTTTCCCTGCAGGGGATACCGCAAGACGTTTCTGTATATTGGGCACAGCGCTCTGCAGGGTGTTAGCAGAGACTTTCCCGGGACAGTGAAACCCTATGTCAGAGACACTGAAAAGAAGCCCCAACGTTCCTTCCAGGCACTTTCAGTGTGGGTGCCTTCTCCACGTGGTTCCTGGTTTCAGTGCAGCTCTGAAGAGAATGTTAGCAAAGAGGTAATCGGGACAGTGCAAACAGTACTCAAAGACAGGGAGAGCAAGCTCTACATTACTCTCTTGGCACTTTGGATGTGGGACATACAGCGAGATGTTTGCTGCTTTTGCGTTTGGCTGTTGGGAGATATACAGCACAAAGATATCTAGTTGATTTGAAGCAGTTCCGAGAAAGTCTAAGCATAATCCTCACTTTTCCCTCCTGGCACTTTCCATGTGGGAGATATAGCAGGATGTATATTGGTTTTAGGAACTGTCCCCGGACAGTGTGGGCAGAAAAGTTCCTGGCTCCTTGAATGCCGTTTCTGGAGACAGTGCGATCAGTGTGGGAGATATGTCAAGATGTGTGTTGGTTTTGAGGACGGCTTTCTGGAGAGTCTTAGCAAAGAGGTCACAGGGATAATCAGAGCAATTCTCAGAGACACTGAGAACAAGGTCGACAATTCCTCCTGGCACTTTCCCTGTAGGAGATACCGCAAGACGTTTCTGTATATTGGGCACAGCGCTCTGCAGGGTGTTAGCAGAGACTTTCCCGGGACAGTGAAACCCTATGTCAGAGACACTGAAAAGAAGCCCCAACGTTCCTTCCAGGCACTTTTAGAGTAGGTGCCTTCTCCACGTGGTTCCTGGTTTCACTGCAGCTCTGAAGAGAATGTTAGCAAAGAGGTAATCGGGACAGTGCAAACAGTACTCAAAGACAGGGAGAGCAAGCTCTACATTACTCTCTTGGCACTTTGGATGTGGGACATACAGCGAGATGTTTGCTGCTTTTGCGTTTGGCAGTTGGGAGATTTACAGCACAAAGATATCTAGTTGATTTGAAGCAGTTCCGAGAAAGTCTAAGCATAATCCTCACTTTTCCCTCCTGGCACTTTCCCTGCAGGGGATACCGCAAGACGTTTCTGTATATTGGGCACAGCGCTCTGCAGGGTGTTAGCAGAGACTTTCCCGGGACAGTGAAACCCTATGTCAGAGACACTGAAAAGAAGCCCCAACGTTCCTTCCAGGCACTTTCAGTGTGGGTGCCTTCTCCACGTGGTTCCTGGTTTCCCTGCAGCTCTGAAGAGAATGTTAGCAAAGAGGTAATCGGGACAGTGCAAACAGTACTCAAAGACAGGGAGAGCAAGCTCTACATTACTCTCTTGGCACTTTGGATGTGGGACATACAGCGAGATGTTTGCTGCTTTTGCGTTTGGCTGTTGGGAGATTTACAGCACAAAGATATCCAGTTGATTTGAAGCAGTTCCGAGAAAGTCTAAGCATAATCCTCACTTTTCCCTCCTGGCACTTTCCCTGCAGGGGATACCGCAAGACGTTTCTGTATATTGGGCACAGCGCTCTGCAGGGTGTTAGCAGAGACTTTCCCGGGACAGTGAAACCCTATGTCAGAGACACTGAAAAGAAGCCCCAACGTTCCTTCCAGGCACTTTCAGTGTGGGTGCCTTCTCCACGTGGTTCCTGGTTTCACTGCAGCTCTGAAGAGAATGTTAGCAAAGAGGTAATCGGGACAGTGCAAACAGTACTCAAAGACAGGGAGAGCAAGCTCTACATTACTCTCTTGGCACTTTGGATGTGGGACATACAGCGAGATGTTTGCTGCTTTTGCGTTTGGCTGTTGGGAGATATACAGCACAAAGATATCTAGTTGATTTGAAGCAGTTCCGAGAAAGTCTAAGCATAATCCTCACTTTTCCCTCCTGGCACTTTCCATGTGGGAGATATAGCAGGATGTATATTGGTTTTAGGAACTGTCCCCGGTAAGTGTGGGCAGAAAAGTTCCTGGCTCCTTGAATGCCGTTTCTGGAGACAGTGCGATCAGTGTGGGAGATATGTCAAGATGTGTGTTGGTTTTGAGGACGGCTTTCTGGAGAGTCTTAGCAAAGAGGTCACAGGGATAATCAGAGCAATTCTCAGAGACACTGAGAACAAGGTCGACAATTCCTCCTGGCACTTTCCCTGTAGGAGATACCGCAAGACGTTTCTGTATATTGGGCACAGCGCTCTGCAGGGTGTTAGCAGAGACTTTCCCGGGACAGTGAAACCCTATGTCAGAGACACTGAAAAGAAGCCCCAACGTTCCTTCCAGGCACTTTTAGAGTTGGTGCCTTCTCCACGTGGTTCCTGGTTTCACTGCAGCTCTGAAGAGAATGTTAGCAAAGAGGTAATCGGGACAGTGCAAACAGTACTCAAAGACAGGGAGAGCAAGCTCTACATTACTCTCTTGGCACTTTGGATGTGGGACATACAGCGAGATGTTTGCTGCTTTTGCGTTTGGCAGCTGGGAGATTTACAGCACAAAGATATCTAGTTGATTTGAAGCAGTTCCGAGAAAGTCTAAGCATAATCCTCACTTTTCCCTCCTGGCACTTTCCCTGCAGGGGATACCGCAAGACGTTTCTGTATATTGGGCACAGCGCTCTGCAGGGTGTTAGCAGAGACTTTCCCGGGACAGTGAAACCCTATGTCAGAGACACTGAAAAGAAGCCCCAACGTTCCTTCCAGGCACTTTCAGTGTGGGTGCCTTCTCCACGTGGTTCCTGGTTTCACTGCAGCTCTGAAGAGAATGTTAGCAAAGAGGTAATCGGGACAGTGCAAACAGTACTCAAAGACAGGGAGAGCAAGCTCTACATTACTCTCTTGGCACTTTGGATGTGGGACATACAGCGAGATGTTTGCTGCTTTTGCGTTTGGCTGTTGGGAGATTTACAGCACAAAGATATCCAGTTGATTTGAAGCAGTTCCGAGAAAGTCTAAGCATAATCCTCACTTTTCCCTCCTGGCACTTTCCATGTGGGAGATATAGCAGGATGTATATTGGTTTTAGGAACTGTCCCCGGACAGTGTGGGCAGAAAAGTTCCTGGCTCCTTGAATGCCGTTTCTGGAGACAGTGCGATCAGTGTGGGAGATATGTCAAGATGTGTGTTGGTTTTGAGGACGGCTTTCTGGAGAGTCTTAGCAAAGAGGTCACAGGGATAATCAGAGCAATTCTCAGAGACACTGAGAACAAGGTCGACAATTCCTCCTGGCACTTTCCCTGTAGGAGATACCGCAAGACGTTTCTGTATATTGGGCACAGCGCTCTGCAGGGTGTTAGCAGAGACTTTCCCGGGACAGTGAAACCCTATGTCAGAGACACTGAAAAGAAGCCCCAACGTTCCTTCCAGGCACTTTTAGAGTTGGTGCCTTCTCCACGTGGTTCCTGGTTTCACTGCAGCTCTGAAGAGAATGTTAGCAAAGAGGTAATCGGGACAGTGCAAACAGTACTCAAAGACAGGGAGAGCAAGCTCTACATTACTCTCTTGGCACTTTGGATGTGGGACATACAGCGAGATGTTTGCTGCTTTTGCGTTTGGCAGCTGGGAGATTTACAGCACAAAGATATCTAGTTGATTTGAAGCAGTTCCGAGAAAGTCTAAGCATAATCCTCACTTTTCCCTCCTGGCACTTTCCCTGCAGGGGATACCGCAAGACGTTTCTGTATATTGGGCACAGCGCTCTGCAGGGTGTTAGCAGAGACTTTCCCGGGACAGTGAAACCCTATGTCAGAGACACTGAAAAGAAGCCCCAACGTTCCTTCCAGGCACTTTCAGTGTGGGTGCCTTCTCCACGTGGTTCCTGGTTTCAGTGCAGCTCTGAAGAGAATGTTAGCAAAGAGGTAATCGGGACAGTGCAAACAGTACTCAAAGACAGGGAGAGCAAGCTCTACATTACTCTCTTGGCACTTTGGATGTGGGACATACAGCGAGATGTTTGCTGCTTTTGCGTTTGGCTGTTGGGAGATTTACAGCACAAAGATATCCAGTTGATTTGAAGCAGTTCCGAGAAAGTCTAAGCATAATCCTCACTTTTCCCTCCTGGCACTTTCCATGTGGGAGATATAGCAGGATGTATATTGGTTTTAGGAACTGTCCCCGGACAGTGTGGGCAGAAAAGTTCCTGGCTCCTTGAATGCCGTTTCTGGAGACAGTGCGATCAGTGTGGGAGATATGTCAAGATGTGTGTTAGTTTTGAGGACGGCTTTCTGGAGAGTCTTAGCAAAGAGGTCACAGGGATAATCAGAGCAATTCTCAGAGACACTGAGAACAAGGTCGACAATTCCTCCTGGCACTTTCCCTGTAGGAGATACCGCAAGACGTTTCTGTATATTGGGCACAGCGCTCTGCAGGGTGTTAGCAGAGACTTTCCCGGGACAGTGAAACCCTATGTCAGAGACACTGAAAAGAAGCCCCAACGTTCCTTCCAGGCACTTTCAGTGTGGGTGCCTTCTCCACGTGGTTCCTGGTTTCACTGCAGCTCTGAAGAGAATGTTAGCAAAGAGGTAATCGGGACAGTGCAAACAGTACTCAAAGACAGGGAGAGCAAGCTCTACATTACTCTCTTGGCACTTTGGATGTGGGACATACAGCGAGATGTTTGCTGCTTTTGCGTTTGGCAGTTGGGAGATTTACAGCACAAAGATATCTAGTTGATTTGAAGCAGTTCCGAGAAAGTCTAAGCATAATCCTCACTTTTCCCTCCTGGCACTTTCCCTGCAGGGGATACCGCAAGACGTTTCTGTATATTGGGCACAGCGCTCTGCAGGGTGTTAGCAGAGACTTTCCCGGGACAGTGAAACCCTATGTCAGAGACACTGAAAAGAAGCCCCAACGTTCCTTCCAGGCACTTTCAGTGTGGGTGCCTTCTCCACGTGGTTCCTGGTTTCCCTGCAGCTCTGAAGAGAATGTTAGCAAAGAGGTAATCGGGACAGTGCAAACAGTACTCAAAGACAGGGAGAGCAAGCTCTACATTACTCTCTTGGCACTTTGGATGTGGGACATACAGCGAGATGTTTGCTGCTTTTGCGTTTGGCTGTTGGGAGATTTACAGCACAAAGATATCTAGTTGATTTGAAGCAGTTCCGAGAAAGTCTAAGCATAATCCTCACTTTTCCCTCCTGGCACTTTCCCTGCAGGGGATACCGCAAGACGTTTCTGTATATTGGGCACAGCGCTCTGCAGGGTGTTAGCAGAGACTTTCCCGGGACAGTGAAACCCTATGTCAGAGACACTGAAAAGAAGCCCCAACGTTCCTTCCAGGCACTTTCAGTGTGGGTGCCTTCTCCACGTGGTTCCTGGTTTCACTGCAGCTCTGAAGAGAATGTTAGCAAAGAGGTAATCGGGACAGTGCAAACAGTACTCAAAGACAGGGAGAGCAAGCTCTACATTACTCTCTTGGCACTTTGGATGTGGGACATACAGCGAGATGTTTGCTGCTTTTGCGTTTGGCTGTTGGGAGATATACAGCACAAAGATATCTAGTTGATTTGAAGCAGTTCCGAGAAAGTCTAAGCATAATCCTCACTTTTCCCTCCTGGCACTTTCCATGTGGGAGATATAGCAGGATGTATATTGGTTTTAGGAACTGTCCCCGGACAGTGTGGGCAGAAAAGTTCCTGGCTCCTTGAATGCCGTTTCTGGAGACAGTGCGATCAGTGTGGGAGATATGTCAAGATGTGTGTTGGTTTTGAGGACGGCTTTCTGGAGAGTCTTAGCAAAGAGGTCACAGGGATAATCAGAGCAATTCTCAGAGACACTGAGAACAAGGTCGACAATTCCTCCTGGCACTTTCCCTGTAGGAGATACCGCAAGACGTTTCTGTATATTGGGCACAGCGCTCTGCAGGGTGTTAGCAGAGACTTTCCCGGGACAGTGAAACCCTATGTCAGAGACACTGAAAAGAAGCCCCAACGTTCCTTCCAGGCACTTTTAGAGTTGGTGCCTTCTCCACGTGGTTCCTGGTTTCACTGCAGCTCTGAAGAGAATGTTAGCAAAGAGGTAATCGGGACAGTGCAAACAGTACTCAAAGACAGGGAGAGCAAGCTCTACATTACTCTCTTGGCACTTTGGATGTGGGACATACAGCGAGATGTTTGCTGCTTTTGCGTTTGGCAGTTGGGAGATTTACAGCACAAAGATATCTAGTTGATTTGAAGCAGTTCCGAGAAAGTCTAAGCATAATCCTCACTTTTCCCTCCTGGCACTTTCCCTGCAGGGGATACCGCAAGACGTTTCTGTATATTGGGCACAGCGCTCTGCAGGGTGTTAGCAGAGACTTTCCCGGGACAGTGAAACCCTATGTCAGAGACACTGAAAAGAAGCCCCAACGTTCCTTCCAGGCACTTTCAGTGTGGGTGCCTTCTCCACGTGGTTCCTGGTTTCAGTGCAGCTCTGAAGAGAATGTTAGCAAAGAGGTAATCGGGACAGTGCAAACAGTACTCAAAGACAGGGAGAGCAAGCTCTACATTACTCTCTTGGCACTTTGGATGTGGGACATACAGCGAGATGTTTGCTGCTTTTGCGTTTGGCTGTTGGGAGATTTACAGCACAAAGATATCCAGTTGATTTGAAGCAGTTCCGAGAAAGTCTAAGCATAATCCTCACTTTTCCCTCCTGGCACTTTCCCTGCAGGGGATACCGCAAGACGTTTCTGTATATTGGGCACAGCGCTCTGCAGGGTGTTAGCAGAGACTTTCCCGGGACAGTGAAACCCTATGTCAGAGACACTGAAAAGAAGCCCCAACGTTCCTTCCAGGCACTTTCAGTGTGGGTGCCTTCTCCACGTGGTTCCTGGTTTCACTGCAGCTCTGAAGAGAATGTTAGCAAAGAGGTAATCGGGACAGTGCAAACAGTACTCAAAGACAGGGAGAGCAAGCTCTACATTACTCTCTTGGCACTTTGGATGTGGGACATACAGCGAGATGTTTGCTGCTTTTGCGTTTGGCTGTTGGGAGATTTACAGCACAAAGATATCCAGTTGATTTGAAGCAGTTCCGAGAAAGTCTAAGCATAATCCTCACTTTTCCCTCCTGGCACTTTCCATGTGGGAGATATAGCAGGATGTATATTGGTTTTAGGAACTGTCCCCGGTAAGTGTGGGCAGAAAAGTTCCTGGCTCCTTGAATGCCGTTTCTGGAGACAGTGCGATCAGTGTGGGAGATATGTCAAGATGTGTGTTGGTTTTGAGGACGGCTTTCTGGAGAGTCTTAGCAAAGAGGTCACAGGGATAATCAGAGCAATTCTCAGAGACACTGAGAACAAGGTCGACAATTCCTCCTGGCACTTTCCCTGTAGGAGATACCGCAAGACGTTTCTGTATATTGGGCACAGCGCTCTGCAGGGTGTTAGCAGAGACTTTCCCGGGACAGTGAAACCCTATGTCAGAGACACTGAAAAGAAGCCCCAACGTTCCTTCCAGGCACTTTTAGAGTTGGTGCCTTCTCCACGTGGTTCCTGGTTTCACTGCAGCTCTGAAGAGAATGTTAGCAAAGAGGTAATCGGGACAGTGCAAACAGTACTCAAAGACAGGGAGAGCAAGCTCTACATTACTCTCTTGGCACTTTGGATGTGGGACATACAGCGAGATGTTTGCTGCTTTTGCGTTTGGCAGTTGGGAGATTTACAGCACAAAGATATCTAGTTGATTTGAAGCAGTTCCGAGAAAGTCTAAGCATAATCCTCACTTTTCCCTCCTGGCACTTTCCCTGCAGGGGATACCGCAAGACGTTTCTGTATATTGGGCACAGCGCTCTGCAGGGTGTTAGCAGAGACTTTCCCGGGACAGTGAAACCCTATGTCAGAGACACTGAAAAGAAGCCCCAACGTTCCTTCCAGGCACTTTCAGTGTGGGTGCCTTCTCCACGTGGTTCCTGGTTTCCCTGCAGCTCTGAAGAGAATGTTAGCAAAGAGGTAATCGGGACAGTGCAAACAGTACTCAAAGACAGGGAGAGCAAGCTCTACATTACTCTCTTGGCACTTTGGATGTGGGACATACAGCGAGATGTTTGCTGCTTTTGCGTTTGGCTGTTGGGAGATTTACAGCACAAAGATATCTAGTTGATTTGAAGCAGTTCCGAGAAAGTCTAAGCATAATCCTCACTTTTCCCTCCTGGCACTTTCCCTGCAGGGGATACCGCAAGACGTTTCTGTATATTGGGCACAGCGCTCTGCAGGGTGTTAGCAGAGACTTTCCCGGGACAGTGAAACCCTATGTCAGAGACACTGAAAAGAAGCCCCAACGTTCCTTCCAGGCACTTTCAGTGTGGGTGCCTTCTCCACGTGGTTCCTGGTTTCACTGCAGCTCTGAAGAGAATGTTAGCAAAGAGGTAATCGGGACAGTGCAAACAGTACTCAAAGACAGGGAGAGCAAGCTCTACATTACTCTCTTGGCACTTTGGATGTGGGACATACAGCGAGATGTTTGCTGCTTTTGCGTTTGGCTGTTGGGAGATATACAGCACAAAGATATCTAGTTGATTTGAAGCAGTTCCGAGAAAGTCTAAGCATAATCCTCACTTTTCCCTCCTGGCACTTTCCATGTGGGAGATATAGCAGGATGTATATTGGTTTTAGGAACTGTCCCCGGACAGTGTGGGCAGAAAAGTTCCTGGCTCCTTGAATGCCGTTTCTGGAGACAGTGCGATCAGTGTGGGAGATATGTCAAGATGTGTGTTGGTTTTGAGGACGGCTTTCTGGAGAGTCTTAGCAAAGAGGTCACAGGGATAATCAGAGCAATTCTCAGAGACACTGAGAACAAGGTCGACAATTCCTCCTGGCACTTTCCCTGTAGGAGATACCGCAAGACGTTTCTGTATATTGGGCACAGCGCTCTGCAGGGTGTTAGCAGAGACTTTCCCGGGACAGTGAAACCCTATGTCAGAGACACTGAAAAGAAGCCCCAACGTTCCTTCCAGGCACTTTTACAGTTGGTGCCTTCTCCACGTGGTTCCTGGTTTCACTGCAGCTCTGAAGAGAATGTTAGCAAAGAGGTAATCGGGACAGTGCAAACAGTACTCAAAGACAGGGAGAGCAAGCTCTACATTACTCTCTTGGCACTTTGGATGTGGGACATACAGCGAGATGTTTGCTGCTTTTGCGTTTGGCAGTTGGGAGATTTACAGCACAAAGATATCTAGTTGATTTGAAGCAGTTCCGAGAAAGTCTAAGCATAATCCTCACTTTTCCCTCCTGGCACTTTCCATGTGGGAGATATAGCAGGATGTATATTGGTTTTAGGAACTGTCCCCGGACAGTGTGGGCAGAAAAGTTCCTGGCTCCTTGAATGCCGTTTCTGGAGACAGTGCGATCAGTGTGGGAGATATGTCAAGATGTGTGTTGGTTTTGAGGACGGCTTTCTGGAGAGTCTTAGCAAAGAGGTCACAGGGATAATCAGAGCAATTCTCAGAGACACTGAGAACAAGGTCGACAATTCCTCCTGGCACTTTCCCTGTAGGAGATACCGCAAGACGTTTCTGTATATTGGGCACAGCGCTCTGCAGGGTGTTAGCAGAGACTTTCCCGGGACAGTGAAACCCTATGTCAGAGACACTGAAAAGAAGCCCCAACGTTCCTTCCAGGCACTTTCAGTGTGGGTGCCTTCTCCACGTGGTTCCTGGTTTCACTGCAGCTCTGAAGAGAATGTTAGCAAAGAGGTAATCGGGACAGTGCAAACAGTACTCAAAGACAGGGAGAGCAAGCTCTACATTACTCTCTTGGCACTTTGGATGTGGGACATACAGCGAGATGTTTGCTGCTTTTGCGTTTGGCAGTTGGGAGATTTACAGCACAAAGATATCTAGTTGATTTGAAGCAGTTCCGAGAAAGTCTAAGCATAATCCTCACTTTTCCCTCCTGGCACTTTCCCTGCAGGGGATACCGCAAGACGTTTCTGTATATTGGGCACAGCGCTCTGCAGGGTGTTAGCAGAGACTTTCCCGGGACAGTGAAACCCTATGTCAGAGACACTGAAAAGAAGCCCCAACGTTCCTTCCAGGCACTTTCAGTGTGGGTGCCTTCTCCACGTGGTTCCTGGTTTCCCTGCAGCTCTGAAGAGAATGTTAGCAAAGAGGTAATCGGGACAGTGCAAACAGTACTCAAAGACAGGGAGAGCAAGCTCTACATTACTCTCTTGGCACTTTGGATGTGGGACATACAGCGAGATGTTTGCTGCTTTTGCGTTTGGCTGTTGGGAGATTTACAGCACAAAGATATCTAGTTGATTTGAAGCAGTTCCGAGAAAGTCTAAGCATAATCCTCACTTTTCCCTCCTGGCACTTTCCCTGCAGGGGATACCGCAAGACGTTTCTGTATATTGGGCACAGCGCTCTGCAGGGTGTTAGCAGAGACTTTCCCGGGACAGTGAAACCCTATGTCAGAGACACTGAAAAGAAGCCCCAACGTTCCTTCCAGGCACTTTCAGTGTGGGTGCCTTCTCCACGTGGTTCCTGGTTTCACTGCAGCTCTGAAGAGAATGTTAGCAAAGAGGTAATCGGGACAGTGCAAACAGTACTCAAAGACAGGGAGAGCAAGCTCTACATTACTCTCTTGGCACTTTGGATGTGGGACATACAGCGAGATGTTTGCTGCTTTTGCGTTTGGCTGTTGGGAGATATACAGCACAAAGATATCTAGTTGATTTGAAGCAGTTCCGAGAAAGTCTAAGCATAATCCTCACTTTTCCCTCCTGGCACTTTCCATGTGGGAGATATAGCAGGATGTATATTGGTTTTAGGAACTGTCCCCGGACAGTGTGGGCAGAAAAGTTCCTGGCTCCTTGAATGCCGTTTCTGGAGACAGTGCGATCAGTGTGGGAGATATGTCAAGATGTGTGTTGGTTTTGAGGACGGCTTTCTGGAGAGTCTTAGCAAAGAGGTCACAGGGATAATCAGAGCAATTCTCAGAGACACTGAGAACAAGGTCGACAATTCCTCCTGGCACTTTCCCTGTAGGAGATACCGCAAGACGTTTCTGTATATTGGGCACAGCGCTCTGCAGGGTGTTAGCAGAGACTTTCCCGGGACAGTGAAACCCTATGTCAGAGACACTGAAAAGAAGCCCCAACGTTCCTTCCAGGCACTTTTAGAGTTGGTGCCTTCTCCACGTGGTTCCTGGTTTCACTGCAGCTCTGAAGAGAATGTTAGCAAAGAGGTAATCGGGACAGTGCAAACAGTACTCAAAGACAGGGAGAGCAAGCTCTACATTACTCTCTTGGCACTTTGGATGTGGGACATACAGCGAGATGTTTGCTGCTTTTGCGTTTGGCAGCTGGGAGATTTACAGCACAAAGATATCTAGTTGATTTGAAGCAGTTCCGAGAAAGTCTAAGCATAATCCTCACTTTTCCCTCCTGGCACTTTCCCTGCAGGGGATACCGCAAGACGTTTCTGTATATTGGGCACAGCGCTCTGCAGGGTGTTAGCAGAGACTTTCCCGGGACAGTGAAACCCTATGTCAGAGACACTGAAAAGAAGCCCCAACGTTCCTTCCAGGCACTTTCAGTGTGGGTGCCTTCTCCACGTGGTTCCTGGTTTCACTGCAGCTCTGAAGAGAATGTTAGCAAAGAGGTAATCGGGACAGTGCAAACAGTACTCAAAGACAGGGAGAGCAAGCTCTACATTACTCTCTTGGCACTTTGGATGTGGGACATACAGCGAGATGTTTGCTGCTTTTGCGTTTGGCTGTTGGGAGATATACAGCACAAAGATATCTAGTTGATTTGAAGCAGTTCCGAGAAAGTCTAAGCATAATCCTCACTTTTCCCTCCTGGCACTTTCCATGTGGGAGATATAGCAGGATGTATATTGGTTTTAGGAACTGTCCCCGGACAGTGTGGGCAGAAAAGTTCCTGGCTCCTTGAATGCCGTTTCTGGAGACAGTGCGATCAGTGTGGGAGATATGTCAAGATGTGTGTTGGTTTTGAGGACGGCTTTCTGGAGAGTCTTAGCAAAGAGGTCACAGGGATAATCAGAGCAATTCTCAGAGACACTGAGAACAAGGTCGACAATTCCTCCTGGCACTTTCCCTGTAGGAGATACCGCAAGACGTTTCTGTATATTGGGCACAGCGCTCTGCAGGGTGTTAGCAGAGACTTTCCCGGGACAGTGAAACCCTATGTCAGAGACACTGAAAAGAAGCCCCAACGTTCCTTCCAGGCACTTTTAGAGTTGGTGCCTTCTCCACGTGGTTCCTGGTTTCACTGCAGCTCTGAAGAGAATGTTAGCAAAGAGGTAATCGGGACAGTGCAAACAGTACTCAAAGACAGGGAGAGCAAGCTCTACATTACTCTCTTGGCACTTTGGATGTGGGACATACAGCGAGATGTTTGCTGCTTTTGCGTTTGGCAGTTGGGAGATTTACAGCACAAAGATATCTAGTTGATTTGAAGCAGTTCCGAGAAAGTCTAAGCATAATCCTCACTTTTCCCTCCTGGCACTTTCCCTGCAGGGGATACCGCAAGACGTTTCTGTATATTGGGCACAGCGCTCTGCAGGGTGTTAGCAGAGACTTTCCCGGGACAGTGAAACCCTATGTCAGAGACACTGAAAAGAAGCCCCAACGTTCCTTCCAGGCACTTTCAGTGTGGGTGCCTTCTCCACGTGGTTCCTGGTTTCAGTGCAGCTCTGAAGAGAATGTTAGCAAAGAGGTAATCGGGACAGTGCAAACAGTACTCAAAGACAGGGAGAGCAAGCTCTACATTACTCTCTTGGCACTTTGGATGTGGGACATACAGCGAGATGTTTGCTGCTTTTGCGTTTGGCTGTTGGGAGATTTACAGCACAAAGATATCCAGTTGATTTGAAGCAGTTCCGAGAAAGTCTAAGCATAATCCTCACTTTTCCCTCCTGGCACTTTCCCTGCAGGGGATACCGCAAGACGTTTCTGTATATTGGGCACAGCGCTCTGCAGGGTGTTAGCAGAGACTTTCCCGGGACAGTGAAACCCTATGTCAGAGACACTGAAAAGAAGCCCCAACGTTCCTTCCAGGCACTTTCAGTGTGGGTGCCTTCTCCACGTGGTTCCTGGTTTCACTGCAGCTCTGAAGAGAATGTTAGCAAAGAGGTAATCGGGACAGTGCAAACAGTACTCAAAGACAGGGAGAGCAAGCTCTACATTACTCTCTTGGCACTTTGGATGTGGGACATACAGCGAGATGTTTGCTGCTTTTGCGTTTGGCTGTTGGGAGATTTACAGCACAAAGATATCCAGTTGATTTGAAGCAGTTCCGAGAAAGTCTAAGCATAATCCTCACTTTTCCCTCCTGGCACTTTCCATGTGGGAGATATAGCAGGATGTATATTGGTTTTAGGAACTGTCCCCGGACAGTGTGGGCAGAAAAGTTCCTGGCTCCTTGAATGCCGTTTCTGGAGACAGTGCGATCAGTGTGGGAGATATGTCAAGATGTGTGTTGGTTTTGAGGACGGCTTTCTGGAGAGTCTTAGCAAAGAGGTCACAGGGATAATCAGAGCAATTCTCAGAGACACTGAGAACAAGGTCGACAATTCCTCCTGGCACTTTCCCTGTAGGAGATACCGCAAGACGTTTCTGTATATTGGGCACAGCGCTCTGCAGGGTGTTAGCAGAGACTTTCCCGGGACAGTGAAACCCTATGTCAGAGACACTGAAAAGAAGCCCCAACGTTCCTTCCAGGCACTTTTAGAGTTGGTGCCTTCTCCACGTGGTTCCTGGTTTCACTGCAGCTCTGAAGAGAATGTTAGCAAAGAGGTAATCGGGACAGTGCAAACAGTACTCAAAGACAGGGAGAGCAAGCTCTACATTACTCTCTTGGCACTTTGGATGTGGGACATACAGCGAGATGTTTGCTGCTTTTGCGTTTGGCAGTTGGGAGATTTACAGCACAAAGATATCTAGTTGATTTGAAGCAGTTCCGAGAAAGTCTAAGCATAATCCTCACTTTTCCCTCCTGGCACTTTCCCTGCAGGGGATACCGCAAGACGTTTCTGTATATTGGGCACAGCGCTCTGCAGGGTGTTAGCAGAGACTTTCCCGGGACAGTGAAACCCTATGTCAGAGACACTGAAAAGAAGCCCCAACGTTCCTTCCAGGCACTTTCAGTGTGGGTGCCTTCTCCACGTGGTTCCTGGTTTCACTGCAGCTCTGAAGAGAATGTTAGCAAAGAGGTAATCGGGACAGTGCAAACAGTACTCAAAGACAGGGAGAGCAAGCTCTACATTACTCTCTTGGCACTTTGGATGTGGGACATACAGCGAGATGTTTGCTGCTTTTGCGTTTGGCTGTTGGGAGATTTACAGCACAAAGATATCTAGTTGATTTGAAGCAGTTCCGAGAAAGTCTAAGCATAATCCTCACTTTTCCCTCCTGGCACTTTCCCTGTAGGAGATACTGCAAGACGTTTCTGTATATTGGGCACAGCGCTCTGCAGGGTGTTAGCAGAGACTTTCCCGGGACAGTGAAACCCTATGTCAGAGACACTGAAAAGAAGCCCCAACGTTCCTTCCAGGCACTTTCAGTGTGGGTGCCTTCTCCACGTGGTTCCTGGTTTCACTGCAGCTCTGAAGAGAATGTTAGCAAAGAGGTAATCGGGACAGTGCAAACAGTACTCAAAGACAGGGAGAGCAAGCTCTACATTACTCTCTTGGCACTTTGGATGTGGGACATACAGCGAGATGTTTGCTGCTTTTGCGTTTGGCTGTTGGGAGATATACAGCACAAAGATATCTAGTTGATTTGAAGCAGTTCCGAGAAAGTCTAAGCATAATCCTCACTTTTCCCTCCTGGCACTTTCCATGTGGGAGATATAGCAGGATGTATATTGGTTTTAGGAACTGTCCCCGGACAGTGTGGGCAGAAAAGTTCCTGGCTCCTTGAATGCCGTTTCTGGAGACAGTGCGATCAGTGTGGGAGATATGTCAAGATGTGTGTTGGTTTTGAGGACGGCTTTCTGGAGAGTCTTAGCAAAGAGGTCACAGGGATAATCAGAGCAATTCTCAGAGACACTGAGAACAAGGTCGACAATTCCTCCTGGCACTTTCCCTGTAGGAGATACCGCAAGACGTTTCTGTATATTGGGCACAGCGCTCTGCAGGGTGTTAGCAGAGACTTTCCCGGGACAGTGAAACCCTATGTCAGAGACACTGAAAAGAAGCCCCAACGTTCCTTCCAGGCACTTTTAGAGTTGGTGCCTTCTCCACGTGGTTCCTGGTTTCACTGCAGCTCTGAAGAGAATGTTAGCAAAGAGGTAATCGGGACAGTGCAAACAGTACTCAAAGACAGGGAGAGCAAGCTCTACATTACTCTCTTGGCACTTTGGATGTGGGACATACAGCGAGATGTTTGCTGCTTTTGCGTTTGGCTGTTGGGAGATTTACAGCACAAAGATATCTAGTTGATTTGAAGCAGTTCCGAGAAAGTCTAAGCATAATCCTCACTTTTCCCTCCTGGCACTTTCCCTGCAGGGGATACCGCAAGACGTTTCTGTATATTGGGCACAGCGCTCTGCAGGGTGTTAGCAGAGACTTTCCCGGGACAGTGAAACCCTATGTCAGAGACACTGAAAAGAAGCCCCAACGTTCCTTCCAGGCACTTTCAGTGTGGGTGCCTTCTCCACGTGGTTCCTGGTTTCACTGCAGCTCTGAAGAGAATGTTAGCAAAGAGGTAATCGGGACAGTGCAAACAGTACTCAAAGACAGGGAGAGCAAGCTCTACATTACTCTCTTGGCACTTTGGATGTGGGACATACAGCGAGATGTTTGCTGCTTTTGCGTTTGGCTGTTGGGAGATTTACAGCACAAAGATATCTAGTTGATTTGAAGCAGTTCCGAGAAAGTCTAAGCATAATCCTCACTTTTCCCTCCTGGCACTTTCCCTGTAGGAGATACCGCAAGACGTTTCTGTATATTGGGCACAGCGCTCTGCAGGGTGTTAGCAGAGACTTTCCCGGGACAGTGAAACCCTATGTCAGAGACACTGAAAAGAAGCCCCAACGTTCCTTCCAGGCACTTTCAGTGTGGGTGCCTTCTCCACGTGGTTCCTGGTTTCACTGCAGCTCTGAAGAGAATGTTAGCAAAGAGGTAATCGGGACAGTGCAAACAGTACTCAAAGACAGGGAGAGCAAGCTCTACATTACTCTCTTGGCACTTTGGATGTGGGACATACAGCGAGATGTTTGCTGCTTTTGCGTTTGGCTGTTGGGAGATTTACAGCACAAAGATATCCAGTTGATTTGAAGCAGTTCCGAGAAAGTCTAAGCATAATCCTCACTTTTCCCTCCTGGCACTTTCCATGTGGGAGATATAGCAGGATGTATATTGGTTTTAGGAACTGTCCCCGGTAAGTGTGGGCAGAAAAGTTCCTGGCTCCTTGAATGCCGTTTCTGGAGACAGTGCGATCAGTGTGGGAGATATGTCAAGATGTGTGTTGGTTTTGAGGACGGTTTTCTGGAGAGTCTTAGCAAAGAGATCACAGGGATAATCAGAGCAATTCTCAGAGACACTGAGAACAAGGTCGACAATTCCTCCTGGCACTTTCCCTGTAGGAGATACTGCAAGACGTTTCTGTATATTGGGCACAGCACTCTGCAGGGTGTTAGCAGAGACTTTCCCGGGACAGTGAAACCATATGTCAGAGACACTGAGAAGAAGCCCCAAAGTTCCCTCCAGGCACTTTCAGTGTGGGTGCCTTCTCCACGTGGTTCCTGGTTTCAGTGCAGCTCTGAAGAGAATGTTAGCAAAGAGGTAATCGGGACAGTGCAAACAGTACTCAAAGACAGGGAGAGCAAGCTCTCTCTTGGCACTTTGGATGTGGGACATACAGCGAGATGTTTGCTGCTTTTGCGTTTGGCTGTTGGGAGATTTACAGCACAAAGATATCCAGTTGATTTGAAGCAGTTCCGAGAAAGTCTAAGCATAATCCTCACTTTTCCCTCCTGGCACTTTCCCTGTAGGAGATACCGCAAGACGTTTCTGTATATTGGGCACAGCGCTCTGCAGGGTGTTAGTAGAGACTTTCCCGGGACAGTGCAACCCTATATCAGAGACACTGAGAAGAAGCCCCAACGTTCCTTCCAGGCACTTTCAGTGTGGGTGCCTTCTCCACGTGGTTCCTGGTTTCCCTGCAGCTCTAAAGAGAATGTTAGCAAAGATGTAATCGGGACAGTGCAAACAGTACTCAAAGACAGGGAGAGCAAGCTCTCTCTTGGCACTTTGGATGTGGGACATACAGCGAGATGTTTGCTGCTTTTACATTTGGCTGTTGGGAGATTTACAGCACAAAGATATCTAGTTGATTTGAAGCAGTTCAGAGAAAGTCTAAGCATAATCCTCACTTTTCCCTCCTGGAACTTTCCCTGTAGGAGATACCGCAAGGCGTTTCTGTATATTGGGCACAGCGCTCTGCAGGGTGTTAGCAGAGACTTTCCCGGGACAGTGAAACCCTATGTCAGAGACACTGAGAAGAAGCCCCAACGTTCCTTCCAGGCACTTTCAGTGTGGGTGCCTTCTCCACGTGGTTCCTGGTTTCACTGCAGCTCTGAAGAGAATGTTAGCAAAGAGGTAATCGAGACAGTGCAAACAGTACTCAAAGACAGGGAGAGCAAGCTCTACATTACTCTCTTGGCACTTTGGATGTGGGACATACAGCGAGATGTTTGCTGCTTTTGCGTTTGGCTGTTGGGAGATTTACAGCACAAAGATATCCAGTTGATTTGAAGCAGTTCCGAGAAAGTCTAAGCATAATCCTCACTTTTCCCTCCTGGCACTTTCCATGTGGGAGATATAGCAGGATGTATATTGGTCTTAGGAACTGTCCCCGGACAGTGTGGGCAGAAAAGTTCCTGGCTCCTTGAATGCTGTTTCTGGAGACAGTGCGATCAGTGTGGGAGATATGTCAAGATGTGTGTTGGTTTTGAGGACGGCTTTCTGGAGAGTCTTAGCAAAGAGGTCACAGGGATAATCAGAGCAATTCTCAGAGACACTGAGAACAAGGTCGACAATTCCTCCTGGCACTTTCCCTGTAGGAGATACTGCAAGACGTTTCTGTATATTGGGCACAGCGCTCTGCAGGGTGTTAGCAGAGACTTTCCCGGGACAGTGAAACCCTATGTCAGAGACACTGAGAAGAAGCCCCAAAGTTCCCTCCAGGCACTTTCAGTGTGGGTGCCTTCTCCACGTGGTTCCTGGTTTCCCTGCAGCTCTGAAGAGAATGTTAGCAAAGAGGTAATCGGGACAGTGCAAACAGTACTCAAAGACAGGGAGAGCAAGCTCTCTCTTGGCACTTTGGATGTGGGACATACAGCGAGATGTTTGCTGCTTTTGCGTTTGGCTGTTGGGAGATTTACAGCACAAAGATATCTAGTTGATTTGAAGCAGTTCCGAGAAAGTCTAAGCATAATCCTCACTTTTCCCTCCTGGCACTTTCCCTGTAGGGGATACCGCAAGACGTTTCTGTATATTGGGCACAGCGCTCTGCAGGGTGTTAGCAGAGACTTTCCCGGGACAGTGAAACCCTATGTCAGAGACACTGAGAAGAAGCCCCAACGTTCCCTCCAGGCACTTTCAGTGTGGGTGCCTTCTCCACGTGGTTCCTGGTTTCACTGCAGCTCTGAAGAGAATGTTAGCAAAGAGGTAATCGGGACAGTGCAAACAGTACTCAAAGACAGGGAGAGCAAGCTCTACATTACTCTCTTGGCACTTTGGATGTGGGACATACAGCGAGATGTTTGCTGCTTTTGCATTTGGCTGTTGGGAGATTTACAGCACAAAGATATCCAGTTGATTTGAAGCAGTTCCGAGAAAGTCTAAGCATAATCCTCACTTTTCCCTCCTGGCACTTTCCATGTGGGAGATATAGCAGGATGTATATTGGTTTTAGGAACTGTCCCCGGACAGTGTGGGCAGAAAAGTTCCTGGCTCCTTGAATGCCGTTTCTGGAGACAGTGCGATCAGTGTGGGAGATATGTCAAGATGTGTGTTGGTTTTGAGGACGGCTTTCTGGAGAGTCTTAGCAAAGAGGTCACAGGGATAATCAGAGCAATTCTCAGAGACACTGAGAACAAGGTCGACAATTCCTCCTGGCACTTTCCCTGTAGGAGATACTGCAAGACGTTTCTGTATATTGGGCACAGCACTCTGCAGGGTGTTAGCAGAGACTTTCCCGGGACAGTGAAACCCTATGTCAGAGACACTGAGAAGAAGCCCCAAAGGTCCCTCCAGGCACATTCAGTCTGGGTGCCTTCTCCACGTGGTTCCTGGTTTCCCTGCAGCTCTGAAGAGAATGTTAGCAAAGAGGTAATCAAGACAGTGCAAACAGTACTCAAAGTCAGGGAGAGCAAGCTCTACATTACTCTCTTGGCACTTTGGATGTGGGACATACAGCGAGATGTTTGCTGCTTTTGCATTTGGCTGTTGGGAGATTTACAGCACAAAGATATCCAGTTGATTTGAAGCAGTTCCGAGAAAGTCTAAGCATAATCCTCACTTTTCCCTCCTGGCACTTTCCATGTGGGAGATATAGCAGGATGTATATTGGTTTTAGGAACTGTCCCCGGACAGTGTGGGCAGAAAAGTTCCTGGCTCCTTGAATGCCGTTTCTGGAGACAGTGCGATCAGTGTGGGAGATATGTCAAGATGTGTGTTGGTTTTGAGGACGGCTTTCTGGAGAGTCTTAACAAAGAGGTCACAGGGATAATCAGAGCAATTCTCAGAGACACTGAGAACAAGGTCGACAATTCCTCCTGGCACTTTCCCTGTAGGAGATACTGCAAGACGTTTCTGTATATTGGGCACAGCACTCTGCAGGGTGTTAGCAGAGACTTTCCCGGGACAGTGAAACCCTATGTCAGAGACACTGAGAAGAAGCCCCAAAGTTCCCTCCAGGCACTTTCAGTGTGGGTGCCTTCTCCACGTGGTTCCTGGTTTCCCTGCAGCTCTGAAGAGAATGTTAGCAAAGAGGTAATCGGGACAGTGCAAACAGTACTCAAAGACAGGGAGAGCAAGCCCTCTCTTGGCACTTTGGATGTGGGACATACAGCGAGATGTTTGCTGCTTTTGCGTTTGGCTGTTGGGAGATTTACAGCACAAAGATATCTAGTTGATTTGAAGCAGTTCCGAGAAAGTCTAAGCATAATCCTCACTTTTCCCTCCTGGCACTTTCCCTGCAGGGGATACCGCAAGACGTTTCTGTATATTGGGCACAGCGCTCTGCAGGGTGTTAGCAGAGACTTTCCCGGGACAGTGAAACCCTATGTCAGAGACACTGAGAAGAAGCCCCAACGTTCCTTCCAGGCACTTTCAGTGTGGGTGCCTTCTCCACGTGGTTCCTGGTTTCACTGCAGCTCTGAAGAGAATGTTAGCAAAGAGGTAATCGGGACAGTGCAAACAGTACTCAAAGACAGGGAGAGCAAGCTCTACATTACTCTCTTGGCACTTTGGATGTGGGACATACAGCGAGATGTTTGCTGCTTTTGCGTTTGGCTGTTGGGAGATTTACAGCACAAAGATATCCAGTTGATTTGAAGCAGTTCCGAGAAAGTCTAAGCATAATCCTCACTTTTCCCTCCTGGCACTTTCCATGTGGGAGATATAGCAGGATGTATATTGGTTTTAGGAACTGTCCCCGGACAGTGTGGGCAGAAAAGTTCCTGGCTCCTTGAATGCCGTTTCTGGAGACAGTGCGATCAGTGTGGGAGATATGTCAAGATGTGTGTTGGTTTTGAGGACGGCTTTCTGGAGAGTCTTAGCAAAGAGGTCACAGGGATAATCAGAGCAATTCTCAGAGACACTGAGAACAAGGTCGACAATTCCTCCTGGCACTTTCCCTGTAGGAGATACTGCAAGACGTTTCTGTATATTGGGCACAGCGCTCTGCAGGGTGTTAGCAGAGACTTTCCCGGGACAGTGAAACCCTATGTCAGAGACACTGAGAAGAAGCCCCAAAGTTCCCTCCAGGCACTTTCAGTGTGGGTGCCTTCTCCACGTGGTTCCTGGTTTCCCTGCAGCTCTGAAGAGAATGTTAGCAAAGAGGTAATCGGGACAGTGCAAACAGTACTCAAAGACAGGGAGAGCAAGCTCTCTCTTGGCACTTTGGATGTGGGACATACAGCGAGATGTTTGCTGCTTTTGCGTTTGGCTGTTGGGAGATTTACAGCACAAAGATATCTAGTTGATTTGAAGCAGTTCCGAGAAAGTCTAAGCATAATCCTCACTTTTCCCTCCTGGCACTTTCCCTGCAGGGGATACCGCAAGACGTTTCTGTATATTGGGCACAGCGCTCTGCAGGGTGTTAGCAGAGACTTTCCCGGGACAGTGAAACCCTATGTCAGAGACACTGAGAAGAAGCCCCAACGTTCCCTCCAGGCACTTTTAGAGTTGGTGCCTTCTCCACGTGGTTCCTGGTTTCACTGCAGCTCTGAAGAGAATGTTAGCAAAGAGGTAATCGGGACAGTGCAAACAGTACTCAAAGACAGGGAGAGCAAGCTCTACATTACTCTCTTGGCACTTTGGATGTGGGACATACAGCGAGATGTTTGCTGCTTTTGCATTTGGCTGTTGGGAGATTTACAGCACAAAGATATCCAGTTGATTTGAAGCAGTTCCGAGAAAGTCTAAGCATAATCCTCACTTTTCCCTCCTGGCACTTTCCATGTGGGAGATATAGCAGGATGTATATTGGTTTTAGGAACTGTCCCCGGACAGTGTGGGCAGAAAAGTTCCTGGCTCCTTGAATGCCGTTTCTGGAGACAGTGCGATCAGTGTGGGAGATATGTCAAGATGTGTGTTGGTTTTGAGGACGGCTTTCTGGAGAGTCTTAGCAAAGAGGTCACAGGGATAATCAGAGCAATTCTCAGAGACACTGAGAACAAGGTCGACAATTCCTCCTGGCACTTTCCCTGTAGGAGATACTGCAAGACGTTTCTGTATATTGGGCACAGCACTCTGCAGGGTGTTAGCAGAGACTTTCCCGGGACAGTGAAACCCTATGTCAGAGACACTGAAAAGAAGCCCCAAAGTTCCCTCCAGGCACATTCAGTCTGGGTGCCTTCTCCACGTGGTTCCTGGTTTCCCTGCAGCTCTGAAGAGAATGTTAGCAAAGAGGTAATCAAGACAGTGCAAACAGTACTCAAAGTCAGGGAGAGCAAGCTCTACATTACTCTCTTGGCACTTTGGATGTGGGACATACAGCGAGATGTTTGCTGCTTTTGCATTTGGCTGTTGGGAGATTTACAGCACAAAGATATCCAGTTGATTTGAAGCAGTTCCGAGAAAGTCTAAGCATAATCCTCACTTTTCCCTCCTGGCACTTTCCATGTGGGAGATATAGCAGGATGTATATTGGTTTTAGGAACTGTCCCCGGTAAGTGTGGGCAGAAAAGTTCCTGGCTCCTTGAATGCCGTTTCTGGAGACAGTGCGATCAGTGTGGGAGATATGTCAAGATGTGTGTTGGTTTTGAGGACGGCTTTCTGGAGAGTCTTAACAAAGAGGTCACAGGGATAATCAGAGCAATTCTCAGAGACACTGAGAACAAGGTCGACAATTCCTCCTGGCACTTTCCCTGTAGGAGATACTGCAAGACGTTTCTGTATATTGGGCACAGCACTCTGCAGGGTGTTAGCAGAGACTTTCCCGGGACAGTGAAACCCTATGTCAGAGACACTGAGAAGAAGCCCCAAAGTTCCCTCCAGGCACTTTCAGTGTGGGTGCCTTCTCCACGTGGTTCCTGGTTTCCCTGCAGCTCTGAAGAGAATGTTAGCAAAGAGGTAATCGGGACAGTGCAAACAGTACTCAAAGACAGGGAGAGCAAGCTCTCTCTTGGCACTTTGGATGTGGGACATACAGCGAGATGTTTGCTGCTTTTGCGTTTGGCTGTTGGGAGATTTACAGCACAAAGATATCTAGTTGATTTGAAGCAGTTCCGAGAAAGTCTAAGCATAATCCTCACTTTTCCCTCCTGGCACTTTCCCTGCAGGGGATACCGCAAGACGTTTCTGTATATTGGGCACAGCGCTCTGCAGGGTGTTAGCAGAGACTTTCCCGGGACAGTGAAACCCTATGTCAGAGACACTGAAAAGAAGCCCCAACGTTCCTTCCAGGCACTTTCAGTGTGGGTGCCTTCTCCACGTGGTTCCTGGTTTCACTGCAGCTCTGAAGAGAATGTTAGCAAAGAGGTAATCGGGACAGTGCAAACAGTACTCAAAGACAGGGAGAGCAAGCTCTACATTACTCTCTTGGCACTTTGGATGTGGGACATACAGCGAGATGTTTGCTGCTTTTGCGTTTGGCTGTTGGGAGATATACAGCACAAAGATATCTAGTTGATTTGAAGCAGTTCCGAGAAAGTCTAAGCATAATCCTCACTTTTCCCTCCTGGCACTTTCCATGTGGGAGATATAGCAGGATGTATATTGGTTTTAGGAACTGTCCCCGGACAGTGTGGGCAGAAAAGTTCCTGGCTCCTTGAATGCCGTTTCTGGAGACAGTGCGATCAATGTGGGAGATATGTCAAGATGTGTGTTGGTTTTGAGGACGGCTTTCTGGAGAGTCTTAGCAAAGAGGTCACAGGGATAATCAGAGCAATTCTCAGAGACACTGAGAACAAGGTCGACAATTCCTCCTGGCACTTTCCCTGTAGGAGATACCGCAAGACGTTTCTGTATATTGGGCACAGCGCTCTGCAGGGTGTTAGCAGAGACTTTCCCGGGACAGTGAAACCCTATGTCAGAGACACTGAAAAGAAGCCCCAACGTTCCTTCCAGGCACTTTTAGAGTTGGTGCCTTCTCCACGTGGTTCCTGGTTTCACTGCAGCTCTGAAGAGAATGTTAGCAAAGAGGTAATCGGGACAGTGCAAACAGTACTCAAAGACAGGGAGAGCAAGCTCTACATTACTCTCTTGGCACTTTGGATGTGGGACATACAGCGAGATGTTTGCTGCTTTTGCGTTTGGCAGTTGGGAGATTTACAGCACAAAGATATCTAGTTGATTTGAAGCAGTTCCGAGAAAGTCTAAGCATAATCCTCACTTTTCCCTCCTGGCACTTTCCCTGCAGGGGATACCGCAAGACGTTTCTGTATATTGGGCACAGCGCTCTGCAGGGTGTTAGCAGAGACTTTCCCGGGACAGTGAAACCCTATGTCAGAGACACTGAAAAGAAGCCCCAACGTTCCTTCCAGGCACTTTCAGTGTGGGTGCCTTCTCCACGTGGTTCCTGGTTTCACTGCAGCTCTGAAGAGAATGTTAGCAAAGAGGTAATCGGGACAGTGCAAACAGTACTCAAAGACAGGGAGAGCAAGCTCTACATTACTCTCTTGGCACTTTGGATGTGGGACATACAGCGAGATGTTTGCTGCTTTTGCGTTTGGCTGTTGGGAGATTTACAGCACAAAGATATCTAGTTGATTTGAAGCAGTTCCGAGAAAGTCTAAGCATAATCCTCACTTTTCCCTCCTGGCACTTTCCCTGCAGGGGATACCGCAAGACGTTTCTGTATATTGGGCACAGCGCTCTGCAGGGTGTTAGCAGAGACTTTCCCGGGACAGTGAAACCCTATGTCAGAGACACTGAAAAGAAGCCCCAACGTTCCTTCCAGGCACTTTCAGTGTGGGTGCCTTCTCCACGTGGTTCCTGGTTTCACTGCAGCTCTGAAGAGAATGTTAGCAAAGAGGTAATCGGGACAGTGCAAACAGTACTCAAAGACAGGGAGAGCAAGCTCTACATTACTCTCTTGGCACTTTGGATGTGGGACATACAGCGAGATGTTTGCTGCTTTTGCGTTTGGCTGTTGGGAGATTTACAGCACAAAGATATCCAGTTGATTTGAAGCAGTTCCGAGAAAGTCTAAGCATAATCCTCACTTTTCCCTCCTGGCACTTTCCATGTGGGAGATATAGCAGGATGTATATTGGTTTTAGGAACTGTCCCCGGTAAGTGTGGGCAGAAAAGTTCCTGGCTCCTTGAATGCCGTTTCTGGAGACAGTGCGATCAGTGTGGGAGATATGTCAAGATGTGTGTTGGTTTTGAGGACGGTTTTCTGGAGAGTCTTAGCAAAGAGATCACAGGGATAATCAGAGCAATTCTCAGAGACACTGAGAACAAGGTCGACAATTCCTCCTGGCACTTTCCCTGTAGGAGATACTGCAAGACGTTTCTGTATATTGGGCACAGCACTCTGCAGGGTGTTAGCAGAGACTTTCCCGGGACAGTGAAACCATATGTCAGAGACACTGAGAAGAAGCCCCAAAGTTCCCTCCAGGCACTTTCAGTGTGGGTGCCTTCTCCACGTGGTTCCTGGTTTCAGTGCAGCTCTGAAGAGAATGTTAGCAAAGAGGTAATCGGGACAGTGCAAACAGTACTCAAAGACAGGGAGAGCAAGCTCTCTCTTGGCACTTTGGATGTGGGACATACAGCGAGATGTTTGCTGCTTTTGCGTTTGGCTGTTGGGAGATTTACAGCACAAAGATATCCAGTTGATTTGAAGCAGTTCCGAGAAAGTTTAAGCATAATCCTCACTTTTCCCTCCTGGCACTTTCCCTGTAGGAGATACCGCAAGACGTTTCTGTATATTGGGCACAGCGCTCTGCAGGGTGTTAGTAGAGACTTTCCCGGGACAGTGAAACCCTATATCAGAGACACTGAGAAGAAGCCCCAACGTTCCTTCCAGGCACTTTCAGTGTGGGTGCCTTCTCCACGTGGTTCCTGGTTTCCCTGCAGCTCTAAAGAGAATGTTAGCAAAGATGTAATCGGGACAGTGCAAACAGTACTCAAAGACAGGGAGAGCAAGCTCTCTCTTGGCACTTTGGATGTGGGACATACAGCGAGATGTTTGCTGCTTTTACATTTGGCTGTTGGGAGATTTACAGCACAAAGATATCTAGTTGATTTGAAGCAGTTCAGAGAAAGTCTAAGCATAATCCTCACTTTTCCCTCCTGGAACTTTCCCTGTAGGAGATACCGCAAGGCGTTTCTGTATATTGGGCACAGCGCTCTGCAGGGTGTTAGCAGAGACTTTCCCGGGACAGTGAAACCCTATGTCAGAGACACTGAGAAGAAGCCCCAACGTTCCTTCCAGGCACTTTCAGTGTGGGTGCCTTCTCCACGTGGTTCCTGGTTTCACTGCAGCTCTGAAGAGAATGTTAGCAAAGAGGTAATCGAGACAGTGCAAACAGTACTCAAAGACAGGGAGAGCAAGCTCTACATTACTCTCTTGGCACTTTGGATGTGGGACATACAGCGAGATGTTTGCTGCTTTTGCGTTTGGCTGTTGGGAGATTTACAGCACAAAGATATCCAGTTGATTTGAAGCAGTTCCGAGAAAGTCTAAGCATAATCCTCACTTTTCCCTCCTGGCACTTTCCATGTGGGAGATATAGCAGGATGTATATTGGTTTTAGGAACTGTCCCCGGACAGTGTGGGCAGAAAAGTTCCTGGCTCCTTGAATGCCGTTTCTGGAGACAGTGCGATCAGTGTGGGAGATATGTCAAGATGTGTGTTGGTTTTGAGGACGGCTTTCTGGAGAGTCTTAGCAAAGAGGTCACAGGGATAATCAGAGCAATTCTCAGAGACACTGAGAACAAGGTCGACAATTCCTCCTGGCACTTTCCCTGTAGGAGATACTGCAAGACGTTTCTGTATATTGGGCACAGCGCTCTGCAGGGTGTTAGCAGAGACTTTCCCGGGACAGTGAAACCCTATGTCAGAGACACTGAGAAGAAGCCCCAAAGTTCCCTCCAGGCACTTTCACTGTGGGTGCCTTCTCCACGTGGTTCCTGGTTTCCCTGCAGCTCTGAAGAGAATGTTAGCAAAGAGGTAATCGGGACAGTGCAAACAGTACTCAAAGACAGGGAGAGCAAGCTCTCTCTTGGCACTTTGGATGTGGGACATACAGCGAGATGTTTGCTGCTTTTGCGTTTGGCTGTTGGGAGATTTACAGCACAAAGATATCTAGTTGATTTGAAGCAGTTCCGAGAAAGTCTAAGCATAATCCTCACTTTTCCCTCCTGGCACTTTCCCTGTAGGGGATACCGCAAGACGTTTCTGTATATTGGGCACAGCGCTCTGCAGGGTGTTAGCAGAGACTTTCCCGGGACAGTGAAACCCTATGTCAGAGACACTGAGAAGAAGCCCCAACGTTCCCTCCAGGCACTTTCAGTGTGGGTGCCTTCTCCACGTGGTTCCTGGTTTCACTGCAGCTCTGAAGAGAATGTTAGCAAAGAGGTAATCGGGACAGTGCAAACAGTACTCAAAGACAGGGAGAGCAAGCTCTACATTACTCTCTTGGCACTTTGGATGTGGGACATACAGCGAGATGTTTGCTGCTTTTGCATTTGGCTGTTGGGAGATTTACAGCACAAAGATATCCAGTTGATTTGAAGCAGTTCCGAGAAAGTCTAAGCATAATCCTCACTTTTCCCTCCTGGCACTTTCCATGTGGGAGATATAGCAGGATGTATATTGGTTTTAGGAACTGTCCCCGGACAGTGTGGGCAGAAAAGTTCCTGGCTCCTTGAATGGCGTTTCTGGAGACAGTGCGATCAGTGTGGGAGATATGTCAAGATGTGTGTTGGTTTTGAGGACGGCTTTCTGGAGAGTCTTAGCAAAGAGGTCACAGGGATAATCAGAGCAATTCTCAGAGACACTGAGAACAAGGTCGACAATTCCTCCTGGCACTTTCCCTGTAGGAGATACTGCAAGACGTTTCTGTATATTGGGCACAGCACTCTGCAGGGTGTTAGCAGAGACTTTCCCGGGACAGTGAAACCCTATGTCAGAGACACTGAGAAGAAGCCCCAAAGTTCCCTCCAGGCACATTCAGTCTGGGTGCCTTCTCCACGTGGTTCCTGGTTTCCCTGCAGCTCTGAAGAGAATGTTAGCAAAGAGGTAATCGGGACAGTGCAAACAGTACTCAAAGTCAGGGAGAGCAAGCTCTACATTACTCTCTTGGCACTTTGGATGTGGGACATACAGCGAGATGTTTGCTGCTTTTGCATTTGGCTGTTGGGAGATTTACAGCACAAAGATATCCAGTTGATTTGAAGCAGTTCCGAGAAAGTCTAAGCATAATCCTCACTTTTCCCTCCTGGCACTTTCCATGTGGGAGATATAGCAGGATGTATATTGGTTTTAGGAACTGTCCCCGGACAGTGTGGGCAGAAAAGTTCCTGGCTCCTTGAATGCCGTTTCTGGAGACAGTGCGATCAGTGTGGGAGATATGTCAAGATGTGTGTTGGTTTTGAGGACGGCTTTCTGGAGAGTCTTAACAAAGAGGTCACAGGGATAATCAGAGCAATTCTCAGAGACACTGAGAACAAGGTCGACAATTCCTCCTGGCACTTTCCCTGTAGGAGATACTGCAAGACGTTTCTGTATATTGGGCACAGCACTCTGCAGGGTGTTAGCAGAGACTTTCCCGGGACAGTGAAACCCTATGTCAGAGACACTGAGAAGAAGCCCCAAAGTTCCCTCCAGGCACTTTCAGTGTGGGTGCCTTCTCCACGTGGTTCCTGGTTTCCCTGCAGCTCTGAAGAGAATGTTAGCAAAGAGGTAATCGGGACAGTGCAAACAGTACTCAAAGACAGGGAGAGCAAGCTCTCTCTTGGCACTTTGGATGTGGGACATACAGCGAGATGTTTGCTGCTTTTGCGTTTGGCTGTTGGGAGATTTACAGCACAAAGATATCTAGTTGATTTGAAGCAGTTCCGAGAAAGTCTAAGCATAATCCTCACTTTTCCCTCCTGGCACTTTCCCTGTAGGAGATACCGCAAGACGTTTCTGTATATTGGGCACAGCGCTCTGCAGGGTGTTAGCAGAGACTTTCCCGGGACAGTGAAACCCTATGTCAGAGACACTGAGAAGAAGCCCCAATGTTCCCTCCAGGCACTTTCAGTGTGGGTGCCTTCTCCACGTGGTTCCTGGTTTCCCTGCAGCTCTGAAGAGAATGTTAGCAAAGAGGTAATCGGGACAGTGCAAACAGTACTCAAAGACAGGGAGATCAAGCTCTACATTACTCTCTTGGCACTTTGGATGTGGGACATACAGCGAGATGTTTGCTGCTTTTGCGTTTGGCTGTTGGGAGATTTACAGCACAAAGATATCCAGTTGATTTGAAGCAGTTCCGAGAAAGTCTAAGCATAATCCTCACTTTTCCCTCCTGGCACTTTCCATGTGGGAGATATAGCAGGATGTATATTGGTTTTAGGAACTGTCCCCGGTAAGTGTGGGCAGAAAAGTTCCTGGCTCCTTGAATGCCGTTTCTGGAGACAGTGCGATCAGTGTGGGAGATATGTCAAGATGTGTGTTGGTTTTGAGGACGGTTTTCTGGAGAGTCTTAGCAAAGAGATCACAGGGATAATCAGAGCAATTCTCAGAGACACTGAGAACAAGGTCGACAATTCCTCCTGGCACTTTCCCTGTAGGAGATACTGCAAGACGTTTCTGTATATTGGGCACAGCACTCTGCAGGGTGTTAGCAGAGACTTTCCCGGGACAGTGAAACCATATGTCAGAGACACTGAGAAGAAGCCCCAAAGTTCCCTCCAGGCACTTTCAGTGTGGGTGCCTTCTCCACGTGGTTCCTGGTTTCAGTGCAGCTCTGAAGAGAATGTTAGCAAAGAGGTAATCGGGACAGTGCAAACAGTACTCAAAGACAGGGAGAGCAAGCTCTCTCTTGGCACTTTGGATGTGGGACATACAGCGAGATGTTTGCTGCTTTTGCGTTTGGCTGTTGGGAGATTTACAGCACAAAGATATCCAGTTGATTTGAAGCAGTTCCGAGAAAGTCTAAGCATAATCCTCACTTTTCCCTCCTGGCACTTTCCCTGTAGGAGATACCGCAAGACGTTTCTGTATATTGGGCACAGCGCTCTGCAGGGTGTTAGTAGAGACTTTCCCGGGACAGTGAAACCCTATATCAGAGACACTGAGAAGAAGCCCCAACGTTCCTTCCAGGCACTTTCAGTGTGGGTGCCTTCTCCACGTGGTTCCTGGTTTCCCTGCAGCTCTAAAGAGAATGTTAGCAAAGATGTAATCGGGACAGTGCAAACAGTACTCAAAGACAGGGAGAGCAAGCTCTCTCTTGGCACTTTGGATGTGGGACATACAGCGAGATGTTTGCTGCTTTTACATTTGGCTGTTGGGAGATTTACAGCACAAAGATATCTAGTTGATTTGAAGCAGTTCAGAGAAAGTCTAAGCATAATCCTCACTTTTCCCTCCTGGAACTTTCCCTGTAGGAGATACCGCAAGGCGTTTCTGTATATTGGGCACAGCGCTCTGCAGGGTGTTAGCAGAGACTTTCCCGGGACAGTGAAACCCTATGTCAGAGACACTGAGAAGAAGCCCCAACGTTCCTTCCAGGCACTTTCAGTGTGGGTGCCTTCTCCACGTGGTTCCTGGTTTCACTGCAGCTCTGAAGAGAATGTTAGCAAAGAGGTAATCGAGACAGTGCAAACAGTACTCAAAGACAGGGAGAGCAAGCTCTACATTACTCTCTTGGCACTTTGGATGTGGGACATACAGCGAGATGTTTGCTGCTTTTGCGTTTGGCTGTTGGGAGATTTACAGCACAAAGATATCCAGTTGATTTGAAGCAGTTCCGAGAAAGTCTAAGCATAATCCTCACTTTTCCCTCCTGGCACTTTCCATGTGGGAGATATAGCAGGATGTATATTGGTTTTAGGAACTGTCCCCGGACAGTGTGGGCAGAAAAGTTCCTGGCTCCTTGAATGCCGTTTCTGGAGACAGTGCGATCAGTGTGGGAGATATGTCAAGATGTGTGTTGGTTTTGAGGACGGCTTTCTGGAGAGTCTTAGCAAAGAGGTCACAGGGATAATCAGAGCAATTCTCAGAGACACTGAGAACAAGGTCGACAATTCCTCCTGGCACTTTCCCTGTAGGAGATACTGCAAGACGTTTCTGTATATTGGGCACAGCGCTCTGCAGGGTGTTAGCAGAGACTTTCCCGGGACAGTGAAACCCTATGTCAGAGACACTGAGAAGAAGCCCCAATGTTCCCTCCAGGCACTTTCAGTGTGGGTGCCTTCTCCACGTGGTTCCTGGTTTCCCTGCAGCTCTGAAGAGAATGTTAGCAAAGAGGTAATCGGGACAGTGCAAACAGTACTCAAAGACAGGGAGATCAAGCTCTACATTACTCTCTTGGCACTTTGGATGTGGGACATACAGCGAGATGTTTGCTGCTTTTGCGTTTGGCTGTTGGGAGATTTACAGCACAAAGATATCCAGTTGATTTGAAGCAGTTCCGAGAAAGTCTAAGCATAATCCTCACTTTTCCCTCCTGGCACTTTCCATGTGGGAGATATAGCAGGATGTATATTGGTTTTAGGAACTGTCCCCGGTAAGTGTGGGCAGAAAAGTTCCTGGCTCCTTGAATGCCGTTTCTGGAGACAGTGCGATCAGTGTGGGAGATATGTCAAGATGTGTGTTGGTTTTGAGGACGGTTTTCTGGAGAGTCTTAGCAAAGAGATCACAGGGATAATCAGAGCAATTCTCAGAGACACTGAGAACAAGGTCGACAATTCCTCCTGGCACTTTCCCTGTAGGAGATACTGCAAGACGTTTCTGTATATTGGGCACAGCACTCTGCAGGGTGTTAGCAGAGACTTTCCCGGGACAGTGAAACCATATGTCAGAGACACTGAGAAGAAGCCCCAAAGTTCCCTCCAGGCACTTTCAGTGTGGGTGCCTTCTCCACGTGGTTCCTGGTTTCAGTGCAGCTCTGAAGAGAATGTTAGCAAAGAGGTAATCGGGACAGTGCAAACAGTACTCAAAGACAGGGAGAGCAAGCTCTCTCTTGGCACTTTGGATGTGGGACATACAGCGAGATGTTTGCTGCTTTTGCGTTTGGCTGTTGGGAGATTTACAGCACAAAGATATCCAGTTGATTTGAAGCAGTTCCGAGAAAGTCTAAGCATAATCCTCACTTTTCCCTCCTGGCACTTTCCCTGTAGGAGATACCGCAAGACGTTTCTGTATATTGGGCACAGCGCTCTGCAGGGTGTTAGTAGAGACTTTCCCGGGACAGTGAAACCCTATATCAGAGACACTGAGAAGAAGCCCCAACGTTCCTTCCAGGCACTTTCAGTGTGGGTGCCTTCTCCACGTGGTTCCTGGTTTCCCTGCAGCTCTAAAGAGAATGTTAGCAAAGATGTAATCGGGACAGTGCAAACAGTACTCAAAGACAGGGAGAGCAAGCTCTCTCTTGGCACTTTGGATGTGGGACATACAGCGAGATGTTTGCTGCTTTTACATTTGGCTGTTGGGAGATTTACAGCACAAAGATATCTAGTTGATTTGAAGCAGTTCAGAGAAAGTCTAAGCATAATCCTCACTTTTCCCTCCTGGAACTTTCCCTGTAGGAGATACCGCAAGGCGTTTCTGTATATTGGGCACAGCGCTCTGCAGGGTGTTAGCAGAGACTTTCCCGGGACAGTGAAACCCTATGTCAGAGACACTGAGAAGAAGCCCCAACGTTCCTTCCAGGCACTTTCAGTGTGGGTGCCTTCTCCACGTGGTTCCTGGTTTCACTGCAGCTCTGAAGAGAATGTTAGCAAAGAGGTAATCGAGACAGTGCAAACAGTACTCAAAGACAGGGAGAGCAAGCTCTACATTACTCTCTTGGCACTTTGGATGTGGGACATACAGCGAGATGTTTGCTGCTTTTGCGTTTGGCTGTTGGGAGATTTACAGCACAAAGATATCCAGTTGATTTGAAGCAGTTCCGAGAAAGTCTAAGCATAATCCTCACTTTTCCCTCCTGGCACTTTCCATGTGGGAGATATAGCAGGATGTATATTGGTTTTAGGAACTGTCCCCGGACAGTGTGGGCAGAAAAGTTCCTGGCTCCTTGAATGCCGTTTCTGGAGACAGTGCGATCAGTGTGGGAGATATGTCAAGATGTGTGTTGGTTTTGAGGACGGCTTTCTGGAGAGTCTTAGCAAAGAGGTCACAGGGATAATCAGAGCAATTCTCAGAGACACTGAGAACAAGGTCGACAATTCCTCCTGGCACTTTCCCTGTAGGAGATACTGCAAGACGTTTCTGTATATTGGGCACAGCGCTCTGCAGGGTGTTAGCAGAGACTTTCCCGGGACAGTGAAACCCTATGTCAGAGACACTGAGAAGAAGCCCCAAAGTTCCCTCCAGGCACTTTCACTGTGGGTGCCTTCTCCACGTGGTTCCTGGTTTCCCTGCAGCTCTGAAGAGAATGTTAGCAAAGAGGTAATCGGGACAGTGCAAACAGTACTCAAAGACAGGGAGAGCAAGCTCTCTCTTGGCACTTTGGATGTGGGACATACAGCGAGATGTTTGCTGCTTTTGCGTTTGGCTGTTGGGAGATTTACAGCACAAAGATATCTAGTTGATTTGAAGCAGTTCCGAGAAAGTCTAAGCATAATCCTCACTTTTCCCTCCTGGCACTTTCCCTGTAGGGGATACCGCAAGACGTTTCTGTATATTGGGCACAGCGCTCTGCAGGGTGTTAGCAGAGACTTTCCCGGGACAGTGAAACCCTATGTCAGAGACACTGAGAAGAAGCCCCAACGTTCCCTCCAGGCACTTTCAGTGTGGGTGCCTTCTCCACGTGGTTCCTGGTTTCACTGCAGCTCTGAAGAGAATGTTAGCAAAGAGGTAATCGGGACAGTGCAAACAGTACTCAAAGACAGGGAGAGCAAGCTCTACATTACTCTCTTGGCACTTTGGATGTGGGACATACAGCGAGATGTTTGCTGCTTTTGCATTTGGCTGTTGGGAGATTTACAGCACAAAGATATCCAGTTGATTTGAAGCAGTTCCGAGAAAGTCTAAGCATAATCCTCACTTTTCCCTCCTGGCACTTTCCATGTGGGAGATATAGCAGGATGTATATTGGTTTTAGGAACTGTCCCCGGACAGTGTGGGCAGAAAAGTTCCTGGCTCCTTGAATGCCGTTTCTGGAGACAGTGCGATCAGTGTGGGAGATATGTCAAGATGTGTGTTGGTTTTGAGGACGGCTTTCTGGAGAGTCTTAGCAAAGAGGTCACAGGGATAATCAGAGCAATTCTCAGAGACACTGAGAACAAGGTCGACAATTCCTCCTGGCACTTTCCCTGTAGGAGATACTGCAAGACGTTTCTGTATATTGGGCACAGCACTCTGCAGGGTGTTAGCAGAGACTTTCCCGGGACAGTGAAACCCTATGTCAGAGACACTGAGAAGAAGCCCCAAAGTTCCCTCCAGGCACATTCAGTCTGGGTGCCTTCTCCACGTGGTTCCTGGTTTCCCTGCAGTTCTGAAGAGAATGTTAGCAAAGAGGTAATCAAGACAGTGCAAACAGTACTCAAAGTCAGGGAGAGCAAGCTCTACATTACTCTCTTGGCACTTTGGATGTGGGACATACAGCGAGATGTTTGCTGCTTTTGCATTTGGCTGTTGGGAGATTTACAGCACAAAGATATCCAGTTGATTTGAAGCAGTTCCGAGAAAGTCTAAGCATAATCCTCACTTTTCCCTCCTGGCACTTTCCATGTGGGAGATATAGCAGGATGTATATTGGTTTTAGGAACTGTCCCCGGACAGTGTGGGCAGAAAAGTTCCTGGCTCCTTGAATGCCGTTTCTGGAGACAGTGCGATCAGTGTGGGAGATATGTCAAGATGTGTGTTGGTTTTGAGGACGGCTTTCTGGAGAGTCTTAACAAAGAGGTCACAGGGATAATCAGAGCAATTCTCAGAGACACTGAGAACAAGGTCGACAATTCCTCCTGGCACTTTCCCTGTAGGAGATACTGCAAGACGTTTCTGTATATTGGGCACAGCACTCTGCAGGGTGTTAGCAGAGACTTTCCCGGGACAGTGAAACCCTATGTCAGAGACACTGAGAAGAAGCCCCAAAGTTCCCTCCAGGCACTTTCACTGTGGGTGCCTTCTCCACGTGGTTCCTGGTTTCCCTGCAGCTCTGAAGAGAATGTTAGCAAAGAGGTAATCGGGACAGTGCAAACAGTACTCAAAGACAGGGAGAGCAAGCTCTCTCTTGGCACTTTGGATGTGGGACATACAGCGAGATGTTTGCTGCTTTTGCGTTTGGCTGTTGGGAGATTTACAGCACAAAGATATCTAGTTGATTTGAAGCAGTTCCGAGAAAGTCTAAGCATAATCCTCACTTTTCCCTCCTGGCACTTTCCCTGTAGGAGATACCGCAAGACGTTTCTGTATATTGGGCACAGCGCTCTGCAGGGTGTTAGCAGAGACTTTCCCGGGACAGTGAAACCCTATGTCAGAGACACTGAGAAGAAGCCCCAATGTTCCCTCCAGGCACTTTCAGTGTGGGTGCCTTCTCCACGTGGTTCCTGGTTTCCCTGCAGCTCTGAAGAGAATGTTAGCAAAGAGGTAATCGGGACAGTGCAAACAGTACTCAAAGACAGGGAGAGAAAGCTCTACATTACTCTCTTGGCACTTTGGATGTGGGACATACAGCGAGATGTTTGCTGCTTTTGCATTTGGCTGTTTGGAGATTTACAGCACAAAGATATCCAGTTGATTTGAAGCAGTTCCGAGAAAGTCTAAGCATAATCCTCACTTTTCCCTCCTGGCACTTTCCATGTGGGAGATATAGCAGGATGTATATTGGTTTTAGGAACTGTCCCCGGACAGTGTGGGCAGAAAAGTTCCTGGCTCCTTGAATGCTGTTTCTGTAGACAGTGCGATCAGTGTGGGAGATATGTCAAGATGTGTGTTGGTTTTGAGGACAGCTTTCTGGAGAGTCTTAGCAAAGAGGTCACAGGGATAATCAGAGCAATTCTCAGAGACACTGAGAACAAGGTCGACAATTCCTACTGGCACTTTCCCTGTAGGAGATACCGCAAGACATTTCTGTATATTGGGCACAGCGCTCTGCAGGGTGTTAGCAGAGACTTTCCCGGGACAGTGAAACCCTATGTCAGAGACACTGAGAAGAAGCCCCAAAGTTCCCTCCAGGCACATTCAGTCTGGGTGCCTTCTCCACGTGGTTCCTGGTTTCACTGCAGCTCTGAAGAGAATGTTAGCAAAGAGGTAATCTAGACAGTGCAAACAGTACTCAAAGACAGGGAGAGCAAGCTCTACATTACTCTCTTGGCACTTTGGATGTGGGACATACAGCGAGATGTTTGCTGCTTTTGCATTTGGCTGTTGGGAGATTTACAGCACAAAGATATCCAGTTGATTTGAAGCAGTTCCGAGAAAGTCTAAGCATAATCCTCACTTTTCCCTCCTGGCACTTTCCATGTGGGAGATATAGCAGGATGTATATTGGTTTTAGGAACTGTCCCCGGACAGTGTGGGCAGAAAAGTTCCTGGCTCCTTGAATGCCGTTTCTGGAGACAGTGCGAACAACGTGGGAGATATGTCAAGATGTGTGTTGGTTTTGAGGACGGCTTTCTGGAGAGTCTTAGCAAAGAGGTCACAGGGATAATCAGAGCAATTCTCAGAGACACTGAGAACAAGGTCGACAATTCCTCCTGGCACTTTCCCTGTAGGAGATACTGCAAGACGTTTCTGTATATTGGGCACAGCACTCTGCAGGGTGTTAGCAGAGACTTTCCCGGGACAGTGAAACCCTATGTCAGAGACACTGAGAAGAAGCCCCAATGTTCCCTCCAGGCACTTTCAGTGTGGGTGCCTTCTCCACGTTGTTCCTGGTTTCACTGCAGCTCTGAAGAGAATGTTAGCAAAGAGGTAATCGGGACAGTGCAAACAGTACTCAAAGACAGGGAGAGCAAGCTCTACATTACTCTCTTGGCACTTTGGATGTGGGACATACAGCGAGATGTTTGCTGCTTTTGCGTTTGGCTGTTGGGAGATTTACAGCACAAAGATATCCAGTTGATTTGAAGCAGTTCAGAGAAAGTCTAAGCATAATCCTCACTTTTCCCTCCTGGCACTTTCCCTGCAGGGGATACCGCAAGACGTTTCTGTATATTGGGCACAGCGCTCTGCAGGGTGTTAGCAGAGACTTTCCCGGGACAGTGAAACCCTATGTCAGAGACACTGAGAAGAAGCCCCAACGTTCCTTCCAGGCACTTTCAGTGTGGGTGCCTTCTCCACGTGGTTCCTGGTTTCACTGCAGCTCTGAAGAGAATGTTAGCAAAGAGGTAATCGGGACAGTGCAAACAGTACTCAAAGACAGGGAGAGCAAGCTCTCTCTTGGCACTTTGGATGTGGGACATACAGCGAGATGTTTGCTGCTTTTGCGTTTGGCTGTTGGGAGATTTACAGCACAAAGATATCTAGTTGATTTGAAGCAGTTCAGAGAAAGTCTAAGCATAATCCTCACTTTTCCCTCCTGGCACTTTCCATGTGGGAGATATAGCAGGATGTATATTGGTTTTAGGAACTGTCCCCGGACAGTGTGGGCAGAAAAGTTCCTGGCTCCTTGAATGCCGTTTCTGGAGACAGTGCGAACAACGTGGGAGATATGTCAAGATGTGTGTTGGTTTTGAGGACGGCTTTCTGGAGAGTCTTAGCAAAGAGGTCACAGGGATAATCAGAGCAATTCTCAGAGACACTGAGAACAAGGTCGACATATCCTCCTGGCACTTTCCCTGTAGGAGACACTGCAAGACGTTTCTGTATATTGGGCACAGCGCTCTGCAGGGTGTTAGCAGAGACTTTCCCGGGACAGTGAAACCCTATATCAGAGACACTGAGAAGAAGCCCCAATGTTCCCTCCAGGCACTTTCAGTGTGGGTGCCTTCTCCACGTGGTTCCTGGTTTCCCTGCAGCTCTAAAGAGAATGTTAGCAAAGAGGTAATCGGGACAGTGCAAACAGTACTCAAAGACAGGGAGAGCAAGCTCTACATTACTCTCTTGGCACTTTGGATGTGGGACATACAGCGAGATGTTTGCTGCTTTTGCGTTTGGCTGTTGGGAGATTTACAGCACAAAGATATCCAGTTGATTTGAAGCAGTTCCGAGAAAGTCTAAGCTTTAGAACAAGGCACAGTTTTCCCTGCTGGCTCTTTGGGCGTGGGACCAATCTCCACCCATATGGCCATTTTTATGCCTGGCGCGGCGCCAAGTGGGAAAGGGTGGTTTTGAGGCTGAAGGCAGCAGGAAAGCCTGCAGCCCCCAGGTCTGTGGGGCCACGCAAGCGGTTCCCAAAGAGCTTTAGAACAAGGCATAGTTTTCCCTGCTGGCTCTTTGGGCGTGGGACCAATCTCCAGACATATGGCCATTTTTGTGCCTGGCGCGGCGCCAAGTGGGAAAGGGTGGTTTTGAGGCTGAAGGCAGCAGGAAAGCCTGCAGCCCCCAGGTGTGTGGGGCTACGCAAGCGGTTCCCAAAGAGCTTTAGAACAAGGCATAGTTTTCCCTGCTGGCTCTTTGGGCGTCGGACCAATCTCCAGACATATGGCCATTTTTGGGCCTGGCGCGGCGCCAAGTGGGAAAGGGTGGTTTTGAGGCTGAAGGCAGCAGGAAAGCCTGCAGCCCCCAGGTCTGTGGGGCCACGCAAGCGGTTCCCAAAGAGCTTTAGAACAAGGCATAGTTTTCCCTGCTGGCTCTTTGGGCGTGGGACCAATCTCCAGACATATGGCCATTTTTGGGCCTGGCGCGGCGCCAAGTGGGAAAGGGTGGTTTTGAGGCTGAAGGCAGCAGGAGAGCTTGCAGCCCCCAGGTCTCTGGGGCTTCGCAAGCGATTCCCAAAGAGCTTTAGAACAAGGCATAGTTTTCCCTGCTGGCTCTTTGGGAAAGGGACCAGTCTCCAGACATATGGCCATTTTTGGGCCTGGCGCGGCGCCAAGTGGGAAAGGGTGGTTTTGAGGCTGAAGGCAGCAGGAAAGCCTGCAGCCCGCAGGTGTGTGGGGCTATGCAAGCGGTTCCCAAAGAGCTTTAGAACAAGGCATAGTTTTCCCTGCTGGCTCTTTGGGCGTGGGACCAATCTCCAGACATATGGCCATTTTTGGGCCTGGCGTGACGGCATGTGGGAAAGGCTGGTTTTGAGGCTGAAGGCAGCAGGAAAGCCTGCAGCCCCCAGGTGTGTGGGGCTACGCAAGCGGTTCCCAAAGAGCTTTAGAACAAGGCATAGTTTTCCCTGCTGGCTCTTTGGGCGTGGAACCAATCTTCAGATATATGGCCATTTTTGGGCCTGGCGCGGCGCCAAGTGGGAAAGGGTTGTTTTGAGGCTCAAGAGAGCAGGAAAGCCTGCAGCCCCCAGGTGTGTGGGGCTACGCAAGCGGTTCCCAAAGAGCTTTAGAACAAGGCATAGTTTTCCCTGCTGGCTCTTTGGGCGTGGGACCAACCTCCAGACATATGGCCATTTTTGGGCCTGGCGTGACGCCATGTGGGAAAGGGTGGTTTTGAGGCTTCAGGTGCCAGAAAAACCTGCAACCCCCAGGTGTGTGGGGCTACGCAAGCGGTTCCCAAAGAGCTTTAGAACAAGGCATAGTTTTCCCTGCTGGCTCTTTGGGCGTGGGACCAGTCTCCAGACATATGGCCATTTTTGGGCCTCGCGCGGGGCCAAGTGGGATAGGGTGATTTTGAGGCTGAAGAGAGCAGGAAAGCCTGCAGCCCCCAGGTGTGTGCGGCTACGCAAGAGGTTCCCAAAGAGCTTTAGAACAAGGCATAGTTTTCCCTGCTGGCTCTTTGGGCGTAGGACCAATCTCCAGACATATGGCCATTTTTGGGCCTGGCGTGATGCCATGTGGGAAAGGGTGGTTTTGAGGCTGAAGGCAGCAGGAAAGTCTGCAGCACCCACGTCTGTGGGGCTACGCAAGTGGTTCCCTAGGAGCTTTAGAACAAGGCATAGTTTTCCCTGCTGGCTCTTTGGGCGTGGGACCAACCTCCAGACATATGGCCATTTTTGTGCCTGGCGTGACGCAATGTGGGAAAGGGTGGTTTTCAGGCCGAAGGCAGCAGGAAAGCCTGCAGCCCCCAGGTGTGTGGGGCTACGCAAGCGGTTCCCAAAGAGCTTTAGAACAAGGCATAGTTTTCCCTGCTTGCTCTTTGGGCGTGGGACCAACCTCCAGACATATGGCCATTTTTGTGCCTGGCGTGACGCCATGTGGGAAAGGGTGGTTTTGAGGCTGAAGGTGCCAGAAAAGCCTGCAGCCCCCAGGTCTGTGGGGCTACGCAAGCGGTTCCCAAAGAGCTTTAGAACAAGGCATAGTTTTCCCTGCTGGCTCTTTGAGCGTGGGACCAGTCTCCAGACATATGGCCATTTTTGGGCCTGGCGCGGGGCCAAGTGGGAAAGGGTGGTTTTGAGGCTGAAGGTGCCAGAAAAGCCTGCAGCCCCCAGGTGTGTGGGTCTACGCAAGCGGTTCCCAAAGAGCTTTAGAACAAGGCATAGTTTTCCCTGCTGGCTCTTTGGGCGTGGGACCAGTCTCCAGACATATGGCCATTTTTGGGCCTGGCGCGGCGCCAAGTGGGAAAGGGTGTTTTTGAGGCTGAAGGCAGCAGGAAAGCCTGCAGCCCCCAGGTGTGTGGGGCTACGCAAGCGGTTCCCAAAGAGCTTTAGAACAAGGCATAGTTTTCCCTGCTGGCTCTTTGGGCGTGGGACCAATCTCCAGACATATGGCCATTTTTGGGCCTGGCGTGACACCAAGTGGGAAAGGGTGGTTTTGAGGATGAAGGCAGCAGGAAAGTCTGCAGCACCCACGTCTGTGGGGCTACGCAAGTGGTTCCCTAGGAGCTTTAGAACAAGGCATAGTTTTCCCTGCTGGCTCTTTGGGCGTGGGACCAGCCTCCAGACATATGGCCATTTTTGGGCCTGGCGCGGCGCCAAGTGGGAAAGGGTGCCTTTGAGGCTGAAGAGAGCAGGAAAGCCTGCAGCCCCCAGGTGTGTGGGGCTACGCAAGCGGTTCCCAAAGAGCTTTAGAACAAGGCATAGTTTTCCCTGCTGGCTCTTTGAGCGTGGGACCAACCTCCAGACATATGGCCATTTTTGGGCCTGGCGCGGGGCCAAGTGGGAAAGGGTGGTTTTGAGGCTGAAGGCAGCAGGAAAGCCTGCACCCCCTAGGTGTGTGGGGCTACGCAAGCGGTTCCCAAAGAGCTTTAGAACAAGGCATAGTTTTCCCTGCTGGCTCTTTGAGCGTGGGACCAGTCTCCAGACATATGGCCATTTTTGTGCCTGGCGTGACGCCATGTGGGAAAGGGTGGTTTTGAGGCTGAAGGCAGCAGGAAAGCCTGCAGTCCCCAGGTGTGTTGGGCTACGCAAGCCGTTCCCAAAGAGCTTTAGAACAAGGCATAGTTTTCCCTGCTGGCTCTTTGGGCGTGGGACCAGTCTCCAGACATATGGCCATTTTTGGGCCTGGCGCAGCGCCAAGTGGGAAAGGTTGTTTTTGAGGCTGAAGGCAGCAGTAAAGCTTGCAGCCCCCAGGTCTGTGGGGCTACGCAAGCGGTTCCCAAAGAGCTTTAGAACAAGGCATAGTTTTCCCTGCTGGCTCTTTGGGCGTCGGACCAATCTCCAGACATATGGCCATTTTTGGGCCTGGCATGACGCCATGTGGGAAAGGGTTGTTTTGAGGCTGAAGGCAGCAGAAAAGCCTGCAGCCCCCAGGTCTGTGCGGCTACGCAAGCGGTTCCCAAAGAGCTTTAGAACAAGGCATAGTTTTCCCTGCTGGCTCTTTGGGCGTGGGACCAGTCTCCAGACATATGGCCATTTTTGGGCCTCGCGCGGGGCCAAGTGGGATAGGGTGATTTTGAGGCTGAAGAGAGCAGGAAAGCCTGCAGCCCCCAGGTGTGTGGGGCTACGCAAGCGGTTCCCAAAGAGCTTTAGAACAAGGCATAGTTTTCCCTGCTAGCTCTTTGGGCGTGGGACCAGTCTCAAGACATATGGCCATTTTTGGGCCTGGCGTGACGCCATGTGGGGAAGGGTGGTTTTGAGGATGAAGGCAGCAGGAAAGTCTGCAGCACCCACGTCTGTGGGGCTACGCAAGTGGTTCCCTAGGAGCTTTAGAACAAGGCATAGTTTTCCCTGCTGGCTCTTTGGGCGTGGGACCAGCCTCCAGACATATGGCCATTTTTGGGCCTGGCGCGGCACCAAGTCGGAAAGGGTGGTTTTGAGGCCGAACGCAGCAGGAAAGCCTGCAGCCCCCAGGTCTGTGCGGCTACGCAAGCGGTTCCCAAAGAGCTTTAGAACAAGGCATAGTTTTCCCTGCTGGCTCTTTCGGCGTGGGACCAATCTCCAGACATATGGCCATTTTTGTGCCTGGCGTGACACCAAGTGGGAAAGAGTGATTTTGAGGCTGAAGGCAGCAGGAAGGTCTGCAGCCCCCAGGTGTGTGGGGCTACGCAAGCGGTTCCCAAAGAGCTTTAGAACAAGGCATAGTTTTCCCTGCTGGCTCTTTGAGCGTGGGACCAGTCTCCAGACATATGGCCATTTTTGGGCCTCGCGCGGGGCCAAGTGGGAAAGGGTGGTTTTGAGGCTGAAGGCAGCAGGAAAGCCTGCAGCCCCCAGGTGTGTGGGGCTACGCAAGCGGTTCCCAAAGAGCTTTAGAACAAGGCATAGTTTTCCCTGCTGGCTCTTTGGGCGTGGGACCAGTCTCCAGACATATGGCCATTTTTGTGCCTGGCGTGACGCCATGTGGGAAAGGGTGGTTTTGAGGCTGAAGGCAGCAGGAAAGCCTGCAGCCCCCAGGTGTGTGGGGCTACGCAAGCGGTTCCCAAAGAGCTTTAGAACAAGGCATAGTTTTCCCTGCTGGCTCTTTGGGCGTGGGACCAGTCTCCAGACATATGGCCATTTTTCTGCCTGGCGTGACGCCATGTGGGAAAGGGTGGCTTTGAGGCTGCAGGTGCCAGAAAAGCCTGCAGCCCCCAGGTGTGTGGGGCTACGCAAGCGGTTCCCAAAGAGCTTTACAACAAGGCATAGTTTTCCTTGCTGGCTCTGTGGCCGTGGGACCAGTCTCCAGACATATGGCCATTTTTGGGCCTGGCGTGGCGCCAAGTGGGAAAGGGTGGTTTTGAGGCTGAAGGCAGCAGGAAAGCCTGCAGCCCCCAGGTGTGTGGGTCTACGCAAGCGGTTCCCAAAGAGCTTTAGAACAAGGCATAGTTTTCCCTGCTGGCTCTTTGGGCGTGGGACCAGTCTCCAGACATATGGCCATTTTTGGGCCTGGCGCGGCGCCAAGTGGGAAAGGGTGTTTTTGAGGCTGAAGGCAGCAGGAAAGCTTGCAGCCCCCAGGTGTGTGGGGCTACGCAAGCGGTTCCCAAAGAGCTTTAGAACAAGGCATAGTTTTCCCTGCTGGCTCTTTGGGCGTGGGACCAACCTCCAGACATATGGCCATTTTTGTGCCTGGCGTGACGCCATGTAGGAAAGGGTGGTTTTGAGGCTGAAGGCAGCAGGAAAGCCTGCAGCCCCCAGGTGTGTGGGGCTACGCAAGCGGTTCCCAAAGAGCTTTAGAACAAGGCATAGTTTTCCCTGCTGGCTCTTTGGGCGTGGGACCAACCTCCAGACATATGGCCATTTTTGGGCCTGGCGCAGCGCCAAGTGGGAAAGGGTGGTTTTGAGTCTGAAGGCAGTAGGAAAGCCTGTACCCCCCAGGTGTGTGGGGCTACGCAAGCGGTTCCCAAAGAGCTTTAGAACAAGGCATAGTTTTCCCTGCTGGCTCTTTGGGCGTGGGACCAATCTCCACACATATGGCCATTTTTGTGCCTGTCGTGACACCATGTGGGAAAGGGTGGTTTGGAGGCTGCAGGTGCCAGAAAAGCCTGCAGCCCCCAGGTGTGTGGGGCTACGCAAGCGGTTCCCAAAGAGCTTTAGAACAAGGCATAGTTTTCCCTGCTGGCTCTTTCGGCGTGGGACCAATCTCCAGACTTATGGCCATTTTTGGGCCTGGCGTGACACCAAGTGGGAAAGGGTGGTTTTGAGGCTGAAGGCAGCAGGAATGTCTGCAGCCCCCAGGTGTGTGGGGCTACGCAAGCGGTTCCCAAAGAGCTTTAGAACAAGGCATAGTTTTCCCTGCTGGCTCTTTGGGCGTGGGACCAATCTCCACACATATTGCCATTTTTGTGCCTGTCGTGACACCATGTGGGAAAGGGTGGTTTTGAGGCTGCAGGTGGCAGAAAAGCCTGCAGCCCCCAGGTGTGAGGGGCTACGCAAGCGGTTCCCAAAGAGCTTTAGAACAAGGCATAGTTTTCCCTGCTGGCTCTTTGGGCGTGGGACCAGTCTCCAGACATATGGCCATTTTTGGGCCTCGCGCAGCGCCATGTGGGAAAGGGTGGTTTTGAGGCTGAAGGCAGCAGGAAAGCCTGCAGCCCCCAGGTCTGTGGGGCTACGCAAGCAGTTCCCAAAGAGCTTTAGAACAAGGCATAGTTTTCCCTGCTGGCTCTTTGGGCGTGGGACCAGTCTCCAGACATATGGCCATTTTTGGGCCTGGCGCGGCGCCAAGTGGGAAAGGGTGCCTTTGAGGCTGAAGAGAGCAGGAAAGCCTGCAGCCCCCAGGTGTGTGGGGCTACGCAAGCGGTTCCCAAAGAGCTTTAGAACAAGGCATAGTTTTCCCTGCTGGCTCTTTGGGCGTCGGACCAATCTCCAGACATATGGGCATTTTTGAGCCTGGCGCGGCACCTAGTGGGAAAGGGTGGTTTTGAGGCCGAAGGCAGCAGGAAAGCCTGCAGCCCCCAGGTGTGTGGGGCTACGCAAGCAGTTCCCAAAGAGCTTTAGAACAAGGCATAGTTTTCCCTGCTGCTCTTTGGGCGTGGGACCAATCTGCAGACATATGGCCATTTTTGGGCCTGGTGCGGCGCCAAGAGGGAAAGGGTGGTTTTGAGGCTGAAAGCAGCAGGAAAGCCTGCAGCCCCCAGGTGTGTGGGGCTACGCAAGCGGTTCCCAAAGAGCTTTAGAACAAGGCATAGTTTTCCCTGCTGGCTCTTTCGGCGTGGGACCAACCTCCAGACATATGGCCATTTTTGAGCCTGGCGCGGCGCCAAGTGGGAAAGGGTGGTTTTGAGGCTGAAGGCAGCAGGAAAGCCTGCAGCCCCCAGGTCTGTGCGGCTACGCAAGCGGTTCCCAAAGAGCTTTAGAACAAGGCATAGTTTTCCCTGCTGGCTCTTTGGGCGTGGGACCAGTCTCCAGACATATGGCCATTTTTGTGCCTGGCGCGGCGCCAAGTGGGAAAGGGTGGTTTTGAGGCTGAAGGCAGCAGGAAAGCTTGCAGCCCCCTGGTCTGTGGGGCTACGCAAGCCGTTCCCAAAAAGCTTTAGAACAAGGCATAGTTTTCCCTGCTGGCTCTTTGGGCGTCGGACCAATCTCCAGCCATATGGCCATTTTTGGGCCTGGCGTGACGCCATGTGGGAAAGGGTGGTTTTCAGGCTGAAGGCAGCAGGAAAGCCTGCAGCCCCCAGGTGTGTGGGGCTATGCAAGCGGTTCCCAAAGAGCTTTAGAACAAGGCATAGTTTTCCCTGCTGGCTCTATGGGCATGGGACCAGTCTCCAGACATATGGCCATTTTTGGGCCTGGCGCGGCACCAAGTGGGAAAGGGTGCCTCTGAGGCTGAAGAGAGCAGGAAAGCCTGCAGCCCCCAGGTGTGTGGGGCTACGCAAGCGGTTCCCAAAGAGCTTTAGAACAAGGCATAGTTTTCCCTGCTGACTCTTTGGGCGTGGGACCAATCTCCAGACATATGGGCATTTTTGGGCCTGGCGTGGCGCCAAGTGGGAAAGGGTGATTTTGAGGCTGAAGGCAGCAGGAAAGCCTGCAGCCCCAAGGTCTGTGGGGCTACGCAAGCGGTTCCCAAAGAGGTTTAGAACAAGGCATAGTTTTCCCTGCTGGCTCTTTGGGCGTGTGACCAATCTCCAGACATATGGCCATTTCTGGGCCTGGTGTCACGCCATGTGGGAAAGGGTGGTTTTGAGGCTGAAGGCAGCAGGAAAGCCTGCAGCCCCCAGGTGTGTGGGGCTACGCAAGCGGTTCCCAAAGAGCTTTAGAACAAGGCATAGTTTTCCCTGCTGGCTCTTTGGGCGTGGGACCAATCTCCAGACATATGGCCATTTTTGGGCCTGGCGTGACGCCATGTGCGAAAGGGTGGTTTTGAGGCTGAAGGCAGCAGGAAAGCCTGCAGCCCCCAGGTCTGTGGGGCTACGCAAGCGGTTCCCAAAGAGCTTTAGAACAAGGCATAGTTTTCCCTGCTGGCTCTTTGGGCGTGGGACCAGTCTCCAGACATATGGCCATTTTTGTGCCTGGCGTGACGCCATGTGGGAAAGGGTGCCTCTGAGGCTGAAGAGAGCAGGAAAGCCTGCAGCCCCCAGGTGTGTGGGGCTACGCAAGCGGTTCCCAAAGAGCTTTAGAACAAGGCATAGTTTTCCCTGCTGCTCTTTGGGCGTGGGACCAATCTGCAGACATATGGCCATTTTTGGGCCTGGTGCGGCGCCAAGTGGGAAAGGGTGGTTTTGAGGCTGAAGGCAGCAGGAAAGCCTGCAGCCCCCAGGTGTGTGGGGCTACGCAAGCGGTTCCCAAAGAGCTTTAGAACAAGGCATAGTTTTCCCTGCTGGCTCTTTCGGCGTGGGACCAACCTCCAGACATATGGCCATTTTTGAGCCTGGCGCGGCACCAAGTGGGAAAGGGTGGTTTTGAGGCTGAAGGCAGCAGGAAAGCCTGCAGCCCCCAGGTCTGTGCGGCTACGCAAGCGGTTCACAAAGAGCTTTAGAACAAGGCATAGTTTTCCCTGCTGGCTCTTTGGGCGTGGGACCAGTCTCCAGACATATGGCCATTTTTGTGCCTGGCGCGGCGCCAAGTGGGAAAGGGTGGTTTTGAGGCTGAAGGCAGCAGGAAAGCTTGCAGCCCCCTGGTCTGTGGGGCTACGCAAGCCGTTCCCAAAAAGCTTTAGAACAAGGCATAGTTTTCCCTGCTGGCTCTTTGGGCGTCGGACCAATCTCCAGACATATGGCCATTTTTGTGCCTGTCGTGACGCCATGTGGGAAAGGGTGGTTTTCAGGCTGAAGGCAGCAGGAAAGCCTGCAGCCCGCAGGTGTGTGGGGCTATGCAAGCGGTTCCCAAAGAGCTTTAGAACAAGGCATATTTTTCCCTGCTGGCTCTATGGGCGTGGGACCAGTCTCCAGACATATGGCCATTTTTGGGCCTGGCGCGGCACCAAGTGGGAAAGGGTGCCTCTGAGGCTGAAGAGAGCAGGAAAGCCTGCAGCCCCCAGGTGTGTGGGGCTACGCAAGCGGTTCCCAAAGAGCTTTAGAACAAGGCATAGTTTTCCCTGCTGGCTCTTTGGGCGTCGGACCAATCTCCAGACATATGGTCATTTTTGGGCCTGGCGCGGCGCCAAGTCGGAAAGGGTGGTTTTGAGGCTGAAAGCAGCAGGAAAGCCTGCAGCCCCCAGGTGTGTGGGGCTACGCAAGCGGTTCCCAAAGAGCTTTAGAACAAGGCATAGTTTTCCCTGCTGGCTCTTTCGGCGTGGGACCAACCTCCAGACATATGGCCATTTTTGAGCCTGGCGCGGCACCAAGTGGGAAAGGGTGGTTTTGAGGCTGAAGGCAGCAGGAAAGCCTGCAGCCCCCAGGTCTGTGCGGCTACGCAAGCGGTTCCCAAAGAGCTTTAGAACAAGGCATAGTTTTCCCTGCTGGCTCTTTGGGCGTGGGACCAGTCTCCAGACATATGGCCATTTTTGTGCCTGGCGCGGCGCCAAGTGGGAAAGGGTGGTTTTGAGGCTGAAGGCAGCAGGAAAGCTTGCAGCCCCCTGGTCTGTGGGGCTACGCAAGCGGTTCCCAAAGAGCTTTAGAACAAGGCATAGTTTTCCCTGCTGGCTCTATGGGCGTGGGACCAGTCTCCAGACATATGGCCATTTTTGGGCCTGGCGCGGCACCAAGTGGGAAAGGGTGCCTCTGAGGCTGAAGAGAGCAGGAAAGCCTGCAGCCCCCAGGTGTGTGGGGCTACGCAAGCGGTTCCCAAAGAGCTTTAGAACAAGGCATAGTTTTCCCTGCTGACTCTTTGGGCGTGGGACCAATCTCCAGACATATGGTCATTTTTGGGCCTGGCGTGGCGCCAAGTGGGAAAGGGTGGTTTTGAGGCTGAAGGCAGCAGGAAAGCCTGCAGCCCCCAGGTGTGTGGGGCTACGCAAGCGGTTCCCAAAGAGCTTTAGAACAAGGCATAGTTTTCCCTGCTGGCTCTTTGGGCGTGGGACCAATCTCCAGACATATGGCCATTTTTGTGCCTGGCGTGACGCCATGTGCGAAAGGGTGGTTTTGAGGCTGAAGGCAGCAGGAAAGCCTGCAGCCCCCAGGTGTGTGGGGCTACGCAAGCGGTTCCCAAAGAGCTTTAGAACAAGGCATAGTTTTCCCTGCTGGCTCTTTGGGCGTGGGACCAACCTCCAGACATATGGCCATTTTTGTGCCTGGCGTGACGCCATGTGGGAAAGGGTGGTTTTGAGGCTGAAGGCAGCAGGAAAGCCTGCAGCCCCCAGGTGTGTGGGGCTACGCAAGGCGTTTCCAAAGAGCTTTAGTACAAGGCATAGTTTTCCCTGCTGGCTCTTTGGGCGTGGGACCAATCTCCAGACATATGGCCATTTTTGTGCCTGGCGTGACACCAAGTGGGAAAGGGTGGTTTTGAGGCTGAAGGCAGCAGGAAGGTCTGCAGCCCCCAGGTGTGTGGGGCTACGCAAGCGGTTCCCAAAGAGCTTTAGAACAAGGCATAGTTTTCCCTGCTGGCTCTTTGAGCGTGGGACCAGTCTCCAGACATATGGCCATTTTTGGGCCTCGCGCAGCGCCAAGTGGGAAAGGGTGGTTTTGAGGCTGAAGGCAGCAGGAAAGCCTGCAGCCCCCAGGTGTGTGGGGCTACGCAAGCAGTTCCCAAAGAGCTTTAGAACAAGGCATAGTTTTCCCTGCTGGCTCTTTGGGCGTGGGACCAGTCTCCAGACATATGGCCATTTTTGGGCCTGGCGCGGCGCCAAGTGGGAAAGGGTGCCTTTGAGGCTGAAGAGAGCAGGAAAGCCTGCAGCCCCCAGGTGTGTGGGGCTACGCAAGCGGTTCCCAAAGAGCTTTAGAACAAGGCATAGTTTTCCCTGCTGGCTCTTTGGGCGTGGGACCAACCTCCAGACATATGGCCATTTTTGAGCCTGGCGCGGCACCAAGTGGGAAAGGGTGGTTTTGAGGCTGAAGGCAGCAGGAAAGCCTGCAGCCCCCAGGTCTGTGCGGCTACGCAAGCGGTTCCCAAAGAGCTTTAGAACAAGGCATAGTTTTCCCTGCTGGCTCTTTGGGCGTGGGACCAGTCTCCAGACATATGGCCATTTTTGGGCCTGGCGCGGCGCCAAGTGGGAAAGGGTGGTTTTGAGGCTGAAGGCAGCAGGAAAGCTTGCAGCCCCCTGGTCTGTGGGGCTACGCAAGCCGTTCCCAAAAAGCTTTAGAACACGGCATAGTTTTCCCTGCTGGCTCTTTGGGCGTCGGACCAATCTCCAGACATATGGCCATTTTTGGGCCTGGCGTGACGCCATGTGGGAAAGGGTGGTTTTGAGGCTGAAGGCAGCAGGAAAGCCTGCAGCCCCCAGGTGTGTGGGGCTATGCAAGCGGTTCCCAAAGAGCTTTAGAACAAGGCATAGTTTTCCCTGCTGGCTCTATGGGCGTGGGACCAGTCTCCAGACATATGGCCATTTTTGGGCCTGGTGCGGCACCAAGTGGGAAAGGGTGCCTCTGAGGCTGAAGAGAGCAGGAAAGCCTGCAGCCCCCAGGTGTGTGGGGCTACGCAAGCGGTTCCCAAAGAGCTTTAGAACAAGGCATAGTTTTCCCTGCTGACTCTTTGGGCGTGGGACCAATCTCCAGACATATGGTCATTTTTGGGCCTGGCGTGGCGCCAAGTGGGAAAGGGTGGTTTTGAGGCTGAAGGCAGCAGGAAAGCCTGCAGCCCCCAGGTGTGTGGGGCTACGCAAGCGGTTCCCAAAGAGCTTTAGAACAAGGCATAGTTTTCCCTGCTGGCTCTTTGGGCGTGGGACCAATCTCCAGACATATGGCCATTTTTGTGCCTGGCGTGACGCCATGTGCGAAAGGGTGGTTTTGAGGCTGAAGGCAGCAGGAAAGCCTGCAGCCCCCAGGTGTGTGGGGCTACGCAAGCGGTTCTCAAAGAGCTTTAGAACAAGGCATAGTTTTCCCTGCTGGCTCTTTGGGCGTGGGACCAACCTCCAGACATATGGCCATTTTTGTGCCTGGCGTGACGCCATGTGGGAAAGGGTGGTTTTGAGGCTGAAGGCAGCAGGAAAGCCTGCAGCCCCCAGGTGTGTGGGGCTACGCAAGGCGTTTCAAAAGAGCTTTAGTACAAGGCATAGTTTTCCCTGCTGGCTCTTTGGGCGTGGGACCAATCTCCAGACATATGGCCATTTTTGTGCCTGGCGTGACACCAAGTGGGAAAGGGTGGTTTTGAGGCTGAAGGCAGCAGGAAGGTCTGCAGCCCCCAGGTGTGTGGGGCTACGCAAGCGGTTCCCAAAGAGCTTTAGAACAAGGCATAGTTTTCCCTGCTGGCTCTTTGGGCGTGGGACCAGTCTCCAGACATATGGCCATTTTTGTGCCTGGCGCGGCGCCAAGTGGGAAAGGGTGGTTTTGAGGCTGAAGGCAGCAGGAAAGCTTGCAGCCCCCTGGTCTGTGGGGCTACGCAAGCGGTTCCCAAAGAGCTTTAGAACAAGGCATAGTTTTCCCTGCTGGCTCTATGGGCGTGGGACCAGTCTCCAGACATATGGCCATTTTTGGGCCTGGCGCGGCACCAAGTGGGAAAGGGTGCCTCTGAGGCTGAAGAGAGCAGGAAAGCCTGCAGCCCCCAGGTGTGTGGGGCTACGCAAGCGGTTCCCAAAGAGCTTTAGAACAAGGCATAGTTTTCCCTGCTGACTCTTTGGGCGTGGGACCAATCTGCAGACATATGGCCATTTTTGGGCCTGGTGCGGCGCCAAGTGGGAAAGGGTGGTTTTGAGGCTGAAGGCAGCAGGAAAGCTTGCAGCCCCCTGGTCTGTGGGGCTACGCAAGCCGTTCCCAAAAAGCTTTAGAACACGGCATAGTTTTCCCTGCTGGCTCTTTGGGCGTCGGACCAATCTCCAGACATATGGCCATTTTTGGGCCTGGCGTGACGCCATGTGGGAAAGGGTGGTTTTGAGGCTGAAGGCAGCAGGAAAGCCTGCAGCCCCCAGGTGTGTGGGGCTATGCAAGCGGTTCCCAAAGAGCTTTAGAACAAGGCATAGTTTTCCCTGCTGGCTCTATGGGCGTGGGACCAGTCTCCAGACATATGGCCATTTTTGGGCCTGGTGCGGCACCAAGTGGGAAAGGGTGCCTCTGAGGCTGAAGAGAGCAGGAAAGCCTGCAGCCCCCAGGTGTGTGGGGCTACGCAAGCGGTTCCCAAAGAGCTTTAGAACAAGGCATAGTTTTCCCTGCTGACTCTTTGGGCGTGGGACCAATCTCCAGACATATGGTCATTTTTGGGCCTGGCGTGGCGCCAAGTGGGAAAGGGTGGTTTTGAGGCTGAAGGCAGCAGGAAAGCCTGCAGCCCCCAGGTGTGTGGGGCTACGCAAGCGGTTCCCAAAGAGCTTTAGAACAAGGCATAGTTTTCCCTGCTGGCTCTTTGGGCGTGGGACCAATCTCCAGACATATGGCCATTTTTGTGCCTGGCGTGACGCCATGTGCGAAAGGGTGGTTTTGAGGCTGAAGGCAGCAGGAAAGCCTGCAGCCCCCAGGTGTGTGGGGCTACGCAAGCGGTTCTCAAAGAGCTTTAGAACAAGGCATAGTTTTCCCTGCTGGCTCTTTGGGCGTGGGACCAACCTCCAGACATATGGCCATTTTTGTGCCTGGCGTGACGCCATGTGGGAAAGGGTGGTTTTGAGGCTGAAGGCAGCAGGAAAGCCTGCAGCCCCCAGGTGTGTGGGGCTACGCAAGGCGTTTCAAAAGAGCTTTAGTACAAGGCATAGTTTTCCCTGCTGGCTCTTTGGGCGTGGGACCAATCTCCAGACATATGGCCATTTTTGTGCCTGGCGTGACACCAAGTGGGAAAGGGTGGTTTTGAGGCTGAAGGCAGCAGGAAGGTCTGCAGCCCCCAGGTGTGTGGGGCTACGCAAGCGGTTCCCAAAGAGCTTTAGAACAAGGCATAGTTTTCCCTGCTGGCTCTTTGGGCGTGGGACCAGTCTCCAGACATATGGCCATTTTTGTGCCTGGCGCGGCGCCAAGTGGGAAAGGGTGGTTTTGAGGCTGAAGGCAGCAGGAAAGCTTGCAGCCCCCTGGTCTGTGGGGCTACGCAAGCGGTTCCCAAAGAGCTTTAGAACAAGGCATAGTTTTCCCTGCTGGCTCTATGGGCGTGGGACCAGTCTCCAGACATATGGCCATTTTTGGGCCTGGCGCGGCACCAAGTGGGAAAGGGTGCCTCTGAGGCTGAAGAGAGCAGGAAAGCCTGCAGCCCCCAGGTGTGTGGGGCTACGCAAGCGGTTCCCAAAGAGCTTTAGAACAAGGCATAGTTTTCCCTGCTGACTCTTTGGGCGTGGGACCAATCTCCAGACATATGGTCATTTTTGGGCCTGGCGTGGCGCCAAGTGGGAAAGGGTGGTTTTGAGGCTGAAGGCAGCAGGAAAGCCTGCAGCCCCCAGGTGTGTGGGGCTACGCAAGCGGTTCCCAAAGAGCTTTAGAACAAGGCATAGTTTTCCCTGCTGGCTCTTTGGGCGTGGGACCAATCTCCAGACATATGGCCATTTCTGGGCCTGGTGTCACGCCATGTGGGAAAGGGTGGTTTTGAGGCTGAAGGCAGCAGGAAAGCCTGCAGCCCCCAGGTGTGTGGGGCTACGCAAGCGGTTCCCAAAGAGCTTTAGAACAAGGCATAGTTTTCCCTGCTGGCTCTTTGGGCGTGGGACCAATCTCCAGACATATGGCCATTTTTGGGCCTGGCGTGACGCCATGTGCGAAAGGGTGGTTTTGAGGCTGAAGGCAGCAGGAAAGCCTGCAGCCCCCAGGTGTGTGGGGCTACGCAAGCGGTTCCCAAAGAGCTTTAGAACAAGGCATAGTTTTCCCTGCTGGCTCTTTGGGCGTGGGACCAACCTCCAGACATATGGCCATTTTTGTGCCTGGCGTGACGCCATGTGGGAAAGGGTGGTTTTGAGGCTGAAGGCAGCAGGAAAGCCTGCAGCCCCCAGGTGTGTGGGGCTACGCAAGGCGTTTCCAAAGAGCTTTAGTACAAGGCATAGTTTTCCCTGCTGGCTCTTTGGGCGTGGGACCAATCTCCAGACATATGGCCATTTTTGTGCCTGGCGTGACACCAAGTGGGAAAGGGTGGTTTTGAGGCTGAAGGCAGCAGGAAGGTCTGCAGCCCCCAGGTGTGTGGGGCTACGCAAGCGGTTCCCAAAGAGCTTTAGAACAAGGCATAGTTTTCCCTGCTGGCTCTTTGAGCGTGGGACCAGTCTCCAGACATATGGCCATTTTTGGGCCTCGCGCAGCGCCAAGTGGGAAAGGGTGGTTTTGAGGCTGAAGGCAGCAGGAAAGCCTGCAGCCCCCAGGTGTGTGGGGCTACGCAAGCAGTTCCCAAAGAGCTTTAGAACAAGGCATAGTTTTCCCTGCTGGCTCTTTGGGCGTGGGACCAGTCTCCAGACATATGGCCATTTTTGGGCCTGGCGCGGCGCCAAGTGGGAAAGGGTGCCTTTGAGGCTGAAGAGAGCAGGAAAGCCTGCAGCCCCCAGGTGTGTGGGGCTACGCAAGCGGTTCCCAAAGAGCTTTAGAACAAGGCATAGTTTTCCCTGCTGGCTCTTTGGGTGTGGGACCAACCTCCAGACATATGGCCATTTTTGAGCCTGGCGCGGCACCAAGTGGGAAAGGGTGGTTTTGAGGCTGAAGGCAGCAGGAAAGCCTGCAGCCCCCAGGTCTGTGCGGCTACGCAAGCGGTTCCCAAAGAGCTTTAGAACAAGGCATAGTTTTCCCTGCTGGCTCTTTGGGCGTGGGACCAGTCTCCAGACATATGGCCATTTTTGTGCCTGGCGCGGCGCCAAGTGGGAAAGGGTGGTTTTGAGGCTGAAGGCAGCAGGAAAGCTTGCAGCCCCCTGGTCTGTGGGGCTACGCAAGCCGTTCCCAAAAAGCTTTAGAACACGGCATAGTTTTCCCTGCTGGCTCTTTGGGCGTCGGACCAATCTCCAGACATATGGCCATTTTTGGGCCTGGCGTGACGCCATGTGGGAAAGGGTGGTTTTGAGGCTGAAGGCAGCAGGAAAGCCTGCAGCCCCCAGGTGTGTGGGGCTATGCAAGCGGTTCCCAAAGAGCTTTAGAACAAGGCATAGTTTTCCCTGCTGGCTCTATGGGCGTGGGACCAGTCTCCAGACATATGGCCATTTTTGGGCCTGGTGCGGCACCAAGTGGGAAAGGGTGCCTCTGAGGCTGAAGAGAGCAGGAAAGCCTGCAGCCCCCAGGTGTGTGGGGCTACGCAAGCGGTTCCCAAAGAGCTTTAGAACAAGGCATAGTTTTCCCTGCTGACTCTTTGGGCGTGGGACCAATCTCCAGACATATGGTCATTTTTGGGCCTGGCGTGGCGCCAAGTGGGAAAGGGTGGTTTTGAGGCTGAAGGCAGCAGGAAAGCCTGCAGCCCCCAGGTGTGTGGGGCTACGCAAGCGGTTCCCAAAGAGCTTTAGAACAAGGCATAGTTTTCCCTGCTGGCTCTTTGGGCGTGGGACCAATCTCCAGACATATGGCCATTTTTGTGCCTGGCGTGACGCCAAGTGGGAAAGGGTGGCTTTGAGGCTGAAGGCAGCAGGAAAGCCTGCAGCCCCCAGGTGTGTGGGGCTACGCAAGCGGTTCCCAAAGAGCTTTAGAACAAGGCATAGTTTTCCCTGCTGGCTCTTTGGGCGTGGGACCAACCTCCAGACATATGGCCATTTTTGTGCCTGGCGTGACGCCATGTGGGAAAGGGTGGTTTTGAGGCTGAAGGCAGCAGGAAAGCCTGCAGCCCCCAGGTGTGTGGGGCTACGCAAGGCGTTTCCAAAGAGCTTTAGTACAAGGCATAGTTTTCCCTGCTGGCTCTTTGGGCGTGGGACCAATCTCCAGACATATGGCCATTTTTGTGCCTGGCGTGACACCAAGTGGGAAAGGGTGGTTTTGAGGCTGAAGGCAGCAGGAAGGTCTGCAGCCCCCAGGTGTGTGGGGCTACGCAAGCGGTTCCCAAAGAGCTTTAGAACAAGGCATAGTTTTCCCTGCTGGCTCTTTGAGCGTGGGACCAGTCTCCAGACATATGGCCATTTTTGGGCCTCGCGCAGCGCCAAGTGGGAAAGGGTGGTTTTGAGGCTGAAGGCAGCAGGAAAGCCTGCAGCCCCCAGGTGTATGGGGCTACGCAAGCAGTTCCCAAAGAGCTTTAGAACAAGGCATAGTTTTCCCTGCTGGCTCTTTGGGCGTGGGACCAGTCTCCAGACATATGGCCATTTTTGGGCCTGGCGCGGCGCCAAGTGGGAAAGGGTGCCTTTGAGGCTGAAGAGAGCAGGAAAGCCTGCAGCCCCCAGGTGTGTGGGGCTACGCAAGCGGTTCCCAAAGAGCTTTAGAACAAGGCATAGTTTTCCCTGCTGGCTCTTTGGGCGTGGGACCAACCTCCAGACATATGGCCATTTTTTTGCCTGGCGCAGCGCCAAGTGGGAAAGGGTGGTTTTGAGGCTGAAGGCAGCAGGAGAGCCTGCAGCCCCCAGGTCTGTGGGGCTACGGAAGCGGTTCCCAAAGAGCTTTAGAACAAGGCATAGTTTTCCCTGCTGGCTCTTTGGGCGTGGGACCAGTCTCCAGACATATGGCCATTTTTGTGCCTGGCGTGGCACCAAGTGGGAAAGGGTGCCTCTGAGGCTGAAGAGAGCAGGAAAGCCTGCAGCCCCCAGGTGTGTGGGGCTACGCAAGCGGTTCCCAAAGAGCTTTAGAACAAGGCATAGTTTTCCCTGCTGGCTCTTTGGGCGTGGGACCAATCTCCAGACATATGGCCATTTTTGTGCCTGATGCGACGCCAAGTGGGAAAGGGTGGTTTTGAGGCTGAAGGCAGCAGGAAAGTCTGCAGCCCGCAGGTCTGTTGGGCCAAGCAAGCGGTTCCCAAAGAGCTTTAGAACAAGGCATAGTTTTCCCTGCTGGCTCTTTGGGCGTGGGACCAGTCTCCAGAAATATAGCCATTTTTGTGCCTGGCGCTGGGCTAAGTGGGAAAGGGTGGTTTTGAGGCTGAAGGCAGCAGGAAAGCCTGTAGCCCCTAGGTGTGTGGGGCTACGCAAGCGGTTCCCAAAGAGCTTTAGAACAAGGCATAGTTTTCCCTCCTGGCTCTTTGGGCGTGGGACCAACCTCCAGACATATGGCCATTTTTGTGCCTGGCGTGACGCCATGTGGGAAAGGGTGGTTTTGAGGCTGAAGGCAGCAGGAAAGCCTGCAGCCCCCAGGTGTGTGGGGCTACGCAAGCGGTTCCCAAAGAGCTTTAGAACAAGGCATAGTTTTCCCTGCTGGCTCTTTGGGCGTGGGACCAATCTCCAGACATATGGCCATTTTTGTGCCTGGCGTGACACCAAGTGGGAAAGGGTGGTTTTGAGGCTGAAGGCAGCAGGAAGGTCTGCAGCCCCCAGGTGTGTGGGGCTACGCAAGCGGTTCCCAAAGAGCTTTAGAACAAGGCATAGTTTTCCCTGCTGGCTCTTTGAGCGTGGGACCAACCTCCAGACATATGGCCATTTTTGGGCCTGGCGTGACGCCATGTGGGAAAGGGTGGTTTTGAGGCTGAAGGCAGCAGGAAAGCCTGCAGCCCCCAGGTGTGTGGGGCTACGCAAGCGGTTCCCAAAGAGCTTTAGAACAAGGCATAGTTTTCCCTGCTGGCTCTTTGGGCGTGGGACCAACCTCCACACATATGGCCATTTTTCTGCCTGGCGTGACGCCATGTGGGAAAGGGTGGTTTTGAGGCTGCAGGTGCCAGAAAAGCCTGCAGCCCCCAGGTGTGTGGGGCTACGCAAGCGGTTCCCAAAGAGCTTTAGAACAAGGCATAGTTTTCCCTGCTGGCTCTTTGGGCGTGGGACCAGTCTCCAGACATATGGCCATTTTTGGGCCTGGCGTGGCGCCAAGTGGGAAAGGGTGCCTTTGAGGCTGAAGAGAGCAGGAAAGCCTGCAGCCCCCAGGTGTGTGGGGCTACGCAAGCATTTCCCAAAAAGCTTTAGAACAAGGCATAGTTTTCCCTGCTGGCTCTTTGGGCGTGGGACCAACCTCCAGACATATGGCCATTTTTGTGCCTGGCATGACGCCATGTGTGAAAGGGTGGTTTTGAGGCTGAAGGCAGCAGGAAAGCCTGCAGCCCCCAGGTCTGTGGGGCTACGCAAGCGGTTCCCAAAGAGCTTTAGAACAAGGCATAGTTTTCCCTGTTGGCTCTTTGGGCGTGGGACCAATCTCCAGCCATATGGCCATTTTTGTGCCTGGCGTGACACCAAGTGGGAAAGGGTGGTTTTGAGGCTGAAGGCAGCAGGAAGGTCTGCAGCCCCCAGGTGTGTGGGGCTACGCAAGCGGTTCCCAAAGAGCTTTAGAACAAGGCATAGTTTTCCCTGCTGGCTCTTTGAGCGTGGGACCAGTCTCCAGACATATGGCCATTTTTGGGCCTCGCGCAGCGCAAAGTGGGAAAGGGTGGTTTTGAGGCTGAAGGCAGCAGGAAAGCCTGCAGCCCCCAGGTGTGTGGGGCTACGCAAGCAGTTCCCAAAGAGCTTTAGAACAAGGCATAGTTTTCCCTGCTGGCTCTTTGGGCGTGGGACCAGTCTCCAGACATATGGCCATTTTTGGGCCTGGCGCGGCACCAAGTGGGAAAGGGTGCCTTTGAGGCTGAAGGCAGCAGGAAAGCCTGCAGCCCCCAGGTGTGTGAGGCTACGCAAGCGGTTCTCAAAGAGCTTTAGAACAAGGCATAGTTTTCCCTGCTGGCTCTTTGGGCGTGGGACCAACCTCCAGACATATGGCCATTTTTGAGCCTGGCGCGGCACCAAGTGGGAAAGGGTGCCTTTGAGGCTGAAGGCAGCAGGAAAGCCTGCAGCCCCCAGGTGTGTGGGGCTACGCAAGCGGTTCCCAAAGAGCTTTAGAACAAGGCATAGTTTTCCCTGCTGGCTCTGTGGCCGTGGGACCACTCTCCAGACATATGGCCATTTTTGGGCCTGGTGCGGCGCCAAGTGGGAAAGGGTGGTTTTGAGGCTGAAGGCAGCAGGAAAGCCTGCAGCCCCCAGGTGTGTGGGGCTACGCAAGCGGTTCCCAAAGAGCTTTAGTACAAGGCATAGTTTTCCCTGCTGGCTCTTTGGTCGTGGGTCCAATCTCCAGACATATGGCCATTTTTGTGCCTGGCGTGACACCAAGTGGGAAAGGGTGGTTTTGAGGCTGAAGAGAGCAAGAAAGCCTGCAGCCCCCAGGTCTGTGAGGCCACGCAAGCGGTTCCCAAAGAGCTTTAGAACAAGGCATAGTTTTCCCTGCTGGCTCTTTGGGCGTGGGACCAATCTCCAGACATATGGCCATTTTTGGGCCTCGCGCGGCGCCAAGTGGGAAAGGGTGGTTTTGAGGCTGAAGGCAGCAGGAAAGCTTGCAGCCCCCAGGTGTGTGGGGCTACGCAAGCGGTTCCCAAAGAGCTTTAGAACAAGGCATAGTTTTCCCTGCTGGCTCTTTGGGCGTGGGACCAACCTCCAGACATATGGCCATTTTTATGCCTGGCGTGACGCCATGTGGGAAAGGGTGGTTTTGAGGCTGAAGGCAGCAGGAAAGCCTGCAGCCCCCAGGTGTGTGGGGCTACGCAAGCGGTTCCCAAAGAGCTTTAGAACAAGGCATAGTTTTCCCTGCTGGCTCTTTGGGCGTGGGACCAATCTCCAGACATATGGCCATTTTTGGGCCTGGTGCGGCGCCAAGTGGGAAAGGGTGGTTTTGAGGCTGAAGGCAGCAGGAAAGCTTGCAGCCCCCAGGTCTGTGAGGCCACACAAGCGGTTCCCAAAGAGCTTTAGAACAAGGCATAGTTTTCCCTGCTGGCTCTTTGGGCGTGGGACCAGTCTCCAGAAATATAGCCATTTTTGTGCCTGGCGCTGGGCTAAGTGGGAAAGGGTGGTTTTGAGGCTGAAGGCAGCAGGAAAGCCTGTAGCCCCTAGGTGTGTGGGGCTACGCAAGCGGTTCCCAAAGAGCTTTAGAACAAGGCATAGTTTTCCCTCCTGGCTCTTTGGGCGTGGGACCAACCTCCAGACATATGGCCATTTTTGTGCCTGGCGTGACGCCATGTGGGAAAGGGTGGTTTTGAGGCTGAAGGCAGCAGGAAAGCCTGCAGCCCCCAGGTGTGTGGGGCTACGCAAGCGGTTCCCAAAGAGCTTTAGAACAAGGCATAGTTTTCCCTGCTGGCTCTTTGGGCGTGGGACCAATCTCCAGACATATGGCCATTTTTGTGCCTGGCGTGACACCAAGTGGGAAAGGGTGGTTTTGAGGCTGAAGGCAGCAGGAAGGTCTGCAGCCCCCAGGTGTGTGGGGCTACGCAAGCGGTTCCCAAAGAGCTTTAGAACAAGGCATAGTTTTCCCTGCTGGCTCTTTGAGCGTGGGACCAACCTCCAGACATATGGCCATTTTTGGGCCTGGCGTGACGCCATGTGGGAAAGGGTGGTTTTGAGGCTGAAGGCAGCAGGAAAGCCTGCAGCCCCCAGGTGTGTGGGGCTACGCAAGCGGTTCCCAAAGAGCTTTAGAACAAGGCATAGTTTTCCCTGCTGGCTCTTTGGGCGTGGGACCAACCTCCACACATATGGCCATTTTTCTGCCTGGCGTGACGCCATGTGGGAAAGGGTGGTTTTGAGGCTGCAGGTGCCAGAAAAGCCTGCAGCCCCCAGGTGTGTGGGGCTACGCAAGCGGTTCCCAAAGAGCTTTAGAACAAGGCATAGTTTTCCCTGCTGGCTCTTTGGGCGTGGGACCAGTCTCCAGACATATGGCCATTTTTGGGCCTGGCGTGGCGCCAAGTGGGAAAGGGTGCCTTTGAGGCTGAAGAGAGCAGGAAAGCCTGCAGCCCCCAGGTGTGTGGGGCTACGCAAGCATTTCCCAAAAAGCTTTAGAACAAGGCATAGTTTTCCCTGCTGGCTCTTTGGGCGTGGGACCAACCTCCAGACATATGGCCATTTTTGTGCCTGGCATGACGCCATGTGTGAAAGGGTGGTTTTGAGGCTGAAGGCAGCAGGAAAGCCTGCAGCCCCCAGGTCTGTGGGGCTACGCAAGCGGTTCCCAAAGAGCTTTAGAACAAGGCATAGTTTTCCCTGCTGGCTCTTTGGGCGTGGGACCAATCTCCAGCCATATGGCCATTTTTGTGCCTGGCGTGACACCAAGTGGGAAAGGGTGGTTTTGAGGCTGAAGGCAGCAGGAAGGTCTGCAGCCCCCAGGTGTGTGGGGCTACGCAAGCGGTTCCCAAAGAGCTTTAGAACAAGGCATAGTTTTCCCTGCTGGCTCTTTGAGCGTGGGACCAGTCTCCAGACATATGGCCATTTTTGGGCCTCGCGCAGCGCAAAGTGGGAAAGGGTGGTTTTGAGGCTGAAGGCAGCAGGAAAGCCTGCAGCCCCCAGGTGTGTGGGGCTACGCAAGCAGTTCCCAAAGAGCTTTAGAACAAGGCATAGTTTTCCCTGCTGGCTCTTTGGGCGTGGGACCAACCTCCAGACATATGGCCATTTTTGGGCCTGGCGCGGCACCAAGTGGGAAAGGGTGCCTTTGAGGCTGAAGGCAGCAGGAAAGCCTGCAGCCCCCAGTTGTGTGAGGCTACGCAAGCGGTTCTCAAAGAGCTTTAGAACAAGGCATAGTTTTCCCTGCTGGCTCTTTGGGCGTGGGACCAACCTCCAGACATATGGCCATTTTTGAGCCTGGCGCGGCACCAAGTGGGAAAGGGTGCCTTTGAGGCTGAAGGCAGCAGGAAAGCCTGCAGCCCCCAGGTGTGTGGGGCTACGCAAGCGGTTCCCAAAGAGCTTTAGAACAAGGCATAGTTTTCCCTGCTGGCTCTGTGGCCGTGGGACCACTCTCCAGACATATGGCCATTTTTGGGCCTGGTGCGGCGCCAAGTGGGAAAGGGTGGTTTTGAGGCTGAAGGCAGCAGGAAAGCCTGCAGCCCCCAGGTGTGTGGGGCTACGCAAGCGGTTCCCAAAGAGCTTTAGTACAAGGCATAGTTTTCCCTGCTGGCTCTTTGGTCGTGGGTCCAATCTCCAGACATATGGCCATTTTTGTGCCTGGCGTGACACCAAGTGGGAAAGGGTGGTTTTGAGGCTGAAGAGAGCAAGAAAGCCTGCAGCCCCCAGGTCTGTGAGGCCACGCAAGCGGTTCCCAAAGAGCTTTAGAACAAGGCATAGTTTTCCCTGCTGGCTCTTTGGGCGTGGGACCAATCTCCAGACATATGGCCATTTTTGGGCCTCGCGCGGCGCCAAGTGGGAAAGGGTGGTTTTGAGGCTGAAGGCAGCAGGAAAGCTTGCAGCCCCCAGGTGTGTGGGGCTACGCAAGCGGTTCCCAAAGAGCTTTAGAACAAGGCATAGTTTTCCCTGCTGGCTCTTTGGGCGTGGGACCAACCTCCAGACATATGGCCATTTTTATGCCTGGCGTGACGCCATGTGGGAAAGGGTGGTTTTGAGGCTGAAGGCAGCAGGAAAGCCTGCAGCCCCCAGGTGTGTGGGGCTACGCAAGCGGTTCCCAAAGAGCTTTAGAACAAGGCATAGTTTTCCCTGCTGGCTCTTTGGGCGTGGGACCAATCTCCAGACATATGGCCATTTTTGGGCCTGGTGCGGCGCCAAGTGGGAAAGGGTGGTTTTGAGGCTGAAGGCAGCAGGAAAGCTTGCAGCCCCCAGGTCTGTGAGGCCACACAAGCGGTTCCCAAAGAGCTTTAGAACAAGGCATAGTTTTCCCTGCTGGCTCTTTGGGCGTGGGACCAACCTCCAGACATATGGCCATTTTTGTGCCTGGCGTGACGCCATGTGGGAAAGGGTGGTTTTGAGGCTGAAGGCAGCAGGAAAGCCTGCAGCCCCCAGGTGTGTGGGGCTACGCAAGCGGTTCCCAAAGAGCTTTAGTACAAGGCATAGTTTTCCCTGCTGGCTCTTTCGGCGTGGGACCAATCTCCAGACATATGGCCATTTTCGTGCCTGGCGTGACACCAAGTGGGAAAGGGTGGTTTTGAGGCTGAAGGCAGCAGGAAAGCCTGCAGCCCCCAGGTGTGTGGGGCTACGCAAGCCGTTCCCAAAGAGCTTTAGAACAAGGCATAGTTTTCCCTGCTGGCTCTTTCGGCGTGGGACCAACCTCCAGACATATGGCCATTTTTGGGCCTGGCGCGGCGCCAAGTGGGAAAGGGTGGTTTTGAGGCTGAAGGCAGCAGGAAAGCTTGCAGCCCCCAGGTGTGTGGGGCTATGCAAGCGGTTCCCAAAGAGCTTTAGAACAAGGCATAGTTTTCCCTGCTGGCTCTGTGGCCGTGGGACCAGTCTCCAGACATATGGCCATTTTTGGGCCTGGTGCGGCGCCAAGTGGGAAAGGGTGGTTTTGAGGCTGAAGGCAGCAGGAAAGCCTGCAGCCCCCAGGTGTGTGGGGCTACGCAAGCGGTTCCCAAAGAGCTTTAGTACAAGGCATAGTTTTCCCTGCTGGCTCTTTGGGCGTGGGACCAATCTCCAGACATATGGCCATTTTTGTGCCTGGCGTGACACCAAGTGGGAAAGGGTGGTTTTTAGGCTGAAGAGAGCAAGAAAGCCTGCAGCCCCCAGGTCTGTGAGGCCACGCAAGTGGTTCCCAAAGAGCTTTACAACAAGGCATAGTTTTCCCTGCTGGCTCTTTGGGCGTGGGACCAGTCTCCAGACATATGGCCATTTTTGGGCCTGGCGTGGCGCCAAGTGGGAAAGGGTGCCTTTGAGGCTGAAGAGAGCAGGAAAGCCTGCAGCCCCCAGGTGTGTGGGGCTACGCAAGCATTTCCCAAAAAGCTTTAGAACAAGGCATAGTTTTCCCTGCTGGCTCTTTGGGCGTGGGACCAACCTCCAGACATATGGCCATTTTTGTGCCTGGCATGACGCCATGTGGGAAAGGGTGGTTTTGAGGCTGAAGGCAGCAGGAAAGCCTGCAGCCCCCAGGTCTGTGGGGCTACGCAAGCGGTTCCCAAAGAGCTTTAGAACAAGGCATAGTTTTCCCTGCTGGCTCTTTGGGCGTGGGACCAATCTCCAGCCATATGGCCATTTTTGTGCCTGGCGTGACACCAAGTGGGAAAGGGTGGTTTTGAGGCTGAAGGCAGCAGGAAGGTCTGCAGCCCCCAGGTGTGTGGGGCTACGCAAGCGGTTCCCAAAGAGCTTTAGAACAAGGCATAGTTTTCCCTGCTGGCTCTTTGAGCGTGGGACCAGTCTCCAGACATATGGCCATTTTTGGGCCTCGCGCAGCGCAAAGTGGGAAAGGGTGGTTTTGAGGCTGAAGGCAGCAGGAAAGCCTGCAGCCCCCAGGTGTGTGGGGCTACGCAAGCAGTTCCCAAAGAGCTTTAGAACAAGGCATAGTTTTCCCTGCTGGCTCTTTGGGCGTGGGACCAGTCTCCAGACATATGGCCATTTTTGGGCCTGGCGCGGCACCAAGTGGGAAAGGGTGCCTTTGAGGCTGAAGGCAGCAGGAAAGCCTGCAGCCCCCAGGTGTGTGAGGCTACGCAAGCGGTTCTCAAAGAGCTTTAGAACAAGGCATAGTTTTCCCTGCTGGCTCTTTGGGCGTGGGACCAACCTCCAGACATATGGCCATTTTTGAGCCTGGCGCGGCACCAAGTGGGAAAGGGTGCCTTTGAGGCTGAAGGCAGCAGGAAAGCCTGCAGCCCCCAGGTGTGTGGGGCTACGCAAGCGGTTCCCAAAGAGCTTTAGAACAAGGCATAGTTTTCCCTGCTGGCTCTGTGGCCGTGGGACCACTCTCCAGACATATGGCCATTTTTGGGCCTGGTGCGGCGCCAAGTGGGAAAGGGTGGTTTTGAGGCTGAAGGCAGCAGGAAAGCCTGCAGCCCCCAGGTGTGTGGGGCTACGCAAGCGGTTCCCAAAGAGCTTTAGTACAAGGCATAGTTTTCCCTGCTGGCTCTTTGGTCGTGGGTCCAATCTCCAGACATATGGCCATTTTTGTGCCTGGCGTGACACCAAGTGGGAAAGGGTGGTTTTGAGGCTGAAGAGAGCAAGAAAGCCTGCAGCCCCCAGGTCTGTGAGGCCACGCAAGCGGTTCCCAAAGAGCTTTAGAACAAGGCATAGTTTTCCCTGCTGGCTCTTTGGGCGTGGGACCAATCTCCAGACATATGGCCATTTTTGGGCCTCGCGCGGCGCCAAGTGGGAAAGGGTGGTTTTGAGGCTGAAGGCAGCAGGAAAGCTTGCAGCCCCCAGGTGTGTGTGGCTACGCAAGCGGTTCCCAAAGAGCTTTAGAACAAGGCATAGTTTTCCCTGCTGGCTCTTTGGGCGTGGGACCAACCTCCAGACATATGGCCATTTTTATGCCTGGCGTGACGCCATGTGGGAAAGGGTGGTTTTGAGGCTGAAGGCAGCAGGAAAGCCTGCAGCCCCCAGGTGTGTGGGGCTACGCAAGCGGTTCCCAAAGAGCTTTAGAACAAGGCATAGTTTTCCCTGCTGGCTCTTTGGGCGTGGGACCAATCTCCAGACATATGGCCATTTTTGGGCCTGGTGCGGCGCCAAGTGGGAAAGGGTGGTTTTGAGGCTGAAGGCAGCAGGAAAGCTTGCAGCCCCCAGGTCTGTGAGGCCACACAAGCGGTTCCCAAAGAGCTTTAGAACAAGGCATAGTTTTCCCTGCTGGCTCTTTGGGCGTGGGACCAACCTCCAGACATATGGCCATTTTTGTGCCTGGCGTGACGCCATGTGGGAAAGGGTGGTTTTGAGGCTGAAGGCAGCAGGAAAGCCTGCAGCCCCCAGGTGTGTGGGGCTACGCAAGCGGTTCCCAAAGAGCTTTAGTACAAGGCATAGTTTTCCCTGCTGGCTCTTTCGGCGTGGGACCAATCTCCAGACATATGGCCATTTTCGTGCCTGGCGTGACACCAAGTGGGAAAGGGTGGTTTTGAGGCTGAAGGCAGCAGGAAAGCCTGCAGCCCCCAGGTGTGTGGGGCTACGCAAGCCGTTCCCAAAGAGCTTTAGAACAAGGCATAGTTTTCCCTGCTGGCTCTTTCGGCGTGGGACCAACCTCCAGACATATGGCCATTTTTGGGCCTGGCGCGGCGCCAAGTGGGAAAGGGTGGTTTTGAGGCTGAAGGCAGCAGGAAAGCTTGCAGCCCCCAGGTGTGTGGGGCTATGCAAGCGGTTCCCAAAGAGCTTTAGAACAAGGCATAGTTTTCCCTGCTGGCTCTGTGGCCGTGGGACCAGTCTCCAGACATATGGCCATTTTTGGGCCTGGTGCGGCGCCAAGTGGGAAAGGGTGGTTTTGAGGCTGAAGGCAGCAGGAAAGCCTGCAGCCCCCAGGTGTGTGGGGCTACGCAAGCGGTTCCCAAAGAGCTTTAGTACAAGGCATAGTTTTCCCTGCTGGCTCTTTGGGCGTGGGACCAATCTCCAGACATATGGCCATTTTTGTGCCTGGCGTGACACCAAGTGGGAAAGGGTGGTTTTTAGGCTGAAGAGAGCAAGAAAGCCTGCAGCCCCCAGGTCTGTGAGGCCACGCAAGTGGTTCCCAAAGAGCTTTACAACAAGGCATAGTTTTCCCTGCTGGCTCTTTGGGCGTGGGACCAACCTCCAGACATATGGCCATTTTTGGGCCTCGCGCGGCGCCAAGTGGGAAAGGGTGGTTTTGAGGCTGAAGGCAGCAGGAAAGCTTGCAGCCCCCAGGTGTGTGGGGCTACGCAAGCGGTTCCCAAAGAGCTTTAGAACAAGGCATAGTTTTCCCTGCTGGCTCTTTGGGCGTGGGACCAACCTCCAGACATATGGCCATTTTTATGCCTGGCGTGACGCCATGTGGGAAAGGGTGGTTTTGAGGCTGAAGGCAGCAGGAAAGCCTGCAGCCCCCAGGTCTGTGGGGCTACGCAAGCGGTTCCCAAAGAGCTTTAGAACAAGGCATAGTTTTCCCTGCTGGCTCTTTGGGCGTGGGACCAGTCTCCAGACATATGGCCATTTTTGGGCCTGGTGCGGCGCCAAGTGGGAAAGGGTGGTTTTCAGGCTGAAGGCAGCAGGAAAGCCTGCAGCCCCCAGGTCTGTGAGGCCACGCAAGCGGTTCCCAAAGAGCTTTAGAACAAGGCATAGTTTTCCCTGCTGGCTCTTTGGGCGTGGGACCAACCTCCAGACATATGGCCATTTTTGTGCCTAGCGTGACGCCATGTGGGAAAGGGTGGTTTTGAGACTGAAGGCAGCAGGAAAGCCTGCAGCCCCCAGGTGTGTGGGGCTACGCAAGCGGTTCCCAAAGAGCTTTAGTACAAGGCATAGTTTTCCCTGCTGGCTCTTTGGGCGTGGGACCAATCTCCAGACATATGGCCATTTTTGGGCCTGGTGCGGCACCAAGTGGGAAAGGGTGGTTTTGAGGCTGAAGAGAGCAAGAAAGCCTGCAGCCCCCAGGTCTGTGAGGCCACGCAAGCGGTTCCCAAAGAGCTTTAGAACAAGGCATAGTTTTCCCTGCTGGCTCTTTGGGCGTGGGACCAATCCCCAGACATATGGCCATTTTTGGGCCTGGTGCGGCGCCAAGTGGGAAAGGGTGGTTTTGAGGCTGAAGGCAGCAGGAAAGCCTGCAGCCCCCAGGTGTGTGGGGCTATGCAAGCGGTTCCCAAAGAGCTTTAGAACAAGGCATAGTTTTCCCTGCTGGCTCTATGGGCGTGGGACCAGTCTCCAGACATATGGCCATTTTTGGGCCTGGCGCGGCACCAAGTGGGAAAGGGTGCCTCTGAGGCTGAAGAGAGCAGGAAAGCCTGCAGCCCCCAGGTGTGTGGGGCTACGCAAGCGGTTCCCAAAGAGCTTTAGAACAAGGCATAGTTTTCCCTGCTGGCTCTTTGGGCGTGGGACCAACCTCCAGACATATGGCCATTTTTGTGCCTGGCGTGACGCCATGTGGGAAAGGGTGGTTTTGAGGCTGAAGGCAGCAGGAAAGCCTGCAGCCCCCAGGTGTGTGGGGCTACGCAAGGCGTTTCCAAAGAGCTTTAGTACAAGGCATAGTTTTCCCTGCTGGCTCTTTGGGCGTGGGACCAATCTCCAGACATATGGCCATTTTTGTGCCTGGCGTGACACCAAGTGGGAAAGGGTGGTTTTGAGGCTGAAGGCAGCAGGAAGGTCTGCAGCCCCCAGGTGTGTGGGGCTACGCAAGCGGTTCCCAAAGAGCTTTAGAACAAGGCATAGTTTTCCCTGCTGGCTCTTTGAGCGTGGGACCAGTCTCCAGACATATGGCCATTTTTGGGCCTCGCGCAGCGCCAAGTGGGAAAGGGTGGTTTTGAGGCTGAAGGCAGCAGGAAAGCCTGCAGCCCCCAGGTGTGTGGGGCTACGCAAGCAGTTCCCAAAGAGCTTTAGAACAAGGCATAGTTTTCCCTGCTGGCTCTTTGGGCGTGGGACCAGTCTCCAGACATATGGCCATTTTTGGGCCTGGCGCGGCGCCAAGTGGGAAAGGGTGCCTTTGAGGCTGAAGAGAGCAGGAAAGCCTGCAGCCCCCAGGTGTGTGGGGCTACGCAAGCGGTTCCCAAAGAGCTTTAGAACAAGGCATAGTTTTCCCTGCTGGCTCTTTGGGCGTGGGACCAACCTCCAGACATATGGCCATTTTTTTGCCTGGCGCAGCGCCAAGTGGGAAAGGGTGGTTTTGAGGCTGAAGGCAGCAGGAGAGCCTGCAGCCCCCAGGTGTGTGGGGCTACGGAAGCGGTTCCCAAAGAGCTTTAGAACAAGGCATAGTTTTCCCTGCTGGCTCTTTGGGCGTGGGACCAGTCTCCAGACATATGGCCATTTTTGTGCCTGGCGTGGCACCAAGTGGGAAAGGGTGCCTCTGAGGCTGAAGAGAGCAGGAAAGCCTGCAGCCCCCAGGTGTGTGGGGCTACGCAAGCGGTTCCCAAAGAGCTTTAGAACAAGGCATATTTTTCCCTGCTGGCTCTTTGGGCGTGGGACCAATCTCCAGACATATGGCCATTTTTGTGCCTGGTGCGACGCCAAGTGGGAAAGGGTGGTTTTGAGGCTGAAGGCAGCAGGAAAGTCTGCAGCCCGCAGGTCTGTTGGGCCAAGCAAGCGGTTCCCAAAGAGCTTTAGAACAAGGCATAGTTTTCCCTGCTGGCTCTTTGGGCGTGGGACCAGTCTCCAGAAATATAGCCATTTTTGTGCCTGGCGCTGGGCTAACTGGGAAAGGGTGGTTTTGAGGCTGAAGGCAGCAGGAAAGCCTGTAGCCCCTAGGTGTGTGGGGCTACGCAAGCGGTTCCCAAAGAGCTTTAGAACAAGGCATAGTTTTCCCTCCTGGCTCTTTGGGCGTGGGACCAACCTCCAGACATATGGCCATTTTTGTGCCTGGCGTGACGCCATGTGGGAAAGGGTGGTTTTGAGGCTGAAGGCAGCAGGAAAGCCTGCAGCCCCCAGGTGTGTGGGGCTACGCAAGCGGTTCCCAAAGAGCTTTAGAACAAGGCATAGTTTTCCCTGCTGGCTCTTTGGGCGTGGGACCAATCTCCAGACATATGGCCATTTTTGTGCCTGGCGTGACACCAAGTGGGAAAGGGTGGTTTTGAGGCTGAAGGCAGCAGGAAGGTCTGCAGCCCCCAGGTGTGTGGGGCTACGCAAGCGGTTCCCAAAGAGCTTTAGAACAAGGCATAGTTTTCCCTGCTGGCTCTTTGAGCGTGGGACCAACCTCCAGACATATGGCCATTTTTGGGCCTGGCGTGACGCCATGTGGGAAAGGGTGGTTTTGAGGCTGAAGGCAGCAGGAAAGCCTGCAGCCCCCAGGTGTGTGGGGCTACGCAAGCGGTTCCCAAAGAGCTTTAGAACAAGGCATAGTTTTCCCTGCTGGCTCTTTGGGCGTGGGACCAACCTCCAGACATATGGCCATTTTTCTGCCTGGCGTGACGCCATGTGGGAAAGGGTGGTTTTGAGGCTGCAGGTGCCAGAAAAGCCTGCAGCCCCCAGGTGTGTGGGGCTACGCAAGCGGTTCCCAAAGAGCTTTAGAACAAGGCATAGTTTTCCCTGCTGGCTCTTTGGGCGTGGGACCAGTCTCCAGACATATGGCCATTTTTGGGCCTGGCGCGGCGCCAAGTGGGAAAGGGTGCCTTTGAGGCTGAAGAGAGCAGGAAAGCCTGCAGCCCCCAGGTGTGTGGGGCTACGCAAGCATTTCCCAAAAAGCTTTAGAACAAGGCATAGTTTTCCCTGCTGGCTCTTTGGGCGTGGGACCAACCTCCAGACATATGGCCATTTTTGTGCCTGGCATGACGCCATGTGGGAAAGGGTGGTTTTGAGGCTGAAGGCAGCAGGAAAGCCTGCAGCCCCCAGGTGTGTGGGGCTACGCAAGCGGTTCCCAAAGAGCTTTAGAACAAGGCATAGTTTTCCCTGCTGGCTCTTTGGGCGTGGGACCAATCTCCAGACATATGGCCATTTTTGTGCCTGGCGTGACACCAAGTGGGAAAGGGTGGTTTTGAGGCTGAAGGCAGCAGGAAGGTCTGCAGCCCCCAGGTGTGTGGGGCTACGCAAGCGGTTCCCAAAGAGCTTTAGAACAAGGCATAGTTTTCCCTGCTGGCTCTTTGAGCGTGGGACCAGTCTCCAGACATATGGCCATTTTTGGGCCTCGCGCAGCGCCAAGTGGGAAAGGGTGGTTTTGAGGCTGAAGGCAGCAGGAAAGCCTGCAGCCCCCAGGTGTGTGGGGCTACGCAAGCAGTTCCCAAAGAGCTTTAGAACAAGGCATAGTTTTCCCTGCTGGCTCTTTGGGCGTGGGACCAGTCTCCAGACATGTGGCCATTTTTGGGCCTGGCGCGGCACCAAGTGGGAAAGGGTGCCTTTGAGGCTGAAGGCAGCAGGAAAGCCTGCAGCCCCCAGGTGTGTGAGGCTACGCAAGCGGTTCTCAAAGAGCTTTAGAACAAGGCATAGTTTTCCCTGCTGGCTCTTTGGGCGTGGGACCAACCTCCAGACATATGGCCATTTTTGAGCCTGGCGCGGCACCAAGTGGGAAAGGGTGCCTTTGAGGCTGAAGGCAGCAGGAAAGCCTGCAGCCCCCAGGTGTGTGGGGCTACGCAAGCGGTTCCCAAATAGCTTTAGAACAAGGCATAGTTTTCCCTGCTGGCTCTTTGGGCGTGGGACCAACCTCCAGACATATGGCCATATTTGTGCCTGGCGCGACGCCATGTGGGAAAGGGTGGTTTTGAGGCTGAAGGCAGCAGGAGAGCCTGCAGCCCCCAGGTGTGTGGGGCTACGCAAGCGGTTCCCAAAGAGCTTTAGAACAAGGCATAGTTTTCCCTGCTGGCTCTTTGGGCGTGGGACCAGTCTCCAGACATATGGCCATTTTTGGGCCTGGCGTGGCACCAAGTGGGAAAGGGTGGTTTTGAGGATGAAGGCTGCAGGAAAGCCTGCAACCCCCAGGTGTGTGGGGCTACGCAAGCGGTTCCCAAACAGCTTTAGAACAAGGCATAGTTTTCCCTGCTGGCTCTTTGGGCGTGGGACCAATCTCCAGACTTATGGCCATTTTTGTGCCTGGTGCGACGCCAAGTCGGAAAGGGTGGTTTTGAGGCTGAAGGCAGCAGGAAAGCCTGCAGCCCCCAGGTGTGTGAGGCTACGCAAGCGGTTCTCAAAGAGCTTTAGAACAAGGCATAGTTTTCCCTGCTGGCTCTTTGGGCGTGGGAAGAACCTCCAGACATATGGCCATTTTTGAGCCTGGCGCGGCACCAAGTGGGAAAGGGTGCCTTTGAGGCTGAAGGCAGCAGGAAAGCCTGCAGCCCCCAGGTGTGTGGGGCTACGCAAGTGGTTCCCAAATAGCTTTAGAACAAGGCATAGTTTTCCCTGCTGGCTCTTTGGGCGTGGGACCAACCTCCAGACATATGGCCATATTTGTGCCTGGCGCGACGCCAAGTGGGAAAGGGTGGTTTTGAGGCTGAAGGCAGCAGGAGAGCCTGCAGCCCCCAGGTGTGTGGGGCTACGCAAGCGGTTCCCAAAGAGCTTTAGAACAAGGCATAGTTTTCCCTGCTGGCTCTTTGGGCGTGGGACCAGTCTCCAGACATATGGCCATTTTTGTGCCTGGCGTGGCACCAAGTGGGAAAGGGTGCCTCTGAGGCTGAAGAGAGCAGGAAAGCCTGCAGCCCCCAGGTGTGTGGGGCTACGCAAGCGGTTCCCAAAGAGCTTTAGAACAAGGCATATTTTTCCCTGCTGGCTCTTTGGGCGTGGGACCAATCTCCAGACATATGGCCATTTTTGTGCCTGGTGCGACGCCAAGTGGGAAAGGGTGGTTTTGAGGCTGAAGGCAGCAGGAAAGTCTGCAGCCCGCAGGTCTGTTGGGCCAAGCAAGCGGTTCCCAAAGAGCTTTAGAACAAGGCATAGTTTTCCCTGCTGGCTCTTTGGGCGTGGGACCAGTCTCCAGAAATATAGCCATTTTTGTGCCTGGCGCTGGGCTAAGTGGGAAAGGGTGGTTTTGAGGCTGAAGGCAGCAGGAAAGCCTGTAGCCCCTAGGTGTGTGGGGCTACGCAAGCGGTTCCCAAAGAGCTTTAGAACAAGGCATAGTTTTCCCTCCTGGCTCTTTGGGCGTGGGACCAACCTCCAGACATATGGCCATTTTTGTGCCTGGCGTGACGCCATGTGGGAAAGGGTGGTTTTGAGGCTGAAGGCAGCAGGAAAGCCTGCAGCCCCCAGGTGTGTGGGGCTACGCAAGCGGTTCCCAAAGAGATTTAGAACAAGGCATAGTTTTCCCTGCTGGCTCTTTGGGCGTGGGACCAATCTCCAGACATATGGCCATTTTTGTGCCTGGCGTGACACCAAGTGGGAAAGGGTGGTTTTGAGGCTGAAGGCAGCAGGAAGGTCTGCAGCCCCCAGGTGTGTGGGGCTACGCAAGCGGTTCCCAAAGAGCTTTAGAACAAGGCATAGTTTTCCCTGCTGGCTCTTTGAGCGTGGGACCAACCTCCAGACATATGGCCATTTTTGGGCCTGGCGTGACGCCATGTGGGAAAGGGTGGTTTTGAGGCTGAAGGCAGCAGGAAAGCCTGCAGCCCCCAGGTGTGTGGGGCTACGCAAGCGGTTCCCAAAGAGCTTTAGAACAAGGCATAGTTTTCCCTGCTGGCTCTTTGGGCGTGGGACCAACCTCCACACATATGGCCATTTTTCTGCCTGGCGTGACGCCATGTGGGAAAGGGTGGTTTTGAGGCTGCAGGTGCCAGAAAAGCCTGCAGCCCCCAGGTGTGTGGGGCTACGCAAGCGGTTCCCAAAGAGCTTTAGTACAAGGCATAGTTTTCCCTGCTGGCTCTTTGGGCGTGGGACCAGTCTCCAGACATATGGCCATTTTTGGGCCTGGCGTGGCGCCAAGTGGGAAAGGGTGCCTTTGAGGCTGAAGAGAGCAGGAAAGCCTGCAGCCCCCAGGTGTGTGGGGCTACGCAAGCATTTCCCAAAAAGCTTTAGAACAAGGCATAGTTTTCCCTGCTGGCTCTTTGGGCGTGGGACCAACCTCCAGACATATGGCCATTTTTGTGCCTGGCATGACGCCATGTGGGAAAGGGTGGTTTTGAGGCTGAAGGCAGCAGGAAAGCCTGCAGCCCCCAGGTGTGTGGGGCTACGCAAGCGGTTCCCAAAGAGATTTAGAACAAGGCATAGTTTTCCCTGCTGGCTCTTTGGGCGTGGGACCAATCTCCAGCCATATGGCCATTTTTGTGCCTGGCGTGACACCAAGTGGGAAAGGGTGGTTTTGAGGCTGAAGGCAGCAGGAAGGTCTGCAGCCCCCAGGTGTGTGGGGCTACGCAAGCGGTTCCCAAAGAGCTTTAGAACAAGGCATAGTTTTCCCTGCTGGCTCTTTGAGCGTGGGACCAGTCTCCAGACATATGGCCATTTTTGGGCCTCGCGCAGCGCCAAGTGGGAAAGGGTGGTTTTGAGGCTGAAGGCAGCAGGAAAGCCTGCAGCCCCCAGGTGTGTGGGGCTACGCAAGCAGTTCCCAAAGAGCTTTAGAACAAGGCATAGTTTTCCCTGCTGGCTCTTTGGGCGTGGGACCAGTCTCCAGACATGTGGCCATTTTTGGGCCTGGCGCGGCACCAAGTGGGAAAGGGTGCCTTTGAGGCTGAAGGCAGCAGGAAAGCCTGCAGCCCCCAGGTGTGTGAGGCTACGCAAGCGGTTCTCAAAGAGCTTTAGAACAAGGCATAGTTTTCCCTGCTGGCTCTTTGGGCGTGGGACCAACCTCCAGACATATGGCCATTTTTGAGCCTGGCGCGGCACCAAGTGGGAAAGGGTGCCTTTGAGGCTGAAGGCAGCAGGAAAGCCTGCAGCCCCCAGGTGTGTGGGGCTACGCAAGCGGTTCCCAAAGAGCTTTAGAACAAGGCATAGTTTTCCCTGCTGGCTCTGTGGCCGTGGGACCACTCTCCAGACATATGGCCATTTTTGGGCCTGGTGCGGCGCCAAGTGGGAAAGGGTGGTTTTGAGGCTGAAGGCAGCAGGAAAGCCTGCAGCCCCCAGGTGTGTGGGGCTACGCAAGCGGTTCCCAAAGAGCTTTAGTACAAGGCATAGTTTTCCCTGCTGGCTCTTTGGTCGTGGGTCCAATCTCCAGACATATGGCCATTTTTGTGCCTGGCGTGACACCAAGTGGGAAAGGGTGGTTTTGAGGCTGAAGAGAGCAAGAAAGCCTGCAGCCCCCAGGTCTGTGAGGCCACGCAAGCGGTTCCCAAAGAGCTTTAGAACAAGGCATAGTTTTCCCTGCTGGCTCTTTGGGCGTGGGACCAATCTCCAGACATATGGCCATTTTTGGGCCTCGCGCGGCGCCAAGTGGGAAAGGGTGGTTTTGAGGCTGAAGGCAGCAGGAAAGCTTGCAGCCCCCAGGTGTGTGGGGCTACGCAAGCGGTTCCCAAAGAGCTTTAGAACAAGGCATAGTTTTCCCTGCTGGCTCTTTGGGCGTGGGACCAACCTCCAGACATATGGCCATTTTTATGCCTGGCGTGACGCCATGTGGGAAAGGGTGGTTTTGAGGCTGAAGGCAGCAGGAAAGCCTGCAGCCCCCAGGTGTGTGGGGCTACGCAAGCGGTTCCCAAAGAGCTTTAGAACAAGGCATAGTTTTCCCTGCTGGCTCTTTGGGCGTGGGACCAATCTCCAGACATATGGCCATTTTTGGGCCTGGTGCGGCGCCAAGTGGGAAAGGGTGGTTTTGAGGCTGAAGGCAGCAGGAAAGCTTGCAGCCCCCAGGTCTGTGAGGCCACACAAGCGGTTCCCAAAGAGCTTTAGAACAAGGCATAGTTTTCCCTGCTGGCTCTTTGGGCGTGGGACCAACCTCCAGACATATGGCCATTTTTGTGCCTGGCGTGACGCCATGTGGGAAAGGGTGGTTTTGAGGCTGAAGGCAGCAGGAAAGCCTGCAGCCCCCAGGTGTGTGGGGCTACGCAAGCGGTTCCCAAAGAGCTTTAGTACAAGGCATAGTTTTCCCTGCTGGCTCTTTCGGCGTGGGACCAATCTCCAGACATATGGCCATTTTCGTGCCTGGCGTGACACCAAGTGGGAAAGGGTGGTTTTGAGGCTGAAGGCAGCAGGAAAGCCTGCAGCCCCCAGGTGTGTGGGGCTACGCAAGCCGTTCCCAAAGAGCTTTAGAACAAGGCATAGTTTTCCCTGCTGGCTCTTTCGGCGTGGGACCAACCTCCAGACATATGGCCATTTTTGGGCCTGGCGCGGCGCCAAGTGGGAAAGGGTGGTTTTGAGGCTGAAGGCAGCAGGAAAGCTTGCAGCCCCCAGGTGTGTGGGGCTATGCAAGCGGTTCCCAAAGAGCTTTAGAACAAGGCATAGTTTTCCCTGCTGGCTCTGTGGCCGTGGGACCAGTCTCCAGACATATGGCCATTTTTGGGCCTGGTGCGGCGCCAAGTGGGAAAGGGTGGTTTTGAGGCTGAAGGCAGCAGGAAAGCCTGCAGCCCCCAGGTGTGTGGGGCTACGCAAGCGGTTCCCAAAGAGCTTTAGTACAAGGCATAGTTTTCCCTGCTGGCTCTTTGGGCGTGGGACCAATCTCCAGACATATGGCCATTTTTGTGCCTGGCGTGACACCAAGTGGGAAAGGGTGGTTTTTAGGCTGAAGAGAGCAAGAAAGCCTGCAGCCCCCAGGTCTGTGAGGCCACGCAAGTGGTTCCCAAAGAGCTTTACAACAAGGCATAGTTTTCCCTGCTGGCTCTTTGGGCGTGGGACCAACCTCCAGACATATGGCCATTTTTGGGCCTCGCGCGGCGCCAAGTGGGAAAGGGTGGTTTTGAGGCTGAAGGCAGCAGGAAAGCTTGCAGCCCCCAGGTGTGTGGGGCTACGCAAGCGGTTCCCAAAGAGCTTTAGAACAAGGCATAGTTTTCCCTGCTGGCTCTTTGGGCGTGGGACCAACCTCCAGACATATGGCCATTTTTATGCCTGGCGTGACGCCATGTGGGAAAGGGTGGTTTTGAGGCTGAAGGCAGCAGGAAAGCCTGCAGCCCCCAGGTCTGTGGGGCTACGCAAGCGGTTCCCAAAGAGCTTTAGAACAAGGCATAGTTTTCCCTGCTGGCTCTTTGGGCGTGGGACCAGTCTCCAGACATATGGCCATTTTTGGGCCTGGTGCGGCGCCAAGTGGGAAAGGGTGGTTTTCAGGCTGAAGGCAGCAGGAAAGCCTGCAGCCCCCAGGTCTGTGAGGCCACGCAAGCGGTTCCCAAAGAGCTTTAGAACAAGGCATAGTTTTCCCTGCTGGCTCTTTGGGCGTGGGACCAACCTCCAGACATATGGCCATTTTTGTGCCTAGCGTGACGCCATGTGGGAAAGGGTGGTTTTGAGACTGAAGGCAGCAGGAAAGCCTGCAGCCCCCAGGTGTGTGGGGCTACGCAAGCGGTTCCCAAAGAGCTTTAGTACAAGGCATAGTTTTCCCTGCTGGCTCTTTGGGCGTGGGACCAATCTCCAGACATATGGCCATTTTTGGGCCTGGCGCGGCACCAAGTGGGAAAGGGTGGTTTTGAGGCTGAAGAGAGCAAGAAAGCCTGCAGCCCCCAGGTCTGTGAGGCCACGCAAGCGGTTCCCAAAGAGCTTTAGAACAAGGCATAGTTTTCCCTGCTGGCTCTTTGGGCGTGGGACCAATCCCCAGACATATGGCCATTTTTGGGCCTGGTGCGGCGCCAAGTGGGAAAGGGTGGTTTTGAGGCTGAAGGCAGCAGGAAAGCCTGCAGCCCCCAGGTGTGTGGGGCTATGCAAGCGGTTCCCAAAGAGCTTTAGAACAAGGCATAGTTTTCCCTGCTGGCTCTATGGGCGTGGGACCAGTCTCCAGACATATGGCCATTTTTGGGCCTGGCGCGGCACCAAGTGGGAAAGGGTGCCTCTGAGGCTGAAGAGAGCAGGAAAGCCTGCAGCCCCCAGGTGTGTGGGGCTACGCAAGCGGTTCCCAAAGAGCTTTAGAACAAGGCATAGTTTTCCCTGCTGACTCTTTGGGCGTGGGACCAATCTCCAGACATATGGTCATTTTTGGGCCTGGCGTGGCACCAAGTGGGAAAGGGTGGTTTTGAGGCTGAAGGCAGCAGGAAAGCCTGCAGCCCCAAGGTCTGTGGGGCTACGCAAGCGGTTCCCAAAGAGCTTTAGAACAAGGCATAGTTTTCCCTGCTGGCTCTTTGGGCGTGGGACCAATCTCCAGACATATGGCCATTTCTGGGCCTGGTGTCACGCCATGTGGGAAAGGGTGGTTTTGAGGCTGAAGGCAGCAGGAAAGCCTGCAGCCCCCAGGTGTGTGGGGCTACGCAAGCGGTTCCCAAAGAGCTTTAGAACAAGGCATAGTTTTCCCTGCTGGCTCTTTGGGCGTGGGACCAATCTCCAGACATATGGCCATTTTTGTGCCTGGCGTGACGCCATGTGCGAAAGGGTGGTTTTGAGGCTGAAGGCAGCAGGAAAGCCTGCAGCCCCCAGGTGTGTGGGGCTACGCAAGCGGTTCCCAAAGAGCTTTAGAACAAGGCATAGTTTTCCCTGCTGGCTCTTTGGGCGTGGGACCAATCTCCAGACATATGGCCATTTTTGTGCCTGGCGTGACGCCAAGTCGGAAAGGGTGGTTTTGAGGCTGAAGGCAGCAGGAAAGCCTGCAGCCCCCAGGTGTGTGAGGCTACGCAAGCGGTTCTCAAAGAGCTTTAGAACAAGGCATAGTTTTCCCTGCTGGCTCTTTGGGCGTGGGAAGAACCTCCAGACATATGGCCATTTTTGAGCCTGGCGCGGCACCAAGTGGGAAAGGGTGCCTTTGAGGCTGAAGGCAGCAGGAAAGCCTGCAGCCCCCAGGTGTGTGGGGCTACGCAAGTGGTTCCCAAATAGCTTTAGAACAAGGCATAGTTTTCCCTGCTGGCTCTTTGGGCGTGGGACCAACCTCCAGACATATGGCCATATTTGTGCCTGGCGCGACGCCAAGTGGGAAAGGGTGGTTTTGAGGCTGAAGGCAGCAGGAGAGCCTGCAGCCCCCAGGTGTGTGGGGCTACGCAAGCGGTTCCCAAAGAGCTTTAGAACAAGGCATAGTTTTCCCTGCTGGCTCTTTGGGCGTGGGACCAGTCTCCAGACATATGGCCATTTTTGTGCCTGGCGTGGCACCAAGTGGGAAAGGGTGCCTCTGAGGCTGAAGAGAGCAGGAAAGCCTGCAGCCCCCAGGTGTGTGGGGCTACGCAAGCGGTTCCCAAAGAGCTTTAGAACAAGGCATATTTTTCCCTGCTGGCTCTTTGGGCGTGGGACCAATCTCCAGACATATGGCCATTTTTGTGCCTGGTGCGACGCCAAGTGGGAAAGGGTGGTTTTGAGGCTGAAGGCAGCAGGAAAGTCTGCAGCCCGCAGGTCTGTTGGGCCAAGCAAGCGGTTCCCAAAGAGCTTTAGAACAAGGCATAGTTTTCCCTGCTGGCTCTTTGGGCGTGGGACCAGTCTCCAGAAATATAGCCATTTTTGTGCCTGGCGCTGGGCTAAGTGGGAAAGGGTGGTTTTGAGGCTGAAGGCAGCAGGAAAGCCTGTAGCCCCTAGGTGTGTGGGGCTACGCAAGCGGTTCCCAAAGAGCTTTAGAACAAGGCATAGTTTTCCCTCCTGGCTCTTTGGGCGTGGGACCAACCTCCAGACATATGGCCATTTTTGTGCCTGGCGTGACGCCATGTGGGAAAGGGTGGTTTTGAGGCTGAAGGCAGCAGGAAAGCCTGCAGCCCCCAGGTGTGTGGGGCTACGCAAGCGGTTCCCAAAGAGATTTAGAACAAGGCATAGTTTTCCCTGCTGGCTCTTTGGGCGTGGGACCAATCTCCAGACATATGGCCATTTTTGTGCCTGGCGTGACACCAAGTGGGAAAGGGTGGTTTTGAGGCTGAAGGCAGCAGGAAGGTCTGCAGCCCCCAGGTGTGTGGGGCTACGCAAGCGGTTCCCAAAGAGCTTTAGAACAAGGCATAGTTTTCCCTGCTGGCTCTTTGAGCGTGGGACCAACCTCCAGACATATGGCCATTTTTGGGCCTGGCGTGACGCCATGTGGGAAAGGGTGGTTTTGAGGCTGAAGGCAGCAGGAAAGCCTGCAGCCCCCAGGTGTGTGGGGCTACGCAAGCGGTTCCCAAAGAGCTTTAGAACAAGGCATAGTTTTCCCTGCTGGCTCTTTGGGCGTGGGACCAACCTCCACACATATGGCCATTTTTCTGCCTGGCGTGACGCCATGTGGGAAAGGGTGGTTTTGAGGCTGCAGGTGCCAGAAAAGCCTGCAGCCCCCAGGTGTGTGGGGCTACGCAAGCGGTTCCCAAAGAGCTTTAGTACAAGGCATAGTTTTCCCTGCTGGCTCTTTGGGCGTGGGACCAGTCTCCAGACATATGGCCATTTTTGGGCCTGGCGTGGCGCCAAGTGGGAAAGGGTGCCTTTGAGGCTGAAGAGAGCAGGAAAGCCTGCAGCCCCCAGGTGTGTGGGGCTACGCAAGCATTTCCCAAAAAGCTTTAGAACAAGGCATAGTTTTCCCTGCTGGCTCTTTGGGCGTGGGACCAACCTCCAGACATATGGCCATTTTTGTGCCTGGCATGACGCCATGTGGGAAAGGGTGGTTTTGAGGCTGAAGGCAGCAGGAAAGCCTGCAGCCCCCAGGTGTGTGGGGCTACGCAAGCGGTTCCCAAAGAGATTTAGAACAAGGCATAGTTTTCCCTGCTGGCTCTTTGGGCGTGGGACCAATCTCCAGCCATATGGCCATTTTTGTGCCTGGCGTGACACCAAGTGGGAAAGGGTGGTTTTGAGGCTGAAGGCAGCAGGAAGGTCTGCAGCCCCCAGGTGTGTGGGGCTACGCAAGCGGTTCCCAAAGAGCTTTAGAACAAGGCATAGTTTTCCCTGCTGGCTCTTTGAGCGTGGGACCAGTCTCCAGACATATGGCCATTTTTGGGCCTCGCGCAGCGCCAAGTGGGAAAGGGTGGTTTTGAGGCTGAAGGCAGCAGGAAAGCCTGCAGCCCCCAGGTGTGTGGGGCTACGCAAGCAGTTCCCAAAGAGCTTTAGAACAAGGCATAGTTTTCCCTGCTGGCTCTGTGGCCGTGGGACCACTCTCCAGACATATGGCCATTTTTGGGCCTGGTGCGGCGCCAAGTGGGAAAGGGTGGTTTTGAGGCTGAAGGCAGCAGGAAAGCCTGCAGCCCCCAGGTGTGTGGGGCTACGCAAGCGGTTCCCAAAGAGCTTTAGTACAAGGCATAGTTTTCCCTGCTGGCTCTTTGGTCGTGGGTCCAATCTCCAGACATATGGCCATTTTTGTGCCTGGCGTGACACCAAGTGGGAAAGGGTGGTTTTGAGGCTGAAGAGAGCAAGAAAGCCTGCAGCCCCCAGGTCTGTGAGGCCACGCAAGCGGTTCCCAAAGAGCTTTAGAACAAGGCATAGTTTTCCCTGCTGGCTCTTTGGGCGTGGGACCAATCTCCAGACATATGGCCATTTTTGGGCCTCGCGCGGCGCCAAGTGGGAAAGGGTGGTTTTGAGGCTGAAGGCAGCAGGAAAGCTTGCAGCCCCCAGGTGTGTGGGGCTACGCAAGCGGTTCCCAAAGAGCTTTAGAACAAGGCATAGTTTTCCCTGCTGGCTCTTTGGGCGTGGGACCAACCTCCAGACATATGGCCATTTTTATGCCTGGCGTGACGCCATGTGGGAAAGGGTGGTTTTGAGGCTGAAGGCAGCAGGAAAGCCTGCAGCCCCCAGGTGTGTGGGGCTACGCAAGCGGTTCCCAAAGAGCTTTAGAACAAGGCATAGTTTTCCCTGCTGGCTCTTTGGGCGTGGGACCAATCTCCAGACATATGGCCATTTTTGGGCCTGGTGCGGCGCCAAGTGGGAAAGGGTGGTTTTGAGGCTGAAGGCAGCAGGAAAGCTTGCAGCCCCCAGGTCTGTGAGGCCACACAAGCGGTTCCCAAAGAGCTTTAGAACAAGGCATAGTTTTCCCTGCTGGCTCTTTGGGCGTGGGACCAACCTCCAGACATATGGCCATTTTTGTGCCTGGCGTGACGCCATGTGGGAAAGGGTGGTTTTGAGGCTGAAGGCAGCAGGAAAGCCTGCAGCCCCCAGGTGTGTGGGGCTACGCAAGCGGTTCCCAAAGAGCTTTAGTACAAGGCATAGTTTTCCCTGCTGGCTCTTTCGGCGTGGGACCAATCTCCAGACATATGGCCATTTTCGTGCCTGGCGTGACACCAAGTGGGAAAGGGTGGTTTTGAGGCTGAAGGCAGCAGGAAAGCCTGCAGCCCCCAGGTGTGTGGGGCTACGCAAGCCGTTCCCAAAGAGCTTTAGAACAAGGCATAGTTTTCCCTGCTGGCTCTTTCGGCGTGGGACCAACCTCCAGACATATGGCCATTTTTGGGCCTGGCGCGGCGCCAAGTGGGAAAGGGTGGTTTTGAGGCTGAAGGCAGCAGGAAAGCTTGCAGCCCCCAGGTGTGTGGGGCTATGCAAGCGGTTCCCAAAGAGCTTTAGAACAAGGCATAGTTTTCCCTGCTGGCTCTGTGGCCGTGGGACCAGTCTCCAGACATATGGCCATTTTTGGGCCTGGTGCGGCGCCAAGTGGGAAAGGGTGGTTTTGAGGCTGAAGGCAGCAGGAAAGCCTGCAGCCCCCAGGTGTGTGGGGCTACGCAAGCGGTTCCCAAAGAGCTTTAGTACAAGGCATAGTTTTCCCTGCTGGCTCTTTGGGCGTGGGACCAATCTCCAGACATATGGCCATTTTTGTGCCTGGCGTGACACCAAGTGGGAAAGGGTGGTTTTTAGGCTGAAGAGAGCAAGAAAGCCTGCAGCCCCCAGGTCTGTGAGGCCACGCAAGTGGTTCCCAAAGAGCTTTACAACAAGGCATAGTTTTCCCTGCTGGCTCTTTGGGCGTGGGACCAACCTCCAGACATATGGCCATTTTTGGGCCTCGCGCGGCGCCAAGTGGGAAAGGGTGGTTTTGAGGCTGAAGGCAGCAGGAAAGCTTGCAGCCCCCAGGTGTGTGGGGCTACGCAAGCGGTTCCCAAAGAGCTTTAGAACAAGGCATAGTTTTCCCTGCTGGCTCTTTGGGCGTGGGACCAACCTCCAGACATATGGCCATTTTTATGCCTGGCGTGACGCCATGTGGGAAAGGGTGGTTTTGAGGCTGAAGGCAGCAGGAAAGCCTGCAGCCCCCAGGTCTGTGGGGCTACGCAAGCGGTTCCCAAAGAGCTTTAGAACAAGGCATAGTTTTCCCTGCTGGCTCTTTGGGCGTGGGACCAGTCTCCAGACATATGGCCATTTTTGGGCCTGGTGCGGCGCCAAGTGGGAAAGGGTGGTTTTCAGGCTGAAGGCAGCAGGAAAGCCTGCAGCCCCCAGGTCTGTGAGGCCACGCAAGCGGTTCCCAAAGAGCTTTAGAACAAGGCATAGTTTTCCCTGCTGGCTCTTTGGGCGTGGGACCAACCTCCAGACATATGGCCATTTTTGTGCCTAGCGTGACGCCATGTGGGAAAGGGTGGTTTTGAGACTGAAGGCAGCAGGAAAGCCTGCAGCCCCCAGGTGTGTGGGGCTACGCAAGCGGTTCCCAAAGAGCTTTAGTACAAGGCATAGTTTTCCCTGCTGGCTCTTTGGGCGTGGGACCAATCTCCAGACATATGGCCATTTTTGGGCCTGGCGCGGCACCAAGTGGGAAAGGGTGGTTTTGAGGCTGAAGAGAGCAAGAAAGCCTGCAGCCCCCAGGTCTGTGAGGCCACGCAAGCGGTTCCCAAAGAGCTTTAGAACAAGGCATAGTTTTCCCTGCTGGCTCTTTGGGCGTGGGACCAATCCCCAGACATATGGCCATTTTTGGGCCTGGTGCGGCGCCAAGTGGGAAAGGGTGGTTTTGAGGCTGAAGGCAGCAGGAAAGCCTGCAGCCCCCAGGTGTGTGGGGCTATGCAAGCGGTTCCCAAAGAGCTTTAGAACAAGGCATAGTTTTCCCTGCTGGCTCTATGGGCGTGGGACCAGTCTCCAGACATATGGCCATTTTTGGGCCTGGCGCGGCACCAAGTGGGAAAGGGTGCCTCTGAGGCTGAAGAGAGCAGGAAAGCCTGCAGCCCCCAGGTGTGTGGGGCTACGCAAGCGGTTCCCAAAGAGCTTTAGAACAAGGCATAGTTTTCCCTGCTGACTCTTTGGGCGTGGGACCAATCTCCAGACATATGGTCATTTTTGGGCCTGGCGTGGCACCAAGTGGGAAAGGGTGGTTTTGAGGCTGAAGGCAGCAGGAAAGCCTGCAGCCCCAAGGTCTGTGGGGCTACGCAAGCGGTTCCCAAAGAGCTTTAGAACAAGGCATAGTTTTCCCTGCTGGCTCTTTGGGCGTGGGACCAATCTCCAGACATATGGCCATTTCTGGGCCTGGTGTCACGCCATGTGGGAAAGGGTGGTTTTGAGGCTGAAGGCAGCAGGAAAGCCTGCAGCCCCCAGGTGTGTGGGGCTACGCAAGCGGTTCCCAAAGAGCTTTAGAACAAGGCATAGTTTTCCCTGCTGGCTCTTTGGGCGTGGGACCAATCTCCAGACATATGGCCATTTTTGTGCCTGGCGTGACGCCATGTGCGAAAGGGTGGTTTTGAGGCTGAAGGCAGCAGGAAAGCCTGCAGCCCCCAGGTGTGTGGGGCTACGCAAGCGGTTCCCAAAGAGCTTTAGAACAAGGCATAGTTTTCCCTGCTGGCTCTTTGGGCGTGGGACCAACCTCCAGACATATGGCCATTTTTGTGCCTGGCGTGACGCCATGTGGGAAAGGGTGGTTTTGAGGCTGAAGGCAGCAGGAAAGCCTGCAGCCCCCAGGTGTGTGGGGCTACGCAAGGCGTTTCCAAAGAGCTTTAGTACAAGGCATAGTTTTCCCTGCTGGCTCTTTGGGGGTGGGACCAATCTCCAGACATATGGCCATTTTTGTGCCTGGCGTGACACCAAGTGGGAAAGGGTGGTTTTGAGGCTGAAGGCAGCAGGAAGGTCTGCAGCCCCCAGGTGTGTGGGGCTACGCAAGCGGTTCCCAAAGAGCTTTAGAACAAGGCATAGTTTTCCCTGCTGGCTCTTTGAGCGTGGGACCAGTCTCCAGACATATGGCCATTTTTGGGCCTCGCGCAGCGCCAAGTGGGAAAGGGTGGTTTTGAGGCTGAAGGCAGCAGGAAAGCCTGCAGCCCCCAGGTGTGTGGGGCTACGCAAGCAGTTCCCAAAGAGCTTTAGAACAAGGCATAGTTTTCCCTGCTGGCTCTTTGGGCGTGGGACCAGTCTCCAGACATATGGCCATTTTTGGGCCTGGCGCGGCGCCAAGTGGGAAAGGGTGCCTTTGAGGCTGAAGAGAGCAGGAAAGCCTGCAGCCCCCAGGTGTGTGGGGCTACGCAAGCGGTTCCCAAAGAGCTTTAGAACAAGGCATAGTTTTCCCTGCTGGCTCTTTCGGCGTGGGACCAACCTCCAGACATATGGCCATTTTTTTGCCTGGCGCAGCGCCAAGTGGGAAAGGGTGGTTTTGAGGCTGAAGGCAGCAGGAGAGCCTGCAGCCCCCAGGTGTGTGGGGCTACGGAAGCGGTTCCCAAAGAGCTTTAGAACAAGGCATAGTTTTCCCTGCTGGCTCTTTGGGCGTGGGACCAGTCTCCAGACATATGGCCATTTTTGTGCCTGGCGTGGCACCAAGTGGGAAAGGGTGCCTCTGAGGCTGAAGAGAGCAGGAAAGCCTGCAGCCCCCAGGTGTGTGGGGCTACGCAAGCGGTTCCCAAAGAGCTTTAGAACAAGGCATATTTTTCCCTGCTGGCTCTTTGGGCGTGGGACCAATCTCCAGACATATGGCCATTTTTGTGCCTGGTGCGACGCCAAGTGGGAAAGGGTGGTTTTGAGGCTGAAGGCAGCAGGGAAGTCTGCAGCCCGCAGGTCTGTTGGGCCAAGCAAGCGGTTCCCAAAGAGCTTTAGAACAAGGCATAGTTTTCCCTGCTGGCTCTTTGGGCGTGGGACCAGTCTCCAGAAATATAGCCATTTTTGTGCCTGGCGCTGGGCTAAGTGGGAAAGGGTGGTTTTGAGGCTGAAGGCAGCAGGAAAGCCTGTAGCCCCTAGGTGTGTGGGGCTACGCAAGCGGTTCCCAAAGAGCTTTAGAACAAGGCATAGTTTTCCCTGCTGGCTCTTTGGGCGTGGGACCAACCTCCAGACATATGGCCATTTTTGTGCCTGGCGTGACGCCATGTGGGAAAGGGTGGTTTTGAGGCTGAAGGCAGCAGGAAAGCCTGCAGCCCCCAGGTGTGTGGGGCTACGCAAGCGGTTCCCAAAGAGCTTTAGAACAAGGCATAGTTTTCCCTGCTGGCTCTTTGGGCGTGGGACCAATCTCCAGACATATGGCCATTTTTGTGCCTGGCGTGACACCAAGTGGGAAAGGGTGGTTTTGAGGCTGAAGGCAGCAGGAAGGTCTGCAGCCCCCAGGTGTGTGGGGCTACGCAAGCGGTTCCCAAAGAGCTTTAGAACAAGGCATAGTTTTCCCTGCTGGCTCTTTGAGCGTGGGACCAACCTCCAGACATATGGCCATTTTTGGGCCTGGCGTGACGCCATGTGGGAAAGGGTGGTTTTGAGGCTGAAGGCAGCAGGAAAGCCTGCAGCCCCCAGGTGTGTGGGGCTACGCAAGCGGTTCCCAAAGAGCTTTAGAACAAGGCATAGTTTTCCCTGCTGGCTCTTTGGGCGTGGGACCAACCTCCAGACATATGGCCATTTTTCTGCCTGGCGTGACGCCATGTGGGAAAGGGTGGTTTTGAGGCTGCAGGTGCCAGAAAAGCCTGCAGCCCCCAGGTGTGTGGGGCTACGCAAGCGGTTCCCAAAGAGCTTTAGAACAAGGCATAGTTTTCCCTGCTGGCTCTTTGGGCGTGGGACCAGTCTCCAGACATATGGCCATTTTTGGGCCTGGCGCGGCGCCAAGTGGGAAAGGGTGCCTTTGAGGCTGAAGAGAGCAGGAAAGCCTGCAGCCCCCAGGTGTGTGGGGCTACGCAAGCATTTCCCAAAAAGCTTTAGAACAAGGCATAGTTTTCCCTGCTGGCTCTTTGGGCGTGGGACCAACCTCCAGACATATGGCCATTTTTGTGCCTGGCATGACGCCATGTGGGAAAGGGTGGTTTTGAGGCTGAAGGCAGCAGGAAAGCCTGCAGCCCCCAGGTCTGTGGGGCTACGCAAGCGGTTCCCAAAGAGCTTTAGAACAAGGCATAGTTTTCCCTGCTGGCTCTTTGGGCGTGGGACCAATCTCCAGCCATATGGCCATTTTTGTGCCTGGCGTGACACCAAGTGGGAAAGGGTGGTTTTGAGGCTGAAGGCAGCAGGAAGGTCTGCAGCCCCCAGGTGTGTGGGGCTACGCAAGCGGTTCCCAAAGAGCTTTAGAACAAGGCATAGTTTTCCCTGCTGGCTCTTTGAGCGTGGGACCAGTCTCCAGACATATGGCCATTTTTGGGCCTCGCGCAGCGCCAAGTGGGAAAGGGTGGTTTTGAGGCTGAAGGCAGCAGGAAAGCCTGCAGCCCCCAGGTGTGTGGGGCTACGCAAGCAGTTCCCAAAGAGCTTTAGAACAAGGCATAGTTTTCCCTGCTGGCTCTTTGGGCGTGGGACCAGTCTCCAGACATGTGGCCATTTTTGGGCCTGGCGCGGCACCAAGTGGGAAAGGGTGCCTTTGAGGCTGAAGGCAGCAGGAAAGCCTGCAGCCCCCAGGTGTGTGAGGCTACGCAAGCGGTTCTCAAAGAGCTTTAGAACAAGGCATAGTTTTCCCTGCTGGCTCTTTGGGCGTGGGACCAACCTCCAGACATATGGCCATTTTTGAGCCTGGCGCGGCACCAAGTGGGAAAGGGTGCCTTTGAGGCTGAAGGCAGCAGGAAAGCCTGCAGCCCCCAGGTGTGTGGGGCTACGCAAGCGGTTCCCAAATAGCTTTAGAACAAGGCATAGTTTTCCCTGCTGGCTCTTTGGGCGTGGGACCAACCTCCAGACATATGGCCATATTTGTGCCTGGCGCGACGCCATGTGGGAAAGGGTGGTTTTGAGGCTGAAGGCAGCAGGAGAGCCTGCAGCCCCCAGGTGTGTGGGGCTACGCAAGCGGTTCCCAAAGAGCTTTAGAACAAGGCATAGTTTTCCCTGCTGGCTCTTTGGGCGTGGGACCAGTCTCCAGACATATGGCCATTTTTGGGCCTGGCGTGGCACCAAGTGGGAAAGGGTGGTTTTGAGGATGAAGGCTGCAGGAAAGCCTGCAGCCCCCAGGTGTGTGGGGCTACGCAAGCGGTTCCCAAACAGCTTTAGAACAAGGCATAGTTTTCCCTGCTGGCTCTTTGGGCGTGGGACCAATCTCCAGACTTATGGCCATTTTTGTGCCTGGTGCGACGCCAAGTCGGAAAGGGTGGTTTTGAGGCTGAAGGCAGCAGGAAAGCCTGCAGCCCCCAGGTGTGTGAGGCTACGCAAGCGGTTCTCAAAGAGCTTTAGAACAAGGCATAGTTTTCCCTGCTGGCTCTTTGGGCGTGGGAAGAACCTCCAGACATATGGCCATTTTTGAGCCTGGCGCGGCACCAAGTGGGAAAGGGTGCCTTTGAGGCTGAAGGCAGCAGGAAAGCCTGCAGCCCCCAGGTGTGTGGGGCTACGCAAGCGGTTCCCAAATAGCTTTAGAACAAGGCATAGTTTTCCCTGCTGGCTCTTTGGGCGTGGGACCAACCTCCAGACATATGGCCATATTTGTGCCTGGCGCGACGCCAAGTGGGAAAGGGTGGTTTTGAGGCTGAAGGCAGCAGGAGAGCCTGCAGCCCCCAGGTGTGTGGGGCTACGCAAGCGGTTCCCAAAGAGCTTTAGAACAAGGCATAGTTTTCCCTGCTGGCTCTTTGGCGTGGGACCAGTCTCCAGACATATGGCCATTTTTGGGCCTGGCGTGGCACCAAGTGGGAAAGGGTGCCTCTGAGGCTGAAGAGAGCAGGAAAGCCTGCAGCCCCCAGGTGTGTGGGGCTACGCAAGCGGTTCCCAAACAGCTTTAGAACAAGGCATAGTTTTCCCTGCTGGCTCTTTGGGCGTGGGACCAATCTCCAGACTTATGGCCATTTTTGTGCCTGGTGCGACGCCAAGTGGGAAAGGGTGGTTTTGAGGCTGAAGGCAGCAGGAAAGTCTGCAGCCCGCAGGTCTGTGGGGCCAAGCAAGCGGTTCCCAAAGAGCTTTAGAACGAGGCATAGTTTTCCCTGCTGGCTCTTTGGGCGTGGGACCAGTCTCCAGAAATATAGCCATTTTTGTGCCTGGCGCTGGGCTAATTGGGAAAGGGTGGTTTTGAGGCTGAAGGCAGCAGGAAAGCCTGTAGCCCCCAGGTGTGTGGGGCTACGCAAGCGGTTCCCAAAGAGCTTTAGAACCAGGCATAGTTTTCCCTGCTGGCTCTTTCGGCATGGGACCAATCTCCAGACATATGGCCATTTTTGTGCCTGGCGTGACACCAAGTGGGAAAGGGTGGTTTTGAGGCTGAAGGCAGCAGGAAAGCCTGCAGCCCCCAGGTGTGTGGGGCTACGCAAGCGGTTCCCAAAGAGCTTTAGAACAAGGCATAGTTTTCCCTGCTGGCTCTTTGGGCGTGGGACCAACCTCCAGACATATGGCCATTTTTGAGCCTGGCGTGACGCCATGTGGGAAAGGGTGGTTTTGAGGCCGAAGGCAGCAGGAAAGTCTGCAGCCCCCAGGTGTGTGGGGCTACGCAAGCGGTTCCCAAAGAGCTTTAGAACAAGGCATAGTTTTCCCTGCTGGCTCTTTGGGCGTGGGACCAGTCTCCAGACATATGGCCATTTTTCTGCCTGGCGTGACGCCATGTGGGAAAGGGTGGTTTTGAGGCTGCAGGTGCCAGAAAAGCCTGCAGCCCCCAGGTGTGTGGGGCTACGCAAGCGGTTCCCAAAGAGCTTTAGAACAAGGCATAGTTTTCCCTGCTGGCTCTTTGAGCGTGGGACCAGTCTCCAGACATATGGCCATTTTTGGGCCTGGCGTGGCGCCAAGTGGGAAAGGGTGCCTTTGAGGCTGAAGAGAGCAGGAAAGCCTGCAGCCCCCAGGTGTGTGGGGCTACGCAAGCGGTTCCCAAAGAGCTTTAGAACAAGGCATAGTTTTCCCTGCTGGCTCTTTGGGCGTGGGACCAATCTCCAGACATATGGCCATTTTTGTGCCTGGCGTGACACCAAGTGGGAAAGGGTGGTTTTGAGGCTGAAGGCAGCAGGAAGGTCTGCAGCCCCCAGGTGTGTGGGGCTACGCAAGCGGTTCCCAAAGAGCTTTAGAACAAGGCATAGTTTTCCCTGCTGGCTCTTTGAGCGTGGGACCAGTCTCCAGACATATGGCCATTTTTGGGCCTCGCGCAGCGCCAAGTGGGAAAGGGTGGTTTTGAGGCCGAAGGCAGCAGGAAAGTCTGCAGCCCCCAGGTGTGTGGGGCTACGCAAGCGGTTCCCAAAGAGCTTTAGAACAAGGCATAGTTTTCCCTGCTGGCTCTTTGGGCGTGGGACCAGTCTCCAGACATATGGCCATTTTTCTGCCTGGCGTGACGCCATGTGGGAAAGGGTGGTTTTGAGGCTGCAGGTGCCAGAAAAGCCTGCAGCCCCCAGGTGTGTGGGGCTACGCAAGCGGTTCCCAAAGAGCTTTAGAACAAGGCATAGTTTTCCCTGCTGGCTCTTTGAGCGTGGGACCAGTCTCCAGACATATGGCCATTTTTGGGCCTGGCGCGGCGCCAAGTGGGAAAGGGTGCCTTTGAGGCTGAAGAGAGCAGGAAAGCCTGCAGCCCCCAGGTGTGTGGGGCGACGCAAGCAGTTCCCAAAAAGCTTTAGAACAAGGCATAGTTTTCCCTGCTGGCTCTTTGGGCGTGGGACCAGTCTCCAGACATATGGCCATTTTTGGGCCTGGCGTGGCGCCAAGTGGGAAAGGGTGCCTTTGAGGCTGAAGAGAGCAGGAAAGCCTGCAGCCCCCAGGTGTGTGGGGCTACGCAAGCGGTTCCCAAAGAGCTTTAGAACAAGGCATAGTTTTCCCTGCTGTCTCTTTGGGCGTCGGACCAATCTCCAGACATATGGTCATTTTTGTGCCTGGCACGGGGCCAAGTGGGAAAGGGTGGTTTTGAGGCTGAAGGCAGCAGGAAAGCCTGCAGCCCCCAGGTGTGTGGGGCTACGCAAGCGGTTCCCAAAGAGCTTTAGAACAAGGCATAGTTTTCCCTGCTGGCTCTTTGGGCGTGGGACCAACCTCCAGACATATGGCCATTTTTGTGCCTGGCGTGACGCCATGTGGGAAAGGGTGGTTTTGAGGCCGAAGGCAGCAGGAAAGCCTGCAGCCCCCAGGTGTGTGGGGCTACGCAAGCGGTTCCCAAAGAGCTTTAGAACAAGGCATAGTTTTCCCTGCTGGCTCTTTGGGCGTGGGACCAATCTCCAGACATATGGCCATTTTTGTGCCTGGCGTGACACCAAGTGGGAAAGGGTGGTTTTGAGGCTGAAGGCAGCAGGAAGGTCTGCAGCCCCCAGGTGTGTGGGGCTACGCAAGCGGTTCCCAAAGAGCTTTAGAACAAGGCATAGTTTTCCCTGCTGGCTCTTTGAGCGTGGGACCAGTCTCCAGACATATGGCCATTTTTGGGCCTCGCGCAGCGCCAAGTGGGAAAGGGTGGTTTTGAGGCTGAAGGCAGCAGGAAAGCCTGCAGCCCCCAGGTCTGTGAGGCCACGCAAGCGGTTCCCAAAGAGCTTTAGAACAAGGCATAGTTTTCCCTGCTGGCTCTTTGGGCGTGGGACCAATCTCCAGACATATGGCCATTTTTGTGCCTGGCGTGACGCCATGTGCGAAAGGGTGGTTTTGAGGCTGAAGGCAGCAGGAAAGCCTGCAGCCCCCAGGTGTGTGGGGCTACGCAAGCGGTTCCCAAAGAGCTTTAGAACAAGGCATAGTTTTCCCTGCTGGCTCTTTGGGCGTGGGACCAACCTCCAGACATATGGCCATTTTTGTGCCTGGCGTGACGCCATGTGGGAAAGGGTGGTTTTGAGGCTGAAGGCAGCAGGAAAGCCTGCAGCCCCCAGGTGTGTGGGGCTACGCAAGGCGTTTCCAAAGAGCTTTAGTACAAGGCATAGTTTTCCCTGCTGGCTCTTTGGGCGTGGGACCAATCTCCAGACATATGGCCATTTTTGTGCCTGGCGTGACACCAAGTGGGAAAGGGTGGTTTTGAGGCTGAAGGCAGCAGGAAGGTCTGCAGCCCCCAGGTGTGTGGGGCTACGCAAGCGGTTCCCAAAGAGCTTTAGAACAAGGCATAGTTTTCCCTGCTGGCTCTTTGAGCGTGGGACCAGTCTCCAGACATATGGCCATTTTTGGGCCTCGCGCAGCGCCAAGTGGGAAAGGGTGGTTTTGAGGCTGAAGGCAGCAGGAAAGCCTGCAGCCCCCAGGTGTGTGGGGCTACGCAAGCAGTTCCCAAAGAGCTTTAGAACAAGGCATAGTTTTCCCTGCTGGCTCTTTGGGCGTGGGACCAGTCTCCAGACATGTGGCCATTTTTGGGCCTGGCGCGGCGCCAAGTGGGAAAGGGTGCCTTTGAGGCTGAAGAGAGCAGGAAAGCCTGCAGCCCCCAGGTGTGTGGGGCTACGCAAGCGGTTCCCAAAGAGCTTTAGAACAAGGCATAGTTTTCCCTGCTGGCTCTTTGGGCGTGGGACCAACCTCCAGACATATGGCCATTTTTTTGCCTGGCGCAGCGCCAAGTGGGAAAGGGTGGTTTTGAGGCTGAAGGCAGCAGGAGAGCCTGCAGCCCCCAGGTGTGTGGGGCTACGGAAGCGGTTCCCAAAGAGCTTTAGAACAAGGCATAGTTTTCCCTGCTGGCTCTTTGGGCGTGGGACCAGTCTCCAGACATATGGCCATTTTTGTGCCTGGCGTGGCACCAAGTGGGAAAGGGTGCCTCTGAGGCTGAAGAGAGCAGGAAAGCCTGCAGCCCCCAGGTGTGTGGGGCTACGCAAGCGGTTCCCAAAGAGCTTTAGAACAAGGCATATTTTTCCCTGCTGGCTCTTTGGGCGTGGGACCAATCTCCAGACATATGGCCATTTTTGTGCCTGGTGCGACGCCAAGTGGGAAAGGGTGGTTTTGAGGCTGAAGGCAGCAGGAAAGTCTGCAGCCCGCAGGTCTGTTGGGCCAAGCAAGCGGTTCCCAAAGAGCTTTAGAACAAGGCATAGTTTTCCCTGCTGGCTCTTTGGGCGTGGGACCAGTCTCCAGAAATATAGCCATTTTTGTGCCTGGCGCTGGGCTAAGTGGGAAAGGGTGGTTTTGAGGCTGAAGGCAGCAGGAAAGCCTGTAGCCCCTAGGTGTGTGGGGCTACGCAAGCGGTTCCCAAAGAGCTTTAGAACAAGGCATAGTTTTCCCTGCTGGCTCTTTGGGCGTGGGACCAACCTCCAGACATATGGCCATTTTTGTGCCTGGCGTGACGCCATGTGGGAAAGGGTGGTTTTGAGGCTGAAGGCAGCAGGAAAGCCTGCAGCCCCCAGGTGTGTGGGGCTACGCAAGCGGTTCCCAAAGAGCTTTAGAACAAGGCATAGTTTTCCCTGCTGGCTCTTTGGGCGTGGGACCAATCTCCAGACATATGGCCATTTTTGTGCCTGGCGTGACACCAAGTGGGAAAGGGAGGTTTTGAGGCTGAAGGCAGCAGGAAGGTCTGCAGCCCCCAGGTGTGTGGGGCTACGCAAGCGGTTCCCAAAGAGCTTTAGAACAAGGCATAGTTTTCCCTGCTGGCTCTTTGAGCGTGGGACCAACCTCCAGACATATGGCCATTTTTGGGCCTGGCGTGACGCCATGTGGGAAAGGGTGGTTTTGAGGCTGAAGGCAGCAGGAAAGCCTGCAGCCCCCAGGTGTGTGGGGCTACGCAAGCGGTTCCCAAAGAGCTTTAGAACAAGGCATAGTTTTCCCTGCTGGCTCTTTGGGCGTGGGACCAACCTCCAGACATATGGCCATTTTTCTGCCTGGCGTGACGCCATGTGGGAAAGGGTGGTTTTGAGGCTGCAGGTGCCAGAAAAGCCTGCAGCCCCCAGGTGTGTGGGGCTACGCAAGCGGTTCCCAAAGAGCTTTAGAACAAGGCATAGTTTTCCCTGCTGGCTCTTTGGGCGTGGGACCAGTCTCCAGACATATGGCCATTTTTGGGCCTGGCGCGGCGCCAAGTGGGAAAGGGTGCCTTTGAGGCTGAAGAGAGCAGGAAAGCCTGCAGCCCCCAGGTGTGTGGGGCTACGCAAGCATTTCCCAAAAAGCTTTAGAACAAGGCATAGTTTTCCCTGCTGGCTCTTTGGGCGTGGGACCAACCTCCAGACATATGGCCATTTTTGTGCCTGGCATGACGCCATGTGGGAAAGGGTGGTTTTGAGGCTGAAGGCAGCAGGAAAGCCTGCAGCCCCCAGGTCTGTGGGGCTACGCAAGCGGTTCCCAAAGAGCTTTAGAACAAGGCATAGTTTTCCCTGCTGGCTCTTTGGGCGTGGGACCAATCTCCAGCCATATGGCCATTTTTGTGCCTGGCGTGACACCAAGTGGGAAAGGGTGGTTTTGAGGCTGAAGGCAGCAGGAAGGTCTGCAGCCCCCAGGTGTGTGGGGCTACGCAAGCGGTTCCCAAAGAGCTTTAGAACAAGGCATAGTTTTCCCTGCTGGCTCTTTGAGCGTGGGACCAGTCTCCAGACATATGGCCATTTTTGGGCCTCGCGCAGCGCCAAGTGGGAAAGGGTGGTTTTGAGGCTGAAGGCAGCAGGAAAGCCTGCAGCCCCCAGGTGTGTGGGGCTACGCAAGCAGTTCCCAAAGAGCTTTAGAACAAGGCATAGTTTTCCCTGCTGGCTCTTTGGGCGTGGGACCAGTCTCCAGACATGTGGCCATTTTTGGGCCTGGCGCGGCACCAAGTGGGAAAGGGTGCCTTTGAGGCTGAAGGCAGCAGGAAAGCCTGCAGCCCCCAGGTGTGTGAGGCTACGCAAGCGGTTCTCAAAGAGCTTTAGAACAAGGCATAGTTTTCCCTGCTGGCTCTTTGGGCGTGGGACCAACCTCCAGACATATGGCCATTTTTGAGCCTGGCGCGGCACCAAGTGGGAAAGGGTGCCTTTGAGGCTGAAGGCAGCAGGAAAGCCTGCAGCCCCCAGGTGTGTGGGGCTACGCAAGCGGTTCCCAAATAGCTTTAGAACAAGGCATAGTTTTCCCTGCTGGCTCTTTGGGCGTGGGACCAACCTCCAGACATATGGCCATATTTGTGCCTGGCGCGACGCCATGTGGGAAAGGGTGGTTTTGAGGCTGAAGGCAGCAGGAGAGCCTGCAGCCCCCAGGTGTGTGGGGCTACGCAAGCGGTTCCCAAAGAGCTTTAGAACAAGGCATAGTTTTCCCTGCTGGCTCTTTGGGCGTGGGACCAGTCTCCAGACATATGGCCATTTTTGGGCCTGGCGTGGCACCAAGTGGGAAAGGGTGGTTTTGAGGATGAAGGCTGCAGGAAAGCCTGCAGCCCCCAGGTGTGTGGGGCTACGCAAGCGGTTCCCAAACAGCTTTAGAACAAGGCATAGTTTTCCCTGCTGGCTCTTTGGGCGTGGGACCAATCTCCAGACTTATGGCCATTTTTGTGCCTGGTGCGACGCCAAGTCGGAAAGGGTGGTTTTGAGGCTGAAGGCAGCAGGAAAGCCTGCAGCCCCCAGGTGTGTGAGGCTACGCAAGCGGTTCTCAAAGAGCTTTAGAACAAGGCATAGTTTTCCCTGCTGGCTCTTTGGGCGTGGGAAGAACCTCCAGACATATGGCCATTTTTGAGCCTGGCGCGGCACCAAGTGGGAAAGGGTGCCTTTGAGGCTGAAGGCAGCAGGAAAGCCTGCAGCCCCCAGGTGTGTGGGGCTACGCAAGCGGTTCCCAAATAGCTTTAGAACAAGGCATAGTTTTCCCTGCTGGCTCTTTGGGCGTGGGACCAACCTCCAGACATATGGCCATATTTGTGCCTGGCGCGACGCCAAGTGGGAAAGGGTGGTTTTGAGGCTGAAGGCAGCAGGAGAGCCTGCAGCCCCCAGGTGTGTGGGGCTACGCAAGCGGTTCCCAAAGAGCTTTAGAACAAGGCATAGTTTTCCCTGCTGGCTCTTTGGGCGTGGGACCAGTCTCCAGACATATGGCCATTTTTGGGCCTGGCGTGGCACCAAGTGGGAAAGGGTGCCTCTGAGGCTGAAGAGAGCAGGAAAGCCTGCAGCCCCCAGGTGTGTGGGGCTACGCAAGCGGTTCCCAAACAGCTTTAGAACAAGGCATAGTTTTCCCTGCTGGCTCTTTGGGCGTGGGACCAATCTCCAGACTTATGGCCATTTTTGTGCCTGGTGCGACGCCAAGTGGGAAAGGGTGGTTTTGAGGCTGAAGGCAGCAGGAAAGTCTGCAGCCCGCAGGTCTGTGGGGCCAAGCAAGCGGTTCCCAAAGAGCTTTAGAACGAGGCATAGTTTTCCCTGCTGGCTCTTTGGGCGTGGGACCAGTCTCCAGAAATATAGCCATTTTTGTGCCTGGCGCTGGGCTAATTGGGAAAGGGTGGTTTTGAGGCTGAAGGCAGCAGGAAAGCCTGTAGCCCCCAGGTGTGTGGGGCTACGCAAGCGGTTCCCAAAGAGCTTTAGAACCAGGCATAGTTTTCCCTGCTGGCTCTTTCGGCATGGGACCAATCTCCAGACATATGGCCATTTTTGTGCCTGGCGTGACACCAAGTGGGAAAGGGTGGTTTTGAGGCTGAAGGCAGCAGGAAAGCCTGCAGCCCCCAGGTGTGTGGGGCTACGCAAGCGGTTCCCAAAGAGCTTTAGAACAAGGCATAGTTTTCCCTGCTGGCTCTTTGGGCGTGGGACCAACCTCCAGACATATGGCCATTTTTGAGCCTGGCGTGACGCCATGTGGGAAAGGGTGGTTTTGAGGCCGAAGGCAGCAGGAAAGTCTGCAGCCCCCAGGTGTGTGGGGCTACGCAAGCGGTTCCCAAAGAGCTTTAGAACAAGGCATAGTTTTCCCTGCTGGCTCTTTGGGCGTGGGACCAGTCTCCAGACATATGGCCATTTTTCTGCCTGGCGTGACGCCATGTGGGAAAGGGTGGTTTTGAGGCTGCAGGTGCCAGAAAAGCCTGCAGCCCCCAGGTGTGTGGGGCTACGCAAGCGGTTCCCAAAGAGCTTTAGAACAAGGCATAGTTTTCCCTGCTGGCTCTTTGAGCGTGGGACCAGTCTCCAGACATATGGCCATTTTTGGGCCTGGCGTGGCGCCAAGTGGGAAAGGGTGCCTTTGAGGCTGAAGAGAGCAGGAAAGCCTGCAGCCCCCAGGTGTGTGGGGCGACGCAAGCAGTTCCCAAAAAGCTTTAGAACAAGGCATAGTTTTCCCTGCTGGCTCTTTGGGCGTGGGACCAGTCTCCAGACATATGGCCATTTTTGGGCCTGGCGTGGCGCCAAGTGGGAAAGGGTGCCTTTGAGGCTGAAGAGAGCAGGAAAGCCTGCAGCCCCCAGGTGTGTGGGGCTACGCAAGCGGTTCCCAAAGAGCTTTAGAACAAGGCATAGTTTTCCCTGCTGTCTCTTTGGGCGTCGGACCAATCTCCAGACATATGGTCATTTTTGTGCCTGGCACGGGGCCAAGTGGGAAAGGGTGGTTTTGAGGCTGAAGGCAGCAGGAAAGCCTGCAGCCCCCAGGTGTGTGGGGCTACGCAAGCGGTTCCCAAAGAGCTTTAGAACAAGGCATAGTTTTCCCTGCTGGCTCTTTGGGCGTGGGACCAACCTCCAGACATATGGCCATTTTTGTGCCTGGCGTGACGCCATGTGGGAAAGGGTGGTTTTGAGGCCGAAGGCAGCAGGAAAGCCTGCAGCCCCCAGGTGTGTGGGGCTACGCAAGCGGTTCCCAAAGAGCTTTAGAACAAGGCATAGTTTTCCCTGCTGGCTCTTTGGGCGTGGGACCAATCTCCAGACATATGGCCATTTTTGTGCCTGGCGTGACACCAAGTGGGAAAGGGTGGTTTTGAGGCTGAAGGCAGCAGGAAGGTCTGCAGCCCCCAGGTGTGTGGGGCTACGCAAGCCGTTCCCAAAGAGCTTTAGAACAAGGCATAGTTTTCCCTGCTGGCTCTTTGAGCGTGGGACCAGTCTCCAGACATATGGCCATTTTTGGGCCTCGCGCAGCGCCAAGTGGGAAAGGGTGGTTTTGAGGCCGAAGGCAGCAGGAAAGTCTGCAGCCCCCAGGTGTGTGGGGCTACGCAAGCGGTTCCCAAAGAGCTTTAGAACAAGGCATAGTTTTCCCTGCTGGCTCTTTGGGCGTGGGACCAGTCTCCAGACATATGGCCATTTTTCTGCCTGGCGTGACGCCATGTGGGAAAGGGTGGTTTTGAGGCTGCAGGTGCCAGAAAAGCCTGCAGCCCCCAGGTGTGTGGGGCTACGCAAGCGGTTCCCAAAGAGCTTTAGAACAAGGCATAGTTTTCCCTGCTGGCTCTTTGAGCGTGGGACCAGTCTCCAGACATATGGCCATTTTTGGGCCTGGCGTGGCGCCAAGTGGGAAAGGGTGCCTTTGAGGCTGAAGAGAGCAGGAAAGCCTGCAGCCCCCAGGTGTGTGGGGCGACGCAAGCAGTTCCCAAAAAGCTTTAGAACAAGGCATAGTTTTCCCTGCTGGCTCTTTGGGCGTGGGACCAGTCTCCAGACATATGGCCATTTTTGGGCCTGGCGTGGCGCCAAGTGGGAAAGGGTGCCTTTGAGGCTGAAGAGAGCAGGAAAGCCTGCAGCCCCCAGGTGTGTGGGGCTACGCAAGCGGTTCCCAAAGAGCTTTAGAACAAGGCATAGTTTTCCCTGCTGTCTCTTTGGGCGTCGGACCAATCTCCAGACATATGGTCATTTTTGTGCCTGGCACGGGGCCAAGTGGGAAAGGGTGGTTTTGAGGCTGAAGGCAGCAGGAAAGCCTGCAGCCCCCAGGTGTGTGGGGCTACGCAAGCGGTTCCCAAAGAGCTTTAGAACAAGGCATAGTTTTCCCTGCTGGCTCTTTGGGCGTGGGACCAACCTCCAGACATATGGCCATTTTTGTGCCTGGCGTGACGCCATGTGGGAAAGGGTGGTTTTGAGGCCGAAGGCAGCAGGAAAGCCTGCAGCCCCCAGGTGTGTGGGGCTACGCAAGCGGTTCCCAAAGAGCTTTAGAACAAGGCATAGTTTTCCCTGCTGGCTCTTTGGGCGTGGGACCAATCTCCAGACATATGGCCATTTTTGTGCCTGGCGTGACACCAAGTGGGAAAGGGTGGTTTTGAGGCTGAAGGCAGCAGGAAGGTCTGCAGCCCCCAGGTGTGTGGGGCTACGCAAGCGGTTCCCAAAGAGCTTTAGAACAAGGCATAGTTTTCCCTGCTGGCTCTTTGAGCGTGGGACCAGTCTCCAGACATATGGCCATTTTTGGGCCTCGCGCAGCGCCAAGTGGGAAAGGGTGGTTTTGAGGCTGAAGGCAGCAGGAAAGCCTGCAGCCCCCAGGTGTGTGGGGCTACGCAAGCAGTTCCCAAAGAGCTTTAGAACAAGGCATAGTTTTCCCTGCTGGCTCTTTGGGTGTGGGACCAGTCTCCAGACATGTGGCCATTTTTGGGCCTGGCGCGGCACCAAGTGGGAAAGGGTGCCTTTGAGGCTGAAGAGAGCAGGAAAGCCTGCAGCCCCCAGGTGTGTGAGGCTACGCAAGCGGTTCTCAAAGAGCTTTAGAACAAGGCATAGTTTTCCCTGCTGGCTCTTTGGGCGTGGGACCAACCTCCAGACATATGGCCATTTTTGAGCCTGGCGCGGCACCAAGTGGGAAAGGGTGCCTTTGAGGCTGAAGGCAGCAGGAAAGCCTGCAGCCCCCAGGTGTGTGGGGCTACGCAAGCGGTTCCCAAATAGCTTTAGAACAAGGCATAGTTTTCCCTGCTGGCTCTTTGGGCGTGGGACCAACCTCCAGACATATGGCCATATTTGTGCCTGGCGCGGCGCCAAGTGGGAAAGGGTGGTTTTGAGGCTGAAGGCAGCAGGAGAGCCTGCAGCCCCCAGGTGTGTGGGGCTACGCAAGCGGTTCCCAAAGAGCTTTAGAACAAGGCATAGTTTTCCCTGCTGGCTCTTTGGGCGTGGGACCAGTCTCCAGACATATGGCCATTTTTGGGCCTGGCGTGGCACCAAGTGGGAAAGGGTGCCTCTGAGGCTGAAGAGAGCAGGAAAGCCTGCAGCCCCCAGGTGTGTGGGGCTACGCAAGCTGTTCCCAAACAGCTTTAGAACAAGGCATAGTTTTCCCTGCTGGCTCTTTGGGCGTGGGACCAATCTCCAGACTTATGGCCATTTTTGTGCCTGGTGCGACGCCAAGTGGGAAAGGGTGGTTTTGAGGCTGAAGGCAGCAGGAAAGTCTGCAGCCCGCAGGTCTGTGGGGCCAAGCAAGCGGTTCCCAAAGAGCTTTAGAACAAGGCATAGTTTTCCCTGCTGGCTCTATGGGCGTGGGACCAGTCTCCAGAAATATAGCCATTTTTGTGCCTGGCGCTGGGCTAAGTGGGAAAGGGTGGTTTTGAGGCTGAAGGCAGCAGGAAAGCCTGTAGCCCCCAGGTGTGTGGGGCTACGCAAGCGGTTCCCAAAGAGCTTTAGAACAAGGCATAGTTTTCCCTGCTGGCTCTTTGGGCGTGGGACCAACCTCCAGACATATGGCCATTTTTGTGCCTGGCGTGACGCCATGTGGGAAAGGGTGGTTTTGAGGCTGAAGGCAGCAGGAAAGCCTGCAGCCCCCAGGTCTGTGGGGCTACGCAAGCGGTTCCCAAAGAGCTTTAGAACAAGGCATAGTTTTCCCTGCTGGCTCTTTGGGCGTGGGACCAATCTCCAGACATATGGCCATTTTTGTGCCTGGCGTGACACCAAGTGGGAAAGGGTGGTTTTGAGGCTGAAGGCAGCAGGAAAGCCTGCAGCCCCCAGGTGTGTGGGGCTACGCAAGCGGTTCCCAAAGAGCTTTAGAACAAGGCATAGTTTTCCCTGCTGGCTCTTTGGGCGTGTGACCAACCTCCAGACATATGGCCATTTTTGTGCCTGGCGTGACGCCATGTGGGAAAGGGTGGTTTTGAGGCTGCAGGTGCCAGAAAAGCCTGCAGCCCCCAGGTGTGTGGGGCTACGCAAGCGGTTCCCAAAGAGCTTTAGAACAAGGCATAGTTTTCCCTGCTGGCTCTTTGGGCGTGGGACCAGTCTCCAGACATATGGCCATTTTTGGGCCTCGCGCGGGGCCAAGTGGGAAAGGGTGGTTTTGAGGATGAAGGCTGCAGGAAAGCCTGCAACCCCCAGGTCTGTGCGGCTACGCAAGCGGTTCCCAAAGAGCTTTAGAACAAGGCATAGTTTTCCCTGCTGGCTCTTTCGGCGTGGGACCAATCTCCAGACATATGGCCATTTTTTTGCCTGGCGTGATACCAAGTGGGAAAGGGTGGTTTTGAGGCTGAAGGCAGCAGGAAGGTCTGCAGCCCCCAGGTGTGTGGGGCTACGCAAGCGGTTCCCAAAGAGCTTTAGAACAAGGCATAGTTTTCCCTGCTGGCTCTTTGAGCGTGGGACCAACCTCCAGACATATGGCCATTTTTGGGCCTGGCGCGGCGCCATGTGGGAAAGGGTGTTTTTGAGGCTGAAGGCAGCAGGAAAGGCTGCAGCCCCCAGGTCTGTGGGGCTACGCAACTGGTTCCCAAAGAGCTTTAGAACAAGGCATAGTTTTCCCTGCTGGCTCTTTGGGCGTGGGACCAACCTCCAGACATATGGCCATTTTTGTGCCTGTCGTGACACCATGTGGGAAAGGGTGGTTTTGAGGCTGCAGGTGCCAGAAAAGCCTGCAGCCCCCAGGTGTGTGGGGCTACGCAAGTGGTTCCCAAAGAGCTTTAGAACAAGGCATAGTTTTCCCTGCTGGCTCTTTGAGCGTGGGACCAGTCTCCAGACATATGGCCATTTTTGGGCCTGGCGTGGCGCCAAGTGGGAAAGGGTGGTTTTGAGGCTGAAGGCAGCAGGAAAGCCTGCAGCCCCCAGGTGTGTGGGGCTACGCAAGCAGTTCCCAAAAAGCTTTAGAACAAGGCATAGTTTTCCCTGCTGGCTCTTTGGGCGTGGGACCAGTCTCCAGACATATGGCCATTTTTGGGCCTGGCGTGGCGCCAAGTGGGAAAGGGTGCCTTTGAGGCTGAAGAGAGCAGGAAAGCCTGCAGCCCCCAGGTGTGTGGGGCTACGCAAGCGGTTCCCAAAGAGCTTTAGAACAAGGCATAGTTTTCCCTGCTGTCTCTTTCGGCGTGGGACCAATCTCCAGACATATGGCCATTTTTGTGCCTGGCGCGTCGCCAAGTGGGAAAGGGTGGTTTTGAGGCTGAAGGCAGCAGGAAAGCCTGCAGCCCCCAGGTGTGTGGGGCTACGCAAGCGGTTCCCAAAGAGCTTTAGAACAAGGCATAGTTTTCCCTGCTGGCTCTTTGGGCGTGGGACCAGTCTCCAGACATATGGCCATTTTTGTGCCTGGCGTGACGCCATGTGGGAAAGGGTGGTTTTGAGGCCGAAGGCAGCAGGAAAGCCTGCAGCCCCCAGGTGTGTGGGGCTACGCAAGCGGTTCCCAAAGAGCTTTAGAACAAGGCATAGTTTTCCCTGCTGGCTCTTTGGGCGTGGGACCAATCTCCAGCCATATGGCCATTTTTGTGCCTGGCGTGACGCCATGTGGGAAAGGGTGGTTTTGAGGCTGAAGGCAGCAGGAAAGCCTGCAGCCCCTAGGTGTGTGGGGCTACGCAAGCGGTTCCCAAAGAGCTTTAGAACAAGGCATAGTTTTCCCTGCTGGCTCTGTGGCCGTGGGACCAGTCTCCAGACATATGGCCATATTTGTGCCTGGCGCGGCGCCAAGTGGGAAAGGGTGGTTTTGAGGTTGAAGGCAGCAGGAAAGCCTGCAGCCCCCAGGTGTGTGGGGCTACGCAAGCGGTTCCCAAAGAGCTTTAGTACAAGGCATAGTTTTCCCTGCTGGCTCTTTGGGCGTGGGACCAATCTCCAGACATATGGCCATTTTTGTGCCTGGCGTGACACCAAGTGGGAAAGGGTGGTTTTGAGTCTGAAGAGAGCAGGAAAGCCTGCAGCCCCCAGGTGTGTGGGGCTACGCAAGCGGTTCCCAAAGAGCTTTAGAACAAGGCATAGTTTTCCCTGCTGGCTCTTTGGGCGTGTGACCAACCTCCAGACATATGGCCATTTTTGTGCCTGGCGTGACGCCATGTGGGAAAGGGTGGTTTTGAGGCTGCAGGTGCCAGAAAAGCCGGCAGCCCCCAGGTGTGTGGGGCTACGCAAGCGGTTCCCAAAGAGCTTTAGAACAAGGCATAGTTTTCCCTGCTGGCTCTGTGGCCGTGGGACCAGTCTCCAGACATATGGCCATTTTTGGGCCTAGCGCGGGGCCAAGTGGGAAAGGGTGGTTTTGAGGATGAAGGCTGCAGGAAAGCCTGCAGCCCCCAGGTCTGTGCGGCTACGCAAGCGGTTCCCAAAGAGCTTTAGAACAAGGCATAGTTTTCCCTGCTGGCTCTTTGGGCGTGGGACCAACCTCCAGACATATGGCCATTTTTGTGCCTGTCGTGACACCATGTGGGAAAGGGTGGTTTTGAGGCTGCAGGTGCCAGAAAAGCCTGCAGCCCCCAGGTCTGTGGGGCTACGCAAGCAGTTCCCAAAAAGCTTTAGAACAAGGCATAGTTTTCCCTGCTGGCTCTTTGCGCGTGGGACCAGTCTCCAGACATATGGCCATTTTTGGGCCTGGCGTGGCGCCAAGTGGGAAAGGGTGCCTTTGAGGCTGAAGAGAGCAGGAAAGCCTGCAGCCCTCAGGTGTGTGGGGCTACGCAAGCGGTTCCCAAAGAGCTTTAGAACAAGGCATAGTTTTCCCTGCTGGCTCTTTGGGCGTCGGACCAATCTCCAGACATATGGTCATTTTTGTGCCTGGCACGGGGCCAAGTGGGAAAGGGTGGTTTTGAGGCTGAAGGCAGAAGGAAAGCCTGCAGCCCCCAGGTGTGTGGGGCTACGCAAGCGGTTCCCAAAGAGCTTTAGAACAAGGCATAGTTTTCCCTGCTGGCTCTTTGGGCGTGGGACCAGTCTCCAGCCATATGGCCATTTTTGGGCCTGGCGTGACGCCATGTGGGAAAGGGTGGTTTTGAGGCCGAAGGCAGCAGGAAAGCCTGCAGCCCCCAGGTGTGTGGGGCTACGCAAGCGGTTCCCAAAGAGCTTTAGAACAAGGCATAGTTTTCCCTGCTGGCTCTTTGGGCGTGGGACCAATCTCCAGACATATGGCCATTTTTGTGCCTGGCGTGACACCAAGTGGGAAAGGGTGGTTTTGAGGCTGAAGGCAGCAGGAAGGTCTGCAGCCCCCAGGTGTGTGGGGCTACGCAAGCGGTTCCCAAACACCTTTAGAACAAGGCATAGTTTTCCCTGCTGGCTCTTTGGGCGTGGGACCAGTCTCCAGACATATGGCCATTTTTGTGCCTGGTGCGACGCCAAGTGGGAAAGGGTGGTTTTGAGGCTGAAGGCAGCAGGAAAGTCTGCAGCCCGCAGGTCTGTGGGGCCAAGCAAGCGGTTCCCAAAGAGCTTTAGAACAAGGCATAGTTTTCCCTGCTGGCTCTTTGGGCGTGGGACCAGTCTCCAGAAATATAGCCTTTTTTGTGCCTGGCGCTGGGCTAAGTGGGAAAGGGTGGTTTTGAGGCTGAAGGCAGCAGGAAAGCCTGTAGCCCCCAGGTGTGTGGGGCTACGCAAGCGGTTCCCAAAGAGCTTTAGAACAAGGCATAGTTTTCCCTGCTGGCTCTTTGGGCGTGGGACCAGTCTCCAGACATATGGCCATTTTTGTGCCTGGCGTGACGCCATGTGGGAAAGGGTGGTTTTGAGGCCGAAGGCAGCAGGAAAGCCTGCAGCCCCCAGGTGTGTGGGGCTACGCAAGCGGTTCCCAAAGAGCTTTAGAACAAGGCATAGTTTTCCCTGCTGGCTCTTTGGGCGTGGGACCAATCTCCAGCCATATGGCCATTTTTCTGCCTGGCGTGACGCCATGTGGGAAAGGGTGGTTTTGAGGCTGCAGGTGCCAGAAAAGCCTGCAGCCCCCAGGTGTGTGGGGCTACGCAAGCGGTTCCCAAAGAGCTTTAGAACAAGGCATAGTTTTCCCTGCTGGCTCTGTGGCCGTGGGACCAGTCTCCAGACATATGGCCATTTTTGGGCCTCGCGCGGGGCCAAGTGGGAAAGGGTGTTTTTGAGGCTGAAGGCAGCAGGAAAGCCTGCAGCCCCCAGGTGTGTGGGGCTACGCAAGCGGTTCCCAAAGAGCTTTAGTACAAGGCATAGTTTTCCCTGCTGGCTCTTTGGGCGTGGGACCAATCTCCAGACATATGGCCATTTTTGGGCCTGGCGTGACACCATGTGGGAAAGGGTGGTTTTGAGGCTGAAGAGAGCAGGAAAGCCTGCAGCCCCCAGGTGTGTGGGGCTACGCAAGCCGTTCCCAAAGAGCTTTAGAACAAGGCATAGTTTTCCCTGCTGGCTTTTTCGGCGTGTGACCAGTCTCCAGAAAAATAGCCATTTTTGTGCCTGGCGCGACGCCAAGTGGGACAGGGTGGTTTTGAGGCTGAAGGCAGCAGGAAAGCCTGCAGCCCCCAGGTGTGTGGGGCCACGCAAGCGGTTCCCAAAGAGCTTTAGAACAAGGCATAGTTTTCCCTGCTGTCTCTTAGGGTGTGGGACCAATCTCCAGCCATATGGCCATTTTTGTGCCTGGCGCGGTTCCAAATGGGAAAGGGTGGTTTTGAGGCTGAAGGCAGCAGGAAAGCCTGCAGCCCCCAGGTGTGTGGGGCTACGCAAGCGGTTCCCAAAGAGCTTTAGAACAAGGCATAGTTTTCCCTGCTGGCTCTTTGGGCGTGGGACCAACCTCCAGACATATGGCCATTTTTGGGCCTGGCGTGACGCCATGTGGGAAAGGGTGGTTTTGAGGCTGAAGGCAGCAGAAAGGTCTGCAGCCCCCAGGTCTGTGGGGCCACGCAAGCGGTTCCCAAAGAGCTTTAGAACAAGGCATATTGTTCCCTGCTGGCTCTTTGGGCGTGGGACCAGTCTCCAGACATATGGCCATTTTTGGGCCTGGCGCGGCGCCAAGTGGGAAAGGGTGGTTTTGAGGCTGAAGGCAGCAGGAGAGCTTGCAGCCCCAAGGTCTGTGGGGCTACGCAAGCGGTTCCCAAAGAGCTTTAGAACAAGGCATAGTTTTCCCTGCTGGCTCTTTGGGCGTGGGACCAGTCTCCAGACATATGGCCATTTTTGGGCCTGGCGTGACGCCATGTGGGAAAGGGTGGTTTTGAGGCTGAAGGCAGTAGGAAAGCCTGCAGCCCCCAGGTGTGTGGGGCTACGCAAGCGGTTCCCAAAGAGCTTTAGAACAAGGCATAGTTTTCCCTGCTGGCTCTTTGGGCGTGGGACCAGTCTCCAGACATATGGCCATTTTTGTGCCTGGAGCGAAGCCTAGTGGGAAAGGGTGTTTTTGAGGCTGAAGGCAGCAGGAAAGCCTGCAGCCCCCAGGTGTGTGGGGCTACGCAAGAGGTTCCCAAAGAGCTTTAGAACAAGGCATAGTTTTCCCTGCTGGCTCTTTGGGCGTGGGACCAGTCTCCAGACATATGGCCATTTTTGTGCCTGGCGCAGCGCCAAGAGGGAAAGGGTGTTTTTGAGGCTGAAGGCAGCAGGAAAGCCTGCAGCCCCCAGGTGTGTGGGGCTACGCAAGTGGTTCCCAAAGAGCTTTAGAACAAGGCATAGTTTTCCCTGCTGGCTCTTTGGGCGTGGGACCAACCTCCAGACATATGGCCATTTTTGTGCCTGGCGCAGCGCCAAGTGGGAAAGGGTGGTTTTGAGGCTGAAGGCAGCAGGAAAGCCTGCAGCCCCCAGGTGTGTGGGGCTACGCAAGCCGTTCCCAAAGAGCTTTAGAACAAGGCATAGTTTTCCCTGCTGGCTCTTTGGGCGTGGGACCAGTCTCCAGACATATGGCCATTTTTGTGCCTGGCGTGACGCCATGTGGGAAAGGGTGGTTTTGAGGCCGAAGGCAGCAGGAAAGCCTGCAGCCCCCAGGTGTGTGGGGCTACGCAAGCGGTTCCCAAAGAGCTTTAGAACAAGGCATAGTTTTCCCTGCTGGCTCTTTGGGCGTGGGACCAATCTCCAGCCATATGGCCATTTTTCTGCCTGGCGTGACGCCATGTGGGAAAGGGTGGTTTTGAGGCTGCAGGTGCCAGAAAAGCCTGCAGCCCCCAGGTGTGTGGGGCTACGCAAGCGGTTCCCAAAGAGCTTTAGAACAAGGCATAGTTTTCCCTGCTGGCTCTGTGGCCGTGGGACCAGTCTCCAGACATATGGCCATTTTAGGGCCTCGCGCGGGGCCAAGTGGGAAAGGGTGTTTTTGAGGCTGAAGGCAGCAGGAAAGCCTGCAGCCCCCAGGTGTGTGGGGCTACGCAAGCGGTTCCCAAAGAGCTTTAGTACAAGGCATAGTTTTCCCTGCTGGCTCTTTGGGCGTGGGACCAATCTCCAGCCATATGGCCATTTTTGTGCCTGGCGCGGTTCCAAGTGGGAAAGGGTGGTTTTGAGGCTGAAGGCAGCAGGAAAGCCTGCAGCCCCCAGGTGTGTGGGGCTACGCAAGCGGTTCCCAAAGAGCTTTAGAACAAGGCATAGTTTTCCCTGCTGGCTCTTTGGGCGTGGGACCAACCTCCAGACATATGGCCATTTTTGGGCCTGGCGTGACGCCATGTGGGAAAGGGTGGTTTTGAGGCTGAAGGCAGCAGCAAGGTCTGCAGCCCCCAGGTCTGTGGGGCCACGCAAGCGGTTCCCAAAGAGCTTTAGAACAAGGCATAGTTTTCCCTGCTGGCTCTTTGGGCGTGGGACCAGTCTCCAGACATATGGCCATTTTTGGGCCTGGCGCGGCGCCAAGTGGGAAAGGGTGGTTTTGAGGCTGAAGGCAGCAGGAGAGCTTGCAGCCCCAAGGTCTGTGGGGCTACGCAAGCGGTTCCCAAAGAGCTTTAGAACAAGGCATAGTTTTCCCTGCTGGCTCTTTGGGCGTGGGACCAGTCTCCAGACATATGGCCATTTTTGTGCCTGGCGTGACGCCATGTGGGAAAGGGTGGTTTTGAGGCTGAAGGCAGCAGGAAAGCCTGCAGCCCCCAGGTGTGTGGGGCTACGCAAGCGGTTCCCAAAGAGCTTTAGAACAAGGCATAGTTTTCCCTGCTGGCTCTTTGGGCGTGGGACCAATCTCCAGACATATGGCCATTTTTGGGCCTGGTGTGGCGCCAAGTGGGAAAGGGTGCCTTTGAGGCTGAAGGCAGCAGGAAAGCCTGCAGCCCCCAGGTGTGTGGGGCTACGCAAGCCGTTCCCAAAGAGCTTTAGAACAAGGCATAGTTTTCCCTGCTGGCTCTTTGGGCGTGGGACCAATCTCCAGACATATGGCCATATTTGTGCCTGGCGCGGGGCCAAGTGGGAAAGGGTGGTTTTGAGTCTGAAGGCAGTAGGAAAGCCTGCAGCCCCCAGGTGTGTGGGGCTATGCAAGCGGTTCCCAAAGAGCTTTAGAACAAGGCATAGTTTTCCCTGCTGGCTCTTTGGGCGTGGGACCAGTCTCCAGACATATGGCCATTTTTGTGCCTGGAGCGAAGCCAAGTGGGAAAGGGTGTTTTTGAGGCTGAAGGCAGCAGGAAAGCCTGCAGCCCCCAGGTGTGTGGGGCTACGCAAGAGGTTCCCAAAGAGCTTTAGAACAAGGCATAGTTTTCCCTGCTGGCTCTTTGGGCGTGGGACCAGTCTCCAGACATATGGCCATTTTTGTGCCTGGCGCAGCGCCAAGTGGGAAAGGGTGTTTTTGAGGCTGAAGGCAGCAGGAAAGCCTGCAGCCCCCAGGTGTGTGGGGCTACGCAAGTGGTTCCCAAAGAGCTTTAGAACAAGGCATAGTTTTCCCTGCTGGCTCTTTGGGCGTGGGACCAACCTCCAGACATATGGCCATTTTTGTGCCTGGCGCAGCGCCAAGTGGGAAAGGGTGGTTTTGAGGCTGAAGGCAGCAGGAAAGCCTGCAGCCCCCAGGTGTGTGGGGCTACGCAAGCGGTTCCCAAAGAGCTTTAGAACAAGGCATAGTTTTCCCTGCTGGCTCTTTGGGCGTGGGACCAGTCTCCAGACATATGGCCATTTTTGTGCCTGGCGCGGCGCCAAGTGGGAAAGGGTGGTTTTGAGGCTGAAGGCAGCAGGAGAGCTTGCAGCCCCAAGGTCTGTGGGGCTACGCAAGCGGTTCCCAAAGAGCTTTAGAACAAGGCATAGTTTTCCCTGCTGGCTCTTTGGGCGTGGGACCAATCTCCAGACATATGGCCATTTTTGTGCCTGTCGTGACACCATGTGGGAAAGGGTGGTTTTGAGGCTGAAGGCAGCAGGAAAGCCTGCAGCCCCCAGGTGTGTGGGGCTACGCAAGCGGTTCCCAAAGAGCTTTAGAACAAGGCATAGTTTTCCCTGCTGGCTCTTTGGGCGTGGGACCAATCTCCAGACATATGGCCATTTTTGGGCCTGGTGTGGCGCCAAGTGGGAAAGGGTGCCTTTGAGGCTGAAGGCAGCAGGAAAGCCTGCACCCCCCTGGTCTGTGGGGCTACGCAAGCCGTTCCCAAAGAGCTTTAGAACAAGGCATAGTTTTCCCTGCTGGCTCTTTGGGCGTGGGACCAATCTCCAGACATATGGCCATTTTTGGGCCTGGCGCGGGGCCAAGTGGGAAAGGGTGTTTTTGAGGCTGAAGGCAGCAGGAAAGCCTGCAGCCCCCAGGTGTGTGGGGCTACGCAAGCGGTTCCCAAAGAGCTTTAGAACAAGGCATAGTTTTCCCTGCTGGCTCTTTGGGCGTGGGACCAGTCTCCAGACATATGGCCATTTTTGTGCCTGGCGCGGCGCCAAGTGGGAAAGGGTGTTTTTGAGGCTGAAGGCAGCAGGAAAGCCTGCAGCCCCCAGGTGTGTGGGGCTACGCAAGTGGTTCCCAAAGAGCTTTAGAACAAGGCATAGTTTTCCCTGCTGGCTCTTTGGGCGTGGGACCAACCTCCAGACATATGGCCATTTTTGTGCCTGGCGCAGCGCCAAGTGGGAAAGGGTGGTTTTGAGGCTGAAGGCAGCAGGAAAGCCTGCAGCCCCCAGGTGTGTGGGGCTACGCAAGCGGTTCCCAAAGAGCTTTAGAACAAGGCATAGTTTTCCCTGCTGGCTCTTTGGGCGTGGGACCTGTCTCCAGACATATGGCCATTTTTGGGCCTGGCGCGGCGCCAAGTGGGAAAGGGTGGTTTTGAGGCTGAAGGCAGCAGGAGAGCTTGCAGCCCCCAGGTCTGTGGGGCTACGCAAGCGGTTCCCAAAGAGCTTTAGAACAAGGCATAGTTTTCCCTGCTGGCTCTTTGGGCGTGGGACCAATCTCCAGACATATGGCCATTTTTGGGCCTGGCGCGGCACCAAGTGGGAAAGGGTGCCTCTGAGGCTGAAGGCAGCAGGAAAGCCTGCAGCCCCCAGGTGTGTGGGGCTACGCAAGCCATTCCCAAAGAGCTTTAGAACAAGGCATAGTTTTCCCTGCTGGCTCTTTGGGCGTGGGACCAGTCTCCAGACATATGGCCATTTTTGGGCCTGGCACGACGCCATGTGGGAAAGGGTGGTTTTGAGGCTGAAGGCAGCAGGAAAGTCTGCAGCCCGCAGGTGTGTGGGGCCACGCAAGCAGTTCCCAAAGAGCTTTAGAACAAGGCATTGTTTTCCCTGCTGGCTCTTTCGGCGTGGGACCAGTCTCCAGAAATATAGCCATTTTTGTGCCTGGCGCGACGCCAAGTGGGAAAGGGTGGTTTTGAGGCTGAAGGCAGCAGGAAAGCCTGCAGCCCCCAGGTGTGTGGGGCTACGCAAGCGGTTCCCAAAGAGCTTTAGAACAAGGCATAGTTTTCCCTGCTGGCTCTTTGGGCGTGGGACCAATCTCCAGACATATGGCCATTTTTGGGCCTGGCGGGGGGCCAAGTGGGAAAGGGTGGTTTTGAGGCTGAAGGCAGCAGGAAAGCCTGCAGCCCCCAGGTGTGTGGGGCTACGCAAGAGGTTCCCAAAGAGCTTTAGAACAAGGCATAGTTTTCCCTGCTGGCTCTTTGGGCGTGGGACCAGTCTCCAGACATATGGCCATTTTTGGGCCTGGCGCGGCGCCAAGTGGGAAAGGGTGGTTTTGAGGCTGAAGGCAGCAGGAAAGCCTGCAGCCCCCAGGTGTGTGGGGCTACGCAAGCGGTTCCCAAAGAGCTTTAGAACAAGGCATAGTTTTCCCTGCTGGCTCTTTGGGCGTGGGACCAGTCTCCAGACATATGGGCATTTTTGGGCCTGGCGCGGCGCCAAGTGGGAAAGGGTGGTTTTGAGGCTGAAGGCAGCAGGAGAGCTTGCAGCCCCAAGGTCTGTGGGGCTACGCAAGCCGTTCCCAAAGAGCTTTAGAACAAGGCATAGTTTTCCCTGCTGGCTCTTTGGGCGTGGGACCAATCTCCAGACATATGGCCATTTTTGGGCCTGGCGCGGCACCAAGTGGGAAAGGGTGCCTCTGAGGCTGAAGGCAGCAGGAAAGCCTGCAGCCCCCAGGTGTGTGGGGCTACGCAAGCCGTTCCCAAAGAGCTTTAGAACAAGGCATAGTTTTCCCTGCTGTCTCTTTGGGCGTGGGACCAATCTCCAGACATATGACCATTTTTGTGCCTCGCACGACGCCAAGTGGGAAAGGGTGGTTTTGAGGCTGAAGGCAGCAGGAAAGTCTGCAGCCCGCAGGTGTGTGGGGCCACGCAAGCGGTTCCCAAAGAGCTTTAGTACAAGGCACAGTTTTCCCTGCTGGCTCTTTCGGCGTGGGACCAGTCTCCAGAAATATAGCCATTTTTGTGCCTGGCGCGACGCCAAGTGGGAAAGGGTGGTTTTGAGGCTGAAGGCAGCAGGAAAGCCTGCATCCCCCAGGTGTGTGGGGCCACGCAAGCGGTTCCCAAAGAGCTTTAGAACAAGGCATAGTTTTCCCTGCTGGCTCTTTGGGCGTGGGACCAATCTCCAGCCATATGGCCATTTTTGTGCCTGGCGCGGCGCCAAGTGGGAAAGGGTGGTTTTGAGGCTGAAGGCAGCAGGAAAGCCTGCACCCCCCAGGTCTGTGGGGCCACGCAAGCGGTTCCCAAAGAGCTTTAGAACAAGGCATAGTTTTCCCTGCTGGCTCTTTGAGCGTGGGACCATTCTCCAGACATATGGCCATTTTTGGGCCTCGCGCAGCGCCAAGTGGGAAAGGGTGGTTTTGAGGCTGAAGGCAGCAGGAAAGCCTGCAGCCCCCAGGTGTGTGGGGCTACGCAAGCAGTTCCCAAAGAGCTTTAGAACAAGGCATAGTTTTCCCTGCTGGCTCTTTGGGCGTGGGACCAGTCTCCAGACATGTGGCCATTTTTGGGCCTGGCGCGGCACCAAGTGGGAAAGGGTGCCTTTGAGGCTGAAGAGAGCAGGAAAGCCTGCAGCCCCCAGGTGTGTGAGGCTACGCAAGCGGTTCTCAAAGAGCTTTAGAACAAGGCATAGTTTTCCCTGCTGGCTCTTTGGGCGTGGGACCAACCTCCAGACATATGGCCATTTTTGAGCCTGGCGCGGCACCAAGTGGGAAAGGGTGCCTTTGAGGCTGAAGGCAGCAGGAAAGCCTGCAGCCCCCAGGTGTGTGGGGCTACGCAAGCGGTTCCCAAAGAGCTTTAGAACAAGGCATAGTTTTCCCTGCTGGCTCTTTGGGCGTGGGACCAACCTCCAGACATATGGCCATATTTGTGCCTGGCGCGGCGCCAAGTGGGAAAGGGTGGTTTTGAGGCTGAAGGCAGCAGGAGTGCCTGAGGCCCCAGGTGTGTGGGGCTACGCAAGCGGTTCCCAAAGAGCTTTAGAACAAGGCATAGTTTTCCCTGCTGGCTCTTTGGGCGTGGGACCAGTCTCCAGACATATGGCCATTTTTGGGCCTGGCGTGGCACCAAGTGGGAAAGGGTGCCTCTGAGGCTGAAGAGAGCAGGAAAGCCTGCAGCCCCCAGGTGTGTGGGGCTACGCAAGCGGTTCCCAAAGAGCTTTAGAACAAGGCATAGTTTTCCCTGCTGGCTCTTTGGGCGTGGGACCAATCTCCAGACTTATGGCCATTATGTGCCTGGTGCGACGCCAAGTGGGAAAGGGTGGTTTTGAGGCTGAAGGCAGCAGGAAAGTCTGCAGCCCGCAGGTCTGTGGGGCCAAGCAAGCGGTTCCCAAAGAGCTTTAGAACAAGGCATAGTTTTCCCTGCTGGCTCTTTGGGCGTGGGACCAGTCTCCAGAAATATAGCCATTTTTGTGCCTGGCGCTGGGCTAAGTGGGAAAGGGTGGTTTTGAGGATGAAGGCTGCAGGAAAGCCTGCAACCCCCAGGTCTGTGCGGCTACGCAAGCGGTTCCCAAAGAGCTTTAGAACAAGGCATAGTTTTCCCTGCTGGCTCTTTGGGCGTGGGACCAGTCTCCAGACATATGGCCATTTTTTTGCCTGGCGTGACACCAAGTGGGAAAGGGTGGTTTTGAGGCTGAAGGCAGCAGGAAGGTCTGCAGCCCCCAGGTCTGTGGGGCTACGCAACTGGTTCCCAAAGAGCTTTAGAACAAGGCATAGTTTTCCCTGCTGGCTCTTTGGGCGTGGGACCAACCTCCAGACATATGGCCATTTTTGTGCCTGTCGTGACACCATGTGGGAAAGGGTGGTTTTGAGGCTGCAGGTGCCAGAAAAGCCTGCAGCCCCCAGGTGTGTGGGGCTACGCAAGTGGTTCCCAAAGAGCTTTAGAACAAGGCATAGTTTTCCCTGCTGGCTCTTTGAGCGTGGGACCAGTCTCCAGACATATGGCCATTTTTGGGCCTGGCGTGGCGCCAAGTGGGAAAGGGTGGTTTTGAGGCTGAAGGCAGCAGGAAAGCCTGCAGCCCCCAGGTGTGTGGGGCTACGCAAGCAGTTCCCAAAAAGCTTTAGAACAAGGCATAGTTTTCCCTGCTGGCTCTTTGGGCGTGGGACCAGTCTCCAGACATATGGCCATTTTTGGGCCTGGCGTGGCGCCAAGTGGGAAAGGGTGCCTTTGAGGCTGAAGAGAGCAGGAAAGCCTGCAGCCCCCAGGTGTGTGGGGCTACGCAAGCGGTTCCCAAAGAGCTTTAGAACAAGGCATAGTTTTCCCTGCTGTCTCTTTGGGGGTCGGACCAATCTCCAGACATATGGTCATTTTTGTGCCTGGCGCGTCGCCAAGTGGGAAAGGGTGGTTTTGAGGCTGAAGGCAGCAGGAAAGCCTGCAGCCCCCAGGTGTGTGGGGCTACGCAAGCGGTTCCCAAAGAGCTTTAGAACAAGGCATAGTTTTCCCTGCTGGCTCTTTGGGCGTGGGACCAGTCTCCAGACATATGGCCATTTTTGTGCCTGGCGTGACGCCAAGTGGGAAAGGGTGGTTTTGAGGCCGAAGGCAGCAGGAAAGCCTGCAGCCCCCAGGTGTGTGGGGCTACGCAAGCGGTTCCCAAAGAGCTTTAGAACAAGGCATAGTTTTCCCTGCTGGCTCTTTGGGCGTGGGACCAATCTCCAGCCATATGGCCATTTTTGTGCCTGGCGTGACGCCAAGTGGGAAAGGGTGGTTTTGAGGCTGAAGGCAGCAGGAAAGCCTGCAGCCCCCAGGTGTGTGGGGCTACGCAAGCGGTTCCCAAAGAGCTTTAGAACAAGGCATAGTTTTCCCTGCTGGCTCTGTGGCCGTGGGACCAGTCTCCAGACATATGGCCATTTTTGGGCCTCGCGCGGGGCCAAGTGGGAAAGGGTGGTTTTGAGGTTGAAGGCAGCTGGAAAGCCTGCAGCCCCCAGGTGTGTGGGGCTACGCAAGCGGTTCCCAAAGAGCTTTAGTACAAGGCATAGTTTTCCCTGCTGGCTCTTTGGGCGTGGGACCAATCTCCAGACATATGGCCATTTTTGTGCCTGGCGTGACACCAAGTGGGAAAGGGTGGTTTTGAGTCTGAAGACAGCAGGAAAGCCTGCAGCGCCCAGGTGTGTGGGGCTACGCAAGCGGTTCCGAAAGAGCTTTAGAACAAGGCATAGTTTTCCCTGCTGGCTCTTTGGGCGTGGGACCAACCTCCAGACATATGGCCATTTTTGTGCCTGGCGTGACGCCATGTGGGAAAGGGTGGTTTTGAGGCTGCAGGTGCCAGAAAAGCCTGCAGCCCCCAGGTGTGTGGGGCTACGCAAGCGGTTCCCAAAGAGCTTTAGAACAAGGCATAGTTTTCCCTGCTGGCTCTGTGGCCGTGGGACCAGTCTGCAGACATATGGCCATTTTTGGGCCTAGCGCGGGGCCAAGTGGGAAAGGGTGGTTTTGAGGATGAAGGCTGCAGGAAAGCCTGCAGGCCCCAGGTGTGTGGGGCTACGCAAGCGGTTCCCAAAGAGCTTTAGAACAAGGCATAGTTTTCCCTGCTGGCTCTTTGGGCGTGGGACCAGTCTCCAGACATATGGCCATTTTTGGGCCTGGCGCGGCGCCATGTGGGAAAGGGTGGTTTTGAGGCTGAAGGCAGCAGGAGAGCTTGCAGCCCCAAGGTCTGTGGGGCTACGCAAGCGGTTCCCAAAGAGCTTTAGAACAAGGCATAGTTTTCCCTGCTGGCTCTTTGGGAGTGGGACCAATCTCCAGACATATGGCCTTTTTTGGGCCTGGCGCGGCACCAAGTGGGAAAGGGTGCCTCTGAGGCTGAAGGCAGCAGGAAAGCCTGCAGCCCCCAGGTGTGTGGGGCTACGCAAGCCGTTCCCAAAGAGCTTTAGAACAAGGCATAGTTTTCCCTGCTGTCTCTTTGGGCGTGGGACCAATCTCCAGACATATGACCATTTTTGTGCCTGGCACGACGCCAAGTGGGAAAGGGTGGTTTTGAGGCTTAAGGCAGCAGGAAAGCCTGCAGCCCCAGGTCTGTGGGGCTACGCAAGCCGTTCCCAAAGAGCTTTAGAACAAGGCATAGTTTTCCCTGCTGGCTCTTTGGGCGTGGGACCAGTCTCCAGACATATGGCCATTTTTGTGCCTGGCGCGACGCCAAGTAGGAAAGGGTGGTTTTGAGGCTGAAGGCAGCAGGAAAGTCTGCAGCCCGCAGGTCTGTGGGGCCACGCAAGCGGTTCCCAAAGAGCTTTAGAACAAGGCATAGTTTTCCCTGCTGGCTCTTTCGGCGTGGGACCAGTCTCCAGAAAAATAGCCATTTTTGTGCCTGGCGCGACGCCAAGTGGGACAGGGTGGTTTTGAGGCTGAAGGCAGCAGGAAAGCCTGCAGCCCCCAGGTGTGTGGGGCCACGCAAGCGGTTCCCAAAGAGCTTTAGAACAAGGCATAGTTTTCCCTGCTGTCTCTTTGGGCGTGGGACCAGTCTCCAGACATATGGCCATTTTTGGGCCTGGCGCGGCGCCAAGTGGGAAAGGGTGGTTTTGAGGCTGAAGGCAGCAGGAAAGCCTGCAGCCCCCAGGTGTGTGGGGCTACGCAAGCGGTTCCCAAAGAGCTTTAGAACAAGGCATAGTTTTCCCTCCTGGCTCTTTGGGCGTGGGACCAGTCTCCAGACATATGGCCATTTTTGGGCCTGGCGCGGCACCAAGTGGGAAAGGGTGCCTCTGAGGCTGAAGAGAGCAGGAAAGCCTGCAGCCCCCAGGTGTGTGGGGCTACGCAAGCGGTTCCCAAAGAGCTTTAGAACAAGGCATAGTTTTCCCTGCTGGCTCTTTGAGCGTGGGACCAGTCTCCAGACATATGGCCATTTTTGGGCCTGGCGCGGGGCCAAGTGGGAAAGCGTGGTTTTGAGGCTGAAGGCAGCAAGAAAGCCTGCAGCCCCCAGGTCTGTGGGGCTACGCAAGTGGTTTCCAAAGAGCTTTAGAACAAGGCATAGTTTTCTCTGCTGGCTCTTTGGGCGTGGGACCAACCTCCAGACATATGGCCATTTTTGTGCCTGGCGCGGCGCCAAGTGGGAAAGGGTGGTTTTGAGGCTGAAGGCAGCAGGAAAGCCTGTAGCCCCCAGGTGTGTGGGGCTACGCAAGCGGTTCCCAAAGAGCTTTAGAACAAGGCATAGTTTTCCCTGCTGGCTCTTTGGGCGTGGGACCAATCTCCACACATATGGCCATTTTTGTGCCTGTCGTGACACCATGTGGGAAAGGGTGGTTTTGAGGCTGAAGGCAGCAGGAAAGCCTGCAGCCCCCAGGTGTGTGGGGCTACGCAAGCGGTTCCCAAAGAGCTTTAGAACAAGGCATAGTTTTCCCTGCTGGCTCTTTGGGCGTGGGACCAATCTCCAGACATATGGCCATTTTTGGGCCTGGTGTGGCGCCAAGTGGGAAAGGGTGCCTTTGAGGCTGAAGGCAGCAGGAAAGCCTGCAGCCCCCAGGTGTGTGGGGCTACGCAAGCCGTTCCCAAAGAGCTTTAGAACAAGGCATAGTTTTCCCTGCAGGCTCTTTGGGCGTGGGACCAATCTCCAGACATATGGCCATTTTTGGGCCTGGCGCGGGGCCAAGTGGGAAAGGGTGTTTTTGAGGCTGAAGGCAGCAGGAAAGCCTGCAGCCCCCAGGTGTGTGGGGCTACGCAAGCGGTTCCCAAAGAGCTTTAGAACAAGGCATAGTTTTCCCTGCTGGCTCTTTGGGCGTGGGACCAATCTCCAGACATATGGCCATTTTTGTGCCTGGCGCGGCGCCAAGTGGGAAAGGGTGTTTTTGAGGCTGAAGGCAGCAGGAAAGCCTGCAGCCCCCAGGTGTGTGGGGCTACGCAAGTGGTTCCCAAAGAGCTTTAGAACAAGGCATAGTTTTCCCTGCTGGCTCTTTGGGCGTGGGACCAACCTCCAGACATATGGCCATTTTTGTGCCTGGCGTGACACCAAGTGGGAAAGGGTGGTTTTGAGGCTGAAGGCAGCAGGAAAGCCTGCAGCCCCCAGGTGTGTGGGGCTACGCAAGCGGTTCCCAAAGAGCTTTAGAACAAGGCATAGTTTTCCCTGCTGGCTCTTTGGGCGTGGGACCTGTCTCCAGACATATGGCCATTTTTTGGCCTGGCGCGGCGCCAAGTGGGAAAGGGTGGTTTTGAGGCTGAAGGCAGCAGGAGAGCTTGCAGCCCCAAGGTCTGTGGGGCTACGCAAGCGGTTCCCAAAGAGCTTTAGAACAAGGCATAGTTTTCCCTGCTGTCTCTTTGGGCGTGGGACCAATCTCCAGACATATGACCATTTTTGTGCCTGGCACGACGCCATGTGGGAAAGGGTGGTTTTGAGGCTGAAGGCAGCAGGAAAGTCTGCAGCCCGCAGGTGTGTGGGGCCACGCAAGCAGTTCCCAAAGAGCTTTAGAACAAGGCATTGTTTTCCCTGCTGGCTCTTTCGGCGTGGGACCAGTCTCCAGAAATATAGCCATTTTTGTGCCTGGCGCGACGCCAAGTGGGAAAGGGTGGTTTTCAGGCTGAAGGCAGCAGGAAAGCCTGCACCCCCCAGGTCTGTGGGGCCACGCAAGCGGTTCCCAAAGAGCTTTAGAACAAGGCATAGTTTTCCCTGCTGGCTCTTTGGGCGTGGGACCAGTCTCCAGACATATGGCCATTTTTGTGCCTGGCGTGACACCAAGTGGGAAAGGGTGGTTTTGAGGCTGAAGGCAGCAGGAAAGCCTGCAGCCCCCAGCTCTGTGGGGCTACGCAAGCGGTTCCCAAAGAGCTTTAGAACAAGGCATATTTTTCCCTGCTGGCTCTTTGGGCGTGGGACCAATCTCCAGACATATGGCCATTTTTGGGCCTGGCGCGGGGCCAAGTGGTAAAGGGTGGTTTTGAGGCCGAAGGCAGTAGGAAAGCCTGCAGCCCCCAGCTGTGTGGGGCTACGCAAGCGGTTCCCAAAGAGCTTTAGAACAAGGCATAGTTTTCCCTGCTGGCTCTTTGGGCGTGGGACCAGTCTCCAGACATATGGCCATTTTTGTGCCTGGAGCGAAGCCAAGTGGGAAAGGGTGGTTTTGAGGCTGAAGGCAGCAGGAAAGCCTGCAGCCCCCAGGTGTGTGGGGCTACGCAAGAGGTTCCCAAAGAGCTTTAGAACAAGGCATAGTTTTCCCTGCTGGCTCTTTGGGCGTGGGACCAGTCTCCAGACATATGGCCATTTTTGGGCCTGGCGCGGCACCAAGTGGGAAAGGGTGCCTCTGAGGCTGAAGAGAGCAGGAAAGCCTGCAGCCCCCAGGTGTGTGGGGCTACGCAAGCGGTTCCCAAAGAGCTTTAGAACAAGGCATAGTTTTCCCTGCTGGCTCTTTGAGCGTGGGACCAGTCTCCAGACATATGGCCATTTTTGGGCCTGGCGCGGGGCCAAGTGGGAAAGCGTGGTTTTGAGGCTGAAGGCAGCAAGAAAGCCTGCAGCCCCCAGGTCTGTGGGGCTACGCAAGTGGTTTCCAAAGAGCTTTAGAACAAGGCATAGTTTTCTCTGCTGGCTCTTTGGGCGTGGGACCAACCTCCAGACATATGGCCATTTTTGTGCCTGGCGCGGCGCCAAGTGGGAAAGGGTGGTTTTGAGGCTGAAGGCAGCAGGAAAGCCTGTAGCCCCCAGGTGTGTGGGGCTACGCAAGCGGTTCCCAAAGAGCTTTAGAACAAGGCATAGTTTTCCCTGCTGGCTCTTTGGGCGTGGGACCAATCTCCACACATATGGCCATTTTTGTGCCTGTCGTGACACCATGTGGGAAAGGGTGGTTTTGAGGCTGAAGGCAGCAGGAAAGCCTGCAGCCCCCAGGTGTGTGGGGCTACGCAAGCGGTTCCCAAAGAGCTTTAGAACAAGGCATAGTTTTCCCTGCTGGCTCTTTGGGCGTGGGACCAATCTCCAGACATATGGCCATTTTTGGGCCTGGTGTGGCGCCAAGTGGGAAAGGGTGCCTTTGAGGCTGAAGGCAGCAGGAAAGCCTGCAGCCCCCAGGTGTGTGGGGCTACGCAAGCCGTTCCCAAAGAGCTTTAGAACAAGGCATAGTTTTCCCTGCAGGCTCTTTGGGCGTGGGACCAATCTCCAGACATATGGCCATTTTTGGGCCTGGCGCGGGGCCAAGTGGGAAAGGGTGTTTTTGAGGCTGAAGGCAGCAGGAAAGCCTGCAGCCCCCAGGTGTGTGGGGCTACGCAAGCGGTTCCCAAAGAGCTTTAGAACAAGGCATAGTTTTCCCTGCTGGCTCTTTGGGCGTGGGACCAATCTCCAGACATATGGCCATTTTTGTGCCTGGCGCGGCGCCAAGTGGGAAAGGGTGTTTTTGAGGCTGAAGGCAGCAGGAAAGCCTGCAGCCCCCAGGTGTGTGGGGCTACGCAAGTGGTTCCCAAAGAGCTTTAGAACAAGGCATAGTTTTCCCTGCTGGCTCTTTGGGCGTGGGACCAACCTCCAGACATATGGCCATTTTTGTGCCTGGCGTGACACCAAGTGGGAAAGGGTGGTTTTGAGGCTGAAGGCAGCAGGAAAGCCTGCAGCCCCCAGGTGTGTGGGGCTACGCAAGCGGTTCCCAAAGAGCTTTAGAACAAGGCATAGTTTTCCCTGCTGGCTCTTTGGGCGTGGGACCTGTCTCCAGACATATGGCCATTTTTTGGCCTGGCGCGGCGCCAAGTGGGAAAGGGTGGTTTTGAGGCTGAAGGCAGCAGGAGAGCTTGCAGCCCCAAGGTCTGTGGGGCTACGCAAGCGGTTCCCAAAGAGCTTTAGAACAAGGCATAGTTTTCCCTGCTGTCTCTTTGGGCGTGGGACCAATCTCCAGACATATGACCATTTTTGTGCCTGGCACGACGCCATGTGGGAAAGGGTGGTTTTGAGGCTGAAGGCAGCAGGAAAGTCTGCAGCCCGCAGGTGTGTGGGGCCACGCAAGCAGTTCCCAAAGAGCTTTAGAACAAGGCATTGTTTTCCCTGCTGGCTCTTTCGGCGTGGGACCAGTCTCCAGAAATATAGCCATTTTTGTGCCTGGCGCGACGCCAAGTGGGAAAGGGTGGTTTTCAGGCTGAAGGCAGCAGGAAAGCCTGCACCCCCCAGGTCTGTGGGGCCACGCAAGCGGTTCCCAAAGAGCTTTAGAACAAGGCATAGTTTTCCCTGCTGGCTCTTTGGGCGTGGGACCAGTCTCCAGACATATGGCCATTTTTGTGCCTGGCGTGACACCAAGTGGGAAAGGGTGGTTTTGAGGCTGAAGGCAGCAGGAAAGCCTGCAGCCCCCAGCTCTGTGGGGCTACGCAAGCGGTTCCCAAAGAGCTTTAGAACAAGGCATATTTTTCCCTGCTGGCTCTTTGGGCGTGGGACCAATCTCCAGACATATGGCCATTTTTGGGCCTGGCGCGGGGCCAAGTGGTAAAGGGTGGTTTTGAGGCCGAAGGCAGTAGGAAAGCCTGCAGCCCCCAGCTGTGTGGGGCTACGCAAGCGGTTCCCAAAGAGCTTTAGAACAAGGCATAGTTTTCCCTGCTGGCTCTTTGGGCGTGGGACCAGTCTCCAGACATATGGCCATTTTTGTGCCTGGAGCGAAGCCAAGTGGGAAAGGGTGGTTTTGAGGCTGAAGGCAGCAGGAAAGCCTGCAGCCCCCAGGTGTGTGGGGCTACGCAAGAGGTTCCCAAAGAGCTTTAGAACAAGGCATAGTTTTCCCTGCTGGCTCTTTGGGCGTGGGACCAGTCTCCAGACATATGGCCATTTTTGGGCCTGGCGCGGCGCCAAGTGGGAAAGGGTGGTTTTGAGGCTGAAGGCAGCAGGAAAGCCTGCAGCCCCCAGGTCTGTGGGGCTACGCAAGCGGTTCCCAAAGAGCTTTAGAACAAGGCATAGTTTTCCCTGCTGGCTCTTTGGGCGTGGGACCAGTCTCCAGACATATGGCCATTTTTGGGCCTGGCGCGGCGCCAAGTGGGAAAGGGTGGTTTTGAGGCTGAAGGCAGCAGGAGAGCTTGCAGCCCCAAGGTCTGTGGGGCTACGCAAGCCGTTCCCAAAGAGCTTTAGAACAAGGCATAGTTTTCCCTGCTGGCTCTTTGGGCGTGGGACCAATCTCCAGACATATGGCCATTTTTGGGCCTGGCGCGGCGCCAAGTGGGAAAGGGTGCCTCTGAGGCTGAAGGCAGCAGGAAAGCCTGCAGCCCCCAGGTGTGTGGGGCTACGCAAGCCGTTCCCAAAGAGCTTTAGAACAAGGCATAGTTTTCCCTGCTGTCTCTTTGGGCGTGGGACCAATCTCCAGACATATGACCATTTTTGTGCCTGGCACGACGCCAAGTGGGAAAGGGTGGTTTTGAGGCTGAAGGCAGCAGGAAAGTCTGCAGCCCGCAGGTGTGTGGGGCCACGCAAGAGGTTCCCAAAGAGCTTTAGTACAAGGCACAGTTTTCCCTGCTGGCTCTTTCGGCGTGGGACCAGTCTCCAGAAATATAGCCATTTTTGTGCCTGGCGCGACGCCAAGTGGGAAAGGGTGGTTTTGAGGCTGAAGGCAGCAGGAAAGCCTGCACCCCCCAGGTCTGTGGGGCCACGCAAGCGGTTCCCAAAGAGCTTTAGAACAAGGCATAGTTTTCCCTGCTGGCTCTTTGGGCGTGGGACCAGTCTCCAGACATATGGCCATTTTTGTGCCTGGCGTGACACCAAGTGGGAAAGGGTGGTTTTGAGGCTGAAGGCAGCAGGAAAGCCTGCAGCCCCCAGCTCTGTGGGGCTACGCAAGCGGTTCCCAAAGAGCTTTAGAACAAGGCATATTTTTCCCTGCTGGCTCTTTGGGCGTGGGACCAATCTCCAGACATATGGCCATTTTTGGGCCTGGCGCGGGGCCAAGTGGGAAAGGGTGGTTTTGAGGCCGAAGGCAGTAGGAAAGCCTGCAGCCCCCAGGTGTGTGGGGCTACGCAAGCGGTTCCCAAAGAGCTTTAGAACAAGGCATAGTTTTCCCTGCTGGCTCTTTGGGCGTGGGACCAGTCTCCAGACATATGGCCATTTTTGTGCCTGGAGCGAAGCCAAGTGGGAAAGGGTGGTTTTGAGGCTGAAGGCAGCAGGAAAGCCTGCAGCCCCCAGGTGTGTGGGGCTACGCAAGAGGTTCCCAAAGAGCTTTAGAACAAGGCATAGTTTTCCCTGCTGGCTCTTTGGGCGTGGGACCAGTCTCCAGACATATGGCCATTTTTGGGCCTGGCGCGGCGCCAAGTGGGAAAGGGTGGTTTTGAGGCTGAAGGCAGCAGGAAAGCCTGCAGCCCCCAGGTGTGTGGGGCTACGCAAGCGGTTCCCAAAGAGCTTTAGAACAAGGCATAGTTTTCCCTGCTGGCTCTTTGGGCGTGGGACCAGTCTCCAGAAATATAGCCATTTTTGTGCCTGGCGCTGGGCTAAGTGGGAAAGGGTGGTTTTGAGGCTGAAGGCAGCAGGAAAGCCTGCAGCCCCCAGGTCTGTGGGGCTACGCAAGCGGTTCCCAAAGAGCTTTAGAACAAGGCATAGTTTTCCCTGCTGGCTCTTTCGGCGTGGGACCAATCTCCAGACATATGGCCATTTTTGTGCCTGGCGTGACACCAAGTGGGAAAGGGTGGTTTTGAGGCTGAAGGCAGCAGGAAAGCCTGCAGCCCCCAGGTCTGTGGGGCTACGCAAGCCGTTCCCAAAGAGCTTTAGAACAAGGCATAGTTTTCCCTGCTGTCTCTTTGGGCGTGGGACCAATCTCCAGACATATGACCATTTTTGTGCCTGGCACGACGCCAAGTGGGAAAGGGTGGTTTTGAGGCTGAAGGCAGCAGGAAAGTCTGCAGCCCGCAGGTGTGTGGGGCCACGCAAGCGGTTCCCAAAGAGCTTTAGTACAAGGCACAGTTTTCCCTGCTGGCTCTTTTGGCGTGGGACCAGTCTCCAGAAATATAGCCATTTTTGTGCCTGGCGCGACGCCAAGTGGGAAAGGGTGGTTTTGAGGCTGAAGGCAGCAGGAAAGCCTGCACCCCCCAGGTCTGTGGGGCCACGCAAGCGGTTCCCAAAGAGCTTTAGAACAAGGCATAGTTTTCCCTGCTGGCTCTTTGAGCGTGGGACCAGTCTCCAGACATATGGCCATTTTTGGGCCTCGCGCAGCGCCAAGTGGGAAAGGGTGGTTTTGAGGCTGAAGGCAGCAGGAAAGCCTGCAGCCCCCAGGTGTGTGGGGCTACGCAAGCAGTTCCCAAAGAGCTTTAGAACAAGGCATAGTTTTCCCTGCTGGCTCTTTGGGCGTGGGACCAGTCTCCAGACATGTGGCCATTTTTGGGCCTGGCGCGGCACCAAGTGGGAAAGGGTGCCTTTGAGGCTGAAGAGAGCAGGAAAGCCTGCAGCCCCCAGGTGTGTGAGGCTACGCAAGCGGTTCTCAAAGAGCTTTAGAACAAGGCATAGTTTTCCCTGCTGGCTCTTTGGGCGTGGGACCAACCTCCAGACATATGGCCATTTTTGAGCCTGGCGCGGCACCAAGTGGGAAAGGGTGCCTTTGAGGCTGAAGGCAGCAGGAAAGCCTGCAGCCCCCAGGTGTGTGGTGCTACGCAAGCGGTTCCCAAATAGCTTTAGAACAAGGCATAGTTTTCCCTGCTGGCTCTTTGGGCGTGGGACCAACCTCCAGACATATGGCCATATTTGTGCCTGGCGCGGCGCCAAGTGGGAAAGGGTGGTTTTGAGGCTGAAGGCAGCAGGAGAGCCTGCAGCCCCCAGGTGTGTGGGGCTACGCAAGCGGTTCCCAAAGAGCTTTAGAACAAGGCATAGTTTTCCCTGCTGGCTCTTTGGGCGTGGGACCAGTCTCCAGACATATGGCCATTTTTGGGCCTGGCGTGGCACCAAGTGGGAAAGGGTGCCTCTGAGGCTGAAGAGAGCAGGAAAGCCTGCAGCCCCCAGGTGTGTGGGGCTACGCAAGCGGTTCCCAAACAGCTTTAGAACAAGGCATAGTTTTCCCTGCTGGCTCTTTGGGCGTGGGACCAATCTCCAGACTTATGGCCATTTTTGTGCCTGGTGCGACGCCAAGTGGGAAAGGGTGGTTTTGAGGCTGAAGGCAGCAGGAAAGTCTGCAGCCCCCAGGTCTGTGGGGCCAAGCAAGCGGTTCCCAAAGAGCTTTAGAACAAGGCATAGTTTTCCCTGCTGGCTCTTTGGGCGTGGGACCAGTCTCCAGAAATATAGCCATTTTTGTGCCTGGTGCGACGCCAAGTGGGAAAGGGTGGTTTTGAGGCTGAAGGCAGCAGGAAAGTCTGCAGCCCCCAGGTCTGTGGGGCCAAGCAAGCGGTTCCCAAAGAGCTTTAGAACAAGGCATAGTTTTCCCTGCTGGCTCTTTGGGTGTGGGACCAATCTCCAGACATATGGCCATTTTTGTGCCTGGCGTGACGCCATGTGGGAAAGGGTGGTTTTGAGGCTGCAAGTGCCAGAAAAGCCTGCAGCCCCCAGGTGTGTGGGGCTACGCAAGCGGTTCCCAAAGAGCTTTAGAACAAGGCATAGTTTTCCCTGCTGGCTCTTTGAGCGTGGGACCAGTCTCCAGACATATGGCCATTTTTGGGCCTGGCGTTGCGCCAAGTGGGAAAGGGTGCCTTTGAGGCTGAAGAGAGCAGGAAAGCCTGCAGCCCCCAGGTGTGTGGGGCTACGCAAGCGGTTCCCAAAGAGCTTTAGAACAAGGCATAGTTTTCCCTGCTGTCTCTTTGGGGGTCGGACCAATCTCCAGACATATGGTCATTTTTGTGCCTGGCACGGGGCCAAGTGGGAAAGGGTGGTTTTGAGGCTGAAGGCAGCAGGAAAGCCTGCAGCCCCCAGGTGTGTGGGGCTACGCAAGCGGTTCCCAAAGAGCTTTAGAACAAGGCATAGTTTTCCCTGCTGGCTCTTTGGGTGTGGGACCAATCTCCAGACATATGGCCATTTTTCTGCCTGGCGTGACGCCATGTGGGAAAGGGTGGTTTTGAGGCTGCAAGTGCCAGAAAAGCCTGCAGCCCCCAGGTGTGTGGGGCTACGCAAGCGGTTCCCAAAGAGCTTTAGAACAAGGCATAGTTTTCCCTGCTGGCTCTTTGGGCGTGGGACCAACCTCCAGACATATGGCCATTTCTGTGCCTGGCGTGACGCCATGTGGGAAAGGGTGGTTTTGAGGCCGAAGGCAGCAGGAAACCCTGCAGCCCCCAGGTGTGTGGGGCTACGCAAGCGGTTCCCAAAGATCTTTAGAACAAGGCATAGTTTTCCCTGCTGGCTTTTTCGGCGTGGGAACAATCTCCAGCCATATGGCCATTTTTCTGCCTGGCGTGACGCCATGTGGGAAAGGGTGGTTTTGAGGCTGCAGGTGCCAGAAAAGCCTGCAGCCCCCAGGTGTGTGGGGCTACGCAAGCGGTTCCCAAAGAGCTTTAGAACAAGGCATAGTTTTCCCTGCTGGCTCTGTGGCCGTGGGACCAGTCTCCAGACATATGGCCATTTTTGGGCCTCGCGGGGGGCCAAGTGGGAAAGGGTGGTTTTGAGGCCGAACGCAGCAGGAAAGCCTGCAGCCCCCAGGTGTGTGGGGCTACGCAAGCGGTTCCCAAAGAGCTTTAGTACAAGGCATAGTTTTCCCTGCTGGCTCTTTGGGCGTGGGACCAATCTCCAGACATATGGCCATTTTTGTGCCTGGCGTGACACCAAGTGGGAAAGGGTGGTTTTGAGGCTGAAGAGAGCAGGAAAGCCTGCAGCCCCCAGGTGGGTGGGGCTACGCAAGCCGTTCCCAAAGAGCTTTAGAACAAGGCATAGTTTTCCGTGCTGGCTCTTTGGGCGTGTGACCAATCTCCAGACATATGGCCATTTTTGTGCCTGGCGTGACGCCATGTGGGAAAGGGTGGTTTTGAGGCTGCAGGTGCCAGAAAAGCCTGCAGCCCCCAGGTGTGTGGGGCTACGCAAGCGGTTCCCAAAGAGCTTTAGAACAAGGCATAGTTTTCCCTGCTGGCTCTTTGGGCGTGGGACCAGTCTCCAGACATATGGCCATTTTTGGGCCTCGCGCGGGGCCAAGTGGGAAAGGGTGGTTTTGAGGATGAAGGCTGCAGGAAAGCCTGCAACCCCCAGGTCTGTGCGGCTACGCAAGCGGTTCCCAAAGAGCTTTAGAACAAGGCATAGTTTTCCCTGCTGGCTCTTTCGGCGTGGGACCAATCTCCAGACATATGGCCATTTTTTTGCCTGGCGTGACACCAAGTGGGAAAGGGTGGTTTTGAGGCTGAAGGCAGCAGGAAGGTCTGCAGCCCCCAGGTCTGTGGGGCTACGCAACTGGTTCCCAAAGAGCTTTAGAACAAGGCATAGTTTTCCCTGCTGGCTCTTTGGGCGTGGGACCAACCTCCAGACATATGGCCATTTTTGTGCCTGTCGTGACACCATGTGGGAAAGGGTGGTTTTGAGGCTGAAGGCAGCAGGAAAGCCTGCAGCCCCCAGGTCTGTGGGGCTACGCAAGCGGTTCCCAAAAAGCTTTAGAACAAGGCATAGTTTTCCCTGCTGGCTCTTTGGGTGTGGGACCAGTCTCCAGACATATGGCCATTTTTGGGCCTGGCGTGGCGCCAAGTGGGAAAGGGTGCCTTTGAGGCTGAAGAGAGCAGGAAAGCCTGCAGCCTCCAGGTGTGTGGGGCTACGCAAGCGGTTCCCAAAGAGCTTTAGAACAAGGCATAGTTTTCCCTGCTGTCTCTTTGGGGGTCGGACCAATCTCCAGACATATGGTCATTTTTGTGCCTGGCGCGTCGCCAAGTGGGAAAGGGTGGTTTTGAGGCTGAAGGCAGCAGGAAAGCCTGCAGCCCCCAGGTGTGTGGGGCTACGCAAGCGGTTCCCAAAGAGCTTTAGAACAAGGCATAGTTTTCCCTGCTGTCTCTTTGGGCGTGGGACCAGTCTCCAGACATATGGCCATTTTTGTGCCTGGCGTGACGCCAAGTGGGAAAGGGTGGTTTTGAGGCCGAAGGCAGCAGGAAAGCCTGCAGCCCCCAGGTGTGTGGGGCTACGCAAGCGGTTCCCAAAGAGCTTTAGAACAAGGCATAGTTTTCCCTGCTGGCTCTTTGGGCGTGGGACCAATCTCCAGACATATGGCCATTTTTGTGCCTGGCGTGACGCCATGTGGGAAAGGGTGGTTTTGAGGCTGAAGGCAGCAGGAAAGCCTGCAGCCCCCAGGTGTGTGGGGCTACGCAAGCGGTTCCCAAAGAGCTTTAGAACAAGGCATAGTTTTCCCTGCTGGCTCTGTGGCCGTGGGACCAGTCTCCAGACATATGGCCATTTTTGGGCCTCGCGCGAGGCCAAGTGGGAAAGGGTGGTTTTGAGGTTGAAGGCAGCAGGAAAGCCTGCAGCCCCCAGGTGTGTGGGGCTACGCAAGCGGTTCCCAAAGAGCTTTAGTACAAGGCATAGTTTTCCCTGCTGGCTCTTTGGGCGTGGGACCAATCTCCAGACATATGGCCATTTTTGTGCCTGGCGTGACACCAAGTGGGAAAGGGTGGTTTTGAGTCTGAAGAGAGCAGGAAAGCCTGCAGCGGCCAGGTGTGTGGGGCTACGCAAGCGGTTCCCAAAGAGCTTTAGTACAAGGCATAGTTTTCCCTGCTGGCTCTTTGGGCGTGTGACCAACCTCCAGACATATGGCCATTTTTGTGCCTGGCGTGACGCCATGTGGGAAAGGGTGGTTTTGAGGCTGCAGGTGCCAGAAAAGCCTGCAGCCCCCAGGTGTGTGGGGCTACGCAAGCGGTTCCCAAAGAGCTTTAGAACAAGGCATAGTTTTCCCTGCTGGCTCTGTGGCCGTGGGACCAGTCTCCAGACATATGGCCATTTTTGGGCCTAGCGCGGGGCCAAGTGGGAAAGGGTGGTTTTGAGGATGAAGGCTGCAGGAAAGCCTGCAACCCCCAGGTCTGTGCGGCTACGCAAGCGGTTCCCAAAGAGCTTTAGAACAAGGCATAGTTTTCCCTGCTGGCTCTTTGGGCGTGGGACCAACCTCCAGACATATGGCCATTTTTGTGCCTGTCGTGACACCATGTGGGAAAGGGTGGTTTTGAGGCTGCAGGTGCCAGAAAAGCCAGCAGCCCCCAGGTCTGTGGGGCTACGCAAGCAGTTCCCAAAAAGCTTTAGAACAAGGCATAGTTTTCCCTGCTGGCTCTTTGGGCGTGGGACCAGTCTCCAGACATATGGCCATTTTTGGTCCTGGCGTGGCGCCAAGTGGGAAAGGGTGCCTTTGAGGCTGAAGAGAGCAGGAAAGCATGCAGCCCTCAGGTGTGTGGGGCTACGCAAGCGGTTCCCAAAGAGCTTTAGAACAAGGCATAGTTTTCCCTGCTGGCTCTTTGGGCGTGGGACCAACCTCCAGACATATGGCCATTTTTGAGCCTGGCGCGGCACCAAGTGGGAAAGGGTGCCTTTGAGGCTGAAGGCAGCAGGAAAGCCTGCAGCCCCCAGGTGTGTGGGGCTACGCAAGCGGTTCCCAAAGAGCTTTAGAACAAGGCATAGTTTTCCCTGCTGGCTCTTTGGGCGTGGGACCAACCTCCAGACATATGGCCATTTTTGTGCCTGGCGCGGCGCCAAGTGGGAAAGGGTGGTTTTGAGGCTGAAGGCAGCAGGAGAGCCTGCAGCCCCCAGGTGTGTGGGGCTACGCAAGCGGTTCCCAAAGAGCTTTAGAACAAGGCATAGTTTTCCCTGCTGGCTCTTTGGGCGTGGGACCAACCTCCAGACATATGGCCATTTTTGGGCCTGGCGTGGCGCCAAGTGGGAAAGGGTGTTTTTGAGGCTGAAGACAGCAGGAAAGCCTGCAGCCCCCAGGTGTGTGGGGCTACGCAAGCGGTTCCCAAACACCTTTAGAACAAGGCATAGTTTTCCCTGCTGGCTCTTTGGGCGTGGGACCAACCTCCAGACATATGGCCATTTTTGGGCCTGGCGTGACGCCATGTGGGAAAGGGTGGTTTTGAGGCCGAAGGCAGCAGGAAAGCCTGCAGCCCCCAGGTGTGTGGGGCTACGCAAGCGGTTCCCAAAGAGCTTTAGAACAAGGCATAGTTTTCCCTGCTGGCTCTTTGGGCGTGGGACCAGTCTCCAGACATATGGCCATTTTTGTGCCTGGTGCGACGCCAAGTGGGAAAGGGTGGTTTTGAGGCTGAAGGCAGCAGGAAAGTCTGCAGCCCGCAGGTCTGTGGGGCCAAGCAAGCGGTTCCCAAAGAGCTTTAGAACAAGGCATAGTTTTCCCTGCTGGCTCTTTGGGCGTGGGACCAGTCTCCAGAAATATAGCCATTTTTGTGCCTGGCGCTGGGCTAAGTGGGAAAGGGTGGTTTTGAGGCTGAAGGCAGCAGGAAAGCCTGTAGCCCCCAGGTCTGTGGGGCTACGCAAGCGGTTCCCAAAGAGCTTTAGAACAAGGCATAGTTTTCCCTGCTGGCTCTTTGGGCGTGGGACCAACCTCCAGACATAAGGCCATTTTTGTGCCTGGCGTGACGCCATGTGGGAAAGGGTGGTTTTGAGGCTGAAGGCAGCAGGAAAGCCTGCAGCCCCCAGGTGTGTGGGGCTACGCAAGCGGTTCCCAAAGAGCTTTAGAACAAGGCATAGTTTTCCCTGCTGGCTCTTTCGGCGTGGGACCAATCTCCAGACATATGGCCATTTTTGGGCCTGGCGTGACACCAAGTGGGAAAGGGTGGTTTTGAGGCTGAAGGCAGCAGGAAAGCCTGCAGCCCCCAGGTCTGTGGGGCTACGTAAGCGGTTCCCAAAGAGCTTTAGAACAAGGCATAGTTTTCCCTGCTGGCTCTTTGGGCGTGGGACCAACCTCCAGACATATGGCCATTTTTGGGCCTGGCGTGACGCCATGTGGGAAAGGGTGGTTTTGAGGCCGAAGGCAGCAGGAAAGCCTGCAGCCCCCAGGTGTGTGGGGCTACGCAAGCGGTTCCCAAAGAGCTTTAGAACAAGGCATAGTTTACCCTGCTGGCTCTTTGGGTGTGGGACCAATCTCCAGACATATGGCCATTTTTCTGCCTGGCGTGACGCCATGTGGGAAAGGGTGGTTTTGAGGCTGCAGGTGCCAGAAAAGCCTGCAGCCCCCAGCTGTGTGGGGCTACGCAAGCGGTTCCCAAAGAGCTTTAGAACAAGGCATAGTTTTCCCTGCTGGCTCTTTGAGCGTGGGACCAGTCTCCAGACATATGGCCATTTTTGGGCCTGGCGTTGCGCCAAGTGGGAAAGGGTGCCTTTGAGGCTGAAGAGAGCAGGAAAGCCTGCAGACCCCAGGTGTGTGGGGCTACGCAAGCAGTTCCCAAAAAGCTTTAGAACAAGGCATAGTTTTCCCTGCTGGCTCTTTGGGCGTGGGACCAGTCTCCAGACATATGGCCATTTTTGGGCCTGGTGTGGTGCCAAGTGGGAAAGGGTGCCTTTGAGGATGAAGGCAGCAGGAAAGCCTGCAGCCCCCAGGTGTGTGGGGCTACGCAAGCGGTTCCCAAACAGCTTTAGAACAAGGCATAGTTTTCCCTGCTGTCTCTTTGGGGGTCGGACCAATCTCCAGACATATGGTCATTTTTGTGCCTGGCACGGAGCCAAGTGGGAAAGGGTGGTTTTGAGGCTGAAGGCAGCAGGAAAGCCTGCAGCCCCCAGGTGTGTGGGGCTACGCAAGCGGTTCCCAAAGAGCTTTAGAACAAGGCATAGTTTTCCCTGCTGGCTCTTTGGGCGTGGGACCAACCTCCAGACATATGGCCATTTTTGTGCCTGGCGTGACGCCATGTGGGAAAGGGTGGTTTTGAGGCCGAAGGCAGCAGGAAAGCCTGCAGCCCCCAGGTGTGTGGGGCTGCGCAAGCGGTTCCCAAAGAGCTTTAGAACAAGGCATAGTTTTCCCTGCTGGCTTTTTCGGCGTGGGAACAATCTCCAGCCATATGGCCATTTTTCTGCCTGGCGTGACGCCATGTGGGAAAGGGTGGTTTTGAGGCTGCAGGTGCCAGAAAAGCCTGCAGCCCCCAGGTGTGTGGGGCTACGCAAGCGGTTCCCAAAGAGCTTTAGAACAAGGCATAGTTTTCCCTGCTGGCTCTGTGGCCGTGGGACCAATCTCCAGACATATGGCCATTTTTGGGCCTCGCGCGGGGCCAAGTGGGAAAGGGTGGTTTTGAGGATGAAGGCTGCAGGAAAGCCTGCAACCCCCAGGTCTGTGCGGCTACGCAAGCGGTTCCCAAAGAGCTTTAGAACAAGGCATAGTTTTCCCTGCTGGCTCTTTCGGCGTGGGACCAATCTCCAGACTTATGGCCATTTTTGTGCCTGGCGTGACACCAAGTGGGAAAGGGTGGTTTTGAGGCTGAAGGCAGCAGGAAGGTCTGCAGCCCCCAGGTCTGTGGGGCCACGCAAGCGGTTCCCAAAGCGCTTTAGAACAAGGCATAGTTTTCCCTGCTGGCTCTTTGAGCGTGGGACCAACCTCCAGACATATGGCCATTTTTGGGCCTGGCGCGGCGCCATGTGGGAAAGGGTGGTTTTGAGGCTGAAGGCAGCAGGAAAGGCTGCAGCCCCCAGGTCTGTGGGGCTACGCAAGCGGTTCCCAAAGAGCTTTAGAACAAGGCATAGTTTTCCCTGCTGTCTCTTTGGGCGTGGGACCAACCTCCAGACATATGGCCATTTTTGTGCCTGTCGTGACACCATGTGGGAAAGGGTGGTTTTGAGGCTGCAGGTGCCAGAAAAGCCTGCAGCCCCCAGGTGTGTGGGGCTACGCAAGTGGTTCCCAAAGAGCTTTAGAACAAGGCATAGTTTTCCCTGCTGGCTCTTTGAGCGTGGGACCAGTCTCCAGACATATGGCCATTTTTGGGCCTGGCGCAGCGCCAAGTGGGAAAGGGTGGTTTTGAGGCTGAAGGCAGCAGGAAAGCCTGCAGCCCCCAGGTGTGTGGGGCTACGCAAGCAGTTCCCAAAAAGCTTTAGAACAAGGCATAGTTTTCCCTGCTGGCTCTTTGGGCGTGGGACCAGTCTCCAGACATATGGCCATTTTTGGGCCTGGCGTGGCGCCAAGTGGGAAAGGGTGCCTTTGAGGCTGAAGAGAGCAGGAAAGCCTGCAGCCCCCAGGTGTGTGGGGCTACGCAAGCGGTTCCCAAAGAGCTTTAGAACAAGGCATAGTTTTCCCTGCTGTCTCTTTGGGGGTCGGACCAATCTCCAGACATATGGTCATTTTTGTGCCTGGCGCGTCGCCAAGTGGGAAAGGGTGGTTTTGAGGCTGAAGGCAGCAGGAAAGCCTGCAGCCCCCAGCTCTGTGGGGCTACGCAAGCGGTTCCCAAAGAGCTTTAGAACAAGGCATAGTTTTCCCTGCTGGCTCTTTGGGCGTGGGACCAGTCTCCAGACATATGGCCATTTTTGTGCCTGGCGTGACGCCATGTGGGAAAGGGTGGTTTTGAGGCCGAAGGCAGCAGGAAAGCCTGCAGCCCCCAGGTGTGTGGGGCTACGCAAGCGGTTCCCAAAGAGCTTTAGAACAAGGCATAGTTTTCCCTGCTGGCTCTTTGGGCGTGGGACCAATCTCCAGCCATATGGCCATTTTTGTGCCTGGCGTGACGCCATGTCGGAAAGGGTGGTTTTGAGGCTGAAGGCAGCAGGAAAGCCTGCAGCCCCCAGGTCTGTGGGGCTACGCAAGCGGTTCCCAAAGAGCTTTAGAACAAGGCATAGTTTTCCCTGCTGGCTCTGTGGCCGTGGGACCAGTCTCCAGACATATGGCCATTTTTGGGCCTCGCGCGGGGCCAAGTGGGAAAGGGTGGTTTTGAGGTTGAAGGCAGCAGGAAAGCCTGCAGCCCCCAGTGTGTGGGGCTACGCAAGCGGTTCCCAAAGAGCTTTAGTACAAGGCATAGTTTTCCCTGCTGGCTCTTTGGGCGTGGGACCAATCTCCAGACATATGGCCATTTTTGTGCCTGGCGTGACACCAAGTGGGAAAGGGTGGTTTTGAGTCTGAAGAGAGCAGGAAAGCCTGCAGCCCCCAGGTGTGTGGGGCTACGCAAGCGGTTCCCAAAGAGCTTTAGAACAAGGCATAGTTTTCCCTGCTGGCTCTTTGGGCGTGTGACCAACCTCCAGACATATGGCCATTTTTGTGCCTGGCGTGACGCCATGTGGGAAAGGGTGGTTTTGAGGCTGCAGGTGCCAGAAAAGCCTGCAGCCCCCAGGTGTGTGGGGCTACGCAAGCGGTTCCCAAAGAGCTTTAGAACAAGGCATAGTTTTCCCTGCTGGCTCTGTTGCCGTGGGACCAGTCTCCAGACATATGGCCATTTTTGGGCCTAGCGCGGGGCCAAGTGGGAAAGGGTGGTTTTGAGGATGAAGGCTGCAGGAAAGCCTGCAACCCCCAGGTATGTGCGGCTACGCAAGCGGTTCCCAAAGAGCTTTAGAACAAGGCATAGTTTTCCCTGCTGGCTCTTTGGGCGTGGGACCAACCTCCAGACATATGGCCATTTTTGTGCCTGTCGTGACACCATGTGGGAAAGGGTGGTTTTGAGGCTGCAGGTGCCAGAAAAGCCAGCAGCCCCCAGGTCTGTGGGGCTACGCAAGCAGTTCCCAAAAAGCTTTAGAACAAGGCATAGTTTTCCCTGCTGGCTCTTTGGGCGTGGGACCAGTCTCCAGACATATGGCCATTTTTGGGCCTGGCGTGGCGCCAAGTGGGAAAGGGTGCCTTTGAGGCTGAAGAGAGCAGGAAAGCCTGCAGCCCTCAGGTGTGTGGGGCTACGCAAGCGGTTCCCAAAGAGCTTTAGAACAAGGCATAGTTTTCCCTGCTGGCTCTTTGGGCGTCGGACCAATCTCCAGACATATGGTCATTTTTTTGCCTGGCACGGGGCCAAGTGGGAAAGGGTGGTTTTGAGGCTGAAGGCAGCAGGAAAGCCTGCAGCCCCCAGGTGTGTGGGGCTACGCAAGCGGTTCCCAAAGAGCTTTAGAACAAGGCATAGTTTTCCCTGCTGGCTCTTTGGGCGTGGGACCAACCTCCAGACATATGGCCATTTTTGTGCCTGGCGTGACGCCATGTGGGAAAGGGTGGTTTTGAGGCCGAAGGCAGCAGGAAAGCCTGCAGCCCCCAGGTGTGTGGGGCTACGCAAGCGGTTCCCAAAGAGCTTTAGAACAAGGCATAGTTTTCCCTGCTGGCTCTTTGGGCGTGGGACCAATCTCCAGACATATGGCCATTTTTGTGCCTGGCGTGACACCAAGTGGGAAAGGGTGGTTTTGAGGCTGAAGGCAGCAGGAAGGTCTGCAGCCCCCAGGTGTGTGGGGCTACGCAAGCGGTTCCCAAAGAGCTTTAGAACAAGGCATAGTTTTCCCTGCTGGCTCTTTGAGCGTGGGACCAGTCTCCAGACATATAGCCATTTTTGGGCCTCGCGCAGCGCCAAGTGGGAAAGGGTGGTTTTGAGGCTGAAGGCAGCAGGAAAGCCTGCAGCACCCAGGTGTGTGGGGATACGCAAGCAGTTCCCAAAGAGCTTTAGAACAAGGCATAGTTTTCCCTGCTGGCTCTTTGGGCGTGTGACCAGTCTCCAGACATATGGCCATTTTTGGGCCTGGCGTGGCGCCAAGTGGGAAAGGGTGCCTTTGAGGCTGAAGAGAGCAGGAAAGCATGCAGCCACCAGGTGTGTGAGGCTACGCAAGCCGTTCCCAAAGAGCTTTAGAACAAGGCATAGTTTTCCCTGCTGGCTCTTTGGGCGTGGGACCAACCTCCAGACATATGGCCATTTTTGAGCCTGGCGCGGCACCAAGTGGGAAAGGGTGCCTTTGAGGCTGAAGGCAGCAGGAAAGCCTGCAGCCCCCAGGTGTGTGGGGCTACGCAAGCGGTTCCCAAAGAGCTTTAGAGCAAGGCATGGTTTTCCCTGCTGGCTCTTTGGGCGTGGGACCAACCTCCAGACATATGGCCATATTTGTGCCTGGCGCGGCGCCAAGTGGGAAAGGGTGGTTTTGAGGCTGAAGGCAGCAGGAGAGCCTGCAGCCCCAAGGTCTGTGGGGCTACGCAAGCGGTTCCCAAAGAGCTTTAGAACAAGGCATAGTTTTCCCTGCTGGCTCTTTGGGCGTGGGACCAACCTCCAGACATATGGCCATTTTTGGGCCTGGCGTGGCGCCAAGTGGGAAAGGGTGGTTTTGAGGCTGAAGACAGCAGGAAAGCCTGCAGCCCCCAGGTGTGTGGGGCTACGCAAGCGGTTCCCAAACACCTTTAGAACAAGGCATAGTTTTCCCTGCTGGCTCTTTGGGCGTGGGACCAGTCTCCAGACATATGGCCATTTTTGTGCCTGGTGCGACGCCAAGTGGGAAAGGGTGGTTTTGAGGCTGAAGGCAGCAGGAAAGTCTGCAGCCCGCAGGTCTGTGGGGCCAAGCAAGCGGTTCCCAAAGAGCTTTAGAACAAGGCATAGTTTTCCCTGCTGGCTCTTTGGGCGTGGGACCAGTCTCCAGAAATATAGCCATTTTTGTGCCTGGCGCTGGGCTAAGTGGGAAAGGGTGGTTTTGAGGCTGAAGGCAGCAGGAAAGCCTGTAGCCCCCAGGTGTGTGGGGCTACGCAAGCGGTTCCCGAAGAGCTTTAGAACAAGGCATAGTTTTCCCTGCTGGCTCTTTGGGCGTGGGACCAACCTCCAGACATATGGCCATTTTTGTGCCTGGCGTAACGCCATGTGGGAAAGGGTGGTTTTGAGGCCGAAGGCAGCAGGAAAGCCTGCAGCCCCCAGGTGTGTGGGGCTACGCAAGCGGTTCCCAAAGAGCTTTAGAACAAGGCATAGTTTTCCCTGCTGGCTCTTTGGGTGTGGGACCAATCTCCAGACATATGGCCATTTTTCTGCCTGGCGTGACGCCATGTGGGAAAGGGTGGTTTTGAGGCTGCAGGTGCCAGAAAAGCCTGCAGACCCCCGGCTGTGTGGGGCTACGCAAGCGGTTCCCAAAGAGCTTTAGAACAAGGCATAGTTTTCCCTGCTGGCTCTTTGAGCGTGGGACCAGTCTCCAGACATATGGCCATTTTTGGGCCTGGCGTGGCGCCAAGTGGGAAAGGGTGCCTTTGAGGCTGAAGAGAGCAGGAAAGCCTGCAGCCCCCAGGTGTGTGGGGCTACGCAAGCGGTTCCCAAAGAGCTTTAGAACAAGGCATAGTTTTCCCTGCTGTCTCTTTGGGGGTCGGACCAATCTCCAGACATATGGTCATTTTTGTGCCTGGCACGGGGCCAAGTGGAAAAGGGTGGTTTTGAGGCTGAAGGCAGCAGGAAAGCCTGCAGCCCCCAGGTCTGTGGGGCTACGCAAGCGGTTCCCAAAGAGCTTTAGAACAAGGCATAGTTTTCCCTGCTGGCTCTGTGGCCGTGGGACCAGTCTCCAGACATATGGCCATTTTTGGGCCTCGCGCGGGGCCAAGTGGGAAAGGGTGGTTTTGAGGCCGAACGCAGCAGGAAAGCCTGCAGCCCCCAGGTGTGTGGGGCTACGCAAGCGGTTCCCAAAGAGCTTTAGTACAAGGCATAGTTTTCCCTGCTGGCTCTTTGGGCGTGGGACCAATCTCCAGACATATGGCCATTTTTGTGCCTGGCGTGACACCAAGTGGGAAAGGGTGGTTTTGAGGCTGAAGGCAGCAGGAAAGCCTGCAGCCCCCAGGTGGGTGGGGCTACGCAAGCCGTTCCCAAAGAGCTTTAGAACAAGGCATAGTTTTCCGTGCTGGCTCTTTGGGCGTGTGACCAACCTCCAGACATATGGCCATTTTTGTGCCTGGCGTGACGCCATGTGGGAAAGGGTGGTTTTGAGGCTGCAGGTGCCAGAAAAGCCTGCAGCCCCCAGCTGTGTGGGGCTACGCAAGCGGTTCCCAAAGAGCTTTAGAACAAGGCATAGTTTTCCCTGCTGGCTCTTTGGGCGTGGGACCAGTCTCCAGACATATGGCCATTTTTGGGCCTCGCGCGGGGCCAAGTGGGAAAGGGTGGTTTTGAGGATGAAGGCTGCAGGAAAGCCTGCAACCCCCAGGTCTGTGCGGCTACGCAAGCGGTTCCCAAAGAGCTTTAGAACAAGGCATAGTTTTCCCTGCTGGCTCTTTCGGCGTGGGACCAATCTCCAGACATATGGCCATTTTTTTGCCTGGCGTGACACCAAGTGGGAAAGGGTGGTTTTGAGGCTGAAGGCAGCAGGAAGGTCTGCAGCCCCCAGGTCTGTGGGGCCACGCAAGCGGTTCCCAAAGAGCTTTAGAACAAGGCATAGTTTTCCCTGCTGGCTCTTTGAGCGTGGGACCAACCTCCAGACATATGGCCATTTTTGGGCCTGGCGCGGCGCCATGTGGGAAAGGGTGGTTTTGAGGCTGAAGGCAGCAGGAAAGGCTGCAGCCCCCAGGTCTGTGGGGCTACGCAACTGGTTCCCAAAGAGCTTTAGAACAAGGCATAGTTTTCCCTGCTGGCTCTTTGGGCGTGGGACCAACCTCCAGACATATGGCCATTTTTGTGCCTGGCGTGACACCATGTGGGAAAGGGTGGTTTTGAGGCTGCAGGTGCCAGAAAAGCCTGCAGCCCCCAGGTGTGTGGGGCTACGCAAGCAGTTCCCAAAAAGCTTTAGAACAAGGCATAGTTTTCCCTGCTGGCTCTTTGGGCGTGGGACCAACCTCCAGACATATGGCCATTTTTGTGCCTGGCGTGACACCATGTGGGAAAGGGTGGTTTTGAGGCTGAAGGCAGCAGGAAAGCCTGCAGCCCCCAGGTGTGTGGGGCTACGCAAGCAGTTCCCAAAAAGCTTTAGAACAAGGCATAGTTTTCCCTGCTGGCTCTTTGGGCGTGGGACCAGTCTCCAGACATATGGCCATTTTTGGGCCTGGCGTGGCGCCAAGTGGGAAAGGGTGCCTTTGAGCCTGAAGAGAGCAGGAAAGCCTGCAGCCCCCAGGTCTGTGGGGCTACGCAAGCGGTTCCCAAAGAGCTTTAGAACAAGGCATAGTTTTCCCTGCTGTCTCTTTGGGTGTCGGACCAATCTCCAGACATATGGTCATTTTTGTGCCTGGCGCGTCGCCAAGTGGGAAAGGGTGGTTTTGAGGCTGAAGGCAGCAGGAAAGCCTGCAGCCCCCAGGTGTGTGGGGCTACGCAAGCGGTTCCCAAAGAGCTTTAGAACAAGGCATAGTTTTCCCTGCTGGCTCTTTGGGCGTGGGACCAGTCTCCAGACATATGGCCATTTTTGTGCCTGGCGTGACGCCATGTGGGAAAGGGTGGTTTTGAGGCCGAAGGCAGCAGGAAAGCCTGCAGCCCCCAGGTGTGTGGGGCTACGCAAGCGGTTCCCAAAGAGCTTTAGAACAAGGCATAGTTTTCCCTGCTGGCTCTTTGGGCGTGGGACCAATCTCCAGCCATATGGCCATTTTTGTGCCTGGCGTGACGCCATGTGGGAAAGGGTGGTTTTGAGGCTGAAGGCAGCAGGAAAGCCTGCAGCCCCCAGGTGTGTGGGGCTACGCAAGCGGTTCCCAAAGAGCTTTAGAACAAGGCATAGTTTTCCCTGCTGGCTCTGTGGCCGTGGGACCAGTCTCCAGACATATGGCCATTTTTGGGCCTCGCGCGGGGCCAAGTGGGAAAGGGTGGTTTTGAGGTTGAAGGCAGCAGGAAAGCCTGCAGCCCCCAGGTGTGTGGGGCTACGCAAGCGGTTCCCAAAGAGCTTTAGTACAAGGCATAGTTTTCCCTGCTGGCTCTTTGGGCGTGGGACCAATCTCCAGACATATGGCCATTTTTGTGCCTGGCGTGACACCAAGTGGGAAAGGGTGGTTTTGAGTCTGAAGAGAGCAGGAAAGCCTGCAGCCCCCAGGTGTGTGGGGCTACGCAAGCGGTTCCCAAAGAGCTTTAGAACAAGGCATAGTTTTCCCTGCTGGCTCTGTGGCCGTGGGACCAGTCTCCAGACATATGGCCATTTTTGGGCCTAGCGCGGGGCCAAGTGGGAAAGGGTGGTTTTGAGGATGAAGGCTGCAGGAAAGCCTGCAACCCCCAGGTCTGTGCGGCTACGCAAGCGGTTCCCAAAGAGCTTTAGAACAAGGCATAGTTTTCCCTGCTGGCTCTTTGGGCGTGGGACCAACCTCCAGACATATGGCCATTTTTGTGCCTGTCGTGACACCATGTGGGAAAGGGTGGTTTTGAGGCTGCAGGTGCCAGAAAAGCCAGCAGCCCCCAGGTCTGTGGGGCTACGCAAGCAGTTCCCAAAGAGCTTTAGAACAAGGCATAGTTTTCCCTGCTGGCTCTTTGGGCGTGGGACCAGTCTCCAGACATATGGCCATTTTTGGGCCTGGCGTGGCGCCAAGTGGGAAAGGGTGCCTTTGAGGCTGAAGAGAGCAGGAAAGCCTGCAGCCCTCAGGTGTGTGGGGCTACGCAAGCGGTTCCCAAAGAGCTTTAGAACAAGGCATAGTTTTCCCTGCTGGCTCTTTGGGCGTCGGACCAATCTCCAGACATATGGTCATTTTTGTGCCTGGCACGGGGCCAAGTGGGAAAGGGTGGTTTTGAGGCTGAAGGCAGCAGGAAAGCCTGCAGCCCCCAGGTGTGTGGGGCTACGCAAGCGGTTCCCAAAGAGCTTTAGAACAAGGCATAGTTTTCCCTGCTGGCTCTTTGGGCGTGGGACCAACCTCCAGACATATGGCCATTTTTGTGCCTGGCGTGACGCCATGTGGGAAAGGGTGGTTTTGAGGCCGAAGGCAGCAGGAAAGCCTGCAGCCCCCAGGTGTGTGGGGCTACGCAAGCGGTTCCCAAAGAGCTTTAGAACAAGGCATAGTTTTCCCTGCTGGCTCTTTGGGCGTGGGACCAATCTCCAGACATATGGCCATTTTTGTGCCTGGCGTGACACCAAGTGGGAAAGGGTGGTTTTGAGGCTGAAGGCAGCAGGAAGGTCTGCAGCCCCCAGGTCTGTGGGGCTACGCAAGCGGTTCCCAAAGAGCTTTAGAACAAGGCATAGTTTTCCCTGCTGGCTCTTTGAGCGTGGGACCAGTCTCCAGACATATAGCCATTTTTGGGCCTCGCGCAGCGCCAAGTGGGAAAGGGTGGTTTTGAGGCTGAAGGCAGCAGGAAAGCCTGCAGCACCCAGGTGTGTGGGGATACGCAAGCAGTTCCCAAAGAGCTTTAGAACAAGGCATAGTTTTCCCTGCTGGCTCTTTGGGCGTGGGACCAGTCTCCAGACATATGGCCATTTTTGGGCCTGGCGTGGCGCCAAGTGGGAAAGGGTGCCTTTGAGGCTGAAGAGAGCAGGAAAGCATGCAGCCCCCAGGTGTGTGAGGCTACGCAAGCGGTTCTCAAAGAGCTTTAGAACAAGGCATAGTTTTCCCTGCTGGCTCTTTGGGCGTGGGACCAACCTCCAGACATATGGCCATTTTTGAGCCTGGCGCGGCACCAAGTGGGAAAGGGTGGTTTTGAGGCTGAAGGCAGCAGGAAAGCCTGCAGCCCCCAGGTGTGTGGGGCTACGCAAGCGGTTCCCAAAGAGCTTTAGAACAAGGCATGGTTTGACCTGCTGGCTCTTTGGGCGTGGGACCAACCTCCAGACATATGGCCATATTTGTGCCTGGCGCGGCGCCAAGTGGGAAAGGGTGGTTTTGAGGCTGAAGGCAGCAGGAGAGCCTGCAGCCCCCAGGTGTGTGGGGCTACGCAAGCGGTTCCCAAAGAGCTTTAGAACAAGGCATAGTTTTCCCTGCTGGCTCTTTGGGCGTGGGACCAACCTCCAGACATATGGCCATTTTTGGGCCTGGCGTGGCGCCAAGTGGGAAAGGGTGTTTTTGAGGCTGAAGACAGCAGGAAAGCCTGCAGCCCCCAGGTGTGTGGGGCTACGCAAGCGGTTCCCAAACACCTTTAGAACAAGGCATAGTTTTCCCTGCTGGCTCTTTGGGCGTGGGACCAATCTCCAGACATATGGCCATTTTTGTGCCTGGCGTGACACCAAGTGGGAAAGGGTGGTTTTGAGTCTGAAGAGAGCAGGAAAGCCTGCAGCCCCCAGGTGTGTGGGGCTACGCAAGCGGTTCCCAAAGAGCTTTAGAACAAGGCATAGTTTTCCCTGCTGGCTCTTTGGGCGTGTGACCAACCTCCAGACATATGGCCATTTTTGTGCCTGGCGTGACGCCATGTGGGAAAGGGTGGTTTTGAGGCTGCAGGTGCCAGAAAAGCCTGCAGCCCCCAGGTGTGTGGGGCTACGCAAGCGGTTCCCAAAGAGCTTTAGAACAAGGCATAGTTTTCCCTGCTGGCTCTGTTGCCGTGGGACCAGTCTCCAGACATATGGCCATTTTGGGGCCTTGCGCGGGGCCAAGTGGGAAAGGGTGGTTTTGAGGATGAAGGCTGCAGGAAAGCCTGCAACCCCCAGGTCTGTGCGGCTACGCAAGCGGTTCCCAAAGAGCTTTAGAACAAGGCATAGTTTTCCCTGCTGGCTCTTTGGGCGTGGGACCAACCTCCAGACATATGGCCATTTTTGTGCCTGTCGTGACACCATGTGGGAAAGGGTGGTTTTGAGGCTGCAGGTGCCAGAAAAGCCAGCAGCCCCCAGGTCTGTGGGGCTACGCAAGCAGTTCCCAAAAAGCTTTAGAACAAGGCATAGTTTTCCCTGCTGGCTCTTTGGGCGTGGGACCAGTCTCCAGACATATGGCCATTTTTGGGCCTGGCGTGGCGCCAAGTGGGAAAGGGTGCCTTTGAGGCTGAAGAGAGCAGGAAAGCCTGCAGCCCTCAGGTGTGTGGTGCTACGCAAGCGGTTCCCAAAGAGCTTTAGAACAAGGCATAGTTTTCCCTGCTGGCTCTTTCGGCGTCGGACCAATCTCCAGACATATGGTCATTTTTTTGCCTGGCACGGGGCCAAGTGGGAAAGGGTGGTTTTGAGGCTGAAGGCAGCAGGAAAGCCTGCAGCCCCCAGGTGTGTGGGGCTACGCAAGCGGTTCCCAAAGAGCTTTAGAACAAGGCATAGTTTTCCCTGCTGGCTCTTTGGGCGTGGGACCAACCTCCAGACATATGGCCATTTTTGTGCCTGGCGTGACGCCATGTGGGAAAGGGTGGTTTTGAGGCCGAAGGCAGCAGGAAAGCCTGCAGCCCCCAGGTGTGTGGGGCTACGCAAGCGGTTCCCAAAGAGCTTTAGAACAAGGCATAGTTTTCCCTGCTGGCTCTTTGGGCGTGGGACCAATCTCCAGACATATGGCCATTTTTGTGCCTGGCGTGACACCAAGTGGGAAAGGGTGGTTTTGAGGCTGAAGGCAGCAGGAAGGTCTGCAGCCCCCAGGTGTGTGGGGCTACGCAAGCGGTTCCCAAAGAGCTTTAGAACAAGGCATAGTTTTCCCTGCTGGCTCTTTGAGCGTGGGACCAGTCTCCAGACATATAGCCATTTTTGGGCCTCGCGCAGCGCCAAGTGGGAAAGGGTGGTTTTGAGGCTGAAGGCAGCAGGAAAGCCTGCAGCACCCAGGTGTGTGGGGATACGCAAGCAGTTCCCAAAGAGCTTTAGAACAAGGCATAGTTTTCCCTGCTGGCTCTTTGGGCGTGTGACCAGTCTCCAGACATATGGCCATTTTTGGGCCTGGCGTGGCGCCAAGTGGGAAAGGGTGCCTTTGAGGCTGAAGAGAGCAGGAAAGCATGCAGCCACCAGGTGTGTGAGGCTACGCAAGCCGTTCCCAAAGAGCTTTAGAACAAGGCATAGTTTTCCCTGCTGGCTCTTTGGGCGTGGGACCAACCTCCAGACATATGGCCATTTTTGAGCCTGGCGCGGCACCAAGTGGGAAAGGGTGCCTTTGAGGCTGAAGGCAGCAGGAAAGCCTGCAGCCCCCAGGTGTGTGGGGCTACGCAAGCGGTTCCCAAAGAGCTTTAGAGCAAGGCATGGTTTTCCCTGCTGGCTCTTTGGGCGTGGGACCAACCTCCAGACATATGGCCATGTTTGTGCCTGGCGCGGCGCCAAGTGGGAAAGGGTGGTTTTGAGGCTGAAGGCAGCAGGAGAGCCTGCAGCCCCAAGGTCTGTGGGGCTACGCAAGCGGTTCCCAAAGAGCTTTAGAGCAAGGCATGGTTTTCCCTGCTGGCTCTTTGGGCGTGGGACCAACCTCCAGACATATGGCCATTTTTGAGCCTGGCGCGGCACCAAGTGGGAAAGGGTGGTTTTGAGGCTGAAGGCAGCAGGAAAGCCTGCAGCCCCCAGGTGTGTGGGGCTACGCAAGCGGTTCCCAAAGAGCTTTAGAACAAGGCATGGTTTGACCTGCTGGCTCTTTGGGCGTGGGACCAACCTCCAGACATATGGCCATATTTGTGCCTGGCGCGGCGCCAAGTGGGAAAGGGTGGTTTTGAGGCTGAAGGCAGCAGGAGAGCCTGCAGCCCCCAGGTGTGTGGGGCTACGCAAGCGGTTCCCAAAGAGCTTTAGAACAAGGCATAGTTTTCCCTGCTGGCTCTTTGGGCGTGGGACCAACCTCCAGACATATGGCCATTTTTGGGCCTGGCGTGGCGCCAAGTGGGAAAGGGTGTTTTTGAGGCTGAAGACAGCAGGAAAGCCTGCAGCCCCCAGGTGTGTGGGGCTACGCAAGCGGTTCCCAAACACCTTTAGAACAAGGCATAGTTTTCCCTGCTGGCTCTTTGGGCGTGGGACCAATCTCCAGACATATGGCCATTTTTGTGCCTGGCGTGACACCAAGTGGGAAAGGGTGGTTTTGAGTCTGAAGAGAGCAGGAAAGCCTGCAGCCCCCAGGTGTGTGGGGCTACGCAAGCGGTTCCCAAAGAGCTTTAGAACAAGGCATAGTTTTCCCTGCTGGCTCTTTGGGCGTGTGACCAACCTCCAGACATATGGCCATTTTTGTGCCTGGCGTGACGCCATGTGGGAAAGGGTGGTTTTGAGGCTGCAGGTGCCAGAAAAGCCTGCAGCCCCCAGGTGTGTGGGGCTACGCAAGCGGTTCCCAAAGAGCTTTAGAACAAGGCATAGTTTTCCCTGCTGGCTCTGTTGCCGTGGGACCAGTCTCCAGACATATGGCCATTTTGGGGCCTTGCGCGGGGCCAAGTGGGAAAGGGTGGTTTTGAGGATGAAGGCTGCAGGAAAGCCTGCAACCCCCAGGTCTGTGCGGCTACGCAAGCGGTTCCCAAAGAGCTTTAGAACAAGGCATAGTTTTCCCTGCTGGCTCTTTGGGCGTGGGACCAACCTCCAGACATATGGCCATTTTTGTGCCTGTCGTGACACCATGTGGGAAAGGGTGGTTTTGAGGCTGCAGGTGCCAGAAAAGCCAGCAGCCCCCAGGTCTGTGGGGCTACGCAAGCAGTTCCCAAAAAGCTTTAGAACAAGGCATAGTTTTCCCTGCTGGCTCTTTGGGCGTGGGACCAGTCTCCAGACATATGGCCATTTTTGGGCCTGGCGTGGCGCCAAGTGGGAAAGGGTGCCTTTGAGGCTGAAGAGAGCAGGAAAGCCTGCAGCCCTCAGGTGTGTGGTGCTACGCAAGCGGTTCCCAAAGAGCTTTAGAACAAGGCATAGTTTTCCCTGCTGGCTCTTTGGGCGTCGGACCAATCTCCAGACATATGGTCATTTTTTTGCCTGGCACGGGGCCAAGTGGGAAAGGGTGGTTTTGAGGCTGAAGGCAGCAGGAAAGCCTGCAGCCCCCAGGTGTGTGGGGCTACGCAAGCGGTTCCCAAAGAGCTTTAGAACAAGGCATAGTTTTCCCTGCTGGCTCTTTGGGCGTGGGACCAACCTCCAGACATATGGCCATTTTTGTGCCTGGCGTGACGCCATGTGGGAAAGGGTGGTTTTGAGGCCGAAGGCAGCAGGAAAGCCTGCAGCCCCCAGGTGTGTGGGGCTACGCAAGCGGTTCCCAAAGAGCTTTAGAACAAGGCATAGTTTTCCCTGCTGGCTCTTTGGGCGTGGGACCAATCTCCAGACATATGGCCATTTTTGTGCCTGGCGTGACACCAAGTGGGAAAGGGTGGTTTTGAGGCTGAAGGCAGCAGGAAGGTCTGCAGCCCCCAGGTGTGTGGGGCTACGCAAGCGGTTCCCAAAGAGCTTTAGAACAAGGCATAGTTTTCCCTGCTGGCTCTTTGAGCGTGGGACCAGTCTCCAGACATATAGCCATTTTTGGGCCTCGCGCAGCGCCAAGTGGGAAAGGGTGGTTTTGAGGCTGAAGGCAGCAGGAAAGCCTGCAGCACCCAGGTGTGTGGGGATACGCAAGCAGTTCCCAAAGAGCTTTAGAACAAGGCATAGTTTTCCCTGCTGGCTCTTTGGGCGTGTGACCAGTCTCCAGACATATGGCCATTTTTGGGCCTGGCGTGGCGCCAAGTGGGAAAGGGTGCCTTTGAGGCTGAAGAGAGCAGGAAAGCATGCAGCCACCAGGTGTGTGAGGCTACGCAAGCCGTTCCCAAAGAGCTTTAGAACAAGGCATAGTTTTCCCTGCTGGCTCTTTGGGCGTGGGACCAACCTCCAGACATATGGCCATTTTTGAGCCTGGCGCGGCACCAAGTGGGAAAGGGTGCCTTTGAGGCTGAAGGCAGCAGGAAAGCCTGCAGCCCCCAGGTGTGTGGGGCTACGCAAGCGGTTCCCAAAGAGCTTTAGAGCAAGGCATGGTTTTCCCTGCTGGCTCTTTGGGCGTGGGACCAACCTCCAGACATATGGCCATGTTTGTGCCTGGCGCGGCGCCAAGTGGGAAAGGGTGGTTTTGAGGCTGAAGGCAGCAGGAGAGCCTGCAGCCCCAAGGTCTGTGGGGCTACGCAAGCGGTTCCCAAAGAGCTTTAGAACAAGGCATAGTTTTCCCTGCTGGCTCTTTGGGCGTGGGACCAACCTCCAGACATATGGCCATTTTTGGGCCTGGCGTGGCGCCAAGTGGGAAAGGGTGGTTTTGAGGCTGAAGACAGCAGGAAAGCCTGCAGCCCCCAGGTGTGTGGGGCTACGCAAGCGGTTCCCAAACACCTTTAGAACAAGGCATAGTTTTCCCTGCTGGCTCTTTGGGCGTGGGACCAGTCTCCAGACATATGGCCATTTTTGTGCCTGGTGCGACGCCAAGTGGGAAAGGGTGGTTTTGAGGCTGAAGGCAGCAGGAAAGTCTGCAGCCCGCAGGTCTGTGGGGCCAAGCAAGCGGTTCCCAAAGAGCTTTAGAACAAGGCATAGTTTTCCCTGCTGGCTCTTTGGGCGTGGGACCAGTCTCCAGAAATATAGCCATTTTTGTGCCTGGCGCTGGGCTAAGTGGGAAAGGGTGGTTTTGAGGCTGAAGGCAGCAGGAAAGCCTGTAGCCCCCAGGTGTGTGGGGCTACGCAAGCGGTTCCCGAAGAGCTTTAGAACAAGGCATAGTTTTCCCTGCTGGCTCTTTGGGTGTGGGACCAACCTCCAGACATATGGCCATTTTTGTGCCTGGCGTAACGCCATGTGGGAAAGGGTGGTTTTGAGGCCGAAGGCAGCAGGAAAGCCTGCAGCCCCCAGGTGTGTGGGGCTACGCAAGCGGTTCCCAAAGAGCTTTAGAACAAGGCATAGTTTTCCCTGCTGGCTCTTTGGGTGTGGGACCAATCTCCAGACATATGGCCATTTTTCTGCCTGGCGTGACGCCATGTGGGAAAGGGTGGTTTTGAGGCTGCAGGTGCCAGAAAAGCCTGCAGACCCCCGGCTGTGTGGGGCTACGCAAGCGGTTCCCAAAGAGCTTTAGAACAAGGCATAGTTTTCCCTGCTGGCTCTTTGAGCGTGGGACCAGTCTCCAGACATATGGCCATTTTTGGGCCTGGCGTGGCGCCAAGTGGGAAAGGGTGCCTTTCAGGCTGAAGAGAGCAGGAAAGCCTGCAGCCCCCAGGTGTGTGGGGCTACGCAAGCGGTTCCCAAAGAGCTTTAGAACAAGGCATAGTTTTCCCTGCTGTCTCTTTGGGGGTCGGACCAATCTCCAGACATATGGTCATTTTTGTGCCTGGCACGGGGCCAAGTGGGAAAGGGTGGTTTTGAGGCTGAAGAGAGCAGGAAAGCCTGCAGCCCCCAGGTGTGTGGGGCTACGCAAGCGGTTCCCAAAGAGCTTTAGAACAAGGCATAGTTTTCCCTGCTGGCTCTGTGGCCGTGGGACCAGTCTCCAGACATATGGCCATTTTTGGGCCTCGCGCGGGGCCAAGTGGGAAAGGGTGGTTTTGAGGCCGAACGCAGCAGGAAAGCCTGCAGCCCCCAGGTGTGTGGGGCTACGCAAGCGGTTCCCAAAGAGCTTTAGTACAAGGCATAGTTTTCCCTGCTGGCTCTTTGGGCGTGGGACCAATCTCCAGACATATGGCCATTTTTGTGCCTGGCGTGACACCAAGTGGGAAAGGGTGGTTTTGAGGCTGAAGGCAGCAGGAAAGCCTGCAGCCCCCAGGTGGGTGGGGCTACGCAAGCCGTTCCCAAAGAGCTTTAGAACAAGGCATAGTTTTCCCTGCTGGCTCTTTGGGCGTGTGACCAACCTCCAGACATATGGCCATTTTTGTGCCTGGCGTGACGCCATGTGGGAAAGGGTGGTTTTGAGGCTGCAGGTGCCAGAAAAGCCTGCAGCCCCCAGCTGTGTGGGGCTACGCAAGCGGTTCCCAAAGAGCTTTAGAACAAGGCATAGTTTTCCCTGCTGGCTCTTTGGGCGTGGGACCAGTCTCCAGACATATGGCCATTTTTGGGCCTCGCGCGGGGCCAAGTGGGAAAGGGTGGTTTTGAGGATGAAGGCTGCAGGAAAGCCTGCAACCCCCAGGTCTGTGCGGCTACGCAAGCGGTTCCCAAAGAGCTTTAGAACAAGGCATAGTTTTCCCTGCTGGCTCTTTGGGCGTGGGACCAATCTCCAGACATATGGCCATTTTTTTGCCTGGCGTGACACCAAGTGGGAAAGGGTGGTTTTGAGGCTGAAGGCAGCAGGAAGGTCTGCAGCCCCCAGGTCTGTGGGGCCACGCAAGCGGTTCCCAAAGAGCTTTAGAACAAGGCATAGTTTTCCCTGCTGGCTCTTTGAGCGTGGGACCAACCTCCAGACATATGGCCATTTTTGGGCCTGGCGCGGCGCCATGTGGGAAAGGGTGGTTTTGAGGCTGAAGGCAGCAGGAAAGGCTGCAGCCCCCAGGTCTGTGGGGCTACGCAACTGGTTCCCAAAGAGCTTTAGAACAAGGCATAGTTTTCCCTGCTGGCTCTTTGGGCGTGGGATCAACCTCCAGACATATGGCCATTTTTGTGCCTGGCGTGACACCATGTGGGAAAGGGTGGTTTTGAGGCTGCAGGTGCCAGAAAAGCCTGCAGCCCCCAGGTGTGTGGGGCTACGCAAGTGGTTCCCAAAGAGCTTTAGAACAAGGCATAGTTTTCCCTGCTGGCTCTTTGAGCGTGGGACCAGTCTCCAGACATATGGCCATTTTTGGGCCTGGCGTGGCGCCAAGTGGGAAAGGGTGGTTTTGAGGCTGAAGGCAGCAGGAAAGCCTGCAGCCCCCAGGTGTGTGGGGCTACGCAAGCAGTTCCCAAAAAGCTTTAGAACAAGGCATAGTTTTCCCTGCTGGCTCTTTGGGCGTGGGACCAGTCTCCAGACATATGGCCATTTTTGGGCCTGGCGTGGCGCCAAGTGGGAAAGGGTGCCTTTGAGCCTGAAGAGAGCAGGAAAGCCTGCAGCCCCCAGGTCTGTGGGGCTACGCAAGCGGTTCCCAAAGAGCTTTAGAACAAGGCATAGTTTTCCCTGCTGTCTCTTTGGGGGTCGGACCAATCTCCAGACATATGGTCATTTTTGTGCCTGGCGCGTCGCCAAGTGGGAAAGGGTGGTTTTGAGGCTGAAGGCAGCAGGAAAGCCTGCAGCCCTCAGGTGTGTGGGGCTACGCAAGCGGTTCCCAAAGAGCTTTAGAACAAGGCATAGTTTTCCCTGCTGGCTCTTTGGGCGTGGGACCAGTCTCCAGACATATGGCCATTTTTGTGCCTGGCGTGACGCCATGTGGGAAAGGGTGGTTTTGAGGCCGAAGGCAGCAGGAAAGCCTGCAGCCCCCAGGTGTGTGGGGCTACGCAAGCGGTTCCCAAAGAGCTTTAGAACAAGGCATAGTTTTCCCTGCTGGCTCTTTGGGCGTGGGACCAATCTCCAGCCATATGGCCATTTTTGTGCCTGGCGTGACGCCATGTGGGAAAGGGTGGTTTTGAGGCTGAAGGCAGCAGGAAAGCCTGCAGCCCCCAGGTGTGTGGGGCTACGCAAGCGGTTCCCAAAGAGCTTTAGAACAAGGCATAGTTTTCCCTGCTGGCTCTGTGGCCGTGGGACCAGTCTCCAGACATATGGCCATTTTTGGGCCTCGCGCGGGGCCAAGTGGGAAAGGGTGGTTTTGAGGTTGAAGGCAGCAGGAAAGCCTGCAGCCCCCAGGTGTGTGGGGCTACGCAAGCGGTTCCCAAAGAGCTTTAGTACAAGGCATAGTTTTCCCTGCTGGCTCTTTGGGCGTGGGACCAATCTCCAGACATATGGCCATTTTTGTGCCTGGCGTGACACCAAGTGGGAAAGGGTGGTTTTGAGTCTGAAGAGAGCAGGAAAGCCTGCAGCCCCCAGGTGTGTGGGGCTACGCAAGCGGTTCCCAAAGAGCTTTAGAACAAGGCATAGTTTTCCCTGCTGGCTCTGTGGCCGTGGGACCAGTCTCCAGACATATGGCCATTATTGGGCCTAGCGCGGGGCCAAGTGGGAAAGGGTGGTTTTGAGGATGAAGGCTGCAGGAAAGCCTGCAACCCCCATGTCTGTGCGGCTACGCAAGCGGTTCCCAAAGAGCTTTAGAACAAGGCATAGTTTTCCCTGCTGGCTCTTTGGGCGTGGGACCAACCTCCAGACATATGGCCATTTTTGTGCCTGTCGTGACACCATGTGGGAAAGGGTGGTTTTGAGGCTGCAGGTGCCAGAAAAGCCAGCAGCCCCCAGGTCTGTGGGGCTACGCAAGCAGTTCCCAAAGAGCTATAGAACAAGGCATAGTTTTCCCTGCTGGCTCTTTGGGCGTGGGACCAGTCTCCAGACATATGGCCATTTTTGGGCCTGGCGTGGCGCCAAGTGGGAAAGGGTGCCTTTGAGGCTGAAGAGAGCAGGAAAGCCTGCAGCCCTCAGGTGTGTGGGGCTACGCAAGCGGTTCCCAAAGAGCTTTAGAACAAGGCATAGTTTTCCCTGCTGGCTCTTTGGGCGTCGGACCAATCTCCAGACATATGGTCATTTTTGTGCCTGGCACGGGGCCAAGTGGGAAAGGGTGGTTTTGAGGCTGAAGGCAGCAGGAAAGCCTGCAGCCCCCAGGTGTGTGGGGCTACGCAAGCGGTTCCCAAAGAGCTTTAGAACAAGGCATAGTTTTCCCTGCTGGCTCTTTGGGCGTGGGACCAACCTCCAGACATATGGCCATTTTTGTGCCTGGCGTGACGCCATGTGGGAAAGGGTGGTTTTGAGGCCGAAGGCAGCAGGAAAGCCTGCAGCCCCCAGGTGTGTGGGGCTACGCAAGCGGTTCCCAAAGAGCTTTAGAACAAGGCATAGTTTTCCCTGCTGGCTCTTTGGGCGTGGGACCAATCTCCAGACATATGGCCATTTTTGTGCCTGGCGTGACACCAAGTGGGAAAGGGTGGTTTTGAGGCTGAAGGCAGCAGGAAGGTCTGCAGCCCCCAGGTGTGTGGGGCTACGCAAGCGGTTCCCAAAGAGCTTTAGAACAAGGCATAGTTTTCCCTGCTGGCTCTTTGAGCGTGGGACCAGTCTCCAGACATATAGCCATTTTTGGGCCTCGCGCAGCGCCAAGTGGGAAAGGGTGGTTTTGAGGCTGAAGGCAGCAGGAAAGCCTGCAGCACCCAGGTGTGTGGGGCTACGCAAGCAGTTCCCAAAGAGCTTTAGAACAAGGCATAGTTTTCCCTGCTGGCTCTTTGGGCGTGGGACCAGTCTCCAGACATATGGCCATTTTTGGGCCTGGCGTGGCGCCAAGTGGGAAAGGGTGCCTTTGAGGCTGAAGAGAGCAGGAAAGCATGCAGCCCCCAGGTGTGTGAGGCTACGCAAGCGGTTCTCAAAGAGCTTTAGAACAAGGCATAGTTTTCCCTGCTGGCTCTTTGGGCGTGGGACCAACCTCCAGACATATGGCCATTTTTGAGCCTGGCGCGGCACCAAGTGGGAAAGGGTGGTTTTGAGGCTGAAGGCAGCAGGAAAGCCTGCAGCCCCCAGGTATGTGGGGCTACGCAAGCGGTTCCCAAAGAGCTTTAGAACAAGGCATGGTTTGACCTGCTGGCTCTTTGGGCGTGGGACCAACCTCCAGACATATGGCCATATTTGTGCCTGGCGCGGCGCCAAGTGGGAAAGGGTGGTTTTGAGGCTGAAGGCAGCAGGAGAGCCTGCAGCCCCCAGGTGTGTGGGGCTACGCAAGCGGTTCCCAAAGAGCTTTAGAACAAGGCATAGTTTTCCCTGCTGGCTCTTTGGGCGTGGGACCAACCTCCAGACATATGGCCATTTTTGGGCCTGGCGTGGCGCCAAGTGGGAAAGGGTGTTTTTGAGGCTGAAGACAGCAGGAAAGCCTGCAGCCCCCAGGTGTGTGGGGCTACGCAAGCGGTTCCCAAACACTTTAGAACAAGGCATAGTTTTCCCTGCTGGCTCTTTGGGCGTGGGACCAGTCTCCAGACATATGGCCATTTTTGTGCCTGGCGCTGGGCTAAGTGGGAAAGGGTGGTTTTGAGGCTGAAGGCAGCAGGAAAGCCTGTAGCCCCCAGGTGTGTGGGGCTACGCAAGCGGTTCCCGAAGAGCTTTAGAACAAGGCATAGTTTTCCCTGCTGGCTCTTTGGGCGTGGGACCAACCTCCAGACATATGGCCATTTTTGTGCCTGGCGTAACGCCATGTGGGAAAGTGTGGTTTTGAGGCCGAAGGCAGCAGGAAAGCCTGCAGCCCCCAGGTGTGTGGGGCTACGCAAGCGGTTCCCAAAGAGCTTTAGAACAAGGCATAGTTTTCCCTGCTGGCTCTTTGGGCGTGGGACCAATCTCCAGACATATGGCCATTTTTCTGCCTGGCGTGACGCCATGTGGGAAAGGGTGGTTTTGAGGCTGCAGGTGCCAGAAAAGCCTGCAGCCCCCAGGTGTGTGGGGCTACGCAAGCGGTTCCCAAAGAGCTTTAGAACAAGGCATAGTTTTCCCTGCTGGCTCTTTGAGCGTGGGACCAGTCTCCAGACATATGGCCATTTTTGGGCCTGGCGTGGCGCCAAGTGGGAAAGGGTGCCTTTGAGGCTGAAGAGAGGAGGAAAGCCTGCAGCCCCCAGGTGTGTGGGGCTACGCAAGCGGTTCCCAAAGAGCTTTAGAACAAGGCATAGTTTTCCCTGCTGGCTCTTTGGGCGTCGGACCAATCTCCAGACATATGGTCATTTTTGTGCCTGGCACGGGGCCAAGTGGGAAAGGGTGGTTTTGAGGCTGAAGGCAGCAGGAAAGCCTGCAGCCCCCAGGTGTGTGGGGCTACGCAAGCGGTTCCCAAAGAGCTTTAGAACAAGGCATAGTTTTCCCTGCTGGCTCTTTGGGCGTGGGACCAACCTCCAGACATATGGCCATTTTTGGGCCTGGCGTGGCGCCAAGTGGGAAAGGGTGTTTTTGAGGCTGAAGACAGCAGGAAAGCCTGCAGCCCCCAGGTGTGTGGGGCTACGCAAGCGGTTCCCAAACACTTTAGAACAAGGCATAGTTTTCCCTGCTGGCTCTTTGGGCGTGGGACCAGTCTCCAGACATATGGCCATTTTTGTGCCTGGCGCTGGGCTAAGTGGGAAAGGGTGGTTTTGAGGCTGAAGGCAGCAGGAAAGCCTGTAGCCCCCAGGTGTGTGGGGCTACGCAAGCGGTTCCCGAAGAGCTTTAGAACAAGGCATAGTTTTCCCTGCTGGCTCTTTGGGCGTGGGACCAACCTCCAGACATATGGCCATTTTTGTGCCTGGCGTAACGCCATGTGGGAAAGTGTGGTTTTGAGGCCGAAGGCAGCAGGAAAGCCTGCAGCCCCCAGGTGTGTGGGGCTACGCAAGCGGTTCCCAAAGAGCTTTAGAACAAGGCATAGTTTTCCCTGCTGGCTCTTTGGGCGTGGGACCAATCTCCAGACATATGGCCATTTTTCTGCCTGGCGTGACGCCATGTGGGAAAGGGTGGTTTTGAGGCTGCAGGTGCCAGAAAAGCCTGCAGCCCCCAGGTGTGTGGGGCTACGCAAGCGGTTCCCAAAGAGCTTTAGAACAAGGCATAGTTTTCCCTGCTGGCTCTTTGAGCGTGGGACCAGTCTCCAGACATATGGCCATTTTTGGGCCTGGCGTGGCGCCAAGTGGGAAAGGGTGCCTTTGAGGCTGAAGAGAGCAGGAAAGCCTGCAGCCCCCAGGTGTGTGGGGCTACGCAAGCGGTTCCCAAAGAGCTTTAGAACAAGGCATAGTTTTCCCTGCTGGCTCTTTGGGCGTCGGACCAATCTCCAGACATATGGTCATTTTTGTGCCTGGCACGGGGCCAAGTGGGAAAGGGTGGTTTTGAGGCTGAAGGCAGCAGGAAAGCCTGCAGCCCCCAGGTGTGTGGGGCTACGCAAGCGGTTCCCAAAGAGCTTTAGAACAAGGCATAGTTTTCCCTGCTGGCTCTTTGGGCGTGGGACCAGTCTCCAGACATATGGCCATTTTTGTGCCTGGCGTGACGCCATGTGGGAAAGGGTGGTTTTGAGGCCGAAGGCAGCAGGAAAGCCTGCAGCCCCCAGGTGTGTGGGGCTACGCAAGCGGTTCCCAAAGAGCTTTAGAACAAGGCATAGTTTTCCCTGCTGGCTCTTTGGGCGTGGGACCAATCTCCAGCCATATGGCCATTTTTCTGCCTGGCGTGACGCCATGTGGGAAAGGGTGGTTTTGAGGCTGCAGGTGCCAGAAAAGCCTGCAGCCCCCAGGTGTGTGGGGCTACGCAAGCGGTTCCCAAAGAGCTTTAGAACAAGGCATAGTTTTCCCTGCTGGCTCTGTGGCCGTGGGACCAGTCTCCAGACATATGGCCATTTTTGGGCCTCGCGCGGGGCCAAGTGGGAAAGGGTGTTTTTGAGGCTGAAGGCAGCAGGAAAGCCTGCAGCCCCCAGGTGTGTGGGGCTACGCAAGCGGTTCCCAAAGAGCTTTAGTACAAGGCATAGTTTTCCCTGCTGGCTCTTTGGGCGTGGGACCAATCTCCAGACATATGGCCATTTTTGTGCCTGGCGTGACACCATGTGGGAAAGGGTGGTTTTGAGGCTGAAGAGAGCAGGAAAGCCTGCAGCCCCCAGGTGTGTGGGGCTACGCAAGCCGTTCCCAAAAAGCTTTAGAACAAGGCATAGTTTTCCCTGCTGGCTCTTTGGGCGTGTGTCCAACCTCCAGACATATGGCCATTTTTCTGCCTGGCGTGACGCCATGTGGGAAAGGGTGGTTTTGAGGCTGCAGGTGCCAGAAAAGCCTGCAGCCCCCAGGTGTGTGGGGCTACGCAAGCGGTTCCCAAAGAGCTTTAGAACAAGGCATAGTTTTCCCTGCTGGCTCTGTGGCCGTGGGACCAGTCTCCAGACATATGGCCATTTTTGGGCCTCGCGCGGGGTCAAGTGGGAAAGGGTGGTTTTGAGGCTGAAGGCTGCAGGAAAGCCTGCAACCCCCAGTTCTGTGCGGCTACGCAAGCGGTTCCCAAAGAGCTTTAGAACAAGGCATAGTTTTCCCTGCTGGCTCTTTCGGCGTGGGACCAATCTCCAGACATATGGCCATTTTTTTTCCTCGCGTGACACCAAGTGGGAAAGGGTGGTTTTGAGGCTGAAGGCAGCAGGAAGGTCTGCAGCCCCCAGGTCTGTGGGGCCACGCAAGCGGTTCCCAAAGAGCTTTAGAACAAGGCATAGTTTTCCCTGCTGGCTTTTTCGGCGTGTGACCAGTCTCCAGAAAAATAGCCATTTTTGTGCCTGGCGCGACGCCAAGTGGGACAGGGTGGTTTTGAGGCTGAAGGCAGCAGGAAAGCCTGCATCCCCCAGGTCTGTGGGGCCACGCAAGCGGTTCCCAAAGAGCTTTAGAACAAGGCATAGTTTTCCCTGCTGTCTCTTAGGGCGTGGGACCAATCTCCAGCCATATGGCCATTTTTGTGCCTGGCGAGGTTTCAAGTGGGAAAGGGTGGTTTTGAGGCTGAAGGCAGCAGGAAAGCCTGCACCCCCCAGGTCTGTGGGGCCACGCAAGCGGTTCCCAAAGAGATTTAGAACAAGGCATAGTTTTCCCTGCTGGCTCTTTCGGCGTGGGACCAACCTCCAGACATATGGCCATTTTGGGGCCTGGGGTGGCGCCAAGTGGGAAAGGGTGTTTTTGAGGCTGAAGACAGCAGGAAAGCCTGCAGCCCCCAGGTGTGTGGGGCTACGCAAGCGGTTCCCAAAGAGCTTTAGAACAAGGCATAGTTTTCCCTGCTGGCTCTTTGGGCGTGGGACCAGTCTCCAGACATATGGCCATTTTTGTGCCTGGTGCGACGCCAAGTGGGAAAGGGTGGTTTTGAGGCTGAAGGCAGCAGGAAAGTCTGCAGCCCGCAGGTCTGTGGGGCCAAGCAAGCGGTTCCCAAAGAGCTTTAGAACAAGGCATAGTTTTCCCTGCTGGCTCTTTGGGCGTGGGACCAGTCTCCAGAAATATAGCCATTTTTGTGCCTGGCGCTGGGCTAAGTGGGAAAGGGTGGTTTTGAGGCTGAAGGCAGCAGGAAAGCCTGCAGCCCCCAGGTGTGTGGGGCTACGCAAGCGGTTCCCGAAGAGCTTTAGAACAAGGCATAGTTTTCCCTGCTGGCTCTTTGGGCGTGGGACCAATCTCCAGACATATGGCCATTTTTCTGCCTGGCGTGACGCCATGTGGGAAAGGGTGGTTTTGAGGCTGCAGGTGCCAGAAAAGCCTGCAGCCCCCAGCTGTGTGGGGCTACGCAAGCGGTTCCCAAAGAGCTTTAGAACAAGGCATAGTTTTCCCTGCTGGCTCTTTGAGCGTGGGACCAGTCTCCAGACATATGGCCATTTTTGGGCCTGGCGTGGCGCCAAGTGGGAAAGGGTGCCTTTGAGGCTGAAGAGAGCAGGAAAGCCTGCAGCCCCCAGGTGTGTGGGGCTACGCAAGCGGTTCCCAAAGAGCTTTAGAACAAGGCATAGTTTTCCCTGCTGGCTCTTTGGGCGTCGGACCAATCTCCAGACATATGGTCATTTTTGTGCCTGGCACGGGGCCAAGTGGGAAAGGGTGGTTTTGAGGCTGAAGGCAGCAGGAAAGCCTGCAGCCCCCAGGTGTGTGGGGCTACGCAAGCGGTTCCCAAAGAGCTTTAGAACAAGGCATAGTTTTCCCTGCTGGCTCTTTGGGCGTGGGACCAATCTCCAGACATATGGCCATTTTTGTGCCTGGCGTGACACCATGTGGGAAAGGGTGGTTTTGAGGCTGAAGAGAGCAGGAAAGCCTGCAGCCCCCAGGTGTGTGGGGCTACGCAAGCCGTTCCCAAAAAGCTTTAGAACAAGGCATAGTTTTCCCTGCTGGCTCTTTGGGCGTGTGTCCAACCTCCAGACATATGGCCATTTTTCTGCCTGGCGTGACGCCATGTGGGAAAGGGTGGTTTTGAGGCTGCAGGTGCCAGAAAAGCCTGCAGCCCCCAGGTGTGTGGGGCAACGCAAGCGGTTCCCAAAGAGCTTTAGAACAAGGCATAGTTTTCCCTGCTGGCTCTGTGGCCGTGGGACCAGTCTCCAGACATATGGCCATTTTTGGGCCTCGCGCGGGGTCAAGTGGGAAAGGGTGGTTTTGAGGCTGAAGGCTGCAGGAAAGCCTGCAACCCCCAGTTCTGTGCGGCTACGCAAGCGGTTCCCAAAGAGCTTTAGAACAAGGCATAGTTTTCCCTGCTGGCTCTTTCGGCGTGGGACCAATCTCCAGACATATGGCCATTTTTTTTCCTCGCGTGACACCAAGTGGGAAAGGGTGGTTTTGAGGCTGAAGGCAGCAGGAAGGTCTGCAGCCCCCAGGTCTGTGGGGCCACGCAAGCGATTCCCAAAGAGCTTTAGAACAAGGCATAGTTTTCCCTGCTGGCTTTTTCGGCGTGTGACCAGTCTCCAGAAAAATAGCCATTTTTGTGCCTGGCGCGACGCCAAGTGGGACAGGGTGGTTTTGAGGCTGAAGGCAGCAGGAAAGCCTGCATCCCCCAGGTCTGTGGGGCCACGCAAGCGGTTCCCAAAGAGCTTTAGAACAAGGCATAGTTTTCCCTGCTGTCTCTTAGGGCGTGGGACCAATCTCCAGCCATATGGCCATTTTTGTGCCTGGCGCGGTTCCAAGTGGGAAAGGGTGGTTTTGAGGCTGAAGGCAGCAGGAAAGCCTGCACCCCCCAGGTCTGTGGGGCCACGCAACCGGTTCCCAAAGAGATTTAGAACAAGGCATAGTTTTCCCTGCTGGCTCTTTCGGCGTGGGACCAACCTCCAGACATATGGCCATTTTGGGGCCTGGCGTGGCGCCAAGTGGGAAAGGGTGTTTTTGAGGCTGAAGACAGCAGGAAAGCCTGCAGCCCCCAGGTGTGTGGGGCTACGCAAGCGGTTCCCAAAGAGCTTTAGAACAAGGCATAGTTTTCCCTGCTGGCTCTTTGGGCGTGTGACCAGTCTCCAGACATATGGCCATTTTTGTGCCTGGTGCGACGCCAAGTGGGAAAGGGTGGTTTTGAGGCTGAAGGCAGCAGGAAAGCCTGCAGCCCCCAGGTGTGTGGGGCTACGCAAGCGGTTCCCAAAGAGCTTTAGAACAAGGCATAGTTTTCCCTGCTGGCTCTTTGGGCGTGGGACCAGTCTCCAGAAATATAGCCATTTTTGTGCCTGGCGCTGGGCTAAGTGGGAAAGGGTGGTTTTGAGGCTGAAGGCAGCAGGAAAGCCTGCATCCCCCAGGTGTGTGGGGCTACGCAAGCGGTTCCCAAAGAGCTTTAGAACAAGGCATAGTTTTCCCTGCTGGCTCTTTGGGCGTGGGACCAACCTCCAGACATATGGCCATTTTTGTGCCTGGCGTAACGCCATGTGGGAAAGGGTGGTTTTGAGGCCGAAGGCAGCAGGAAAGCCTGCAGCCCCCAGGTGTGTGGGGCTACGCAAGCGGTTCCCAAAGAGCTTTAGAACAAGGCATAGTTTTCCCTGCTGGCTCTTTGGGTGTGGGACCTGTCTCCAGACATATGGCCATTTTTCTGCCTGGCGTGACGCCATGTGGGAAAGGGTGGTTTTGAGGCTGCAGGTGCCAGAAAAGCCTGCAGCCCCCAGCTGTGTGGGGCTACGCAAGCGGTTCCCAAAGAGCTTTAGAACAAGGCATAGTTTTCCCTGCTGGCTCTTTGAGCGTGGGACCAGTCTCCAGACATATGGCCATTTTTGGGCCTGGCGCGGCGCCAAGTGGGAAAGGGTGCCTTTGAGGCTGAAGAGAGCAGGAAAGCCTGCAGCCCCCAGGTGTGTGGGGCTACGCAAGCGGTTCCCAAAGAGCTTTAGAACAAGGCATAGTTTTCCCTGCTGGCTCTTTGGGCGTCGGACCAATCTCCAGACATATGGTCATTTTTGTGCCTGGCACGGGGCCAAGTGGGAAAGGGTGGTTTTGAGGCTGAAGGCAGCAGGAAAGCCTGCAGCCCCCAGGTGTGTGGGGCTACGCAAGCGGTTCCCAAAGAGCTTTAGAACAAGGCATAGTTTTCCCTGCTGGCTCTTTGGGCGTGGGACCAGTCTCCAGACATATGGCCATTTTTGTGCCTGGCGTGACGCCATGTGGGAAAGGGTGGTTTTGAGGCTGCAGGTGCCAGAAAAGCCTGCAGCCCCCAGGTGTGTGGGGCTACGCAAGCGGTTCCCAAAGAGCTTTAGAACAAGGCATAGTTTTCCCTGCTGGCTCTGTGGCCGTGGGACCAGTCTCCAGACATATGGCCATTTTTGGGCCTCGCGCGGGGCCAAGTGGGAAAGGGTGTTTTTGAGGCTGAAGGCAGCAGGAAAGCCTGCAGCCCCCAGGTGTGTGGGGCTACGCAAGCGGTTCCCAAAGAGCTTTAGTACAAGGCATAGTTTTCCCTGCTGGCTCTTTGGGCGTGGGACCAATCTCCAGACATATGGCCATTTTTGTGCCTGGCGTGACACCATGTGGGAAAGGGTGGTTTTGAGGCTGAAGAGAGCAGGAAAGCCTGCAGCCCCCAGGTGTGTGGGGCTACGCAGGCCGTTCCCAAAAAGCTTTAGAACAAGGCATAGTTTTCCCTGCTGGCTCTTTGGGCGTGTGTCCAACCTCCAGACATATGGCCATTTTTCTGCCTGGCGTGACGCCATGTGGGAAAGGGTGGTTTTGAGGCTGCAGGTGCCAGAAAAGCCTGCAGCCCCCAGGTGTGTGGGGCTACGCAAGCGGTTCCCAAAGAGCTTTAGAACAAGGCATAGTTTTCCCTGCTGGCTCTGTGGCCGTGGGACCAGTCTCCAGACATATGGCCATTTTTGGGCCTCGCGCGGGGCCAAGTGGGAAAGGGTGTTTTTGAGGCTGAAGGCAGCAGGAAAGCCTGCAGCCCCCAGGTGTGTGGGGCTACGCAAGCGGTTCCCAAAGAACTTTAGTACAAGGCATAGTTTTCCCTGCTGGCTCTTTGGGCGTGTGTCCAACCTCCAGACATATGGCCATTTTTCTGCCTGGCGTGACGCCATGTGGGAAAGTGTGGTTTTGAGGCTGCAGGTGCCAGAAAAGCCTGCATCCCCCAGGTCTGTGGGGCCACGCAAGCGGTTCCCAAAGAGCTTTAGAACAAGGCATAGTTTTCCCTGCTGTCTCTTAGGGCGTGGGACCAATCTCCAGCCATATGGCCATTTTTGTGCCTGGCGCGGTTCCAAGTGGGAAAGGGTGGTTTTGAGGCTGAAGGCAGCAGGAAAGCCTGCACCCCCCAGGTCTGTGGGGCCACGCAAGCGGTTCCCAAAGAGCTTTAGAACAAGGCATAGTTTTCCCTGCTGGCTCTTTGAGCGTGGGACCAGTCTCCAGACATATGGCCATTTTTGGGCCTGGCGCTGGGCTAAGTGGGAAAGGGTGGTTTTGAGGCTGAAGGCAGCAGGAAAGCCTGTAGCCCCCAGGTGTGTGGGGCTACGCAAGCGGTTCCCGAAGAGCTTTAGAACAAGGCATAGTTTTCCCTGCTGGCTCTTTGGGCGTGGGACCAACCTCCAGACATATGGCCATTTTTGTGCCTGGCGTAACGCCATGTGGGAAAGGGTGGTTTTGAGGCCGAAGGCAGCAGGAAAGCCTGCAGCCCCCAGGTGTGTGGGGCTACGCAAGCGGTTCCCAAAGAGCTTTAGAACAAGGCATAGTTTTCCCTGCTGGCTCTTTGGGTGTGGGACCAATCTCCAGACATATGGCCATTTTTCTGCCTGGCGTGACGCCATGTGGGAAAGGGTGGTTTTGAGGCTGCAGGTGCCAGAAAAGCCTGCAGCCCCCAGGTGTGTGGGGCTACGCAAGCGGTTCCCAAAGAGCTTTAGAACAAGGCATAGTTTTCCCTGCTGGCTCTTTGAGCGTGGGACCAGTCTCCAGACATATGGCCATTTTTGGGCCTGGCGTGGCGCCAAGTGGGAAAGGGTGCCTTTGAGGCTGAAGAGAGCAGGAAAGCCTGCAGCCCCCAGGTGTGTGGGGCTACGCAAGCGGTTCCCAAAGAGCTTTAGAACAAGGCATAGTTTTCCCTGCTGGCTCTTTGGGCGTCGGACCAATCTCCAGACATATGGTCATTTTTGTGCCTGGCACTGGGCCAAGTGGGAAAGGGTGGTTTTGAGGCTGAAGGCAGCAGGAAAGCCTGCAGCCCCCAGGTGTGTGGGGCTACGCAAGCGGTTCCCAAAGAGCTTTAGAACAAGGCATAGTTTTCCCTGCTGGCTCTTTGGGCGTGGGACCAGTCTCCAGACATATGGCCATTTTTGTGCCTGGCGTGACGCCATGTGGGAAAGGGTGGTTTTGAGGCCGAAGGCAGCAGGAAAGCCTGCAGCCCCCAGGTGTGTGGGGCTACGCAAGCGGTTCCCAAAGAGCTTTAGAACAAGGCATAGTTTTCCCTGCTGGCTCTTTGGGCGTGGGACCAATCTCCAGCCATATGGCCATTTTTCTGCCTGGCGTGACGCCATGTGGGAAAGGGTGGTTTTGAGGCTGCAGGTGCCAGAAAAGCCTGCAGCCCCCAGGTGTGTGGGGCTACGCAAGCGGTTCCCAAAGAGCTTTAGAACAAGGCATAGTTTTCCCTGCTGGCTCTGTGGCCGTGGGACCAGTCTCCAGAAATATAGCCATTTTTGTGCCTGGCGCTGGGCTAAGTGGGAAAGGGTGGTTTTGAGGCTGAAGGCAGCAGGAAAGCCTGTAGCCCCCAGGTGTGTGGGGCTACGCAAGCGGTTCCCGAAGAGCTTTAGAACAAGGCATAGTTTTCCCTGCTGGCTCTTTGGGCGTGGGACCAACCTCCAGACATATGGCCATTTTTGTGCCTGGCGTGACGCCATGTGGGAAAGGGTGGTTTTGAGGCCGAAGGCAGCAGGAAAGCCTGCAGCCCCCAGGTGTGTGGGGCTACGCAAGCGGTTCCCAAAGAGCTTTAGAACAAGGCATAGTTTTCCCTGCTGGCTCTTTGGGCGTGGGACCAATCTCCAGACATATGGCCATTTTTCTGCCTGGCGTGACGCCATGTGGGAAAGGGTGGTTTTGAGGCTGCAGGTGCCAGAAAAGCCTGCAGCCCCCAGGTGTGTGGGGCTACGCAAGCGGTTCCCAAAGAGCTTTAGAACAAGGCATAGTTTTCCCTGCTGTCTCTTTGAGCGTGGGACCAGTCTCCAGACATATGGCCATTTTTGGGCCTGGCGTGGCGCCAAGTGGGAAAGGGTGCCTTTGAGGCTGAAGAGAGCAGGAAAGCCTGCAGCCCCCAGGTGTGTGGGGCTACGCAAGCGGTTCCCAAAGAGCTTTAGAACAAGGCATAGTTTTCCCTGCTGGCTCTTTGGGCGTCGGACCAATCTCCAGACATATGGTCATTTTTGTGCCTGGCGCGTCGCCAAGTGGGAAAGGGTGGTTTTGAGGCTGAAGGCAGCAGGAAAGCCTGCAGCCCCCAGGTGTGTGGGGCTACGCAAGCGGTTCCCAAAGAGCTTTAGAACAAGGCATAGTTTTCCCTGCTGGCTCTTTGGGCGTGGGACCAGTCTCCAGACATATGGCCATTTTTGTGCCTGGCTTGACGCCATGTGGGAAAGGGTGGTTTTGAGGCCGAAGGCAGCAGGAAAGCCTGCAGCCCCCAGGTGTGTGGGGCTACGCAAGCGGTTCCCAAAGAGCTTTAGAACAAGGCATAGTTTTCCCTGCTGGCTCTTTGGGTGTGGGACCAATCTCCAGACATATGGCCATTTTTCTGCCTGGCGTGACGCCATGTGGGAAAGGGTGGTTTTGAGGCTGCAGGTGCCAGAAAAGCCTGCAGCCCCCAGCTGTGTGGGGCTACGCAAGCGGTTCCCAAAGAGCTTTAGAACAAGGCATAGTTTTCCCTGCTGGCTCTTTGAGCGTGGGACCAGTCTCCAGACATATGGCCATTTTTGGGCCTGGCGTGGCGCCAAGTGGGAAAGGGTGCCTTTGAGGCTGAAGAGAGCAGGAAAGCCTGCAGCCCCCAGGTGTGTGGGGCTACGCAAGCGGTTCCCAAAGAGCTTTAGAACAAGGCATAGTTTTCCCTGCTGGCTCTTTGGCCGTCGGACCAATCTCCAGACATATGGTCATTTTTGTGCCTGGCACGGGGCCAAGTGGGAAAGGGTGGTTTTGAGGCTGAAGGCAGCAGGAAAGCCTGCAGCCCCCAGGTGTGTGGGGCTACGCAAGCGGTTCCCAAAGAGCTTTAGAACAAGGCATAGTTTTCCCTGCTGGCTCTTTGGGCGTGGGACCAGTCTCCAGACATATGGCCATTTTTGTGCCTGGCGTGACGCCATGTGGGAAAGGGTGGTTTTGAGGCCGAAGGCAGCAGGAAAGCCTGCAGCCCCCAGGTGTGTGGGGCTACGCAAGCGGTTCCCAAAGAGCTTTAGAACAAGGCATAGTTTTCCCTGCTGGCTCTTTGGGCGTGGGACCAATCTCCAGCCATATGGCCATTTTTCTGCCTGGCGTGACGCCATGTGGGAAAGGGTGGTTTTGAGGCTGCAGGTGCCAGAAAAGCCTGCAGCCCCCAGGTGTGTGGGGCTACGCAAGCGGTTCCCAAAGAGCTTTAGAACAAGGCATAGTTTTCCCTGCTGGCTCTGTGGCCGTGGGACCAGTCTCCAGACATATGGCCATTTTTGGGCCTCGCGCGGGGCCAAGTGGGAAAGGGTGTTTTTGAGGCTGAAGGCAGCAGGAAAGCCTGCAGCCCCCAGGTGTGTGGGGCTACGCAAGCGGTTCCCAAAGAGCTTTAGTACAAGGCATAGTTTTCCCTGCTGGCTCTTTGGGCGTGGGACCAATCTCCAGACATATGGCCATTTTTGTGCCTGGCGTGACACCATGTGGGAAAGGGTGGTTTTGAGGCTGAAGAGAGCAGGAAAGCCTGCAGCCCCCAGGTGTGTGGGGCTACGCAAGCCGTTCCCAAAAAGCTTTAGAACAAGGCATAGTTTTCCCTGCTGGCTCTTTGGGCGTGTGTCCAACCTCCAGACATATGGCCATTTTTCTGCCTGGCGTGACGCCATGTGGGAAAGGGTGGTTTTGAGGCTGCAGGTGCCAGAAAAGCCTGCAGCCCCCAGGTGTGTGGGGCTACGCAAGCGGTTCCCAAAGAGCTTTAGAACAAGGCATAGTTTTCCCTGCTGGCTCTGTGGCCGTGGGACCAGTCTCCAGACATATGGCCATTTTTGGGCCTCGCGCGGGGTCAAGTGGGAAAGGGTGGTTTTGAGGCTGAAGGCTGCAGGAAAGCCTGCAACCCCCAGGTCTGTGCGGCTACGCAAGCGGTTCCCAAAGAGCTTTAGAACAAGGCATAGTTTTCCCTGCTGGCTCTTTCGGCGTGGGACCAATCTCCAGACATATGGCCATTTTTTTGCCTCGCGTGACACCAAGTGGGAAAGGGTGGTTTTGAGGCTGAAGGCAGCAGGAAGGTCTGCAGCCCCCAGGTCTGTGGGGCCACGCAAGCGGTTCCCAAAGAGCTTTAGAACAAGGCATAGTTTTCCCTGCTGGCTTTTTCGGCGTGTGACCAGTCTCCAGAAAAATAGCCATTTTTGTGCCTGGCGCGACGCCAAGTGGGACAGGGTGGTTTTGAGGCTGAAGGCAGCAGGAAAGCCTGCATCCCCCAGGTCTGTGGGGCCACGCAAGCGGTTCCCAAAGAGCTTTAGAACAAGGCATAGTTTTCCCTGCTGGCTCTTTCGGCGTGGGACCAATCTCCAGCCATATGGCCATTTTTGTGCCTGGCGCGGTTCCAAGTGGGAAAGGGTGGTTTTGAGGCTGAAGGCAGCAGGAAAGCCTGCACCCCCCAGGTCTGTGGGGCCACGCAAGCGGTTCCCAAAGAGCTTTAGAACAAGGCATAGTTTTCCCTGCTGGCTCTTTCGGCGTGGAACCAATCTCCAGACATATGGCCATTTTTGTGCCTGGCGCGGCGCCAAGTGGGAAAGGGTGGTTTTGAGGCTGAAGGCAGCAGGAAAGCCTGCAGCCCCCAGGTGTGTGGGGCTACGCAAGCGGTTCCCAAAGAGCTTTAGAACAAGGCATAGTTTTCCCTGCTGGCTCTTTGGGCGTGGGACCAACCTCCAGACATATGGCCATTTTTGGGCCTGGCGTGACGCCATGTGGGAAAGGGTGGTTTTGATGCTGAAGGCAGCAGCAAGGTCTGCAGCCCCCAGGTCTGTGGGGCCACGCAAGCGGTTCCCAAAGAGCTTTAGAACAAGGCATAGTTTTCCCTGCTGGCTCTTTGGGCGTGGGACCAACCTCCAGACATATGGCCATTTTTGTGCCTGGCGCAGCGCCAAGTGGGAAAGGGTGGTTTTGAGGCTGAAGGCAGCAGGAAAGCCTGCAGCCCCCAGGTGTGTGGGGCTACGCAAGCGGTTCCCAAAGAGCTTTAGAACAAGGCATAGTTTTCCCTGCTGGCTCTTTGGGCGTGGGACCTGTCTCCAGACATATGGCCATTTTTGGGCCTGGCGCGGCGCCAAGTGGGAAAGGGTGGTTTTGAGGCTGAAGGCAGCAGGAGAGCTTGCAGCCCCAAGGTCTGTGGGGCCACGCAAGCGGTTCCCAAAGAGCTTTAGAACAAGGCATAGTTTTCCCTGCTGGCTCTTTCGGCGTGGAACCAATCTCCAGACATATGGCCATTTTTGTGCCTGGCGCGGCGCCAAGTGGGAAAGGGTGGTTTTGAGGCTGAAGGCAGCAGGAAAGCCTGCAGCCCCCAGGTGTGTGGGGCTACGCAAGCGGTTCCCAAAGAGCTTTAGAACAAGGCATAGTTTTCCCTGCTGGCTCTTTGGGCGTGGGACCAACCTCCAGACATATGGCCATTTTTGGGCCTGGCGTGACGCCATGTGGGAAAGGGTGGTTTTGATGCTGAAGGCAGCAGCAAGGTCTGCAGCCCCCAGGTCTGTGGGGCCACGCAAGCGGTTCCCAAAGAGCTTTAGAACAAGGCATAGTTTTCCCTGCTGGCTCTTTGGGCGTGGGACCAGTCTCCAGACATATGGCCATTTTTGTGCCTGGCGCGGCGCCAAGTGGGAAAGGGTGGTTTTGAGGCTGAAGGCAGCAGGAGAGCTTGCAGCCCCAAGGTCTGTGGGGCTACACAAGCGGTTCCCAAAGAGCTTTAGAACAAGGCATAGTTTTCCCTGCTGGCTCTTTGGGCGTGGGACCAATCTCCAGACATATGGCCATTTTTGGGCCAGGCGCGGCACCAAGTGGGAAAGGGTGCCTCTGAGGCTGAAGGCAGCAGGAAAGCCTGCAGCCCCCAGGTGTGTGGGGCTACGCAAGTGGTTCCCAAAGAGCTTTAGAACATGGCATAGTTTTCCCTGCTGGCTCTTTGGGCGTGGGACCAACCTCCAGACATATGGCCATTTTTGTGCCTGGCGCAGCGCCAAGTGGGAAAGGGTGGTTTTGAGGCTGAAGGCAGCAGGAAAGCCTGCAGCCCCCAGGTGTGTGGGGCTACGCAAGCGGTTCCCAAAGAGCTTTAGAACAAGGCATAGTTTTCCCTGCTGGCTCTTTGGGCGTGGGACCTGTCTCCAGACATATGGCCATTTTTGGGCCTGGCGCGGCGCCAAGTGGGAAAGGGTGGTTTTGAGGCTGAAGGCAGCAGGAGAGCTTGCAGCCCCAAGGTCTGTGGGGCTACGCAAGCGGTTCCCAAAGAGCTTTAGAACAAGGCATAGTTTTCCCTGCTGGCTCTTTGGGCGTGGGACCAATCTCCAGACATATGGCCATTTTTGGGCCTGGCGCGGCACCAAGTGGGAAAGGGTGCCTCTGAGGCTGAAGGCAGCAGGAAAGCCTGCAGCCCCCAGGTGTGTGGGGCTACGCAAGCCATTCCCAAAGAGCTTTAGAACAAGGCATAGTTTTCCCTGCTGGCTCTTTGGGCGTGGGACCAATCTCCAGACATATGACCATTTTTGTGCCTGGCACGATGCCAAGTGGGAAAGGGTGGTTTTGAGGCTGAAGGCAGAAGGAAAGTCTGCAGCCCCCAGGTGTGTGGGGCCACGCAAGCGGTTCCCAAAGAGCTTTAGAACAAGGCATAGTTTTCCCTGCTGGCTCTTTGGGCGTGGGACCAGTCTCCAGAAATATAGCCATTTTTGTGCCTGGCGCGACGCCAAGTGGGAAAGGGTGGTTTTGAGGCTGAAGGCAGCAGGAAAGCCTGCAGCCCCCAGGTCTGTGGGGCCACGCAAGCGGTTCCCAAAGAGCTTTAGAACAAGGCATAGTTTTCCCTGCTGGCTCTTTGGGCGTGGGACCAGTCTCCAGACATATGGCCATTTTTGTGCCTGGCGTGACACCAAGTGGGAAAGGGTGGTTTTGAGGCTGAAGGCAGTAGGAAAGCCTGCAGCCCCCAGGTGTGTGGGGCTACGCAAGCGGTTCCCAAAGAGCTTTAGAACAAGGCATAGTTTTCCCTGCTGGCTCTTTGGGCGTGGGACCAATCTCCAGACATATGGCCATTTTTGGGCCTGGCGCGGGGCCAAGTGGGAAAGGGTGGTTTTGAGGCCGAAGGCAGTAGGAAAGCCTGCAGCCCCCAGGTGTGTGGGGCTACGCAAGCGGTTCCCAAAGAGCTTTAGAACAAGGCATAGTTTTCCCTGCTGGCTCTTTGGGCGTGGGACCAGTCTCCAGACATATGGCCATTTTTGTGCCTGGAGCGAAGCCAAGTGGGAAAGGGTGGTTTTGAGGCTGAAGGCAGCAGGAAAGCCTGCAGCCCCCAGGTGTGTGGGGCTACGCAAGAGGTTCCCAAAGAGCTTTAGAACAAGGCATAGTTTTCCCTGCTGGCTCTTTGGGCGTGGGACCAGTCTCCAGACATATGGCCATTTTTGTGCCTGGCGCGGCGCCAAGTGGGAAAGGGTGGTTTTGAGGCTGAAGGCAGCAGGAGAGCTTGCAGCCCCCAGGTGTGTGGGGCTACGCAAGCGGTTCCCAAAGAGCTTTAGAACAAGGCATAGTTTTCCCTGCTGGCTCTTTGGGCGTGGGACCAGTCTCCAGACATATGGCCATTTTTGGGCCTGGCGCGGCGCCAAGTGGGAAAGGGTGGTTTTGACGCTGAAGGTAGCAGGAGAGCTTGCAGCCCCAAGGTCTGTGGGGCTACGCAAGCCGTTCCCAAAGAGCTTTAGAACAAGGCATAGTTTTCCCTGCTGGCTCTTTGGGCGTGGGACCAATCTCCAGACATATGGCCATTTTTGGGCCAGGCGCGGCACCAAGTGGGAAAGGGTGCCTCTGAGGCTGAAGGCAGCAGGAAAGCCTGCGGCCCCCAGGTGTGTGGGGCTACGCAAGCCGTTCCCAAAGAGCTTTAGAACAAGGCATAGTTTTCCCTGCTGTCTCTTTGGGCGTGGGACCAATCTCCAGACATATGACCATTTTTGTGCCTGGCACGACGCCAAGTGGGAAAGGGTGGTTTTGAGGCTGAAGGCAGCAGGAAAGTCTGCAGCCCGCAGGTGTGTGGGGCCACGCAAGCGGTTCCCAAAGAGCTTTAGTACAAGGCATAGTTTTCCCTGCTGGCTCTTTCGGCGTGGGACCAGTCTCCAGAAATATAGCCATTTTTGTGCCTGGCGCGACGCCAAGTGGGAAAGGGTGGTTTTGAGGCTGAAGGCAGCAGGAAAGCCTGCACCCCCCAGGTCTGTGGGGCCACGCAAGCGGTTCCCAAAGAGCTTTAGAACAAGGCATAGTTTTCCCTGCTGGCTCTTTGGGCGTGGGACCAATCTCCAGCCATATGGCCATTTTTGTGCCTGGCGCGGCGCCAAGTGGGAAAGGGTGGTTTTGAGGCTGAAGGCAGCAGGAAAGCCTGCACCCCCCAGGTCTGTGGGGCCACGCAAGCGGTTCCCAAAGAGCTTTAGAACAAGGCATAGTTTTCCCTGCTGGCTCTTTGGGCGTGGGACCAACCTCCAGACATATGGCCATTTTTGAGCCTGGCACGGCACCAAGTGGGAAAGGGTGCCTTTGAGGCTGAAGGCAGCAGGAAAGCCTGCAGCCCCCAGGTCTGTGGGGCTACGCAAGCGGTTCCCAAAGAGCTTTAGAACAAGGCATAGTTTTCCCTGCTGGCTCTTTGGGCGTGGGACCAGTCTCCAGACATATGGCCATTTTTGGGCCTGGCGCGGCGCCATGTGGGAAAGGGTGGTTTTGAGGCTGAAGGCAGCAGGAGAGCTTGCAGTCCCCAGGTGTGTGGGGCTACGCAAGCGGTTCCCAAAGAGCTTTAGAACAAGGCATAGTTTTCCCTGCTGGCTCTTTGGGCGTGGGACCAATCTCCAGACATATGGCCATTTTTGGGCCTGGCGCGGCGCCAAGTGGGAAAGGGTGGTTTTGAGGCTGAAGGCAGCAGGAAAACCTGCAGCCCCCAGGTGTGTGGGGCTATGCAAGCGGTTCCCAAAAAGCTTTAGAACAAGGCATAGTTTTCCCTGCTGGCTCTTTGGGCGTGGGACCAGTCTCCAGACATATGGCCTTTTTTGTGCCTGGCGCGGAGCCAAGTGGGAAAGGGTGGTTTTGAGGCTGAAGGCAGCAGGAAAGCCTGCAGCCCCCAGGTCTGTGGGGCTACGCAAGCGGTTCCCAAAGAGCTTTAGAACAAGGCATAGTTTTCCCTGCTGGCTCTTTGGGCGTGGGACCAATCTCCAGACATATGGCCATTTTTGGGCCTGGCGCGGCGCCAAGTGGGAAAGGGTGGTTTTGAGGCTGAAGGCAGCAGAAAAGCCTGCACCCCCCTGGTCTGTGGGGCTACGCAAGCGGTTCCCAAAGAGCTTTAGAACAAGGCATAGTTTTCCCTGCTGGCTCTTTGGGCGTGGGACCAACCTCCAGACATATGGCCATTTTTAGGCCTGGCGCGGCGCGAAGTGGGAAAGGGTGGTTTTGAGGCTGAAGGCAGCAGGAAAGCCTGCAGCCCCCAGGTGTGTGGGGCTACGCAAGCGGTTCCCAAAGAGCTTTAGAACAAGGCATAGTTTTCCCTGCTGGCTCTTTGAGCGTGTGACCAACCTCCAGACATATGGCCATTTTTGGGCCTGGCGCGGGGCCAAGTGGGAAAGCGTGGTTTTGAGGCTGAAGGCAGCAAGAAAGCCTGCAGCCCCCAGGTCTGTGGGGCTACGCAAGTGGTTTCCAAAGAGCTTTAGAACAAGGCATAGTTTTCCCTGCTGGCTCTTTGGGCGTGGGACCAACCTCCAGACATATGGCCATTTTTGTGCCTGGCGCGGCGCCAAGTGGGAAAGGGTGGTTTTGAGGCTGAAGGCAGCAGGAAAGCCTGTAGCCCCCACGTGTGTGGGGCTACGCAAGCGGTTCCCAAAGAGCTTTAGAACAAGGCATAGTTTTCCCTGCTGGCTCTTTGGGCGTGGGACCAATCTCCACACATATGGCCATTTTTGTGCCTGTCGTGACACCATGTGGGAAAGGGTGGTTTTGAGGCTGAAGGCAGCAGGAAAGCCTGCAGCCCCCAGGTGTGTGGGCCTACGCAAGCGGTTCCCAAAGAGCTTTAGAACAAGGCATAGTTTTCCCTGCTGGCTCTTTGGGCGTGGGACCAGTCTCCAGACATATGGCCATTTTGGGTCCTGGCGCGGGGCCAAGTGGGAAAGGGTGGTTTTGAGGCTGAAGGCAGCAGGAAAGCCTGCAGCCCCCAGGTCTGTGGGGCTACGCAAGCGGTTCCCAAAGAGCTTTAGAACAAGGCATAGTTTTCCCTGCTGGCTCTTTGGGCGTGGGACCAATCTCCAGACATATGGCCATTTTTGGGCCTGGCGCGGCGCCAAGTGGGAAAGGGTGGTTTTGAGGCTGAAGGCAGCAGGAAAGCCTGCACCCCCCAGGTGTGTGGGGCTACGCAAGCGGTTCCCAAAGAGCTTTAGAACAAGGCATAGTTTTCCCTGCTGGCTCTTTGGGCGTGGGACCAATCTCCACACATATGGCCATTTTTGTGCCTGTCGTGACACCATGTGGGAAAGGGTGGTTTTGAGGCTGAAGGCAGCAGGAAAGCCTGCAGCCCCCAGGTGTGTGGGCCTACGCAAGCGGTTCCCAAAGAGCTTTAGAACAAGGCATAGTTTTCCCTGCTGGCTCTTTGGGCGTGGGACCAGTCTCCAGACATATGGCCATTTTGGGTCCTGGCGCGGGGCCAAGTGGGAAAGGGTGGTTTTGAGGCTGAAGGCAGCAGGAAAGCCTGCAGCCCCCAGGTCTGTGGGGCTACGCAAGCGGTTCCCAAAGAGATTTAGAACAAGGCATAGTTTTCCCTGCTGGCTCTTTGGGCGTGGGACCAATCTCCAGACATATGGCCATTTTTGGGCCTGGCGCGGCGCCAAGTGGGAAAGGGTGGTTTTGAGGCTGAAGGCAGCAGGAAAGCCTGCACCCCCCTGGTCTGTGGGGCTACGCAAGCGGTTCCCAAAGAGCTTTAGAACAAGGCATAGTTTTCCCTGCTGGCTCTTTGGGCGTGGGACCAGTCTCCAGACATATGGCCATTTTTGGGCCTGGCGCGGCGCGAAGTGGGAAAGGGTGGTTTTGAGGCTGAAGGCAGCAGGAAAGCCTGCAGCCCCCAGGTGTGTGGGGCTACGCAAGCGGTTCCCAAAGAGCTTTAGAACAAGGCATAGTTTTCCCTGCTGGCTCTTTGGGCGTGGGACCAACCTCCAGACATATGGCCATTTTTGGGCCTGGCGCGGCGCCAAGTGGGAAAGGGTGGTTTTGAGGCTGAAGGCAGCAGGAAAGCCTGCAGCCCCCAGGTGTGTGGGGCTACGCAAGCGGTTCCCAAAGAGCTTTAGAACAAGGCATAGTTTTCCCTGCTGGCTCTTTGGGCGTGGGACCAGTCTCCAGACATATGGCCATTTTTGGGCCTGGCGCGGCGCGAAGTGGGAAAGGGTGGTTTTGAGGCTGAAGGCAGCAGGAAAGCCTGCAGCCCCCAGGTGTGTGGGGCTACGCAAGCGGTTCCCAAAGAGCTTTAGAACAAGGCATAGTTTTCCCTGCTGGCTCTTTGAGCGTGTGACCAACCTCCAGACATATGGCCATTTTTGGGCCTGGCGCGGGGCCAAGTGGGAAAGCGTGGTTTTGAGGCTGAAGGCAGCAAGAAAGCCTGCAGCCCCCAGGTCTGTGGGGCTACGCAAGTGGTTTCCAAAGAGCTTTAGAACAAGGCATAGTTTTCCCTGCTGGCTCTTTGGGCGTGGGACCAGTCTCCAGACATATGGCCATTTTAGGGCCTGGCGCGGGGCCAAGTGGGAAAGGGTGGTTTTGAGGCTGAAGGCAGCAGGAAAGCCTGCAGCCCCCAGGTGTGTGGGGCTACGCAAGCGGTTCCCAAAGAGCTTTAGAACAAGGCATAGTTTTCCCTGCTGGCTCTTTGGGCGTGGGACCAATCTCCAGACATATGGCCATTTTTGGGCCTGGTGTGGCGCCAAGTGGGAAAGGGTGCCTTTGAGGCTGAAGGCAGCAGGAAAGCCTGCAGCCCCCAGGTGTGTGGGGCTACGCAAGCCGTTCCCAAAGAGCTTTAGAACAAGGCATAGTTTTCCCTGCTGGCTCTTTGGGCGTGGGACCAATCTCCAGACATATGGCCATTTTTGGGCCTGGCGCGGGGCCAAGTGGGAAAGGGTGTTTTTGAGGCTGAAGGCAGCAGGAAAGCCTGCAGCCCCCAGGTGTGTGGGGCTACGCAAGAGGTTCCCAAAGAGCTTTAGAACAAGGCATAGTTTTCCCTGCTGGCTCTTTGGGCGTGGGACCAGTCTCCAGACATATGGCCATTTTTGTGCCTGGCGCGGCGCCAAGTGGGAAAGGGTGTTTTTGAGGCTGAAGGCAGCAGGAAAGCCTGCAGCCCCCAGGTGTGTGGGGCTACGCAAGTGGTTCCCAAAGAGCTTTAGAACAAGGCATATTTTTCCCTGCTGGCTCTTTGGGCGTGGGACCAGTCTCCAGAAATATAGCCATTTTTGTGCCTGGCGCAGCGCCAAGTGGGAAAGGGTGGTTTTGAGGCTGAAGGCAGCAGGAAAGCCTGCAGCCCCCAGGTGTGTGGGGCTACGCAAGCGGTTCCCAAAGAGCTTTAGAACAAGGCATAGTTTTCCCTGCTGGCTCTTTGGGCGTGGGACCTGTCTCCAGACTTATGGCCATTTTTGGGCCTGGCGCGGCGCCAAGTGGGAAAGGGTGGTTTTGAGGCTGAAGGCAGCAGGAGAGCTTGCAGCCCCCAGGTGTGTGGGGCTACGCAAGCGGTTCCCAAAGAGCTTTAGAACAAGGCATAGTTTTCCCTGCTGGCTCTTTGGGCGTGGGACCAATCTCCAGACATATGGCCATTTTTGGGCCTGGCGCGGCACCAAGTGGGAAAGGGTGCCTCTGAGGCTGAAGGCAGCAGGAAAGCCTGCAGCCACCAGGTGTGTGGGGCTACGCAAGCCATTCCCAAAGAGCTTTAGAACAAGGCATAGTTTTCCCTGCTGGCTCTTTGGGCGTGGGACCAATCTCCAGACATATGACCATTTTTGTGCCTGGCACGACGCCATGTGGGAAAGGGTGGTTTTGAGGCTGAAGGCAGCAGGAAAGTCTGCAGCCCGCAGGTGTGTGGGGCCACGCAAGCGGTTCCCAAAGAGCTTTAGAACCAGGCATAGTTTTCCCTGCTGGCTCTTTCGGCGTGGGACCAGTCTCCAGAAATATGGCCATTTTTGTGCCTGGCGCGACGCCAAGTGGGAAAGGGTGGTTTTGAGGCTGAAGGCAGCAGGAAAGCCTGCAGCCCCCAGGTGTGTGGGGCCACGCAAGCGGTTCCCAAAGAGCTTTAGAACAAGGCATTGTTTTCCCTGCTGGCTCTTTCGGCGTGGGACCAATCTCCAGCCATATGGCCATTTTTGTGCCTGGCGCGGCGCCAAGTGGGAAAGGGTGGTTTTGAGGCTGAAGGCAGCAGGAAAGCCTGCACCCCCCAGGTCTGTGGGGCCACGCAAGCGGTTCCCAAAGAGCTTTAGAACAAGGCATAGTTTTCCCTGCTGGCTCTTTGGGCGTGGGACCAGTCTCCAGACATATGGCCATTTTTGTGCCTGGCGCGGCGCCAAGTGGGAAAGGGTGGTTTTCAGGCTGAAGGCAGCAGGAAAGCCTGCAGCCCCCAGCTCTGTGGGGCTACGCAAGCGGTTCCCAAAGAGCTTTAGAACAAGGCATAGTTTTCCCTGCTGGCTCTTTGGGCGTGGGACCAGTCTCCAGACATATGGCCATTTTTGGGCCTGGCGCGGCGCCAAGTGGGAAAGGGTGGTTTTGAGGCTGAAGGCAGCAGGAGAGCTTGCAGCCCCAAGGTCTGTGGGGCTACGCAAGCCGTTCCCAAAGAGCTTTAGAACAAGGCATAGTTTTCCCTGCTGGCTCTTTGGGCGTGGGACCAATCTCCAGACATATGGCCATTTTTTAGCCTGGCGCGGCACCAAGTGGGAAAGGGTGCCTCTGAGGCTGAAGGCAGCAGGAAAGCCTGCAGCCCCCAGGTGTGTGGGGCTACGCAAGAGGTTCCCAAAGAGCTTTAGAACAAGGCATAGTTTTCCCTGCTGGCTCTTTGGGCGTGGGACCAGTCTCCAGCCATATGGCCATTTTTGTGCCTGGCGCGGCGCCAAGTGGGAAAGGGTGGTTTTGAGGCTGAAGGCAGCAGGAAAGCCTGCAGCCCCCAGGTCTGTGCGGCTACGCAAGCGGTTCCCAAAGAGCTTTAGAACAAGGCATAGTTTTCCCTGCTGGCTCTTTGGGCGTGGGACCAATCTCCAGACATATGGCCATTTTTGGGCCTGGCGCGGCGCCAAGTGGGAAAGGGTGGTTTTGAGGCTGAAGGCAGCAGGAAAGCCTGCAGCCCCAAGGTCTGTGGGGCTACGCAAGCCGTTCCCAAAGAGCTTTAGAACAAGGCATAGTTTCCCTGCTGGCTCTTTGGGCGTGGGACCAGTCTCCAGACATATGGCCATTTTTGGGCCTGGCATGACGCCAAGTGGGAAAGGGTGGTTTTGAGGCTGAAGGCAGCAGGAAAGCCTGCAGCCCCCAGGTGTGTGGGGCTACGCAAGTGGTTCCCAAAGAGCTTTAGAACAAGGCATATTTTTCCCTGCTGGCTCTTTGGGCGTGGGACCAGTCTCCAGAAATATAGCCATTTTTGTGCCTGGCGCAGCGCCAAGTGGGAAAGGGTGGTTTTGAGGCTGAAGGCAGCAGGAAAGCCTGCAGCCCCCAGGTGTGTGGGGCTACGCAAGCGGTTCCCAAAGAGCTTTAGAACAAGGCATAGTTTTCCCTGCTGGCTCTTTGGGCGTGGGACCTGTCTCCAGACTTATGGCCATTTTTGGGCCTGGCGCGGCGCCAAGTGGGAAAGGGTGGTTTTGAGGCTGAAGGCAGCAGGAGAGCTTGCAGCCCCCAGGTGTGTGGGGCTACGCAAGCGGTTCCCAAAGAGCTTTAGAACAAGGCATAGTTTTCCCTGCTGGCTCTTTGGGCGTGGGACCAATCTCCAGACATATGGCCATTTTTGGGCCTGGCGCGGCACCAAGTGGGAAAGGGTGCCTCTGAGGCTGAAGGCAGCAGGAAAGCCTGCAGCCACCAGGTGTGTGGGGCTACGCAAGCCATTCCCAAAGAGCTTTAGAACAAGGCATAGTTTTCCCTGCTGGCTCTTTGGGCGTGGGACCAATCTCCAGACATATGACCATTTTTGTGCCTGGCACGACGCCATGTGGGAAAGGGTGGTTTTGAGGCTGAAGGCAGCAGGAAAGTCTGCAGCCCGCAGGTGTGTGGGGCCACGCAAGCGGTTCCCAAAGAGCTTTAGAACAAGGCATTGTTTTCCCTGCTGGCTCTTTCGGCGTGGGACCAGTCTCCAGAAATATGGCCATTTTTGTGCCTGGCGCGACGCCAAGTGGGAAAGGGTGGTTTTGAGGCTGAAGGCAGCAGGAAAGCCTGCAGCCCCCAGGTGTGTGGGGCCACGCAAGCGGTTCCCAAAGAGCTTTAGAACAAGGCATTGTTTTCCCTGCTGGCTCTTTCGGCGTGGGACCAATCTCCAGCCATATGGCCATTTTTGTGCCTGGCGCGGCGCCAAGTGGGAAAGGGTGGTTTTGAGGCTGAAGGCAGCAGGAAAGCCTGCACCCCCCAGGTCTGTGGGGCCACGCAAGCGGTTCCCAAAGAGCTTTAGAACAAGGCATAGTTTTCCCTGCTGGCTCTTTGGGCGTGGGACCAGTCTCCAGACATATGGCCATTTTTGTGCCTGGCGCGGCGCCAAGTGGGAAAGGGTGGTTTTCAGGCTGAAGGCAGCAGGAAAGCCTGCAGCCCCCAGCTCTGTGGGGCTACGCAAGCGGTTCCCAAAGAGCTTTAGAACAAGGCATAGTTTTCCCTGCTGGCTCTTTGGGCGTGGGACCAGTCTCCAGACATATGGCCATTTTTGGGCCTGGCGCGGCGCCAAGTGGGAAAGGGTGGTTTTGAGGCTGAAGGCAGCAGGAGAGCTTGCAGCCCCAAGGTCTGTGGGGCTACGCAAGCCGTTCCCAAAGAGCTTTAGAACAAGGCATAGTTTTCCCTGCTGGCTCTTTGGGCGTGGGACCAATCTCCAGACATATGGCCATTTTTGGGCCTGGCGCGGCACCAAGTGGGAAAGGGTGCCTCTGAGGCTGAAGGCAGCAGGAAAGCCTGCAGCCCCCAGGTGTGTGGGGCTACGCAAGCGGTTCCCAAAGAGCTTTAGAACAAGGCATAGTTTTCCCTGCTGGCTCTTTGGGCGTGGGACCAGTCTCCAGACATATGGCCATTTTTGTGCCTGGCGCGACGCCAAGTGGGAAAGGGTGGTTTTGAGGCTGAAGGCAGCAGGAAATTCTGCAGCCCGCAGGTCTGTGGGGCCACACAAGCGGTTCCCAAAGAGCTTTAGAACAAGGCATAGTTTTCCCTGCTGGCTCTTTGGGCGTGGGACCAGTCTCCAGACATATGGCCATTTTTGTGCCTGGCGCGACGCCAAGTGGGAAAGGGTGGTTTTGAGGCTGAAGGCAGCAGGAAAGCCTGCATCCCACAGGTGTGTGGGGCTACGCAAGCGGTTCCCAAAGAGCTTTAGAACAAGGCATAGTTTTCCCTGCTGGCTCTTTGGGCGTGGGACCAATCTCCAGCCATATGGCCATTTTTGTGCCTGGCGCGGCGCCAAGTGGGAAAGGGTGGTTTTGAGGCTGAAGGCAGCAGGAAAGCCTGCAGCCCCAAGGTCTGTGGGGCTACGCAAGCCGTTCCCAAAGAGCTTTAGAACAAGGCATAGTTTCCCTGCTGGCTCTTTGGGCGTGGGACCAGTCTCCAGACATATGGCCATTTTTGGGCCTGGCATGACGCCAAGTGGGAAAGGGTGGTTTTGAGGCTGAAGGCAGCAGGAAAGCTTGCAGCCCCCAGGGGTGTGGGGCTATGCAAGCCGTTCCCAAAGAGCTTTAGAACAAGGCATAGTTTTCCCTGCTGGCTCTTTGGGCGTGGGACCAGTCTCCAGACATATGGCCATTTTTGGGCCTGGCGTGACGCCATGTCGGAAAGGGTGGTTTTGAGGCTGAAGGCAGGAGGAAAGCCTGCAGCCCCCAGGTGTGTGGGGCTACGCAAGCGGTTCCCAAAGAGCTTTAGAACAAGGCATAGTTTTCCCTGCTGGCTCTTTGGCGTGGGACCAATCTCCAGCCATATGACCATTTTTGGGCCTGGCGCGGCGCCAAGTGGGAAAGGGTAGTTTTGAGGCTGAAGGCAGCAGGAAAGCCTGCAGCCCCCAGGTGTGTGGGGCCACGCAAGCGGTTCCCAAAGAGCTTTAGAACAAGGCATAGTTTTCCCTGCTGGCTCTTTGGGCGTGGGACAAATCTCCAGACATATGGCCATTTTTGTGCCTGGCGTGACGCCGTGTGGGAAAGGGTGGTTTTGAGGCTGAAGGCAGCAGGAAAGCTTGCAGCCCGCAGGTGTGTGGGGCTATGCAAGCCGTTCCCAAAGAGCTTTAGAACAAGGCATATTTTTCCCTGCTGGCTCTTTGGGCGTGGGACCAGTCTCCAGACATATGGCCATTTTTTGGCGTGGCGTGACGCCATGTCGGAAAGGGTGGTTTTCAGGCTGAAGGCAGGAGGAAAGCCTGCAGCCCGCAGGTGTGTGGGGCTACGCAAGCGGTTCCCAAAGAGCTTTACAACAAGGCATAGTTTTCCCTGCTGGCTCTTTGGCGTGGGACCAATCTCCAGCCATATGACCATTTTTGTGCCTGGCGTGATGCCATGTGGGAAAGGGTAGTTTTGAGGCTGAAGGCAGCAGGAAAGTCTGCAGCCCGCAGGTCTGTGGGGCCACGCAAGCGGTTCCCAAAGAGCTTTAGAACAAGGCATAGTTTTCCCTGCTGGCTCTTTGGGAAAGGGACCAGTCTCCAGAAATATAGCCATTTTTGTGCCTGGCGCGACGCCAAGGGGGAAAGGGTGGTTTTGAGGCTGAAGGCAGCAGGAAAGCCTGCAGCCCCCAGGTCTGTGGGGCCACGCAAGCGGTTCCCAAAGAGCTTTAGAACAAGGCATAGTTTTCCCTGCTGGCTCTTTGGGCGTGGGACCAATCTCCAGACATATGGCCATTTTTGTGCCTGGCGCGGCGCCAAGTGGGAAAGGGTGGTTTTCAGGCTGAAGGCAGCAGGAAAGCCTGCAGCCCCCAGGTCTGTGGGGCCACGCAAGCGGTTCCCAAAGAGCTTTAGAATAAGGCATCGTTTTCCCTGCTGGCTCTTTGGGCGTGGGACCAATCTCCAGACATATGGCCATTTTTGTGCCTGTCGCGGCGCCAAGTGGGAAAGGGTGGTTTTGAGGCTGAAGGCAGCAGGAAAGCCTGCAGCCCCCAGGTGTGTGGGGCTACGCAAGCGGTTCCCAAAGAGCTTTAGAACCAGGCATAGTTTTCCCTGCTGGCTCTTTGGGCGTGGGACCAATCTCCAGACATATGGCCATTTTTGTGCCTGGCGCGGCGCCAAGTGGGAAAGGGTGGTTTTGAGGCTGAAGGCAGCAGGAAAGCCTGCAGCCCCCAGGTCTGTGGGGCCACGCAAGCGGTTCCCAAAGAGCTTTAGAACAAGGCATAGTTTTCCCTGCTGGCTCTTTGGCGTGGGACCAATCTCCAGCCATATGACCATTTTTGGGCCTGGCGCGGCGCCAAGTGGGAAAGGGTAGTTTTGAGGCTGAAGGCAGCAGGAAAGCCTGCAGCCCCCAGGTGTGTGGGGCCACGCAAGCGGTTCCCAAAGAGCTTTAGAACAAGGCATAGTTTTCCCTGCTGGCTCTTTGGGCGTGGGACCAATCTCCAGACATATGGCCATTTTTGTGCCTGGCGTGACGCCGTGTGGGAAAGGGTGGTTTTGAGGCTGAAGGCAGCAGGAAAGCTTGCAGCCCGCAGGTGTGTGGGGCTATGCAAGCCGTTCCCAAAGAGCTTTAGAACAAGGCATATTTTTCCCTGCTGGCTCTTTGGGCGTGGGACCAGTCTCCAGACATATGGCCATTTTTTGGCGTGGCGTGACGCCATGTCGGAAAGGGTGGTTTTCAGGCTGAAGGCAGGAGGAAAGCCTGCAGCCCGCAGGTGTGTGGGGCTACGCAAGCGGTTCCCAAAGAGCTTTACAACAAGGCATAGTTTTCCCTGCTGGCTCTTTGGCGTGGGACCAATCTCCAGCCATATGACCATTTTTGTGCCTGGCGTGACGCCATGTGGGAAAGGGTAGTTTTGAGGCTGAAGGCAGCAGGAAAGTCTGCAGCCCGCAGGTCTGTGGGGCCACGCAAGCGGTTCCCAAAGAGCTTTAGAACAAGGCATAGTTTTCCCTGCTGGCTCTTTGGGAAAGGGACCAGTCTCCAGAAATATAGCCATTTTTGTGCCTGGCGCGACGCCAAGGGGGAAAGGGTGGTTTTGAGGCTGAAGGCAGCAGGAAAGCCTGCAGCCCCCAGGTCTGTGGGGCCACGCAAGCGGTTCCCAAAGAGCTTTAGAACAAGGCATAGTTTTCCCTGCTGGCTCTTTGGGCGTGGGACCAATCTCCAGACATATGGCCATTTTTGTGCCTGGCGCGGCGCCAAGTGGGAAAGGGTGGTTTTCAGGCTGAAGGCAGCAGGAAAGCCTGCAGCCCCCAGGTCTGTGGGGCCACGCAAGCCGTTCCCAAAGAGCTTTAGAATAAGGCATCGTTTTCCCTGCTGGCTCTTTGGGCGTGGGACCAATCTCCAGACATATGGCCATTTTTGTGCCTGTCGCGGCGCCAAGTGGGAAAGGGTGGTTTTGAGGCTGAAGGCAGCAGGAAAGCCTGCAGCCCCCAGGTGTGTGGGGCTACGCAAGCGGTTCCCAAAGAGCTTTAGAACCAGGCATAGTTTTCCCTGCTGGCTCTTTGGGCGTGGGACCAATCTCCAGACATATGGCCATTTTTGTGCCTGGCGCGGCGCCAAGTGGGAAAGGGTGGTTTTGAGGCTGAAGGCAGCAGGAAAGCCTGCAGCCCCCAGGTCTGTGAGGCTACGCAAGCGGTTCCCAAAGAGCTTTAGAACAAGGCATAGTTTTCCCTGCTGGCTCTTTCGGCGTGGGACCAATCTCCAGACATATGGCCATTTTTGTGCCTGGCGTGACGCCAAGTGGGAAAGGGTTTTTTTGAGGCTGAAGGCAGCAGGAAAGGCTGCAGCCCCCAGGTCTGTGGGGCTACGCAAGCGGTTCCCAAAGAGCTTTAGAACAAGGCATAGTTTTCCCTGCTGGCTCTTTGGGAAAGGGACCAGTCTCCAGAAATATAGCCATTTTTGTGCCTGGCGCGACGCCAAGTGGGAAAGGGTAGTTTTGAGGCTGAAGGCAGCAGGAAAGTCTGCAGCCCGCAGGTCTGTGGGGCCACGCAAGCGGTTCCCAAAGAGCTTTAGAACAAGGCATAGTTTTCCCTGCTGGCTCTTTGGGAAAGGGACCAGTCTCCAGAAATATAGCCATTTTTGTGCCTGGCGCGACGCCAAGGGGGAAAGGGTGGTTTTGAGGCTGAAGGCAGCAGGAAAGCCTGCAGCCCCCAGGTGTGTGGGACTATGCAAGCGGTTCCCAAAGAGCTTTAGAAGAAGGCATAGTTTTCCCTGCTGGCTCTTTGGGTGTGGGACCAGTCTCCTGACATATGGCCATTTTTGTGCCTGGTGCGGCGCCAAGTGGGAAAGGGTGGTTTTGAGGCTGAAGGCAGCAGGAAAGCCTGCAGCCCCCAGGTGTGTGGGGCTACGCAAGCGGTTCCCAAAGAGCTTTAGAACAAGGCATAGTTTTCCCTGCTGGCTCTTGGGCGTGGGACCAGTCTCCAGATATATGGCCATTTTTGGGCCTGGCATGACGCCATGTGGGAAAGGGTGGTTTTGAGGCTGAAGGCAGCAGGAAAGCCTGCAGCCCCCAGGTGTGTGGGGCCACGCAAGCGGTTCCCAAAGAGCTTTAGAACAAGGCATAGTTTTCCCTGCTGGCTCTTTGGGAAAGGGACCAGTCTCCAGAAATATAGCCATTTTTGTGCCTGGCGCGACGCCAAGTGGGAAAGGGTGGTTTAGAGGCTGAAGGCAGCAGGAAAGCCTGCAGCCCCCAGGTGTGTGGGGCCACGCAAGCGGTTCCCAAAGAGCTTTAGAACAAGGCATAGTTTTTCCTGCTGGCTCTTTGGGCGTGGGACCAATCTCCAGACATATGGCCGTTTCTGGGCCTGGCGCGGCGCCAAGTGGGAAAGGGTGGTTTTGAGGCTGAAGGCATCAGGAAACCTGCAGCCCCCAGGTGTGTGGGGCTACGCAAGCGGTTCCCAAAGAGCTTTAGAACAAGGCATAGTTTTCCCTGCTGGCTCTTTGGGCGTGGGACCAATCTCCAGACATATGGCCATTTTTGTGCCTGGCGTGACGCCAATTGGGAAAGGGTGGTTTTGAGGCTGAAGGCAGCAGGAAAGTCTGCAGCCCGCAGGTCTGTGGGGCCACGCAAGCGGTTCCCAAAGAGCTTTAGAACAAGGCATAGTTTTCCCTGCTGGCTCTTTCGGCGTGGGACCAACCTCCAGACTTATGGCCGTTTTTGTGCCTGGCGCGGGGCCACGTGGGAAAGGGTGGTTTTGAGGCTGAAGGCAGCAGGAAAGCCTGCAGCCCCCAGGTCTGTGGGGCTACGCAAGCGGTTCCCAAAGAGCTTTAGAACCAGGCATAATTTTCCCTGCTGGCTCTTTGGGCGTGGGACCAATCTCCAGACATATGGCCATTTTTGTGCCTGGCGTGACGCCGTGTGGGAAAGGGTGGTTTTGAGGCTGAAGAGAGCAGGAAAGCCTGCAGCCCCCAGGTCTGTGGGGCCACGGAAGCGGTTCCCAAAGAGCTTTAGAACAAGGCATAATTTTCCCTGCTGGCTCTTTGGGCGTGGAACCAATCTCCAGACATATGGCCATTCTTGGGCCTGGCGCGGCGCCAAGTGGGAAAGGGTGGTTTTGAGGCTGAAGGCAGCAGGAAAGCCTGCAGCCCCCAGGTGTGTGGGGCTACGCAAGTGGTTCCCATAGAGCTTTAGTACAAGGCATAGTTTTCCCTGCTGGCTCTTTGGGCGTGGGACCAACCTCCAGACATATGGCCGTTTTTGTGCCTGGCGCGGGGCCACGTGGGAAATGGAGATTTTGAGGCTGAAGGCAGCAGGAAAGCCTGCAGCCCCCAGGTGTGTGGGGCTACGCAAGCGGTTCCCAAAGAGCTTTAGAACAAGGCATAGTTTTCCCTGCTGGCTCTTTGAGAAAGGGACCAGTCTCCAGACATATGGCCATTTTTGTGCCTGGCGCGGTGCCAAGTGGGAAAGGGTGGTTTTGAGGCTGAAGGCAGCAGGAAAGCCTGCAGCCCCCAGGTGTGTGGGGCTACGGAAGCGGTTCCCAAAGAGCTTTAGAACAAGGCATAGTTTTCCCTGCTGGCTCTTGAGCGTGGGACCAGTCTCCAGACATATGGCCATTTTTGGGCCTGGCGTGACGGCATGTGGGAAAGGGTGGTGTGAGGCTGAAGGCAGCAGGAAAGCCTGCAGCCCCCAGGTCTGTGGGGCTACGCAAGCGGTTCCCAAAGAGCTTTAGTACAAGGCATAGTTTTCCCTGCTGGCTCTTTGGGCGTGGGACCAATCTCCAGACATATGGCCATTTTTATGCCTGGCGCGACGCCAAGTGGGAAAGGGTGGTTTTGAGGCTGAAGGCAGCAGGAAAGCCTGCAGCCCCCAGGTGTGTGGGGCCACGCAAGCGGTTCCCAAAGAGCTTTAGAACAAGGCATAATTTTCCCTGCTGGCTCTTTGGGCGTGGGACCAGTCTCCAGACATATGGCCATTTTTGTGCCTGGCGCGGCGCCAAGTGGGAAAGGGTTGTTTTGAGGCTGAAGGCAGCAGGAAAGCCTGCAGCCCCCAGGTGTGTGGGGCTATGCAAGCGGTTCCCAAAGAGCTTTAGAACAAGGCATAGTTTTCCCTGCTGGCTCTTTCGGCGTGGGACCAATCTCCAGACATATGGCCATTTTTGTGCCTGGCGTGACGGCATGTGGGAAAGGGTGCTTTTGAGGCTGAAGGCAGCAGGAAAGCCTGCAGCCCGCAGGTCTGTGGGGCTACGCAAGCGGTTCCCAAAGAGCTTTAGAACAAGGCATATTGTTCCCTGCTGGCTCTTTGGGCGTGGGACCAATCTCCAGACATATGGCCATTTTTGTGCCTGGCGTAACGCCATGTGGGAAAGGGTGGTTTTGAGGCTGAAGGCAGCAGGAAAGCCTGCAGCCCCCAGGTGTGTGGGGCTACGCAAGCCGTTCCCAAAGAGCTTTAGTACAAGGCATAGTTTTCCCTGCTGGCTCTTTGGGCGTGGGACCAATCTCCAGACATATGGCCATTTTTGTGCCTGGAGCGGGGCCAAGTGGGAAAGGGAGGTTTTGAGGCTGAAGGCAGCAGGAAAGCCTGCAGCCCCCAGGTGTGTGGGGCTACGCAAGCGGTTCCCAAAGAGCTTTAGTACAAGGCATAGTTTTCCCTGCTGGCTCTTGGGCGTGGGACCAGTCTCCAGACATATGGCCATTTTTGTGCCTGGCACGGCGCCAAGTGGGAAAGGGTGGTTTTGAGGCTGAAGGCAGCAGGAAAGCCTGCAGCCCCCAGGTCTGTGGGGCTACGCAAGCGGTTCCCAAAGAGCTTTAGAACAAGGCATAGTTTTCCCTGCTGGCTCTTTGGGCGTGGGACCAATCTCCAGCCATATGGCCATTTTTGGGCCTGGCGCGGCGCCATGTGGGAAAGGGTGGTTTTGAGGCTGAAGGCAGCAGGAAAGCCTGCAGCCCCCAGGTGTGTGGGGCCACGCAAGCGGTTCCCAAAGAGCTTTAGAACAAGGCATAGTTTTCCCTGCTGGCTCTTTGGGCGTGGGACCAGTCTCCAGATATATGGCCATTTTTGGGCCTGGCGTGACGCCATATGGGAAAGGGTGGTTTTGAGGCTGAAGGCAGCAGGAAAGCCTGCAGCCCCCAGGTGTGTGGGGCTACGCAAGCGGTTCCCAAAGAGCTTTAGAACAAGGCATAGTTTTCCCTGCTGGCTCTTTGGGCGTGGGACCTGTCTCCAGACTTATGGCCATTTTTGGGCCTGGCGCGGCGCCAAGTGGGAAAGGGTGGTTTTGAGGCTGAAGGCAGCAGGAGAACTTGCAGCCCCCAGGTGTGTGGGGCTACGCAAGCGGTTCCCAAAGAGCTTTAGAACAAGGCATAGTTTTCCCTGCTGGCTCTTTGGGCGTGGGACCAATCTCCAGACATATGGCCATTTTTGGGCCTGGCGCGGCACCAAGTGGGAAAGGGTGCCTCTGAGGCTGAAGGCAGCAGGAAAGCCTGCAGCCACCAGGTGTGTGGGGCTACGCAAGCCATTCCCAAAGAGCTTTAGAACAAGGCATAGTTTTCCCTGCTGGCTCTTTGGGCGTGGGACCAATCTCCAGACATATGACCATTTTTGTGCCTGGCACGACGCCATGTGGGAAAGGGTGGTTTTGAGGCTGAAGGCAGCAGGAAAGTCTGCAGCCCGCAGGTGTGTGGGGCCACGCAAGCGGTTCCCAAAGAGCTTTAGAACAAGGCATTGTTTTCCCTGCTGGCTCTTTCGGCGTGGGACCAGTCTCCAGAAATATGGCCATTTTTGTGCCTGGCGCGACGCCAAGTGGGAAAGGGTTGTTTTGAGGCTGAAGGCAGCAGGAAAGCCTGCAGCCCCCAGGTGTGTGGGGCTATGCAAGCGGTTCCCAAAGAGCTTTAGAACAAGGCATAGTTTTCCCTGCTGGCTCTTTCGGCGTGGGACCAATCTCCAGACATATGGCCATTTTTGTGCCTGGCGTGACGGCATGTGGGAAAGGGTGCTTTTGAGGCTGAAGGCAGCAGGAAAGCCTGCAGCCCGCAGGTCTGTGGGGCTACGCAAGCGGTTCCCAAAGAGCTTTAGAACAAGGCATATTGTTCCCTGCTGGCTCTTTGGGCGTGGGACCAATCTCCAGACATATGGCCATTTTTGTGCCTGGCGTAACCCCATGTGGGAAAGGGTGGTTTTGAGGCTGAAGGCAGCAGGAAAGCCTGCAGCCCCCAGGTGTGTGGGGCTACGCAAGCCGTTCCCAAAGAGCTTTAGTACAAGGCATAGTTTTCCCTGCTGGCTCTTTGGGCGTGGGACCAATCTCCAGACATATGGCCATTTTTGTGCCTGGAGCGGGGCCAAGTGGGAAAGGGAGGTTTTGAGGCTGAAGGCAGCAGGAAAGCCTGCAGCCCCCAGGTGTGTGGGGCTACGCAAGCGGTTCCCAAAGAGCTTTAGAACAAGGCATAGTTTTCCCTGCTGGCTCTTGGGCGTGGGACCAGTCTCCAGACATATGGCCATTTTTGTGCCTGGCACGGCGCCAAGTGGGAAAGGGTGGTTTTGAGGCTGAAGGCAGCAGGAAAGCCTGCAGCCCCCAGGTCTGTGGGGCTACGCAAGCGGTTCCCAAAGAGCTTTAGAACAAGGCATAGTTTTCCCTGCTGGCTCTTTGGGCGTGGGACCAATCTCCAGCCATATGGCCATTTTTGGGCCTGGCGCGGCGCCATGTGGGAAAGGGTGGTTTTGAGGCTGAAGGCAGCAGGAAAGCCTGCAGCCCCCAGGTGTGTGGGGCCACGCAAGCGGTTCCCAAAGAGCTTTAGAACAAGGCTACGTTTTCCCTGCTGGCTCTTTGGGCGTGGGACCAGTCTCCAGATATATGGCCATTTTTGGGCCTGGCGTGACGCCATATGGGAAAGGGTGGTTTTGAGGCTGAAGGCAGCAGGAAAGCCTGCAGCCCCCAGGTGTGTGGGGCTACGCAAGCGGTTCCCAAAGAGCTTTAGAACAAGGCATAGTTTTCCCTGCTGGCTCTTTGGGCGTGGGACCTGTCTCCAGACTTATGGCCATTTTTGGGCCTGGCGCGGCGCCAAGTGGGAAAGGGTGGTTTTGAGGCTGAAGGCAGCAGGAGAACTTGCAGCCCCCAGGTGTGTGGGGCTACGCAAGCGGTTCCCAAAGAGCTTTAGAACAAGGCATAGTTTTCCCTGCTGGCTCTTTGGGCGTGGGACCAATCTCCAGACATATGGCCATTTTTGGGCCTGGCGCGGCACCAAGTGGGAAAGGGTGCCTCTGAGGCTGAAGGCAGCAGGAAAGCCTGCAGCCACCAGGTGTGTGGGGCTACGCAAGCCATTCCCAAAGAGCTTTAGAACAAGGCATAGTTTTCCCTGCTGGCTCTTTGGGCGTGGGACCAATCTCCAGACATATGACCATTTTTGTGCCTGGCACGACGCCATGTGGGAAAGGGTGGTTTTGAGGCTGAAGGCAGCAGGAAAGTCTGCAGCCCGCAGGTGTGTGGGGCCACGCAAGCGGTTCCCAAAGAGCTTTAGAACAAGGCATTGTTTTCCCTGCTGGCTCTTTCGGCGTGGGACCAGTCTCCAGAAATATGGCCATTTTTGTGCCTGGCGCGACGCCAAGTGGGAAAGGGTGGTTTTGAGGCTGAAGGCAGCAGGAAAGCCTGCAGCCCCCAGGTGTGTGGGGCCACACAAGCGGTTCCCAAAGAGCTTTAGAACAAGGCATTGTTTTCCCTGCTGGCTCTTTGGGCGTGGGACCAATCTCCAGCCATATGGCCATTTTTGTGCCTGGCGCGGCGCCAAGTGGGAAAGGGTGGTTTTGAGGCTGAAGGCAGCAGGAAAGCCTGCACCCCCCAGGTCTGTGGGGCCACGCAAGCGGTTCCCAAAGAGCTTTAGAACAAGGCATAGTTTTCCCTGCTGGCTCTTTGGGCGTGGGACCAGTCTCCAGACATATGGCCATTTTTGTGCCTGGCGCGGCGCCAAGTGGGAAAGGGTGGTTTTCAGGCTGAAGGCAGCAGGAAAGCCTGCAGCCCCAAGGTCTGTGGGGCTACGCAAGCCGTTCCCAAAGAGCTTTAGAACAAGGCATAGTTTTCCCTGCTGGCTCTTTGGGCGTGGGACCAATCTCCAGACATATGGCCATTTTTGGGCCTGGCGCGGCACCAAGTGGGAAAGGGTGCCTCTGAGGCTGAAGGCAGCAGGAAAGCCTGCAGCCCCCAGGTGTGTGGGGCTACGCAAGCGGTTCCCAAAGAGCTTTAGAACAAGGCATAGTTTTCCCTGCTGGCTCTTTGGGCGTGGGACCAGTCTCCAGACATATGGCCATTTTTGGGCCTGGCGCGACGCCAAGTGGGAAAGGGTGGTTTTGAGGCTGAAGGCAGCAGGAAAGTCTGCAGCCCGCAGGTCTGTGGGGCCACACAAGCGGTTCCCAAAGAGCTTTAGAACAAGGCATAGTTTTCCCTGCTGGCTCTTTGGGCGTGGGACCAGTCTCCAGACATATGGCCATTTTTGGGCCTCGCGCGACGCCAAGTGGGAAAGGGTGGTTTTGAGGCTGAAGGCAGCAGGAAAGCCTGCATCCCACAGGTGTGTGGGGCTACGCAAGCGGTTCCCAAAGAGCTTTAGAACAAGGCATAGTTTTCCCTGCTGGCTCTTTGGGCGTGGGACCAATCTCCAGCCATATGGCCATTTTTGTGCCTGGCGCGGCGCCAAGTGGGAAAGGGTGGTTTTGAGGCTGAAGGCAGCAGGAAAGCCTGCAGCCCCCAGGTGTGTGGGGCTACGCAAGCGGTTCCCAAAGAGCTTTAGAACAAGGCATAGTTTTCCCTGCTGGCTCTTTGGGCGTGGGACCAATCTCCAGACATATGGCCATTTTTGGGCCTGGCGCGGCGCCAAGTGGGAAAGGGTGGTTTTGAGGCTGAAGGCAGCAGGAAAGCCTGCAGCCCCAAGGTCTGTGGGGCTACGCAAGCCGTTCCCAAAGAGCTTTAGAACAAGGCATAGTTTCCCTGCTGGCTCTTTGGGCGTGGGACCAGTCTCCAGACATATGGCCATTTTTGGGCCTGGCATGACGCCAAGTGGGAAAGGGTGGTTTTGAGGCTGAAGGCAGCAGGAAAGCTTGCAGCCCCCAGGGGTGTGGGGCTATGCAAGCCGTTCCCAAAGAGCTTTAGAACAAGGCATAGTTTTCCCTGCTGGCTCTTTGGGCGTGGGACCAGTCTCCAGACATATGGCCATTTTTGGGCCTGGCGTGACGCCATGTCGGAAAGGGTGGTTTTGAGGCTGAAGGCAGCAGGAAAGCCTGCAGCCCCCAGGTGTGTGGGGCTACGCAAGCGGTTCCCAAAGAGCTTTAGAACAAGGCATAGTTTTCCCTGCTGGCTCTTTGGCGTGGGACCAATCTCCAGCCATATGACCACTTTTGGGCCTGGCGCGGCGCCAAGTGGGAAAGGGTAGTTTTGAGGCTGAAGGCAGCAGGAAAGCCTGCAGCCCCCAGGTGTGTGGGGCCACGCAAGCGGTTCCCAAAGAGCTTTAGAACAAGGCATAGTTTTCCCTGCTGGCTCTTTGGGCGTGGGACCAATCTCCAGACATATGGCCATTTTTGTGCCTGGCGTGACGCCGTGTGGGAAAGGGTGGTTTTGAGGCTGAAGGCAGCAGGAAAGCTTGCAGCCCGCAGGTGTGTGGGGCTATGCAAGCCGTTCCCAAAGAGCTTTAGAACAAGGCATATTTTTCCCTGCTGGCTCTTTGGGCGTGGGACCAGTCTCCAGACATATGGCCATTTTTTGGCGTGGCGTGACGCCATGTCGGAAAGGGTGGTTTTCAGGCTGAAGGCAGGAGGAAAGCCTGCAGCCCGCAGGTGTGTGGGGCTACGCAAGCGGTTCCCAAAGAGCTTTAGAACAAGGCATAGTTTTCCCTGCTGGCTCTTTGGCGTGGGACCAATCTCCAGCCATATGACCATTTTTGTGCCTGGCGTGACGCCATGTGGGAAAGGGTAGTTTTGAGGCTGAAGGCAGCAGGAAAGTCTGCAGCCCGCAGGCCTGTGGGGCCACGCAAGCGGTTCCCAAAGAGCTTTAGAACAAGGCATAGTTTTCCCTGCTGGCTCTTTGGGAAAGGGACCAGTCTCCAGAAATATAGCCATTTTTGTGCCTGGCACGACGCCAAGGGGGAAAGGGTGGTTTTGAGGCTGAAGGCAGCAGGAAAGCCTGCAGCCCCCAGGTCTGTGGGGCCACGCAAGCGGTTCCCAAAGAGCTTTAGAACAAGGCATAGTTTTCCCTGCTGGCTCTTTGGGCGTGGGACCAATCTCCAGACATATGGCCTTTTTTGTGCCTGGCGCGGCGCCAAGTGGGAAAGGGTGGTTTTCAGGCTGAAGGCAGCAGGAAAGCCTGCAGCCCCCAGGTCTGTGGGGCCACGCAAGCGGTTCCCAAAGAGCTTTAGAATAAGGCATCGTTTTCCCTGCTGGCTCTTTGGGCGTGGGACCAATCTCCAGACATATGGCCATTTTTGTGCCTGGCGCTGGGCTAAGTGGGAAAGGGTGGTTTTGAGGCTGAAGGCAGCAGGAAAGCCTGCAGCCCCCAGGTGTGTGGGGCTACGCAAGCGGTTCCCAAAGAGCTTTAGAACCAGGCATAGTTTTCCCTGCTGGCTCTTTGGGCGTGGGACGAATCTCCAGACATATGGCCATTTTTGTGCCTGGCGCGGCGCCAATTGGGAAAGGGTGGTTTTGAGGCTGAAGGCAGCAGGAAAGCCTGCAGCCCCCAGGTGTGTGGGGCCACGCAAGCGGTTCCCAAAGAGCTTTAGAACAAGGCATAGTTTTCCCTGCTGGCTCTTTGGGCATGGGACCAGTCTCCAGACATATGGCCATTTTTGGGCCTGGCGCGGCGCCAAGTGGGAAAGGGTGGTTTTGAGGCTGAAGGCAGCAGGAAAGCTTGCAGCCCCCAGGTGTGTGGGGCTATGCAAGCCGTTCCCAAAGAGCTTTAGAACAAGGCATAGTTTTCCCTGCTGGCTCTTTGGGAAAGGGACCAGTCTCCAGACATATGGCCGTTTCTGGGCCTGGCGTGACACCAAGTGGGAAAGGGTGGTTTTGAGGCTGAAGGCAGCAGGAAAGCCTGCAGCCCCCAGGTCTGTGAGGCTACGCAAGCGGTTCCCAAAGAGCTTTAGAACAAGGCATAGTTTTCCCTGCTGGCTCTTTCGGCGTGGGACCAATCTCCAGACATATGGCCATTTTTGTGCCTGGCGTGACGCCAAGTGGGAAAGGGTGCCTTTGAGGCTGAAGGCAGCAGGAAAGGCTGCAGCCCCCAGGTCTGTGGTGCTACGCAAGCGGTTCCCAAAGAGCTTTAGAACAAGGCATAGTTTTCCCTGCTGGCTCTTTGGGAAAGGGACCAGTCTCCAGAAATATAGCCATTTTTGTGCCTGGCGCGACGCCAAGTGGGAAAGGGTGGTTTTGAGGCTGAAGGCAGCAGGGAAGCCTGCAGCCCCCAGGTGTGTGCGGCTACGCAAGCGGTTCCCAAAGAGCTTTAGAACAAGGCATAGTTTTCCCTGCTGGCTCTTTGGGCGTGGGACCAATCTCCAGACATATGGCCGTTTCTGGGCCTGGCGCGGCGCCAAGTGGGAAAGCGTGATTTTGAGGCTGAAGGCATCAGGAAACCTGCAGCCCCCAGGTGTGTGGGGCTACGCAAGCGGTTCCCAAAGAGCTTTAGAACAAGGCATAGTTTTCCCTGCTGGCTCTTTGGGAAAGGGACCAATCTCCACACATATGGCCATTTTTGGGCCTGGCGTGACGCCAATTGGGAAAGGGTGGTTTTGAGGCTGAAGGCAGCAGGAAAGTCTGCAGCCCGCTGGTCTGTGGGGCCACGCAAACGGTTCCCAAAGAGCTTTAGAACAAGGCATAGTTTTCCCTGCTGGCTCTTTCGGCGTGGGACCAACCTCCAGACATATGGCCGTTTTTGTGCCTGGCGCGGGGCCACGTGGGAAATGGAGGTTTTGAGGCTGAAGGCAGCAGGAAAGCCTGCAGCCCCCAGGTGTGTGGGGCTATGCAAGCGGTTCCCAAAGAGCTTTAGAACAAGGCATAGTTTTCCCTGCTGGCTCTTTGGGTGTGGGACCAGTCTCCTGACATATGGCCATTTTTGTGCCTGGTGCGGCGCCAAGTGGGAAAGGGTGGTTTTGAGGCTGAAGGCAGCAGGAAAGCCTGCAGCCCCCAGGTGTGTGGGGCTACGCAAGCGGTTCCCAAAGAGCTTTAGAACAAGGCATAGTTTTCCCTGCTGGCTCTTGGGCGTGGGACCAGTCTCCAGACATATGGCCATTTTTGGGCCTGGCATGACGCCATGTGGGAAAGGGTGGTTTTGAGGCTGAAGGCAGCAGGAAAGTCTGCAGCCCCCAGGTCTGTGGGGCCACGCAAGCGGTTCCCAAAGAGCTTTAGAACAAGGCATAGTTTTCCCTGCTGGCTCTTTGGGAAAGGGACCAGTCTCCAGAAATATAGCCATTTTTGTGCCTGGCGCGACGCCAAGTGGGAAAGGGTGGTTTTGAGGCTGAAGGCAGCAGGAAAGCCTGCAGCCCCCAGGTGTGTGGGGCCACGCAAGCGGTTCCCAAAGAGCTTTAGAAAAAGGCATAGTTTTCCCTGCTGGCTCTTTGGGCGTGGGACCAATCTCCAGACATATGGCCGTTTCTGGGCCTGGCGCGGCTCCAAGTGGGAAAGGGTGGTTTTGAGGCTGAAGGCATCAGGAAACCTGCAGCCCCCAGGTGTGTGGGGCTACGCAAGCGGTTCCCAAAGAGCTTTAGAACAAGGCATAGTTTTCCCTGCTGGCTCTTTGGGCGTGGGACCAATCTCCAGACATATGGCCATTTTTGTGCCTGGCGTGACGCCAATTGGGAAAGGGTGGTTTTGAGGCTGAAGGCAGCAGGAAAGTCTGCAGCCCCCAGGTGTGTGGGGCCACGCAAGCGGTTCCCAAAGAGCTTTAGAACAAGGCTACGTTTTCCCTGCTGGCTCTTTGGGCGTGGGACCAGTCTCCAGATATATGGCCATTTTTGGGCCTGGCGTGACGCCATATGGGAAAGGGTGGTTTTGAGGCTGAAGGCAGCAGGAAAGCCTGCAGCCCCCAGGTGTGTGGGGCTACGCAAGCGGTTCCCAAAGAGCTTTAGAACAAGGCATAGTTTTCCCTGCTGGCTCTTTGGGCGTGGGACCTGTCTCCAGACTTATGGCCATTTTTGGGCCTGGCGCGGCGCCAAGTGGGAAAGGGTGGTTTTGAGGCTGAAGGCAGCAGGAGAACTTGCAGCCCCCAGGTGTGTGGGGCTACGCAAGCGGTTCCCAAAGAGCTTTAGAACAAGGCATAGTTTTCCCTGCTGGCTCTTTGGGCGTGGGACCAATCTCCAGACATATGGCCATTTTTGGGCCTGGCGCGGCACCAAGTGGGAAAGGGTGCCTCTGAGGCTGAAGGCAGCAGGAAAGCCTGCAGCCACCAGGTGTGTGGGGCTACGCAAGCCATTCCCAAAGAGCTTTAGAACAAGGCATAGTTTTCCCTGCTGGCTCTTTGGGCGTGGGACCAATCTCCAGACATATGACCATTTTTGTGCCTGGCACGACGCCATGTGGGAAAGGGTGGTTTTGAGGCTGAAGGCAGCAGGAAAGTCTGCAGCCCGCAGGTGTGTGGGGCCACGCAAGCGGTTCCCAAAGAGCTTTAGAACAAGGCATTGTTTTCCCTGCTGGCTCTTTCGGCGTGGGACCAGTCTCCAGAAATATGGCCATTTTTGTGCCTGGCGCGACGCCAAGTGGGAAAGGGTGGTTTTGAGGCTGAAGGCAGCAGGAAAGCCTGCAGCCCCCAGGTGTGTGGGGCCACACAAGCGGTTCCCAAAGAGCTTTAGAACAAGGCATTGTTTTCCCTGCTGGCTCTTTGGGCGTGGGACCAATCTCCAGCCATATGGCCATTTTTGTGCCTGGCGCGGCGCCAAGTGGGAAAGGGTGGTTTTGAGGCTGAAGGCAGCAGGAAAGCCTGCACCCCCCAGGTCTGTGGGGCCACGCAAGCGGTTCCCAAAGAGCTTTAGAACAAGGCATAGTTTTCCCTGCTGGCTCTTTGGGCGTGGGACCAGTCTCCAGACATATGGCCATTTTTGTGCCTGGCGCGGCGCCAAGTGGGAAAGGGTGGTTTTCAGGCTGAAGGCAGCAGGAAAGCCTGCAGCCCCAAGGTCTGTGGGGCTACGCAAGCCGTTCCCAAAGAGCTTTAGAACAAGGCATAGTTTTCCCTGCTGGCTCTTTGGGCGTGGGACCAATCTCCAGACATATGGCCATTTTTGGGCCTGGCGCGGCACCAAGTGGGAAAGGGTGCCTCTGAGGCTGAAGGCAGCAGGAAAGCCTGCAGCCCCCAGGTGTGTGGGGCTACGCAAGCGGTTCCCAAAGAGCTTTAGAACAAGGCATAGTTTTCCCTGCTGGCTCTTTGGGCGTGGGACCAGTCTCCAGACATATGGCCATTTTTGGGCCTGGCGCGACGCCAAGTGGGAAAGGGTGGTTTTGAGGCTGAAGGCAGCAGGAAAGTCTGCAGCCCGCAGGTCTGTGGGGCCACACAAGCGGTTCCCAAAGAGCTTTAGAACAAGGCATAGTTTTCCCTGCTGGCTCTTTGGGCGTGGGACCAGTCTCCAGACATATGGCCATTTTTGGGCCTCGCGCGACGCCAAGTGGGAAAGGGTGGTTTTGAGGCTGAAGGCAGCAGGAAAGCCTGCATCCCACAGGTGTGTGGGGCTACGCAAGCGGTTCCCAAAGAGCTTTAGAACAAGGCATAGTTTTCCCTGCTGGCTCTTTGGGCGTGGGACCAATCTCCAGCCATATGGCCATTTTTGTGCCTGGCGCGGCGCCAAGTGGGAAAGGGTGGTTTTGAGGCTGAAGGCAGCAGGAAAGCCTGCAGCCCCCAGGTGTGTGGGGCTACGCAAGCGGTTCCCAAAGAGCTTTAGAACAAGGCATAGTTTTCCCTGCTGGCTCTTTGGGCGTGGGACCAATCTCCAGACATATGGCCATTTTTGGGCCTGGCGCGGCGCCAAGTGGGAAAGGGTGGTTTTGAGGCTGAAGGCAGCAGGAAAGCCTGCAGCCCCAAGGTCTGTGGGGCTACGCAAGCCGTTCCCAAAGAGCTTTAGAACAAGGCATAGTTTCCCTGCTGGCTCTTTGGGCGTGGGACCAGTCTCCAGACATATGGCCATTTTTGGGCCTGGCATGACGCCAAGTGGGAAAGGGTGGTTTTGAGGCTGAAGGCAGCAGGAAAGCTTGCAGCCCCCAGGGGTGTGGGGCTATGCAAGCCGTTCCCAAAGAGCTTTAGAACAAGGCATAGTTTTCCCTGCTGGCTCTTTGGGCGTGGGACCAGTCTCCAGACATATGGCCATTTTTGGGCCTGGCGTGACGCCATGTCGGAAAGGGTGGTTTTGAGGCTGAAGGCAGCAGGAAAGCCTGCAGCCCCCAGGTGTGTGGGGCTACGCAAGCGGTTCCCAAAGAGCTTTAGAACAAGGCATAGTTTTCCCTGCTGGCTCTTTGGCGTGGGACCAATCTCCAGCCATATGACCACTTTTGGGCCTGGCGCGGCGCCAAGTGGGAAAGGGTAGTTTTGAGGCTGAAGGCAGCAGGAAAGCCTGCAGCCCCCAGGTGTGTGGGGCCACGCAAGCGGTTCCCAAAGAGCTTTAGAACAAGGCATAGTTTTCCCTGCTGGCTCTTTGGGCGTGGGACCAATCTCCAGACATATGGCCATTTTTGTGCCTGGCGTGACGCCGTGTGGGAAAGGGTGGTTTTGAGGCTGAAGGCAGCAGGAAAGCTTGCAGCCCGCAGGTGTGTGGGGCTATGCAAGCCGTTCCCAAAGAGCTTTAGAACAAGGCATATTTTTCCCTGCTGGCTCTTTGGGCGTGGGACCAGTCTCCAGACATATGGCCATTTTTTGGCGTGGCGTGACGCCATGTCGGAAAGGGTGGTTTTCAGGCTGAAGGCAGGAGGAAAGCCTGCAGCCCGCAGGTGTGTGGGGCTACGCAAGCGGTTCCCAAAGAGCTTTAGAACAAGGCATAGTTTTCCCTGCTGGCTCTTTGGCGTGGGACCAATCTCCAGCCATATGACCATTTTTGTGCCTGGCGTGACGCCATGTGGGAAAGGGTAGTTTTGAGGCTGAAGGCAGCAGGAAAGTCTGCAGCCCGCAGGCCTGTGGGGCCACGCAAGCGGTTCCCAAAGAGCTTTAGAACAAGGCATAGTTTTCCCTGCTGGCTCTTTGGGAAAGGGACCAGTCTCCAGAAATATAGCCATTTTTGTGCCTGGCACGACGCCAAGGGGGAAAGGGTGGTTTTGAGGCTGAAGGCAGCAGGAAAGCCTGCAGCCCCCAGGTCTGTGGGGCCACGCAAGCGGTTCCCAAAGAGCTTTAGAACAAGGCATAGTTTTCCCTGCTGGCTCTTTGGGCGTGGGACCAATCTCCAGACATATGGCCTTTTTTGTGCCTGGCGCGGCGCCAAGTGGGAAAGGGTGGTTTTCAGGCTGAAGGCAGCAGGAAAGCCTGCAGCCCCCAGGTCTGTGGGGCCACGCAAGCGGTTCCCAAAGAGCTTTAGAATAAGGCATCGTTTTCCCTGCTGGCTCTTTGGGCGTGGGACCAATCTCCAGACATATGGCCATTTTTGTGCCTGGCGCTGGGCTAAGTGGGAAAGGGTGGTTTTGAGGCTGAAGGCAGCAGGAAAGCCTGCAGCCCCCAGGTGTGTGGGGCTACGCAAGCGGTTCCCAAAGAGCTTTAGAACCAGGCATAGTTTTCCCTGCTGGCTCTTTGGGCGTGGGACGAATCTCCAGACATATGGCCATTTTTGTGCCTGGCGCGGCGCCAATTGGGAAAGGGTGGTTTTGAGGCTGAAGGCAGCAGGAAAGCCTGCAGCCCCCAGGTGTGTGGGGCCACGCAAGCGGTTCCCAAAGAGCTTTAGAACAAGGCATAGTTTTCCCTGCTGGCTCTTTGGGCATGGGACCAGTCTCCAGACATATGGCCATTTTTGGGCCTGGCGCGGCGCCAAGTGGGAAAGGGTGGTTTTGAGGCTGAAGGCAGCAGGAAAGCTTGCAGCCCCCAGGTGTGTGGGGCTATGCAAGCCGTTCCCAAAGAGCTTTAGAACAAGGCATAGTTTTCCCTGCTGGCTCTTTGGGAAAGGGACCAGTCTCCAGACATATGGCCGTTTCTGGGCCTGGCGTGACACCAAGTGGGAAAGGGTGGTTTTGAGGCTGAAGGCAGCAGGAAAGCCTGCAGCCCCCAGGTCTGTGAGGCTACGCAAGCGGTTCCCAAAGAGCTTTAGAACAAGGCATAGTTTTCCCTGCTGGCTCTTTCGGCGTGGGACCAATCTCCAGACATATGGCCATTTTTGTGCCTGGCGTGACGCCAAGTGGGAAAGGGTGCCTTTGAGGCTGAAGGCAGCAGGAAAGGCTGCAGCCCCCAGGTCTGTGGTGCTACGCAAGCGGTTCCCAAAGAGCTTTAGAACAAGGCATAGTTTTCCCTGCTGGCTCTTTGGGAAAGGGACCAGTCTCCAGAAATATAGCCATTTTTGTGCCTGGCGCGACGCCAAGTGGGAAAGGGTGGTTTTGAGGCTGAAGGCAGCAGGGAAGCCTGCAGCCCCCAGGTGTGTGCGGCTACGCAAGCGGTTCCCAAAGAGCTTTAGAACAAGGCATAGTTTTCCCTGCTGGCTCTTTGGGCGTGGGACCAATCTCCAGACATATGGCCGTTTCTGGGCCTGGCGCGGCGCCAAGTGGGAAAGCGTGATTTTGAGGCTGAAGGCATCAGGAAACCTGCAGCCCCCAGGTGTGTGGGGCTACGCAAGCGGTTCCCAAAGAGCTTTAGAACAAGGCATAGTTTTCCCTGCTGGCTCTTTGGGAAAGGGACCAATCTCCACACATATGGCCATTTTTGGGCCTGGCGTGACGCCAATTGGGAAAGGGTGGTTTTGAGGCTGAAGGCAGCAGGAAAGTCTGCAGCCCGCTGGTCTGTGGGGCCACGCAAACGGTTCCCAAAGAGCTTTAGAACAAGGCATAGTTTTCCCTGCTGGCTCTTTCGGCGTGGGACCAACCTCCAGACATATGGCCGTTTTTGTGCCTGGCGCGGGGCCACGTGGGAAATGGAGGTTTTGAGGCTGAAGGCAGCAGGAAAGCCTGCAGCCCCCAGGTGTGTGGGGCTATGCAAGCGGTTCCCAAAGAGCTTTAGAACAAGGCATAGTTTTCCCTGCTGGCTCTTTGGGTGTGGGACCAGTCTCCTGACATATGGCCATTTTTGTGCCTGGTGCGGCGCCAAGTGGGAAAGGGTGGTTTTGAGGCTGAAGGCAGCAGGAAAGCCTGCAGCCCCCAGGTGTGTGGGGCTACGCAAGCGGTTCCCAAAGAGCTTTAGAACAAGGCATAGTTTTCCCTGCTGGCTCTTGGGCGTGGGACCAGTCTCCAGACATATGGCCATTTTTGGGCCTGGCATGACGCCATGTGGGAAAGGGTGGTTTTGAGGCTGAAGGCAGCAGGAAAGTCTGCAGCCCCCAGGTCTGTGGGGCCACGCAAGCGGTTCCCAAAGAGCTTTAGAACAAGGCATAGTTTTCCCTGCTGGCTCTTTGGGAAAGGGACCAGTCTCCAGAAATATAGCCATTTTTGTGCCTGGCGCGACGCCAAGTGGGAAAGGGTGGTTTTGAGGCTGAAGGCAGCAGGAAAGCCTGCAGCCCCCAGGTGTGTGGGGCCACGCAAGCGGTTCCCAAAGAGCTTTAGAAAAAGGCATAGTTTTCCCTGCTGGCTCTTTGGGCGTGGGACCAATCTCCAGACATATGGCCGTTTCTGGGCCTGGCGCGGCTCCAAGTGGGAAAGGGTGGTTTTGAGGCTGAAGGCATCAGGAAACCTGCAGCCCCCAGGTGTGTGGGGCTACGCAAGCGGTTCCCAAAGAGCTTTAGAACAAGGCATAGTTTTCCCTGCTGGCTCTTTGGGCGTGGGACCAATCTCCAGACATATGGCCATTTTTGTGCCTGGCGTGACGCCAATTGGGAAAGGGTGGTTTTGAGGCTGAAGGCAGCAGGAAAGTCTGCAGCCCGCAGGTCTGTGGGGCCACGCAAGCGGTTCCCAAAGAGCTTTAGAACAAGGCATAGTTTTCCCTGCTGGCTCTTTCGGCGTGGGACCAACCTCCAGACTTATGGCCGTTTTTGTGCCTGGCGCGGGGCCACGTGGGAAAGGGTGGTTTTGAGGCTGAAGGCAGCAGGAAAGCCTGCAGCCCCCAGGTCTGTGGGGCTACGCAAGCGGTTCCCAAAGAGCTTTAGAACCAGGCATAATTTTCCCTGCTGGCTCTTTGGGCGTGGGACCAATCTCCAGACATATGGCCATTTTTGTGCATGGCGCGGCGCCGTGTGGGAAAGGGTGGTTTTGAGGCTGAAGAGAGCAGGAAAGCCTGCAGCCCCCAGGTCTGTGGGGCCACGGAAGCGGTTCCCAAAGAGCTTTAGAACAAGGCATAATTTTCCCTGCTGGCTCTTTGGGCGTGGAACCAATCTCCAGACATATGGCCATTCTTGGGCCTGGCGCGGCGCCAAGTGGGAAAGGGTGGTGTTGAGGCTGAAGTCAGCAGGAAAGCCTGCAGCCCCCAGGTGTGTGGGGCTACGCAAGCAGTTCCCAAAGAGCTTTAGAACAAGGCATAGTTTTCCCTGCTGGCTCTTTGAGAAAGGGACCAGTCTCCAGACATATGGCCATTTTTGTGCCTGGCGCGGTGCCAAGTGGGAAAGGGTGGTTTTGAGGCTGAAGGCAGCAGGAAAGCCTGCAGCCCCCAGGTGTGTGGGGCTACGGAAGCGGTTCCCAAAGAGCTTTAGAACAAGGCATAGTTTTCCCTGCTGGCTCTTGAGCGTGGGACCAGTCTCCAGACATATGGCCATTTTTGGGCCTGGCGTGACGGCATGTGGGAAAGGGTGGTGTGAGGCTGAAGGCAGCAGGAAAGCCTGCAGCCCCCAGGTCTGTGGGGCTACGCAAGCGGTTCCCAAAGAGCTTTAGTACAAGGCATAGTTTTCCCTGCTGGCTCTTTGGGCGTGGGACCAATCTCCAGACATATGGCCATTTTTATGCCTGGCGCGACGCCAAGTGGGAAAGGGTGGTTTTGAGGCTGAAGGCAGCAGGAAAGCCTGCAGCCCCCAGGTCTGCGGGGCCACGCAAGCGGTTCCCAAAGAGCTTTAGAACAAGGCAACGTTTTCCCTGCTGGCTCTTTGGGCGTGGGACCAGTCTCCAGATATATGGCCATTTTTGGGCCTGGCGTGACGCCATGTGGGAAAGGGTGGTTTTGAGGCTGAAGGGAGCAGGAAAGCCTGCATCCCCCAGGTGTGTGGGGCTAGGCAAGCGGTTCCCAAAGAGCTTTAGAACAAGGCATAGTTTTCCCTGCTGTCTCTTTGGGCGTGGGACCAATCTCCAGCCATATGGCCATTTTTGTGCCTGGCGCGGCGCCAAGTGGGAAAGGGTGGTTTTGAGGCTGAAGGCAGCAGGAAAGCCTGCAGCCCCCAGGTGTGTGGGGCCACGCAAGCGGTTCCCAAAGAGCTTTAGAACAAGGCATAGTTTTCCCTGCTGGCTCTTTCGGCGTGGGACCAATCTCCAGACATATGGCCATTTTTGTGCCTGGCGTGACGCCAAGTGGGAAAGGGTGGTTTTGAGGCGGAAGGCAGCAGGAAAGTCTGCAGTCCCCAGGTGTGTGGGGCTACGCAAGCGGTTCCCAAAGAGCTTTAGAACAAGGCATAGTTTTCCCTGCTGGCTCTTTGGGAAAGGGACCAGTCTCCAGAAATATAGCCATTTTTGTGCCTGGCGCGAGGCCAAGTGGGAAAGGGTGGTTTTGAGGCTGAAGGCAGCAGGAAAGCCTGCAGGCCCCAGGTGTGTGGGGCCACGCAAGCGGTTCCCAAAGAGCTTTAGAACAAGGCATAGTTTTCCCTGCTGGCTCTTTGGGCGTGGGACCAATCTCCAGACATATGGCCATTTTTGTGCCTGGCGCGGCGCCAAGTGGGAAAGGGTGGTTTTGATTCTGAAGGCAGCAGGAAAGCCTGCAGCCCCCAGGTGTGTGGGGCTACGCAAGTGGTTCCCAAAGAGCTTTAGAACCAGGCATAGTTTTCCCTGCTGGCTCTTTGGGCGTGGGACCAACCTCCAGACATATGGCCATTTTTGTGCCTGGCGTGACGCCATGTCGGAAAGGGTGGTTTTGAGGCTGAAGGCAGGAGGAAAGCCTGCAGCCCCCAGGTGTGTGGGGCTACGCAAGCGGTTCCCAAAGAGCTTTACAACAAGGCATAGTTTTCCCTGCTGGCTCTTTGGCGTGGGACCAATCTCCAGCCATATGACCATTTTTGTGCCTGGCGTGACGCCATGTGGGAAAGGGTAGTTTTGAGGCTGAAGGCAGCAGGAAAGTCTGCAGCCCCCAGGTGTGTGGGGCTACGCAAGCGGTTCCCAAAGAGCTTTAGAACAAGGCATAGTTTTCCCTGCTGGCTCTTTGGGCGTGTGACCAGTCTCCAGAAATATAGCCATTTTTGTGCCTGGCGCGATGCGAAGTGGGAAAGGGTGGTTTTGAGGCTGAAGGCAGCAGGAAAGCCTGCAGCCCCCAGGTGTGTGGGGCCACGCAAGCGGTTCCCAAAGAGCTTTAGAACAAGGCATAGTTTTCCCTGCTGGCTCTTTGGGCGTGGGACCAATCTCCAGACATATGGCCTTTTCTGGACCTGGGTCGGCGCCAAGTGGGAAAGGGTGGTTTTGAGGCTGAAGGCAGCAGGAAAGCCTGCAGCCCCCAGGTCTGTGGGGCTACGCAAGCGGAACAAGGCATAGTTTTCCCTGCTGGCTCTTTCGTCGTGGGACCAATCTCCAGACATATGGCCATTTTTGGGCCTGGCGCGGCGCCAAGTGGGACAGGGTGGTTTTGAGGCTGAAGGCAGCAGGAAAGCCTGCAGCCCCCAGGTCTGCGGGGCCACGCAAGCGGTTCCCAAAGAGATTTAGAATAAGGCATCGTTTTCCCTGCTGGCTCTTTGGGCGTGGGACCAATCTCCAGACATATGGCCATTTTTGTGCATGGCGCGATGCCAAGTGGGAAAGGGTGGTTTTGAGGCTGAAGGCAGCAGAAAAGCCTGCAGCCCCCAAGTCTGTGGGGCTACGCAAGCGGTTCCCAAAGAGCTTTAGAACAAGGCATAGTTTTCCCTCCTGGCTCTTTGGGCGTGGGACCAATCTCCACACATATGGCCATTTTTGGGCCTGGCGTGACGCCAAGTGGGAAAGGGTGGTTTTGAGGCTGAAGGCAGCAGGAAAGCCTGCAGCCCCCAGGTGTGTGGGGCCACGCAAGCGGTTCCCAAAGAGCTTTAGAACAAGGCATAGTTTTCCCTGCTGGCTCTTTGGGCGTGGGACCAATCTCTAGACATATGGCCATTTTTGTGCCTGGCTCAGCGCCATGTGGGAAAGGGTGGTTTTGAGGCTGAAGGCAGCAGGAAAGCCTGCAGGCCCCAGGTGTGTGGGGCCACGCAAGCGGTTCCCAAAGAGCTTTAGAACAAGGCATAGTTTTCCCTGCTGGCTCTTTGGGCGTGGGACCAGTCTCCAGACATATGGCCATTTTTGTGCCTGGCGTGACGCCATGTGGGAAAGGGTGGTTTTGAGGCTGAAGGCAGCAGGAAAGCCTGCAGCCCCCAGGTGTGTGGGGCTACGCAAGCGGTTCCCAAAGAGCTTTACAACAAGGCATAGTTTTCCCTGCTGGCTCTTTGTGCGTGGGACCAATCTCCACACATATGGCCATTTTTGTGCCTGGCGTGACGCCATGTGGGAAAGGGTGGTTTTGAGGCTGAAGGTAGCAGGAAAGCCTGCAGCCCGCAGGTCTGTGGGGCTACGAAAGCGGTTCCCAAAGAGCTTTAGAACAAGGCATATTTTTCCCTGCTGGCTCTTTGGGCGTGGGACCAATCTCCAGACATATGGCCATTTTTGGGCCTGGCGTAACACCATGTGGGAAAGGGTGGTTTTGAGGCTGAAGGCAGCAGGAAAGCCTGCAGCACCCTGGTGTGTGGGGCCACGCAAGCGGTTCCCAAAGAGCTTTAGAACAAGGCATAGTTTTCCCTGCTGGCTCTTTGGGAAAGGGACCAGTCTCCAGACATAGGGCCATTTTTGTGCCTGGCGCGGCGCCAAGTGGGAAAGGGTGGTTTTGAGGCTGAAGGCAGCAGGAAAGCCTGCAGCCCCCAGGTGTGTGGGGCTACGCAAGCGGTTCCCAAAGAGCTTTAGAACAAGGCATAGTTTTCCCTGCTGGCTCTTTGGGCGTGGGACCAGTCTCCAGACATATGGCCATATTTGTGCCTGGCGTGACGACATGTGGGAAAGGGTGGTTTTGAGGCTGAAGGCAGCAGGAAAGCCTGCAGCCCCCAGGTGTGTGGGGCTACGCAAGCGGTTCCCAAAGAGCTTTAGAACAAGGCATAGTTTTCCCTGCTGGCTCTTTGGGCGTGAGACCAGTCTCCAGACATATGGCCATTTTTGTGCCTGGCGCAGCGCCAAGTGGGAAAGGGTGGTTTTGAGGCTGAAGGCAGCAGGAAAGCCTGCAGCCCCCAGGTGTGTGGGGCTACGCAAGCCATTCCCAAAGAGCTTTACAACAAGGCATAGTTTTCCCTGCTGGCTCTTTGGGCGTGGGAGCAATCTCTAGACATATGGCCATTTTTGTGCCTGGCGCAGCGCCATGTGGGAAAGGGTGGTTTTGAGGCTGAAGGCAGCAGGAAAGCCTGCAGCCCCCAGGTGTGTGGGGCTACGCAAGCGGTTCCCAAAGAGCTTTAGAACAAGGCATAGTTTTCCCTGCTGGCTCTTTGGGCGTGGGACCAATCTCCAGACATATGGCCGTTTTTGTGCCTGGCGTGACGCCATGTGGGAAAGGGTGGTTTTGAGGCTGAAGGCAGCAGGAAAGCCTGCAGCCCCCAGGTCTGTGGGGCTACGCAAGCGGTTCCCAAAGAGCTTTAGAACAAGGCATAGTTTTCCCTGCTGGCTCTTTGGGCGTGGGACCAATCTCCAGACATATGGCCGTTTTTGTGCCTGGCGTGACGCCATGTGGGAAAGGGTGGTTTTGAGGCTGAAGGCAGCAGGAAAGCCTGCAGCCCCCAGGTGTGTGGGGCTACGCAAGCGGTTCTCAAAGAGCTTTAGAACAAGGCATAGTTTTCCCTGCTGGCTCTTTGGGCGTGGGACCAGTCTCCAGACATATGGCCATTTTTGGGCCTGGCGCGTCTCCAAGTGGGAAAGGGTGGTTTTGAGGCTGAAGGCAGCAGGAAAGCCTGCAGCCCCCAGGTGTGTGGGGCTACGCAAGCGGTTCCCAAAGAGCTTTAGAACAAGGCATAGTTTTCCCTCCTGGCTCTTTGGGCGTGGGACCAGTCTCCAGACATATGGCCATTTTTGTGCCTGGCGCGGCGCCAAGTGGGAAAGGGTGCTTTTGAGGCTGAAGAGAGCAGGAAAGACTGCAGCCCCCAGGTGTGTGGGGCTACGCAAGCCGTTCCCAAAGAGCTTTAGAATAAGGCATAGTTTTCCCTGCTGGCTGTTTTGGCGTGGGACCAATCTCCAGACATATGGCCATTTTTGTGCCTGGCGCGGCGCCAAGTGGGAAAGGGTGCTTTTGAGGCTGAAGAGAGTAGGAAAGACTGCAGCCCCCAGGTGTGTGGGGCTACGCAAACGGTTCCCAAAGAGCTTTAGAATAAGGCATAGTTTTCCCTGCTGGCTGTTTTGGCGTGGGACCAATCTCCAGACATATGGCCATTTTTGGGCCTGGCGCGGCGCCAAGTGGGAAAGGGTGGTTTTGAGGCTGAAGGCAGCAGGAAAGCCTGCAGCCCCCAGGTCTGTGGGGCCACGCAAGCGGTTCCCAAAGAGCTTTAGAACAAGGCATAGTTTTCCCTGCTGGCTCTTTGGGCGTGGGACCAATCTCCAGACATATGGCCATTTTTGCGCCTGGAGCGACGCCAAGTGGGAAAGGGTGGTTTTGAGGCTGAAGGCAGCAGGAAAGCCTGCAGCCCCCAGGTGTGTGGGGCTACGCAAGCGGTTCCCAAAGAGCTTTAGAACAAGGCATAGTTTTCCCTGCTGGCTCTTTGGGCGTGGGAGCAGTCTCCAGACATATGGCCATTTTTGGGCCTGGCGCTGTGCCAAGTGGGAAAGGGTGGTTTTGAGGCTGAAGGCAGCAGGAAAGCCTGCAGCCCCCAGGTGTGTGGGGCTACGCAAGCGGTTCCCAAAGAGCTTTAGAACAAGGCATAGTTTTCCCTGCTGGCTCTTTGGGCGTGGGACCAATCTCCAGACATATGGCCATTTTTGTGCCTGGCGCGGCGCCAAGTGGGAAAGGGTGGTTTTGAGGCTGAAGGCAGCAGGAAAGCCTGCAGCCCCCAGGTGTGTGGGGCCACGCAAGCGGTTCCCAAAGAGCTTTAGAACAAGGCATAGTTTTCCCTGCTGGCTCTCTGGGCGTGGGACCAGTCTCCAGACATATGGCCATTTTTGTGCCTGGCGCGGCGCCAAGTGGGAAAGGGTGGTTTTGAGACGGAAGAGAGCAGGAATGCCTGCAGCCCCCAGTTTATGTGGGGCTACGCAAGCCGTTCCCAAAGAGCTTTAGAACAAGGCATAGTTTTCCCTGCTGGCTCTTTGGGCGTGGGACCAGTCTCCAGAAATATAGCCATTTTTGTGCCTGGCGCGACGCCAAGAGGGAAAGGGTGGTTTTGAGGCTGAAGGCAGCAGGAAAGCCTGCAGCCCCCAGGTCTGTGGGGCCACGCAAGCGGTTTCCAAAGAGCTTTAGAACAAGGCATAGTTTTCCCTGCTGGCTCTTTGGGCGTGGGACCAATCTCCAGACATATGGCCATTTTTGTGCCTGGCGCGGCGCCAAGTCGGAAAGGGAGGTTTTGAGGCTGAAGGCAGCAGGAAAGCCTGCAGCCCCCAGGTGTGTGGGGCCACGCAAGCGGTTCCCAAACAGCTTTAGAACAAGGCATCGTTTTCCCTGCTGGCTCTTTGGGCGTGGAACCAAGCTCCAGACATATGGGCATTTTTGTGCCTGGCGTGTCGCCAAGTGGGAAAGGGTGCCTCTGAGGCTGAAGAGAGCAGGAAAGCCGCAGCCCCCAGGTGTGTGGGGCTACGCAAGCGGTTCCCAAAGAGCTTTAGAACAAGGCATAGTTTTCCCTGCCGGCTCTTTGGGCGTGGGACCAGTCTCCAGACATATGGCCATTTTTGGGCCTGGCGCGGCACCAAGTGGGAAAGGGTGGTTTTGAGGCTGAAGGCAGCAGGAAAGCCTGCAGCCCCCAGGTCTGTTGGGCTACGCAAGCCGTTCCCTAAGAGCTTTAGAACAAGGCATAGTTTTCCCTGCTGGCTCTTTGGGCGTGGGACCAGTCTCCAGACATATGGCCATTTTTGTGCCTGGCGCGGGGCCACGTGGGAAATGGAGGTTTTGAGGCTGAAGGCAGCAGGAAAGCCTGCGGCCCCCAGGTGTGTGGGGCTACGCAAGCCGTTCCCAAAGAGCTTTACAACAAGGCATAGTTTTCCCTGCTGGCTCTTTGGGCGTGGGACCAGTCTCCAGACATATGGCCATTTTTGTGCCTGGCGCGGGGCCAAGTGGGAAAGGGTGGTTTTGAGGCTGAAGGCAGCAGGAAAGCCTGCAGCCCCCAGGTCTGTGGGGCCACGCAAGCGGTTTCCAAAGAGCTTTAGAACAAGGCATAGTTTTCCCTGCTGGCTCTTTGGGCGTGGGACCAATCTCCAGACATATGGCCATTTTTGTGCCTGGCGCGGCGCCAAGTCGGAAAGGGAGGTTTTGAGGCTGAAGGCAGCAGGAAAGCCTGCAGCCCCCAGGTGTGTGGGGCCACGAAAGCGGTTCCCAAACAGCTTTAGAACAAGGCATCGTTTTCCCTGCTGGCTCTTTGGGCGTGGAACCAAGCTCCAGACATATGGGCATTTTTGTGCCTGGCGTGTCGCCAAGTGGGAAAGGGTGCCTCTGAGGCTGAAGAGAGCAGGAAAGCCGCAGCCCCCAGGTGTGTGGGGCTACGCAAGCGGTTCCCAAAGAGCTTTAGAACAAGGCATAGTTTTCCCTGCCGGCTCTTTGGGCGTGGGACCAGTCTCCAGACATATGGCCATTTTTGGGCCTGGCGCGGCACCAAGTGGGAAAGGGTGGTTTTGAGGCTGAAGGCAGCAGGAAAGCCTGCAGCCCCCAGGTCTGTTGGGCTACGCAAGCCGTTCCCTAAGAGCTTTAGAACAAGGCATAGTTTTCCCTGCTGGCTCTTTGGGCGTGGGACCAGTCTCCAGACATATGGCCATTTTTGTGCCTGGCGCGGGGCCACGTGGGAAATGGAGGTTTTGAGGCTGAAGGCAGCAGGAAAGCCTGCAGCCCCCAGGTGTGTGGGGCTACGCAAGCCGTTCCCAAAGAGCTTTACAACAAGGCATAGTTTTCCCTGCTGGCTCTTTGGGCGTGGGACCAGTCTCCAGACATATGGCCATTTTTGTGCCTGGCGCGGGGCCAAGTGGGAAAGGGTGGTTTTGAGGCTGAAGGCAGCAGGAAAGTCTGCAGCCCCCAGGTGTGTGGGGCTACGCAAGCGGTTCCCAAAGAGCTTTAGAACAAGGCATAGTTTTCCCTGCTGGCTCTTTGGGCGTGGGACCAATCTCCAGACATATGGCCATTTTTGTGCCTGGCGCGGCGCCAAGTGGGAAAGGGTGGTTTTGAGGCTGAAGGCAGCAGGAAAGCCTGCAGCCCCCAGGTGTGTGGGGCCACGCAAGCGGTTCCCAAAGAGCTTTAGAACAAGGCATAGTTTTCCCTGCTGGCTCTCTGGGCGTGGGACCAGTCTCCAGACATATGGCCATTTTTGTGCCTGGCGCGGCGCCAAGTGGGAAAGGGTGGTTTTGAGACTGAAGAGAGCAGGAATGCCTGCAGCCCCCAGTTTATGTGGGGCTACGCAAGCCGTTCCCAAAGAGCTTTAGAACAAGGCATAGTTTTCCCTGCTGGCTCTTTGGGCGTGGGACCAGTCTCCAGAAATATAGCCATTTTTGTGCCTGGCGCGACGCCAAGAGGGAAAGGGTGGTTTTGAGGCTGAAGGCAGCAGGAAAGCCTGCAGCCCCCAGGTCTGTGGGGCCACGTAAGCGGTTTTCAAAGAGCTTTAGAACAAGGCATAGTTTTCCCTGCTGGCTCTTTGGGCGTGGGACCAATCTCCAGACATATGGTCATTTTTGGGGCTGGCGCGGCGCCAAGTCGGAAAGGGTGGTTTTGAGGCTGAAGGCAGCAGGAAAGCCTGCAGCCCCCAGGTCTGTGGGGCCACGCAAGCGGTTCCCAAAGAGCTTTAGAACAAGGCATAGTTTTCCCTGCTGGCTCTTTGGGCGTGGAACCAAGCTCCAGACATATGGCCATTTTTGTGCCTGGCGTGTCGCCAAGTGGGAAAGGGTGCCTCTGAGTCTGAAGAGAGCAGGAAAGCCGCAGCCCCCAGGTGTGTGGGGCTACGCAAGCGGTTCCCAAAGAGCTTTAGAACAAGGCATAGTTTTCCCTGCCGGCTCTTTGGGCGTGGGACCAGTCTCCAGACATATGGCCATTTTTGGGCCTGGCGCGGCACCAAGTGGGAAAGGGTGGTTTTGAGGCTGAAGGCAGCAGGAAAGCCTGCAGCCCCCAGGTCTGTAGGGCTACGCAAGCCGTTCCCTAAGAGCTTTAGAACAAGGCATAGTTTTCCCTGCTGGCTCTTTGGGCGTGGGACCAGTCTCCAGACATATGGCCATTTTTGTGCTGGCGCGGGGCCAAGTGGGAAAGGGTGGTTTTGAGGCTGAAGGCAGCAGGAAAGCCTGCAGCCCGCAGGTGTGTGGGGCTACGCAAGCGGTTCCCAAAGAGCTTTAGAACAAGGCATAGTTTTCCCTGCTGGCTCTTTGGGCGTGGGACCAATCTCCAGACATATGGCCATTTTTGGGCCTGGCGCGGCGCCAAGTGGGAAAGGGTGGTTTTGAGGCTGAAGGCAGCAGGAAAGCCTGCAGCCCCCAGGTGTGTGGGGCCACGCAAGCGGTTCCCAAAGAGCTTTAGAACAAGGCATAGTTTTCCCTGCTGGCTCTCTGGGCGTGGGACCAGTCTCCAGACATATGGCCATTTTTGGGCCTGGCGCGGCGCCAAGTGGGAAAGGGTGGTTTTGAGACTGAAGAGAGCAGGAAAGCCTGCAGCCCCCAGGTCTGTAGGGCTACGCAAGCCGTTCCCTAAGAGCTTTAGAACAAGGCATAGTTTTCCCTGCTGGCTCTTTGGGCGTGGGACCAGTCTCCAGACATATGGCCATTTTTGTGCTGGCGCGGGGCCAAGTGGGAAAGGGTGGTTTTGAGGCTGAAGGCAGCAGGAAAGCCTGCAGCCCCCAGGTCTGTGGGGCTACGCAAGCGGTTCCCAAAGAGCTTTAGAACAAGGCATAGTTTTCCCTGCTGGCTCTTTGGGCGTGGGACCAATCTCCAGACATATGGCCATTTTTGTACCTGGCGTGACGCCATGTGGGAAAAGGGTGGTTTTGAGGCTGAAGGCAGCAGGAAAGTCTGCAACCCCCAGGTCTGTGAGGCCACGCAAGCGGTTCCCAAAGAGCTTTAGAACAAGGCATAGTTTTCCCTGCTGGCTCTTTGGGAAAGGGACCAGTCTCCAGAAATATAGCCATTTTTGTGCGTGGCGCGACTCCAAGTGGGAAAGGGTGGTTTTGAGGCTGAAGGCAGCAGGAAAGCCTGCAGCCCCCTGGTCTGTGGGGCTACGCAAGCGGTTCCCAAAGAGCTTTAGAACAAGGCATAGTTTTCCCTGCTGGCTCTTTGGGCGTGGGACCAATCTCCAGACATATGGCCATTTTTGGGCCTGGCGTAAAGCCATGTGGGAAAGGGTGGTTTTGAGGCTGAAGGCAGCAGGAAAGCCTGCAGCACCCTGGTGTGTGGGGCCACTCAAGCGGTTCCCAAAGAGCTTTAGCACAAGGCATAGTTTTCCCTGCTGGCTCTTTGGGAAAGGGACCAGTCTCCAGACATAGGGCCATTTTTGTGCCTGGCGCGGCGCCAAGTGGGAAAGGGTGGTTTTGAGGCTGAAGGCAGCAGGAAAGCCTGCAGCCCCCAGGTGTGTGGTGCTACGCAAGCGGTTCCCAAAGAGCTTTAGAACAAGGCATAGTTTTCTCTGCTGGCTCTTTGGGCGTGGGATCAGTCTCCAGACATCTGGCCATTTTTGTGCCTGGCGTGATGCCATGAGGGAAAGTGTGGTTTTGAGGCTGAAAGCGCGAGAAAAGCCTGCAGCCCCCAGGTGAGTGCGGCTACGCAAGCGGTTCCCAAAGAGCTTTAGAACAAGGCATAGTTTTCCCTGCTGGCTCTGTGGCCGTGGGACCAGTCTCCAGACATATGGCCATTTTTGGGCCTGGCGCGGCGCCAAGTGGGAAAGGGTGGTTTTGAGACTGAAGAGAGCAGGAAAGCCTGCAGCCCCCAGGTCTGTAGGGCTACGCAAGCCGTTCCCTAAGAGCTTTAGAACAAGGCATAGTTTTCCCTGCTGGCTCTTTGGGCGTGGGACCAGTCTCCAGACATATGGCCATTTTTGTGCTGGCGCGGGGCCAAGTGGGAAAGGGTGGTTTTGAGGCTGAAGGCAGCAGGAAAGCCTGCAGCCCCCAGGTCTGTGGGGCTACGCAAGCGGTTCCCAAAGAGCTTTAGAACAAGGCATAGTTTTCCCTGCTGGCTCTTTGGGCGTGGGACCAATCTCCAGACATATGGCCATTTTTGTACCTGGCGTGACGCCATGTGGGAAAAGGGTGGTTTTGAGGCTGAAGGCAGCAGGAAAGTCTGCAACCCCCAGGTCTGTGAGGCCACGCAAGCGGTTCCCAAAGAGCTTTAGAACAAGGCATAGTTTTCCCTGCTGGCTCTTTGGGAAAGGGACCAGTCTCCAGAAATATAGCCATTTTTGTGCGTGGCGCGACTCCAAGTGGGAAAGGGTGGTTTTGAGGCTGAAGGCAGCAGGAAAGCCTGCAGCCCCCTGGTCTGTGGGGCTACGCAAGCGGTTCCCAAAGAGCTTTAGAACAAGGCATAGTTTTCCCTGCTGGCTCTTTGGGCGTGGGACCAATCTCCAGACATATGGCCATTTTTGGGCCTGGCGTAAAGCCATGTGGGAAAGGGTGGTTTTGAGGCTGAAGGCAGCAGGAAAGCCTGCAGCACCCTGGTGTGTGGGGCCACTCAAGCGGTTCCCAAAGAGCTTTAGCACAAGGCATAGTTTTCCCTGCTGGCTCTTTGGGAAAGGGACCAGTCTCCAGACATAGGGCCATTTTTGTGCCTGGCGCGGCGCCAAGTGGGAAAGGGTGGTTTTGAGGCTGAAGGCAGCAGGAAAGCCTGCAGCCCCCAGGTGTGTGGTGCTACGCAAGCGGTTCCCAAAGAGCTTTAGAACAAGGCATAGTTTTCTCTGCTGGCTCTTTGGGCGTGGGATCAGTCTCCAGACATCTGGCCATTTTTGTGCCTGGCGTGATGCCATGAGGGAAAGTGTGGTTTTGAGGCTGAAAGCGCGAGAAAAGCCTGCAGCCCCCAGGTGAGTGCGGCTACGCAAGCGGTTCCCAAAGAGCTTTAGAACAAGGCATAGTTTTCCCTGCTGGCTCTGTGGCCGTGGGACCAGTCTCCAGACATATGGCCATTTTTGTGCCTGGCGCGGGGCCAAGTGGGAAAGGGTGGTTTTGAGGCTAAAGGCAGCAGGAAAGCCTGCAGCCCCCAGGTGTGTGGGGCTACGGAAGCGGTTCCCAAAGAGCTTTAGAACAAGGCATAGTTTTCCCTGCTGGCTCTTTGGGCGTGGGACCAATCTCCAGACATATGGCCTTTTCTGGGCCTGGCGCGGCGCCAAGTGGGAAAGGGTGGTTTTGAGGCTGAAGGCAGCAGGAAAGCCTGCAGCCCCCAGGTGTGTGGGGCTATGCAAGCGGTTCCCAAAGAGCTTTAGAACAAGGCATATTTTTCCCTGCTGGCTCTTTGGGCGTGGGACCAATCTCCAGACATATGGCCATTTTTGGGCCTGGCGTAAAGCCATGTGGGAAAGGGTGGTTTTGAGGCTGAAGGCAGCAGGAAAGCCTGCAGCACCCTGGTGTGTGGGGCCACGCAAGCGGTTCCCAAAGAGCTTTAGAACAAGGCATAGTTTTCCCTGCTGGCTCTTTGGGAAAGGGACCAGTCTCCAGACATAGGGCCATTTTTGTGCCTGGCGCGGGGCCAAGTGGGAAAGGGTGGTTTTGAGGCTGAAGGCAGCAGGAAAGCTTGCAGCCCCCAGGTGTGTGGGGCTACGCAAGCGGTTCCCAAAGAGCTTTAGAACAAGGCATAGTTTTCCCTGCTGGCTCTTTGGGCGTGGGACCAGTCTCCAGACATCTGGCCATTTTTGTGCCTGGCGTGATGCCATGAGGGAAAGTGTGGTTTTGAGGCTGAAAGCGCGAGAAAAGCCTGCAGCCCCCAGGTGAGTGGGGCTACGCAAGCGGTTCCCAAAGAGCTTTAGAACAAGGCATAGTTTTCCCTGCTGGCTCTTTGGGCGTGGGACCAGTCTCCAGACATATGGCCATTTTTGTGCCTGGCGCGGCGCCAAGTGGGAAAGGGTGTTTTTGAGGCTAAAGGCAGCAGGAAAGCCTGCAGCCCCCAGGTGTGTGGGGCTACGGAAGCGGTTCCCAAAGAGCTTTAGAACAAGGCATAGTTTTCCCTGCTGGCTCTTTGGGCGTGGGACCAATCTCCAGACATATGGCCTTTTCTGGGCCTGGCGCGGCGCCAAGTGGGAAAGGGTGGTTTTGAGGCTGAAGGCAGCAGGAAAGCCTGCAGCCCCCAGGTGTGTGGGGCTATGCAAGCGGTTCCCAAAGAGCTTTAGAACAAGGCATAGTTTTCCCTGCTGGCTCTTTCGGCGTGGGACCAATCTCTAGACATATGGCCATTTTTGGGCCTGGCGCGGCGCCAAGTGGGAAAGGGTTGTTTTGAGGCTGAAGACAGCAGGAAAGCCTGCAGCCCCCAGGTGTCTGGGGCTATGCAAGCGGTTCCCAAAGAGCTTTAGAACAAGGCATATTTTTCCCTGCTGGCTCTTTGGGCGTGGGACCAATCTCCAGACATATGGCCATTTTTGTGCCTGGCGTGACGGCATGTGGGAAAGGGTGCTTTTGAGGCTTAAGGCAGCAGGAAAGTCTGCAGCCCCCAGGTGTGTGGGGCTACGCAAGCGGTTCCCAAAGAGCTTTAGAACAAGGCATATTTTTCCCTGCTGGCTCTTTGGGCGTGGGACCAATCTCCAGACATATGGCCATTTTTGTGCCTGGCGCGGGGACAAGTGGGAAAGGGTGGATTTGAGGCTGAAGGCAGCAGGAAAGCCTGCAGCCCCCAGGTGTGTGGGGCTACGGAAGCGGTTCCCAAAGAGCTTTAGTACAAGGCATAGTTTTCCCTGCTGGCTCTTTCGGCGTGGACCAACCTCCAGACATATGTCGATTTTTGTGCCTGGCGCGGGGTCACGTGGAAAATGGAGGTTTTGAGGCTGAAGGCAGCAGGAAATCCTGCAGCTCCCAGGTGTGTGGGGCTACGCAAGCTGTTCCCAAAGAGCTTTACAACAAGGCATAGTTTTCCCTGCTGGCTCTTTGGGCGTGGGACCAGTCTCCACACATATTGCCATTTTTGTGCCTGGCGCGGGGCCAAGTGGGAAAGGGTGGTTTTGAGGCTGAATGCAGCAGGATAGCCTGCAGCCCCCAGGTGTGTGGGGCTACGCAAGCGGTTCCCAAAGAGCTTTAGAACAAGGCATAGTTTTCCCTGCTGGCTCTTTGGGCGTGGGACCAGTCTCCAGACATATGGCCATTTTTGTGCCTGGCGTGATGCCATGAGGGAAAGTGTGGTTTTGAGGCTGAAAGCGCGAGAAAAGCCTGCAACCCCCAGGTGTGTGGGGCTACGCAAGCGGTTCCCAAAGAGCTTTAGAACAAGGCATAGTTTTCCCTCCTGGCTCTTTGGGAAAGGGACCAGTCTCCAGACATATGGCCATTTTTGTGCCTGGTGCGGCGCCAAGTTGCAAAGGGTGGTTTTGAGGCTGAAGGCAGCAGGAAAGCCTGCAGCCCCCAGGTCTGTGGGGCTACGCAAGCCGTTCCCAAAGAGCTTTAGAACAAGGCATAGTTTTCCCTGCTGGCTCTTTGGGTGTGGGACCAATCTCCAGACATATGGCCTTTTCTGGACCTAGCGCGGCGCCAAGTGGGAAAGGGTGGTTTTGAGGCTGAAGGCAGCAGGAAAGCCTGCAGCCCCCAGGTCTGTGGGGCCACGCAAGCGGTTCCCAAAGAGCTTTAGAATAAGGCATAGTTTTCCCTCCTGGCTCTTTGGGAAAGGGACCAGTCTCCAGACATATGGCCATTTTCGTGCCTGGCACGGGGCCAAGTGGGAAAGGGTGGTTTTGAGGCTGAAGGCAGCAGGAAAGCCTGCAGCCCGCAGGTCTGTGGGGCTATGCAAGCGGTTCCCAAAGAGCTTTAGAACAAGGCATAGTTTTCCCTGCTGGCTCTTTGAGCGTGGGACCAGTCTCCAGACATATCTCCATTTTTGTGCCTGGCGCTGGGACATGTGGGAAAGGGTGGTTTTGAGGCTGAAGGCAGCAGGAAAGCCTGCAGCCCCCAGGTGTGTGGGGCTACGGAAGCGGTTCCCAAAGAGCTTTAGTACAAGGCATAGTTTTCCCTGCTGGCTCTTTGGGCGTGGGACCAACCTCCAGACATATGGCCGTTTTTGTGCCTGGCGCGGGGCCACGTGGGAAATGGAGGTTTTGAGGCTGAAGGCAGCAGGAAAGCCTGCAGCCCCCAGGTGTGTGGGGCTACGCAAGCGGTTCCCAAAGAGCTTTACAACAAGGCATAGTTTTCCCTGCTGGCTCTTTGGGCGTGGGACCAGTCTCCAGACATATGGCCATTTTTGGGCCTGGCGCGGCGCCAAGTGGGAAAGGGTGGTTTTGAGGCTGAAGGCAGCAGGAAAGTCTGCAGCCCGCAGGTCTGTGGTGCTACGCAAGCGGTTCCCAAAGAGCTTTAGAACAAGGCATAGTTTTCCCTGCTGGCTCTTTGGGAAAGGGACCAGTCTCCAGACATCTGGCCATTTTTGTGCCTGGCGTGATGCCATGAGGGAAAGTGTGGTTTTGAGGCTGAAAGCGCGAGAAAAGCCTGCAGCCCCCAGGTGTGTGGGGCTACGCAAGCGGTTCCCAAAGAGCTTTAGAACAAGGCATAGTTTTCCCTGCTGGCTCTTTGGGCGTGGGACCAATCTCCAGACATATGGCCATTTTTGTGCCTGGCGCGGGGCCAAGTGGGAAAGGGTGGTTTTGAGGCTAAAGGCAGCAGGAAAGCCTGCAGCCCCCAGGTGTGTGGGGCTACGCAAGCGGTTCCCAAAGAGCTTTAGAACAAGGCATAGTTTTCCCTGCTGGCTCTTTGGGCGTGGGACCAATCTCCAGACATATGGCCTTTTCTGGGCCTGGCGTGACGGCATGTGGGAAAGGGTGCTTTTGAGGCTTAAGGCAGCAGGAAAGCCTGCAGCCCCCAGGTCTGTGGGGCTACGCAAGCCGTTCCCAAAGAGCTTTAGAACAAGGCATATTTTTCCCTGCTGGCTCTTTGGGCGTGGGACCAGTCTCCAGACCTACGGCCATTTTTGTGCCTGGCGCGGGGCCAAGTGGGAAAGGGTGGTTTTGAGGCTGAAGGCAGCAGGAAAGCCTGCAGCCCCCAGGTGTGTGGGGCTACGCAAGCGGTTCCCAAAGAGCTTTAGAACAAGGCATAGTTTTCCCTGCTGGCTCTTTGGGCGTGGGACCAGTCTCCACACATATTGCCATTTTTGTGCCTGGCGTGATGCCATGAGGGAAAGTGTGGTTTTGAGGCTGAAAGCGCGAGAAAAGCCTGCAACCCCCAGGTGTGTGGGGCTACGCAAGCGGTTCCCAAAGAGCTTTAGAACAAGGCATAGTTTTCCCTCCTGGCTCTTTGGGAAAGGGACCAGTCTCCAGACATATGGACATTTTTGTGCCTGGTGTGGCGCCAAGTTGCAAAGGGTGGTTTTGAGGCTGAAGGCAGCAGGAAAGCCTGCAGCCCCCAGGTCTGTGGGGCTACGCAAGCCGTTCCCAAAGAGCTTTAGAACAAGGCATAGTTTTCCCTGCTGGCTCTTTGGGCGTGGGACCAATCTCCAGACATATGGCCTTTTCTGGACCTGGCGCGGAGCCAAGTGGGAAAGGGTGGTTTTGAGGCTGAAGGCAGCAGGAAAGCCTGCAGGCCCAGGTGTGTGGGGCTACGCAAGCCATTCCCAAAGAGCTTTAGAACAAGGCATAGTTTTCCCTGCTGGCTCTTTGGGCGTGGGACCAACCTCCAGACATATGGCCACTTTTGTGCCTGGCGTGACGCCATCTGGGAAAGGGTGGTTTTGAGGCTGAAGGCAGCAGGAAAGCCTGCAGCCCCCAGGTCTGTGGGGCTACGCAAGCGGTTCCCAAAGAGCTTTAGAACAAGGCACAGTTTTCCCTGCTGGCTCTTTGGGCGTGGGACCAGTCTCCAGACATATGGCCATTTTTGTGCCTGGCGCGACGGCAAGTGGGAAAGGGTGGTTTTGAGGCTGAAGGCAGCAGGAAAGCCTGCAGCCCCCAGGCCTGTGGGGCTACACAAGCCATTCCCAAAGAGCTTTAGAACAAGGCATAGTTTTCCCTGCTGGCTCTTTGGGCGTGGGACCAATCTCCAGACATATGGCCATTTTTGTGCCTGGCGTGACGCCATGTGGGAAAGGGTGGTTTTGAGGCTGAAGGCAGCAGGAAAGCCTGCAGCCCCCAGGTCTGTGGGGCCACGCAAGCGGTTCCCAAAGAGCTTTAGAACAAGGCATAGTTTTCCCTGCTGGCTCTTTGGGAAAGGGACCAGTCTCCAGACATATGGCCATTTTCGTGCCTGGCACGGGGCCAAGTGGGAAAGGGTGGTTTTGAGGCTGAAGGCAGCAGGAAAGCCTGCAGCCCGCAGGTCTGTGGGGCTACGCAAGCGGTTCCCAAAGAGCTTTAGAACAAGGCATAGTTTTCCCTGCTGGCTCTTTGGGCGTGGGACCAATCTCCAGACATATCGCCTTTTCTGGACCTGGCGCGGCGCAATGTGGGAAAGGGTGGTTTTGAGGCTGAAGGCAGCAGGAAAGCCTGCAGCCCCCAGGTGTGTGGGGCTACGCAAGCGGTTCCCAAAGAGCTTTAGAACAAGGCATAGTTTTCCCTGCTGGCTCTTTGGGCGTGGGACCAATCTCCAGACATATGGCCATTTTTTGGGCCTGGCGCGGCGCCAAGTGGGAAAGGGTGCTTTTGAGGCATAAGGCAGCAGGAAAGCCTGCAGCCCGCAGGTCTGTGGGGCTACGCAAGCCGTTCCCAAAGAGCTTTAGAACAAGGCATAGTTTTCCCTGCTGTCTCTTTGGGCGTGGGACCAATCTCCAGACATATGGCCATTTTTGTGCCTGGCGTGACGCCATGTGGGAAAGGGTGGTTTTGAGGCTGAAGGCAGCAGGAAAGCCTTCAGCCCCCAGGTGTGTGGGGCTACGCAAGCGGTTCCCAAAGAGCTTTAGTACAAGGCATAGTTTTCCCTGCTGGCTCTTTGGGCGTGGGACCAATCTCCAGACATATGGCCATTTTTGTGCCTGGAGCGGGGCCAAGTGGGAAAGGGTGGTTTTGAGGCTGAAGGCAGCAGGAAAGCTTGCAGCCCCCAGGTGTGTGGGGCTACGCAAGCGGTTCCCAAAGAGCTTTAGAACAAGGCATAGTTTTCCCTGCTGGCTCTTTGGGCGTGGGACCAATGTCCAGACATATGGCCTTTTCTGGGCCTGGCGCGGCGCCAAGTGGGAAAGGGTGGTTTTGAGGCTGAAGGCAGCAGGAAAGCCTGCAGCCCCCAGGTGTGTGGGGCTACGCAAGCGGTTCCCAAAGAGCTTTAGAACAAGGCATAGTTTTCCCTGCTGGCTCTTTGGGCGTGGGACCAGTCTCCAGACATATGGCCATTTTTGTGCCTGGCGTGATGCCATGAGGGAAAGGGTGGTTTTGAGGCTGAAAGCGCGAGAAAAGCCTGCAGCCCCCAGGTCTGTGGGGCTACGCAAGCGGTTCCCAAAGAGCTTTAGAACAAGGCATAGTTTTCCCTTCTGGCTCTTTGGGAAAGGGACCAGTCTCCAGACATATGGCCATTTTTGTGCCTGGCGCGGCGCCAAGTGGCAAAGGGTGGTTTTGAGGCTGAAGGCAGCAGGAAAGCCTGCAGCCCCCAGGTGTGTGGGGCTACGCAAGCGGTTCCCAAAGAGCTTTAGAACAAGGCATAGTTTTCCCTGCTGGCTCTTGGGCGTGGGACCAGTCTCCAGACATATGGCCATTTTTGTGCCTGGCGCGGCGCCAAGTGGGAAAGGGTGGTTTTGAGGCTGAAGGCAGCAGGAAAGCTTGCAGCCCCCAGGTCTGTGGGGCTACGCAAGCGGTTCCCAAAGAGCTTTAGAACAAGGCATAGTTTTCCCTGCTGGCTCTTTGGGCGTGGGACCAATCTCCAGACATACGGCCATTTTTGTGCCTGGCGTGACGCCATGTGGGAAAGGGTGGTTTTGACGCTGAAGGCAGCAGGAAAGCCTGCAGCCCCCAGGTCTGTGGGGCTACGCAAGCGGTTCCCAAAGAGCTTTAGAACAAGGCATAGTTTTCCCTGCTGGCTCTTTGGGCGTGGGACCAGTCTCCAGACATATGGCCATTTTTGTGCCTGGCGTGATGCCATGAGGGAAAGGGTGGTTTTGAGGCTGAAAGCGCGAGAAAAGCCTGCAGCCCCCAGGTGTGTGGGGCTACGCAAGCGGTTCCCAAAGAGCTTTAGAACAAGGCATAGTTTTCCCTCCTGGCTCTTTGGGAAAGGGACCAGTCTCCAGACATATGGCCATTTTTGTGCCTGGCATGGCGCCAAGTGGGAAAGGGTGGTTTTGAGGCTGAAGGCAGCAGGAAAGCCTGCAGCCCCCAGGTGTGTGGGGCTACGCAAGCGGTTCCCAAAGAGCTTTAGTACAAGGCATAGTTTTCCCTGCTGGCTCTTTGGGCGTGGGACCAATCTCCAGACATATGGCCATTTTTGGGCCTGGCGTGACACCATGTGGGAAAGGGTGGTTTTGAGGCTGAAGAGAGCAGGAAAGCCTGCAGCCCCCAGGTGTGTGGGGCTACGCAAGCCGTTCCCAAAAAGCTTTAGAACAAGGCATAGTTTTCCCTGCTGGCTTTTTCGGCGTGTGACCAGTCTCCAGAAAAATAGCCATTTTTGTGCCTGGCGCGACGCCAAGTGGGACAGGGTGGTTTTGAGGCTGAAGGCAGCAGGAAAGCCTGCAGCCCCAAGGTCTGTGGGGCCACGCAAGCGGTTCCCAAAGAGCTTTAGAACAAGGCATAGTTTTCCCTGCTGTCTCTTAGGGCGTGGGACCAATCTCCAGCCATATGGCCATTTTTGTGCCTGGCGCGGTTCCAAGTGGGAAAGGGTGGTTTTGAGGCTGAAGGCAGCAGGAAAGCCTGCAGCCCCCAGGTGTGTGGGGCTACGCAAGCGGTTCCCAAAGAGCTTTAGAACAAGGCATAGTTTTCCCTGCTGGCTCTTTGGGCGTGGGACCAACCTCCAGACATATGGCCATTTTTGGGCCTGGCGTGACGCCATGTGGGAAAGGGTGGTTTTGAGGCTGAAGGCAGCAGCAAGGTCTGCAGCCCCCAGGTCTGTGGGGCCACGCAAGCGGTTCCCAAAGAGCTTTAGAACAAGGCATAGTTTTCCCTGCTGGCTCTTTGGGCGTCGGACCAATCTCCAGACATATGGTCAGTTTTGTGCCTGGCACGGGGCCAAGTGGGAAAGGGTGGTTTTGAGGCTGAAGGCAGCAGGAAAGCCTGCAGCCCCCAGGTGTGTGGGGCTACGCAAGCGGTTCCCAAAGAGCTTTAGAACAAGGCATAGTTTTCCCTGCTGGCTCTTTGGGCGTGGGACCAGTCTCCAGACATATGGCCATTTTTGTGCCTGGCGTGACGCCATGTGGGAAAGGGTGGTTTTGAGGCCGAAGGCAGCAGGAAAGCCTGCAGCCCCCAGGTGTGTGGGGCTACGCAAGCGGTTCCCAAAGAGCTTTAGAACAAGGCATAGTTTTCCCTGCTGGCTCTTTGGGCGTGGGACCAACCTCCAGACATATGGCCATTTTTGTGCCTGGCGTGACGCCATGTGGGAAAGGGTGGTTTTGAGGCTGAAGGCAGCAGGAAAGCCTGCAGCCCCCAGGTCTGTGGGGCTACGCAAGCCGTTCCCAAAGAGCTTTAGAACAAGGCATAGTTTTCCCTGCTGGCTCTGTGGCCGTGGGACCAGTCTCCAGACATATGGCCATTTTTGGGCCTCGCGCGGGGCCAAGTGGGAAAGGGTGTTTTTGAGGCTGAAGGCAGCAGGAAAGCCTGCAGCCCCCAGGTGTGTGGGGCTACGCAAGCGGTTCCCAAAGAGCTTTAGTACAAGGCATAGTTTTCCCTGCTGGCTTTTTCGGCGTGTGACCAGTCTCCAGAAAAATAGCCATTTTTGTGCCTGGCGCGACGCCAAGTGGGACAGGGTGGTTTTGAGGCTGAAGGCAGCAGGAAAGCCTGCAGCCCCAAGGTCTGTGGGGCCACGCAAGCGGTTCCCAAAGAGCTTTAGAACAAGGCATAGTTTTCCCTGCTGGCTCTTTGGGCGTGGGACCAACCTCCAGACATATGGCCATTTTTGGGCCTGGCGTGACGCCATGTGGGAAAGGGTGGTTTTGAGGCTGAAGGCAGCAGCAAGGTCTGCAGCCCCCAGGTCTGTGGGGCCACGCAAGCGGTTCCCAAAGAGCTTTAGAACAAGGCATAGTTTTCCCTGCTGGCTCTTTGGGCGTGGGACCAGTCTCCAGACATATGGCCATTTTTGGGCCTGGCGCGGCGCCAAGTGGTAAAGGGTGGTTTTGAGGCTGAAGGCAGCAGGAGAGCTTGCAGCCCCAAGGTCTGTGGGGCTACGCAAGCGGTTCCCAAAGAGCTTTAGAACAAGGCATAGTTTTCCCTGCTGGCTCTTTGGGCGTGGGACCAGTCTCCAGACATATGGCCATTTTTGGGCCTGGCGTGACGCCATGTGGGAAAGGGTGGTTTTGAGGCTGAAGGCAGCAGGAAAGCCTGCAGCCCCCAGGTGTGTGGGGCTACGCAAGCGGTTCCCAAAGAGCTTTAGAACAAGGCATAGTTTTCCCTGCTGGCTCTTTGGGCGTGGGACCAATCTCCAAACATATGGCCATTTTTGGGCCTGGTGTGGCGCCAAGTGGGAAAGGGTGCCTTTGAGGCTGAAGGCAGCAGGAAAGCCTGCAGCCCCCAGGTGTGTGGGGCTACGCAAGCCGTTCCCAAAGAGCTTTAGAACAAGGCATAGTTTTCCCTGCTGGCTCTTTGGGCGTGGGACCAATCTCCAGACATATGGCCATATTTGTGCCTGGCGCGGGGCCAAGTGGGAAAGGGTGGTTTTGAGTCTGAAGGCAGTAGGAAAGCCTGCAGCCCCCAGGTGTGTGGGGCTACGCAAGCCGTTCCCAAAGAGCTTTAGAACAAGGCATAGTTTTCCCTGCTGGCTCTTTGGGCGTGGGACCAGTCTCCAGACATATGGCCATTTTTGTGCCTGGAGCGAAGCCAAGTGGGAAAGGGTGTTTTTGAGGCTGAAGGCAGCAGGAAAGCCTGCAGCCCCCAGGTGTGTGGGGCTACGCAAGTGGTTCCCAAAGAGCTTTAGAACAAGGCATAGTTTTCCCTGCTGGCTCTTTGGGCGTGGGACCAACCTCCAGACATATGGCCATTTTTGTGCCTGGCGCAGCGCCAAGTGGGAAAGGGTGGTTTTGAGGCTGAAGGCAGCAGGAAAGCCTGCAGCCCCCAGGTGTGTGGGGCTACGCAAGCGGTTCCCAAAGAGCTTTAGAACAAGGCATAGTTTTCCCTGCTGGCTCTTTGGGCGTGGGACCTGTCTCCAGACATATGGCCATTTTTGGGCCTGGCGCGGCGCCAAGTGGGAAAGGGTGGTTTTGAGGCTGAAGGCAGCAGGAGAGCTTGCAGCCCCCAGGTGTGTGGGGCTACGCAAGCGGTTCCCAAAGAGCTTTAGAACAAGGCATAGTTTTCCCTGCTGGCTCTTTGGGCGTGGGACCAACCTCCAGACATATGGCCATTTTTGGGCCTGGCGCGGCACCAAGTGGGAAAGGGTGGTTTTGAGGCTGAAGGCAGCAGGAAAGCCTGCAGCCACCAGGTGTGTGGGGCTACGCAAGCCATTCCCAAAGAGCTTTAGAACAAGGCATAGTTTTCCCTGCTGGCTCTTTGGGCGTGGGACCAATCTCCAGACATATGACCATTTTTGTGCCTGGCTCGACGCCAAGTGGGAAAGGGTGGTTTTGAGGCTGAAGGCAGCAGGAAAGTCTGCAGCCCGCAGGTGTGTGGGGCCACGCAAGCGGTTCCCAAAGAGCTTTAGAACAAGGCATAGTTTTCCCTGCTGGCTCTTTCGGCGTGGGACCAGTCTCCAGAAATATAGCCATTTTTGTGCCTGGCGCGACGCCAAGTGGGAAAGGGTGGTTTTGAGGCTGAAGGCAGCAGGAAAGCCTGCACCCCCCAGGTCTGTGGGGCCACAGAAGCGGTTCCCAAAGAGCTTTAGAACAAGGCATAGTTTTCCCTGCTGGCTCTTTGGGCGTGGGACCAGTCTCCAGACATATGGCCATTTTTGTGCCTGGCGTGACACCAAGTAGGAAAGGGTGGTTTTGAGGCTGAAGGCAGCAGGAAAGCCTGCAGCCCCCAGGTGTGTGGGGCTACGCAAGCGGTTCCCAAAGAGCTTTAGAACAAGGCATAGTTTTCCCTCCTGGCTCTTTGGGAAAGGGACCAGTCTCCAGACATATGGCCATTTTTGTGCCTGGCATGGCGCCAAGTGGGAAAGGGTGGTTTTGAGGCTGAAGGCAGCAGGAAAGCCTGCAGCCCCCAGGTGTGTGGGGCTACGCAAGCGGTTCCCAAAGAGCTTTAGTACAAGGCATAGTTTTCCCTGCTGGCTCTTTGGGCGTGGGACCAATCTCCAGACATATGGCCATTTTTGGGCCTGGCGTGACACCATGTGGGAAAGGGTGGTTTTGAGGCTGAAGAGAGCAGGAAAGCCTGCAGCCCCCAGGTGTGTGGGGCTACGCAAGCCGTTCCCAAAAAGCTTTAGAACAAGGCATAGTTTTCCCTGCTGGCTTTTTCGGCGTGTGACCAGTCTCCAGAAAAATAGCCATTTTTGTGCCTGGCGCGACGCCAAGTGGGACAGGGTGGTTTTGAGGCTGAAGGCAGCAGGAAAGCCTGCAGCCCCAAGGTCTGTGGGGCCACGCAAGCGGTTCCCAAAGAGCTTTAGAACAAGGCATAGTTTTCCCTGCTGTCTCTTAGGGCGTGGGACCAATCTCCAGCCATATGGCCATTTTTGTGCCTGGCGCGGTTCCAAGTGGGAAAGGGTGGTTTTGAGGCTGAAGGCAGCAGGAAAGCCTGCAGCCCCCAGGTGTGTGGGGCTACGCAAGCGGTTCCCAAAGAGCTTTAGAACAAGGCATAGTTTTCCCTGCTGGCTCTTTGGGCGTGGGACCAACCTCCAGACATATGGCCATTTTTGGGCCTGGCGTGACGCCATGTGGGAAAGGGTGGTTTTGAGGCTGAAGGCAGCAGCAAGGTCTGCAGCCCCCAGGTCTGTGGGGCCACGCAAGCGGTTCCCAAAGAGCTTTAGAACAAGGCATAGTTTTCCCTGCTGGCTCTTTGGGCGTCGGACCAATCTCCAGACATATGGTCAGTTTTGTGCCTGGCACGGGGCCAAGTGGGAAAGGCTGGTTTTGAGGCTGAAGGCAGCAGGAAAGCCTGCAGCCCCCAGGTGTGTGGGGCTACGCAAGCGGTTCCCAAAGAGCTTTAGAACAAGGCATAGTTTTCCCTGCTGGCTCTTTGGGCGTGGGACCAGTCTCCAGACATATGGCCATTTTTGTGCCTGGCGTGACGCCATGTGGGAAAGGGTGGTTTTGAGGCCGAAGGCAGCAGGAAAGCCTGCAGCCCCCAGGTGTGTGGGGCTACGCAAGCGGTTCCCAAAGAGCTTTAGAACAAGGCATAGTTTTCCCTGCTGGCTCTTTGGGCGTGGGACCAGTCTCCAGACATATGGCCATTTTTGGGCCTGGCGTGACGCCATGTGGGACAGGGTTGTTTTGAGGCTGAAGGCAGCAGGAAAGCCTGCAGCCCCCAGGTCTGTGGGGCTACGCAAGCCGTTCCCAAAGAGCTTTAGAACAAGGCATAGTTTTCCCTGCTGGCTCTGTGGCCGTGGGACCAGTCTCCAGACATATGGCCATTTTTGGGCCTCGCGCGGGGCCAAGTGGGAAAGGGTGTTTTTGAGGCTGAAGGCAGCAGGAAAGCCTGCAGCCCCCAGGTGTGTGGGGCTACGCAAGCGGTTCCCAAAGAGCTTTAGTACAAGGCATAGTTTTCCCTGCTGGCTTTTTCGGCGTGTGACCAGTCTCCAGAAAAATAGCCATTTTTGTGCCTGGCGCGACGCCAAGTGGGACAGGGTGGTTTTGAGGCTGAAGGCAGCAGGAAAGCCTGCAGCCCCAAGGTCTGTGGGGCCACGCAAGCGGTTCCCAAAGAGCTTTAGAAAAAGGCATAGTTTTCCCTGCTCTCTCTTAGGGCGTGGGACCAATCTCCAGCCATATGGCCATTTTTGTGCCTGGCGCGGGGCCAAGTGGGAAAGGGTGGTTTTGAGGCTGAAGGCAGCAGGAAAGCCTGCAGCCCCCAGGTGTGTGGGGCTACGCAAGCGGTTCCCAAAGAGCTTTAGAACAAGGCATAGTTTTCCCTGCTGGCTCTTTGGGCGTGGGACCAACCTCCAGACATATGGCCATTTTTGGGCCTGGCGTGACGCCATGTGGGAAAGGGTGGTTTTGAGGCTGAAGGCAGCAGCAAGGTCTGCAGCCCCCAGGTCTGTGGGGCCACGCAAGCGGTTCCCAAAGAGCTTTAGAACAAGGCATAGTTTTCCCTGCTGGCTCTTTGGGCGTGGGACCAGTCTCCAGACATATGGCCATTTTTGGGCCTGGCGCGGCGCCAAGTGGTAAAGGGTGGTTTTGAGGCTGAAGGCAGCAGGAGAGCTTGCAGCCCCAAGGTCTGTGGGGCTACGCAAGCGGTTCCCAAAGAGCTTTAGAACAAGGCATAGTTTTCCCTGCTGGCTCTTTGGGCGTGGGACCAGTCTCCAGACATATGGCCATTTTTGGGCCTGGCGTGACGCCATGTGGGAAAGGGTGGTTTTGAGGCTGAAGGCAGCAGGAAAGCCTGCAGCCCCCAGGTGTGTGGGGCTACGCAAGCGGTTCCCAAAGAGCTTTAGAACAAGGCATAGTTTTCCCTGCTGGCTCTTTGGGCGTGGGACCAATCTCCAAACATATGGCCATTTTTGGGCCTGGTGTGGCGCCAAGTGGGAAAGGGTGCCTTTGAGGCTGAAGGCAGCAGGAAAGCCTGCAGCCCCCAGGTGTGTGGGGCTACGCAAGCCGTTCCCAAAGAGCTTTAGAACAAGGCATAGTTTTCCCTGCTGGCTCTTTGGGCGTGGGACCAATCTCCAGACATATGGCCATATTTGTGCCTGGCGCGGGGCCAAGTGGGAAAGGGTGGTTTTGAGTCTGAAGGCAGTAGGAAAGCCTGCAGCCCCCAGGTGTGTGGGGCTACGCAAGCCGTTCCCAAAGAGCTTTAGAACAAGGCATAGTTTTCCCTGCTGGCTCTTTGGGCGTGGGACCAGTCTCCAGACATATGGCCATTTTTGTGCCTGGAGCGAAGCCAAGTGGGAAAGGGTGTTTTTGAGGCTGAAGGCAGCAGGAAAGCCTGCAGCCCCCAGGTGTGTGGGGCTACGCAAGTGGTTCCCGAAGAGCTTTAGAACAAGGCATAGTTTTCCCTGCTGGCTCTTTGGGCGTGGGACCAACCTCCAGACATATGGCCATTTTTGTGCCTGGCGCAGCGCCAAGTGGGAAAGGGTGGTTTTGAGGCTGAAGGCAGCAGGAAAGCCTGCAGCCCCCAGGTGTGTGGGGCTACGCAAGCGGTTCCCAAAGAGCTTTAGAACAAGGCATAGTTTTCCCTGCTGGCTCTTTGGGCGTGGGACCTGTCTCCAGACATATGGCCATTTTTGGGCCTGGCGCGGCGCCAAGTGGGAAAGGGTGGTTTTGAGGCTGAAGGCAGCAGGAGAGCTTGCAGCCCCCAGGTGTGTGGGGCTACGCAAGCGGTTCCCAAAGAGCTTTAGAACAAGGCATAGTTTTCCCTGCTGGCTCTTTGGGCGTGGGACCAATCTCCAGACATATGGCCATTTTTGGGCCTGGCGCGGCACCAAGTGGGAAAGGGTGGTTTTGAGGCTGAAGGCAGCAGGAAAGCCTGCAGCCCCCAGGTGTGTGGGGCTACGCAAGCGGTTCCCAAAGAGCTTTAGAACAAGGCATAGTTTTCCCTGCTGGCTCTTTGGGCGTGGGACCAATCTCCAGACATATGACCATTTTTGTGCCTGGCTCGACGCCAAGTGGGAAAGGGTGGTTTTGAGGCTGAAGGCAGCAGGAAAGTCTGCAGCCCGCAGGTGTGTGGGGCCACGCAAGCGGTTCCCAAAGAGCTTTAGAACAAGGCATAGTTTTCCCTGCTGGCTCTTTCGGCGTGGGACCAGTCTCCAGAAATATAGCCATTTTTGTGCCTGGCGCGACGCCAAGTGGGAAAGGGTGGTTTTGAGGCTGAAGGCAGCAGGAAAGCCTGCACCCCCCAGGTCTGTGGGGCCACAGAAGCGGTTCCCAAAGAGCTTTAGAACAAGGCATAGTTTTCCCTGCTGGCTCTTTGGGCGTGGGACCAGTCTCCAGACATATGGCCATTTTTGTGCCTGGCGTGACACCAAGTAGGAAAGGGTGGTTTTGAGGCTGAAGGCAGCAGGAAAGCCTGCAGCCCCCAGGTGTGTGGGGCTACGCAAGCGGTTCCCAAAGAGCTTTAGAACAAGGCATAGTTTTCCCTGCTGGCTCTTTGGGCGTGGGACCAATCTCCAGACATATGGCCATTTTTGGGCCTGGCGCGGGGCCAAGTGGGAAAGGGTGGTTTTGAGGCCGAAGGCAGTAGGAAAGCCTGCAGCCCCCAGGTGTGTGGGGCTACGCAAGCGGTTCCCAAAGAGCTTTAGAACAAGGCATAGTTTTCCCTGCTGGCTCTTTGGGCGTGGGACCAGTCTCCAGACATATGGCCATTTTTGTGCCTGGAGCGAAGCCAAGTGGGAAAGGGTGGTTTTGAGGCTGAAGGCAGCAGGAAAGCCTGCAGCCCCCAGGTGTGTGGGGCTACGCAAGAGGTTCCCAAAGAGCTTTAGAACAAGGCATAGTTTTCCCTGCTGGCTCTTTGGGCGTGGGACCAGTCTCCAGACATATGGCCATTTTTGGGCCTGGCGCGGCGCAAAGTGGGAAAGGGTGGTTTTGAGGCCGAAGGCAGCAGGAAGGCCTGCAGCCCCCAGGTGTGTGGGGCTACGCAAGCGGTTCCCAAAGAGCTTTAGAACAAGGCATAGTTTTCCCTGCTGGCTCTTTGGGCGTGGGACCAGTCTCCAGACATATGGCCATTTTTGGGCCTGGCGCGGCGCCAAGTGGGAAAGGGTGGTTTTGAGGCTGAAGGCAGCAGGAGAGCTTGCAGCCCCAAGGTCTGTGGGGCTACGCAAGCCGTTCCCAAAGAGCTTTAGAACAAGGCATAGTTTTCCCTGCTGGCTCTTTGGGCGTGGGACCAATCTCCAGACATATGGCCATTTTTGGGCCTGGCGCGGCACCAAGTGGGAAAGGGTGCCTCTGAGGCTGAAGGCAGCAGGAAAGCCTGCAGCCCCAGGTGTGTGGGGCTACGCAAGCCGTTCCCAAAGAGCTTTAGAACAAGGCATAGTTTTCCCTGCTGTCTCTTTGGGCGTGGGACCAATCTCCAGACATATGACCATTTTTGTGCCTGGCACGACGCCAAGTGGGAAAGGGTGGTTTTGAGGCTGAAGGCAGCAGGAAAGTCTGCAGCCCGCAGGTGTGTGGGGCCACGCAAGCGGTTCCCAAAGAGCTTTAGTACAAGGCATAGTTTTCCCTGCTGGCTCTTTCGGCGTGGGACCAGTCTCCGGAAATATAGCCATTTTTGTGCCTGGCGCGACGCCAAGTGGGAAAGGGTGGTTTTGAGGCTGAAGGCAGCAGGAAAGCCTGCATCCCCCAGGTCTGTGGGGCCACGCAAGCGGTTCCCAAAGAGCTTTAGAACAAGGCATAGTTTTCCCTGCTGGCTCTTTGGGCGTGGGACCAATCTCCAGCCATATGGCCATTTTTGTGCCTGGCGCGGCGCCAAGTGGGAAAGGGTGGTTTTGAGGCTGAAGGCAGCAGGAAAGCCTGCACCCCCCAGGTCTGTGCGGCTACGCAAGCGGTTCCCAAAGAGCTTTAGAACAAGGCATAGTTTTCCCTGCTGGCTCTTTGGGCGTGGGACCAATCTCCAGACATATGGCCATTTTTGGGCCTGGCGCGGGGCCAAGTGGGAAAGGGTGGTTTTGAGGCTGAAGGCAGCAGGAAAGCCTGCAGCCCCCAGGTCTGTGCGGCTACGCAAGCGGTTCCCAAAGAGCTTTAGAACAAGGCATAGTTTTCCCTGCTGGCTCTTTGGGCGTGGGACCAATCTCCAGACATATGGCCGTTTCTGGGCCTGGCGCGGCGCCAAGTGGGAAAGGGTGGTTTTGAGGCTGAAGGCAGCAGGAAAGCCTGCAGCCCCAGGTCTGTGGGGCTACGCAAGCGGTTCCCAAAGAGCTTTAGAACAAGGCATAGTTTTCCCTGCTGGCTCTTTGGGCGTGGGACCAATCTCCAGACATATGGCCATTTTTGGGCCTGGCGCGGCACCAAGTGGGAAAGGGTGCCTCTGAGGCTGAAGAGAGCAGGAAAGCCTGCAGCCCCCAGGTGTGTGGGGCTATGCAAGCGGTTCCCAAAAAGCTTTAGAACAAGGCATAGTTTTCCCTGCTGGCTCTTTGGGCGTGGGACCAATCTCCAGACATATGGCCATTTTTGTGCCTGGCGCGATGCCAAGTGGGAAAGGGTGGTTTTGAGGCTGAAGGCAGCAGGAAAGCCTGCAGCCCCCAGGTCTGTGCGGCTACGCAAGCGGTTCCCAAAGAGCTTTAGAACAAGGCATAGTTTTCCCTGCTGGCTCTTTGGGCGTGGGACCAATCTCCAGACATATGGCCATTTTTGGGCCTGGCGCGGCACCAAGTGGGAAAGGGTGCCTCTGAGGCTGAAGAGAGCAGGAAAGCCTGCAGCCCCCAGGTGTGTGGGGCTATGCAAGCGGTTCCCAAAAAGCTTTAGAACAAGGCATAGTTTTCCCTGCTGGCTCTTTGGGCGTGGGACCAATCTCCAGACATATGGCCATTTTTGTGCCTGGCGCGATGCCAAGTGGGAAAGGGTGGTTTTGAGGCTGAAGGCAGTAGGAAAGCCTGCAGCCCCCAGGTGTGTGGGGCTACGCAAGCGGTTCCCAAAGAGCTTTTAAACAAGGCATAGTTTTCCCTGCTGACTCTTTGGGCGTGGGACCAGTCTCCAGACATATGGCCATTTTTGGGCCTGGCGCGGGGCCAAGTGGGAAAGGGTGGTTTTGAGGCTGAAGGCAGCAGGAAAGCCTGCAGCCCCCAGGTCTGTGCGGCTACGCAAGCGGTTCCCAAAGAGCTTTAGAACAAGGCATAGTTTTCCCTGCTGGCTCTTTGGGCGTGGGACCAATCTCCAGACATATGGCCGTTTCTGGGCCTGGCGCGGCGCCAAGTGGGAAAGGGTGGTTTTGAGGCTGAAGGCAGCAGGAAAGCCTGCAGCCCCAGGTCTGTGGGGCTACGCAAGCGGTTCCCAAAGAGCTTTAGAACCAGGCATAATTTTCCCTGCTGGCTCTTTGGGCGTGGGACCAATCTCCAGACATATGGCCATTTTTGTGCCTGGCGCGACGCCAAGTGGGACAGGGTTGTTTTGAGGCTGAAGGCAGCAGGAAAGCCTGCAGCCCCCAGGTGTGTGGGGCCACGCAAGCGGTTCCCAAAGAGCTTTAGAACAAGGCATAGTTTTCCCTGCTGGCTCTTTGGGCGTGGGACCAGTCTCCAGACATATGGCCATTTTTGGGCCTGGCGCGGAGCCAAGTGGGAAAGGGTGGTTTTGAGGCTGAAGGCAGCAGGAAAGCCTGCAGCCCCCAGGTGTGTGGGGCTACGCAAGCGGTTCCCAAAGAGCTTTATAACAAGGCATAGTTTTCCCTCCTGGCTCTTTGGGCGTGGGACCAGTCTCCAGACATATGGCCATTTTTGGGCCTGGCGCGGCGCCAAGTGGGAAAGGGTGGTTTTGAGGCTGAAGGCAGCAGGAAAGCCTGCAGCCCCCAGGTGTGTGGGGCTACGCAAGCGGTTCCCAAAGAGCTTTAGAACAAGGCATAGTTTTCCCTGCTGGCTCTTTCGGCGTGGGACCAATCTCCAGACATATGGCCATTTTTGGGCCTGGCGCGGCGCCAAGTGGGAAAGGGTGGTTTTGAGGCTGAAGGCAGCAGGAAAGCCTGCAGCCCCCAGGTGTGTGGGCCTACGCAAGCGGTTCCCAAAGAGCTTTAGAACAAGGCATAGTTTTCCCTGCTGGCTCTTTGGGCGTGGGACCAGTCTCCAGACATATGGCCATTTTGGGTCCTGGCGCGGGGCCAAGTGGGAAAGGGTGGTTTTGAGGCTGAAGGCAGCAGGAAAGCCTGCAGCCCCCAGGTGTGTGGGGCTACGCAAGCGGTTCCCAAAGAGCTTTAGAACAAGGCATAGTTTTCCCTGCTGGCTCTTTGGGCGTGGGACCAATCTCCAGACATATGGCCATTTTTGGGCCTGGCGCGGCGCCAAGTGGGAAAGGGTGGTTTTGAGGCTGAAGGCAGCAGGAAAGCCTGCACCCCCCTGGTCTGTGGGGCTACGCAAGCGGTTCCCAAAGAGCTTTAGAACAAGGCATATTTTTCCCTGCTGGCTCTTTGGGCGTGGGACCAGTCTCCAGACATATGGCCATTTTTGGGCCTGGCGCGGCGCGAAGTGGGAAAGGGTGGTTTTGAGGCTGAAGGCAGCAGGAAAGCCTGCAGCCCCCAGGTGTGTGGGGCTACACAAGCGGTTCCCAAAGAGCTTTAGAACAAGGCATAGTTTTCCCTGCTGGCTCTTTGGGCGTGGGACCAATCTCCACACATATGGCCATTTTTGGGCCTGGCGCGGGGCCAAGTGGGAAAGGGTGGTTTTGAGGCTGAAGGCAGCAGGAAAGCCTGCAGCCCCCAGGTGTGTGGGGCTACGCAAGCGGTTCCCAAAGAGCTTTAGAACAAGGCATAGTTTTCCCTGCTGGCTCTTTGGGCGTGGGACCAATCTCCAGACATATGGCCATTTTTGGGCCTGGTGTGGCGCCAAGTGGGAAAGGGTGCCTTTGAGGCTGAAGGCAGCAGGAAAGCCTGCAGCCCCCAGGTGTGTGGGGCTACGCAAGCCGTTCCCAAAGAGCTTTAGAACAAGGCATAGTTTTCCCTGCTGGCTCTTTGGGCGTGGGACCAACCTCCAGACATATGGCCATTTTTGTGCCTGGCGCAGCGCCAAGTGGGAAAGGGTGGTTTTGAGGCTGAAGGCAGCAGGAAAGCCTGCAGCCCCCAGGTGTGTGGGGCTACGCAAGCGGTTCCCAAAGAGCTTTAGAACAAGGCATAGTTTTCCCTGCTGGCTCTTTGGGCGTGGGACCAATCTCCAGACATATGGCCATTTTTGGGCCTGGCGCGGCACCAAGTGGGAAAGGGTGCCTCTGAGGCTGAAGGCAGCAGGAAAGCCTGCAGCCCCCAGGTGTGTGGGGCTACGCAAGCCATTCCCAAAGAGCTTTAGAACAAGGCATAGTTTTCCCTGCTGGCTCTTTGGGCGTGGGACCAATCTCCAGACATATGACCATTTTTGTGCCTGGCACGACGCCATGTGGGAAAGGGTGGTTTTGAGGCTGAAGGCAGCAGAAAAGTCTGCAGCCCGCAGGTGTGTGGGGCCACGCAAGCAGTTCCCAAAGAGCTTTAGAACAAGGCATTGTTTTCCCTGCTGGCTCTTTCGGCGTGGGACCAGTCTCCAGAAATATAGCCATTTTTGTGCCTGGCGCGACGCCAAGTGGGAAAGGGTGGTTTTCAGGCTGAAGGCAGCAGGAAAGCCTGCACCCCCCAGGTCTGTGGGGCCACGCAAGCGGTTCCCAAAGAGCTTTAGAACAAGGCATAGTTTTCCCTGCTGGCTCTTTGGGCGTGGGACCAGTCTCCAGACATATGGCCATTTTTGTGCCTGGCGTGACACCAAGTGGGAAAGGGTGGTTTTGAGGCTGAAGGCAGCAGGAAAGCCTGCAGCCCCCAGGTGTGTGGGGCTACGCAAGCGGTTCCCAAAGAGCTTTAGAACAAGGCATAGTTTTCCCTGCTGGCTCTTTGGGCGTGGGACCAGTCTCCAGACATATGGCCACTTTTGGGCCTGGCGCGGGGCCAAGTGGGAAAGGGTGGTTTTGAGGCCGAAGGCAGTAGGAAAGCCTGCAGCCCCCAGGTGTGTGGGGCTACGCAAGCGGTTCCCAAAGAGCTTTAGAACAAGGCATAGTTTTCCCTGCTGGCTCTTTGGGCGTGGGACCAGTCTCCAGACATATGGCCATTTTTGTGCCTGGAGCGAAGCCAAGTGGGAAAGGGTGGTTTTGAGGCTGAAGGCAGCAGGAAAGCCTGCAGCCCCCAGGTGTGTGGGGCTACGCAAGAGGTTCCCAAAGAGCTTTAGAACAAGGCATAGTTTTCCCTGCTGGCTCTTTGGGCGTGGGACCAGTCTCCAGACATATGGCCATTTTTGGGCCTGGCGCGGCGCCAAGTGGGAAAGGGTGGTTTTGAGGCTGAAGGCAGCAGGAAAGCCTGCAGCCCCCAGGTCTGTGGGGCTACGCAACTGGTTCCCAAAGAGCTTTAGAACAAGGCATAGTTTTCCCTGCTGGCTCTTTGGGCGTGGGACCAGTCTCCAGACATATGGCCATTTTTGGGCCTGGCGAGGCGCCAAGTGGGAAAGGGTGGTTTTGAGGCTGAAGGCAGCAGGAGAGCTTGCAGCCAAAAGGTCTGTGGGGCTACGCAAGCCGTTCCCAAAGAGCTTTAGAACAAGGCATAGTTTTCCCTGCTGGCTCTTTGGGCGTGGGACCAATCTCCAGACATATGGCCATTTTTGGGCCTGGCGCGGCACCAAGTGGGAAAGGGTGCCTCTGAGGCTGAAGGCAGCAGGAAAGCCTGCAGCCCCCAGGTGTGTGGGGCTACGCAAGCGGTTCCCAAAGAGCTTTAGAACAAGGCATAGTTTTCCCTGCTGTCTCTTTGGGCGTGGGACCAATCTCCAGACATATGGCCATATTTGTGCCTGGCGCGGCGCCAAGTGGGAAAGGGTGGTTTTGAGGCTGAAGGCAGCAGGAAAGTCTGCAGCCCTCAGGTGTGTGGGGCCACGCAAGCGGTTCCCAAAGAGCTTTAGTACAAGGCACAGTTTTCCCTGCTGGCTCTTTCGGCGTGGGACCAGTCTCCAGAAATATAGCCATTTTTGTGCCTGGCGCGACGCCAAGTGGGAAAGGGTGGTTTTGAGGCTGAAGGCAGCAGAAAAGTCTGCATCCCCCAGGTCTGTGGGGCCACGCAAGCGGTTCCCAAAGAGCTTTAGAACAAGGCATAGTTTTCCCTGCTGGCTCTTTGGGCGTGGGACCAATCTCCAGCCATATGACCGTTTTTGTGCCTGGCGCGGCGCCAAGTGGGAAAGGGTGGTTTTGAGGCTGAAGGCAGCAGGAAAGCCTGCACCCCCCAGGTCTGTGGGGCCACGCAAGCGGTTCCCAAAGAGCTTTAGAACAAGGCATAGTTTTCCCTGCTGGCTCTTTGGGCGTGGGACCAGTCTCCAGGCATATGGCCATTTTTGGGCCTGGCGCGGCACCAAGTGGGAAAGGGTGCCTTTGAGGCTGAAGAGAGCAGGAAAGCCTGCAGCCCCCAGGTGTGTGGGGCTACGCAAGCGGTTCTCAAAGAGCTTTAGAACAAGGCATAGTTTTCCCTGCTGGCTCTTTGGGCGTGGGACCAACCTCCAGACATATGGCCATTTTTGAGCCTGGCGCGGCACCAAGTGGGAAAGCGTGCCTTTGAGGCTGAAGGCAGCAGGAAAGCCTGCAGCCCCCAGGTGTGTGGGGCTACGCAAGCGGTTCCCAAATAGCTTTAGAACAAGGCATAGTTTTCCCTGCTGGCTCTTTGGGCGTGGGACCAATCTCCAGACTTATGGCCATTTTTGTGCCTGGTGCGACGCCATGTGGGAAAGGGTGGTTTTGAGGCTGAAGGCAGCAGGAAAGTCTGCAGCCCGTAGGTCTGTGGGGCCAAGCAAGCGGTTCCCAAAGAGCTTTAGAACAAGGCATAGTTTTCCCTGCTGGCTCTTTGGGCGTGGGACCAGTCTCCAGCCATATGGCCATTTTTGTGCCTGGCGCTGGGCTAAGTGGGAAAGGGTGGTTTTGAGGCTGAAGGCAGCAGGAGAGCTTGCAGCCCCAAGGTCTGTGGGGCTACGCAAGCGGTTCCCAAAGAGCTTTAGAACAAGGCATAGTTTTCCCTGCTGGCTCTTTGGGCGTGGGACCAATCTCCAGACATATGGCCATTTTTGGGCCTGGCGCGGCACCAAGTGGGAAAGGGTGCCTCTGAGGCTGAAGAGAGCAGGAAAGCCTGCAGCCCCCAGGTGTGTGGGGCTATGCAAGCGGTTCCCAAAAAGCTTTAGAACAAGGCATAGTTTTCCCTGCTGGCTCTTTGGGCGTGGGACCAATCTCCAGACATATGGCCATTTTTGTGCCTGGAGCGATGCCAAGTGGGAAAGGGTGGTTTTGAGGCTGAAGGCAGTAGGAAAGCCTGCAGCCCCCAGGTGTGTGGGGCTACGCAAGCGGTTCCCAAAGAGCTTTTAAACAAGGCATAGTTTTCCCTGCTGACTCTTTGGGCGTGGGACCAGTCTCCAGACATATGGCCATTTTTGGGCCTGGCGCAGCGCCAAGTGGGAAAGGGTGGTTTTGAGGCTGAAGGCAGCAGGAAAGCCTGCAGCCCCCAGGTCTGTGCGGCTACGCAAGCGGTTCCCAAAGAGCTTTAGAACAAGGCATAGTTTTCCCTGCTGGCTCTTTGGGCGTGGGACCAATCTCCAGACATATGGCCGTTTCTGGGCCTGGCGCGGCGCCAAGTGGGAAAGGGTGGTTTTGAGGCTGAAGGCAGCAGGAAAGCCTGCAGCCCCAGGTCTGTGGGGCTACGCAAGCGGTTCCCAAAGAGCTTTAGAACCAGGCATAATTTTCCCTGCTGGCTCTTTGGGCGTGGGACCAATCTCCAGACATATGGCCATTTTTGTGCCTGGCGCGACGCCAAGTGGGACAGGGTTGTTTTGAGGCTGAAGGCAGCAGGAAAGCCTGCAGCCCCCAGGTGTGTGGGGCCACGCAAGCGGTTCCCAAAGAGCTTTAGAACAAGGCATAGTTTTCCCTGCTGTCTCTTTGGGCGTGGGACCAGTCTCCAGACATATGGCCATTTTTGGGCCTGGCGCGGAGCCAAGTGGGAAAGGGTGGTTTTGAGGCTGAAGGCAGCAGGAAAGCCTGCAGCCCCCAGGTGTGTGGGGCTACGCAAGCGGTTCCCAAAGAGCTTTAGAACAAGGCATAGTTTTCCCTCCTGGCTCTTTGGGCGTGGGACCAGTCTCCAGACATATGGCCATTTTTGGGCCTGGCGCGGCGCCAAGTGGGAAAGGGTGGTTTTGAGGCTGAAGGCAGCAGGAAAGCCTGCAGCCCCCAGGTGTGTGGGGCTACGCAAGCCGTTCCCAAAGAGCTTTAGAACAAGGCATAGTTTTCCCTGCTGGCTCTTTCGGCGTGGGACCAATCTCCAGACATATGGCCATTTTTGGGCCTGGCGCGGCGCCAAGTGGGAAAGGGTGGTTTTGAGGCTGAAGGCAGCAGGAAAGCCTGCAGCCCCCAGGTGTGTGGGCCTACGCAAGCGGTTCCCAAAGAGCTTTAGAACAAGGCATAGTTTTCCCTGCTGGCTCTTTGGGCGTGGGACCAGTCTCCAGACATATGGCCATTTTGGGTACTGGCGCGGGGCCAAGTGGGAAAGGGTGGTTTTGAGGCTGAAGGCAGCAGGAAAGCCTGCAGCCCCCAGGTGTGTGGGGCTACGCAAGCGGTTCCCAAAGAGCTTTAGAACAAGGCATAGTTTTCCCTGCTGGCTCTTTGGGCGTGGGACCAATCTCCAGACATATGGCCATTTTTGGGCCTGGCGCGGCGCCAAGTGGGAAAGGGTGGTTTTGAGGCTGAAGGCAGCAGGAAAGCCTGCACCCCCCTGGTCTGTGGGGCTACGCAAGCGGTTCCCAAAGAGCTTTAGAACAAGGCATATTTTTCCCTGCTGGCTCTTTGGGCGTGGGACCAGTCTCCAGACATATGGACATTTTTGGGCCTGGCGCGGCGCGAAGTGGGAAAGGGTGGTTTTGAGGCTGAAGGCAGCAGGAAAGCCTGCAGCCCCCAGGTGTGTGGGGCTACACAAGCGGTTCCCAAAGAGCTTTAGAACAAGGCATAGTTTTCCCTGCTGGCTCTTTGGGCGTGGGACCAATCTCCACACATATGGCCATTTTTGGGCCTGGCGCGGGGCCAAGTGGGAAAGGGTGGTTTTAAGGCTGAAGGCAGCAGGAAAGCCTGCAGCCCCCAGGTGTGTGGGGCTACGCAAGCGGTTCCCAAAGAGCTTTAGAACAAGGCATAGTTTTCCCTGCTGGCTCTTTGGGCGTGGGACCAATCTCCAGACATATGGCCATTTTTGGGCCTGGTGTGGCGCCAAGTGGGAAAGGGTGCCTTTGAGGCTGAAGGCAGCAGGAAAGCCTGCAGCCCCCAGGTGTGTGGGGCTACGCAAGCGGTTCCCAAAGAGCTTTATAACAAGGCATAGTTTTCCCTCCTGGCTCTTTGGGCGTGGGACCAGTCTCCAGACATATGGCCATTTTTGTGCCTGGCGCAGCGCCAAGTGGGAAAGGGTGGTTTTGAGGCTGAAGGCAGCAGGAAAGCCTGCAGCCCCCAGGTGTGTGGGGCTACGCAAGCGGTTCCCAAAGAGCTTTAGAACAAGGCATAGTTTTCCCTGCTGGCTCTTTGGGCGTGGGACCAATCTCCAGACATATGGCCATTTTTGGGCCTGGCGCGGCACCAAGTGGGAAAGGGTGCCTCTGAGGCTGAAGGCAGCAGGAAAGCCTGCAGCCCCCAGGTGTGTGGGGCTACGCAAGCCATTCCCAAAGAGCTTTAGAACAAGGCATAGTTTTCCCTGCTGGCTCTTTGGGCGTGGGACCAATCTCCAGACATATGACCATTTTTGTGCCTGGCACGACGCCATGTGGGAAAGGGTGTTTTTGAGGCTGAAGGCAGCAGAAAAGTCTGCAGCCCGCAGGTGTGTGGGGCCACGCAAGCAGTTCCCAAAGAGCTTTAGAACAAGGCATTGTTTTCCCTGCTGGCTCTTTCGGCGTGGGACCAGTCTCCAGAAATATAGCCATTTTTGTGCCTGGCGCGACGCCAAGTGGGAAAGGGTGGTTTTCAGGCTGAAGGCAGCAGGAAAGCCTGCACCCCCCAGGTCTGTGGGGCCACGCAAGCGGTTCCCAAAGAGCTTTAGAACAAGGCATAGTTTTCCCTGCTGGCTCTTTGGGCGTGGGACCAGTCTCCAGACATATGGCCATTTTTGTGCCTGGCGTGACACCAAGTGGGAAAGGGTGGTTTTGAGGCTGAAGGCAGCAGGAAAGCCTGCAGCCCCCAGGTGTGTGGGGCTACGCAAGCGGTTCCCAAAGAGCTTTAGAACAAGGCATAGTTTTCCCTGCTGGCTCTTTGGGCGTGGGACCAGTCTCCAGACATATGGCCACTTTTGGGCCTGGCGCGGGGCCAAGTGGGAAAGGGTGGTTTTGAGGCCGAAGGCAGTAGGAAAGCCTGCAGCCACCAGGTGTGTGGGGCTACGCAAGCGGTTCCCAAAGAGCTTTAGAACAAGGCATAGTTTTCCCTGCTGGCTCTTTGGGCGTGGGACCAGTCTCCAGACATATGGCCATTTTTGTGCCTGGAGCGAAGCCAAGTGGGAAAGGGTGGTTTTGAGGCTGAAGGCAGCAGGAAAGCCTGCAGCCCCCAGGTGTGTGGGGCTACGCAAGAGGTTCCCAAAGAGCTTTAGAACAAGGCATAGTTTTCCCTGCTGGCTCTTTGGGCGTGGGACCAGTCTCCAGACATATGGCCATTTTTGGGCCTGGCGCGGCGCCAAGTGGGAAAGGGTGGTTTTGAGGCTGAAGGCAGCAGGAAAGCCTGCAGCCCCCAGGTCTGTGGGGCTACGCAAGCGGTTCCCAAAGAGCTTTAGAACAAGGCATAGTTTTCCCTGCTGGCTCTTTGGGCGTGGGACCAGTCTCCAGACATATGGCCATTTTTGGGCCTGGCGAGGCGCCAAGTGGGAAAGGGTGGTTTTGAGGCTGAAGGCAGCAGGAGAGCTTGCAGCCCCAAGGTCTGTGGGGCTACGCAAGCCGTTCCCAAAGAGCTTTAGAACAAGGCATAGTTTTCCCTGCTGGCTCTTTGGGCGTGGGACCAATCTCCAGACATATGGCCATTTTTGGGCCTGGCGCGGCACCAAGTGGGAAAGGGTGCCTCTGAGGCTGAAGGCAGCAGGAAAGCCTGCAGCCCCCAGGTGTGTGGGGCTACGCAAGCCGTTCCCAAAGAGCTTTAGAACAAGGCATAGTTTTCCCTGCTGTCTCTTTGGGCGTGGGACCAATCTCCAGACATATGGCCATATTTGTGCCTGGCGCGGCGCCAAGTGGGAAAGGGTGGTTTTGAGGCTGAAGGCAGCAGGAAAGTCTGCAGCCCTCAGGTGTGTGGGGCCACGCAAGCGGTTCCCAAAGAGCTTTAGTACAAGGCACAGTTTTCCCTGCTGGCTCTTTCGGCGTGGGACCAGTCTCCAGAAATATAGCCATTTTTGTGCCTGGCGCGACGCCAAGTGGGAAAGGGTGGTTTTGAGGCTGAAGGCAGCAGAAAAGTCTGCATCCCCCAGGTCTGTGGGGCCACGCAAGCGGTTCCCAAAGAGCTTTAGAACAAGGCATAGTTTTCCCTGCTGGCTCTTTGGGCGTGGGACCAATCTCCAGCCATATGACCATTTTTGTGCCTGGCGCGGCGCCAAGTGGGAAAGGGTGGTTTTGAGGCTGAAGGCAGCAGGAAAGCCTGCACCCCCCAGGTCTGTGGGGCCACGCAAGCGGTTCCCAAATAGCTTTAGAACAAGGCATAGTTTTCCCTGCTGGCTCTTTGGGCGTGGGACCAATCTCCAGACTTATGGCCATTTTTGTGCCTGGTGCGACGCCATGTGGGAAAGGGTGGTTTTGAGGCTGAAGGCAGCAGGAAAGTCTGCAGCCCGTAGGTCTGTGGGGCCAAGCAAGCGGTTCCCAAAGAGCTTTAGAACAAGGCATAGTTTTCCCTGCTGGCTCTTTGGGCGTGGGACCAGTCTCCAGCCATATGGCCATTTTTGTGCCTGGCGCTGGGCTAAGTGGGAAAGGGTGGTTTTGAGGCTGAAGGCAGCAGGAGAGCTTGCAGCCCCAAGGTCTGTGGGGCTACGCAAGCGGTTCCCAAAGAGCTTTAGAACAAGGCATAGTTTTCCCTGCTGGCTCTTTGGGCGTGGGACCAATCTCCAGACATATGGCCATTTTTGGGCCTGGCGCGGCACCAAGTGGGAAAGGGTGCCTCTGAGGCTGAAGAGAGCAGGAAAGCCTGCAGCCCCCAGGTGTGTGGGGCTATGCAAGCGGTTCCCAAAAAGCTTTAGAACAAGGCATAGTTTTCCCTGCTGGCTCTTTGGGCGTGGGACCAATCTCCAGACATATGGCCATTTTTGTGCCTGGAGCGATGCCAAGTGGGAAAGGGTGGTTTTGAGGCTGAAGGCAGTAGGAAAGCCTGCAGCCCCCAGGTGTGTGGGGCTACGCAAGCGGTTCCCAAAGAGCTTTTAAACAAGGCATAGTTTTCCCTGCTGACTCTTTGGGCGTGGGACCAGTCTCCAGACATATGGCCATTTTTGGGCCTGGCGCAGCGCCAAGTGGGAAAGGGTGGTTTTGAGGCTGAAGGCAGCAGGAAAGCCTGCAGCCCCCAGGTCTGTGCGGCTACGCAAGCGGTTCCCAAAGAGCTTTAGAACAAGGCATAGTTTTCCCTGCTGGCTCTTTGGGCGTGGGACCAATCTCCAGACATATGGCCGTTTCTGGGCCTGGCGCGGCGCCAAGTGGGAAAGGGTGGTTTTGAGGCTGAAGGCAGCAGGAAAGCCTGCAGCCCCAGGTCTGTGGGGCTACGCAAGCGGTTCCCAAAGAGCTTTAGAACCAGGCATAATTTTCCCTGCTGGCTCTTTGGGCGTGGGACCAATCTCCAGACATATGGCCATTTTTGTGCCTGGCGCGACGCCAAGTGGGACAGGGTTGTTTTGAGGCTGAAGGCAGCAGGAAAGCCTGCAGCCCCCAGGTGTGTGGGGCCACGCAAGCGGTTCCCAAAGAGCTTTAGAACAAGGCATAGTTTTCCCTGCTGTCTCTTTGGGCGTGGGACCAGTCTCCAGACATATGGCCATTTTTGGGCCTGGCGCGGAGCCAAGTGGGAAAGGGTGGTTTTGAGGCTGAAGGCAGCAGGAAAGCCTGCAGCCCCCAGGTGTGTGGGGCTACGCAAGCGGTTCCCAAAGAGCTTTAGAACAAGGCATAGTTTTCCCTCCTGGCTCTTTGGGCGTGGGACCAGTCTCCAGACATATGGCCATTTTTGGGCCTGGCGCGGCGCCAAGTGGGAAAGGGTGGTTTTGAGGCTGAAGGCAGCAGGAAAGCCTGCAGCCCCCAGGTGTGTGGGGCTACGCAAGCCGTTCCCAAAGAGCTTTAGAACAAGGCATAGTTTTCCCTGCTGGCTCTTTCGGCGTGGGACCAATCTCCAGACATATGGCCATTTTTGGGCCTGGCGCGGCGCCAAGTGGGAAAGGGTGGTTTTGAGGCTGAAGGCAGCAGGAAAGCCTGCAGCCCCCAGGTGTGTGGGCCTACGCAAGCGGTTCCCAAAGAGCTTTAGAACAAGGCATAGTTTTCCCTGCTGGCTCTTTGGGCGTGGGACCAGTCTCCAGACATATGGCCATTTTGGGTACTGGCGCGGGGCCAAGTGGGAAAGGGTGGTTTTGAGGCTGAAGGCAGCAGGAAAGCCTGCAGCCCCCAGGTGTGTGGGGCTACGCAAGCGGTTCCCAAAGAGCTTTAGAACAAGGCATAGTTTTCCCTGCTGGCTCTTTGGGCGTGGGACCAATCTCCAGACATATGGCCATTTTTGGGCCTGGCGCGGCGCCAAGTGGGAAAGGGTGGTTTTGAGGCTGAAGGCAGCAGGAAAGCCTGCACCCCCCTGGTCTGTGGGGCTACGCAAGCGGTTCCCAAAGAGCTTTAGAACAAGGCATATTTTTCCCTGCTGGCTCTTTGGGCGTGGGACCAGTCTCCAGACATATGGACATTTTTGGGCCTGGCGCGGCGCGAAGTGGGAAAGGGTGGTTTTGAGGCTGAAGGCAGCAGGAAAGCCTGCAGCCCCCAGGTGTGTGGGGCTACACAAGCGGTTCCCAAAGAGCTTTAGAACAAGGCATAGTTTTCCCTGCTGGCTCTTTGGGCGTGGGACCAATCTCCACACATATGGCCATTTTTGGGCCTGGCGCGGGGCCAAGTGGGAAAGGGTGGTTTTAAGGCTGAAGGCAGCAGGAAAGCCTGCAGCCCCCAGGTGTGTGGGGCTACGCAAGCGGTTCCCAAAGAGCTTTAGAACAAGGCATAGTTTTCCCTGCTGGCTCTTTGGGCGTGGGACCAATCTCCAGACATATGGCCATTTTTGGGCCTGGTGTGGCGCCAAGTGGGAAAGGGTGCCTTTGAGGCTGAAGGCAGCAGGAAAGCCTGCAGCCCCCAGGTGTGTGGGGCTACGCAAGCGGTTCCCAAAGAGCTTTATAACAAGGCATAGTTTTCCCTCCTGGCTCTTTGGGCGTGGGACCAGTCTCCAGACATATGGCCATTTTTGTGCCTGGCGCAGCGCCAAGTGGGAAAGGGTGGTTTTGAGGCTGAAGGCAGCAGGAAAGCCTGCAGCCCCCAGGTGTGTGGGGCTACGCAAGCGGTTCCCAAAGAGCTTTAGAACAAGGCATAGTTTTCCCTGCTGGCTCTTTGGGCGTGGGACCAATCTCCAGACATATGGCCATTTTTGGGCCTGGCGCGGCACCAAGTGGGAAAGGGTGCCTCTGAGGCTGAAGGCAGCAGGAAAGCCTGCAGCCCCCAGGTGTGTGGGGCTACGCAAGCCATTCCCAAAGAGCTTTAGAACAAGGCATAGTTTTCCCTGCTGGCTCTTTGGGCGTGGGACCAATCTCCAGACATATGACCATTTTTGTGCCTGGCACGACGCCATGTGGGAAAGGGTGTTTTTGAGGCTGAAGGCAGCAGAAAAGTCTGCAGCCCGCAGGTGTGTGGGGCCACGCAAGCAGTTCCCAAAGAGCTTTAGAACAAGGCATTGTTTTCCCTGCTGGCTCTTTCGGCGTGGGACCAGTCTCCAGAAATATAGCCATTTTTGTGCCTGGCGCGACGCCAAGTGGGAAAGGGTGGTTTTCAGGCTGAAGGCAGCAGGAAAGCCTGCACCCCCCAGGTCTGTGGGGCCACGCAAGCGGTTCCCAAAGAGCTTTAGAACAAGGCATAGTTTTCCCTGCTGGCTCTTTGGGCGTGGGACCAGTCTCCAGACATATGGCCATTTTTGTGCCTGGCGTGACACCAAGTGGGAAAGGGTGGTTTTGAGGCTGAAGGCAGCAGGAAAGCCTGCAGCCCCCAGGTGTGTGGGGCTACGCAAGCGGTTCCCAAAGAGCTTTAGAACAAGGCATAGTTTTCCCTGCTGGCTCTTTGGGCGTGGGACCAGTCTCCAGACATATGGCCACTTTTGGGCCTGGCGCGGGGCCAAGTGGGAAAGGGTGGTTTTGAGGCCGAAGGCAGTAGGAAAGCCTGCAGCCACCAGGTGTGTGGGGCTACGCAAGCGGTTCCCAAAGAGCTTTAGAACAAGGCATAGTTTTCCCTGCTGGCTCTTTGGGCGTGGGACCAGTCTCCAGACATATGGCCATTTTTGTGCCTGGAGCGAAGCCAAGTGGGAAAGGGTGGTTTTGAGGCTGAAGGCAGCAGGAAAGCCTGCAGCCCCCAGGTGTGTGGGGCTACGCAAGAGGTTCCCAAAGAGCTTTAGAACAAGGCATAGTTTTCCCTGCTGGCTCTTTGGGCGTGGGACCAGTCTCCAGACATATGGCCATTTTTGGGCCTGGCGCGGCGCCAAGTGGGAAAGGGTGGTTTTGAGGCTGAAGGCAGCAGGAAAGCCTGCAGCCCCCAGGTCTGTGGGGCTACGCAAGCGGTTCCCAAAGAGCTTTAGAACAAGGCATAGTTTTCCCTGCTGGCTCTTTGGGCGTGGGACCAGTCTCCAGACATATGGCCATTTTTGGGCCTGGCGAGGCGCCAAGTGGGAAAGGGTGGTTTTGAGGCTGAAGGCAGCAGGAGAGCTTGCAGCCCCAAGGTCTGTGGGGCTACGCAAGCCGTTCCCAAAGAGCTTTAGAACAAGGCATAGTTTTCCCTGCTGGCTCTTTGGGCGTGGGACCAATCTCCAGACATATGGCCATTTTTGGGCCTGGCGCGGCACCAAGTGGGAAAGGGTGCCTCTGAGGCTGAAGGCAGCAGGAAAGCCTGCAGCCCCCAGGTGTGTGGGGCTACGCAAGCCGTTCCCAAAGAGCTTTAGAACAAGGCATAGTTTTCCCTGCTGTCTCTTTGGGCGTGGGACCAATCTCCAGACATATGGCCATATTTGTGCCTGGCGCGGCGCCAAGTGGGAAAGGGTGGTTTTGAGGCTGAAGGCAGCAGGAAAGTCTGCAGCCCTCAGGTGTGTGGGGCCACGCAAGCGGTTCCCAAAGAGCTTTAGTACAAGGCACAGTTTTCCCTGCTGGCTCTTTCGGCGTGGGACCAGTCTCCAGAAATATAGCCATTTTTGTGCCTGGCGCGACGCCAAGTGGGAAAGGGTGGTTTTGAGGCTGAAGGCAGCAGAAAAGTCTGCATCCCCCAGGTCTGTGGGGCCACGCAAGCGGTTCCCAAAGAGCTTTAGAACAAGGCATAGTTTTCCCTGCTGGCTCTTTGGGCGTGGGACCAATCTCCAGCCATATGACCATTTTTGTGCCTGGCGCGGCGCCAAGTGGGAAAGGGTGGTTTTGAGGCTGAAGGCAGCAGGAAAGCCTGCACCCCCCAGGTCTGTGGGGCCACGCAAGCGGTTCCCAAAGAGCTTTAGAACAAGGCATAGTTTTCCCTGCTGGCTCTTTGGGCGTGGGACCAGTCTCCAGGCATATGGCCATTTTTGGGCCTCGCGCAGCGCCAAGTGGGAAAGGGTGGTTTTGAGGCTGAAGGCAGCAGGAAAGCCTGCAGCCCCCAGGTGTGTGGGGCTACGCAAGCAGTTCCCAAAGAGCTTTAGAACAAGGCATAGTTTTCCCTGCTGGCTCTTTGGGCGTGGGACCAGTCTCCAGACATGTGGCCATTTTTGGGCCTGGCGCGGCACCAAGTGGGAAAGGGTGCCTTTGAGGCTGAAGAGAGCAGGAAAGCCTGCAGCCCCCAGGTGTGTGGGGCTACGCAAGCGGTTCTCAAAGAGCTTTAGAACAAGGCATAGTTTTCCCTGCTGGCTCTTTGGGCGTGGGACCAACCTCCAGACATATGGCCATTTTTGAGCCTGGCGCGGCACCAAGTGGGAAAGCGTGCCTTTGAGGCTGAAGGCAGCAGGAAAGCCTGCAGCCCCCAGGTGTGTGGGGCTACGCAAGCGGTTCCCAAATAGCTTTAGAACAAGGCATAGTTTTCCCTGCTGGCTCTTTGGGCGTGGGACCAATCTCCAGACTTATGGCCATTTTTGTGCCTGGTGCGACGCCATGTGGGAAAGGGTGGTTTTGAGGCTGAAGGCAGCAGGAAAGTCTGCAGCCCGTAGGTCTGTGGGGCCAAGCAAGCGGTTCCCAAAGAGCTTTAGAACAAGGCATAGTTTTCCCTGCTGGCTCTTTGGGCGTGGGACCAGTCTCCAGAAATATAGCCATTTTTGTGCCTGGCGCTGGGCTAAGTGGGAAAGGGTGGTTTTGAGGCTGAAGGCAGCAGGAGAGCTTGCAGCCCCCAGGTGTGTGGGGCTACGCAAGCGGTTCCCAAAGAGCTTTAGAACAAGGCATAGTTTTCCCTGCTGGCTCTTTGGGCGTGGGACCAGTCTCCAGACATATGGCCATTTTTGTGCCTGGCGTGACACCAAGTGGGAAAGGGTGGTTTTGAGGCTGAAGGCAGCAGGAAAGCCTGCAGCCCCCAGGTGTGTGGGGCTACGCAAGCGGTTCCCAAAGAGCTTTAGAACAAGGCATAGTTTTCCCTGCTGGCTCTTTGGGCGTGGGACCAGTCTCCAGACATATGGCCACTTTTGGGCCTGGCGCGGGGCCAAGTGGGAAAGGGTGGTTTTGAGGCCGAAGGCAGTAGGAAAGCCTGCAGCCCCCAGGTGTGTGGGGCTACGCAAGCGGTTCCCAAAGAGCTTTAGAACAAGGCATAGTTTTCCCTGCTGGCTCTTTGGGCGTGGGACCAGTCTCCAGACATATGGCCATTTTTGTGCCTGGAGCGAAGCCAAGTGGGAAAGGGTGGTTTTGAGGCTGAAGGCAGCAGGAAAGCCTGCAGCCCCCAGGTGTGTGGGGCTACGCAAGAGGTTCCCAAAGAGCTTTAGAACAAGGCATAGTTTTCCCTGCTGGCTCTTTGGGCGTGGGACCAGTCTCCAGACATATGGCCATTTTTGGGCCTGGCGCGGCGCCAAGTGGGAAAGGGTGGTTTTGAGGCTGAAGGCAGCAGGAAAGCCTGCAGCCCCCAGGTCTGTGGGGCTACGCAAGCGGTTCCCAAAGAGCTTTAGAACAAGGCATAGTTTTCCCTGCTGGCTCTTTGGGCGTGGGACCAGTCTCCAGACATATGGCCATTTTTGGGCCTGGCGAGGCGCCAAGTGGGAAAGGGTGGTTTTGAGGCTGAAGGCAGCAGGAGAGCTTGCAGCCCCAAGGTCTGTGGGGCTACGCAAGCCGTTCCCAAAGAGCTTTAGAACAAGGCATAGTTTTCCCTGCTGGCTCTTTGGGCGTGGGACCAATCTCCAGACATATGGCCATTTTTGGGCCTGGCGCGGCACCAAGTGGGAAAGGGTGCCTCTGAGGCTGAAGGCAGCAGGAAAGCCTGCAGCCCCCAGGTGTGTGGGGCTACGCAAGCCGTTCCCAAAGAGCTTTAGAACAAGGCATAGTTTTCCCTGCTGTCTCTTTGGGCGTGGGACCAATCTCCAGACATATGGCCATATTTGTGCCTGGCGCGGCGCCAAGTGGGAAAGGGTGGTTTTGAGGCTGAAGGCAGCAGGAAAGTCTGCAGCCCTCAGGTGTGTGGGGCCACGCAAGCGGTTCCCAAAGAGCTTTAGTACAAGGCACAGTTTTCCCTGCTGGCTCTTTGGGCGTGGGACCAGTCTCCAGAAATATAGCCATTTTTGTGCCTGGCGCGACGCCAAGTGGGAAAGGGTGGTTTTGAGGCTGAAGGCAGCAGAAAAGTCTGCATCCCCCAGGTCTGTGGGGCCACGCAAGCGGTTCCCAAAGAGCTTTAGAACAAGGCATAGTTTTCCCTGCTGGCTCTTTGGGCGTGGGACCAATCTCCAGCCATATGACCATTTTTGTGCCTGGCGCGGCGCCAAGTGGGAAAGGGTGGTTTTGAGGCTGAAGGCAGCAGGAAAGCCTGCACCCCCCAGGTCTGTGGGGCCACGCAAGCGGTTCCCAAAGAGCTTTAGAACAAGGCATAGTTTTCCCTGCTGGCTCTTTGGGCGTGGGACCAGTCTCCAGGCATATGGCCATTTTTGGGCCTCGCGCAGCGCCAAGTGGGAAAGGGTGGTTTTGAGGCTGAAGGCAGCAGGAAAGCCTGCAGCCCCCAGGTGTGTGGGGCTACGCAAGCAGTTCCCAAAGAGCTTTAGAACAAGGCATAGTTTTCCCTGCTGGCTCTTTGGGCGTGGGACCAGTCTCCAGACATGTGGCCATTTTTGGGCCTGGCGCGGCACCAAGTGGGAAAGGGTGCCTTTGAGGCTGAAGGCAGCAGGAAAGCCTGCAGCCCCCAGGTGTGTGGGGCTACGCAAGCGGTTCTCAAAGAGCTTTAGAACAAGGCATAGTTTTCCCTGCTGGCTCTTTGGGCGTGGGACCAACCTCCAGACATATGGCCATTTTTGAGCCTGGCGCGGCACCAAGTGGGAAAGCGTGCCTTTGAGGCTGAAGGCAGCAGGAAAGCCTGCAGCCCCCAGGTGTGTGGGGCTACGCAAGCGGTTCCCAAATAGCTTTAGAACAAGGCATAGTTTTCCCTGCTGGCTCTTTGGGCGTGGGACCAATCTCCAGACTTATGGCCATTTTTGTGCCTGGTGCGACGCCATGTGGGAAAGGGTGGTTTTGAGGCTGAAGGCAGCAGGAAAGTCTGCAGCCCGTAGGTCTGTGGGGCCAAGCAAGCGGTTCCCAAAGAGCTTTAGAACAAGGCATAGTTTTCCCTGCTGGCTCTTTGGGCGTGGGACCAGTCTCCAGAAATATAGCCATTTTTGTGCCTGGCGCTGGGCTAAGTGGGAAAGGGTGGTTTTGAGGCTGAAGGCAGCAGGAGAGCTTGCAGCCCCAAGGTCTGTGGGGCTACGCAAGCGGTTCCCAAAGAGCTTTAGAACAAGGCATAGTTTTCCCTGCTGGCTCTTTGGGCGTGGGACCAATCTCCAGACATATGGCCATTTTTGGGCCTGGCGCGGCACCAAGTGGGAAAGGGTGCCTCTGAGGCTGAAGAGAGCAGGAAAGCCTGCAGCCCCCAGGTGTGTGGGGCTATGCAAGCGGTTCCCAAAAAGCTTTAGAACAAGGCATAGTTTTCCCTGCTGGCTCTTTGGGCGTGGGACCAATCTCCAGACATATGGCCATTTTTGTGCCTGGAGCGATGCCAAGTGGGAAAGGGTGGTTTTGAGGCTGAAGGCAGTAGGAAAGCCTGCAGCCCCCAGGTGTGTGGGGCTACGCAAGCGGTTCCCAAAGAGCTTTTAAACAAGGCATAGTTTTCCCTGCTGACTCTTTGGGCGTGGGACCAGTCTCCAGAAATATAGCCATTTTTGTGCCTGGCGCTGGGCTAAGTGGGAAAGGGTGGTTTTGAGGCTGAAGGCAGCAGGAGAGCTTGCAGCCCCAAGGTCTGTGGGGCTACGCAAGCGGTTCCCAAAGAGCTTTAGAACAAGGCATAGTTTTCCCTGCTGGCTCTTTGGGCGTGGGACCAATCTCCAGACATATGGCCATTTTTGGGCCTGGCGCGGCACCAAGTGGGAAAGGGTGCCTCTGAGGCTGAAGAGAGCAGGAAAGCCTGCAGCCCCCAGGTGTGTGGGGCTATGCAAGCGGTTCCCAAAAAGCTTTAGAACAAGGCATAGTTTTCCCTGCTGGCTCTTTGGGCGTGGGACCAATCTCCAGACATATGGCCATTTTTGTGCCTGGAGCGATGCCAAGTGGGAAAGGGTGGTTTTGAGGCTGAAGGCAGTAGGAAAGCCTGCAGCCCCCAGGTGTGTGGGGCTACGCAAGCGGTTCCCAAAGAGCTTTTAAACAAGGCATAGTTTTCCCTGCTGACTCTTTGGGCGTGGGACCAGTCTCCAGACATATGGCCATTTTTGGGCCTGGCGCGGGGCCAAGTGGGAAAGGGTGGTTTTGAGGCTGAAGGCAGCAGGAAAGCCTGCAGCCCCAGGTCTGTGGGGCTACGCAAGCGGTTCCCAAAGAGCTTTAGAACAAGGCATAGTTTTCCCTGCTGACTCTTTGGGCGTGGGACCAATCTCCAGACATATGGCCGTTTCTGGGCCTGGCGCGGCGCCAAGTGGGAAAGGGTGGTTTTGAGGCTGAAGGCAGCAGGAAAGCCTGCAGCCCCAGGTCTGTGGGGCTACGCAAGCGGTTCCCAAAGAGCTTTAGAACAAGGCATAGTTTTCCCTGCTGGCTCTTTGGGCGTGGGACCAATCTCCAGACATATGGCCATTTTTGTGCCTGGCGCGACGCCAAGTGGGAAAGGGTGGTTTTGAGGCTGAAGGCAGCAGGAAAGTCTGCAGCCCGCAGGTCAGTGGGGCCACGCAAGCGGTTCCCAAAGAGCTTTAGAACAAGGCATAGTTTTCCCTGCTGGCTCTTTCGGCGTGGGACCAGTCTCCAGAAAAATAGCCATTTTTGTGCCTGGCGCGACGCCAAGTGGGACAGGGTTGTTTTGAGGCTGAAGGCAGCAGGAAAGGCTGCAGCCCCCAGGTGTGTGGGGCCACGCAAGCGGTTCCCAAAGAGCTTTAAAACAAGGCATAGTTTTCCCTGCTGTCTCTTTGGGCGTGGGACCAGTCTCCAGACATATGGCCATTTCTGGGCCTGGCGCGGAGCCAAGTGGGAAAGGGTGGTTTTGAGGCTGAAGGCAGCAGGAAAGCCTGCAGCCCCCAGGTGTGTGGGGCTACGCAAGCGGTTCCCAAAGAGCTTTAGAACAAGGCATAGTTTTCCCTCCTGGCTCTTTGGGCGTGGGACCAGTCTCCAGACATATGGCCATTTTTGGGCCTGGCGCGGCACCAAGTGGGAAAGGGTGCCTCTGAGGCTGAAGAGAGCAGGAAAGCCTGCAGCCCCCAGGTGTGTGGGGCTACGCAAGCGGTTCCCAAAGAGCTTTAGAACAAGGCATAGTTTTCCCTGCTGGCTCTTTCGGCGTGGGACCAATCTCCAGACATATGGCCATTTTTGGGCCTGGCGCGGCGCCAAGTGGGAAAGGGTGGTTTTGAGGCTGAAGGCAGCAGGAAAGCCTGCAGCCCCCAGGTGTGTGGGCCTACGCAAGCGGTTCCCAAAGAGCTTTAGAACAAGGCATAGTTTTCCCTGCCGGCTCTTTGGGCGTGGGACCAGTCTCCAGACATATGGCCATTTTGGGTCCTGGCGCGGGGCCAAGTGGGAAAGGGTGGTTTTGAGGCTGAAGGCAGCAGGAAAGCCTGCACCCCCCAGGTCTGTGGCGCTACGCAAGCGGTTCCCAAAGAGCTTTAGAACAAGGCATAGTTTTCCCTGCTGGCTCTTTGGGCGTGGGACCAATCTCCAGACATATGGCCATTTTTGGGCCTGGCGCGGCGCCAAGTGGGAAAGGGTGGTTTTGAGGCTGAAGGCAGCAGGAAAGCCTGCACACCCCTGGTCTGTGGGGCTACGCAAGCGGTTCCCAAAGAGCTTTAGAACAAGGCATAGTTTTCCCTGCTGGCTCTTTGGGCGTGGGACCAGTCTCCAGACATATGGCCATTTTTGGGCCTGGCGCGGCGCGAAGTGGGAAAGGGTGGTTTTGAGGCTGAAGGCAGCAGGAAAGCCTGCAGCCCCCAGGTGTGTGGGGCTACGCAAGCGGTTCCCAAAGAGCTTTAGAACAAGGCATAGTTTTCCCTGCTGGCTCTTTGGGCGTGTGACCAACCTCCAGACATATGGCCATTTTTGGGCCTCGTGCGGGGCCAAGTGGGAAAGCGTGGTTTTGAGGCTGAAGGCAGCAAGAAAGCCTGCAGCCCCCAGGTCTGTGGGGCTACGCAAGTGGTTTCCAAAGAGCTTTAGAACAAGGCATAGTTTTCCCTGCTGGCTCTTTGGGCGTGGGACCAACCTCCAGACATATGGCCATTTTTGTGCCTGGCGCGGCGCCAAGTGGGAAAGGGTGGTTTTGAGGCTGAAGGCAGCAGGAAAGCCTGTAGCCCCCAGGTGTGTGGGGCTACGCAAGCGGTTCCCAAAGAGCTTTAGAACAAGGCATAGTTTTCCCTGCTGGCTCTTTGGGCGTGGGACCAATCTCCACACATATGGCCATTTTTGTGCCTGTCGTGACACCATGTGGGAAAGGGTGGTTTTGAGGCTGAAGGCAGCAGGAAAGCCTGCAGCCCCCAGGTGTGTGGGGCTATGCAAGCGGTTCCCAAAGAGCTTTAGTACAAGGCATAGTTTTCCCTGCTGGCTCTTTGGGCGTGGGACCAATCTCCAGACATATGGCCATTTTTGGGCCTGGTGTGGCGCCAAGTGGGAAAGGGTGCCTTTGAGGCTGAAGGCAGCAGGAAAGCCTGCAGCCCCCAGGTGTGTGGGGCTACGCAAGCCGTTCCCAAAGAGCTTTAGAACAAGGCATAGTTTTCCCTGCTGGCTCTTTGGGCGTGGGACCAATCTCCAGACATATGGCCATTTTTGGGCCTGGCGCGGGGCCAAGTGGGAAAGGGTGTTTTTGAGGCTGAAGGCAGCAGGAAAGCCTGCAGCCCCCAGGTGTGTGGGGCTACGCAAGAGGTTCCCAAAGAGCTTTAGAACAAGGCATAGTTTTCCCTGCTGGCTCTTTGGGCGTGGGACCAGTCTCCAGACATATGGCCATTTTTGTGCCTGGCGCGGCGCCAAGTGGGAAAGGGTGTTTTTGAGGCTGAAGGCAGCAGGAAAGCCTGCAGCCCCCAGGTGTGTGGGGCTACGCAAGTGGTTCCCAAAGAGCTTTAGAACAAGGCATAGTTTTCCCTGCTGGCTCTTTGGGCGTGGGACCAACCTCCAGACATATGGCCATTTTTGTGCCTGGCGCAGCGCCAAGTGGGAAAGGGTGGTTTTGAGGCTGAAGGCAGCAGGAAAGCCTGCAGCCCCCAGGTGTGTGGGGCTACGCAAGCGGTTCCCAAAGAGCTTTAGAACAAGGCATAGTTTTCCCTGCTGGCTCTTTGGGCGTGGGACCTGTCTCCAGACATATGGCCATTTTTGGGCCTGGCGCGGCGCCAAGTGGGAAAGGGTGGTTTTGAGGCTGAAGGCAGCAGGAGAGCTTGCAGCCCCAAGGTCTGTGGGGCTACGCAAGCGGTTCCCAAAGAGCTTTAGAACAAGGCATAGTTTTCCCTGCTGGCTCTTTGGGCGTGGGACCAATCTCCAGACATATGGCCATTTTTGGGCTTGGCGCGGCACCAAGTGGGAAAGGGTGCCTCTGAGGCTGAAGGCAGCAGGAAAGCCTGCAGCCCCCAGGTGTGTGGGGCTACGCAAGCCATTCCCAAAGAGCTTTAGAACAAGGCATAGTTTTCCCTGCTGGCTCTTTGGGCGTGGGACCAATCTCCAGACATATGACCATTTTTGTGCCTGGCACGACGCCATGTGGGAAAGGGTGGTTTTGAGGCTGAAGGCAGCAGGAAAGTCTGCAGCCCGCAGGTGTGTGGGGCCACGCAAGCAGTTCCCAAAGAGCTTTAGAACAAGGCATAGTTTTCCCTGCTGGCTCTTTCGGCGTGGGACCAGTCTCCAGAAATATAGCCATTTTTGTGCCTGGCGCGACGCCAAGTGGGAAAGGGTGGTTTTCAGGCTGAAGGCAGCAGGAAAGCCTGCACCCCCCAGGTCTGTGGGGCCACGCAAGCGGTTCCCAAAGAGCTTTAGAACAAGGCATAGTTTTCCCTGCTGGCTCTTTGGGCGTGGGACCAGTCTCCAGACATATGGCCATTTTTGGGCCTGGCGTGACACCAAGTGGGAAAGGGTGGTTTTGAGGCTGAAGGCAGCAGGAAAGCCTGCAGCCCCCAGGTGTGTGGGGCTACGCAAGCGGTTCCCAAAGAGCTTTAGAACAAGGCATAGATTTCCCTGCTGGCTCTTTGGGCGTGGGACCAATCTCCAGACATATGGCCATTTTTGGGCCTGGCGCGGGGCCAAGTGGGAAAGGGTGGTTTTGAGGCTGAAGGCAGCAGGAAAGCCTGCAGCCCCCAGGTGTGTGGGGCTACGGAAGCGGTTCCCAAAGAGCTTTAGAACAAGGCATAGTTTTCCCTGCTGGCTCTTTGGGCGTGGGACCAGTCTCCAGACATATGGCCATTTTTGTGCCTGGAGCGAAGCCAAGTGGGAAAGGGTGGTTTTGAGGCTGAAGGCAGCAGGAAAGCCTGCAGCCCCCAGGTGTGTGGGGCTACGCAAGAGGTTCCCAAAGAGCTTTAGAACAAGGCATAGTTTTCCCTGCTGGCTCTTTGGGCGTGGGACCAGTCTCCAGACATATGGCCATTTTTGTGCCTGGCGCGGCGCCAAGTGGGAAAGGGTGGTTTTGAGGCTGAAGGCAGCAGGAAAGCCTGCAGCCCCCAGGTGTGTGGGGCTACGCAAGCGGTTCCCAAAGAGCTTTAGAACAAGGCATAGTTTTCCCTGCTGGCTCTTTGGGCGTGGGACCAGTCTCCAGACATATGGCCATTTTTGGGCCTGGCGCGGCGCCAAGTGGGAAAGGGTGGTTTTGAGGCTGAAGGCAGCAGGAGAGCTTGCAGCCCCAAGGTCTGTGGGGCTACGCAAGCCGTTCCCAAAGAGCTTTAGAACAAGGCATAGTTTTCCCTGCTGGCTCTTTGGGCGTGGGACCAATCTCCAGACATATGGCCATTTTTGGGCCTGGCGCGGCACCAAGTGGGAAAGGGTGCCTCTGAGGCTGAAGGCAGCAGGAAAGCCTGCAGCCCCCAGGTGTGTGGGGCTACGCAAGCCGTTCCCAAAGAGCTTTAGAACAAGGCATAGTTTTCCCTGCTGGCTCTTTGGGCGTGGGACCAGTCTCCAGACATATGGCCATTTTTGGGCCTGGCGCGGCGCCAAGTGGGAAAGGGTGGTTTTGAGGCTGAAGGCAGCAGGAGAGCTTGCAGCCCCAAGGTCTGTGGGGCTACGCAAGCCGTTCCCAAAGAGCTTTAGAACAAGGCATAGTTTTCCCTGCTGGCTCTTTGGGCGTGGGACCAAACTCCAGACATATGGCCATTTTTGGGCCTGGCGCGGCACCAAGTGGGAAAGGGTGCCTCTGAGGCTGAAGGCAGCAGGAAAGCCTGCAGCCCCCAGGTGTGTGGGGCTACGCAAGCCGTTCCCAAAGAGCTTTAGAACAAGGCATAGTTTTCCCTGCTGTCTCTTTGGGCGTGGGACCAATCTCCAGACATATGACCATTTTTGTGCCTGGCACGACGCCAAGTGGGAAAGGGTGGTTTTGAGGCTGAAGGCAGCAGGAAAGTCTGCAGCCCGCAGGTGTGTGGGGCCACGCAAGCGGTTCCCAAAGAGCTTTAGTACAAGGCACAGTTTTCCCTGCTGGCTCTTTCGGCGTGGGACCAGTCTCCAGAAATATAGCCATTTTTGTGCCTGGCGCGACGCCAAGTGGGAAAGGGTGGTTTTGAGGCTGAAGGCAGCAGGAAAGCCTGCATCCCCCAGGTCTGTGGGGCCACGCAAGCGGTTCCCAAAGAGCTTTAGAACAAGGCATAGTTTTCCCTGCTGGCTCTTTGGGCGTGGGACCAATCTCCAGCCATATGGCCATTTTTGGGCCTGGCGCGGCGCCAAGTGGGAAAGGGTGGTTTTGAGGCTGAAGGCAGCAGGAAAGCCTGCACCCCCCAGGTCTGTGGGGCCACGCAAGCGGTTCCCAAAGAGCTTTAGAACAAGGCATAGTTTTCCCTGCTGGCTCTTTGAGCGTGGGACCAGTCTCCAGACATATGGCCATTTTTGGGCCTCGCGCAGCGCCAAGTGGGAAAGGGTGGTTTTGAGGCTGAAGGCAGCAGGAAAGCCTGCAGCCCCCAGGTGTGTGGGGCTACGCAAGCAGTTCCCAAAGAGCTTTAGAACAAGGCATAGTTTTCCCTGCTGGCTCTTTGGGCGTGGGACCAGTCTCCAGACATGTGGCCATTTTTGGGCCTGGCGCGGCACCAAGTGGGAAAGGGTGCCTTTGAGGCTGAAGGCAGCAGGAAAGCCTGCAGCCCCCAGGTGTGTGGGGCTACGCAAGCGGTTCCCAAATAGCTTTAGAACAAGGCATAGTTTTCCCTGCTGGCTCTTTGGGCGTGGGACCAACCTCCAGACATATGGCCATATTTGTGCCTGGCGCGGCGCCAAGTGGGAAAGGGTGGTTTTGAGGCTGAAGGCAGCAGGAGAGCCTGCAGCCCCCAGGTGTGTGGGGCTACGCAAGCGGTTCCCAAAGAGCTTTAGAAGAAGGCATAGTTTTCCCTGCTGGCTCTTTGGGCGTGGGACCAGTCTCCAGACATATGGCCATTTTTGGGCCTGGCGTGGCACCAAGTGGGAAAGGGTGCCTCTGAGGCTGAAGAGAGCAGGAAAGCCTGCAGCCCCCAGGTGTGTGGGGCTACGCAAGCGGTTCCCAAACAGCTTTAGAACAAGGCATAGTTTTCCCTGCTGGCTCTTTGGGCGTGGGACTAATCTCCAGACTTATGGCCATTTTTGTGCCTGGTGCGACGCCAAGTGGGAAAGGGTGGTTTTGAGGCTGAAGGCAGCAGGAAAGTCTGCAGCCCGCAGGTCTGTGGGGCCAAGCAAGCGGTTCCCAAAGAGCTTTAGAACAAGGCATAGTTTTCCCTGCTGGCTCTTTGGGCGTGGGACCAGTCTCCAGAAATATAGCCATTTTTGTGCCTGGCGTGGCGCCAAGTGGGAAAGGGTGGTTTTGAGGCTGAAGGCAGCAGGAAAGCCTGTAGCCCCCAGGTGTGTGGGGCTACGCAAGCGGTTCCCAAAGAGCTTTAGAACAAGGCATAGTTTTCCCTGCTGGCTCTTTGGGCGTGGGACCAACCTCCAGACATATGGCCATTTTTGTGCCTGGCGTGACGCCATGTGGGAAAGGGTGGTTTTGAGGCTGAAGGCAGCAGGAAAGCCTGCAGCCCCCAGGTGTGTGGGGCTACGCAAGCGGTTCCCAAAGAGCTTTAGAACAAGGCATAGTTTTCCCTGCTGGCTCTTTCGGCGTGGGACCAATCTCCAGACATATGGCCATTTTTGTGCCTGGCGTGACACCAAGTGGGAAAGGGTGGTTTTGAGGCTGAAGGCAGCAGGAAAGCCTGCAGCCCCCAGGTCTGTGGGGCTACGCAAGCGGTTCCCAAAGAGCTTTAGAACAAGGCATAGTTTTCCCTGCTGGCTCTTTGGGCATGGGACCAATCTCCAGACATATGGCCATTTTTGGGCCTGGCGTGACGCCATGTGGGAAAGGGTGGTTTTGAGGCCGAAGGCAGCAGGAAAGCCTGCAGCCCCCAGGTGTGTGGGGCTACGCAAGCGGTTCCCAAAGAGCTTTAGAACAAGGCATAGTTTTCCCTGCTGGCTCTTTGGGTGTGGGACCAATCTCCAGACATATGGCCATTTTTCTGCCTGGCGTGACGCCATGTGGGAAAGGGTGGTTTTGAGGCTGCAGGTGCCAGAAAAGCCTGCAGCCCCCAGGTGTGTGGGGCTACGCAAGCGGTTCCCAAAGAGCTTTAGAACAAGGCATAGTTTTCCCTGCTGGCTCTTTGAGCGTGGGACCAGTCTCCAGATATATGGCCATTTTTGGGCCTGGCGTTGCGCCAAGTGGGAAAGGGTGCCTTTGAGGCTGAAGAGAGCAGGAAAGCCTGCAGCCCCCAGGTGTGTGGGGCTACGCAAGCGGTTCCCAAAGAGCTTTAGAACAAGGCATAGTTTTCCCTGCTGTCTCTTTGGGGGTCGGACCAATCTCCAGACATATGGTCATTTTTGTGCCTGGCGCGGCGCCAAGTGGGAAAGGGTGGTTTTGAGGCTGAAGGCAGCAGGAAAGCCTGCAGCCCCCAGGTGTGTGAGGCTACGCAAGCGGTACCCAAAGAGCTTTAGAACAAGGCATAGTTTTCCCTGCTGGCTCTTTGGGCGTGGGACCAACCTCCAGACATATGGCCATTTTTGTGCCTGGCGTGACGCCATGTGGGAAAGGGTGGTTTTGAGGCCGAAGGCAGCAGGAAAGCCTGCAGCCCCCAGGTGTGTGGGGCTACGCAAGCGGTTCCCAAAGAGCTTTAGAACAAGGCATAGTTTTCCCTGCTGGCTTTTTCGGCGTGGGAACAATCTCCAGCCATATGGCCATTTTTCTGCCTGGCGTGACGCCATGTGGGAAAGGGTGGTTTTGAGGCTGCAGGTGCCAGAAAAGCCTGCAGCCCCCAGGTGTGTGGGGCTACGCAAGCGGTTCCCAAAGAGCTTTAGAACAAGGCATAGTTTTCCCTGCTGGCTCTGTGGCCGTGGGACCAGTCTCCAGACATATGGCCATTTTTGGGCCTCGCGGGGGGCCAAGTGGGAAAGGGTGGTTTTGAGGCCGAACGCAGCAGGAAAGCCTGCAGCCCCCAGGTGTGTGGGGCTACGCAAGCGGTTCCCAAAGAGCTTTAGTACAAGGCATAGTTTTCCCTGCTGGCTCTTTGGGCGTGGGACCAATCTCCAGACATATGGCCATTTTTGTGCCTGGCGTGACACCAAGTGGGAAAGGGTGGTTTTGAGGCTGAAGAGAGCAGGAAAGCCTGCAGCCCCCAGGTGTGTGGGGCTACGCAAGCCGTTCCCAAAGAGCTTTAGAACAAGGCATAGTTTTCCCTGCTGGCTCTTTGGGCGTGTGACCAACCTCCAGACATATGGCCATTTTTGTGCCTGGCGTGACGCCATGTGGGAAAGGGTGGTTTTGAGGCTGCAGGTGCCAGAAAAGCCTGCAGCCCCCAGGTGTGTGGGGCTACGCAAGCGGTTCCCAAAGAGCTTTAGAACAAGGCATAGTTTTCCCTGCTGGCTCTTTGGGCGTGGGACCAGTCTCCAGACATATGGCCATTTTTGGGCCTCGCGCGGGGCCAAGTGGGAAAGGGTGGTTTTGAGGATGAAGGCTGCAGGAAAGCCTGCAACCCCCAGGTCTGTGCGGCTACGCAAGCGGTTCCCAAAGAGCTTTAGAACAAGGCATAGTTTTCCCTGCTGGCTCTTTCGGCGTGGGACCAATCTCCAGACATATGGCCATTTTTTTGCCTGGCGTGACACCAAGTGGGAAAGGGTGGTTTTGAGGCTGAAGGCAGCAGGAAGGTCTGCAGCCCCCAGGTCTGTGGGGCCACGCAAGCGGTTCCCAAAGAGCTTTAGAACAAGGCATAGTTTTCCCTGCTGGCTCTTTGAGCGTGGGACCAACCTCCAGACATATGGCCATTTTTGGGCCTGGCGCGGCGCCATGTGGGAAAGGGTGGTTTTGAGGCTGAAGGCAGCAGGAAAGTCTGCAGCCCCCAGGTCTGTGGGGCTACGCAACTGGTTCCCAAAGAGCTTTAGAACAAGGCATAGTTTTCCCTGCTGGCTCTTTGGGCGTGGGACCAACCTCCAGACATATGGCCATTTTTGTGCCTGTCGTGACACCATGTGGGAAAGGGTGGTTTTGAGGCTGCAGGTGCCAGAAAAGCCTGCAGCCCCCAGGTGTGTGGGGCTACGCAAGTGGTTCCCAAAGAGCTTTAGAACAAGGCATAGTTTTCCCTGCTGGCTCTTTGAGCGTGGGACCAGTCTCCAGACATATGGCCATTTTTGGGCCTGGCGTGGCGCCAAGTGGGAAAGGGTGGTTTTGAGGCTGAAGGCAGCAGGAAAGCCTGCAGCCCCCAGGTGTGTGGGGCTACGCAAGCAGTTCCCAAAAAGCTTTAGAACAAGGCATAGTTTTCCCTGCTGGCTCTTTGGGCGTGGGACCAGTCTCCAGACATTTGGCCATTTTTGGGCCTGGCGTGGCGCCAAGTGGGAAAGGGTGCCTTTGAGGCTGAAGAGAGCAGGAAAGCCTGCAGCCCCCAGGTGTGTGGGGCTACGCAAGCGGTTCCCAAAGAGCTTTAGAACAAGGCATAGTTTTCCCTGCTGGCTCTTTGGGGGTCGGACCAATCTCCAGACATATGGTCATTTTTGTGCCTGGCGCGTCGCCAAGTGGGAAAGGGTGGTTTTGAGGCTGAAGGCAGCAGGAAAGCCTGCAGCCCCCAGGTGTGTGGGGCTACGCAAGCGGTTCCCAAAGAGCTTTAGAACAAGGCATAGTTTTCCCTGCTGGCTCTTTGGGCGTGGGACCAGTCTCCAGACATATGGCCATTTTTGTGCCTGGCGTGACGCCATGTGGGAAAGGGTGGTTTTGAGGCCGAAGGCAGCAGGAAAGCCTGCAGCCCCCAGGTGTGTGGGGCTACGCAAGCGGTTCCCAAAGAGCTTTAGAACAAGGCATAGTTTTCCCTGCTGGCTCTTTGGGCGTGGGACCAATCTCCAGCCATATGGCCATTTTTGTGCCTGGCGTGACGCCATGTGGGAAAGGGTGGTTTTGAGGCTGAAGGCAGCAGGAAAGCCTGCAGCCCCCAGGTGTGTGGGGCTACGCAAGCGGTTCCCAAAGAGCTTTAGAACAAGGCATAGTTTTCCCTGCTGGCTCTGTGGCCGTGGGACCAGTCTCCAGACATATGGCCATTTTTGGGCCTCGCGCGGGGCCAAGTGGGAAAGGGTGGTTTTGAGGTTGAAGGCAGCAGGAAAGCCTGCAGCCCCCAGGTGTGTGGGGCTACGCAAGCGGTTCCCAAAGAGCTTTAGAACAAGGCATAGTTTTCCCTGCTGGTTCTTTGGGCGTGGGACCAACCTCCAGACATATGGCCATTTTTGTGCCTGTCGTGACACCATGTGGGAAAGGGTGGTTTTGAGGCTGCAGGTGCCAGAGAAGCCAGCAGCCCCCAGGTCTGTGGTGCTACGCAAGCAGTTCCCAAAAAGATTTAGAACAAGGCATAGTTTTCCCTGCTGGCTCTTTGGGCGTGGGACCAGTCTCCAGACATATGGCCATTTTTGGGCCTGGCGTGGCGCCAAGTGGGAAAGGGTGCCTTTGAGGCTGAAGAGAGCAGGAAAGCATGCAGCCCTCAGGTGTGTGGGGCTACGCAAGCGGTTCCCAAAGAGCTTTAGAACAAGGCATAGTTTTCCCTGCTGGCTCTTTGGGCGTCGGACCAATCTCCAGACATATGGTCATTTTTGTGCCTGGCACGGGGCCAAGTGGGAAAGGGTGGTTTTGAGGCTGAAGGCAGCAGGAAAGCCTGCAGCCCCCAGGTGTGTGGGGCTACGCAAGCGGTTCCCAAAGAGCTTTAGAACAAGGCATAGTTTTCCCTGCTGGCTCTTTGGGCGTGGGACCAACCGCCAGACATATGGCCATTTTTGTGCCTGGCGTGACGCCATGTGGGAAAGGGTGGTTTTGAGGCCGAAGGCAGCAGGAAAGCCTGCAGCCCCCAGGTGTGTGGGGCTACGCAAGCGGTTCCCAAAGAGCTTTAGAACAAGGCATAGTTTTCCCTGCTGGCTCTTTGGGCGTGGGACCAATCTCCAGACATATGGCCATTTTTGTGCCTGGCGTGACACCAAGTGGGAAAGGGTGGTTTTGAGGCTGAAGGTAGCAGGAAGGTCTGCAGCCCCCAGGTGTGTGGGGCTACGCAAGCGGTTCCCAAAGAGCTTTAGAACAAGGCATAGCTTTCCCTGCTGGCTCTTTGAGCGTGGGACCAGTCTCCAGACATATAGCCATTTTTGGGCCTCGCGCAGCGCCAAGTGGGAAAGGGTGGTTTTGAGGCTGAAGGCAGCAGGAAAGCCTGCAGCACCCAGGTGTGTGGGGCTACGCAAGCAGTTCCCAAAGAGCTTTAGAACAAGGCATAGTTTTCCCTGCTGGCTCTTTGGGCGTGGGACCAGTCTCCAGACATATGGCCATTTTTGGGCCTGGTGCGGCGCCAAGTGGGAAAGGGTGCCTTTGAGGCTGAAGAGAGCAGGAAAGCATGCAGCCACCAGGTGTGTGAGGCTACGCAAGCCGTTCCCAAAGAGCTTTAGAACAAGGCATAGTTTTCCCTGCTGGCTCTTTGGGCGTGGGACCAACCTCCAGACATATGGCCATTTTTGAGCCTGGCGCGGCACCAAGTGGGAAAGGGTGCCTTTGAGGCTGAAGGCAGCAGGAAAGCCTGCAGCCCCCAGGTGTGTGGGGCTACGCAAGCGGTTCCCAAAGAGCTTTAGAACAAGGCATAGTTTTCCCTGCTGGCTCTTTGGGCGTGGGACCAACCTCCAGACATATGGCCATATTTGTGCCTGGCGCGGCGCCAAGTGGGAAAGGGTGGTTTTGAGGCTGAAGGCACTAGGAGAGCCTGCAGCCCCCAGGTGTGTGGGGCTACGCAAGCGGTTCCCAAAGAGCTTTAGAACAAGGCATAGTTTTCCCTGCTGGCTCTTTGGGCGTGGGAAAACCTCTAGACATATGGCCATTTTTGGGCCTGGCGTGGCGCCAAGTGGGAAAGGGTGTTTTTGAGGCTGAAGACAGCAGGAAAGCCTGCAGCCCCCAGGTGTGTGGGGCTACGCAAGCGGTTCCCAAACACCTTTAGAACAAGGCATAGTTTTCCCTGCTGGCTCTTTGGGCGTGGGACCAGTCTCCAGACATATGGCCATTTTTGGGCCTGGTGCGACGCCAAGTGGGAAAGGGTGGTTTTGAGGCTGAAGGCAGCAGGAAAGTCTGCAGCCCGCAGTTCTGTGGGGCCAAGCAAGCGGTTCCCAAAGAGCTTTAGAACAAGGCATAGTTTTCCCTGCTGGCTCTTTGGGCGTGGGACCAGTCTCCAGAAATATAGCCATTTTTGTGCCTGGCGCTGGGCTAAGTGGGAAAGGGTGGTTTTGAGGCTGAAGGCAGCAGGAAAGCCTGTAGCCCCCAGGTGTGTGGGGCTACGCAAGCGGTTCCCAAAGAGCTTTAGAACAAGGCATAGTTTTCCCTGCTGGCTCTTTGGGCGTGGGACCAACCTCCAGACATATGGCCATTTTTGTGCCTGGCGTGACGCCATGTGGGAAAGGGTGGTTTTGAGGCTGAAGGCAGCAGGAAAGCCTGCAGCCCCCAGGTGTGTGGGGCTACGCAAGCGGTTCCCAAAGAGCTTTAGAACAAGGCATAGTTTTCCCTGCTGGCTCTTTCGGCGTGGGACCAATCTCCAGACATATGGCCATTTTTGTGCCTGGCGTGACACCAAGTGGGAAAGGGTGGTTTTGAGGCTGAAGGCAGCAGGAAAGCCTGCAGCCCCCAGGTCTGTGGGGCTACGCAAGCGGTTCCCAAAGAGCTTTAGAACAAGGCATAGTTTTCCCTGCTGGCTCTTTGGGCGTGGGACCAACCTCCAGACATATGGCCATTTTTGGGCCTGGCGTGACGCCATGTGGGAAAGGGTGGTTTTGAGGCCGAAGGCAGCAGGAAAGCCTGCAGCCCCCAGGTGTGTGGGGCTACGCAAGCGGTTCCCAAAGAGCTTTAGAACAAGGCATAGTTTTCCCTGCTGGCTCTTTGGGTGTGGGACCAATCTCCAGACATATGGCCATTTTTCTGCCTGGCGTGACGCCATGTGGGAAAGGGTGGTTTTGAGGCTGCAGGTGCCAGAAAAGCCTGCAGCCCCCAGGTGTGTGGGGCTACGCAAGCGGTTCCCAAAGAGCTTTAGAACAAGGCATAGTTTTCCCTGCTGGCTCTTTGAGCGTGGGACCAGTCTCCAGACATATGGCCATTTTTGGGCCTGGCGTTGCGCCAAGTGGGAAAGGGTGCCTTTGAGGCTGAAGAGAGCAGGAAAGCCTGCAGCCCCCAGGTGTGTGGGGCTACGCAAGCAGTTCCCAAAAAGCTTTAGAACAAGGCATAGTTTTCCCTGCTGGCTCTTTGGGCGTGGGACCAGTCTTCAGACATATGGCCATTTTTGGGCCTGGTGTGGCGCCAAGTGGGAAAGGGTGCCTTTGAGGCTGAAGGCAGCAGGAAAGCCTGCAGCCCCCAGGTGTGTGGGGCTACGCAAGCGGTTCCCAAAGAGCTTTAGAACAAGGCATAGTTTTCCCTGCTGTCTCTTTGGGGGTCGGACCAATCTCCAGCCATATGGCCATTTTTCTGCCTGGCGAGACGCCATGTGGGAAAGGGTGGTTTTGAGGCTGCAGGTGCCAGAAAAGCCTGCAGCCCCCAGGTGTGTGGGGCTACGCAAGCGGTTCCCAAACACCTTTAGAACAAGGCATAGTTTTCCCTGCTGGCTCTGTGGCCGTGGGACCAGTCTCCAGACATATGGCCATTTTTGGGCCTCGCGCAGGGCCAAGTGGGAAAGGGTGGTTTTGAGGCCGAACGCAGCAGGAAAGCCTGCAGCCCCCAGGTGTGTGGGGCTACGCAAGCGGTTCCCAAAGAGCTTTAGTACAAGGCATAGTTTTCCCTGCTGGCTCTTTGGGCGTGGGACCAATCTCCAGACATATGGCCATTTTTGTGCCTGGCGTGACACCAAGTGGGAAAGGGTGGTTTTGAGGCTGAAGAGAGCAGGAAAGCCTGCAGCCCCCAGGTGTGTGGGGCTACGCAAGCCGTTCCCAAAGAGCTTTAGAACAAGGCATAGTTTTCCCTGCTGGCTCTTTGGGCGTGTGACCAACCTCCAGACATATGGCCATTTTTGTGCCTGGCGTGACGCCATGTGGGAAAGGGTGGTTTTGAGGCTGTAGGTGCCAGAAAAGCCTGCAGCCCCCAGGTGTGTGGGGCTACGCAAGCGGTTCCCAAAGAGCTTTAGAACAAGGCATAGTTTTCCCTGCTGGCTCTTTGGGCGTGGGACCAACCTCCAGACATATGGCCATTTTTGGGCCTGGCGTGACGCCATGTGGGAAAGGGTGGTTTTGAGGCCGAAGGCAGCAGGAAAGCCTGCAGCCCCCAGGTGTGTGGGGCTACGCAAGCGGTTCCCAAAGAGCTTTAGAACAAGGCATAGTTTTCCCTGCTGGCTCTTTGTTTGTGGGACCAATCTCCAGACATATGGCCATTTTTCTGCCTGGCGTGACGCCATGTGGGAAAGGGTGGTTTTGAGGCTGCAGGTGCCAGAAAAGCCTGCAGCCCCCAGGTGTGTGGGGCTACGCAAGCGGTTCCCAAAGAGCTTTAGAACAAGGCATAGTTTTCCCTGCTGGCTCTTTGAGCGTGGGACCAGTCTCCAGACATATGGCCATTTTTGGGCCTGGCGTTGCGCCAAGTGGGAAAGGGTGCCTTTGAGGCTGAAGAGAGCAGGAAAGCCTGCAGCCCCCAGGTGTGTGGGGCTACGCAAGCAGTTCCCAAAAAGCTTTAGAACAAGGCATAGTTTTCCCTGCTGGCTCTTTGGGCGTGGGACCAGTCTTCAGACATATGGCCATTTTTGGGCCTGGTGTGGCGCCAAGTGGGAAAGGGTGCCTTTGAGGCTGAAGGCAGCAGGAAAGCCTGCAGCCCCCAGGTGTGTGGGGCTACGCAAGCGGTTCCCAAAGAGCTTTAGAACAAGGCATAGTTTTCCCTGCTGTCTCTTTGGGGGTCGGACCAATCTCCAGACATATGGTCATTTTTGTGCCTGGCACGGGGCCAAGTGGGAAAGGGTGGTTTGAGGCTGAAGGCAGCAGGAAAGCCTGCAGCCCCCAGGTGTGTGGGGCCACGCAAGCGGTTCCCAAAGAGCTTTAGAACAAGGCATAGTTTTCCCTGCTGGCTCTTTGGGCGTGGGACCAACCTCCAGACATATGGCCATTTTTGTGCCTGGCGTGACGCCATGTGGGAAAGGGTGGTTTTGAGGCCGAAGGCAGCAGGAAAGCCTGCAGCCCCCAGGTGTGTGGGGCTACGCAAGCGGTTCCCAAAGAGCTTTAGAACAAGGCATAGTTTTCCCTGCTGGCTCTGTGGCCGTGGGACCAGTCTCCAGACATATGGCCATTTTTGGGCCTCGCGCAGGGCCAAGTGGGAAAGGGTGGTTTTGAGGCCGAACGCAGCAGGAAAGCCTGCAGCCCCCAGGTGTGTGGGGCTACGCAAGCGGTTCCCAAAGAGCTTTAGTACAAGGCATAGTTTTCCCTGCTGGCTCTTTGGGCGTGGGACCAATCTCCAGACATATGGCCATTTTTGTGCCTGGCGTGACACCAAGTGGGAAAGGGTGGTTTTGAGGCTGAAGAGAGCAGGAAAGCCTGCAGCCCCCAGGTGTGTGGGGCTACGCAAGCCGTTCCCAAAGAGCTTTAGAACAAGGCATAGTTTTCCCTGCTGGCTCTTTGGGCGTGGGACCAACCTCCAGACATATGGCCATTTTTGTGCCTGGCGTGACGCCATGTGGGAAAGGGTGGTTTTGAGGCTGTAGGTGCCAGAAAAGCCTGCAGCCCCCAGCTGTGTGGGGCTACGCAAGCGGTTCCCAAAGAGCTTTAGAACAAGGCATAGTTTTCCCTGCTGGCTCTTTGGGCGTGGGACCAGTCTCCAGACATATGGCCATTTTTGGGCCTCGCGCGGGGCCAAGTGGGAAAGGGTGGTTTTGAGGATGAAGGCTGCAGGAAAGCCTGCAACCCCCAGGTCTGTGCGGCTACGCAAGCGGTTCCCAAAGAGCTTTAGAACAAGGCATAGTTTTCCCTGCTGGCTCTTTCGGCGTGGGACCAATCTCCAGACATATGGCCATTTTTTTGCCTGGCGTGACACCAAGTGGGAAAGGGTGGTTTTGAGGCTGAAGGCAGCAGGAAGGTCTGCAGCCCCCAGGTCTGTGGGGCCACGCAAGCGGTTCCCAAAGAGCTTTAGAACAAGGCATAGTTTTCCCTGCTGGCTCTTTGAGCGTGGGACCAACCTCCAGACATATGGCCATTTTTGGGCCTGGCGCGGCGCCATGTGGGAAAGGGTGGTTTTGAGGCTGCAGGTGCCAGAAAAGCCTGCAGCCCCCAGGTGTGTGGGGCTACGCAAGTGGTTCCCAAAGAGCTTTAGAACAAGGCATAGTTTTCCCTGCTGGCTCTTTGAGCGTGGGACCAGTCTCCAGACATATGGCCATTTTTGGGCCTGGCGTGGCGCCAAGTGGGAAAGGGTGGTTTTGAGGCTGAAGGCAGCAGGAAAGCCTGCAGCCCCCAGGTGTGTGGGGCTACGCAAGCAGTTCCCAAAAAGCTTTAGAACAAGGCATAGTTTTCCCTGCTGGCTCTTTGGGCGTGGGACCAGTCTCCAGACATATGGCCATTTTTGGGCCTGGCGTGGCGCCAAGTGGGAAAGGGTGCCTTTGAGGCTGAAGAGAGCAGGAAAGCCTGCAGCCCCCAGGTGTGTGGGGCTACGCAAGCGGTTCCCAAAGAGCTTTAGAACAAGGCATAGTTTTCCCTGCTGTCTCTTTGGGGGTCCGACCAATCTCCAGACATATGGTCATTTTTGTGCCTGGCGCGTCGCCAAGTGGGAAAGGGTGGTTTTGAGGCTGAAGGCAGCAGGAAAGCCTGCAGCCCCCAGGTGTGTGGGGCTACGCAAGCGGTTCCCAAAGAGCTTTAGAACAAGGCATAGTTTTCCCTGCTGGCTCTTTGGGCGTGGGACCAGTCTCCAGACATATGGCCATTTTTGTGCCTGGCGTGACGCCATGTGGGAAAGGGTGGATTTGAGGCCGAAGGCAGCAGGAAAGCCTGCAGCCCCCAGGTGTGTGGGGCTACGCAAGCGGTTCCCAAAGAGCTTTAGAACAAGGCATAGTTTTCCCTGCTGGCTCTTTGGGCGTGGGACCAGTCTCCAGCCATATGGCCATTTTTGTGCCTGGCGTGACGCCATGTGGGAAAGGGTGGTTTTGAGGCTGAAGGCAGCAGGAAAGCCTGCAGCCCCCAGGTGTGTGGGGCTACGCAAGCGGTTCCCAAAGAGCTTTAGAACAAGGCATAGTTTTCCCTGCTGGCTCTGTGGCCGTGGGACCAGTCTCCAGACATATGGCCATTTTTGGGCCTCGCGCGGGGCCAAGTGGGAAAGGGTGGTTTTGAGGTTGAAGGCAGCAGGAAAGCCTGCAGCCCCCAGGTGTGTGGGGCTACGCAAGCGGTTCCCAAAGAGCTTTAGTACAAGGCATAGTTTTCCCTGCTGGCTCTTTGGGCGTGGGACCAATCTCCAGACATATGGCCATTTTTGTGCCTGGCGTGACACCAAGTGGGAAAGGGTGGTTTTGAGTCTGAAGAGAGCAGGAAAGCCTGCAGCCCCCAGGTGTGTGGGGCTACGCAAGCGGTTCCCAAAGAGCTTTAGAACAAGGCATAGTTTTCCCTGCTGGCTCTTTGGGCGTGGGACCAACCTCCAGACATATGGCCATTTTTTAGCCTGGCGCGGCACCAAGTGGGAAAGGGTGGTTTTGAGGCTGCAGGTGCCAGAAAAGCCTGCAGCCCCCAGGTGTGTGGGGCTACGCAAGCGGTTCCCAAACACCTTTAGAACAAGGCATAGTTTTCCCTGCTGGCTCTTTGGGCGTGGGACCAACCTCCAGACATATGGCCATTTTTGGGCCTGGCGTGGCGCCAAGTGGGAAAGGGTGTTTTTGAGGCTGAAGACAGCAGGAAAGCCTGCAGCCCCCAGGTGTGTGGGGCTACGCAAGCGGTTCCCAAAGAGCTTTAGAACAAGGCATAGTTTTCCCTGCTGGCTCTTTGGGCGTGGGACCTGGTTTCACTGCAGCTCTGAAGAGAATGTTAGCAAAGAGGTAATCGGGACAGTGCAAACAGTACTCAAAGACAGGGAGAGCAAGCTCTACATTACTCTCTTGGCACTTTGGATGTGGGACATACAGCGAGATGTTTGCTGCTTTTGCGTTTGGCTGTTGGGAGATTTACAGCACAAAGATATCCAGTTGATTTGAAGCAGTTCCGAGAAAGTCTAAGCATAATCCTCACTTTTCCCTCCTGGCACTTTCCATGTGGGAGATATAGCAGGATGTATATTGGTTTTAGGAACTGTCCCCGGACAGTGTGGGCAGAAAAGTTCCTGGCTCCTTGAATGCCGTTTCTGGAGACAGTGCGATCAGTGTGGGAGATATGTCAAGATGTGTGTTGGTTTTGAGGACGGCTTTCTGGAGAGTCTTAGCAAAGAGGTCACAGGGATAATCAGAGCAATTCTCAGAGACACTGAGAACAAGGTCGACAATTCCTCCTGGCACTTTCCCTGTAGGAGATACTGCAAGACGTTTCTGTATATTGGGCACAGCGCTCTGCAGGGTGTTAGCAGAGACTTTCCCGGGACAGTGAAACCCTATGTCAGAGACACTGAGAAGAAGCCCCAAAGTTCCCTCCAGGCACTTTCACTGTGGTTGCCTTCTCCACGTGGTTCCTGGTTTCCCTGCAGCTCTGAAGAGAATGTTAGCAAAGAAGTAATCGGGACAGTGCAAACAGTACTCAAAGACAGGGAGAGCAAGCTCTCTCTTGGCACTTTGGATGTGGGACATACAGCGAGATGTTTGCTGCTTTTACATTTGGCTGTTGGGAGATTTACAGCACAAAGATATCTAGTTGATTTGAAGCAGTTCCGAGAAAGTCTAAGCATAATCCTCACTTTTCCCCCCTGGCACTTTCCCTGTAGGAGATACCGCAAGACGTTTCTGTATATTGGGCACAGCGCTCTGCAGGGTGTTAGCAGAGACTTTCCCGGGACAGTGAAACCCTATGTCAGAGACACTGAAAAGAAGCCCCAACGTTCCTTCCAGGCACTTTCAGTGTGGGTGCCTTCTCCACGTGGTTCCTGGTTTCACTGCAGCTCTGAAGAGAATGTTAGCAAAGAGGTAATCGGGACAGTGCAAACAGTACTCAAAGACAGGGAGAGCAAGCTCTACATTACTCTCTTGGCACTTTGGATGTGGGACATACAGCGAGATGTTTGCTGCTTTTGCGTTTGGCTGTTGGGAGATTTACAGCACAAAGATATCCAGTTGATTTGAAGCAGTTCCGAGAAAGTCTAAGCATAATCCTCACTTTTCCCTCCTGGCACTTTCCATGTGGGAGATATAGCAGGATGTATATTGGTTTTAGGAACTGTCCCCGGACAGTGTGGGCAGAAAAGTTCCTGGCTCCTTGAATGCCGTTTCTGGAGACAGTGCGATCAGTGTGGGAGATATGTCAAGATGTGTGTTGGTTTTGAGGACGGCTTTCTGGAGAGTCTTAGCAAAGAGGTCACAGGGATAATCAGAGCAATTCTCAGAGACACTGAGAACAAGGTCGACAATTCCTCCTGGCACTTTCCCTGTAGGAGATGCTGCAAGACGTTTCTGTATATTGGGCACAGCACTCTGCAGGGTGTTAGCAGAGACTTTCCCGGGACAGTGAAACCCTATGTCAGAGACACTGAAAAGAAGCCCCAAAGTTCCTTCCAGGCACTTTCAGTGTGGGTGCCTTCTCCACGTGGTTCCTGGTTTCACTGCAGCTCTGAAGAGAATGTTAGCAAAGAGGTAATCGGGACAGTGCAAACAGTACTCAAAGACAGGGAGAGCAAGCTCTCTCTTGGCACTTTGGATGTGGGACATACAGCGAGATGTTTGCTGCTTTTGCGTTTGGCTGTTGGGAGATTTACAGCACAAAGATATCTAGTTGATTTGAAGCAGTTCCGAGAAAGTCTAAGCATAATCCTCACTTTTCCCTCCTGGCACTTTCCCTGCAGGGGATACCGCAAGACGTTTCTGTATATTGGGCACAGCGCTCTGCAGGGTGTTAGCAGAGACTTTCCCGGGACAGTGAAACCCTATGTAAGAGACACTGAAAAGAAGCACCAATGTTCCTTCCAGGCACTTTCAGTGTGGGTGCCTTCTCCACGTGGTTCCTGGTTTCACTGCAGCTCTGAAGAGAATGTTAGCAAAGAGGTAATCGGGACAGTGCAAACAGTACTCAAAGACAGGGAGAGCAAGCTCTACATTACTCTCTTGGCACTTTGGATGTGGGACATACAGCGAGATGTTTGCTGCTTTTGCGTTTGGCTGTTGGGAGATTTACAGCACAAAGATATCCAGTTGATTTGAAGCAGTTCCGAGAAAGTCTAAGCATAATCCTCACTTTTCCCTCCTGGCACTTTCCATGTGGGAGATATAGCAGGATGTATATTGGTTTTAGGAACTGTCCCCGGACAGTGTGGGCAGAAAAGTTCCTGGCTCCTTGAATGGCGTTTCTGGAGACAGTGCGATCAGTGTGGGAGATATGTCAAGATGTGTGTTGGTTTTGAGGACGGCTTTCTGGAGAGTCTTAGCAAAGAGGTCACAGGGATAATCAGAGCAATTCTCAGAGACACTGAGAACAAGGTCGACAATTCCTCCTGGCACTTTCCCTGTAGGAGATACTGCAAGACGTTTCTGTATATTGGGCACAGCGCTCTGCAGGGTGTTAGCAGAGACTTTCCCGGGACAGTGAAACCCTATGTCAGAGACACTGAGAAGAAGCCCCAAAGTTCCCTCCAGGCACTTTCACTGTGGGTGCCTTCTCCACGTGGTTCCTGGTTTCCCTGCAGCTCTGAAGAGAATGTTAGCAAAGAGGTAATCGGGACAGTGCAAACAGTACTCAAAGACAGGGAGAGCAAGCTCTCTCTTGGCACTTTGGATGTGGGACATACAGCGAGATGTTTGCTGCTTTTACATTTGGCTGTTGGGAGGTTTACAGCACAAAGATATCTAGTTGATTTGAAGCAGTTCCGAGAAAGTCTAAGCATAATCCTCACTTTTCCCTCCTGGCACTTTCCCTGTAGGAGATACCGCAAGACGTTTCTGTATATTGGGCACAGCGCTCTGCAGGGTGTTAGCAGAGACTTTCCCGGGACAGTGAAACCCTATGTCAGAGACACTGAGAAGAAGCCCCAATGTTCCCTCCAGGCACTTTCAGTGTGGGTGCCTTCTCCACGTGGTTCCTGGTTTCACTGCAGCTCTGAAGAGAATGTTAGCAAAGAGGTAATCGGGACAGTGCAAACAGTACTCAAAGACAGGGAGAGCAAGCTCTACATTACTCTCTTGGCACTTTGGATGTGGGACATACAGCGAGATGTTTGCTGCTTTTGCGTTTGGCTGTTGGGAGATTTACAGCACAAAGATATCCAGTTGATTTGAAGCAGTTCCGAGAAAGTCTAAGCATAATCCTCACTTTTCCCTCCTGGCACTTTCCATGTGGGAGATATAGCAGGATGTATATTGGTTTTAGGAACTGTCCCCGGACAGTGTGGGCAGAAAAGTTCCTGGCTCCTTGAATGGCGTTTCTGGAGACAGTGCGATCAGTGTGGGAGATATGTCAAGATGTGTGTTGGTTTTGAGGACGGCTTTCTGGAGAGTCTTAGCAAAGAGGTCACAGGGATAATCAGAGCAATTCTCAGAGAGACTGAGGACAAGGTCGACAATTCCTCCTGGCACTTTCCCTGTAGGAGATACTGCAAGACGTTTCTGTCTATTGGGCACAGCACTCTGCAGGGTGTTAGCAGAGACTTTCCCGGGACAGTGAAACCCTATGTCAGAGACACTGAGAAGAAGTCCCAAAGTTCCCTCCAGGCACATTCAGTCTGGGTGCCTTCTCCACGTGGTTCCTGGTTTCCCTGCAGTTCTGAAGAGAATGTTAGCAAAGAGGTAATCAAGACAGTGCAAACAGTACTCAAAGACAGGGAGAGCAAGCTCTACATTACTCTCTTGGCACTTTGGATGTGGGACATACAGCGAGATGTTTGCTGCTTTTGCATTTTTCTGTTGGGAGATTTACAGCACAAAGATATCCAGTTGATTTGAAGCAGTTCAGAGAAAGTCTAAGCATAATCCTCACTTTTCCCTCCTGGCACTTTCCATGTGGGAGATATAGCAGGATGTATATTGGTTTTAGGAACTGTCCCCGGACAGTGTGGGCAGAAAAGTTCCTGGCTCCTTGAATGCTGTTTCTGGAGACAGTGCGATCAGTGTGGGAGATATGTCAAGATGTGTGTTGGTTTTGAGGACAGCTTTCTGGAGAGTCTTAGCAAAGAGGTCACAGGGATAATCAGAGCAATTCTCAGAGACACTGAGAACAAGGTCGACAATTCCTCCTGGCACTTTCCCTGTAGGAGATACCGCAAGACATTTCTGTATTTTGGGCACAGCGCTCTGCAGGGTGTTAGCAGAGACTTTCCCGGGACAGTGAAACCCTATGTCAGAGACACTGAGAAGAAGCCCCAAAGTTCCCTCCAGGCACTTTCACTGTGGGTGCCTTTTCCACGTGGTTCCTGGTTTCCCTGCAGCTCTGAAGAGAATGTTAGCAAAGAGGTAATCGGGACAGTGCAAACAGTACTCAAAGACAGGGAGAGCAAGCTCTCTCTTGGCACTTTGGATGTGGGACATACAGCGAGATGTTTGCTGCTTTTGCGTTTGGCTGTTGGGAGATTTACAGCACAAAGATATCCAGTTGATTTGAAGCAGTTCCGAGAAAGTCTAAGCATAATCCTCACTTTTCCCTCCTGGCACTTTCCCTGTAGGGGATACCGCAAGACGTTTCTGTATATTGGGCACAGCGCTCTGCAGGGTGTTAGCAGAGACTTTCCCGGGACAGTGAAACCCTATGTCAGAGACACTGAAAAGAAGCCCCAAAGTTCCTTCCAGGCACTTTCAGAGTTGGTGCCTTCTCCACGTGGTTCCTGGTTTCACTGCAGCTCTGAAGAGAATGTTAGCAAAGAGGTAATCGGGACAGTGCAAACAGTACTCAAAGACAGGGAGAGCAAGCTCTCTCTTGGCACTTTGGATGTGGGACATACAGCGAGATGTTTGCTGCTTTTATATTTGGCTGTTGGGAGGTTTACAGCACAAAGATATCTAGTTGATTTGAAGCAGTTCCGAGAAAGTCTAAGCATAATCCTCACTTTTCCCTCCTGGCACTTTCCCTGTAGGAGATACCGCAAGACGTTTCTGTATATTGGGCACAGCGCTCTGCAGGGTGTTAGCAGAGACTTTCCCGGGACAGTGAAACCCTATGTCAGAGACACTGAGAAGAAGCCCCAATGTTCCCTCCAGGCACTTTCAGTGTGGGTGCCTTCTCCACGTGGTTCCTTGTTTCCCTGCAGCTCTGAAGAGAATGTTAGCAAAGAGGTAATCGGGACAGTGCAAACAGTACTCAAAGACAGGGAGAGCAAGCTCTACATTACTCTCTTGGCACTTTGGATGTGGGACATACAGCGAGATGTTTGCTGCTTTTGCATTTGGCTGTTGGGAGATTTACAGCACAAAGATATCCAGTTGATTTGAAGCAGTTCCGAGAAAGTCTAAGCATAATCCTCACTTTTCCCTCCTGGCACTTTCCATGTGGGAGATATAGCAGGATTTATATTGGTTTTAGGAACTGTCCCCGGACAGTGTGGGCAGAAAAGTTCCTGGCTCCTTGAATGCTGTTTCTGGAGACAGTGCGATCAGTGTGGGAGATATGTCAAGATGTGTGTTGGTTTTGAGGACAGCTTTCTGGAGAGTCTTAGCAAAGAGGTCACAGGGATAATCAGAGCAATTCTCAGAGACACTGAGAACAAGGTCGACAATTCCTCCTGGCACTTTCCCTGTAGGAGATACCGCAAGACATTTCTGTATATTGGGCACAGCGCTCTGCAGGGTGTTAGCAGAGACTTTCCCGGGACAGTGAAACCCTATGTCAGAGACACTGAGAAGAAGCCCCAAAGTTCCCTCCAGGCACTTTCAGTGTGGGTGCCTTTTCCACGTGGTTCCTGGTTTCCCTGCAGCTCGGAAGAGAATGTTAGCAAAGAGGTAATCGGGACAGTGCAAACAGTACTCAAAGACAGGGAGAGCAAGCTCTCTCTTGGCACTTTGGATGTGGGACATACAGCGAGATGTTTGCTGCTTTTGCGTTTGGCTGTTGGGAGATTTACAGCACAAAGATATCTAGTTGATTTGAAGCAGTTCCGAGAAAGTCTAAGCATAATCCTCACTTTTCCCTCCTGGCACTTTCCCTATAGGGGATACCGCAAGACGTTTCTGTATATTGGGCACAGCGCTCTGCAGGGTGTTAGCAGAGACTTTCCCGGGACAGTGAAACCCTATGTCAGAGACACTGAAAAGAAGCCCCAAAGTTCCTTCCAGGCACTTTCAGAGTTGGTGCCTTCTCCACGTGGTTCCTGGTTTCACTGCAGCTCTGAAGAGAATGTTAGCAAAGAGGTAATCGGGACAGTGCAAACAGTACTCAAAGACAGGGAGAGCAAGCTCTCTCTTGGCACTTTGGATGTGGGACATACAGCGAGATGTTTGCTGCTTTTACATTTGGCTGTTGGGAGGTTTACAGCACAAAGATATCTAGTTGATTTGAAGCAGTTCCGAGAAAGTCTAAGCATAATCCTCACTTTTCCCTCCTGGCACTTTCCCTGTAGGAGATACCGCAAGACGTTTCTGTATATTGGGCACAGCGCTCTGCAGGGTGTTAGCAGAGACTTTCCCGGGACAGTGAAACCCTATGTCAGAGACACTGAGAAGAAGCCCCAAAGTTCCCTCCAGGCACATTCAGTCTGGGTGCCTTCTCCACGTGGTTCCTGGTTTCCCTGCAGCTCTGAAGAGAATGTTAGCAAAGAGGTAATTGGGACAGTGCAAACAGTACTCAAAGACAGGGAGAGCAAGCTCTACATTACTCTCTTGGCACTTTGGATGTGGGACATACAGCGAGATGTTTGCTGCTTTTGCGTTTGGCTGTTGGGAGATTTACAGCACAAAGATATCCAGTTGATTTGAAGCAGTTCCGAGAAAGTCTAAGCATAATCCTCACTTTTCCCTCCTGGCACTTTCCATGTGGGAGATATAGCAGGATGTATATTGGTTTTAGGAACTGTCCCCGGACAGTGTGGGCAGAAAAGTTCCTGGCTCCTTGAATGGCGTTTCTGGAGACAGTGCGATCAGTGTGGGAGATATGTCAAGATGTGTGTTGGTTTTGAGGACGGCTTTCTGGAGAGTCTTAGCAAAGAGGTCACAGGGATAATCAGAACAATTCTCAGAGAGACTGAGAACAAGGTCGACAATTCCTCCTGGCACTTTCCCTGTAGGAGATACCGCAAGACGTTTCTGTATATTGGGCACAGCGCTCTGCAGGGTGTTAGCAGAGACTTTCCCGGGACAGTGAAACCCTATGTCAGAGACACTGAGAAGAAGCCCCAATGTTCCCTCCAGGCACTTTCAGTGTGGGTGCCTTCTCCACGTGGTTCCTGGTTTCCCTGCAGCTCTGAAGAGAATGTTAGCAAAGAGGTAATCGGGACAGTGCAAACAGTACTCAAAGACAGGGAGAGCATGCTCTACATTACTCTCTTGGCACTTTGGATGTGGGACATACAGCGAGATGTTTGCTGCTTTTGCGTTTGGCTGTTGGGAGATTTACAGCACAAAGATATCCAGTTGATTTGAAGCAGTTCCGAGAAAGTCTAAGCATAATCCTCACTTTTCCCTCCTGGCACTTTCCCTGTAGGGGATACCGCAAGACGTTTCTGTATATTGGGCACAGCGCTCTGCAGGGTGTTAGCAGAGACTTTCCCGGGACAGTGAAACCCTATGTCAGAGACACTGAGAAGAAGCCCCAACGTTCCTTCCAGGCACTTTCAGTGTGGGTGCCTTCTCCACGTGGTTCCTGGTTTCCCTGCAGCTCTGAAGAGAATGTTAGCAAAGAGGTAATCAGACAGTGCAAACAGTACTCAAAGACAGGGAGAGCATGCTCTACATTACTCTCTTGGCACTTTGGATGTGGGACATACAGCGAGATGTTTGCTGCTTTTGCATTTGGCTGTTGGGAGATTTACAGCACAAAGATATCCAGTTGATTTGAAGCAGTTCCGAGAAAGTCTAAGCATAATCCTCACTTTTCCCTCCTGGCACTTTCCATGTGGGAGATATAGCAGGATGTATATTGGTTTTAGGAACTGTCCCCGGACAGTGTGGGCAGAAAAGTTCCTGGCTCCTTGAATGCTGTTTCTGGAGACAGTGCGATCAATGTGGGAGATATGTCAAGATGTGTGTTGGTTTTGAGGACGGCTTTCTGGAGAGTCTTAGCAAAGAGGTCACAGGGATAATCAGAGCAATTCTCAGAGACACTGAGAACAAGGTCGACAATTCCTCCTGGCACTTTCCCTGTAGGAGATACTGCAAGACGTTTCTGTATATTGGGCACAGCGCTCTGCAGGGTGTTAGCAGAGACTTTCCCGGGACAGTGAAACCCTATGTCAGAGACACTGAGAAGAAGCCCCAACGTTCCCTCCAGGCACTTTCAGTGTGGGTGCCTTCTCCACGTGGTTCCTGGTTTCCCTGCAGCTCTGAAGAGAATGTTAGCAAAGAGGTAATCAGACAGTGCAAACAGTACTCAAAGACAGGGAGAGCATGCTCTACATTACTCTCTTGGCACTTTGGATGTGGGACATACAGCGAGATGTTTCCTGCTTTTGCGTTTGGCTGTTGGGAGATTTACAGCACAAAGATATCCAGTTGATTTGAAGCACTTCAGAGAAAGTCTAAGCATAATCCTCACTTTTCCCTCCTGGCACTTTCCCTGTAGGGGATACCGCAAGACGTTTCTGTATATTGGGCACAGCGCTCTGCAGGGTGTTAGCAGAGACTTTCCCGGGACAGTGAAACCCTATGTCAGAGACACTGAGAAGAAGCCCCAACGTTCCTTCCAGGCACTTTCAGTGTGGGTGCCTTCTCCACGTGGTTCCTGGTTTCCCTGCAGCTCTGAAGAGAATGTTAGCAAAGAGGTAATCAGACAGTGCAAACAGTACTCAAAGACAGGGAGAGCATGCTCTACATTACTCTCTTGGCACTTTGGATGTGGGACATACAGCGAGATGTTTGCTGCTTTTGCATTTGGCTGTTGGGAGATTTACAGCACAAAGATATCCAGTTGATTTGAAGCAGTTCAGAGAAAGTCTAAGCATAATCCTCACTTTTCCCTCCTGGCACTTTCCATGTGGGAGATATAGCAGGATGTATATTGGTTTTAGGAACTGTCCCCGGTAAGTGTGGGCAGAAAATTTCCTGGCTCCTTGAATGCCATTTCTGGAGACAGTGCGATCAGTGTGGGAGATATGTCAAGATGTGTGTTGGTTTTGAGGACGGCTTTCTGGAGAGTCTTAGCAAAGAGGTCACAGGGATAATCAGAGCAATTCTCAGAGACACTGAGAACAAGGTCGACATATCCTCCTGGCACTTTCCATGTAGGAGACACTGCAAGACGTTTCTGTATATTGGGCACAGCACTCTGCAGGGTGTTAGCAGAGACTTTCCCGGGACAGTGAAACCCTATGTCAGAGACACTGAGAAGAAGACCCAATGTTCCCTCCAGGCACTTTCAGTGTGGGTGCCTTCTCCACGTGGTTCCTGGTTTCAGTGCAGCTCTGAAGAGAATGTTAGCAAAGAGGTAATCGGGACAGTGCAAACAGTACTCAAAGACAGGGAGAGCAATCTCTATATTACTCTCTTGGCACTTTGGATGTGGGACATACAGCGAGATGTTTGCTGCTTTTGCGTTTGGCTGTTGGGAGATTTACAGCACAAAGATATCCAGTTGATTTGAAGCAGTTCCGAGAAAGTCTAAGCATAATCCTCACTTTTCCCTCCTGGCACTTTCCCTGTAGGGGATACCGCAAGACGTTTCTGTATATTGGGCACAGCGCTCTGCAGGGTGTTAGCAGAGACTTTCCCGGGACAGTGAAACCCTATATCAGAGACACTGAGAAGAAGCCCCATCGTTCCTTCCAGGCATTTTCAGTGTGGGTGCCTTCTCCACGTGGTTCCTGGTTTCACTGCATCTCTGAAGAGAATGTTAGCAAAGAGGTAATCGGGACAGTGCAAACAGTACTCAAAGACAGGGAGAGCAAGCTCTACATTACTCTCTTGGCACTTTGGATGTGGGACATACAGCGAGATGTTTGCTGCTTTTACATTTGGCTGTTGGGAGATTTACAGCACAAAGATATCCAGTTGATTTGAAGCAGTTCCGAGAAAGTCTAAGCATAATCCTCACTTTTCCCTCCTGGCACTTTCCATGTGGGAGATATAGCAGGATGTATATTGGTTTTAGGAACTGTCCCCGGACAGTGTGGGCAGAAAAGTTCCTGGCTCCTTGAATGCTGTTTCTGGAGACAGTGCGATCAATGTGGGAGATATGTCAAGATGTGTGTTGGTTTTGAGGACGGCTTTCTGGAGAGTCTTAGCAAAGAGGTCACAGGGATAATCAGAGCAATTCTCAGAGACACTGAGAACAAGGTCGACAATTCCTCCTGGCACTTTCCCTGTAGGAGATACTGCAAGACGTTTCTGTATATTGGGCACAGCGCTCTGCAGGGTGTTAGCAGAGACTTTCCCGGGACAGTGAAACCCTATGTCAGAGACACTGAGAAGAAGCCCCAACGTTCCCTCCAGGCACTTTCAGTGTGGGTGCCTTCTCCACGTGGTTCCTGGTTTCCCTGCAGCTCTGAAGAGAATGTTAGCAAAGAGGTAATCAGACAGTGCAAACAGTACTCAAAGACAGGGAGAGCATGCTCTACATTACTCTCTTGGCACTTTGGATGTGGGACATACAGCGAGATGTTTCCTGCTTTTGCGTTTGGCTGTTGGGAGATTTACAGCACAAAGATATCCAGTTGATTTGAAGCACTTCAGAGAAAGTCTAAGCATAATCCTCACTTTTCCCTCCTGGCACTTTCCCTGTAGGGGATACCGCAAGACGTTTCTGTATATTGGGCACAGCGCTCTGCAGGGTGTTAGCAGAGACTTTCCCGGGACAGTGAAACCCTATGTCAGAGACACTGAGAAGAAGCCCCAACGTTCCTTCCAGGCACTTTCAGTGTGGGTGCCTTCTCCACGTGGTTCCTGGTTTCCCTGCAGCTCTGAAGAGAATGTTAGCAAAGAGGTAATCAGACAGTGCAAACAGTACTCAAAGACAGGGAGAGCATGCTCTACATTACTCTCTTGGCACTTTGGATGTGGGACATACAGCGAGATGTTTGCTGCTTTTGCATTTGGCTGTTGGGAGATTTACAGCACAAAGATATCCAGTTGATTTGAAGCAGTTCAGAGAAAGTCTAAGCATAATCCTCACTTTTCCCTCCTGGCACTTTCCATGTGGGAGATATAGCAGGATGTATATTGGTTTTAGGAACTGTCCCCGGTAAGTGTGGGCAGAAAATTTCCTGGCTCCTTGAATGCCATTTCTGGAGACAGTGCGATCAGTGTGGGAGATATGTCAAGATGTGTGTTGGTTTTGAGGACGGCTTTCTGGAGAGTCTTAGCAAAGAGGTCACAGGGATAATCAGAGCAATTCTCAGAGACACTGAGAACAAGGTCGACATATCCTCCTGGCACTTTCCATGTAGGAGACACTGCAAGACGTTTCTGTATATTGGGCACAGCACTCTGCAGGGTGTTAGCAGAGACTTTCCCGGGACAGTGAAACCCTATGTCAGAGACACTGAGAAGAAGACCCAATGTTCCCTCCAGGCACTTTCAGTGTGGGTGCCTTCTCCACGTGGTTCCTGGTTTCAGTGCAGCTCTGAAGAGAATGTTAGCAAAGAGGTAATCGGGACAGTGCAAACAGTACTCAAAGACAGGGAGAGCAATCTCTATATTACTCTCTTGGCACTTTGGATGTGGGACATACAGCGAGATGTTTGCTGCTTTTGCGTTTGGCTGTTGGGAGATTTACAGCACAAAGATATCCAGTTGATTTGAAGCAGTTCCGAGAAAGTCTAAGCATAATCCTCACTTTTCCCTCCTGGCACTTTCCCTGTAGGGGATACCGCAAGACGTTTCTGTATATTGGGCACAGCGCTCTGCAGGGTGTTAGCAGAGACTTTCCCGGGACAGTGAAACCCTATATCAGAGACACTGAGAAGAAGCCCCATCGTTCCTTCCAGGCATTTTCAGTGTGGGTGCCTTCTCCACGTGGTTCCTGGTTTCACTGCATCTCTGAAGAGAATGTTAGCAAAGAGGTAATCGGGACAGTGCAAACAGTACTCAAAGACAGGGAGAGCAAGCTCTACATTACTCTCTTGGCACTTTGGATGTGGGACATACAGCGAGATGTTTGCTGCTTTTACATTTGGCTGTTGGGAGATTTACAGCACAAAGATATCCAGTTGATTTGAAGCAGTTCCGAGAAAGTCTAAGCATAATCCTCACTTTTCCCACCTGGCACTTTCCATGTGGGAGATATAGCAGGATGTATATTGGTTTTAAGGAACTGTCCCCGGACAGTGTGGGCAGAAAAGTTCCTGGCTCCTTGAATGCCGTTTCTGGAGAGAGTGCGAACAACGTGGGAGATATGTCAAGATGTGTGTTGGTTTTGAGGACGGCTTTCTGGAGAGTCTTAGCAAAGAGGTCACAGGGATAATCAGAGCAATTCTCAGAGACACTGAGAACAAGGTCGACATATCCTCCTGGCACTTTCCCTGTAGGAGACACTGCAAGACGTTTCTGTATATTGGGCACAGCGCTCTGCAGGGTGTTAGCAGAGACTTTCCCGGGACAGTGAAACCCTATATCAGAGACACTGAGAAGAAGCCCCAATGTTCCCTCCAGGCACTTTCAGTGTGGGTGCCTTCTCCACGTGGTTCCTGGTTTCCCTGCAGCTCTAAAGAGAATGTTAGCAAAGAGGTAATCGGGACAGTGCAAACAGTACTCAAAGACAGGGAGAGCAAGCTCTACATTACTCTCTTGGCACTTTGGATGTGGGACATACAGCGAGATGTTTGCTGCTTTTGCGTTTGGCCGTTGGGAGATTTACAGCACAAAGATATCCAGTTGATTTGAAGCAGTTCCGAGAAAGTCTAAGCTTTAGAACAGGGCACAGTTTTCCCTGCTGGCTCTTTGGTCGTGGGACCAATCTCCACCCATATGGCCATTTTTATGCCTGGCGCGGCGCCAAGTGGGAAAGGGTGGTTTTGAGGCTGAAGGCAGCAGGAAAGCCTGCAGCCCCCAGGTGTGTGGGGCTAAGCAAGCGGTTCCCAAAGAGCTTTAGAACAAGGCATAGTTTTCCCTGCTGGCTCTTTGGGCGTGGGACCAGTCTCCAGACATTTGGCCATTTTTGGGCCTGGCGCGGCGCCAAGTGGGAAAGGGTGGTTTTGAGGCTGAAGGCAGCAGGAGAGCTTGCAGCCCCCAGGTCTCTGGGGCTTCGCAAGCGATTCCCAAAGAGCTTTAGTACAAGGCATAGTTTTCCCTGCTGGCTCTTTGGGAGAGGGACCAGTCTCCAGACATATTGCCATTTTTGGGCCTGGCGCGGGGCCAAGTGGGAAAGGGTGGTTTTGAGGCTGAAGGCAGCAGGAAAGCCTGCAGCCCCCAGGTCTGTGGGGCTAAGCAAGCGGTTCCCAAAGAGCTTTAGAACAAGGCATAGTTTTCCCTGCTGGCTCTTTGGGCGTGGGACCAGTCTCCAGACATTTGGCCATTTTTGGGCCTGGCGCGGCGCCAAGTGGGAAAGGGTGGTTTTGAGGCTGAAGGCAGCAGGAGAGCTTGCAGCCCCCAGGTCTCTGGGGCTTCGCAAGCGATTCCCAAAGAGCTTTAGTACAAGGCATAGTTTTCCCTGCTGGCTCTTTGGGAGAGGGACCAGTCTCCAGACATATTGCCATTTTTGGGCCTGGCGCGGGGCCAAGTGGGAAAGGGTGGTTTTGAGGCTGAAGGCAGCAGGAAACCCTGCAGCCCCCTGGTGTGTGGGGCTACGCAAGCGGTTCCCTAAGAGCTTTAGAACAAGGCATAGTTTTCCCTGGTGGCTCTTTGAGCGTGGGACCAATCTCCAGACATATGGCCATTTTTGTGCCTGGCGCGGCGCCAAGAGGGAAAGGGTGGTTTTGAGGCTGAAAGCGCGAGAAAAGCCTGCAGCCCCCATGTCTGAGGGGCTACCAAGCGGTTCCCAAAGAGCTTTAGAACAAGGCATAGTTTTCCCTGCTGGCTCTTTGGGCGTTGGACCAACCTCCAGACATATGGCCATTTTGTGTTTGGTGTGACGCCATGTGGGAAAGGGTGGTTTTGAGGCTGAAGGTGCCAGAAAAGCCTGCAGCCCCCAGGTGTGTGGGGCTACGCAAGCGGTTCCCAAAGAGCTTTAGAACAAGGCATAGTTTTCCCTGCTGGCTCTTTGGGCGTGGGACCAGTCTCCAGACATATGGCCATTTTTGGGCCTGGTGCGGCGCCAAGTGGGAAAGGGTGGTTTTGAGGCTGAAGGCAGCAGGAAAGCTAGCAGCCCCCATGTCTGTGGGGCTACGCAAGCGGTTCCCAAAGAGCTTTAGAACAAGGCATAGTATTCCCTGCTGGCTCTTTGGGCGTGGGACCAATCTCAGACATATGGCCGTTTCTGGGCCTGGCGCGGCGCCATGTGGGAAAGGGTGCCTTTGAGGCTGAAGGCAGCAGGAAAGCCTGCAGCCCCTAGGTGTGTGGGGCTACGCAAGCGGTTCCCAAAGAGCTTTAGTACAAGGCATAGTTTTCCCTGCTGGCTCTTTCGGCATGGGACCAACCTCCAGCCATATGGCCATTTTTGGGCCTGGCGTGACGCCATGTGGGAAAGGGTGGTTTTGAGGCTGAAGGTACCAGAAAAGCCTGCAGCCCCCAGGTGTGTGGGGCTACGCAAGTGGTTCCCTAGGAGCTTTAGAACAAGGCATAGTTTTCCCTGCTGGCTCTTTGGACGTGGGACCAGCCTCCAGACATATGGCCATTTTTGGGCCTGGCGCGGGGCCAAGTGGGAAAGGGTGGTTTTGAGGCTGAAGAGAGCAGGAAAGCCTGCAGCCCCCAGGTGTGTGGGGCTACGCAAGCGGTTCCCAAAGAGCTTTAGAACAAGGCATAGTTTTCCCTGCTGGCTCTTTGGGCGTGGGACCAGTCTCCAGACATATGGCCATTATTGGGCCTGGCGCGGCACCAAGAGGGAATGGGTGGTTTTGAGGCCGAAGGCAGCAGGAAAGCCTGCAGCCCCCAGGTGTGTGGGGCTACGCAAGCGGTTCCCAAAGAGCTTTAGAACAAGGCATAGTTTTCCCTGCTGGCTCTTTGGGCGTGGGACCAACCTCCAGACATATGGCCATTTTTGGGCCTGGCGTGACGCCATGTGGGAAAGGGTAGTTTTGAGGCTTCAGGTGCCAGAAAAACCTGCAACCCCCAGGTGTGTGGGGCTACGCAAGCGGTTCCCAAAGAGCTTTAGAACAAGGCATAGTTTTCCCTGCTGGCTCTTTGGGCGTGGGACCAACCTCCAGACATATGGCCATTTTTGTGCCTGGCGTGACGCCATGTGGGAAAGGGTGGTTTTGAGGCCGAAGGCAGCAGGAAAGCCTGCAGCCCCCAGGTGTGTGGGGCTACGCAAGCGGTTCCCAAAGAGCTTTAGAACAAGGCATAGTTTTCCCAGCTGGCTCTTTGGGCGTGGGACCAGTCTCCAGACATATGGCCATTTTTGGGCCTCGTGCGGGGCCAAGTGGGAAAGGGTGCCTTTGAGGCTGAAGAGAGCAGGAAAGCCTGCAGCCCCCAGGTGTGTGGGGCTACGCAAGCGGTTCCCAAAGAGCTTTAGAACAAGGCATAGTTTTCCCTGGTGGCTCTTTGGGCGTGGGACCAATCTCCAGACATATGGCCATTTTTGTGCCTGGCGTGATGCCATGTGGGAAAGGGTGGTTTTGAGGATGAAGGCAGCAGGAAAGTCTGCAGCACCCACGTCTGTGGGGCTACGCAAGTGGTTCTCTAGGAGCTTTAGAACAAGGCATAGTTTTCCCTGCTGGCTATTTGGGCGTGGGACCAGTCTCCAGACATATTGCCATTATTGGGCCTGGCGCGGCACCAAGTGGGAAAGGGTGGTTTTGAGGCCGAAGGCAGCAGGAAAGCCTGCAGCCCCCAGGTGTGTGGGGCTACGCAAGCGGTTCCCAAAGAGCTTTAGAACAAGGCATAGTTTTCCCTGCTGGCTCTTTGGGCGTGGGACCAGTCTCCAGACATATGGCCATTATTGGGCCTGGCGCGGCACCAAGAGGGAAAGGGTGGTTTTGAGGCCGAAGGCAGCAGGAAAGCCTGCAGCCCCCAGGTGTGTGGGGCTACGCAAGCGGTTCCCAAAGAGCTTTAGAACAAGGCATAGTTTTCCCTGCTGGCTCTTTGGGCGTGGGACCAACCTCCAGACATATGGCCATTTTTGGGCCTGGCGTGACGCCATGTGGGAAAGGGTAGTTTTGAGGCTTCAGGTGCCAGAAAAACCTGCAACCCCCAGGTGTGTGGGGCTACGCAAGCGGTTCCCAAAGAGCTTTAGAACAAGGCATAGTTTTCCCTGCTGGCTCTTTGGGCGTGGGACCAACCTCCAGACATATGGCCATTTTTGTGCCTGGCGTGACGCCATGTGGGAAAGGGTGGTTTTGAGGCCGAAGGCAGCAGGAAAGCCTGCAGCCCCCAGGTGTGTGGGGCTACGCAAGCGGTTCCCAAAGAGCTTTAGAACAAGGCATAGTTTTCCCAGCTGGCTCTTTGGGCGTGGGACCAGTCTCCAGACATATGGCCATTTTTGGGCCTCGTGCGGGGCCAAGTGGGAAAGGGTGCCTTTGAGGCTGAAGAGAGCAGAAAAGCCTGCAGCCCCCAGGTGTGTGGGGCTACGCAAGCGGTTCCCAAAGAGCTTTAGAACAAGGCATAGTTTTCCCTGCTGGCTCTTTGGGCGTGGGACCAACCTCCAGACATATGGCCATTTTTGTGCCTGGCGTGATGCCATGTGGGAAAGGGTGGTTTTGAGGATGAAGGCAGCAGGAAAGTCTGCAGCACCCACGTCTGTGGGGCTACGCAAGTGGTTCTCTAGGAGCTTTAGAACAAGGCATAGTTTTCCCTGCTGGCTATTTGGGCGTGGGACCAGTCTCCAGACATATTGCCATTATTGGGCCTGGCGCGGCACCAAGTGGGAAAGGGTGGTTTTGAGGCCGAAGGCAGCAGGAAAGCCTGCAGCCCCCAGGTGTGTGGGGCTACGCAAGCGGTTCCCAAAGAGCTTTAGAACAAGGCATAGTTTTCCCTGCTGGCTCTTTGGGCGTGGGACCAGTCTCCAGACATATGGCCATTTTTGGGCCTGGCGTGACACCAAGTGGGAAAGGGTGGTTTTGAGGCTGAAGGCAGCAGGAAAGCCTGCAGCCCCCAGGTGTGTGGGGCTACGCAAGCGGTTCCCAAAGAGCTTTAGAACAAGGCATAGTTTTCCCTGCTGGCTCTTTGGGCGTGGGACCAGTCTCCAGACATATGGCCATTTTTGGGCCTGGCGCAGCGCCAAGTGGGAAAGGTTGTTTTTGAGGCTGAAGGCAGCAGTAAAGCTTGCAGCCCCCAGGTCTGTGGGGCTACGCAAGCGGTTCCCAAAGAGCTTTAGAACAAGGCATAGTTTTCCCTGCTGGCTCTTTGGGAGTGGGACCAATCTCCAGACATATGGCCATTTTTGGGCCTGGCATGACGCCATGTGGGAAAGGGTTGTTTTGAGGCTGAAGGCAGCAGAAAAGCCTGCAGCCCCCAGGTGTGTGGGGCTACGCAAGCGGTTCCCAAAGAGCTTTAGAACAAGGCATAGTTTTCCCTGCTGGCTCTTTGGGCGTGGGACCAGTCTCCAGACATATGGCCATTTTTGTGCCTGGCGTGACGCCATGTGGGAAAGGGTGGTTTTGAGGCTGAAGGCAGCAGGAAAGCCTGCAGCCCCCAGGTGTGTGGGGCTACGCAAGCGGTTCCCAAAGAGCTTTAGAACAAGGCATAGTTTTCCCTGCTGGCTCTTTGGGCGTGGGACCAATCTCCAGACATATGGCCATTTTTCTGCCTGGCGTGACGCCATGTGGGAAAGGGTGGTTTTGAGGCTGGAGGTGCCAGAAAAGCCTGCAGCCCCCAGGTGTGTGGGGCTACGCAAGCGGTTCCCAAAGAGCTTTAGAACAAGGCATAGTTTTCCTTGCTGGCTCTGTGGCCGTGGGACCAGTCTCCAGACATATGGCCATTTTTGGGCCTCGCGCGGGGCCAAGTGGGAAAGGGTGGTTTTGAGGCTGAAGGCAGCAGGAAAGCCTGCAGCCCCCAGGTGTGTGGGGCTACGCAAGCGGTTCCCAAAGAGCTTTAGAACAAGGCATAGTTTTCCCTGCTGGCTCTTTGGGCGTGGGACCAGTCTCCAGACATATGGCCATTTTTGGGCCTGGCGCGGCGCCAAGTGGGAAAGGGTGTTTTTGAGGCTGAAGGCAGCAGGAAAGCTTGCAGCCCCCAGGTGTGTGGGGCTACGCAAGCGGTTCCCAAAGAGCTTTAGAACAAGGCATAGTTTTCCCTGCTGGCTCTTTGGGCGTGGGACCAACCTCCAGACATATGGCCATTTTTGGGCCTGGCGTGACGCCATGTAGGAAAGGGTGGTTTTGAGGCTGAAGGCAGCAGGAAAGCCTGCAGCCCCCAGGTGTGTGGGGCTACGCAAGCGGTTCCCAAAGAGCTTTAGAAAAAGGCATAGTTTTCCCTGCTGGCTCTTTGGGCGTGGGACCAACCTCCAGACATATGGCCATTTTTGTGCCTGGCGCAGCGCCAAGTGGGAAAGGGTGGTTTTTAGTCTGAAGGCAGTAGGAAAGCCTTTACCCCCCAGGTGTGTGGGGCTACGCAAGCGGTTCCCAAAGAGCTTTAGAACAAGGCATAGTTTTCCCTGCTGGCTCTTTGGGCGTGGGACCAATCTCCACACATATGGCCATTTTGTGCCTGTCGTGACACCATGTGGGAAAGGGTGGTTTTGAGGCTGCAGGTGCCAGAAAAGCCTGCAGCCCCCAGGTGTGTGGGGCTACGCAAGCGGTTCCCAAAGAGCTTTAGAACAAGGCATAGTTTTCCCTGCTGGCTCTTTGGGCGTGGGACCAGTCTCCAGACATATGGCCATTTTTGGGCCTGGCGCGGCGCCAAGTGGGAAAGGGTGCCTTTGAGGCTGAAGAGAGCAGGAAAGCCTGCAGCCCCCAGGTGTGTGGGGCTACGCAAGCGGTTCCCAAAGAGCTTTAGAAGAAGGCATAGTTTTCCCTGCTGGCTCTTTGGGCGTGGGACCAGTCTCCAGACATATGGCCATTATTGGGCCTGGCGCGGCACCAAGAGGGAAAGGGTGGTTTTGAGGCCGAAGGCAGCAGGAAAGCCTGCAGCCCCCAGGTGTGTGGGGCTACGCAAGCGGTTCCCAAAGAGCTTTAGAACAAGGCATAGTTTTCCCTGCTGGCTCTTTGGGCGTGGGACCAACCTCCAGACATATGGCCATTTTTGGGCCTGGCGTGACGCCATGTGGGAAAGGGTGGTTTTGAGGCTTCAGGTGCCAGAAAAACCTGCAACCCCCAGGTGTGTGGGGCTACGCAAGCGGTTTCCAAAGAGCTTTAGAACAAGGCATAGTTTTCCCTGCTGGCTCTTTGGGCGTGGGACCAGTCTCCAGACATATGGCCATTTTTGGGCCTGGCGCAGCGTCAAGTGGGAAAGGTTGTTTTTGAGGCTGAAGGCAGCAGTAAAGCTTGCAGCCCCCAGGTCTGTGGGGCTACGCAAGCGGTTCCCAAAGAGCTTTAGAACAAGGCATAGTTTTCCCTGCTGGCTCTTTGGGCGTCGGACCAATCTCCAGACATATGGCCATTTTTGGGCCTGGCATGACGCCATGTGGGAAAGGGTGGTTTTGAGGCTGAAGGCAGCAGGAAAGCCTGCAGCCCCCAGGTGTGTGGGGCCACGCAAGCGGTTCCCAAAGAGCTTTAGAACAAGGCATAGTTTTCCCTGCTGGCTCTTTGGGCGTGGGACCAATCTCCAGACATATGGCCATTTTTCTGCCTGGCGTGACGCCATGTGGGAAAGGGTGGTTTTGAGGCTGCAGGTGCCAGAAAAGCCTGCAGCCCCCAGGTCTGTGGGGCTACGCAAGCGGTTCCCAAAGAGCTTTAGAACAAGGCATAGTTTTCCTTGCTGGCTCTGTGGCTGTGGGACCAGTCTCCAGACATATGGCCATTTTTGGGCCTCGCGCGGGGCCAAGTGGGAAAGGGTGGTTTTGAGGCTGAAGGCAGCAGGAAAGCCTGCAGCCCCCAGGTGTGTGGGGCTACGCAAGCGGTTCCCAAAGAGCTTTAGAACAAGGCATAGTTTTCCCTGCTGGCTCTTTGGGCGTGGGACCAGTCTCCAGACATATGGCCATTTTTGGGCCTGGCGCGGCGCCAAGTGGGAAAGGGTGTTTTTGAGGCTGAAAGCAGCAGGAAAGCTTGCAGCCCCCAGGTGTGTGGGGCTACGCAAGCGGTTCCCAAAGAGCTTTAGAACAAGGCATAGTTTTCCCTGCTGGCTCTTTGGGCGTGGGACCAACCTCCAGACATATGGCCATTTTTGTGCCTGGCGTGACGCCATGTAGGAAAGGGTGGTTTTGAGGCTGAAGGCAGCAGGAAAGCCTGCAGCCCCCAGGTGTGTGGGGCTACGCAAGCGGTTCCCAAAGAGCTTTAGAACAAGACATAGTTTTCCCTGCTGGCTCTTTGGGCGTGGGACCAACCTCCAGACATATGGCCATTTTTGTGCCTGGCGCAGCGCCAAGTGGGAAAGGGTGGTTTTGAGTCTGAAGGCAGTAGGAAAGCCTGTACCCCCCAGGTGTGTGGGGCTACGCAAGCGGTTCCCAAAGAGCTTTAGAACAAGGCATAGTTTTCCCTGCTGGCTCTTTGGGCGTGGGACCAATCTCCACACATATGGCCATTTTTGTGCCTGTCATGACACCATGTGGGAAAGGGTGGTTTTGAGGCTGCAGGTGCCAGAAAAGCCTGCAGCCCCCAGGTGTGTGGGGCTACGCAAGCGGTTCCCAAAGAGCTTTAGAACAAGGCATAGTTTTCCCTGCTGGCTCTTTGGGCGTGGGACCAGTCTCCAGACATATGGCCATTTTTGGGCCTCGCGCAGCGCCATGTGGGAAAGGGTGGTTTTGAGGCTGAAGGCAGCAGGAAAGCCTGCAGCCCCCAGGTGTGTGGGTCTACGCAAGCGGTTCCCAAAGAGCTTTAGAACAAGGCATAGTTTTCCCTGCTGGCTCTTTGGGCGTGGGACCAACCTCCAGACATATGGCCATTTTTGTGCCTGGCGCAGCGCCAAGTGGGAAAGGGTGGTTTTGAGGCTGAAGGCAATAGGAAAGCCTGCAGCCCCCAGGTGTTTGGGGCTACGCAAGCGGTTCCCAAAGAGCTTTAGAACAAGGCATAGTTTTCCCTGCTGGCTCTTTGGGCGTCGGACCAGTCTCCAGACATATGGTCATTTTTGGGCCTGACGCGGCGCCAAGTGGGAAAGGGTGCCTTTGAGGCTGAAGAGAGCAGGAAAGCCTGCAGCCCCCAGGTGAGTGGGGCTACACAAGCGGTTCCCAAAGAGCTTTAGAACAAGGCATAGTTTTCCCTGCTGGCTCTTTGGGCGTGGGACCAACCTCCAGACATATGGCCATTTTTGTGCCTGGCGTGACGCCATGTAGGAAAGGGTGGTTTTGAGGCTGAAGGCAGCAGGAAAGCCTGCAGCCCCCAGGTGTGTGGGGCTACGCAAGCGGTTCCCAAAGAGCTCTAGAAAAAGGCATAGTTTTCCCTGCTGGCTCTTTGGGCGTGGGACCAACCTCCAGACATATGGCCATTTTTGTGCCTGGCGCAGCGCCAAGTGGGAAAGGGTGGTTTTTAGTCTGAAGGCAGTAGGAAAGCCTGTACCCCCCAGGTGTGTGGGGCTACGCAAGCGGTTCCCAAAGAGCTTTAGAACAAGGCATAGTTTTCCCTGCTGGCTCTTTGGGCGTGGGACCAATCTCCACACATATGGCCATTTTGTGCCTGTCGTGACACCATGTGGGAAAGGGTGGTTTTGAGGCTGCAGGTGCCAGAAAAGCCTGCAGCCCCCAGGTGTGTGGGGCTACGCAAGCGGTTCCCAAAGAGCTTTAGAACAAGGCATAGTTTTCCCTGCTGGCTCTTTGGGCGTGGGACCAATCTCCAGACATATGGCCATTTTTGGGCCTGGCGCGGCGCCAAGTGGGAAAGGGTGCCTTTGAGGCTGAAGAGAGCAGGAAAGCCTGCAGCCCCCAGGTGTGTGGGGCTACGCAAGCGGTTCCCAAAGAGCTTTAGAACAAGGCATAGTTTTCCCTGCTGGCTCTTTGGGCGTGGGACCAGTCTCCAGACATATGGCCATTATTGGGCCTGGCGCGGCACCAAGAGGGAAAGGGTGGTTTTGAGGCCGAAGGCAGCAGGAAAGCCTGCAGCCCCCAGGTGTGTGGGGCTACGCAAGCGGTTCCCAAAGAGCTTTAGAACAAGGCATAGTTTTCCCTGCTGGCTCTTTGGGCGTGGGACCAACCTCCAGACATATGGCCATTTTTGGGCCTGGCGTGACGCCATGTGGGAAAGGGTGGTTTTGAGGCTTCAGGTGCCAGAAAAACCTGCAACCCCCAGGTGTGTGGGGCTACGCAAGCGGTTTCCAAAGAGCTTTAGAACAAGGCATAGTTTTCCCTTCTGGCTCTTTGGGCGTGGGACCAGTCTCCAGACATATGGCCATTTTTGGGCCTCGCGCGGGGCCAAGTGGGAAAGGGTGCCTTTGAGGCTGAAGAGAGCAGGAAAGCCTGCAGCCCCCAGGTGTGTGGGGCTACGCAAGCAGTTCCCAAAGAGCTTTAGAACAAGGCATAGTTTTCCCTGCTGGCTCTTTGGGCGTGGGACCAATCTCCAGACATATGGCCATTTTTGTGCCTGGCGTGATGCCATGTGGGAAAGGGTGGTTTTGAGGATGAAGGCAGCAGGAAAGTCTGCAGCACCCACGTCTGTGGGGCTACGCAAGTGGTTCCCTAGGAGCTTTAGAACAAGGCATAGTTTTCCCTGCTGGCTCTTTGGGCGTGGGACCAGTCTCCAGACATATTGCCATTATTGGGCCTGGCGCGGCACCAAGTGGGAAAGGGTGGTTTTGAGGCCGAAGGCAGCAGGAAAGCCTGCAGCCCCCAGGTGTGTGGGGCTACGCAAGCGGTTCCCAAAGAGCTTTAGAACAAGGCATAGTTTTCCCTGCTGGCTCTTTGGGCGTGGGACCAGTCTCCAGACATATGGCCATTTTAGGGCCTGGCGCGGGGCCAAGTGGGAAAGGGTGGTTTTGAGGCTGAAGGCAGCAGGAAAGCCTGCAGCCCCCAGGTGTGTGGGGCTACGCAAGCGGTTCCCAAAGAGCTTTAGAACAAGGCATAGTTTTCCCTGCTGGCTCTTTGGGCGTGGGACCAGTCTCCAGACATATGGCCATTTTTGTGCCTGGCGCGGGGCCAAGTGGGAAAGGTTGTTTTTGAGGCTGAAGGCAGCAGTAAAGCTTGCAGCCCCCAGGTCTGTGGGGCTACGCAAGCGGTTCCCAAAGAGCTTTAGAACAAGGCATAGTTTTCCCTGCTGGCTCTTTGGGCGTGGGACCAATCTCCAGACATATGGCCATTTTTCTGCCTGGCGTGACGCCATGTGGGAAAGGGTGGTTTTGAGGCTGCAGGTGCCAGAAAAGCCTGCAGCCCGCAGGTGTGTGGGGCTACGCAAGCGGTTCCCAAAGAGCTTTAGAACAAGGCATAGTTTTCCCTGCTGGCTCTTTGGGCGTCGGACCAATCTCCAGACATATGGCCATTTTTGGGCCTGGCATGACGCCATGTGGGAAAGGGTGGTTTTGAGGCTGAAGGCAGCAGGAAAGCCTGCAGCCCCCAGGTGTGTGGGGCCACGCAAGCGGTTCCCAAAGAGCTTTAGAACAAGGCATAGTTTTCCCTGCTGGCTCTTTGGGCGTGGGACCAATCTCCAGACATATGGCCATTTTTCTGCCTGGCGTGACGCCATGTGGGAAAGGGTGGTTTTGAGGCTGCAGGTGCCAGAAAAGCCTGCAGCCCCCAGGTCTGTGGGGCTACGCAAGCGGTTCCCAAAGAGCTTTAGAACAAGGCATAGTTTTCCTTGCTGGCTCTGTGGCTGTGGGACCAGTCTCCAGACATATGGCCATTTTTGGGCCTCGCGCGGGGCCAAGTGGGAAAGGGTGGTTTTGAGGCTGAAGGCAGCAGGAAAGCCTGCAGCCCCCAGGTGTGTGGGGCTACGCAAGCGGTTCCCAAAGAGCTTTAGAACAAGGCATAGTTTTCCCTGCTGGCTCTTTGGGCGTGGGACCAGTCTCCAGACATATGGCCATTTTTGGGCCTGGCGCGGCGCCAAGTGGGAAAGGGTGTTTTTGAGGCTGAAAGCAGCAGGAAAGCTTGCAGCCCCCAGGTGTGTGGGGCTACGCAAGCGGTTCCCAAAGAGCTTTAGAACAAGGCATAGTTTTCCCTGCTGGCTCTTTGGGCGTGGGACCAACCTCCAGACATATGGCCATTTTTGTGCCTGGCGTGACGCCATGTAGGAAAGGGTGGTTTTGAGGCTGAAGGCAGCAGGAAAGCCTGCAGCCCCCAGGTGTGTGGGGCTACGCAAGCGGTTCCCAAAGAGCTTTAGAACAAGACATAGTTTTCCCTGCTGGCTCTTTGGGCGTGGGACCAACCTCCAGACATATGGCCATTTTTGTGCCTGGCGCAGCGCCAAGTGGGAAAGGGTGGTTTTGAGTCTGAAGGCAGTAGGAAAGCCTGTACCCCCCAGGTGTGTGGGGCTACGCAAGCGGTTCCCAAAGAGCTTTAGAACAAGGCATAGTTTTCCCTGCTGGCTCTTTGGGCGTGGGACCAATCTCCACACATATGGCCATTTTTGTGCCTGTCGTGACACCATGTGGGAAAGGGTGGTTTTGAGGCTGCAGGTGCCAGAAAAGCCTGCAGCCCCCAGGTGTGTGGGGCTACGCAAGCGGTTCCCAAAGAGCTTTAGAACAAGGCATAGTTTTCCCTGCTGGCTCTTTGGGCGTGGGACCAGTCTCCAGACATATGGCCATTTTTGGGCCTCGCGCAGCGCCATGTGGGAAAGGGTGGTTTTGAGGCTGAAGGCAGCAGGAAAGCCTGCAGCCCCCAGGTGTGTGGGTCTACGCAAGCGGTTCCCAAAGAGCTTTAGAACAAGGCATAGTTTTCCCTGCTGGCTCTTTGGGCGTGGGACCAGTCTCCAGACATATGGCCATTTTTGGGCCTCGCGCGGCGCCAAGTGGGAAAGGGTGTTTTTGAGGCTGAAGGCAGCAGGAAAGCTTGCAGCCCCCAGGTGTGTGGGGCTACGCAAGCGGTTCCCAAAGAGCTTTAGAACAAGGCATAGTTTTCCCTGCTGGCTCTTTGGGCGTGGGACCAACCTCCAGACATATGGCCATTTTTGTGCCTGGCGCAGCGCCAAGTGGGAAAGGGTGGTTTTGAGGCTGAAGGCAATAGGAAAGCCTGCAGCCCCCAGGTATTTGGGGCTACGCAAGCGGTTCCCAAAGAGCTTTAGAACAAGGCATAGTTTTCCCTGCTGGCTCTTTGGGCGTCGGACCAGTCTCCAGACATATGGTCATTTTTGGGCCTGACGCGGCGCCAAGTGGGAAAGGGTGCCTTTGAGGCTGAAGAGAGCAGGAAAGCCTGCAGCCCCCAGGTGTGTGGGGCTACGCAAGCGGTTCCCAAAGAGCTTTAGAACAAGGCATAGTTTTCCCTGCTGGCTCTTTCGGCGTGGGACCAATCTCCAGACATATGGCCATTTTTGGGCCTGGCGTGACACCATGTGGGAAAGGGTGGTTTTGAGGCTGCAGGTGGCAGAAAAGCCTGCAGCCCCCAGGTGTGAGGGGCTACGCAAGCGGTTCCCAAAGAGCTATAGAACAAGGCATAGTTTTCCCTGCTGGCTCTTTGGGCGTGGGACCAGTCTCCAGACATATGGCCATTTTTGGGCCTGGCGTGGCGCCAAGTGGGAAAGGGTGCCTTTGAGCCTGAAGAGAGCAGGAAAGCCTGCAGCCCCCAGGTGTGTGGGGCTACGCAAGCGGTTCCCAAAGAGCTTTAGAACAAGGCATAGTTTTCCCTGCTGGCTCTTTGGGCGTCAGACCAATCTCCAGACATATGGCCATTTTTGTGCCTGGGGTGACGCCATGTGGGAAAGGGTGGTTTTGAGGCCGATGGCAGCAGGAAAGCCTGCAGCCCGCAGGTGTGTGGGGCTATGCAAGCGGTTCCCAAAGAGCTTTAGAACAAGGCGTAGTTTTCCCTGCTGGCTCTTTGGGCGTGGGACCAATCTCCAGACATATGGCCATTTTTCTGCCTGGCGTGACGCCATGTGGGAAAGGGTGGTTTTGAGGCTGAGGGTGCCAGAAAAGCCTGCAGCCCCCAGGTGTGTGGGGCTACGCAAGCGGTTCCCAAAGAGCTTTAGAACAAGGCATAGTTTTCCCTGCTGGCTCTGTGGCCGTGGGACCACTCTCCAGACATATGGCCATTTTTGGGCCTGGTGAGGCGCCAAGTGGGAAAGGGTGGTTTTGAGGCTGAAGGCAGCAGGAAAGCCTGCAGCCCCCAGGTGTGTGGGGCTACGCAAGCGGTTCCCAAAGAGCTTTAGTACAAGGCATAGTTTTCCCTGCTGGCTCTTTGGGCGTGGGTCCAATCTCCAGACATATGGCCATTTTTGTGCCTGGCGTGACACCAAGTGGGAAAGGGTGGTTTTGAGGCTGAATAGAGCAAGAAAGCCTGCAGCCCCCAGGTCTGTGAGGCCACGCAAGCGGTTCCCAAAGAGCTATAGAACAAGGCATAGTTTTCCCTGCTGGCTCTTTGGGCGTGGGACCAGTCTCCAGACATATGGCCATTTTTGGGCCTCGCGCGGTGCCAAGTGGGAAAGGGTGGTTTTGAGGCTGAAGGCAGCAGGAAAGCTTGCAGCCCCCAGGTGTGTGGGGCTACGCAAGCGGTTCCCAAAGAGCTTTAGAACAAGGCATAGTTTTCCCTGCTGGCTCTTTGGGCGTGGGACCAACCTCCAGACATATGGCCATTTTTATGTCTGGCGTGACGCCATGTGGGAAAAGGTGGTTTTGAGGCTGAAGGCAGCAGGAAAGCCTGCAGCCCCCAGGTGTGTGGGGCTACGCAAGCGGTTCCCAAAGAGCTTTAGAACAAGGCATAGTTTTCCCTGCTGGCTCTTTGGGCGTGGGACCAATCTCCAGACATATGGCCATTTTTGGGCCTGGTGCGGCGCCAAGTGGGAAAGGGTGGTTTTGAGGCTGAAGGCAGTAGGAAAGCTTGCAGCCCCCAGGTCTGTGAGGCCACGCAAGCGGTTCCCAAAGAGCTTTAGAACAAGGCATAGTTTTCCCTGCTGGCTCTTTGGGCGTGGGACCAACCTCCAGCTATATGGCCATTTTTGTGCCTGGCGTGACGCCATGTGGGAAAGGGTGGTTTTGAGGCTGAGGGTGCCAGAAAAGCCTGCAGCCCCCAGGTGTGTGGGGCTACGCAAGCGGTTCCCAAAGAGCTTTAGAACAAGGCATAGTTTTCCCTGCTGGCTCTGTGGCCGTGGGACCAGTCTCAGGACATATGGCCATTTTTGGGCCTCGCGCAGCGCCATGTGGGATAGGGTGGTTTTGAGGCTGAAGGCAGCAGGAAAGCCTGCAGCCCCCAGGTGTGTGGGGCTACGCAAGCGGTTCCCAAAGAGCTTTAGAACAAGGCATAGTTTTCCCTGCTGGCTCTTTGGGCGTCGGACCAATCTCCAGACATATGGTCATTTTTGGGCCTGGCGCGGCGCCAAGTGGGAAAGGGTGTTTTTGAGGCTGAAGGCAGCAGGAAAGCCTGCAGCCCCCAGGTGTGTGGGGCTACGCAAGCGGTTCCCAAAGAGCTTTAGAACAAGGCATAGTTTTCCCTGCTGGCTCTTTGGGCGTGGGACCAACCTCCAGACATATGGCCATTTTTGAGCCTGGCGCGGCACCAAGTGGGAAAGGGTGGTTTTGAGGCCGAAGGCAGCAGGAAAGCCTGCAGCCCCCAGGTGTGTGGGGCTACGCAAGCGGTTCCCAAAGAGCTTTAGAACAAGGCATAGTTTTCCCTGCTGGCTCTTTGGGCGTGGGACCAACCTCCAGACATATGGCCATTTTTGTGCCTGGCGTGACGCCATGTGGGAAAGGGTGGTTTTGAGGCCGAAGGCAGCAGGAAAGCCTGCAGCCCCCAGGTGTGTGGGGCTACGCAAGCGGTTCCCAAAGAGCTTTAGAACAAGGCATAGTTTTCCCAGCTGGCTCTTTGGGCGTGGGACCAACCTCCAGACATATGGCCATTTTTCTGCCTGGCGTGACGCCATGTGGGAAAGGGTGGTTTTGAGGCTGCAGGTGCCAGAAAAGCCTGCAGCCCCCAGGTGTGTGGGTCTACGCAAGCGGTTCCCAAAGAGCTTTAGTACAAGGCATAGATTTCCCTGCTGGCTCTGTGGCCGTGGGACCAGTCTCCAGACATATGGCCATTTTTGGGCCTCGCGCGGGGCCAAGTGGGAAAGGGTGGTTTTGAGGCTGAAGGCAGCAGGAAAGCCTGCAGCCCCCAGGTCTGTGCGGCTACGCAAGCGGTTCCCAAAGAGCTTTAGAACAAGGCATAGTTTTCCCTGCTGGCTCTTTGGGCGTGGGACCAACCTCCAGACATATGGCCATTTTTGTGCCTGTCGTGACACCATGTGGGAAAGGGTGGTTTTGAGGCTGAAGGTGCCAGAAAAGCCTGCAGCCCGCAGGTGTGTGGGGCTACGCAAGCGGTTCCCAAAGAGCTTTAGTACAAGGCATAGTTTTCCCTGCTGGCTCTTTGGGCGTGGGACCAACCTCCAGACATATGGCCATTTTTGGGCCTCGCGCGGCGCCAAGTGGGAAAGGGTGGTTTTGAGGCTGAAGGCAGCAGGAAAGCCTGCAGCCCCCAGGTGTGTGGGGCTACGCAAGCGGTTCCCAAAGAGCTTTAGAACAAGGCATAGTTTTCCCTGCTGGCTCTTTCGGCGTGGGACCAGTCTCCACACTTATGGCCATTTTTGTGCCTGTCGTGACACCATGTGGGAAAGGGTGGTTTTGAGGCTGCAGGTGCCAGAAAAGCCTGCAGCCCGCAGGTGTGTGGGGCTACGCAAGCGGTTCCCAAAGAGCTTTAGAACAAGGCATAGTTTTCCCTGCTGGCTCTTTGAGCGTGGGACCAGTCTCCAGACATATGGCCATTTTTGTGCCTGGCGTGACACCAAGTGGGAAAGGGTGGTTTTGAGGCTGAAGGCAGCAGGAAAGCCTGCAGCCCCCAGGTCTGTGGGGCTACGCAAGCAGTTCCAAAAGAGCTTTAGAACAAGGCATAGTTTTCCCTGCTGGCTCTTTGGGCGTGGGACCAGTCTCCAGACATATGGCCATTTTTGGGCCTGGCGTGACGCCATGTGGGAAAGGGTGGTTTTGAGGCCGAAGGCAGCAGGAAAGCCTGCAGCCCCCAGGTGTGTGGGGCTACGCAAGCGGTTCCCAAAGAGCTTTAGAACAAGGCATAGTTTTCCCTGCTGGCTCTTTGGGCGTGGGACCAATCTCCAGCCATATGGCCATTTTTGTGCCTGGTGTGACGCCATGTGGGAAAGGGTGGTTTTGAGGCTGCAGGTGCCAGAAAAGCCTGCAGCCCCCAGGTGTGTGGGGCTACGCAAGCGGTTCCCAAAGAGCTTTAGAACAAGGCATAGTTTTCCCTGCTGCTCTTTGGGCGTGGGACCAATCTCCAGACATATGGCCATTTTTGGGCCTGGTGCGGCGCCAAGTGGGAAAGGGTGGTTTTGAGGCTGAAGGCAGCAGGAAAGCCTGCAGTCCCCAGGTCTGTGCGGCTACGCAAGCGGTTCCCAAAGAGCTTTAGAACAAGGCATATTTTTCCCTGCTGGCTCTTTGAGCGTGGGACCAGTCTCCAGACATATGGCCATTTTTGGGCCTCGCGCAGCGCCATGTGGGATAGGGTGGTTTTGAGGCTGAAGGCAGCAGGAAAGCCTGCAGCCCCCAGGTGTGTGGGGCTACGCAAGCGGTTCCCAAAGAGCTTTACAACAAGGCATAGTTTTCCCTGCTGGCTCTTTGGGCGTGGGACCAACCTCCAGACATATGGCCATTTTTGAGCCTGGCGCGGCACGAAGTGGGAAAGGGTGGTTTTGAGGCTGAAGGCAGCAGGAAAGCCTGCAGCCCCCAGGTGTGTGGGGCTACGCAAGCGGTTCCCAAAGAGCTTTAGAACAAGGCATAGTTTTCCCTGCTGGCTCTTTGGGCATGGGACCAACCTCCAGACATATGGCCATTTTTGTGCCTGGCGTGACGCCATGTGGGAAAGGGTGGTTTTGGGGCCGAAGGCAGCAGGAAAGCCTGCAGCCCCCAGGTGTGTGGGGCTACGCAAGCGGTTCCCAAAGAGCTTTAGAACAAGGCATAGTTTTCCCTGCTGGCTCTTTGGGCGTGGGACCAATCTCCAGACATATGGCCATTTTTCTGCCTGGCGTGACGCCATGTGGGAAAGGGTGGTTTTGAGGCTGCAGGTGCCAGAAAAGCCTGCAGCCCGCAGGTGTGTGGGGCTACGCAAGCGGTTCCCAAAGAGCTTTAGAACAAGGCATAGTTTTCCCTGCTGGCTCTTTGGGCGTGGGACCAACCTCCAGACATATGGCCATTTTGGGGCCTCGCGCGGCGCCAAGTCGGAAAGGGTGGTTTTGAGGCTGAAGGCAGCAGGAAAGCCTGCAGCCCCCAGGTCTGTGCGGCTACGCAAGCGGTTCCCAAAGAGCTTTAGAACAAGGCATAGTTTTCCCTGCTGGCTCTTTGGGCGTGGGACCAACCTCCAGACATATGGCCATTTTTGTGCCTGTCGTGACACCATGTGGGAAAGGGTGGTTTTGAGGCTGCAGGTGCCAGAAAAGCCTGCAGCCCCCAGGTGTGTGGGGCTACGCAAGCGGTTCCCAAAGAGCTTTAGAACAAGGCATAGTTTTCCCTGCTGGCTCTTTGGGCGTGGGACCAATCTCCAGACATATGGCCATTTTTCTGCCTGGCGTGACGCCATGTGGGAAAGGGTGGTTTTGAGGCTGCAGGTGCCAGAAAAGCCTGCAGCCCGCAGGTGTGTGGGGCTACGCAAGCGGTTCCCAAAGAGCTTTAGAACAAGGCATAGTTTTCCCTGCTGGCTCTTTGGGCGTGGGACCAACCTCCAGACATATGGCCATTTTGGGGCCTCGCGCGGCGCCAAGTCGGAAAGGGTGGTTTTGAGGCTGAAGGCAGCAGGAAAGCCTGCAGTCCCCAGGTCTGTGCGGCTACGCAAGCGGTTCCCAAAGAGCTTTAGAACAAGGCATAGTTTTCCCTGCTGGCTCTTTGGGCGTGGGACCAACCTCCAGACATATGGCCATTTTTGTGCCTGTCGTGACACCATGTGGGAAAGGGTGGTTTTGAGGCTGCAGGTGCCAGAAAAGCCTGCAGCCCCCAGGTGTGTGGGGCTACGCAAGCGGTTCCCAAAGAGCTTTAGAACAAGGCATAGTTTTCCCTGCTGGCTCTTTGAGCGTGAGACCAGTCTCCAGACATATGGCCATTTTTGGGCATCGCGCAGCGCCATGTGGGATAGGGTGTTTTTGAGGCTGAAGGCAGCAGGAAAGCCTGCAGCCCGCAGGTGTGTGGGGCTACGCAAGCAGTTCCCAAAGAGCTTTAGAACAAGGCATAGTTTTCCCAGCTGGCTCTTTGGGCGTGGGACCAATCTCCAGACATATGGCCATTTTTGGGCCTGGCGCGGCGCCAAGTGGGAAAGGGTGGTTTTGAGGCTGAAGGCAGCAGGAAAGCCTGCAGCCCCCAGGTGTGTGGGGCTACGCAAGCGGTTCCCAAAGAGCTTTAGAACAAGGCATAGTTTTCCCTGCTGGCTCTTTGGGCGTGGGACCAACCTCCAGACATATGGCCATTTTTGTGCCTGGCGTGACGGCATGTGGGAAAGGGTGGTTTTGAGGCCGAAGGTAGCAGGAAAGCCTGCAGCCCCCAGGTCTGTGCGGCTACGCAAGCGGTTCCCAAAGAGCTTTAGAACAAGGCATAGTTTTCCCTGCTGGCTCTTTGGGCGTGGGACCAATCTCCAGACATATGGCCATTTTTCTGCCTGGGGTGACGCCATGTGGGAAAGGGTGGTTTTGAGGCTGCAGGTGCCAGAAAAGCCTGCAGCCCCCAGGTGTGTGGGGCTACGCAAGCGGTTCCCAAAGAGCTTTAGAACAAGGCATAGTTTTCCCTGCTGGCTCTGTGGCCGTGGGACCAGTCTCCAGACATATGGCCATTTTGGGGCCTCGCGCGGGGCCAAGTGGGAAAGGGTGGTTTTGAGGCTGAAGGCAGCAGGAAAGCCTGCAGCCCCCAGGTCTGTGCGGCTACGCAAGCGGTTCCCAAAGAGCTTTAGAACAAGGCATAGTTTTCCCTGCTGGCTCTTTGGGCGTGGGACCAACCTCCAGACATATGGCCATTTTTGTGCCTGTCGAGACACCATGTGGGAAAGGGTGGTTTTGAGGCTGCAGGTGCCAGAAAAGCCTGCAGCCCCCAGGTGTGTGGGGCTACGCAAGCGGTTCCCAAAGAGCTTTAGAACAAGGCATAGTTTTCCCTGCTGGCTCTTTGGGCGTGGGACCAGTCTCCAGACATATGGCCATTTTTGGGCCTCGCGCAGCGCCATGTGGGATAGGGTGGTTTTGAGGCTGAAGGCAGCAGGAAAGCCTGCAGCTCGCAGGTGTGTGGGGCTACGCAAGCAGTTCCCAAAGAGCTTTAGAACAAGGCATAGTTTTCCCTGCTGGCTCTTTGGGCGTCGGACCAATCTCCAGACATATGGTCATTTTTGGGCCTGGCGCGGCGCCAAGTCGGAAAGGGTGGTTTTGAGGCTGAAGGCAGCAGGAAAGCCTGCAGCCCCCAGGTGTGTGGGGCTACGCAAGCGGTTCCCAAAGAGCTTTAGAACAAGGCATAGTTTTCCCTGCTGGCTCTTTGGGCGTGGGACCAACCACCAGACATATGGCCATTTTTGAGCCTGGCGCGGCACCAAGTGGGAAAGGGTGGTTTTAAGGCCGAAGGCAGCAGGAAAGCCTGCAGCCCCCAGGTCTGTGCGGCTACGCAAGCGGTTCCCAAAGAGCTTTAGAACAAGGCATAGTTTTCCCTGCTGGCTCTTTGGGCGTGGGACCAACCTCCAGACATATGGCCATTTTTGTGCCTGGCGTGACGCCATGTGGGAAAGGGTGGTTTTGAGGCCGAAGGTAGCAGGAAAGCCTGCAGCCCCCAGGTGTGTGGGGCTACGCAAGCGGTTCCCAAAGAGCTTTAGAACAAGGCATAGTTTTCCCTGCTGGCTCTTTGGGCGTGGGACCAATCTCCAGACATATGGCCATTTTTGTGCCTGTCGTGACGCCATGTGGGAAAGGGTGGTTTTGAGGCTGCAGGTGCCAGAAAACCCTGCAGCCCCCAGGTGTGTGGGGCTACGCAAGCGGTTCCCAAAGAGCTTTAGAACAAGGCATAGTTTTCCCTGCTGGCTCTGTGGCTGTGGGACCAGTCTCCAGACATATGGCCATTTTGGGGCCTTGCGCGGGGCCAAGTGGGAAAGGGTGGTTTTGAGGCTGAAGGCAGCAGGAAAGCCTGCAGCCCCCAGGTCTGTGCGGCTACGCAAGCGGTTCCCAAAGAGCTTTAGAACAAGGCATAGTTTTCCCTGCTGGCTCTTTGGGCGTGGGACCAACCTCCAGACATATGGCCATTTTTGTGCCTGTCGTGACACCATGTGGGAAAGGGTGGTTTTGAGGCTGCAGGTGCCAGAAAAGCCTGCAGCCCCCAGGTGTGTGGGGCTACGCAAGCGGTTCCCAAAGAGCTTTAGAACAAGGCATAGTTTTCCCTGCTGGCTCTTTGAGCGTGAGACCAGTCTCCAGACATATGGCCATTTTTGGGCCTCGCGCAGCGCCATGTGGGATAGGGTGGTTTTGAGGCTGAAGGCAGCAGGAAAGCCTGCAGCCCGCAGGTGTGTGGGGCTACGCAAGCAGTTCCCAAAGAGCTTTAGAACAAGGCATAGTTTTCCCTGCTGGCTCTTTGGGCGTCGGACCAATCTCCAGACATATGGTCATTTTTGGGCCTGGCGCGGCGCCAAGTCGGAAAGGGTGGTTTTGAGGCTGAAGGCAGCAGGAAAGCCTGCAGCCCCCAGGTGTGTGGGGCTACGCAAGCGGTTCCCAAAGGACTTTAGAACAAGGCATAGTTTTCCCTGCTGGCTCTTTGGGCGTGGGACCAACCTCCAGACATATGGCCATTTTTGAGCCTGGCGCGGCACCAAGTGGGAAAGGGTGGTTTTGAGGCCGAAGGCAGCAGGAAAGCCTGCAGCCCCCAGGTGTGTGGGGCTACGCAAGCGGTTCCCAAAGAGCTTTAGAACAAGGCATAGTTTTCCCTGCTGGCTCTTTGGGCGTGGGACCAACCTCCAGACATATGGCCATTTTTGTGCCTGGCGTGACGCCATGTGGGAAAGGGTGGTTTTGAGGCCGAAGGCAGCAGGAAAGCCTGCAGCCCCCAGGTGTGTGGGGCTACGCAAGCGGTTCCCAAAGAGCTTTAGAACAAGGCATAGTTTTCCCTGCTGGCTCTTTGAGCGTGGGACCAGTCTCCAGACATATGGCCATTTTGGGGCCTCGCGCGGGGCCAAGTGGGAAAGGGTGGTTTTGAGGCTGAAGGCAGCAGGAAAGCCTGCAGCCCCCAGGTCTGTGCGGCTACGCAAGCGGTTCCCAAAGAGCTTTAGAACAAGGCATAGTTTTCCCTGCTGGCTCTTTGGGCGTGGGACCAACCTCCAGACATATGGCCATTTTTGTGCCTGTCGTGACACCATGTGGGAAAGGGTGGTTTTGAGGCTGCAGGTGCCAGAAAAGCCTGCAGCCCCCAGGTGTGTGGGGCTACGCAAGCGGTTCCCAAACAGCTTTAGAACAAGGCATAGTTTTCCCTGCTGGCTCTTTGGGCGTGGGACCAGTCTCCAGACATATGGCCATTTTTGGGCCTCGCGCAGCGCCATGTGGGATAGGGTGGTTTTGAGGCTGAAGGCAGCAGGAAAGCCTGCAGCCCGCAGGTGTGTGGGGCTACGCAAGCAGTTCCCAAAGAGCTTTAGAACAAGGCATAGTTTTCCCTGCTGGCTCTTTGGGCGTCGGACCAATCTCCAGACATATGGTCATTTTTGGGCCTGGCGCGGCGCCAAGTCGGAAAGGGTGATTTTGAGGCTGAAGGCAGCAGGAAAGCCTGCAGCCCCCAGGTGTGTGGGGCTACGCAAGCGGTTCCCAAAGAGCTTTAGAACAAGGCATAGTTTTCCCAGCTGGCTCTTTGGGCGTGGGACCAACCTCCAGAGATATGGCCATTTTTGAGCCTGGCGCGGCACCAAGTGGGAAAGGGTGGTTTTGAGGCCGAAGGCAGCAGGAAAGCCTGCAGCCCCCAGGTGTGTGGGGCTACGCAAGCGGTTCCCAAAGAGCTTTAGAACAAGGCATAGTTTTCCCTGCTGGCTCTTTGAGCGTGGGACCAACCTCCAGACATATGGCCATTTTTCTGCCTGGCGTGACGCCATGTGGGAAAGGGTGGTTTTGAGGCTGCAGGTGCCAGAAAAGCCTGCAGCCCCCAGGTGTGTGGGGCTACGCAAGCGGTTCCCAAAGAGCTTTAGAACAAGGCATAGTTTTCCCTGCTGGCTCTTTGGGCGTGGGACCAATCTCCAGACATATGGCCATTTTTCTGCCTGGCGTGACGCCATGTGGGAAAGGGTGGTTTTGAGGCTGCAGGTGCCAGAAAAGCCTGCAGCCCGCAGGTGTGTGGGGCTACGCAAGCGGTTCCCAAAGAGCTTTAGAACAAGGCATAGTTTTCCCTGCTGGCTCTGTGGCTGTGGGACCAGTCTCCAGACATATGGCCATTTTGGGGCCTTGCGCGGGGCCAAGTGGGAAAGGGTGGTTTTGAGGCTGAAGGCAGCAGGAAAGCCTGCAGCCCCCAGGTCTGTGCGGCTACGCAAGCGGTTCCCAAAGAGCTTTAGAACAAGGCATAGTTTTCCCTGCTGGCTCTTTGGGCGTGGGACCAACCTCCAGACATATGGCCATTTTTGTGCCTGTCGTGACACCATGTGGGAAAGGGTGGTTTTGAGGCTGCAGGTGCCAGAAAAGCCTGCAGCCCCCAGGTGTGTGGGGCTACGCAAGCGGTTCCCAAAGAGCTTTAGAACAAGGCATAGTTTTCCCTGCTGGCTCTTTGAGCGTGAGACCAGTCTCCAGACATATGGCCATTTTTGGGCCTCGCGCAGCGCCATGTGGGATAGGGTGGTTTTGAGGCTGAAGGCAGCAGGAAAGCCTGCAGCCCGCAGGTGTGTGGGGCTACGCAAGCAGTTCCCAAAGAGCTTTAGAACAAGGCATAGTTTTCCCTGCTGGCTCTTTGGGCGTCGGACCAATCTCCAGACATATGGTCATTTTTGGGCCTGGCGCGGCGCCAAGTCGGAAAGGGTGGTTTTGAGGCTGAAGGCAGCAGGAAAGCCTGCAGCCCCCAGGTGTGTGGGGCTACGCAAGCGGTTCCCAAAGAACTTTAGAACAAGGCATAGTTTTCCCTGCTGGCTCTTTGGGCGTGGGACCAACCTCCAGAGATATGGCCATTTTTGAGCCTGGCGCGGCACCAAGTGGGAAAGGGTGGTTTTGAGGCCGAAGGCAGCAGGAAAGCCTGCAGCCCCCAGGTGTGTGGGGCTACGCAAGCGGTTCCCAAAGAGCTTTAGAACAAGGCATAGTTTTCCCTGCTGGCTCTTTGGGCGTGGGACCAACCTCCAGACATATGGCCATTTTTGTGCCTGGCGTGACGCCATGTGGGAAAGGGTGGTTTTGAGGCCGAAGGCAGCAGGAAAGCCTGCAGCCCCCAGGTGTGTGGGGCTACGCAAGCGGTTCCCAAAGAGCTTTAGAACAAGGCATAGTTTTCCCTGCTGGCTCTTTGAGCGTGGGACCAGTCTCCAGACATATGGCCATTTTGGGGCCTCGCGCGGGGCCAAGTGGGAAAGGGTGGTTTTGAGGCTGAAGGCAGCAGGAAAGCCTGCAGCCCCCAGGTCTGTGCGGCTACGCAAGCGGTTCCCAAAGAGCTTTAGAACAAGGCATAGTTTTCCCTGCTGGCTCTTTGGGCGTGGGACCAACCTCCAGACATATGGCCATTTTTGTGCCTGTCGTGACACCATGTGGGAAAGGGTGGTTTTGAGGCTGCAGGTGCCAGAAAAGCCTGCAGCCCCCAGGTGTGTGGGGCTACGCAAGCGGTTCCCAAACAGCTTTAGAACAAGGCATAGTTTTCCCTGCTGGCTCTTTGGGCGTGGGACCAGTCTCCAGACATATGGCCATTTTTGGGCCTCGCGCAGCGCCATGTGGGATAGGGTGGTTTTGAGGCTGAAGGCAGCAGGAAAGCCTGCAGCCCGCAGGTGTGTGGGGCTACGCAAGCAGTTCCCAAAGAGCTTTAGAACAAGGCATAGTTTTCCCTGCTGGCTCTTTGGGCGTCGGACCAATCTCCAGACATATGGTCATTTTTGGGCCTGGCGCGGCGCCAAGTCGGAAAGGGTGGTTTTGAGGCTGAAGGCAGCAGGAAAGCCTGCAGCCCCCAGGTGTGTGGGGCTACGCAAGCGGTTCCCAAAGAGCTTTAGAACAAGGCATAGTTTTCCCTGCTGGCTCTTTGGGCGTGGGACCAACCTCCAGAGATATGGCCATTTTTGAGCCTGGCGCGGCACCAAGTGGGAAAGGGTGGTTTTGAGGCCGAAGGCAGCAGGAAAGCCTGCAGCCCCCAGGTGTGTGGGGCTACGCAAGCGGTTCCCAAAGAGCTTTAGAACAAGGCATAGTTTTCCCTGCTGGCTCTTTGGGCGTGGGACCAACCTCCAGACATATGGCCATTTTTCTGCCTGGCGTGACGCCATGTGGGAAAGGGTGGTTTTGAGGCTGCAGGTGCCAGAAAAGCCTGCAGCCCCCAGGTGTGTGGGGCTACGCAAGCGGTTCCCAAAGAGCTTTAGAACAAGGCATAGTTTTCCCTGCTGGCTCTTTGGGCGTGGGACCAATCTCCAGACATATGGCCATTTTTCTGCCTGGCGTGACGCCATGTGGGAAAGGGTGGTTTTGAGGCTGCAGGTGCCAGAAAAGCCTGCAGCCCGCAGGTGTGTGGGGCTACGCAAGCGGTTCCCAAAGAGCTTTAGAACAAGGCATAGTTTTCCCTGCTGGCTCTTTGGGCGTGGGACCAACCTCCAGACATATGGCCATTTTGGGGCCTCGCGTGGCGCCAAGTCAGAAAGGGTGGTTTTGAGGCTGAAGGCAGCAGGAAAGCCTGCAGCCCCCAGGCCTGTGGGGCTACGCAAGCGGTTCCCAAAGAGCTTTAGAACAAGGCATAGTTTTCCCTGCTGGCTCTTTGTGCGTGGGACCAACCTCCAGACATATGGCCATTTTTGTGCCTGTCGTGACACCATGTGGGAAAGGGTGGTTTTGAGGCTGCAGGTGCCAGAAAAGCCTGCAGCCCCCAGGTGTGTGGGGCTACGCAAGCGGTTCCCAAAGAGCTTTAGAACAAGGCATAGTTTTCCCTGCTGGCTCTTTGAGCGTGAGACCAGTCTCCAGACATATGGCCATTTTTGGGCCTCGCGCAGCGCCATGTGGGATAGGGTGTTTTTGAGGCTGAAGGCAGCAGGAAAGCCTGCAGCCCGCAGGTGTGTGGGGCTACGCAAGCAGTTCCCAAAGAGCTTTAGAACAAGGCATAGTTTTCCCTGCTGGCTCTTTGGGCGTGGGACCAATCTCCAGACATATGGCCATTTTTGGGCCTGGCGCGGCGCCAAGTGGGAAAGGGTGGTTTTGAGGCTGAAGGCAGCAGGAAAGCCTGCAGCCCCCAGGTGTGTGGGGCTACGCAAGCGGTTCCCAAAGAGCTTTAGAACAAGGCATAGTTTTCCCTGCTGGCTCTTTGGGCGTGGGACCAACCTCCAGACATATGGCCATTTTTGTGCCTGGCGTGACGGCATGTGGGAAAGGGTGGTTTTGAGGCCGAAGGTAGCAGGAAAGCCTGCAGCCCCCAGGTCTGTGCGGCTACGCAAGCGGTTCCCAAAGAGCTTTAGAACAAGGCATAGTTTTCCCTGCTGGCTCTTTGGGCGTGGGACCAATCTCCAGACATATGGCCATTTTTCTGCCTGGGGTGACGCCATGTGGGAAAGGGTGGTTTTGAGGCTGCAGGTGCCAGAAAAGCCTGCAGCCCCCAGGTGTGTGGGGCTACGCAAGCGGTTCCCAAAGAGCTTTAGAACAAGGCATAGTTTTCCCTGCTGGCTCTGTGGCCGTGGGACCAGTCTCCAGACATATGGCCATTTTGGGGCCTCGCGCGGGGCCAAGTGGGAAAGGGTGGTTTTGAGGCTGAAGGCAGCAGGAAAGCCTGCAGCCCCCAGGTCTGTGCGGCTACGCAAGCGGTTCCCAAAGAGCTTTAGAACAAGGCATAGTTTTCCCTGCTGGCTCTTTGGGCGTGGGACCAACCTCCAGACATATGGCCATTTTTGTGCCTGTAGAGACACCATGTGGGAAAGGGTGGTTTTGAGGCTGCAGGTGCCAGAAAAGCCTGCAGCCCCCAGGTGTGTGGGGCTACGCAAGCGGTTCCCAAAGAGCTTTAGAACAAGGCATAGTTTTCCCTGCTGGCTCTTTGGGCGTGGGACCAGTCTCCAGACATATGGCCATTTTTGGGCCTCGCGCAGCGCCATGTGGGATAGGGTGGTTTTGAGGCTGAAGGCAGCAGGAAAGCCTGCAGCTCGCAGGTGTGTGGGGCTACGCAAGCAGTTCCCAAAGAGCTTTAGAACAAGGCATAGTTTTCCCTGCTGGCTCTTTGGGCGTCGGACCAATCTCCAGACATATGGTCATTTTTGGGCCTGGCGCGGCGCCAAGTCGGAAAGGGTGGTTTTGAGGCTGAAGGCAGCAGGAAAGCCTGCAGCCCCCAGGTGTGTGGGGCTACGCAAGCGGTTCCCAAAGAGCTTTAGAACAAGGCATAGTTTTCCCTGCTGGCTCTTTGGGCGTGGGACCAACCTCCAGACATATGGCCATTTTTGAGCCTGGCGCGGCACCAAGTGGGAAAGGGTGGTTTTGAGGCCGAAGGCAGCAGGAAAGCCTGCAGCCCCCAGGTGTGTGGGGCTACGCAAGCGGTTCCCAAAGAGCTTTAGAACAAGGCATAGTTTTCCCTGCTGGCTCTTTGGGCGTGGGACCAACCTCCAGACATATGGCCATTTTTGTGCCTGGCGTGACGCCATGTGGGAAAGGGTGGTTTTGAGGCCGAAGGTAGCAGGAAAGCCTGCAGCCCCCAGGTGTGTGGGACTACGCAAGCGGTTCCCTAAGAGCTTTAGAACAAGGCATAGTTTTCCCTGCTGGCTCTTTGGGCGTGGGACCAATCTCCAGACATATGGCCATTTTTGTGCCTGTCGTGACGCCATGTGGGAAAGGGTGGTTTTGAGGCTGCAGGTGCCAGAAAACCCTGCAGCCCCCAGGTGTGTGGGGCTACGCAAGCGGTTCCCAAAGAGCTTTAGAACAAGGCATAGTTTTCCCTGCTGGCTCTTTGAGCGTGAGACCAGTCTCCAGACATATGGCCATTTTTGGGCCTCGCGCAGCGCCATGTGGGATAGGGTGGTTTTGAGGCTGAAGGCAGCAGGAAAGCCTGCAGCCCGCAGGTGTGTGGGGCTACGCAAGCAGTTCCCAAAGAGCTTTAGAACAAGGCATAGTTTTCCCTGCTGGCTCTTTGGGCGTCAGACCAATCTCCAGACATATGGTCATTTTTGGGCCTGGCGCGGCGCCAAGTCGGAAAGGGTGGTTTTGAGGCTGAAGGCAGCAGGAAAGCCTGCAGCCCCCAGGTGTGTGGGGCTACGCAAGCGGTTCCCAAAGAGCTTTAGAACAAGGCATAGTTTTCCCTGCTGGCTCTTTGGGCGTGGGACCAACCTCCAGACATATGGCCATTTTTCTGCCTGGCGTGACGCCATGTGGGAAAAGGTGGTTTTGAGGCTGCAGGTGCCAGAAAACCCTGCAGCCCCCAGGTGTGTGGGGCTACGCAAGCGGTTCCCAAAGAGCTTTAGAACAAGGCATAGTTTTCCCTGCTGGCTCTTTGGGCGTGGGACCAACCTCCAGACATATGGCCATTTTTGTGCCTGGCGTGACGGCATGTGGGAAAGGGTGGTTTTGAGGCCGAAGGTAGCAGGAAAGCCTGCAGCCCCCAGGTCTGTGCGGCTACGCAAGCGGTTCCCAAAGAGCTTTAGAACAAGGCATAGTTTTCCCTGCTGGCTCTTTGGGCGTGGGACCAATCTCCAGACATATGGCCATTTTTCTGCCTGGGGTGACGCCATGTGGGAAAGGGTGGTTTTGAGGCTGCAGGTGCCAGAAAAGCCTGCAGCCCCCAGGTGTGTGGGGCTACGCAAGCGGTTCCCAAAGAGCTTTAGAACAAGGCATAGTTTTCCCTGCTGGCTCTTTGTGCGTGGGACCAACCTCCAGACATATGGCCATTTTTGTGCCTGTCGTGACACCATGTGGGAAAGGGTGGTTTTGAGGCCGAAGGTAGCAGGAAAGCCTGCAGCCCCCAGGTGTGTGGGACTACGCAAGCGGTTCCCTAAGAGCTTTAGAACAAGGCATAGTTTTCCCTGCTGGCTCTTTGGGCGTGGGACCAATCTCCAGACATATGGCCATTTTTGTGCCTGTCGTGACGCCATGTGGGAAAGGGTGGTTTTGAGGCTGCAGGTGCCAGAAAACCCTGCAGCCCCCAGGTGTGTGGGGCTACGCAAGCGGTTCCCAAAGAGCTTTAGAACAAGGCATAGTTTTCCCTGCTGGCTCTGTGGCTGTGGGACCAGTCTCCAGACATATGGCCATTTTGGGGCCTTGCGCGGGGCCAAGTGGGAAAGGGTGGTTTTGAGGCTGAAGGCAGCAGGAAAGCCTGCAGCCCCCAGGTCTGTGCGGCTACGCAAGCGGTTCCCAAAGAGCTTTAGAACAAGGCATAGTTTTCCCTGCTGGCTCTTTGGGCGTGGGACCAACCTCCAGACATATGGCCATTTTTGTGCCTGTCGTGACACCATGTGGGAAAGGGTGGTTTTGAGGCTGCAGGTGCCAGAAAAGCCTGCAGCCCCCAGGTGTGTGGGGCTACGCAAGCGGTTCCCAAAGAGCTTTAGAACAAGGCATAGTTTTCCCTGCTGGCTCTTTGAGCGTGAGACCAGTCTCCAGACATATGGCCATTTTTGGGCCTCGCGCGGGGCCAAGTGGGAAAGGGTGGTTTTGAGGCTGAAGGCAGCAGGAAAGCCTGCAGCCCCCAGGTCTGTGCGGCTACGCAAGCGGTTCCCAAAGAGCTTTAGAACAAGGCATAGTTTTCCCTGCTGGCTCTTTGGGCGTGGGACCAACCTCCAGACATATGGCCATTTTTGTGCCTGTAGAGACACCATGTGGGAAAGGGTGGTTTTGAGGCTGCAGGTGCCAGAAAAGCCTGCAGCCCCCAGGTGTGTGGGGCTACGCAAGCGGTTCCCAAAGAGCTTTAGAACAAGGCATAGTTTTCCCTGCTGGCTCTTTGGGCGTGGGACCAGTCTCCAGACATATGGCCATTTTTGGGCCTCGCGCAGCGCCATGTGGGATAGGGTGGTTTTGAGGCTGAAGGCAGCAGGAAAGCCTGCAGCTCGCAGGTGTGTGGGGCTACGCAAGCAGTTCCCAAAGAGCTTTAGAACAAGGCATAGTTTTCCCTGCTGGCTCTTTGGGCGTCGGACCAATCTCCAGACATATGGTCATTTTTGGGCCTGGCGCGGCGCCAAGTCGGAAAGGGTGGTTTTGAGGCTGAAGGCAGCAGGAAAGCCTGCAGCCCCCAGGTGTGTGGGGCTACGCAAGCGGTTCCCAAAGAGCTTTAGAACAAGGCATAGTTTTCCCTGCTGGCTCTTTGGGCGTGGGACCAACCTCCAGACATATGGCCATTTTTGAGCCTGGCGCGGCACCAAGTGGGAAAGGGTGGTTTTGAGGCCGAAGGCAGCAGGAAAGCCTGCAGCCCCCAGGTGTGTGGGGCTACGCAAGCGGTTCCCAAAGAGCTTTAGAACAAGGCATAGTTTTCCCTGCTGGCTCTTTGGGCGTGGGACCAACCTCCAGACATATGGCCATTTTTGTGCCTGGCGTGACGCCATGTGGGAAAGGGTGGTTTTGAGGCCGAAGGTAGCAGGAAAGCCTGCAGCCCCCAGGTGTGTGGGACTACGCAAGCGGTTCCCTAAGAGCTTTAGAACAAGGCATAGTTTTCCCTGCTGGCTCTTTGAGCGTGAGACCAGTCTCCAGACATATGGCCATTTTTGGGCCTCGCGCAGCGCCATGTGGGATAGGGTGGTTTTGAGGCTGAAGGCAGCAGGAAAGCCTGCAGCCCGCAGGTGTGTGGGGCTACGCAAGCAGTTCCCAAAGAGCTTTAGAACAAGGCATAGTTTTCCCTGCTGGCTCTTTGGGCGTCAGACCAATCTCCAGACATATGGTCATTTTTGGGCCTGGCGCGGCGCCAAGTCGGAAAGGGTGGTTTTGAGGCTGAAGGCAGCAGGAAAGCCTGCAGCCCCCAGGTGTGTGGGGCTACGCAAGCGGTTCCCAAAGAGCTTTAGAACAAGGCATAGTTTTCCCTGCTGGCTCTTTGGGCGTGGGACCAACCTCCAGACATATGGCCATTTTTCTGCCTGGCGTGACGCCATGTGGGAAAAGGTGGTTTTGAGGCTGCAGGTGCCAGAAAACCCTGCAGCCCCCAGGTGTGTGGGGCTACGCAAGCGGTTCCCAAAGAGCTTTAGAACAAGGCATAGTTTTCCCTGCTGGCTCTTTGGGCGTGGGACCAACCTCCAGACATATGGCCATTTTTGTGCCTGGCGTGACGGCATGTGGGAAAGGGTGGTTTTGAGGCCGAAGGTAGCAGGAAAGCCTGCAGCCCCCAGGTCTGTGCGGCTACGCAAGCGGTTCCCAAAGAGCTTTAGAACAAGGCATAGTTTTCCCTGCTGGCTCTTTGGGCGTGGGACCAATCTCCAGACATATGGCCATTTTTCTGCCTGGGGTGACGCCATGTGGGAAAGGGTGGTTTTGAGGCTGCAGGTGCCAGAAAAGCCTGCAGCCCCCAGGTGTGTGGGGCTACGCAAGCGGTTCCCAAAGAGCTTTAGAACAAGGCATAGTTTTCCCTGCTGGCTCTTTGTGCGTGGGACCAACCTCCAGACATATGGCCATTTTTGTGCCTGTCGTGACACCATGTGGGAAAGGGTGGTTTTGAGGCCGAAGGTAGCAGGAAAGCCTGCAGCCCCCAGGTGTGTGGGACTACGCAAGCGGTTCCCTAAGAGCTTTAGAACAAGGCATAGTTTTCCCTGCTGGCTCTTTGGGCGTGGGACCAATCTCCAGACATATGGCCATTTTTGTGCCTGTCGTGACGCCATGTGGGAAAGGGTGGTTTTGAGGCTGCAGGTGCCAGAAAACCCTGCAGCCCCCAGGTGTGTGGGGCTACGCAAGCGGTTCCCAAAGAGCTTTAGAACAAGGCATAGTTTTCCCTGCTGGCTCTGTGGCTGTGGGACCAGTCTCCAGACATATGGCCATTTTGGGGCCTTGCGCGGGGCCAAGTGGGAAAGGGTGGTTTTGAGGCTGAAGGCAGCAGGAAAGCCTGCAGCCCCCAGGTCTGTGCGGCTACGCAAGCGGTTCCCAAAGAGCTTTAGAACAAGGCATAGTTTTCCCTGCTGGCTCTTTGGGCGTGGGACCAACCTCCAGACATATGGCCATTTTTGTGCCTGTCGTGACACCATGTGGGAAAGGGTGGTTTTGAGGCTGCAGGTGCCAGAAAAGCCTGCAGCCCCCAGGTGTGTGGGGCTACGCAAGCGGTTCCCAAAGAGCTTTAGAACAAGGCATAGTTTTCCCTGCTGGCTCTTTGAGCGTGAGACCAGTCTCCAGACATATGGCCATTTTTGGGCCTCGCGCGGGGCCAAGTGGGAAAGGGTGGTTTTGAGGCTGAAGGCAGCAGGAAAGCCTGCAGCCCCCAGGTCTGTGCGGCTACGCAAGCGGTTCCCAAAGAGCTTTAGAACAAGGCATAGTTTTCCCTGCTGGCTCTTTGGGCGTGGGACCAACCTCCAGACATATGGCCATTTTTGTGCCTGTAGAGACACCATGTGGGAAAGGGTGGTTTTGAGGCTGCAGGTGCCAGAAAAGCCTGCAGCCCCCAGGTGTGTGGGGCTACGCAAGCGGTTCCCAAAGAGCTTTAGAACAAGGCATAGTTTTCCCTGCTGGCTCTTTGGGCGTGGGACCAGTCTCCAGACATATGGCCATTTTTGGGCCTCGCGCAGCGCCATGTGGGATAGGGTGGTTTTGAGGCTGAAGGCAGCAGGAAAGCCTGCAGCTCGCAGGTGTGTGGGGCTACGCAAGCAGTTCCCAAAGAGCTTTAGAACAAGGCATAGTTTTCCCTGCTGGCTCTTTGGGCGTCGGACCAATCTCCAGACATATGGTCATTTTTGGGCCTGGCGCGGCGCCAAGTCGGAAAGGGTGGTTTTGAGGCTGAAGGCAGCAGGAAAGCCTGCAGCCCCCAGGTGTGTGGGGCTACGCAAGCGGTTCCCAAAGAGCTTTAGAACAAGGCATAGTTTTCCCTGCTGGCTCTTTGGGCGTGGGACCAACCTCCAGACATATGGCCATTTTTGAGCCTGGCGCGGCACCAAGTGGGAAAGGGTGGTTTTGAGGCCGAAGGCAGCAGGAAAGCCTGCAGCCCCCAGGTGTGTGGGGCTACGCAAGCGGTTCCCAAAGAGCTTTAGAACAAGGCATAGTTTTCCCTGCTGGCTCTTTGGGCGTGGGACCAACCTCCAGACATATGGCCATTTTTGTGCCTGGCGTGACGCCATGTGGGAAAGGGTGGTTTTGAGGCCGAAGGTAGCAGGAAAGCCTGCAGCCCCCAGGTGTGTGGGACTACGCAAGCGGTTCCCTAAGAGCTTTAGAACAAGGCATAGTTTTCCCTGCTGGCTCTTTGGGCGTGGGACCAATCTCCAGACATATGGCCATTTTTGTGCCTGTCGTGACGCCATGTGGGAAAGGGTGGTTTTGAGGCTGCAGGTGCCAGAAAACCCTGCAGCCCCCAGGTGTGTGGGGCTACGCAAGCGGTTCCCAAAGAGCTTTAGAACAAGGCATAGTTTTCCCTGCTGGCTCTGTGGCTGTGGGACCAGTCTCCAGACATATGGCCATTTTGGGGCCTTGCGCGGGGCCAAGTGGGAAAGGGTGGTTTTGAGGCTGAAGGCAGCAGGAAAGCCTGCAGCCCCCAGGTCTGTGCGGCTACGCAAGCGGTTCCCAAAGAGCTTTAGAACAAGGCATAGTTTTCCCTGCTGGCTCTTTGGGCGTGGGACCAACCTCCAGACATATGGCCATTTTTGTGCCTGTCGTGACACCATGTGGGAAAGGGTGGTTTTGAGGCTGCAGGTGCCAGAAAAGCCTGCAGCCCCCAGGTGTGTGGGGCTACGCAAGCGGTTCCCAAAGAGCTTTAGAACAAGGCATAGTTTTCCCTGCTGGCTCTTTGAGCGTGAGACCAGTCTCCAGACATATGGCCATTTTTGGGCCTCGCGCAGCGCCATGTGGGATAGGGTGGTTTTGAGGCTGAAGGCAGCAGGAAAGCCTGCAGCCCGCAGGTGTGTGGGGCTACGCAAGCAGTTCCCAAAGAGCTTTAGAACAAGGCATAGTTTTCCCTGCTGGCTCTTTGGGCGTCGGACCAACCTCCAGACATATGGCCATTTTTGAGCCTGGCGCGGCACCAAGTGGGAAAGGGTGGTTTTGAGGCCGAAGGCAGCAGGAAAGCCTGCAGCCCCCAGGTGTGTGGGGCTACGCAAGCGGTTCCCAAAGAGCTTTAGAACAAGGCATAGTTTTCCCTGCTGGCTCTTTGGGCGTGGGACAAATCTCCAGACATATGGCCATTTTTGTGCCTGGCGTGACGCCATGTGGGAAAGGGTGGTTTTGAGGCCGAAGGCAGCAGGAAAGCCTGCAGCCCCCAGGTGTGTGGGGCTACGCAAGCGGTTCCCAAAGAGCTTTAGAACAAGGCATAGTTTTCCCTGCTGGCTCTTTGAGCGTGGGACCAGTCTCCAGACATATGGCCATTTTGGGGCCTCGCGCGGGGCCAAGTGGGAAAGGGTGGTTTTGAGGCTGAAGGCAGCAGGAAAGCCTGCAGCCCCCAGGTCTGTGCGGCTACGCAAGCGGTTCCCAAAGAGCTTTAGAACAAGGCATAGTTTTCCCTGCTGGCTCTTTGGGCGTGGGACCAACCTCCAGACATATGGCCATTTTTGTGCCTGTCGTGACACCATGTGGGAAAGGGTGGTTTTGAGGCTGCAGGTGCCAGAAAAGCCTGCAGCCCCCAGGTGTGTGGGGCTACGCAAGCGGTTCCCAAACAGCTTTAGAACAAGGCATAGTTTTCCCTGCTGGCTCTTTGGGCGTGGGACCAGTCTCCAGACATATGGCCATTTTTGGGCCTCGCGCAGCGCCATGTGGGATAGGGTGGTTTTGAGGCTGAAGGCAGCAGGAAAGCCTGCAGCCCGCAGGTGTGTGGGGCTACGCAAGCAGTTCCCAAAGAGCTTTAGAACAAGGCATAGTTTTCCCTGCTGGCTCTTTGGGCGTGGGACCAACCTCCAGAGATATGGCCATTTTTGAGCCTGGCGCGGCGCCAAGTCGGAAAGGGTGGTTTTGAGGCTGAAGGCAGCAGGAAAGCCTGCAGCCCCCAGGTGTGTGGGGCTACGCAAGCGGTTCCCAAAGAGCTTTAGAACAAGGCATAGTTTTCCCTGCTGGCTCTTTGGGCGTGGGACCAACCTCCAGAGATATGGCCATTTTTGAGCCTGGCGCGGCACCAAGTGGGAAAGGGTGGTTTTGAGGCTGAAGGCAGCAGGAAAGCCTGCAGCCCCCAGGTGTGTGGGGCTACGCAAGCGGTTCCCAAAGAGCTTTAGAACAAGGCATAGTTTTCCCTGCTGGCTCTTTGGGCGTGGGACCAACCTCCAGACATATGGCCATTTTTCTGCCTGGCGTGACGCCATGTGGGAAAGGGTGGTTTTGAGGCTGCAGGTGCCAGAAAACCCTGCAGCCCCCAGGTGTGTGGGGCTACGCAAGCGGTTCCCAAAGAGCTTTAGAACAAGGCATAGTTTTCCCTGCTGGCTCTTTGGGCGTGGGACCAACCTCCAGACATATGGCCATTTTTGTGCCTGGCGTGACGGCATGTGGGAAAGGGTGGTTTTGAGGCCGAAGGTAGCAGGAAAGCCTGCAGCCCCCAGGTCTGTGCGGCTACGCAAGCGGTTCCCAAAGAGCTTTAGAACAAGGCATAGTTTTCCCTGCTGGCTCTTTGGGCGTGGGACCAATCTCCAGACATATGGCCATTTTTCTGCCTGGGGTGACGCCATGTGGGAAAGGGTGGTTTTGAGGCTGCAGGTGCCAGAAAATCCTGCAGCCCCCAGGTGTGTGGGGCTACGCAAGCGGTTCCCAAAGAGCTTTAGAACAAGGCATAGTTTTCCCTGCTGGCTCTGTGGCCGTGGGACCAGTCTCCAGACATATGGCCATTTTGGGGCCTCGCGCGGGGCCAAGTGGGAAAGGGTGGTTTTGAGGCCGAAGGTAGCAGGAAAGCCTGCAGCCCCCAGGTGTGTGGGACTACGCAAGCGGTTCCCTAAGAGCTTTAGAACAAGGCATAATTTTCCCTGCTGGCTCTTTGGGCGTGGGACCAATCTCCAGACATATGGCCATTTTTGTGCCTGTCGTGACGCCATGTGGGAAAGGGTGGTTTTGAGGCTGCAGGTGCCAGAAAACCCTGCAACCCCCAGGTGTGTGGGGCTACGCAAGCGGTTCCCAAAGAGCTTTAGAACAAGGCATAGTTTTCCCTGCTGGCTCTGTGGCTGTGGGACCAGTCTCCAGACATATGGCCATTTTGGGGCCTTGCGCGGGGCCAAGTAGGAAAGGGTGGTTTTGAGGCTGAAGGCAGCAGGAAAGCCTGCAGCCCCCAGGTCTGTGCGGCTACGCAAGCGGTTCCCAAAGAGCTTTAGAACAAGGCATAGTTTTCCCTGCTGGCTCTTTGGGCGTGGGACCAACCTCCAGACATATGGCCATTTTTGTGCCTGTCGTGACACCATGTGGGAAAGGGTGGTTTTGAGGCTGCAGGTGCCAGAAAAGCCTGCAGCCCCCAGGTGTGTGGGGCTACGCAAGCGGTTCCCAAAGAGCTTTAGAACAAGGCATAGTTTTCCCTGCTGGCTCTTTGAGCGTGAGACCAGTCTCCAGACATATGGCCATTTTTGGGCCTCGCGCAGCGCCATGTGGGATAGGGTGGTTTTGAGGCTGAAGGCAGCAGGAAAGCCTGCAGCCCGCAGGTGTGTGGGGCTACGCAAGCAGTTCCCAAAGAGCTTTAGAACAAGGCATAGTTTTCCCTGCTGGCTCTTTGGGCGTCGGACCAATCTCCAGACATATGGTCATTTTTGGGCCTGGCGCGGCGCCAAGTCGGAAAGGGTGGTTTTGAGGCTGAAGGCAGCAGGAAAGCCTGCAGCCCCCAGGTGTGTGGGGCTACGCAAGCGGTTCCCAAAGAACTTTAGAACAAGGCATAGTTTTCCCTGCTGGCTCTTTGGGCGTGGGACCAACCTCCAGACATATGGCCATTTTTGAGCCTGGCGCGGCACCAAGTGGGAAAGGGTGGTTTTGAGGCCGAAGGCAGCAGGAAAGCCTGCAGCCCCCAGGTGTGTGGGGCTACGCAAGCGGTTCCCAAAGAGCTTTAGAACAAGGCATAGTTTTCCCTGCTGGCTCTTTGGGCGTGGGACCAACCTCCAGACATATGGCCATTTTTGTGCCTGGCGTGACGCCATGTGGGAAAGGGTGGTTTTGAGGCCGAAGGCAGCAGGAAAGCCTGCAGCCCCCAGGTGTGTGGGGCTACGCAAGCGGTTCCCAAAGAGCTTTAGAACAAGGCATAGTTTTCCCTGCTGGCTCTTTGAGCGTGGGACCAGTCTCCAGACATATGGCCATTTTGGGGCCTCGCGCGGGGCCAAGTGGGAAAGGGTGGTTTTGAGGCTGAAGGCAGCAGGAAAGCCTGCAGCCCCCAGGTCTGTGCGGCTACGCAAGCGGTTCCCAAAGAGCTTTAGAACAAGGCATAGTTTTCCCTGCTGGCTCTTTGGGCGTGGGACCAACCTCCAGACATATGGCCATTTTTGTGCCTGTCGTGACACCATGTGGGAAAGGGTGGTTTTGAGGCTGCAGGTGCCAGAAAAGCCTGCAGCCCCCAGGTGTGTGGGGCTACGCAAGCGGTTCCCAAACAGCTTTAGAACAAGGCATAGTTTTCCCTGCTGGCTCTTTGGGCGTGGGACCAGTCTCCAGACATATGGCCATTTTTGGGCCTCGCGCAGCGCCATGTGGGATAGGGTGGTTTTGAGGCTGAAGGCAGCAGGAAAGCCTGCAGCCCGCAGGTGTGTGGGGCTACGCAAGCAGTTCCCAAAGAGCTTTAGAACAAGGCATAGTTTTCCCTGCTGGCTCTTTGGGCGTGGGACCAACCTCCAGAGATATGGCCATTTTTGAGCCTGGCGCGGCGCCAAGTCGGAAAGGGTGGTTTTGAGGCTGAAGGCAGCAGGAAAGCCTGCAGCCCCCAGGTGTGTGGGGCTACGCAAGCGGTTCCCAAAGAGCTTTAGAACAAGGCATAGTTTTCCCTGCTGGCTCTTTGGGCGTGGGACCAACCTCCAGAGATATGGCCATTTTTGAGCCTGGCGCGGCACCAAGTGGGAAAGGGTGGTTTTGAGGCCGAAGGCAGCAGGAAAGCCTGCAGCCCCCAGGTGTGTGGGGCTACGCAAGCGGTTCCCAAAGAGCTTTAGAACAAGGCATAGTTTTCCCTGCTGGCTCTTTGGGCGTGGGACCAACCTCCAGACATATGGCCATTTTTCTGCCTGGCGTGACGCCATGTGGGAAAGGGTGGTTTTGAGGCTGCAGGTGCCAGAAAAGCCTGCAGCCCCCAGGTGTGTGGGGCTACGCAAGCGGTTCCCAAAGAGCTTTAGAACAAGGCATAGTTTTCCCTGCTGGCTCTTTGGGCGTGGGACCAACCTCCAGACATATGGCCATTTTTGTGCCTGGCGTGACGGCATGTGGGAAAGGGTGGTTTTGAGGCTGAAGGCAGCAGGAAAGCCTGCAGCCCCCAGGTCTGTGCGGCTACGCAAGCGGTTCCCAAAGAGCTTTAGAACAAGGCATAGTTTTCCCTGCTGGCTCTTTGGGCGTGGGACCAATCTCCAGACATATGGCCATTTTTCTGCCTGGGGTGACGCCATGTGGGAAAGGGTGGTTTTGAGGCTGCAGGTGCCAGAAAAGCCTGCAGCCCCCAGGTGTGTGGGGCTACGCAAGCGGTTCCCAAAGAGCTTTAGAACAAGGCATAGTTTTCCCTGCTGGCTCTGTGGCCGTGGGACCAGTCTCCAGACATATGGCCATTTTGGGGCCTCGCGCGGGGCCAAGTGGGAAAGGGTGGTTTTGAGGCTGAAGGCAGCAGGAAAGCCTGCAGCCCCCAGGTCTGTGCGGCTACGCAAGCGGTTCCCAAAGAGCTTTAGAACAAGGCATAGTTTTCCCTGCTGGCTCTTTGGGCGTGGGACCAACCTCCAGACATATGGCCATTTTTGTGCCTGTAGAGACACCATGTGGGAAAGGGTGGTTTTGAGGCTGCAGGTGCCAGAAAAGCCTGCAGCCCCCAGGTGTGTGGGGCTACGCAAGCGGTTCCCAAAGAGCTTTAGAACAAGGCATAGTTTTCCCTGCTGGCTCTTTGGGCGTGGGACCAGTCTCCAGACATATGGCCATTTTTGGGCCTCGCGCAGCGCCATGTGGGATAGGGTGGTTTTGAGGCTGAAGGCAGCAGGAAAGCCTGCAGCTCGCAGGTGTGTGGGGCTACGCAAGCAGTTCCCAAAGAGCTTTAGAACAAGGCATAGTTTTCCCTGCTGGCTCTTTGGGCGTCGGACCAATCTCCAGACATATGGTCATTTTTGGGCCTGGCGCGGCGCCAAGTCGGAAAGGGTGGTTTTGAGGCTGAAGGCAGCAGGAAAGCCTGCAGCCCCCAGGTGTGTGGGGCTACGCAAGCGGTTCCCAAAGAGCTTTAGAACAAGGCATAGTTTTCCCTGCTGGCTCTTTGGGCGTGGGACCAACCTCCAGACATATGGCCATTTTTGAGCCTGGCGCGGCACCAAGTGGGAAAGGGTGGTTTTGAGGCCGAAGGCAGCAGGAAAGCCTGCAGCCCCCAGGTGTGTGGGGCTATGCAAGCGGTTCCCAAAGAGCTTTAGAACAAGGCATAGTTTTCCCTGCTGGCTCTTTGGGCGTGGGACCAACCTCCAGACATATGGCCATTTTTGTGCCTGGCGTGACGCCATGTGGGAAAGGGTGGTTTTGAGGCCGAAGGTAGCAGGAAAGCCTGCAGCCCCCAGGTGTGTGGGGCTACGCAAGCGGTTCCCTAAGAGCTTTAGAACAAGGCATAGTTTTCCCTGCTGGCTCTTTGGGCGTGGGACCAATCTCCAGACATATGGCCATTTTTGTGCCTGTCGTGACGCCATGTGGGAAAGGGTGGTTTTGAGGCTGCAGGTGCCAGAAAACCCTGCAGCCCCCAGGTGTGTGGGGCTACGCAAGCGGTTCCCAAAGAGCTTTAGAACAAGGCATAGTTTTCCCTGCTGGCTCTGTGGCTGTGGGACCAGTCTCCAGACATATGGCCATTTTGGGGCCTTGCGCGGGGCCAAGTGGGAAAGGGTGGTTTTGAGGCTGAAGGCAGCAGGAAAGCCTGCAGCCCCCAGGTCTGTGCGGCTACGCAAGCGGTTCCCAAAGAGCTTTAGAACAAGGCATAGTTTTCCCTGCTGGCTCTTTGGGCGTGGGACCAACCTCCAGACATATGGCCATTTTTGTGCCTGTCGTGACACCATGTGGGAAAGGGTGGTTTTGAGGCTGCAGGTGCCAGAAAAGCCTGCAGCCCCCAGGTGTGTGGGGCTACGCAAGCGGTTCCCAAAGAGCTTTAGAACAAGGCATAGTTTTCCCTGCTGGCTCTTTGAGCGTGAGACCAGTCTCCAGACATATGGCCATTTTTGGGCCTCGCGCAGCGCCATGTGGGATAGGGTGGTTTTGAGGCTGAAGGCAGCAGGAAAGCCTGCAGCCCGCAGGTGTGTGGGGCTACGCAAGCAGTTCCCAAAGAGCTTTAGAACAAGGCATAGTTTTCCCTGCTGGCTCTTTGGGCGTCGGACCAATCTCCAGACATATGGTCATTTTTGGGCCTGGCGCGGCGCCAAGTCGGAAAGGGTGGTTTTGAGGCTGAAGGCAGCAGGAAAGCCTGCAGCCCCCAGGTGTGTGGGGCTACGCAAGCGGTTCCCAAAGAACTTTAGAACAAGGCATAGTTTTCCCTGCTGGCTCTTTGGGCGTGGGACCAACCTCCAGACATATGGCCATTTTTGAGCCTGGCGCGGCACCAAGTGGGAAAGGGTGGTTTTGAGGCCGAAGGCAGCAGGAAAGCCTGCAGCCCCCAGGTGTGTGGGGCTACGCAAGCGGTTCCCAAAGAGCTTTAGAACAAGGCATAGTTTTCCCTGCTGGCTCTTTGGGCGTGGGACCAACCTCCAGACATATGGCCATTTTTGTGCCTGGCGTGACGCCATGTGGGAAAGGGTGGTTTTGAGGCCGAAGGCAGCAGGAAAGCCTGCAGCCCCCAGGTGTGTGGGGCTACGCAAGCGGTTCCCAAAGAGCTTTAGTACAAGGCATAGATTTCCCTGCTGGCTCTGTGGCCGTGGGACCAGTCTCCAGACATATGGCCATTTTTGGGCCTCGCGCGGGGCCAAGTGGGAAAGGGTGGTTTTGAGGCTGAAGGCAGCAGGAAAGCCTGCAGCCCCCAGGTCTGTGCGGCTACGCAAGCGGTTCCCAAAGAGCTTTAGAACAAGGCATAGTTTTCCCTGCTGGCTCTTTGGGCGTGGGACCAACCTCCAGACATATGGCCATTTTTGTGCCTGTCGTGACACCATGTGGGAAAGGGTGGTTTTGAGGCTGCAGGTGCCAGAAAAGCCTGCAGCCCCCAGGTGTGTGGGGCTACGCAAGCGGTTCCCAAACAGCTTTAGAACAAGGCATAGTTTTCCCTGCTGGCTCTTTGGGCGTGGGACCAGTCTCCAGACATATGGCCATTTTTGGGCCTCGCGCAGCGCCATGTGGGATAGGGTGGTTTTGAGGCTGAAGGCAGCAGGAAAGCCTGCAGCCCGCAGGTGTGTGGGGCTACGCAAGCAGTTCCCAAAGAGCTTTAGAACAAGGCATAGTTTTCCCTGCTGGCTCTTTGGGCGTGGGACCAACCTCCAGAGATATGGCCATTTTTGAGCCTGGCGCGGCGCCAAGTCGGAAAGGGTGGTTTTGAGGCTGAAGGCAGCAGGAAAGCCTGCAGCCCCCAGGTGTGTGGGGCTACGCAAGCGGTTCCCAAAGAGCTTTAGAACAAGGCATAGTTTTCCCTGCTGGCTCTTTGGGCGTGGGACCAACCTCCAGAGATATGGCCATTTTTGAGCCTGGCGCGGCACCAAGTGGGAAAGGGTGGTTTTGAGGCCGAAGGCAGCAGGAAAGCCTGCAGCCCCCAGGTGTGTGGGGCTACGCAAGCGGTTCCCAAAGAGCTTTAGAACAAGGCATAGTTTTCCCTGCTGGCTCTTTGGGCGTGGGACCAACCTCCAGACATATGGCCATTTTTCTGCCTGGCGTGACGCCATGTGGGAAAGGGTGGTTTTGAGGCTGCAGGTGCCAGAAAAGCCTGCAGCCCCCAGGTGTGTGGGGCTACGCAAGCGGTTCCCAAAGAGCTTTAGAACAAGGCATAGTTTTCCCTGCTGGCTCTTTGGGCGTGGGACCAACCTCCAGACATATGGCCATTTTTGTGCCTGGCGTGACGGCATGTGGGAAAGGGTGGTTTTGAGGCTGAAGGCAGCAGGAAAGCCTGCAGCCCCCAGGTCTGTGCGGCTACGCAAGCGGTTCCCAAAGAGCTTTAGAACAAGGCATAGTTTTCCCTGCTGGCTCTTTGGGCGTGGGACCAATCTCCAGACATATGGCCATTTTTCTGCCTGGGGTGACGCCATGTGGGAAAGGGTGGTTTTGAGGCTGCAGGTGCCAGAAAAGCCTGCAGCCCCCAGGTGTGTGGGGCTACGCAAGCGGTTCCCAAAGAGCTTTAGAACAAGGCATAGTTTTCCCTGCTGGCTCTGTGGCCGTGGGACCAGTCTCCAGACATATGGCCATTTTGGGGCCTCGCGCGGGGCCAAGTGGGAAAGGGTGGTTTTGAGGCTGAAGGCAGCAGGAAAGCCTGCAGCCCCCAGGTCTGTGCGGCTACGCAAGCGGTTCCCAAAGAGCTTTAGAACAAGGCATAGTTTTCCCTGCTGGCTCTTTGGGCGTGGGACCAACCTCCAGACATATGGCCATTTTTGTGCCTGTAGAGACACCATGTGGGAAAGGGTGGTTTTGAGGCTGCAGGTGCCAGAAAAGCCTGCAGCCCCCAGGTGTGTGGGGCTACGCAAGCGGTTCCCAAAGAGCTTTAGAACAAGGCATAGTTTTCCCTGCTGGCTCTTTGGGCGTGGGACCAGTCTCCAGACATATGGCCATTTTTGGGCCTCGCGCAGCGCCATGTGGGATAGGGTGGTTTTGAGGCTGAAGGCAGCAGGAAAGCCTGCAGCTCGCAGGTGTGTGGGGCTACGCAAGCAGTTCCCAAAGAGCTTTAGAACAAGGCATAGTTTTCCCTGCTGGCTCTTTGGGCGTGGGACCAATCTCCAGACATATGGTCATTTTTGGGCCTGGCGCGGCGCCAAGTCGGAAAGGGTGGTTTTGAGGCTGAAGGCAGCAGGAAAGCCTGCAGCCCCCAGGTGTGTGGGGCTACGCAAGCGGTTCCCAAAGAGCTTTAGAACAAGGCATAGTTTTCCCTGCTGGCTCTTTGGGCGTGGGACCAACCTCCAGACATATGGCCATTTTTGAGCCTGGCGCGGCACCAAGTGGGAAAGGGTGGTTTTGAGGCCGAAGGCAGCAGGAAAGCCTGCAGCCCCCAGGTCTGTGCGGCTATGCAAGCGGTTCCCAAAGAGCTTTAGAACAAGGCATAGTTTTCCCTGCTGGCTCTTTGGGCGTGGGACCAACCTCCAGACATATGGCCATTTTTGTGCCTGGCGTGACGCCATGTGGGAAAGGGTGGTTTTGAGGCCGAAGGTAGCAGGAAAGCCTGCAGCCCCCAGGTGTGTGGGGCTACGCAAGCGGTTCCCTAAGAGCTTTAGAACAAGGCATAGTTTTCCCTGCTGGCTCTTTGGGCGTGGGACCAATCTCCAGACATATGGCCATTTTTGTGCCTGTCGTGACGCCATGTGGGAAAGGGTGGTTTTGAGGCTGCAGGTGCCAGAAAACCCTGCAGCCCCCAGGTGTGTGGGGCTACGCAAGCGGTTCCCAAAGAGCTTTAGAACAAGGCATAGTTTTCCCTGCTGGCTCTGTGGCTGTGGGACCAGTCTCCAGACATATGGCCATTTTTGGGCCTGTCGTGACACCATGTGGGAAAGGGTGGTTTTGAGGCTGCAGGTGCCAGAAAAGCCTGCAGCCCCCAGGTGTGTGGGGCTACGCAAGCGGTTCCCAAAGAGCTTTAGAACAAGGCATAGTTTTCCCTGCTGGCTCTTTGAGCGTGAGACCAGTCTCCAGACATATGGCCATTTTTGGGCCTCGCGCAGCGCCATGTGGGATAGGGTGGTTTTGAGGCTGAAGGCAGCAGGAAAGCCTGCAGCCCGCAGGTGTGTGGGGCTACGCAAGCAGTTCCCAAAGAGCTTTAGAACAAGGCATAGTTTTCCCTGCTGGCTCTTTGGGCGTCGGACCAATCTCCAGACATATGGCCATTTTTGTGCCTGGCGTGACGCCATGTGGGAAAGGGTGGTTTTGAGGCCGAAGGCAGCAGGAAAGCCTGCAGCCCCCAGGTGTGTGGGGCTACGCAAGCGGTTCCCAAAGAGCTTTAGAACAAGGCATAGTTTTCCCTGCTGGCTCTTTGAGCGTGGGACCAGTCTCCAGACATATGGCCATTTTGGGGCCTCGCGCGGGGCCAAGTGGGAAAGGGTGGTTTTGAGGCTGAAGGCAGCAGGAAAGCCTGCAGCCCCCAGGTCTGTGCGGCTACGCAAGCGGTTCCCAAAGAGCTTTAGAACAAGGCATAGTTTTCCCTGCTGGCTCTTTGGGCGTGGGACCAACCTCCAGACATATGGCCATTTTTGTGCCTGTCGTGACACCATGTGGGAAAGGGTGGTTTTGAGGCTGCAGGTGCCAGAAAAGCCTGCAGCCCCCAGGTGTGTGGGGCTACGCAAGCGGTTCCCAAACAGCTTTAGAACAAGGCATAGTTTTCCCTGCTGGCTCTTTGGGCGTGGGACCAACCTCCAGACATATGGCCATTTTTGGGCCTCGCGCAGCGCCATGTGGGATAGGGTGGTTTTGAGGCTGAAGGCAGCAGGAAAGCCTGCAGCCCGCAGGTGTGTGGGGCTACGCAAGCAGTTCCCAAAGAGCTTTAGAACAAGGCATAGTTTTCCCTGCTGGCTCTTTGGGCGTGGGACCAACCTCCATAGATATGGCCATTTTTGAGCCTGGCGCGGCGCCAAGTCGGAAAGGGTGGTTTTGAGGCTGAAGGCAGCAGGAAAGCCTGCAGCCCCCAGGTGTGTGGGGCTACGCAAGCGGTTCCCAAAGAGCTTTAGAACAAGGCATAGTTTTCCCTGCTGGCTCTTTGGGCGTGGGACCAACCTCCAGAGATATGGCCATTTTTGAGCCTGGCGCGGCACCAAGTGGGAAAGGGTGGTTTTGATGCCGAAGGCAGCAGGAAAGCCTGCAGCCCCCAGGTGTGTGGGGCTACGCAAGCGGTTCCCAAAGAGCTTTAGAACAAGGCATAGTTTTCCCTGCTAGCTCTTTGGGCGTGGGACCAACCTCCAGACATATGGCCATTTTTCTGCCTGGCGTGACGCCATGTGGGAAAGGGTGGTTTTGAGGCTGCAGGTGCCAGAAAACCCTGCAGCCCCCAGGTGTGTGGGGCTACGCAAGCGGTTCCCAAAGAGCTTTAGAACAAGGCATAGTTTTCCCTGCTGGCTCTGTGGCCGTGGGACCAGTCTCCAGACATATGGCCATTTTGGGGCCTCGCGCGGGGCCAAGTGGGAAAGGGTGGTTTTGAGGCTGAAGGCAGCAGGAATGCCTGCAGCCCCCAGCTCTGTGGGGCTACGCAAGAGGTTCCCAAAGAGCTTTAGAACAAGGCATAGTTTTCCCTGCTGGCTCTTTGGGCGTGGGACCAAACTCCAGACATATGGCCATTTTTCTGCCTGGCGTGACGCCATGTGGGAAAGGGTGGTTTTGAGGCTGCAGGTGCCAGAAAACCCTGCAGCCCCCAGGTGTGTGGGGCTACGCAAGTGGTTCCCAAAGAGCTTTAGAACAAGGCATAGTTTTCCCTGCTGGCTCTGTGGCCGTGGGACCAGTCTCCAGACATATGGCCATTTTGGGGCCTCGCGCGGGGCCAAGTGGGAAAGGGTGGTTTTGAGGCTGAAGGCAGCAGGAAAGCCTGCATCCCCCAGGTCTCCGCGGCTACGCAAGCGGTTCCCAAAGAGCTTTAGAACAAGGCATAGTTTTCCCTGCTGGCTCTTTGGGCGTGGGACCAATCTCCAGAAATATGGCCATTTTTGGGCCTAGGGTGACGGCATGTGGGAAAGGGTGGTTTTGAGGCTGAAGGCAGCAGGAAAGCCTGCAGCCCCCAGGTGTGTGGGGCTACGCAAGCGGTTCCCAAAGAGCTTTAGAACAAGGCATAGTTTTCCCTGCTGGCTCTTTGGGCGTGGGACCAATCTCCAGACATATGGTCATTTTTGTGCCTGGCGCGGCGCCAAGTCGGAAAGGGTGGTTTTGAGGCTGAAGGCAGCAGGAAAGCCTGCAGCCCCCAGGTGTGTGGGGCTACGCAAGCGGTTCCCAAAGAGCTTTAGAACAAGGCATAGTTTTCCCTGCTGGCTCTTTGGGCGTAAGACCAACCTCCAGATATATGGCCATTTTTGAGCCTGGCGCGGCACCAAGTGGGAAAGGGTGGTTTTGAGGCCGAAGGCAGCAGGAAAGCCTGCAGCCCCCAGGTGTGTGGGGCTACGCAAGCGGTTCCCAAAGAGCTTTAGAACAAGGCATAGTTTTCCCTGCTGGCTCTTTGGGCGTGGGACCAGTCTCCAGACATATGGCCATTTTTGGGCCTCGCGCGGTTCCAAGTGGGAAAGGGTGGTTTTGAGGCTGAAGGCAGCAGGAAAGCCTGCAGCCCCCAGGTCTGTGCGGCTACGCAAGCGGTTCCCAAAGAGCTTTAGAACAAGGCATAGTTTTCCCTGCTGGCTCTTTGGGCGTGGGACCAACCTCCAGACATATGGCCATTTTTGTGCCTGTCGTGACACCATGTGGGAAAGGGTGGTTTTTAGGCTGCAGGTGCCAGAAAAGCCTGCAGCCCGCAGGTGTGTGGGGCTACGCAAGTGGTTCCCAAAGAGCTTTAGTACAAGGCATAGTTTTCCCTGCTGGCTCTTTGGGCGTGGGACCAATCTCCAGACATATGGCCATTTTTTTGCCTGGCGTGACACCAAGTGGGAAAGGGTGGTTTTGAGGCTGAAGAGCAGGAAAGCCTGCAGCCCCCAGGTGTGTGGGGCTACGCAAGAGGTTCCCAAAGAGCTTTAGAACAAGGCATAGTTTTCCCTGCTGGCTCTTTGGGCGTGGGACCAACCTCCAGACATATGGCCATTTTTGGGCCTCGCGCGGCGCCAAGTGGGAAAGGGTGGTTTTGAGGCTGAAGGCAGCAGGAAAGCCTGTAGCCCCCAGGTGTGTGGGGCTACGCAAGCGGTTCCCAAAGAGCTTTAGAACAAGGCATAGTTTTCCCTGCTGGCTCTTTGGGCGTGGGACCAGTCTCCACACATATGGCCATTTTTGTGCCTGTCGTGACACCATGTGGGAAAGGGTGGTTTTGAGGCTGCAGGTGCCAGAAAAGCCTGCAGCCCGCAGGTGTGTGGGGCTACGCAAGCGGTTCCCAAAGAGCTTTAGAACAAGGCATAGTTTTCCCTGCTGGCTCTTTGAGCGTGGGACCAGTCTCCAGACATATGGCCATTTTTGTGCCTGGCGTGACACCAAGTGGGAAAGGGTGGTTTTGAGGCTGAAGGCAGCAGGAAAGCCTGCAGCCCCCAGGTGTGTGGGGCTACGCAAGCAGTTCCCAAAGAGCTTTAGAACAAGGCATAGTTTTCCCTGCTGGCTCTTTGGGCGTGGGACCAGTCTCCAGACATATGGCCATTTTTGGGCCTGGCGTGACGCCATGTGGGAAAGGGTGGTTTTGAGGCCGAAGGCAGCAGGAAAGCCTGCAGCCCCCAGGTGTGTGGGGCTACGCAAGCGGTTCCCAAAGAGCTTTAGAACAAGGCATATTTTTCCCTGCTGGCTCTTTGGGCGTGGGACCAATCTCCAGCCATATGGCCATTTTTGTGCCTGGTGTGACGCCATGTGGGAAAGGGTGGTTTTGAGGCTGCAGGTGCCAGAAAAGCCTGCAGCCCCCAGGTGTGTGGGGCTACGCAAGCGGTTCCCAAAGAGCTTTAGAACAAGGCATAGTTTTCCCTGCTGCTCTTTGGGCGTGGGACCAATCTCCAGACATATGGCCATTTTTGGGCCTTGTGCGGCGCCAAGTGGGAAAGGGTGGTTTTGAGGCTGAAGGCAGCAGGAAAGCCTGCAGCCCCCAGGTGTGTGCGGCTACGCAAGCGGTTCCCAAAGAGCTTTAGAACAAGGCATATTTTTCCCTGCTGGCTCTTTGAGCGTGGGACCAGTCTCCAGACATATGGCCATTTTTGGGCCTCGCGCAGCGCCATGTGGGATAGGGTGGTTTTGAGGCTGAAGGCAGCAGGAAAGCCTGCAGCCCGCAGGTGTGTGGGGCTACGCAAGCAGTTCCCAAAGAGCTTTAGAACAAGGCATAGTTTTCCCTGCTGGCTCTTTGGGCGTGGGACCAGTCTCCAGACATATGGCCATTTTTGGGCCTGGCGTGGCGCCAAGTCGGAAAGGGTGGTTTTGAGGCTGAAAGCAGCAGAAAAGCCTGCAGCCCCCAGGTGTGTGGGGCTACGCAAGCGGTTCCCAAAGAGCTTTAGAACAAGGCATAGTTTTCCCTGCTGGCTCTTTGGGCGTGGGACCAACCTCCAGACATATGGCCATTTTTGAGCCTGGCGCGGCACGAAGTGGGAAAGGGTGGTTTTGAGGCTGAAGGCAGCAGGAAAGCCTGCAGCCCCCAGGTGTGTGGGGCTACGCAAGCGGTTCCCAAAGAGCTTTAGAACAAGGCATAGTTTTCCCTGCTGGCTCTTTGGGCGTGGGACCAATCTCCAGACATATGGCCATTTTTCTGCCTGGCGTGACGCCATGTGGGAAAGGGTGGTTTTGAGGCTGAAGGCAGCAGGAAAGCCTGCAGCCCCCAGGTGTGTGGGGCTACGCAAGCGGTTCCCAAAGAGCTTTAGAACAAGGCATAGTTTTCCCTGCTGGCTCTTTGGGCGTGGGACCAACCTCCAGACATATGGCCATTTTTGTGCCTGTCGTGACACCATGTGGGAAAGGGTGGTTTTGAGGCTGCAGGTGCCAGAAAAGCCTGCAGCCCCCAGGTGTGTGGGGCTACGCAAGCGGTTCCCAAAGAGCTTTAGAACAAGGCATAGTTTTCCCTGCTGGCTCTTTGGGCGTGGGACCAATCTCCAGACATATGGCCATTTTTCTGCCTGGCGTGACGCCATGTGGGAAAGGGTGGTTTTGAGGCTGCAGGTGCCAGAAAAGCCTGCAGCCCGCAGGTGTGTGGGGCTACGCAAGCGGTTCCCAAAGAGCTTTAGAACAAGGCATAGTTTTCCCTGCTGGCTCTTTGGGCGTGGGACCAACCTCCAGACATATGGCCATTTTGGGGCCTCGCGCGGCGCCAAGTCGGAAAGGGTGGTTTTGAGGCTGAAGGCAGCAGGAAAGCCTGCAGCCCCCAGGTCTGTGCGGCTACGCAAGCGGTTCCCAAAGAGCTTTAGAACAAGGCATAGTTTTCCCTGCTGGCTCTTTGGGCGTGGGACCAACCTCCAGACATATGGCCATTTTTGTGCCTGTCGTGACACCATGTGGGAAAGGGTGGTTTTGAGGCTGCAGGTGCCAGAAAAGCCTGCAGCCCCCAGGTGTGTGGGGCTACGCAAGCGGTTCCCAAAGAGCTTTAGAACAAGGCATAGTTTTCCCTGCTGGCTCTTTGAGCGTGAGACCAGTCTCCAGACATATGGCCATTTTTGGGCATCGCGCAGCGCCATGTGGGATAGGGTGTTTTTGAGGCTGAAGGCAGCAGGAAAGCCTGCAGCCCGCAGGTGTGTGGGGCTACGCAAGCAGTTCCCAAAGAGCTTTAGAACAAGGCATAGTTTTCCCTGCTGGCTCTTTGGGCGTGGGACCAATCTCCAGACATATGGCCATTTTTGGGCCTGGCGCGGCGCCAAGTGGGAAAGGGTGGTTTTGAGGCTGAAGGCAGCAGGAAAGCCTGCAGCCCCCAGGTGTGTGGGGCTACGCAAGCGGTTCCCAAAGAGCTTTAGAACAAGGCATAGTTTTCCCTGCTGGCTCTTTGGGCGTGGGACCAACCTCCAGACATATGGCCATTTTTGTGCCTGGCGTGACGGCATGTGGGAAAGGGTGGTTTTGAGGCCGAAGGTAGCAGGAAAGCCTGCAGCCCCCAGGTCTGTGCGGCTACGCAAGCGGTTCCCAAAGAGCTTTAGAACAAGGCATAGTTTTCCCTGCTGGCTCTTTGGGCGTGGGACCAATCTCCAGACATATGGCCATTTTTCTGCCTGGGGTGACGCCATGTGGGAAAGGGTGGTTTTGAGGCTGCAGGTGCCAGAAAAGCCTGCAGCCCCCAGGTGTGTGGGGCTACGCAAGCGGTTCCCAAAGAGCTTTAGAACAAGGCATAGTTTTCCCTGCTGGCTCTGTGGCCGTGGGACCAGTCTCCAGACATATGGCCATTTTGGGGCCTCGCGCGGGGCCAAGTGGGAAAGGGTGGTTTTGAGGCTGAAGGCAGCAGGAAAGCCTGCAGCCCCCAGGTCTGTGCGGCTACGCAAGCGGTTCCCAAAGAGCTTTAGAACAAGGCATAGTTTTCCCTGCTGGCTCTTTGGGCGTGGGACCAACCTCCAGACATATGGCCATTTTTGTGCCTGTCGAGACACCATGTGGGAAAGGGTGGTTTTGAGGCTGCAGGTGCCAGAAAAGCCTGCAGCCCCCAGGTGTGTGGGGCTACGCAAGCGGTTCCCAAAGAGCTTTAGAACAAGGCATAGTTTTCCCTGCTGGCTCTTTGGGCGTGGGACCAGTCTCCAGACATATGGCCATTTTTGGGCCTCGCGCAGCGCCATGTGGGATAGGGTGGTTTTGAGGCTGAAGGCAGCAGGAAAGCCTGCAGCTCGCAGGTGTGTGGGGCTACGCAAGCAGTTCCCAAAGAGCTTTAGAACAAGGCATAGTTTTCCCTGCTGGCTCTTTGGGCGTGGGACCAATCTCCAGACATATGGTCATTTTTGGGCCTGGCGCGGCGCCAAGTCGGAAAGGGTGGTTTTGAGGCTGAAGGCAGCAGGAAAGCCTGCAGCCCCCAGGTGTGTGGGGCTACGCAAGCGGTTCCCAAAGAGCTTTAGAACAAGGCATAGTTTTCCCTGCTGGCTCTTTGGGCGTGGGACCAACCTCCAGACATATGGCCATTTTTGAGCCTGGCGCGGCACCAAGTGGGAAAGGGTGGTTTTGAGGCCGAAGGCAGCAGGAAAGCCTGCAGCCCCCAGGTCTGTGGGGCTACGCAAGCGGTTCCCAAAGAGCTTTAGAACAAGGCATAGTTTTCCCTGCTGGCTCTTTGGGCGTGGGACCAACCTCCAGACATATGGCCATTTTTGTGCCTGGCGTGACGCCATGTGGGAAAGGGTGGTTTTGAGGCCGAAGGCAGCAGGAAAGCCTGCAGCCCCCAGGTGTGTGGGGCTACGCAAGCGGTTCCCAAAGAGCTTTAGAACAAGGCATAGTTTTCCCTGCTGGCTCTTTGGGCGTGGGACCAATCTCCAGACATATGGCCAGTTTTGTGCCTGTCGTGACGCCATGTGGGAAAGGGTGGTTTTGAGGCTGCAGGTGCCAGAAAACCCTGCAGCCCCCAGGTGTGTGGGGCTACGCAAGCGGTTCCCAAAGAGCTTTAGAACAAGGCATAGTTTTCCCTGCTGGCTCTGTGGCTGTGGGACCAGTCTCCAGACATATGGCCATTTTGGGGCCTTGCGCGGGGCCAAGTGGGAAAGGGTGGTTTTGAGGCTGAAGGCAGCAGGAAAGCCTGCAGCCCCCAAGTCTGTGCGGCTACGCAAGCGGTTCCCAAAGAGCTTTAGAACAAGGCATAGTTTTCCCTGCTGGCTCTTTGGGCGTGGGACCAACCTCCAGACATATGGCCATTTTTGTGCCTGTCGTGACACCATGTGGGAAAGGGTGGTTTTGAGGCTGCAGGTGCCAGAAAAGCCTGCAGCCCCCAGGTGTGTGGGGCTACGCAAGCGGTTCCCAAAGAGCTTTAGAACAAGGCATAGTTTTCCCTGCTGGCTCTTTGGGCGTGGGACCAGTCTCCAGACATATGGCCATTTTTGGGCCTCGCGCAGCGCCATGTGGGATAGGGTGGTTTTGAGGCTGAAGGCAGCAGGAAAGCCTGCAGCCCCCAGGTCTGTGCGGCTACGCAAGCAGTTCCCAAAGAGCTTTAGAACAAGGCATAGTTTTCCCTGCTGGCTCTTTGGGCGTCGGACCAATCTCCAGACATATGGTCATTTTTGGGCCTGGCGCGGCGCCAAGTCGGAAAGGGTGGTTTTGAGGCTGAAGGCAGCAGGAAAGCCTGCAGCCCCCAGGTGTGTGGGGCTACGCAAGCGGTTCCCAAAGAACTTTAGAACAAGGCATAGTTTTCCCTGCTGGCTCTTTGGGCGTGGGACCAACCTCCAGACATATGGCCATTTTTGAGCCTGGCGCGGCACCAAGTGGGAAAGGGTGGTTTTGAGGCCGAAGGCAGCAGGAAAGCCTGCAGCCCCCAGGTGTGTGGGGCTACGCAAGCGGTTCCCAAAGAGCTTTAGAACAAGGCATAGTTTTCCCTGCTGGCTCTTTGGGCGTGGGACCAACCTCCAGACATATGGCCATTTTTGTGCCTGGCGTGACGCCATGTGGGAAAGGGTGGTTTTGAGGCCGAAGGCAGCAGGAAAGCCTGCAGCCCCCAGGTCTGTGGGGCTACGCAAGCGGTTCCCAAAGAGCTTTAGAACAAGGCATAGTTTTCCCTGCTGGCTCTTTGAGCGTGGGACCAGTCTCCAGACATATGGCCATTTTGGGGCCTCGCGCGGGGCCAAGTGGGAAAGGGTGGTTTTGAGGCTGAAGGCAGCAGGAAAGCCTGCAGCCCCCAGGTCTGTGCGGCTACGCAAGCGGTTCCCAAAGAGCTTTAGAACAAGGCATAGTTTTCCCTGCTGGCTCTTTGGGCGTGGGACCAACCTCCAGACATATGGCCATTTTTGTGCCTGTCGTGACACCATGTGGGAAAGGGTGGTTTTGAGGCTGCAGGTGCCAGAAAAGCCTGCAGCCCCCAGGTGTGTGGGGCTACGCAAGCGGTTCCCAAACAGCTTTAGAACAAGGCATAGTTTTCCCTTCTGCTCTTTGCGCGTGGGACCAGTCTCCAGACATATGGCCATTTTTGGGCCTCGCGCAGCGCCATGTGGGATAGGGTGGTTTTGAGGCTGAAGGCAGCAGGAAAGCCTGCAGCCCGCAGGTGTGTGGGGCTACGCAAGCAGTTCCCAAAGAGCTTTAGAACAAGGCATAGTTTTCCCTGCTGGCTCTTTGGGCGTCGGACCAATCTCCAGACATATGGTCATTTTTGGGCCTGGCGCGGCGCCAAGTCGGAAAGGGTGGTTTTGAGGCTGAAGGCAGCAGGAAAGCCTGCAGCCCCCAGGTCTGTGGGGCTACGCAAGCGGTTCCCAAAGAGCTTTAGAACAAGGCATAGTTTTCCCTGCTGGCTCTTTGGGCGTGGGACCAACCTCCAGAGATATGGCCATTTTTGAGCCTGGCGCGGCACCAAGTGGGAAAGGGTGGTTTTGAGGCCGAAGGCAGCAGGAAAGCCTGCAGCCCCCAGGTGTGTGGGGCTACGCAAGCGGTTCCCAAAGAGCTTTAGAACAAGGCATAGTTTTCCCTGCTGGCTCTTTGGGCGTGGGACCAACCTCCAGACATATGGCCATTTTTCTGCCTGGCGTGACGCCATGTGGGAAAGGGTGGTTTTGAGGCTGCAGGTGCCATAAAACCCTGCAGCCCCCAGGTGTGTGGGGCTACGCAAGCGGTTCCCAAAGAGCTTTAGAACAAGGCATAGTTTTCCCTGCTGGCTCTGTGGCCGTGGGACCAGTCTCCAGACATATGGCCATTTTGGGGCCTCGCGCGGGGCCAAGTGGGAAAGGGTGGTTTTGAGGCTGAAGGCAGCAGGAATGCCTGCAGCCCCCAGCTCTGTGGGGCTACGCAAGAGGTTCCCAAAGAGCTTTAGAACAAGGCATAGTTTTCCCTGCTGGCTCTTTGGGCGTGGGACCAACCTCCAGACATATGGCCATTTTTGTGCCTGGCGTGACGCCATGTGGGAAAGGGTGGTTTTGAGGCCGAAGGCAGCAGGAAAGCCTGCAGCCCCCAGGTGTGTGGGGCTACGCAAGCGGTTCCCAAAGAGCTTTAGAACAAGGCATAGTTTTCCCTGCTGGCTCTTTGGGCGTGGGACCAATCTCCAGACATATGGCCATTTTTCTGCCTGGCGTGACGCCATGTGGGAAAGGGTGGTTTTGAGGCTGCAGGTGCCAGAAAACCCTGCAGCCCCCAGGTGTGTGGGGCTACGCAAGTGGTTCCCAAAGAGCTTTAGAACAAGGCATAGTTTTCCCTGCTGGCTCTGTGGCCGTGGGACCAGTCTCCAGACATATGGCCATTTTGGGGCCTCGCGCGGGGCCAAGTGGGAAAGGGTGGTTTTGAGGCTGAAGGCAGCAGGAAAGCCTGCATCCCCCAGGTCTCCGCGGCTACGCAAGCGGTTCCCAAAGAGCTTTAGAACAAGGCATAGTTTTCCCTGCTGGCTCTTTGGGCGTGGGACCAATCTCCAGAAATATGGCCATTTTTGGGCCTAGGGTGACGGCATGTGGGAAAGGGTGGTTTTGAGGCTGAAGGCAGCAGGAAAGCCTGCAGCCCCCAGGTGTGTGGGGCTACGCAAGCGGTTCCCAAAGAGCTTTAGAAAAAGGCATAGTTTTCCCTGCTGGCTCTTTGGGCGTGGGACCAATCTCCAGACATATGGTCATTTTTGTGCCTGGCGCGGCGCCAAGTGGGAAAAGGTGGTTTTGAGGCTGAAGGCAGCAGGAAAGCCTGCAGCCCCCAGGTGTGTGGGGCTACGCAAGCCGTTCCCAAAGAGCTTTAGAACAAGGCATAGTTTTCCCTGCTGGCTCTTTGGGCGTAAGACCAACCTCCAGATATATGGCCATTTTTGAGCCTGGCGCGGCACCAAGTGGGAAAGGGTGGTTTTGAGGCCGAAGGCAGCAGGAAAGCCTGCAGCCCCCAGGTGTGTGGGGCTACGCAAGCGGTTCCCAAAGAGCTTTAGAACAAGGCATAGTTTTCCCTGCTGGCTCTTTGGGCGTGGGACCAGTCTCCAGACATATGGCCATTTTGGGGCCTCGCGCGGGGCCAAGTGGGAAAGGGTGGTTTTGAGGCTGAAGGCAGCAGGAACCCTGCAGCCCCCAGGTCTGTGCGGCTACGCAAGCGGTTCCCAAAGACCTTTAGAACAAGGCATAGTTTTCCCTGCTGGCTCTTTGGGCGTGGGACCAACCTCCAGACATATGGCCATTTTTGTGCCTGTCGTGACACCATGTGGGAAAGGGTTGTTTTGAGGCTGCAGGTGCCAGAAAAGCCTGCAGCCCCCAGGTGTGTGGGGCTACGCAAGCGGTTCCCAAAGAACTTTAGAACAAGGCATAGTTTTCCCTGCTGGCTCTTTGGGCGTGGGACCAACCTCCAGACATATGGCCATTTTTGAGCCTGGCGCGGCACCAAGTGGGAAAGGGTGGTTTTGAGGCCGAAGGCAGCAGGAAAGCCTGCAGCCCCCAGGTGTGTGGGGCTACGCAAGCGGTTCCCAAAGAGCTTTAGAACAAGGCATAGTTTTCCCTGCTGGCTCTTTGGGCGTGGGACCAACCTCCAGACATATGGCCATTTTTGTGCCTGGCGTGACGCCATGTGGGAAAGGGTGGTTTTGAGGCCGAAGGCAGCAGGAAAGCCTGCAGCCCCCAGGTGTGTGGGGCTACGCAAGCGGTTCCCAAAGAGCTTTAGAACAAGGCATAGTTTTCCCTGCTGGCTCTTTGAGCGTGGGACCAGTCTCCAGACATATGGCCATTTTGGGGCCTCGCGCGGGGCCAAGTGGGAAAGGGTGGTTTTGAGGCTGAAGGCAGCAGGAAAGCCTGCAGCCCCCAGGTCTGTGCGGCTACGCAAGCGGTTCCCAAAGAGCTTTAGAACAAGGCATAGTTTTCCCTGCTGGCTCTTTGGGCGTGGGACCAACCTCCAGACATATGGCCATTTTTGTGCCTGTCGTGACACCATGTGGGAAAGGGTGGTTTTGAGGCTGCAGGTGCCAGAAAAGCCTGCAGCCCCCAGGTGTGTGGGGCTACGCAAGCGGTTCCCAAACAGCTTTAGAACAAGGCATAGTTTTCCCTGCTGGCTCTTTGCGCGTGGGACCAGTCTCCAGACATATGGCCATTTTTGGGCCTCGCGCAGCGCCATGTGGGATAGGGTGGTTTTGAGGCTGAAGGCAGCAGGAAAGCCTGCAGCCCGCAGGTGTGTGGGGCTACGCAAGCAGTTCCCAAAGAGCTTTAGAACAAGGCATAGTTTTCCCTGCTGGCTCTTTGGGCGCCGGACCAATCTCCAGACATATGGTCATTTTTCTGCCTGGCGTGAGGCCATGTGGGAAAGGGTGGTTTTGAGGCTGCAGGTGCCAGAAAACCCTGCAGCCCCCAGGTGTGTGGGGCTACGCAAGCGGTTCCCAAAGAGCTTTAGAACAAGGCATAGTTTTCCCTGCTGGCTCTGTGGCCGTGGGACCAGTCTCCAGACATATGGCCATTTTGGGGCCTCGCGCGGGGCCAAGTGGGAAAGGGTGGTTTTGAGGCTGAAGGCAGCAGGAATGCCTGCAGCCCCCAGCTCTGTGGGGCTACGCAAGAGGTTCCCAAAGAGCTTTAGAACAAGGCATAGTTTTCCCTGCTGGCTCTTTGGGCGTGGGACCAACCTCCAGACATATGGCCATTTTTGTGCCTGGCGTGACGCCATGTGGGAAAGGGTGGTTTTGAGGCCGAAGGCAGCAGGAAAGCCTGCAGCCCCCAGGTGTGTGGGGCTACGCAAGCGGTTCCCAAAGAGCTTTAGAACAAGGCATAGTTTTCCCTGCTGGCTCTTTGGGCGTGGGACCAATCTCCAGACATATGGCCATTTTTCTGCCTGGCGTGACGCCATGTGGGAAAGGGTGGTTTTGAGGCTGCAGGTGCCAGAAAACCCTGCAGCCCCCAGGTGTGTGGGGCTACGCAAGTGGTTCCCAAAGAGCTTTAGAACAAGGCATAGTTTTCCCTGCTGGCTCTGTGGCCGTGGGACCAGTCTCCAGACATATGGCCATTTTGGGGCCTCGCGCGGGGCCAAGTGGGAAAGGGTGGTTTTGAGGCTGAAGGCAGCAGGAAAGCCTGCATCCCCCAGGTCTCCGCGGCTACGCAAGCGGTTCCCAAAGAGCTTTAGAACAAGGCATAGTTTTCCCTGCTGGCTCTTTGGGCGTGGGACCAATCTCCAGAAATATGGCCATTTTTGGGCCTAGGGTGACGGCATGTGGGAAAGGGTGTTTTTGAGGCTGAAGGCAGCAGGAAAGCCTGCAGCCCCCAGGTGTGTGGGGCTACGCAAGCGGTTCCCAAAGAGCTTTAGAAAAAGGCATAGTTTTCCCTGCTGGCTCTTTGGGCGTGGGACCAATCTCCAGACATATGGTCATTTTTGTGCCTGGCGCGGCGCCAAGTGGGAAAAGGTGGTTTTGAGGCTGAAGGCAGCAGGAAAGCCTGCAGCCCCCAGGTGTGTGGGGCTACGCAAGCCGTTCCCAAAGAGCTTTAGAACAAGGCATAGTTTTCCCTGCTGGCTCTTTGGGCGTAAGACCAACCTCCAGATATATGGCCATTTTTGAGCCTGGCGCGGCACCAAGTGGGAAAGGGTGGTTTTGAGGCCGAAGGCAGCAGGAAAGCCTGCAGCCCCCAGGTCTGTGGGGCTACGCAAGCGGTTCCCAAAGAGCTTTAGAACAAGGCATAGTTTTCCCTGCTGGCTCTTTGGGCGTGGGACCAGTCTCCAGACATATGGCCATTTTGGGGCCTCGCGCGGGGCCAAGTGGGAAAGGGTGGTTTTGAGGCTGAAGGCAGCAGGAACCCTGCAGCCCCCAGGTCTGTGCGGCTACGCAAGCGGTTCCCAAAGACCTTTAGAACAAGGCATAGTTTTCCCTGCTGGCTCTTTGGGCGTGGGACCAACCTCCAGACATATGGCCATTTTTGTGCCTGTCGTGACACCATGTGGGAAAGGGTTGTTTTGAGGCTGCAGGTGCCAGAAAAGCCTGCAGCCCCCAGGTGTGTGGGGCTACGCAAGCGGTTCCCAAAGAGCTTTAGAACAAGGCATAGTTTTCCCTGCTGGCTCTTTGCGCGTGGGACCAGTCTCCAGACATATGGCCATTTTTGGGCCTCGCGCAGCGCCATGTGGGATAGGGTGGTTTTGAGGCTGAAGGCAGCAGGAAAGCCTGTAGCCCGCAGGTGTGTGGGGCTACGCAAGCAGTTCCCAAAGAGCTTTAGAACAAGGCATAGTTTTCCCTGCTGTCTCTTTGCGCGTGGGACCAGTCTCCAGACATATGGCAATTTTTGTGCCTCGCGCAGCGCCATGTGGGATAGGGTGGTTTTGAGGCTGAAGGCAGCAGGAAAGCCTGCAGCCCCCAGGTGTGTGCGGCTACGCAAGCGGTTCCCAAAGAGCTTTAGAACAAGGCATAGTTTTCCCTGCTGGCTCTTTGGGCGTGGGACCAACCTCCAGACATATGGCCATTTTTGAGCCTGGCGCGGGGCCAAGTGGGAAAGGGTGGTTTTGAGGCCGAAGGCAGCAGGAAAGCCTGCAGCCCCCAGGTGTGTGGGGCTACGCAAGCGGTTCCCAAAGAGCTTTAGAACAAGGCATAGTTTTCCCTGCTGGCTCTTTGGGCGTGGGACCAACCTCCAGACATATGGCCATTTTTGTGCCTGGCGTGACGCCATGTGGGAAAGGGTGGTTTTGAGGCCGAAGGCAGCAGGAAAGCCTGCAGCCCCCAGGTGTGTGGGGCTACGCAAGCGGTTCCCAAAGAGCTTTAGAACAAGGCATAGTTTTCCCTGCTGGCTCTTTGGGCCTGGGACCAATCTCGAGACATATGGCCATTTTTCTGCCTGGCGTGACGCCATGTGGGAAAGGGTGGTTTTGAGGCTGCAGGTGCCAGAAACCCGGCAGCCCCCAGGTGTGTGGGGCTACGCAAGCGGTTCCCAAAGAGCTTTAGAACAAGGCATAGTTTTCCCTGCTGGCTCTGTGGCCGTGGGACCAGTCTCCAGACATATGGCCATTTTTGGGCCTGGTGCGGCGCCAAGTGGGAAAGGGTGGTTTTGAGGCTGAAGGCAGCAAGAAAGCCTGCAGCCCCCAGGTGTATGGGGCCACGCAAGCGGTTCCCAAAGAGCTTTAGAACAAGGCATAGTTTTCCCTGCTGGCTCTTTGGGCGTGGGACCAACCTCCAGACATATGGCCGTTTTTGTGCCTGGCACGGGGCCAAGAGGGAAAGGGTGGTTTTGAGGCTGAAGGCAGCAGGAAAGCCTGCAGCCCCCAGGTCTGTGGGGCTACGCAAGCGGTTCCCAAAGAGCTTTAGTACAAGGCATAGTTTTCCCTGCTGGCTCTTTGGGCGTGGGACCAATCTCCAGACATATGGCCATTTTTGTGCCTGGCGTGACACCAAGTGGGAAAGGGTGGTTTTGAGGCTGAAGGCAGCAGGAAAGCCTGCAGCCCCCAGGTGTGTGGGGCTACGCAAGCGGTTCCCAAAGAGCTTTAGAACAAGGCATAGTTTTCCCTGCTGGCTCTTTGGGCGTGGGACCAACCTCCAGACATATGGTCATTTTTGGGCCTGGCGCGGCGCCAAGTGGGAAAGGGTGGTTTTGAGGCTGAAGAGAGCAGGAAAGCCTGCAGCCCCCAGGTCTGTGGGGCTACGCAAGTGGTTCCCAAAGAGCTTTAGAACAAGGCATAGTTTTCCCTGCTGGCTCTTTGGGCGTGGGACCAGTCTCCAGACATATGGCCATTTTTGGGCCTGGCACGGGGCCAAGTGGGAAAGGGTGGTTTTGAGGCTGAAGGCAGCAGGAAAGCCTGTAGCCCCCAGGTGTGTGGGGCTACGCAAGCGGTTCCCAAAGAGCTTTAGAACAAGGCATAGTTTTCCCTGCTGGCTCTTTGGGCGTGGGACCAGTCTCCAGACATATGGCCATTTCTGGGCCTGGTGCGGCGACAAGTGGGAAAGGGTGGTTTTGAGGCTGAAGGCAGCAGGAAAGCCTGCAGCCCCCAGGTCTGTGGGGCTACGCAAGCGGTTCCCAAAGAGCTTTAGAACAAGGCATAGTTTTCCCTGCTGGCTCTTTGGGCGTGGGACCAGTCTCCAGACATATGGCCATTTTTGGGCCTGGCGCGGCGCCAAGTGGGAAAGGGTGGTTTTGAGGCTGAAGGCAGCAGGAAAGCTTGCAGCCCCCTGGTCTGTGGGGCTACGCAAGCCGATCCCAAAGAGCTTTAGAACAAGGCATAGTTTTCCCTGCTGGCTCTTTGGGCGTGGGACCAATCTCCAGACATATGGCCATTTTTGTGCCTGGCGTGACGCCATGTGGGAAAGGGTGGTTTTCAGGCTGAAGGCAGCAGGAAAGCCTGCAGCCCCCAGGTGTGTGGGGCTACGCACGCGGTTCCCAAAGAGCTTTAGAACAAGGCATAGTTTTCCCTGCTGGCTCTATGGGCGTGGGACCAGTATCCAGACATATGGCCATTTTTGGGCCTGGCGTGGCGCCACGTGGGAAAGGGTGGTTTTGAGGCTGAAGGCAGCAGGAAAGCCTGCAGCCCCCTGGTGTGTGGGGCTACGCAAGCGGTTCCCAAAGAGCTTTAGAACAAGGCATAGTTTTCCCTGCTGACTCTTTGGGCGTGGGACCAATCTCCAGACATATGGTCATTTTTGGGCCTGGCGTGGCGCCAAGTGGGAAAGGGTGGTTTTGAGGCTGAAGGCAGCAGGAAAGCCTGCAGCCCCCAGGTGTGTGGGGCTACGCAAGCGGTTCCCAAAGAGCTTTAGAACAAGGCATAGTTTTCCCTGCTGGCTCTTTGGGCGTGGGACCAATCTCCAGACATATGGCCATTTTTGTGCCTGGCGTGACGCCAATTGGGAAAGGGTGGTTTTGAGGCTGAAGGCAGCAGGAAAGCCTGCAGCCCCCAGGTGTGTGGGGCTACGCAAGCGGTTCCCAAAGAGCTTTAGAACAAGGCATAGTTTTCCCTGCTGGCTCTTTGGGCGTGGGACGAATCTCCAGACATATGGCCATTTTTGTGCCTGGCGTGACGCCATGTGGGAAAGGGTGGTTTTGAGGCTGAAGGCAGCAGGAAAGCCTGTAGCCCCCAGGTGTGTGGGGGTACGCAAGCGGTTCCCAAAGAGCTTTAGAACAAGGCATTGTTTTCCCTGCTGGCTCTTTGGGCGTGGGACCAACCTCCAGACATATGGCCGTTTTTGTGCCTGGCGTGACGCCATGTGGGAAAGGGTGGTTTTGAGGCTGAAGGCAGCAGGAAAGCCTGCAGCCCCCAGGTGTGTGGGGCTACGCAAGCGGTTCCCAAAGAGCTTTAGAACAAGGCATAGTTTTCCCTGCTGGCTCTTTCGGCGTGGGACCAATCTCCAGACATATGGCCATTTTTGTGCCTGGCGTGACACCAAGTGGGAAAGGGTGGTTTTGAGGCTGAAGGCAGCAGGAAGGTCTGCAGCCCCCAGGTGTGTGGGGCTACGCAAGCGGTTCCCAAAGAGCTTTAGAACAAGGCATAGTTTTCCCTGCTGGCTCTTTGGGCGTGGGACCAACCTCCAGACATATGGCCATTTTACGCCTGGCGTGACGCCATGTGGGAAAGGGTGGTTTTGAGGCTGAAGGCAGCAGGAAAGCTTGCAGCCCCCAGGTGTGTGGGGCTATGCAAGCGGTTCCCAAAGAGCTTTAGAACAAGGCATAGTTTTCCCTGCTGGCTCTTTGGGCGTGGGACCAATCTCCAGACATATGGCCATTTTTGTGCCTGGCGCAGCGACAAGTGGGAAAGGGTGGTTTTGAGGCTGAAGGCAGCAGGAAAGCCTGTAGCCCCCAGGTGTGTGGGGCTACGCAAGCGGTTCCCAAAGAGCTTTAGAACAAGGCATTGTTTTCCCTGCTGGCTCTTTGGGCGTGGGACCAACCTCCAGACATATGGCCGTTTTTGTGCCTGGCGTGACGCCATGTGGGAAAGGGTGGTTTTGAGGCTGAAGGCAGCAGGAAAGCCTGCAGCCCCCAGGTGTGTGGGGCTACGCAAGCCGTTTCCAAAGAGCTTTAGAACAAGGCATAGTTTTCCCTGCTGGCTCTTTCGGCGTGGGACCAATCTCCAGACATATGGCCATTTTTGTGCCTGGCGTGACACCAAGTGGGAAAGGGTGGTTTTGAGGCTGAAGGCAGCAGGAAGGTCTGCAGCCCCCAGGTGTGTGGGGCTACGCAAGCCGTTCCCAAAGAGCTTTAGAACAAGGCATATTTTTCCCTGCTGGCTCTTTGGGCGTGGGACCAACCTCCAGACATATGGCCATTTTACGCCTGGCGTGACGCCATGTGGGAAAGGGTGGTTTTGAGGCTGAAGGCAGCAGGAAAGCTTGCAGCCCCCAGGTGTGTGGGGCTATGCAAGCGGTTCCCAAAGAGCTTTAGAACAAGGCATAGTTTTCCCTGCTGGCTCTTTGGGCGTGGGACCAATCTCCAGACATATGGCCATTTTTGTGCCTGGCGCAGCGACAAGTGGGAAAGGGTGGTTTTGAGGCTGAAGGCAGCAGGAAAGCCTGTAGCCCCCAGGTGTGTGGGGCTACGCAAGCGGTTCCCAAAGAGCTTTAGAACAAGGCATAGTTTTCCCTGCTGCTCTTTGGGCGTGGGACCAGTCTCCAGACATATGGCCATTTTTGGGCCTGGTGCGGCGCCAAGTGGGAAAGGGTGGTTTTGAGGCTGAAGGCAGCAAGAAAGCCTGCAGCCCCTAGGTCTTTGAGGCCACGCAAGCGGTTCCCAAAGAGCTTTAGAACAAAGCATAGTTTTCCCTGCTGGCTCTTTCGGCTTGGGACCAACCTCCAGACATATGGCCATTTTTGTGCCTGGCGTGACGCCATGTGGGAAAGAGTGGTTTTGAGGCTGAAGGCAGCAGGAAAGCCTGCAGCCCCCAGGTGTGTGGGGCTACGCAAGCCGTTCCCAAAGAGCTTTAGAACAAGGCATAGTTTTCCCTGCTGGCTCTTTGGGCGTGGGACCAACCTCCAGACATATGGTCATTTTTGGGCCTGGCGCGGCGCCAAGTGGGAAAGGGTGGTTTTGAGGCTGAAGGCAGCAGGAAAGCCTGTAGCCCCCAGGTGTGTGGGGCTACGCAAGCGGTTCCCAAAGAGCTTTAAACAAGGCATAGTTTTCCCTGTTGGCTCTTTGGGCGTGGGACCAGTCTCCAGACATATGGCCATTTCTGGGCCTGGTGCGGCGACAAGTGGGAAAGGGTGGTTTTGAGGCTGAAGGCAGCAGGAAAGCCTGCAGCCCCCAGGTCTGTGGGGCTACGCAAGCGGTTCCCAAAGAGCTTTAGAACAAGGCATAGTTTTCCCTGCTGGCTCTTTGGGCGTGGGACCAATCTCCAGACATATGGCCATTTTTGTGCCTGGCGTGACGCCATGTGGGAAAGGGTGGTTTTCAGGCTGAAGGCAGCAGGAAAGCCTGCAGCCCCCAGGTGTGTGGGGCTATGCAAGCGGTTCCCAAAGAGCTTTAGAACAAGGCATAGTTTTCCCTGCTGGCTCTTTGAGCGTGGGACCAGTCTCCAGACATATGGCCATTTTTGGGCCTGGCGTGGCGCCACGTGGGAAAGGGTGCCTTTGAGGCTGAAGAGAGCAGGAAAGCCTGCAGCCCCCAGGTGTGTGGGGCTACGCAAGCGGTTCCCAAAGAGCTTTAGAACAAGGCATAGTTTTCCCTGCTGACTCTTTGGGCGTGGGACCAATCTCCAGAAATATGGTCATTTTTGGGCCTGGCGTGGCGCCAAGTGGGAAAGGGTGGTTTTGAGGCTGAAGGCAGCAGGAGAGCCTGCAGCCCCAAGGTCTGTGGGGCTACGCAAGCGGTTCCCAAAGAGCTTTAGAACAAGGCATAGTTTTCCCTGCTGGCTCTTTGGGCGTGGGACCAATCTCCAGACATATGGCCATTTTTGTGCCTGGCGTGACGCCATGTGGGAAAGGGTGGTTTTGAGGCTGAAGGCAGCAGGAAAGCCTGCAGCCCCCAGGTGTGTGGGGCTACGGAAGCGGTTCCCAAAGAGCTTTAGAACAAGGCATAGTTTTCCCTGCTGGCTCTTTGGGCGTGGGACCAATCTCCAGACATATGGCCATTTTTGTGCCTGGCGTGACGCCATGTGGGAAAGGGTGGTTTTGAGGCTGAAGGCAGCAGGAAAGCCTGCAGCCCCCAGGTGTGTGGGGCTACGCAAGCGGTTCCCAAAGAGCTTTAGAACAAGGCATAGTTTTCCCTGCTGGCTCTTTGGGCGTGGGACCAATCTCCAGACATATGGCCATTTTTGTGCCTGGCGTGACACCAAGTGGGAAAGGGTGGTTTTGAGGCTGAAGGCAGCAGGAAGGTCTGCAGCCGCCAGGTGTGTGGGGCTACGCAAGCGGTTCCCAAAGAGCTTTAGAACAAGGCATAGTTTTCCCTGCTGGCTCTTTCGGCGTGGGACCAGTCTACAGACATATGGCCATTTTTGTGCCTGGCGTGACACCAAGTGGGAAAGGGTGGTTTTGAGGCTGAAGGCAGCAGGAAAGCCTGCAGCCCCCAGGTGTGTGGGGCTATGCAAGCCGTTCCCAAAGAGCTTTAGAACAAGGCATAGTTTTCCCTGCTGGCTCTTTGGGCGTGGGACCAACCTCCAGACATATGGTCATTTTTGGGCCTGGCGCGGCGCCAAGTGGGAAAGGGTGGTTTTGAGGCTGAAGGCAGCAGGAAAGCCTGCAGCCCCCAGGTCTGTGGGGCTACGCAAGTGGTTCCCAAAGAGCTTTAGAACAAGGCATAGTTTTCCCTGCTGGCTCTTTAGAGCGTGGGACCAATCTCCAGACATATGGCCATTTTTGGGCCTGGCGCGGGGCCAAGTGGGAAAGGGTGGTTTTGAGGCTGAAGGCAGCAGGAAAGCCTGCAGCCCCCAGGTGTGTGGGGCTACGCAAGCGGTTCCCAAAGAGCTTTAGAACAAGGCATAGTTTTCCCTGTTGGCTCTTTGGGCGTGGGACCAGTCTCCAGACATATGGCCATTTCTGGGCCTGGTGCGGCGACAAGTGGGAAAGGGTGGTTTTGAGGCTGAAGGCAGCAGGAAAGCCTGCAGCCCCCAGGTCTGTGGGGCTACGCAAGCGGTTCCCAAAGAGCTTTAGAACAAGGCATAGTTTTCCCTGCTGGCTCTTTGGGCGTGGGACCAGTCTCCAGACATATGGCCATTTTTGGGCCTGGCGCAGCGCCAAGTGGGAAAGGGTGGTTTTGAGGCTGAAGGCAGCAGGAAAGCCTGCAGCCCCCAGGTGTGTGGGGCTATGCAAGCGGTTCCCAAAGAGCTTTAGAACAAGGCATAGTTTTCCCTGCTGGCTCTATGGGCGTGGGACCGGTCTCCAGACATATGGCCATTTTTGGGCCTGGCGTGGCGCCAAGTGGGACAGGGTTGTTTTGAGGCTGAAGGCAGCAGGAGAGCCTGCAGCCCCAAGGTCTGAGGGGCTACGCAAGCGGTTCCCAAAGAGCTTTAGAACAAGGCATAGTTTTCCCTGCTGGCTCTTTCGGCGTGGGACCAGTCTCCAGACATATGGCCATTTTTGTGCCTGTTGTCACGCCATGTGGGAAAGGGTGGTTTTGAGGCTGAAGGCAGCAGGAAGGTCTGCAGCCCCCAGGTGTGTGGGGCTACACAAGCCGTTCCCAAAGAGCTTTAGAACAAGGCATAGTTTTCCCTGCTGGCTCTTTGAGCGTGGGACCAGTCTCCAGACATATGGCCATTTTTGGGCCTGGCGCAGCGCCAAGTGGGAAAGGGTTATTTTGAGGCTGAAGGCAGCAGGAAAGCTTGCAGCCCCCTGGTCTGTGGGGCTACGCAAGCCGTTCCCAAAGAGCTTTAGAACAAGGCATAGTTTTCCCTGCTGGCTCTTTGGGCGTGGGACCAATCTCCAGACATATGGCCATTTTTGGGCCTGGCGTGACGCCATGTGGGAAAGGGTGGTTTTGAGGCTGAAGGCAGCAGGAAAGCCTGCAGCCCCCAGGTGAGTGGGGCTATGCAAGCGGTTCCCAAAGAGCTTTAGAACAAGGCATAGTTTTCCCTGCTGGCTCTATGGGCGTGGGACCAGTCTCCAGACATATGGCCATTTTTGGGCCTGGCGTGGCGCCAAGTGGGACAGGGTTGTTTTGAGGCTGAAGGCAGCAGGAGAGCCTGCAGCCCCCAGGTCTGTGGGGCTACGCAAGCGGTTCCCAAAGAGCTTTAGAACAAGGCATAGTTTTCCCTGCTGGCTCTTTGGGCGTGGGACCAAGCTCCAGACATATGGCCATTTTTGTGCCTGGTGTCACGCCATGTGGGAAAGGGTGGTTTTGAGGCTGAAGGCAGCAGGAAAGCCTGTAGCCCCCAGGTGTGTGGGGCTACGCAAGCGGTTCCCAAAGAGCTTTAGAACAAGGCATAGTTTTCCCTGCTGGCTCTTTGGGCGTGGGGCCAATCTCCAGACATATGGCCGTTTTTGTGCCTGGCGTGACGCCATGTGGGAAAGGGTGGTTTTGAGGCTGAAGTCAGCAGGAAGGTCTGCATCCCCCAGGTGTGTGGGGCTAGGCAAGCGGTTCCCAAAGAGCTTTAGAACAAGGCATAGTTTTCCCTGCTGGCTCTTTGAGCGTGGGACCAGTCTCCAGACATATGGCCATTTTTGGGCCTCGCGCAGCGCCAAGTGGGAAAGGGTGGTTTTGAGGCTGAAGGCAGCAGGAAAGCCTGCAGCGCCCAGGTGTGTGGGGCTACGCAAGCAGTTCCCAACGAGCTTTAGAACAAGGCATAGTTTTCCCTGCTGGCTCTTTGGGCGTGGGACCAATCTCCAGACATATGGCCATTTTTGTGCCTGGCGTGACGCCATGTGGGAAAGGGTGGTTTTGAGGCTGAAGGCAGCAGGAATGCCTGCAGCCCCCAGGTGTGTGGGGCTATGCAAGCGGTTCCCAAAGAGCTTTAGAACAAGGCATAGTTTTCCCTGCTGGCTCTATGGGCGTGGGACCAGTCTCCAGACATATGGCCATTTTTGGGCCTGGCGTGGCGCCAAGTGGGACAGGGTTGTTTTGAGGCTGAAGGCAGCAGGAAAGCCTGCAGCCCCCAGGTGTGTGGGGCTACGCAAGCGGTTCCCAAAGAGCTTTAGAACAAGGCATAGTTTTCCCTGCTGGCTCTTTGGGCGTGGGACCAAGCTCCAGACATATGGCCATTTTTGTGCCTGGTGTCACGCCATGTGGGAAAGGGTGGTTTTGAGGCTGAAGGCAGCAGGAAAGCCTGTAGCCCCCAGGTGTGTGGGGCTACGCAAGCGGTTCCCAAAGAGCTTTAGAACAAGGCATAGTTTTCCCTGCTGGCTCTTTGGGCGTGGGACCAATCTCCAGACATATGGCCGTTTCTGGGCCTGGCGCGGGGCCATGTGGGAAAGGGTGGTTTTGAGGCTGAAGGCAGCAGGAAGGTCTGCAGCCCCCAGGTGTGTGGGGCTACACAAGCCGTTCCCAAAGAGCTTTAGAACAAGGCATAGTTTTCCCTGCTGGCTCTTTGAGCGTGGGACCAGTCTCCAGACATATGGCCATTTTTGGGCCTGGTGCAGCGCCAAGTGGGAAAGGGTGGTTTTGAGGCTGAAGGCAGCAGGAAAGCTTGCAGCCCCCTGGTCTGTGGGGCTACGCAAGCCGTTCCCAAAGAGCTTTAGAACAAGGCATAGTTTTCCCTGCTGGCTCTTTGGGCGTGGGACCAGTCTCCAGACATATGGCCATTTTTGGGCCTGGCGTGACGCCATGTGGGAAAGGGTGGTTTTCAGGCTGAAGGCAGCAGGAAAGCCTGCAGCCCCCAGGTGTGTGGGGCTATGCAAGCGGTTCCCAAAGAGCTTTAGAACAAGGCATAGTTTTCCCTGCTGGCTCTATGGGCGTGGGACCAGTCTCCAGACATATGGCCATTTTTGGGCCTGGCGCGGCGCCAAGTGGGACAGGGTTGTTTTGAGGCTGAAGGCAGCAGGAGAGCCTGCAGCCCCCAGGTCTGTGGGGCTACGCAAGCGTTTCCCAAAGAGCTTTAGAACAAGGCATAGTTTTCCCTGCTGGCTCTTTGGGCGTGGGACCAAGCTCCAGACATATGGCCATTTTTGTGCCTGGTGTCACGCCATGTGGGAAAGGGTGGTTTTGAGGCTGAAGGCAGCAGGAAAGCCTGTAGCCCCCAGGTGTGTGGGGCTACGCAAGCCGTTCCCAAAAAGCTTTAGAACAAGGCATAGTTTTCCCTGCTGGCTCTTTGGGCGTGGGACCAATCTCCAGACATATGGCCATTTTTGGGCCTCGCGCAGCGCCAAGTGGGAAAGGGTGGTTTTGAGGCTGAAGGCAGCAGGAAAGCCTGCAGCGCCCAGGTGTGTGGGGCTACGCAAGCAGTTCCCAAAGAGCTTTAGAACAAGGCATAGTTTTCCCTGCTGGCTCTTTGGGCGTGGGACCAGTCTCCAGACATATGGCCATTTTTGGGCCTGGCGTGGCGCCAAGTGGGAAAGGGTGCCTTTGAGGCTGAAGAGAGCAGGAAAGCCTGCAGCCCCCAGGTGTGTGAGGCTACGCAAGCGGTTCCCAAAGAGCTTTAGAACAAGGCATAGTTTTCCCTGCTGGCTCTTTGGGCGTGGGACCAGTCTCCAGACATATGGCCATTTTTATGCCTGGCGTGACGCCATGTGGGAAAGGGTGGTTTTGAGGCTGAAGGCAGCAGGAAAGCCTGCAGCCCCCAGGTCTGTGGGGCTACGCAAGTGGTTCCCAAAGAGCATTAGAACAAGGCATAGTTTTCCCTGCTGGCTCTTTGGGCGTGGGACCAATCTCCAGATCATATGGCCATTTTTGGGCCTGGCGCGGGGCCAAGTGGGAAAGGGTGGTTTTGAGGCTGAAGGCAGCAGGAAAGCCTGTAGCCCTCAGGTGTGTGGGGCTACGCAAGCGGTTCCCAAAGAGCTTTAGAACAAGGCATAGTTTTCCCTGTTGGCTCTTTGGGCGTGGGACCAGTCTCCAGACATATGGCCATTTCTGGGCCTGGTGCGGCGACAAGTGGGAAAGGGTGGTTTTGAGGCTGAAGGCAGCAGGAAAGCCTGCAGCACCCAGGTCTGTGGGGCTACGCAAGCGGTTCCCAAAGAGCTTTAGAACAAGGCATAGTTTTCCCTGCTGGCTCTTTGGGCGTGGGACCAGTCTCCAGACATATGGCCATTTTTGGGCCTGGCGCGGCGCCAAGTGGGACAGGGTTGTTTTGAGGCTGAAGGCAGCAGGAGAGCCTGCAGCCCCCAGGTCTGTGGGGCTACGCAAGCGTTTCCCAAAGAGCTTTAGAACAAGGCATAGTTTTCCCTGCTGGCTCTTTGGGCGTGGGACCAAGCTCCAGACATATGGCCATTTTTGTGCCTGGTGTCACGCCATGTGGGAAAGGGTGGTTTTGAGGCTGAAGGCAGCAGGAAAGCCTGTAGCCCCCAGGTGTGTGGGGCTACGCAAGCCGTTCCCAAAAAGCTTTAGAACAAGGCATAGTTTTCCCTGCTGGCTCTTTGGGCGTGGGACCAATCTCCAGACATATGGCCATTTTTGGGCCTCGCGCAGCGCCAAGTGGGAAAGGGTGGTTTTGAGGCTGAAGGCAGCAGGAAAGCCTGCAGCCCCCAGGTGTGTGGGGCTACGCAAGCAGTTCCCAAAGAGCTTTAGAACAAGGCATAGTTTTCCCTGCTGGCTCTTTGGGCGTGGGACCAGTCTCCAGACATATGGCCATTTTTGGGCCTGGCGTGGCGCCAAGTGGGAAAGGGTGCCTTTGAGGCTGAAGAGAGCAGGAAAGCCTGCAGCCCCCAGGTGTGTGAGGCTACGCAAGCGGTTCCCAAAGAGCTTTAGAACAAGGCATAGTTTTCCCTGCTGGCTCTTTGGGCGTGGGACCAGTCTCCAGACATATGGCCATTTTTATGCCTGGCGTGACGCCATGTGGGAAAGGGTGGTTTTGAGGCTGAAGGCAGCAGGAAAGCCTGCAGCACCCAGGTCTGTGGGGCTACGCAAGCGGTTCCCAAAGAGCTTTAGAACAAGGCATAGTTTTCCCTGCTGGCTCTTTCGGCGTGGGACCAGTCTCCAGACATATGGCCATTTTTGGGCCTGGCGCAGCGCCAAGTGGGAAAGGGTGGTTTTGAGGCTGAAGGCAGCAGGAAAGCTTGCAGCCCCCTGGTCTGTGGGGCTACGCAAGCCGTTCCCAAAGAGCTTTAGAACAAGGCATAGTTTTCCCTGCTGGCTCTTTGGGCGTCGGACCAATCTCCAGACATATGGCCATTTTTGGGCCTGGCGCGGGGCCAAGTGGGAAAGGGTGGTTTTGAGGCTGAAGGCAGCAGGAAAGCCTGCAGCCCTCAGGTGTGTGGGGCTATGCAAGCGGTACCCAAAGAGCTTTAGAACAAGGCATAGTTTTCCCTGCTGGCTCTATGGGCGTGGGACCAGTCTCCAGACATATGGCCATTTTTGGGCCTGGCGTGGCGCCAAGTGGGACAGGGTTGTTTTGAGGCTGAAGGCAGCAGGAGAGCCTGCAGCCCCCAGGTGTGTGGGGCTACGCAAGCGGTTCCCAAAGAGCTTTAGAACAAGGCATAGTTTTCCCTGCTGGCTCTTTGGGCGTGGGACCAACCTCCAGACATATGGCCATTTTTGTGCCTGGTGTCACGCCATGTGGGAAAGGGTGGTTTTGAGGCTGAAGAGAGCAGGAAAGCCTGCAGCCCCGAGGTGTGTGGGGCTACGCAAGCCGTTCCCAAAGAGCTTTAGAACAAGGCATAGTTTTCCCTGCTGGCTCTTTGAGCGTGGGACCAGTCTCCAGACATATGGCCATTTTTGGGCCTCGCGCAGCGCCAAGTGGGAAAGGGTGGTTTTGAGGCTGAAGGCAGCAGGAAAGCCTGCAGCGCCCAGGTGTGTGGGGCTACGCAAGCAGTTCCCAAAGAGCTTTAGAAGAAGGCATAGTTTTCCCTGCTGTCTCTTTGGGCGTGGGACCAGTCTCCAGACATATGGCCATTTTTGGGCCTGGCGTGGCGCCAAGTGGGAAAGGGTGCCTTTGAGGCTGAAGGCAGCAGGAAAGCCTGCAGCCCCCAGGTGTGTGAGGCTACGCAAGCGGTTCCCAAAGAGCTTTAGAACAAGGCATAGTTTTCCCTGCTGGCTCTTTGGGCGTGGGACCAACCTCCAGACATATGGCCATTTTTATGCCTGGCGTGACGCCATGTGGGAAAGGGTGGTTTTGAGGCTGAAGGCAGCAGGAAAGCCTGCAGCGCCCAGGTGTGTGGGGCTATGCAAGTGGTTCCCAAAGAGCTTTAGAACAAGGCATAGTTTTCCCTGCTGGCTCTTTGGGCGTGGGACCAATCTCCAGACATATGGCCATTTTTATGCCTGGCGTGACGCCATGTGGGAAAGGGTGGTTTTGAGGCTGAAGGCAGCAGGAAAGCCTGCAGCCCCCAGGTGTGTGGGGCTACGCAAGCGGTTCCCAAAGAGCTTTAGAACAAGGCATAGTTTTCCCTGCTGCTCTTTGGGCGTGGGACCAGTCTCCAGACATATGGCCATTTTTGGGCCTGGTGCGGCGCCAAGTGGGAAAGGGTGGTTTTGAGGCTGAAGGCAGCAGGAAAGCCTGCAGCCCCCAGGTCTTTGAGGCCACGCAAGCGGTTCCCAAAGAGCTTTAGAACAAGGCATAGTTTTCCCTGCTGGCTCTTTGGGCGTGGGACCAACCTCCAGACATATGGCCATTTTTGTGCCTGGCGTGACGCCATGTGGGAAAGGGTGGTTTTGAGACTGAAGGCAGCAGGAAAGCCTGCAGCCCCCAGGTGTGTGGGGCTACGCAAGCGGTTCCCAAAGAGCTTTAGAACAAGGCATAGTTTTCCCTGCTGGCTCTTTGGGCGTGGGACCAATCTCCAGACATATGGCCGTTTCTGGGCCTGGCGCGGCGCCAAGTGGGAAAGGGTGCCTTTGAGGCTGAAGGCAGCAGGAAAGCCTGCAGCCCCCAGGTGTGTGAGGCTACGCAAGCGGTTCCCAAAGAGCTTTAGAACAAGGCATAGTTTTCCCTGCTGGCTCTTTGGGCGTGGGACCAACCTCCAGACATATGGCCATTTTTATGCCTGGCGTGACGCCATGTGGGAAAGGGTGGTTTTGAGGCTGAAGGCAGCAGGAAAGCCTGCAGCCCCCAGGTGTGTGGGGCTATGCAAGTGGTTCCCAAAGAGCTTTAGAACAAGGCATAGTTTTCCCTGCTGGCTCTTTGGGCGTGGGACCAATCTCCAGACATATGGCCATTTTTATGCCTGGCGTGACGCCATGTGGGAAAGGGTGGTTTTGAGGCTGAAGGCAGCAGGAAAGCCTGCAGCCCCCAGGTGTGTGGGGCTACGCAAGCGGTTCCCAAAGAGCTTTAGAACAAGGCATAGTTTTCCCTGCTGCTCTTTGGGCGTGGGACCAGTCTCCAGACATATGGCCATTTTTGGGCCTGGTGCGGCGCCTAGTGGGAAAGGGTGGTTTTGAGGCTGAAGGCAGCAGGAAAGCCTGCAGCCCCCAGGTCTTTGAGGCCACGCAAGCGGTTCCCAAAGAGCTTTAGAACAAGGCATAGTTTTCCCTGCTGGCTCTTTGGGCGTGGGACCAACCTCCAGACATATGGCCATTTTTGTGCCTGGCGTGACGCCATGTGGGAAAGGGTGGTTTTGAGACTGAAGGCAGCAGGAAAGCCGGCAGCCCCCAGGTGTGTGGGGCTACGCAAGCGGTTCCCAAAGAGCTTTAGAACAAGGCATAGTTTTCCCTGCTGGCTCTTTGGGCGTGGGACCAATCTCCAGACATATGGCCGTTTCTGGGCCTGGCGCGGGGCCAAGTGGGAAAGGGTGGCTTTGAGGCTGAAGGCAGCAGGAAAGCCTGCAGCCCCCAGGTCTCTGGGGCTTCGCAAGCGATTCCCAAAGAGCTTTAGAACAAGGCATAATTTTCCCTGCTGGCTCTTTGGGAAAGGGACCAGTCTCCAGACATATGGCCATTTTTGGGCCTGAAGCGAAGCCAAGTGGGAAAGGGTGGTTTTGAGGCTGAAGGCAGCAGGAAAGCCTGCACCCCCCAGGTCTGTGGGGCCACGCAAGCGGTTCCCAAAGAGCTTTAGAACAAGGCATAGTTTTCCCTGCTGGCTCTTTGGACGTGGGACCAGTCTCCAGACATATGGCCATTTTTGTGCCTGGCGTGACGCCAAGTGGGAAAGGGTGGTTTTGAGGCTGAAGGCAGCAGGAAAGCCTGCACCCCCCAGGTCTGTGGGGCTACGCAAGAGGTTCCCAAAGAGCTTTAGAACAAGGCATAGTTTTCCCTGCTGGCTCTTTGGGCGTGGGACCAGTCTCCAGACATATGGCCATTTTTGGGCCTGGCGTGACGCCAAGTGGGAAAGGGTGCCTTTGAGCCTGAAGAGAGCAGGAAAGCCTGCAGCCCCCAGGTGTGTGGGGCTACGCAAGCAGTTCCCAAAGAGCTTTAGAACAAGGCATAGTTTTCCCTGCTGGCTCTTTGGGCGTCAGACCAATCTCCAGACATATGGTCATTTTTGGGCCTGGCGCGACGCCAAGTGGGAAAGGGTGGTTTTGAGGCTGAAGGCAGGAGGAAAGCCTGCAGCCCCCAGGTGTGTGCGGCTACGCAAGCGGTTCCCAACGAGCTTTAGAACAAGGCATAGTTTTCCCTGCTGGCTCTTTGGGCGTGGGACCAACCTCCAGACATATGGCCATTTTTGTGCCTGGGGTGACGCCATGTGGGAAAGGGTGGTTTTGAGGCCGAAGGCAGCAGGAAAGCCTGCAGCCCCCAGGTGTGTGGGGCTATGCAAGCGGTTCCCAAAGAGCTTTAGAACAAGGCGTAGTTTTCCCTGCTGGCTCTTTGGGCGTGGGACCAATCTCCAGCTATATGGCCATTTTTCTGCCTGGCTTGACGCCATGTGGGAAAGGGTGGTTTTGAGGCTGAGGGTGCCAGAAAAGCCTGCAGCCCCCAGGTGTGTGGGGCTACGCAAGCCGTTCCCAAAGAGCTTTAGAACAAGGCATAGTTTTCCCTGCTGGCTCTGTGGCCGTGGGACCACTCTCCAGACATATGGCCATTTTTGGGCCTGGTGCGGCGCCAAGTGGGAAAGGGTGGTTTTGAGGCTGAAGGCAGCAGGAAAGCCTGCAGCCCCCAGGTTTGTGGGGCTACGCAAGCGGTTCCCAAAGAGCTTTAGTACAAGGCATAGTTTTCCCTGCTGGCTCTTTGGGCGTGGGTCCAATCTCCAGACATATGGCCATTTTTGTGCCTGGCGTGACACCAAGTGGGAAAGGGTGGTTTGAGGCTGAAGAGAGCAAGAAAGCCTGCAGCCCCCAGGTCTGTGAGGCCACGCAAGCGGTTCCCAAAGAGCTTTAGAACAAGGCATAGTTTTCCCTGCTGGCTCTTTGGGCGTGGGACCAACCTCCAGACATATGGCCATTTTTGGGCCTCGCGCGGCGCCAAGTGGGAAAGGGTGGTTTTGAGGCTGAAGGCAGCAGGAAAGCTTGCAGCCCCCAGGTGTGTGGGGCTACGCAAGCGGTTCCCAAAGAGCTTTAGAACAAGGCATAGTTTTCCCTGCTGGCTCTTTGGGCGTGGGACCAACCTCCAGACATATGGCCATTTTTATGCCTGGCGTGACGCCATGTGGGAAAGGGTGGTTTTGAGGCTGAAGGCAGCAGGAAAGCCTGCAGCCCCCAGGTGTGTGGGGCTACGCAAGCGGTTCCCAAAGAGCTTTAGAACAAGGCATAGTTTTCCCTGCTGGCTCTTTGGGCGTGGGACCAATCTCCAGACATATGGCCATTTTTGGGCCTGGTGCGGCGCCAAGTGGGAAAGGGTGTTTTTGAGGCTGAAGGCAGCAGGAAAGCTTGCAGCCCCCAGGTCTGTGAGGCCACGCAAGCGGTTCCCAAAGAGCTTTAGAACAAGGCATAGTTTTCCCTGCTGGCTCTTTGGGCGTGGGACCAACCTCCAGACATATGGCCATTTTTGTGCCTGGCGTGACGCCATGTGGGAAAGAGTGGTTTTGAGGCTGAAGGCAGCAGGAAAGCCTGCAGCCCCCAGGTGTGTGGGGCTACGCAAGCGGTTCCCAAAGAGCTTTAGAAAAAGGCATAGTTTTCCCTGCTGGCTCTTTCGGCGTGGGACCAATCTCCAGACATATGGCCATTTTCGTGCCTGGCGTGACACCAAGTGGGAAAGGGTGGTTTTGAGGCTGAAGGCAGCAGGAAAGCCTGCAGCCCCCAGGTGTGTGGGGCTACGCAAGCCGTTCCCAAAGAGCTTTAGAACAAGGCATAGTTTTCCCTGCTGGCTCTTTCGGCGTGGGACCAACCTCCAGACATATGGCCATTTTTGGGCCTGGCGCGGCACCAAGTGGGAAAGGGTGGTTTTGAGGCTGAAGGAAGGAGGAAAGCCTGCAGCCCCCAGGTGTGTGCGGCTACGCAAGCGGTTCCCAACGAGCTTTAGAACAAGGCATAGTTTTCCCTGCTGGCTCTTTGGGCGTGGGAACAACCTCCAGACATATGGCCATTTTTGTGCCTGGGGTGACGCCATGTGGGAAAGGGTGGTTTTGAGGCTGAAGGCAGCAGGAAAGCCTGCAGCCCCCAGGTGTGTGGGGCTACGCAAGCGGTTCCCAAAGAGCTTTAGAACAAGGCGTAGTTTTCCCTGCTGGCTCTTTGGGCGTGGGACCAATCTCCAGCTATATGGCCATTTTTCTGCCTGGCGTGACGCCATGTGGGAAAGGGTGGTTTTGAGGCTGAGGGTGCCAGAAAAGCCTGCAGCCCCCAGGTGTGTGGGGCTACGCAAGCGGTTCCCAAAGAGCTTTAGAACAAGGCATAGTTTTCCCTGCTGGCTCTGTGGCCGTGGGACCAGTCTCCAGACATATGGCCATTTTGGGGCCTCGCGCGGGGCCAAGTGGGAAAGGGTGGTTTTGAGGCTGAAGGCAGCAGGAAAGCCTGCAGCCCCCAGGTGTGTGGGGCTACGCAAGCGGTTCCCAAAGAGCTTTAGTACAAGGCATAGTTTTCCCTGCTGGCTCTTTGGGCGTGGGACCAACCTCCAGCCATATGGCCATTTTTGTGCCTGGCGTGACACCAAGTGGGAAAGGGTGGTTTTGAGGCTGAAGAGAGCAAGAAAGCCTGCAGCCCCCAGGTGTGTGGGGCCACGCAAGCGGTTCCCAAAGAGCTTTAGAACAAGGCATAGTTTTCCCTGCTGGCTCTTTGGGCGTGGGACCAACCACCAGACATATGGCCATTTTTATGCCTGGCGTGACGCCATGTGGGAAAGGGTGGTTTTGAGGCTGAAGGCAGCAGGAAAGCCTGCAGCCCCCAGGTGTGTGGGGCTACGCAAGCGGTTCCCAAAGAGCTTTAGAACAAGGCATAGTTTTCCCTGCTGGCTCTTTGGGCGTGGGACCAATCTCCACACATATGGCCATTTTTGTGCCTGTCGTGACACCATGTGGGAAAGGGTGGTTTTGAGGCTGAAGGCAGCAGGAAAGCCTGCAGCCCGCAGGTGTGTGGGGCTACGCAAGCCGTTCCCAAAGAGCTTTAGAACAAGGCATAGTTTTCCCTGCTGGCTCTTTGGGCGTGGGACCAGTCTCCAGACATATGGCCATTTTTGGGCCTCGCGCAGCGCCATGTGGGAAAGGGTGGTTTTGAGGCTGAAGGCAGCAGGAAAGCCTGCAGCCCCCAGGTCTGTGGGGCTACGCAAGCAGTTCCCAAAGAGCTTTAGAACAAGGCATAGTTTTCCCTTCTGGCTCTTTGGGCGTCAGACCAATCTCCAGACATATGGTCATTTTTGGGCCTGGCGCGACGCCAAGTGGGAAAGGGTGGTTTTGAGGCTGAAGGCAGGAGGAAAGCCTGCAGCCCCCAGGTGTGTGCGGCTACGCAAGCGGTTCCCAACGAGCTTTAGAACAAGGCATAGTTTTCCCTGCTGGCTCTTTGGGCGTGGGACCAACCTCCAGACATATGGCCATTTTTGTGCCTGGGGTGACGCCATGTGGGAAAGGGTGGTTTTGAGGCCGAAGGCAGCAGGAAAGCCTGCAGCCCCCAGGTGTGTGGGGCTATGCAAGCGGTTCCCAAAGAGCTTTAGAACAAGGCGTAGTTTTCCCTGCTGGCTCTTTGGGCGTGGGACCAATCTCCAGCTATATGGCCATTTTTCTGACTGGCGTGACGCCATGTGGGAAAGGGTGGTTTTGAGGCTGAGGGTGCCAGAAAAGCCTGCAGCCCCCAGGTGTGTGGGGCCACGCAAGCGGTTCCCAAAGAGCTTTAGAACAAGGCATAGTTTTCCCTGCTGGCTCTGTGGCCGTGGGACCACTCTCCAGACATATGGCCATTTTTGGGCCTGGTGCGGCGCCAAGTGGGAAAGGGTGGTTTTGAGGCTGAAGGCAGCAGGAAAGCCTGCAGCCCCCAGGTGTGTGGGGCTACGCAAGCGGTTCCCAAAGAGCTTTAGTACAAGGCATAGTTTTCCCTGCTGGCTCTTTGGTCGTGGGTCCAATCTCCAGACATATGGCCATTTTTGTGCCTGGCGTGACACCAAGTGGGAAAGGGTGGTTTTGAGGCTGAAGAGAGCAAGAAAGCCTGCAGCCCCCAGGTCTGTGAGGCCACGCAAGCGGTTCCCAAAGAGCTTTAGAACAAGGCATAGTTTTCCCTGCTGGCTCTTTGGGCGTGGGACCAATCTCCAGACATATGGCCATTTTTGGGCCTGGCGCGGCGCCAAGTGGGAAAGGGTGGTTTTGAGGCTGAAGGCAGCAGGAAAGCTTGCAGCCCCCAGGTGTGTGGGGCTACGCAAGCGGTTCCCAAAGAGCTTTAGAACAAGGCATAGTTTTCCCTGCTGGCTCTTTGGGCGTGGGACCAACCTCCAGACATATGGCCATTTTTATGCCTGGCGTGACGCCATGTGGGAAAGGGTGGTTTTGAGGCTGAAGGCAGCAGGAAAGCCTGCAGCCCCCAGGTGTGTGCGGCTACGCAAGCGGTTCCCAACGAGCTTTAGAACAAGGCATAGTTTTCCCTGCTGGCTCTTTGGGCGTGGGACTAACCTCCAGACATATGGCCATTTTTGTGCCTGGGGTGACGCCATGTGGGAAAGGGTGGTTTTGAGGCTGAAGGCAGCAGGAAAGCCTGCAGCCCCCAGGTGTGTGGGGCTACGCAAGCGGTTCCCAAAGAGCTTTAGAACAAGGCGTAGTTTTCCCTGCTGGCTCTTTGGGCGTGGGACCAATCTCCAGCTATATGGCCATTTTTCTGCCTGGCGTGACGACATGTGGGAAAGGGTGGTTTTGAGGCTGAGGGTGCCAGAAAAGCCTGCAGCCCCCAGGTGTGTGGGGCTACGCAAGCGGTTCCCAAAGAGCTTTAGAACAAGGCATAGTTTTCCCTGCTGGCTCTGTGGCCGTGGGACCAGTCTCCAGACATATGGCCATTTTTGGGCCTGGTGCGGCGCCAAGTGGGAAAGGGTGGTTTTGAGGCTGAAGGCAGCAGGAAAGCCTGCAGCCCCCAGGTGTGTGGGGCTACGCAAGCTGTTCCCAAAGAGCTTTAGTACAAGGCATAGTTTTCCCTGCTGGCTCTTTCGGCGTGGGACCAATCTCCAGACATATGGCCATTTTTGTGCCTGGCGTGACACCAAGTGGGAAAGTGTGGTTTTGAGGCTGAAGAGAGCAAGAAAGCCTGCAGCCCCCAGGTCTGTGAGGCCACGCAAGCGGTTCCCAAAGAGCTTTAGAACAAGGCATAGTTTTCCCTGCTGGCTCTTTCGGCGTGGGACCAATCTCCAGACATATGGCCATTTTTGGGCCTCGCGCGGCGCCAAGTGGGAAAGGGTGGTTTTGAGGCTGAAGGCAGCAGGAAAGCTTGCAGCCCCCAGGTGTGTGGGGCTACGCAAGCGGTTCCCAAAGAGCTTTAGAACAAGGCATAGTTTTCCCTGCTGGCTCTTTGGGCGTGGGACCAACCTCCAGACATATGGCCATTTTTATGCCTGGCGTGACGCCATGTGGGAAAGGGTGGTTTTGAGGCTGAAGGCAGCAGGAAAGCCTGCAGCCCCCAGGTCTGTGGGGCTACGCAAGCGGTTCCCAAAGAGCTTTAGAACAAGGCATAGTTTTCCCTGCTGGCTCTTTGGGCGTGGGACCAGTCTCCAGACATATGGCCATTTTTGGGCCTGGTGCGGCGCCAAGTGGGAAAGGGTGGTTTTCAGGCTGAAGGCAGCAGGAAAGCCTGCAGCCCCCAGGTCTGTGAGGCCACGCAAGCGGTTCCCAAAGAGCTTTAGAACAAGGCATAGTTATCCCTGCTGGCTTTTTGGGCGTGGGACCAACCTCCAGACATATGGCCATTATTGTGCCTGGCGTGACGCCATGTGGGAAAGGGTGGTTTTGAGGCTGAAGGCAGCAGGAAAGCCTGCAGCCCCCAGGTGTGTGGGGCTACGCAAGCGGTTCCCAAAGAGCTTTAGAACAAGGCATAGTTTTCCCTGCTGGCTCTTTCGGCGTGGGACCAATCTCCAGACATATGGCCATTTTTGTGCCTGGCGTGACACCAAGTGGGAAAGGGTATTTTTGAGGCTGAAGAGAGCAGGAAAGCCTGCAGCCCCCAGGTGTGTGGGGCTACGCAAGCAGTTCCCAAAGAGCTTTAGAACAAGGCATAGTTTTCCCTGCTGGCTCTTTGGGCGTGGGACCACTCTCCAGACATATGGCCATTTTTGGGCCTGGTGCGGCGCCAAGTGGGAAAGGGTGGTTTTGAGGCTGAAGGCAGCAGGAAAGCCTGCAGCCCCCAGGTGTGTGGGGCTACGCAAGCGGTTCCCAAAGAGCTTTAGAACAAGGCATAGTTTTCCCTGCTGGCTCTTTGGGCGTGGGACCAATCTCCAGACATATGGCCATTTTTGTGCCTGGCGCGATGCCATGTGGGAAAGGGTGGTTTTGAGGCCGAAGGCAGCAGGAAAGCCTGCAGCCCCCAGGTGTGTGGGGCTACGCAAGCGGTTCCCAAAGAGCTTTAGAACAAGGCATAGTTTTCCCTGCTGGCTCTTTGGGCGTGGGACCAGTCTCCTTACACATGGCCATTTTTGGGCCTGCCGTGGCGCCAAGTGGGAAAGGGTGCCTTTGAGGCTGAAGAGAGCAGGAAAGCCTGCAGCCCGCAGGTGTGTGGGGCTACGCAAGCGGTTCCCAAAGAGCTTTAGAACAAGGCATAGTTTTCCCTGCTGGCTCTTTGGGCGTCGGACCAATCTCCAGACATATGGTCATTTTTGGGCCTGGCGCGGCGCCAAGTGGGAAAGGGTGGTTTTGAGGCTGAAAGCAGCAGGAAAGCCTGCAGCCCCCAGGTGTGTGGGGCTACGCAAGCGGTTCCCAAAGAGCTTTAGAACAAGGCATAGTTTTCCCTGCTGGCTCTTTGGGCGTGGGACCAACCTCCAGACATATGGCCATTTTTGAGCCTGGCGCGGCACCAAGTGGGAAAGGGTGGTTTTGAGGCTGAAGGCAGCAGGAAAGCCTGCAGCCCCCAGGTGTGTGGGGCTACGCAAGCGGTTCCCAAAGAGCTTTAGAACAAGGCATAGTTTTCCCTGCTGGCTCTTTGGGCATGGGACCAACCTCCAGACATATGGCCATTTTTGTGCCTGGCGTGACGCCATGTGGGAAAGGGTGGTTTTGGGGCCGAAGGCAGCAGGAAAGCCTGCAGCCCCCAGGTGTGTGGGGCTACGCAAGCGGTTCCCAAAGAGCTTTAGAACAAGGCATAGTTTTCCCTGCTGGCTCTTTGGGCGTGGGACCAATCTCCAGACATATGGCCATTTTTGGGCCTGGCGTGACGCCATGTGGGAAAGGGTGGTTTTGAGGCTGCAGGTGCCAGAAAACCCTGCAGCCCCCAGGTGTGTGGGGCTACGCAAGCGGTTCCCAAAGAGCTTTAGAACAAGGCATAGTTTTCCCTGCTGGCTCTTTGGGCGTGGGACCAACCTCCAGACATATGGCCATTTTGGGGCCTCGCGCGGGGCCAAGTGGGAAAGGGTGGTTTTGAGGCTGAAGGCAGCAGGAAAGCCTGCAGCCCCCAGGTCTGTGCGGCTACGCAAGCGGTTCCCAAAGAGCTTTAGAACAAGGCATAGTTTTCCCTGCTGGCTCTTTGGGCGTGGGACCAACCTCCAGACATATGGCCATTTTTGTGCCTGGCGTGACGCCATGTGGGAAAGGGTGGTTTTGAGGCTGAAGGCAGCAGGAAAGCCTGCAGCCCCCAGGTGTGTGGGGCTACGCAAGCGGTTCCCAAAGAGCTTTAGAACAAGGCATAGTTTTCCCTGCTGGCTCTTTGGGCGTGGGACCAATCTCCAGACATATGGCCATTTTTGTGCCTGGCGTGACGCCATGTGGGAAAGGGTGGTTTTGAGGCTGAAGGCAGCAGGAAAGCCTGTAGCCCCCAGGTGTGTGGGGCTACGCAAGCGGTTCCCAAAGAGCTTTAGAACAAGGCATAGTTTTCCCTGCTGGCTCTTTGGGCGTGGGACCAATCTCCAGACATATGGCCGTTTTTGTGCCTGGCGTGACGCCATGTGGGAAAGGGTGGTTTTGAGGCTGAAGGCAGCAGGAAAGCCTGCAGCCCCCAGGTGTGTGGGGCTACGCAAGCCGTTTCCAAAGAGCTTTAGTACAAGGCATAGTTTTCCCTGCTGGCTCTTTCGGCGTGGGACCAATCTCCAGACATATGGCCATTTTTGTGCCTGGCGTGACACCAAGTGGGAAAGGGTGGTTTTGAGGCTGAAGGCAGCAGGAAGGTCTGCAGCCCCCAGGTGTGTGGGGCTACGCAAGCGGTTCCCAAAGAGCTTTAGAACAAGGCATAGTTTTCCCTGCTGGCTCTTTGGGCGTGGGACCAACCTCCAGACATATGGCCATTTTACGCCTGGCGTGACGCCATATGGGAAAGGGTGGTTTTAAGGCTGAAGGCAGCAGGAAAGCTTGCAGCCCCCAGGTGTGTGGGGCTATGCAAGCGGTTCCCAAAGAGCTTTAGAACAAGGCATAGTTTTCCCTGCTGGCTCTTTGGGCGTGGGACCAATCTCCAGACATATGGCCATTTTTGTGCCTGGTGCAGCGACAAGTGGGAAAGGGTGGTTTTGAGGCTGAAGGCAGCAGGAAAGCCTGTAGCCCCCAGGTGTGTGGGGCTACGCAAGCGGTTCCCAAAGAGCTTTAGAACAAGGCATAGTTTTCCCTGCTGCTCTTTGGGCGTGGGACCAGTCTCCAGACATATGGCCATTTTTGGGCCTGGTGCGGCGTCAAGTGGGAAAGGGTGGTTTTGAGGCTGAAGGCAGCAAGAAAGCCTGCAGCCCCTAGGTCTTTGAGGCCACGCAAGCGGTTCCCAAAGAGCTTTAGAACAAAGCACAGTTTTCCCTGCTGGCTCTTTGGGCTTGGGACCAACCTCCAGACATATGGCCATTTTTGTGCCTGGCGTGACGCCATGTGGGAAAGAGTGGTTTTGAGGCTGAAGGCAGCAGGAAAGCCTGCAGCCCCCAGGTGTGTGGGGCTACGCAAGCGGTTCCCAAAGAGCTTTAGAACAAGGCATAGTTTTCCCTGCTGGCTCTTTGGGCGTGGGACCAACCTCCAGACATATGGTCATTTTTGGGCCTGGCGCGGGGCCAAGTGGGAAAGGGTGGTTTTGAGGCTGAAGGCAGCAGGAAAGCCTGCAGCCCCCAGGTCTGTGGGGCTACGCAAGTGGTTCCCAAAGAGCTTTAGAACAAGGCATAGTTTTCCCTGCTGGCTCTTTGGGCGTGGGACCAACCTCCAGACATATGGCCATTTTTGGGCCTGGAGCGAAGCCAAGTGGGAAAGGGTGGTTTTGAGGCTGAAGAGAGCAGGAAAGCCTGCAGCCCCCAGGTGTGTGGGGCTACGCAAGAGGTTCCCAAAGAGGTTTAGAACAAGGCATAGTTTTCCCTGCTGGCTCTTTGGGCGTGGGACCAGTCTCCAGACATATGGCCATTTTTGTGCCTGGCGTGGCGCCAAGTGGGAAAGGGTGGTTTTGAGGCTGAAGGCAGCAGGAAAGCCTGCAGCCCCCAGGTCTGTGGGGCTACGCAAGCGGTTCCCAAAGAGCTTTAGAACCAGGCATAGTTTTCCCTGCTGGCTCTTTGGGCGTGGGACCAATCTCCAGACATATGGCCATTTTTGGGCCTGGCGCGGCACCAAGTGGGAAAGGGTGCCTCTGAGGCTGAAGAGAGCAGGAAAGCCTGCAGCCCCCAGGTGTGTGGGGCTACGCAAGCGGTTCCCAAAGAGCTTTAGAACAAGGCATAGTTTTCCCTGCTGGCTCTTTGGGCGTGGGACCAATCTCCAGACATATGGCCATTTTTGTGCCTGGCGCGATGCCAAGTGGGAAAGGGTGGTTTTGAGGCTGAAGGCAGTAGGAAAGCCTGCAGCCCCCAGGTGTGTGCGGCTACGCAAGCGGTTCCCAAAGAGCTTTAGAACAAGGCATAGTTTTCCCTGCTGGCTCTTTGGGCGTGGGACCAGTCTCCAGATATATGGCCATTTTTGTGCCTGAAGCGAAGCCAAGTGGGAAAGGGTGGTTTTGAGGCTGAAGGCAGCAGGAAAGCCTGCAGCCCCCCGGTGTGTGGGGCTACGCAAGAGGTTCCCAAAGAGCTTTAGAACAAGGCATATTTTTCCCTGCTGGCTCTTTGGACGTGGGACCAGTCTCCAGACATATGGCCATTTTTGTGCCTGGAGCGACGCCAAGTGGGAAAGGGTGGTTTTGAGGCTGAAGGCAGCAGGAAAGCCTGCAGCCCCCAGGTGTGTGGGGCTACGCAAGCGGTTCCCAAAGAGCTTTAGAACAAGGCATAGTTTTCCCTGCTGGCTCTTTGGGCGTGGGACCAATCTCCAGACATATGGCCATTTTTGGGCCTGGCGCGGCGCCAAGTGGGAAAGGGTGGTTTTGAGGCTGAAGGCAGCAGGAAATCCTGCAGCCCCCAGGTGTGTGGGGCTACGCAAGCGGTTCCCAAAGAGCTTTAGAACAAGGCATAGTTTTCCCTGCTGGCTCTTTGGGCGTGGGACCAGTTTCCAGACATATGGCCATTTTTGTGCCTGGAGCGACGCCAAGTGGGAAAGGGTGGTTTTGAGGCTGAAGACAGCAGGAAAGCCTGCAGCCCCCAGGTGTGTGGGGCTACGCAAGCGGTTCCCAAAGAGCTTTAGAACAAGGCATAGTTTTCCCTGCTGCTCTTTCGGCGTGGGACCAATCTCCAGACATATGGCCATTTTTGTGCCTAGCGCGGCGCCAAGTGGGAAAGGGTGGTTTTGAGGCTGAAGGCAGCAGGAAAGCCTGCAGCCCCCAGGTGTGTGGGGCTACGGAAGCGGTTCCCAAAGAGCTTTAGAACAAGGCATAGTTTTCCCTGCTGGCTCTTTCGGCGTGGGACCAATCTCCAGACATATGGCCATTTTTGGGCCTGGCGCGGGGCCAAGTGGGAAAGGGTGGTTTTGAGGCTGAAGGCAGCAGGAAAGCCTGCACCCCCCAGGTCTGTGGGGCTACGCAAGCGGTTCCCAAAGAGCTTTAGAACAAGGCATAGTTTTCCCTGCTGGCTCTTTGGGCGTAGGACCAATCTTCAGACATATGGCCATTTTTGTGCCTGGCGTGTCGGCATGTATGAAAGGTGCTTTTGAGGCTTAAGGCAGCAGGAAAGCCTGCAGCCCCCAGGTCTGTGGGGCTACGCAAGCGGTTCCCAAAGAGCTTTAGAACAAGGCATAGTTTTCCCTGCTGGCTCTTTGGGCGTGGGACCAATCTCCAGACGTATGGCCATTTTTATGCCTGGCGCGACGCCAAGTGGGAAAGGGTGGTTTTGAGGCTGAAGGCAGCACGAAAGCCTGCACACCCCAGGTCTGTGGGGACACGCAAGCGGTTCCCAAAGAGCTTTAGAACAAGGCATAGTTTTCCCTGCTGGCTCTTTGGGAAAGGGACCAGTCTCCAGACATATGGCCATTTTTGTGCCTGGGACGGGGCCAAGTGGGAAAGGGTGGTTTTGAGGCTGAAGGCAGCAGGATAGCCTGCAGCCCGCAGGTCTGTGGGTCTACGCAAGCGGTTCCCAAAGAGCTTTAGAACAAGGCATAGTTTTCCCTGCTGGCTCTTTGGGCGTGGGACCAACCTCCAGACATATGGCCATTTTTGTGCCTGGCGTGACGCCATGTGGGAAAGGGTGGTTTTGAGGCTGAAGATGCCAGAAAAGCCTGTAGCCCCCAGGTGTGTGGGGCTACGCAAGCGGTTCCCAAAGAGCTTTAGAACAAGGCATAGTTTTCCCTGCTGGCTCTTTGAGCGTGGAACCAGTCTCCAGACATATGGCCATTTTTGGGCCTGCGCGGCGCCAAGTGGGAAAGGGAGGTTTTGAGGCTGAAGGCAGCAGGAAAGCCTGCAGCCCCCAGGTGTGTGGGGCTACACAAGCGGTTCCCAAAGAGCTTTAGAACAAGGCATAGTTTTCCCTGCTGGCTCTTTGGGCGTGGGACCAATCTCTAGACATATGGCCATTTTTGTGCCTGGCGCGGCGCCAAGTGGGAAAGGGTTGTTTTGAGGCTGAAGAGAGCAGGAAATCCTGCAGCCCCCAGGTGTGTGGGGCTACGCAAGCGGTTCCCAAAGAGCTTTAGAACAAGGCATAGTTTTCCCTGCTGGCTCTTTGGGCGTAGGACCAATCTCCAGACATATGGCCATTTTTGTGCCTGGCGTGTCGGCATGTATGAAAGGGTGCTTTTGAGGCTTAAGGCAGCAGGAAAGCCTGCAGCCCGCACGTCTGTGGGGCTACGCAAGCCGTTCCCAAAGAGCTTTAGAACAAGGCATAGTTTTCCCTGCTGGCTCTTTGGGCGTGGGACCAATCTCCAGACATATGGCCATTTTTATGCCTGGCGCGATGCCAAGTGGGAAAGGGTGTTTTTGAGGCTGAAGGCAGCAGGAAAGCCTGCACCCCCCAGGTGTGTGGGGCCACGCAAGCGGTTCCCAAAGAGCTTTAGAACAAGGCATAGTTTTCCCTCCTGGCTCTTTGGGAAAGGGACCAGTCTCCAGACATATGGCCATTTTTGGGCCTGGCACGGGCCCAAGTGGGAAACGGTGGTTTTGAGGCTGAAGGCAGCAGGAAAGCCTGCAGCCCGCAGGTCTGTGGGTCTACGCAAGCGGTTCCCAAAGAGCTTTAGTACAAGGCATAGTTTTCCCTGCTGGCTCTTTGGGCGTGGGACCAGTCTCCAGACATATGGCCATTTTTGGGCCTGGCGCGGGGCCAAGTGGGAAAGGGTGGTTTTGAGGCTGAAGGCAGCAGGAAAGCCTGCAGTCCCCAGGTGTGTGGGGCTTCGCAAGCGGTTCCCAAAGAGCTTTAGAACAAGGCATAGTTTTCCCTGCTGGCTCCTTGGGCGTGGGACCAATCTCCAGACATATGGCCATTTTTGTCCCTGGCGTGTCGGCATGTATGAAAGGGTGCTTTTGAGGCTTAAGGCAGCAGGAAAGCCTGCAGCCCGCAGGTCTGTGGGGCTACGCAAGCCGTTCCCAAAGAGCTTTAGAACAAGGCATAGTTTTCCCTGCTGGCTCTTTGGGCGTGGGACCAGTCTCCAGACATATGGCCATTTTTATGCCTGGCGCGACGCCAAGTGGGAAAGGGTGTTTTTGAGGCTGAAGGCAGCAGGAAAGCCTGCACCCCCCAGGTCTGTGGGGCCACGCAAGCGGTTCCCAAAGAGCTTTAGAACAAGGCATAGTTTTCCCTGCTGGCTCTTTGGGAAAGGGACCAGTCTCCAGACATATGGCCATTTTTGTGCCTGGCACGGGGCCAAGAGGGAAAGGGTGGTTTTGAGGCTGAAGGCAGCAGGAAAGCCTGCAGCCCGCAGGTCTGTGGGTCTACGCAAGCGGTTCCCAAAGAGCTTTAGAACAAGGCATAGTTTTCCCTGCTGGCTCTTTGGGCGTGGGACCAGTCTCCAGACATATGGCCATTTTTGGGCCTGGCGTGATGCCATGAGGGAAAGTGTGGTTTTGAGGCTGAAGGCAGCAGGAAAGCCTGCAGCCCCCAGGTGTGTGGGGCTATGCAAGCGGTTCCCAAAGAGCTTTAGAACAAGGCATAGTTTTCCCTGCTGGCTCTTTGGGCGTGGGACCAATCTCCAGACATATGGCCTTTTCTGGGCCTGGCGCAGGGCCTAGTGGGAAAGGGTGGTTTTGAGGCTGAAGGCAGCATGAAAGCCTGCAGCCCCCAGGTCTGTGGGGCTACGCAAGCGGTTCCCAAAGAGCTTTAGAACAAGGCAGAGTTTTCCCTGCTGGCTCTTTGGGCGTGGGACCAATCTCCAGACATATGGCCATTTTTATGCCTGGCGCGACGCCAAGTGGGAAAGGGTGTTTTTGAGGCTGAAGGCAGCAGGAAATCCTGCAGCCCCCAGGTCTGTGGGGCCACGCAAGCGGTTCCCAAAGAGCTTTAGAACAAGGCATAGTTTTCCCTCCTGGCTCTTTGGGAAAGGGACCAGTCTCCAGACATATGGCCATTTTTGTGCCTGGCACGGGGCCAAGTGGGAAAGGGTGGTTTTGAGGCTGAAGGCAGCAGGATAGCCTGCAGCCCGCAGGTCTGTGGGTCTACGCAAGCGGTTCCCAAAGAGCTTTAGAACAAGGCATAGCTTTCCCTGCTGGCTCTTTGGGCGTGGGACCAGTCTCCAGACATATGGCCATTTTTGTGCCTGGCGCGGCGCCAAGTGGGAAAGGGTGGTTTTGAGGCTGAAGGCAGCAGCAAAGCCTGCAGCCCCCAGGTGTGTGGGGCTACGCAAGCGGTTCCCAAAGAGCTTTAGTACAAGGCATAGTTTTCCCTGCTGGCTCTTTCGGCGTGGGACCAATCTCCAGACATATGGCCATTTTTGTGCCTGGAGCGACGCCAAGTGGGAAAGGGTGGTTTTGAGGCTGAAGGCAGCAGGAAAGCCTGCAGCCCCCACGTGTGTGGGGCTACGCAAGCGGTTCCCAAAGAGCTTTAGAACAAGGCATATTTTTCCCTGCTGGCTCTTTGGGCGTGGGACCAATCTCCAGCCATATGGCCATTTTTGTGCCTGGCACGGGACCAAGTGGGAAAGGGTGGTTTTGAGGCTGAAGGCAGCAGGAAAGCCTGCAGCCCCCAGGTGTGTGGGGCTACGCAAGCGGTTCCCAAAGAGCTTTAGAACAAGGCATAGTTTTCCCTGCTGGCTCTTTCGGCGTGGGACCAGTCTCCAGACATATGGCCATTTTTGTGCCATTAGCGGGGCCAAGTGGGAAAGGGAGGTTTTGAGGCTGAAGGCAGCAGGAAAGCCTGCAGCCCCCAGGTGTGTGGGGCTACGCAAGCCGTTCCCAAAGAGCTTTAGAACAAGGCATAGTTTTCCCTGCTGGCTCTTTGGGCGTGGGACCAACCTCCAAACATACGGCCATTTTTGTGCCTGGCGTGACGCCATGTGGGAAAGGGTGGTTTTGAGGCTGAAGGTGCCGGAAAAGCCTGCAGCCCGCAGGTCTGTGGGGCTACGCAAGCGGTTCCCAAAGAGCTTTAGAACAAGGCATAGCTTTCCCTGCTGGCTCTTTGGGCGTGGGACCAGTCTCCAGACATATGGCCATTTTTGTGCCTGGCGCGGCGCCAAGTGGGAAAGGGTGGTTTTGAGGCTGAAGGCAGCAGGAGAGCTTGCAGCCCCAAGGTCTGTGGGGCTACGCAAGCGGTTCCCAAAGAGCTTTAGAACAAGGCATAGTTTTCCCTGCTGACTCTTTGGGCGTGGGACCAATCTCCAGACATATGGCCATTTTTGGGCCTGGCGCGGCACCAAGTGGGAAAGGGTGCCTCTGAGGCTGAAGAGAGCAGGAAAGCCTGCAGCCCCCAGGTGTGTGGGGCTACGCAAGCGGTTCCCAAAGAGCTTTAGAACAAGGCATAGTTTTCCCTGCTGGCTCTTTCGCCGTGGGACCAGTCTCCAGAAATATAGCCATTTTTGTGCCTGGCGCGACGCCAAGTGGGAAAGGGTGGTTTTGAGGCTGAAGGCAGCAGGAAAGCCTGCAGCCCCCAGGTCTGTGGGGCCACGGAAGCGGTTCCCAAAGAGCTTTAGAACAAGGCATAGTTTTCCCTGCTGGCTCTTTGGGCGTGGGACCAATCTCCAGCCATATGGCCATTTTTGTGCCTGGCGCAGCGCCAAGTGGGAAAGGGTGGTTTTGAGCCTGAAGGCAGCAGGAAAGCCTGCACCCCCCAGGTCTGTGGGGCCACGCAAGCGGTTCCCAAAGAGCTTTAGAACAAGGCATAGTTTTCCCTGCTGGCTCTTTGGGCGTAGTACCAGTCTCCAGACATATGGCCATTTTTGTGCCTGGCGCGGGGCCAAGTGGGAAAGGGTGGTTTTGAGGCTGAAGGCAGCAGGAAAGCCTGCAGCCCCAAGGTCTGTGGGGCTACGCAAGCGGTTCCCAAAGAGCTTTAGAACAAGGCATAGTTTTCCCTGCTGGCTCTTTCGGCGTGGGACCAGTCCCAGACAAATGGCCATTTTTGTGCCTGGCGCGGCGCCAAGTGGGAAACGGTGGTTTTGAGGCTGAAGGCATCAGGAGAGCTTGCAGCCCAAAGGTCTGTGGGGCTACGCAAGCGGTTCCCAAAGAGCTTTAGAACAAGGCATAGTTTTCCCTGCTGGCTCTTTGGGCGTGGGACCAATCTCCAGACATATGGCCATTTTTGGGCCTGGCGCGGCGCCAAGTGGGAAAGGGTGCCTCTGAGGCTGAAGAGAGCAGGAAAGCCTGCAGCCCCCAGGTGTGTGGGGCTACGCAAGCGGTTCCCAAAGAGCTTTAGAACAAGGCATAGTTTTCCCTGCTGGCTCTTTGGGCGTGGGACCAATCTCCAGATATATGGCCATTTTTGTGCCTGGCGCGATGCCAAGTGGGAAAGGGTGGTTTCGAGGCTGAAGGCAGCAGGAAAGCCTGCAGCCCCCAGGTCTGTGGGGCTACGCAAGCGGTTCCCAAAGAGCTTTAGAACAAGGCATAGTTTTCCCTGCTGGCTCTTTGGGCGTGGGACCAATCTCCAGCCATATGGCCATTTTTGTGCCTGGCGCAGCGACAAGTGGGAAAGGGTGGTTTTGAGGCTGAAGGCAGCAGGAAAGCCTGCAGCCCCCAGGTGTGTGGGGCTATGCAAGCGGTTCCCAAAGAGCTTTAGAACAAGGCATAGTTTTCCCTGCTGGCTCTTTCGGCGTGGGACCAATCTCCAGACATATGGCCTTTTCTGGGCCTGGCGCGGGGCCAAGTGGGAAAGGGTGGTTTTGAGGCTGAAGGCAGCATGAAAGCCTGCAGCCCGCAGGTCTGTGGGGCTACGCAAGCGGTTCCCAAAGAGCTTTAGAACAAGGCAGAGTTTTCCCTGCTGGCTCTTTGGGCGTGGGACCAATCTCCAGACATATGGCCATTTTTATGCCTGGCGCGACGCCAAGTGGGAAAGGGTGTTTTGGAGGCTGAAGGCAGCAGGAAATCCTGCAGCCCCCAGGTCTGTGGGGCCACGCAAGCGGTTCCCAAAGAGCTTTAGAACAAGGCATAGTTTTCCCTCCTGGCTCTTTGGGAAAGGGACCAGTCTCCAGACATATGGCCATTTTTGTGCCTGGCACGGGGCCAAGTGGGAAAGGGTGGTTTTGAGGCTGAAGGCAGCAGGATAGCCTGCAGCCCGCAGGTCTGTGGGGCTACGCAAGCGGTTCCCAAAGAGCTTTAGAACAAGGCATAGCTTTCCCTGCTGGCTCTTTGGGCGTGGGACCAGTCTCCAGACATATGGCCATTTTTGTGCCTGGCGCGGCGCCAAGTGGGAAAGGGTGGTTTTGAGGCTGAAGGCAGCAGCAAAGCCTGCAGCCCCCAGGTGTGTGGGGCTATGCAAGCGGTTCCCAAAGAGCTTTAGTACAAGGCATAGTTTTCCCTGCTGGCTCTTTCGGCGTGGGACCAATCTCCAGACATATGGCCATTTTTGTGCCTGGAGCGACGCCAAGTGGGAAAGGGTGGTTTTGAGGCTGAAGGCAGCAGGAAAGCCTGCAGCCCCCAGATGTGTGGGGCTACGCAAGCGGTTCCCAAAGAGCTTTAGAACAAGGCATAGTTTTCCCTGCTGGCTCTTTGGGCGTGGGACCAATCTCCAGCCATATGGCCATTTTTGTGCCTGGCACGGGACCAAGTGGGAAAGGGAGGTTTTGAGGCTGAAGGCAGCAGGATAGCCTGCAGCCCGCAGGTCTGTGGGTCTACGCAAGCGGTTCCCAAAGAGCTTTAGAACAAGGCATAGCTTTCCCTGCTGGCTCTTTGGGCGTGGGACCAGTCTCCAGACATATGGCCATTTTTCTGCCTGGCGCGGCGCCAAGTGGGAAAGGGTGGTTTTGAGGCTGAAGGCAGCAGCAAAGCCTGCAGCCCCCAGGTGTGTGGGGCTACGCAAGCGGTTCCCAAAGAGCTTTAATACAAGGCATAGTTTTCCCTGCTGGCTCTTTGGGCGTGGGACCAATCTCCAGACATATGGCCATTTTTGTGCCTGGAGCGACGCCAAGTGGGAAAGGGTGGTTTTGAGGCTGAAGGCAGCAGGAAAGCCTGCAGCCCCCACGTGTGTGGGGCTACGCAAGCGGTTCCCAAAGAGCTTTAGAACAAGGCATAGTTTTCCCTGCTGGCTCTTTGGGCGTGGGACCAATCTCCAGCCATATGGCCATTTTTGTGCCTTGAGCGGGGCCAAGTGGGAAAGGGTGGTTTTGAGGCTGAAGGCAGCAGGAAAGCCTGCAGTCCCCAGGTGTGTGGGGCTTCGCAAGCGGTTCCCAAAGAGCTTTAGAACAAGGCATAGTTTTCCCTGCTGGCTCCTTGGGCGTGGGACCAATCTCCAGACATATGGCCATTTTTGTCCCTGGCGTGTCGGCATGTATGAAAGGGTGCTTTTGAGGCTTAAGGCAGCAGGAAAGCCTGCAGCCCGCAGGTCTGTGGGGCTACGCAAGCCGTTCCCAAAGAGCTTTAGAACAAGGCATAGTTTTCCCTGCTGGCTCTTTGGGCGTGGGACCAGTCTCCAGACATATGGCCATTTTTATGCCTGGCGCGACGCCAAGTGGGAAAGGGTGTTTTTGAGGCTGAAGGCAGCAGGAAAGCCTGCACCCCCCAGGTCTGTGGGGCCACGCAAGCGGTTCCCAAAGAGCTTTAGAACAAGGCATAGTTTTCCCTGCTGGCTCTTTGGGAAAGGGACCAGTCTCCAGACATATGGCCATTTTTGTGCCTGGCACGGGGCCAAGAGGGAAAGGGTGGTTTTGAGGCTGAAGGCAGCAGGAAAGCCTGCAGCCCGCAGGTCTGTGGGTCTACGCAAGCGGTTCCCAAAGAGCTTTAGAACAAGGCATAGTTTTCCCTGCTGGCTCTTTGGGCGTGGGACCAGTCTCCAGACATATGGCCATTTTTGGGCCTGGCGTGATGCCATGAGGGAAAGTGTGGTTTTGAGGCTGAAGGCAGCAGGAAAGCCTGCAGCCCCCAGGTGTGTGGGGCTATGCAAGCGGTTCCCAAAGAGCTTTAGAACAAGGCATAGTTTTCCCTGCTGGCTCTTTGGGCGTGGGACCAATCTCCAGACATATGGCCTTTTCTGGGCCTGGCGCAGGGCCTAGTGGGAAAGGGTGGTTTTGAGGCTGAAGGCAGCATGAAAGCCTGCAGCCCCCAGGTCTGTGGGGCTACGCAAGCGGTTCCCAAAGAGCTTTAGAACAAGGCAGAGTTTTCCCTGCTGGCTCTTTGGGCGTGGGACCAATCTCCAGACATATGGCCATTTTTATGCCTGGCGCGACGCCAAGTGGGAAAGGGTGTTTTTGAGGCTGAAGGCAGCAGGAAATCCTGCAGCCCCCAGGTCTGTGGGGCCACGCAAGCGGTTCCCAAAGAGCTTTAGAACAAGGCATAGTTTTCCCTCCTGGCTCTTTGGGAAAGGGACCAGTCTCCAGACATATGGCCATTTTTGTGCCTGGCACGGGGCCAAGTGGGAAAGGGTGGTTTTGAGGCTGAAGGCAGCAGGATAGCCTGCAGCCCGCAGGTCTGTGGGTCTACGCAAGCGGTTCCCAAAGAGCTTTAGAACAAGGCATAGCTTTCCCTGCTGGCTCTTTGGGCGTGGGACCAGTCTCCAGACATATGGCCATTTTTGTGCCTGGCGCGGCGCCAAGTGGGAAAGGGTGGTTTTGAGGCTGAAGGCAGCAGCAAAGCCTGCAGCCCCCAGGTGTGTGGGGCTACGCAAGCGGTTCCCAAAGAGCTTTAGTACAAGGCATAGTTTTCCCTGCTGGCTCTTTCGGCGTGGGACCAATCTCCAGACATATGGCCATTTTTGTGCCTGGAGCGACGCCAAGTGGGAAAGGGTGGTTTTGAGGCTGAAGGCAGCAGGAAAGCCTGCAGCCCCCACGTGTGTGGGGCTACGCAAGCGGTTCCCAAAGAGCTTTAGAACAAGGCATATTTTTCCCTGCTGGCTCTTTGGGCGTGGGACCAATCTCCAGCCATATGGCCATTTTTGTGCCTGGCACGGGACCAAGTGGGAAAGGGTGGTTTTGAGGCTGAAGGCAGCAGGAAAGCCTGCAGCCCCCAGGTGTGTGGGGCTACGCAAGCGGTTCCCAAAGAGCTTTAGAACAAGGCATAGTTTTCCCTGCTGGCTCTTTCGGCGTGGGACCAGTCTCCAGACATATGGCCATTTTTGTGCCATTAGCGGGGCCAAGTGGGAAAGGGAGGTTTTGAGGCTGAAGGCAGCAGGAAAGCCTGCAGCCCCCAGGTGTGTGGGGCTACGCAAGCCGTTCCCAAAGAGCTTTAGAACAAGGCATAGTTTTCCCTGCTGGCTCTTTGGGCGTGGGACCAACCTCCAAACATACGGCCATTTTTGTGCCTGGCGTGACGCCATGTGGGAAAGGGTGGTTTTGAGGCTGAAGGTGCCGGAAAAGCCTGCAGCCCGCAGGTCTGTGGGGCTACGCAAGCGGTTCCCAAAGAGCTTTAGAACAAGGCATAGCTTTCCCTGCTGGCTCTTTGGGCGTGGGACCAGTCTCCAGACATATGGCCATTTTTGTGCCTGGCGCGGCGCCAAGTGGGAAAGGGTGGTTTTGAGGCTGAAGGCAGCAGGAGAGCTTGCAGCCCCAAGGTCTGTGGGGCTACGCAAGCGGTTCCCAAAGAGCTTTAGAACAAGGCATAGTTTTCCCTGCTGACTCTTTGGGCGTGGGACCAATCTCCAGACATATGGCCATTTTTGGGCCTGGCGCGGCACCAAGTGGGAAAGGGTGCCTCTGAGGCTGAAGAGAGCAGGAAAGCCTGCAGCCCCCAGGTGTGTGGGGCTACGCAAGCGGTTCCCAAAGAGCTTTAGAACAAGGCATAGTTTTCCCTGCTGGCTCTTTCGCCGTGGGACCAGTCTCCAGAAATATAGCCATTTTTGTGCCTGGCGCGACGCCAAGTGGGAAAGGGTGGTTTTGAGGCTGAAGGCAGCAGGAAAGCCTGCAGCCCCCAGGTCTGTGGGGCCACGGAAGCGGTTCCCAAAGAGCTTTAGAACAAGGCATAGTTTTCCCTGCTGGCTCTTTGGGCGTGGGACCAATCTCCAGCCATATGGCCATTTTTGTGCCTGGCTCAGCGCCAAGTGGGAAAGGGTGGTTTTGAGCCTGAAGGCAGCAGGAAAGCCTGCACCCCCCAGGTCTGTGGGGCCACGCAAGCGGTTCCCAAAGAGCTTTAGAACAAGGCATAGTTTTCCCTGCTGGCTCTTTGGGCGTGGAACCAGTCTCCAGACATATGGCCATTTTTGTGCCTGGCGCGGGGCCAAGTGGGAAAGGGTGGTTTTGAGGCTGAAGGCAGCAGGAAAGCCTGCAGCCCCAAGGTCTGTGGGGCTACGCAAGCGGTTCCCAAAGAGCTTTAGAACAAGGCATAGTTTTCCCTGCTGGCTCTTTCGGCGTGGGACCAGTGCCAGACAAATGGCCATTTTTGTGCCTGGCGCGGCGCCAAGTGGGAAACGGTGGTTTTGAGGCTGAAGGCATCAGGAGAGCTTGCAGCCCAAAGGTCTGTGGGGCTACGCAAGCGGTTCCCAAAGAGCTTTAGAACAAGGCATAGTTTTCCCTGCTGGCTCTTTGGGCGTGGGACCAATCTCCAGACATATGGCCATTTTTGGGCCTGGCGCGGCGCCAAGTGGGAAAGGGTGCCTCTGAGGCTGAAGAGAGCAGGAAAGCCTGCAGCCCCCAGGTGTGTGGGGCTACGCAAGCGGTTCCCAAAGAGCTTTAGAACAAGGCATAGTTTTCCCTGCTGGCTCTTTGGGCGTGGGACCAATCTCCAGATATATGGCCATTTTTGGGCCTGGCGCGATGCCAAGTGGGAAAGGGTGGTTTCGAGGCTGAAGGCAGCAGGAAAGCCTGCAGCCCCCAGGTCTGTGGGGCTACGCAAGCGGTTCCCAAAGAGCTTTAGAACAAGGCATAGTTTTCCCTGCTGGCTCTTTGGGCGTGGGACCAATCTCCAGCCATATGGCCATTTTTGTGCCTGGCGCGGCGCCAAGTGGGAAAGGGTGGTTTTGAGGCTGAAGGCAGCAGCAAAGCCTGCAGCCCCCAGGTGTGTGGGGCTACGCAAGCGGTTCCCAAAGAGCTTTAGAACAAGGCATAGTTTTCCCTGCTGGCTCTTTGGGCGTGGGACCAATCTCCAGACATATGGCCATTTTTGTGCCTGGAGCGACGCCAAGTGGGAAAGGGTGGTTTTGAGGCTGAAGGCAGCAGGAAAGCCTGCAGCCCCCAGGTGTGTGGGGCTACGCAAGCGGTTCCCAAAGAGCTTTAGAACAAGGCATAGTTTTCCCTGCTGGCTCTTTGGGCGTGGGACCAATCTCCAGCCATATGGCCATTTTTGTGCCTTGAGCGGGGCCAAGTGGGAAAGGGTGGTTTTGAGGCTGAAGGCAGCAGGAAAGCCTGCAGTCCCCAGGTGTGTGGGGCTTCGCAAGCGGTTCCCAAAGAGCTTTAGAACAAGGCATAGTTTTCCCTGCTGGCTCCTTGGGCGTGGGACCAATCTCCAGACATATGGCCATTTTTGTCCCTGGCGTGTCGGCATGTATGAAAGGGTGCTTTTGAGGCTTAAGGCAGCAGGAAAGCCTGCAGCCCGCAGGTCTGTGGGGCTACGCAAGCCGTTCCCAAAGAGCTTTAGAACAAGGCATAGTTTTCCCTGCTGGCTCTTTGGGCGTGGGACCAGTCTCCAGACATATGGCCATTTTTATGCCTGGCGCGACGCCAAGTGGGAAAGGGTGTTTTTGAGGCTGAAGGCAGCAGGAAAGCCTGCACCCCCCAGGTCTGTGGGGCCACGCAAGCGGTTCCCAAAGAGCTTTAGAACAAGGCATAGTTTTCCCTGCTGGCTCTTTGGGAAAGGGACCAGTCTCCAGACATATGGCCATTTTTGTGCCTGGCACGGGGCCAAGAGGGAAAGGGTGGTTTTGAGGCTGAAGGCAGCAGGAAAGCCTGCAGCCCGCAGGTCTGTGGGTCTACGCAAGCGGTTCCCAAAGAGCTTTAGAACAAGGCATAGTTTTCCCTGCTGGCTCTTTGGGCGTGGGACCAGTCTCCAGACATATGGCCATTTTTGGGCCTGGCGTGATGCCATGAGGGAAAGTGTGGTTTTGAGGCTGAAGGCAGCAGGAAAGCCTGCAGCCCCCAGGTGTGTGGGGCTATGCAAGCGGTTCCCAAAGAGCTTTAGAACAAGGCATAGTTTTCCCTGCTGGCTCTTTGGGCGTGGGACCAATCTCCAGACATATGGCCTTTTCTGGGCCTGGCGCAGGGCCTAGTGGGAAAGGGTGGTTTTGAGGCTGAAGGCAGCATGAAAGCCTGCAGCCCCCAGGTCTGTGGGGCTACGCAAGCGGTTCCCAAAGAGCTTTAGAACAAGGCAGAGTTTTCCCTGCTGGCTCTTTGGGCGTGGGACCAATCTCCAGACATATGGCCATTTTTATGCCTGGCGCGACGCCAAGTGGGAAAGGGTGTTTTTGAGGCTGAAGGCAGCAGGAAATCCTGCAGCCCCCAGGTCTGTGGGGCCACGCAAGCGGTTCCCAAAGAGCTTTAGAACAAGGCATAGTTTTCCCTCCTGGCTCTTTGGGAAAGGGACCAGTCTCCAGACATATGGCCATTTTTGTGCCTGGCACGGGGCCAAGTGGGAAAGGGTGGTTTTGAGGCTGAAGGCAGCAGGATAGCCTGCAGCCCGCAGGTCTGTGGGTCTACGCAAGCGGTTCCCAAAGAGCTTTAGAACAAGGCATAGCTTTCCCTGCTGGCTCTTTGGGCGTGGGACCAGTCTCCAGACATATGGCCATTTTTGTGCCTGGCGCGGCGCCAAGTGGGAAAGGGTGGTTTTGAGGCTGAAGGCAGCAGCAAAGCCTGCAGCCCCCAGGTGTGTGGGGCTACGCAAGCGGTTCCCAAAGAGCTTTAGTACAAGGCATAGTTTTCCCTGCTGGCTCTTTCGGCGTGGGACCAATCTCCAGACATATGGCCATTTTTGTGCCTGGAGCGACGCCAAGTGGGAAAGGGTGGTTTTGAGGCTGAAGGCAGCAGGAAAGCCTGCAGCCCCCACGTGTGTGGGGCTACGCAAGCGGTTCCCAAAGAGCTTTAGAACAAGGCATATTTTTCCCTGCTGGCTCTTTGGGCGTGGGACCAATCTCCAGCCATATGGCCATTTTTGTGCCTGGCACGGGACCAAGTGGGAAAGGGTGGTTTTGAGGCTGAAGGCAGCAGGAAAGCCTGCAGCCCCCAGGTGTGTGGGGCTACGCAAGCGGTTCCCAAAGAGCTTTAGAACAAGGCATAGTTTTCCCTGCTGGCTCTTTCGGCGTGGGACCAGTCTCCAGACATATGGCCATTTTTGTGCCATTAGCGGGGCCAAGTGGGAAAGGGAGGTTTTGAGGCTGAAGGCAGCAGGAAAGCCTGCAGCCCCCAGGTGTGTGGGGCTACGCAAGCCGTTCCCAAAGAGCTTTAGAACAAGGCATAGTTTTCCCTGCTGGCTCTTTGGGCGTGGGACCAACCTCCAAACATACGGCCATTTTTGTGCCTGGCGTGACGCCATGTGGGAAAGGGTGGTTTTGAGGCTGAAGGTGCCGGAAAAGCCTGCAGCCCGCAGGTCTGTGGGGCTACGCAAGCGGTTCCCAAAGAGCTTTAGAACAAGGCATAGCTTTCCCTGCTGGCTCTTTGGGCGTGGGACCAGTCTCCAGACATATGGCCATTTTTGTGCCTGGCGCGGCGCCAAGTGGGAAAGGGTGGTTTTGAGGCTGAAGGCAGCAGGAGAGCTTGCAGCCCCAAGGTCTGTGGGGCTACGCAAGCGGTTCCCAAAGAGCTTTAGAACAAGGCATAGTTTTCCCTGCTGACTCTTTGGGCGTGGGACCAATCTCCAGACATATGGCCATTTTTGGGCCTGGCGCGGCACCAAGTGGGAAAGGGTGCCTCTGAGGCTGAAGAGAGCAGGAAAGCCTGCAGCCCCCAGGTGTGTGGGGCTACGCAAGCGGTTCCCAAAGAGCTTTAGAACAAGGCATAGTTTTCCCTGCTGGCTCTTTCGCCGTGGGACCAGTCTCCAGAAATATAGCCATTTTTGTGCCTGGCGCGACGCCAAGTGGGAAAGGGTGGTTTTGAGGCTGAAGGCAGCAGGAAAGCCTGCAGCCCCCAGGTCTGTGGGGCCACGGAAGCGGTTCCCAAAGAGCTTTAGAACAAGGCATAGTTTTCCCTGCTGGCTCTTTGGGCGTGGGACCAATCTCCAGCCATATGGCCATTTTTGTGCCTGGCTCAGCGCCAAGTGGGAAAGGGTGGTTTTGAGCCTGAAGGCAGCAGGAAAGCCTGCACCCCCCAGGTCTGTGGGGCCACGCAAGCGGTTCCCAAAGAGCTTTAGAACAAGGCATAGTTTTCCCTGCTGGCTCTTTGGGCGTGGAACCAGTCTCCAGACATATGGCCATTTTTGTGCCTGGCGCGGGGCCAAGTGGGAAAGGGTGGTTTTGAGGCTGAAGGCAGCAGGAAAGCCTGCAGCCCCAAGGTCTGTGGGGCTACGCAAGCGGTTCCCAAAGAGCTTTAGAACAAGGCATAGTTTTCCCTGCTGGCTCTTTCGGCGTGGGACCAGTGCCAGACAAATGGCCATTTTTGTGCCTGGCGCGGCGCCAAGTGGGAAACGGTGGTTTTGAGGCTGAAGGCATCAGGAGAGCTTGCAGCCCAAAGGTCTGTGGGGCTACGCAAGCGGTTCCCAAAGAGCTTTAGAACAAGGCATAGTTTTCCCTGCTGGCTCTTTGGGCGTGGGACCAATCTCCAGACATATGGCCATTTTTGGGCCTGGCGCGGCGCCAAGTGGGAAAGGGTGCCTCTGAGGCTGAAGAGAGCAGGAAAGCCTGCAGCCCCCAGGTGTGTGGGGCTACGCAAGCGGTTCCCAAAGAGCTTTAGAACAAGGCATAGTTTTCCCTGCTGGCTCTTTGGGCGTGGGACCAATCTCCAGATATATGGCCATTTTTGTGCCTGGCGCGATGCCAAGTGGGAAAGGGTGGTTTCGAGGCTGAAGGCAGCAGGAAAGCCTGCAGCCCCCAGGTCTGTGGGGCTACGCAAGCGGTTCCCAAAGAGCTTTAGAACAAGGCATAGTTTTCCCTGCTGGCTCTTTGGGCGTGGGACCAATCTCCAGCCATATGGCCATTTTTGTGCCTGGCGCAGCGACAAGTGGGAAAGGGTGGTTTTGAGGCTGAAGGCAGCAGGAAAGCCTGCAGCCCCCAGGTGTGTGGGGCTATGCAAGCGGTTCCCAAAGAGCTTTAGAACAAGGCATAGTTTTCCCTGCTGGCTCTTTCGGCGTGGGACCAATCTCCAGACATATGGCCTTTTCTGGGCCTGGCGCGGGGCCAAGTGGGAAAGGGTGGTTTTGAGGCTGAAGGCAGCATGAAAGCCTGCAGCCCGCAGGTCTGTGGGGCTACGCAAGCGGTTCCCAAAGAGCTTTAGAACAAGGCAGAGTTTTCCCTGCTGGCTCTTTGGGCGTGGGACCAATCTCCAGACATATGGCCATTTTTATGCCTGGCGCGACGCCAAGTGGGAAAGGGTGTTTTTGAGGCTGAAGGCAGCAGGAAATCCTGCAGCCCCCAGGTCTGTGGGGCCACGCAAGCGGTTCCCAAAGAGCTTTAGAACAAGGCATAGTTTTCCCTCCTGGCTCTTTGGGAAAGGGACCAGTCTCCAGACATATGGCCATTTTTGTGCCTGGCACGGGGCCAAGTGGGAAAGGGTGGTTTTGAGGCTGAAGGCAGCAGGATAGCCTGCAGCCCGCAGGTCTGTGGGGCTACGCAAGCGGTTCCCAAAGAGCTTTAGAACAAGGCATAGCTTTCCCTGCTGGCTCTTTGGGCGTGGGACCAGTCTCCAGACATATGGCCATTTTTGTGCCTGGCGCGGCGCCAAGTGGGAAAGGGTGGTTTCGAGGCTGAAGGCAGCAGGAAAGCCTGCAGCCCCCAGGTCTGTGGGGCTACGCAAGCGGTTCCCAAAGAGCTTTAGAACAAGGCATAGTTTTCCCTGCTGGCTCTTTGGGCGTGGGACCAATCTCCAGCCATATGGCCATTTTTGTGCCTGGCGCAGCGACAAGTGGGAAAGGGTGGTTTTGAGGCTGAAGGCAGCAGGAAAGCCTGCAGCCCCCAGGTGTGTGGGGCTATGCAAGCGGTTCCCAAAGAGCTTTAGAACAAGGCATAGTTTTCCCTGCTGGCTCTTTCGGCGTGGGACCAATCTCCAGACATATGGCCTTTTCTGGGCCTGGCGCGGGGCCAAGTGGGAAAGGGTGGTTTTGAGGCTGAAGGCAGCATGAAAGCCTGCAGCCCGCAGGTCTGTGGGGCTACGCAAGCGGTTCCCAAAGAGCTTTAGAACAAGGCAGAGTTTTCCCTGCTGGCTCTTTGGGCGTGGGACCAATCTCCAGACATATGGCCATTTTTATGCCTGGCGCGACGCCAAGTGGGAAAGGGTGTTTTTGAGGCTGAAGGCAGCAGGAAATCCTGCAGCCCCCAGGTCTGTGGGGCCACGCAAGCGGTTCCCAAAGAGCTTTAGAACAAGGCATAGTTTTCCCTCCTGGCTCTTTGGGAAAGGGACCAGTCTCCAGACATATGGCCATTTTTGTGCCTGGCACGGGGCCAAGTGGGAAAGGGTGGTTTTGAGGCTGAAGGCAGCAGGATAGCCTGCAGCCCGCAGGTCTGTGGGGCTACGCAAGCGGTTCCCAAAGAGCTTTAGAACAAGGCATAGCTTTCCCTGCTGGCTCTTTGGGCGTGGGACCAGTCTCCAGACATATGGCCATTTTTGTGCCTGGCGCGGCGCCAAGTGGGAAAGGGTGGTTTTGAGGCTGAAGGCAGCAGCAAAGCCTGCAGCCCCCAGGTGTGTGGGGCTATGCAAGCGGTTCCCAAAGAGCTTTAGTACAAGGCATAGTTTTCCCTGCTGGCTCTTTCGGCGTGGGACCAATCTCCAGACATATGGCCATTTTTGTGCCTGGAGCGACGCCAAGTGGGAAAGGGTGGTTTTGAGGCTGAAGGCAGCAGGAAAGCCTGCAGCCCCCAGATGTGTGGGGCTACGCAAGCGGTTCCCAAAGAGCTTTAGAACAAGGCATAGTTTTCCCTGCTGGCTCTTTGGGCGTGGGACCAATCTCCAGCCATATGGCCATTTTTGTGCCTGGCACGGGACCAAGTGGGAAAGGGAGGTTTTGAGGCTGAAGGCAGCAGGATAGCCTGCAGCCCGCAGGTCTGTGGGTCTACGCAAGCGGTTCCCAAAGAGCTTTAGAACAAGGCATAGCTTTCCCTGCTGGCTCTTTGGGCGTGGGACCAGTCTCCAGACATATGGCCATTTTTGTGCCTGGCGCGGCGCCAAGTGGGAAAGGGTGGTTTTGAGGCTGAAGGCAGCAGCAAAGCCTGCAGCCCCCAGGTGCGTGGGGCTACGCAAGCGGTTCCCAAAGAGCTTTAATACAAGGCATAGTTTTCCCTGCTGGCTCTTTGGGCGTGGGACCAATCTCCAGACATATGGCCATTTTTGTGCCTGGAGCGACGCCAAGTGGGAAAGGGTGGTTTAGAGGCTGAAGGCAGCAGGAAAGCCTGCAGCCCCCACGTGTGTGGGGCTACGCAAGCGGTTCCCAAAGAGCTTTAGAACAAGGCATAGTTTTCCCTGCTGGCTCTTTGGGCGTGGGACCAATCTCCAGCCATATGGCCATTTTTGTGCCTTGAGCGGGGCCAAGTGGGAAAGGGAGGTTTTGAGGCTGAAGGCAGCAGGAAAGCCTGCAGCCCCCAGGTGTGTGGGGCTACGCAAGCCGTTCCCAAAGAGCTTTAGAACAAGGCATAGTTTTCCCTGCTGGCTCTTTGGGCGTGGGACCAACCTCCAAACATACGGCCATTTTTGTGCCTGGCGTGACGCCATGTGGGAAAGGGTGGTTTTGAGGCTTAAGGCAGCAGGAAAGCCTGCAGCCCCCAGGTGTGTGGGGCTACGCAAGCGGTTCCCAAAGAGCTTTAGAACAAGGCATAGTTTTCCCTGCTGCTCTTTGGGCGTGGGACCAATCTCCAGACATATGAACATTTTTGTGCCTGGCGCGGCGCCAAGTGGGAAAGGGTGGTTTTGAGGCTGAAGGCAGCAGAAAAGCCTGCAGCCCCCAGGTGTGTGGGGCTACGCAAGCGGTTCCCAAAGAGCTTTAGAACAAGGCATAGTTTTCCCTGCTGGCTCTTTCGCCGTGGGACCAGTCTCCAGAAATATAGCCATTTTTGTGCCTGGCGCGACGCCAAGTGGGAAAGGGTGGTTTTGAGGCTGAAGGCAGCAGGAAAGCCTGCAGCCCCCAGGTCTGTGGGGCCACGCAAGCGGTTCCCAAAGAGCTTTAGAACAAGGCATAGTTTTCCCTGCTGGCTCTTTGGGCGTGGGACCAATCTCCAGCCATATGGCCATTTTTGTGCCTGGCGCAGCGCCAAGTGGGAAAGGGTGGTTTTGAGGCTGAAGGCAGCAGGAAAGCCTGCACCCCCCAGGTCTGTGGGGCCACGCAAGCGGTTCCCAAAGAGCTTTAGAACAAGGCATAGTTTTCCCTGCTGGCTCTTTGGGCGTGGGACCAGTCTCCAGACATATGGCCATTTTTGTGCCTGGCGCGGCGCCAAGTGGGAAAGGGTGGTTTTGAGGCTGAAGGCAGCAGGAAAGCCTGCAGCCCCCAGGTCTGTGGGGCTACGCAAGCGGTTCCCAAAGAGCTTTAGAACAAGGCATAGTTTTCCCTGCTGGCTCTTTCGGCGTGGGACCAGTCCCAGACATATGGCCATTTTTGTGCCTGGCGCGGCGCCAAGTGGGTAACGGTGGTTTTGAGGCTGAAGGCATCAGGAGAGCTTGCAGCCCAAAGGTCTGTGGGGCTACGCAAGCGGTTCCCAAAGAGCTTTAGAACAAGGCATAGTTTTCCCTGCTGGCTCTTTGGGCGTGGGACCAATCTCCAGACATATGGCCATTTTTGGGCCTGGCGCGGCACCAAGTGGGAAAGGGTGCCTCTGAGGCTGAAGAGAGCAGGAAAGCCTGCAGCCCCCAGGTCTGTGGGGCTACGCAAGCGGTTCCCAAAGAGCTTTAGAACAAGGCATAGTTTTCCCTGCTGGCTCTTTGGGCGTGGGACCAGTCTCCAGACATATGGCCATTTTTGTGCCTGGCGCGATGCCAAGTGGGAAAGGGTGGTTTTGAGGCTGAAGGCAGCAGGAAAGCCTGCAGCCCCCAGGTCTGTGGGGCTACGCAAGCGGTTCCCAAAGAGCTTTAGAACAAGGCATAGTTTTCCCTGCTGGCTCTTTGGGCGTGGGACCAATCTCCAGACATATGGCCATTTTTGTGCCTGGCGCAGCGACAAGTGGGAAAGGGTGGTTTTGAGGCTGAAGGCAGCAGGAAAGCCTGCAGCCCCCAGGTGTGTGGGGCTATGCAAGCGGTTCCCAAAGAGCTTTAGAACAAGGCATAGTTTTCCCTGCTGGCTCTTTGGGCGTGGGACCAATCTCCAGACATATGGCCTTTTCTGGGCCTGGCGCGGGGCCAAGTGGGAAAGGGTGGTTTTGAGGCTGAAGGCAGCATGAAAGCCTGCAGCCCCCAGGTGTGTGGGGCTACGCAAGCGGTTCCCAAAGAGCTTTACAACAAGGCATAGTTTTCCCTGCTGGCTCTTTCGGCGTGGGACCAATCTCCAGACATATGGCCATTTTTGTGCCTTGAGCGGGGCCAAGTGGGAAAGGGAGGTTTTGAGGCTGAAGGCAGCAGGAAAGCCTGCAGCCCCCAGGTGTGTGGGGCTACGCAAGCGGTTCCCAAAGAGCTTTAGAACAAGGCATAGTTTTCCCTGCTGGCTCTTTGGGCGTGGGACCAACCTCCAAACATACGGCCATTTTTGTGCCTGGCGTGACGCCATGTGGGAAAGGGTGGTTTTGAGGCTGAAGGTGCCAGAAAAGCCTGCAGCCCCCAGGTGTGTGGGGCTACGCAAGCGGTTCCCAAAGAGCTTTAGAACAAGGCATAGTTTTCCCTTCTGCTCTTTGGGCGTGGGACCAATCTCCAGACATATGGCCATTTTTGTGCCTGGCGCGGCGCCAAGTGGGAAAGGGTGGTTTTGAGGCTGAAGGCAGCAGGAAAGCCTGCAGCCCCGAGGTGTGTGGGGCTACGGAAGCGGTTCCCAAACAGCTTTAGAACAAGGCATAGTTTTCCCTGCTGGCTCTTTCGGCGTGGGACCAATCTCCAGACATATGGCCATTTTTGGGCCTGGCGCGGCGCCAAGTGGGAAAGGGTGGTTTTGAGGCTGAAGGCAGCAGGAAAGCCTGCAGCCCCCAGGTGTGTGGGGCTACGCAAGCGGTTCCCAAAGAGCTTTAGAACAAGGCATAGTTTTCCCTGCTGGCTCTTTGGGCGTGGGACCAGTCTCCAGACATATGGCCATTTTTGGGCCTGGAGCGAAGCCAAGTGGGAAAGGGTGGTTTTGAGGCTGAAGGCAGCAGGAAAGCCTGCAGCCCCCAGGTGTGTGGGGCTACGCAAGAGGTTCCCAAAGAGCTTTAGAACAAGGCATATTTTTCCCTCCTGGCTCTTTGGGCGTGGGACCAGTCTCCAGACATATGGCCATTTTTGTGCCTGGCGCGGCGCCAAGTGGGAAAGGGTGGTTTTGAGGCTGAAGGCAGCAGGAGAGCTTGCAGCCCCAAGGTCTGTGGGGCTACGCAAGCGGTTCCCAAAGAGCTTTAGAACAAGGCATAGTTTTCCCTGCTGGCTCTTTGGGCGTGGGACCAATCTCCAGACATATGGCCATTTTTGGGCCTGGCGCGGCACCAAGTGGGAAAGGGTGCCTCTGAGGCTGAAGAGAGCAGGAAAGCCTGCAGCCCCCAGGTGTGTGGGGCTACGCAAGCGGTTCCCAAAGAGCTTTAGAACAAGGCATAGTTTTCCCTGCTGGCTCTTTGGGCGTGGGACCAATCTCCAGACATATGAACATTTTTGTGCCTGGCGCGACGCCAAGTGGGAAAGGGTGGTTATGAGGCTGATGGCAGCAGGAAGGTCTGCAGGCCGCAGGTGTGTGGGGCCACGCATGCGGTTCCCAAAGAGCTTTAGAACAAGGCATAGTTTTCCCTGCTGGCTCTTTCGCCGTGGGACCAGTCTCCAGAAATATAGCCATTTTTGTGCCTGGCGCGACGCCAAGTGGGAAAGGGTGGTTTTGAGGCTGAAGGCAGCAGGAAAGCCTGCAGCCCCCAGGTCTGTGCGGCCACGCAAGCGGTTCCCAAAGAGCTTTAGAACAAGGCATAGTTTTCCCTGCTGGCTCTTTGGGCGTGGGACCAATCTCCAGACTTATGGCCATTTTTGTGCCTGGCGCAGCGACAAGTGGGAAAGGGTGGTTTTGAGGCTGAAGGCAGCAGGAAAGCCTGCACCCCCCAGGTCTGTGGGGCCACGCAAGCGGTTCCCAAAGAGCTTTAGAACAAGGCATAGTTTTCCCTGCTGGCTCTTTGGGCGTGGGACCAATCTTCAGACATATGGCCATTTTTGTGCCTGGCGCGGCGCCAAGTGGGAAAGGGTGGTTTTGAGGCTGAAGGCAGCAGGAAAGCCTGCAGCCCCCAGGTGTGTGGGGCTACGCAAGCGGTTCCCAAAGAGCTTTAGAACAAGGCATAGTTTTCCCTGCTGGCTCTTTGGGCATGGGACCAGTCTCCACACATATGGCCATTTTTGGGCCTGGCGCGGCGCCAAGTGGGAAAGGGTGCCTCTGAGGCTGAAGAGAGCAGGAAAGCCTGCAGCCCCTAGGTGTGTGGGGCTACGCAAGCGGTTCCCAAAGAGCTTTAGAACAAGGCAGAGTTTTCCCTGCTGGCTCTTTGGGCGTGGGACCAATCTCCAGACATATGGCCATTTTTGTGCCTGGCGCGGCGCCAAGTGGGAAAGGGTGGTTTTGAGGCTGAAGGCAGCAGGAAAGCCTGCAGCCCCCAGGTCTGTGGGGCTACGCAAGCCGTTCCCAAAGAGCTTTAGAACAAGGCATAGTTTTCCCTGCTGGCTCTTTGGGCGTGGGACCAGTCTCCAGACATATGGTTATTTTTGGGCCTGGCGCGGCGCCAAGTGGGAAAGGGTGGTTTTGAGGCTGAAGGCAGCAGGAAATCCTGCAGCCCCCAGGTCTGTGGGGCTACGCAAGCGGTTCCCAAAGAGCTTTAGAACAAGGCAGAGTTTTCCCTGCTGGCTCTTTGGGCGTGGGACCAATCTCCAGACATATGGCCATTTTTGTGCCTGGAGCGAAGCCAAGTGGGAAAGGGTGGTTTTGAGGCTGAAGAGAGCAGGAAAGCCTGCAGCCCCCAGGTGTGTGGGGCTACGCAAGAGGTTCCCAAAGAGCTTTAGAACAAGGCATAGTTTTCCCTGCTGGCTCTTTGGGCGTGGGACCAATCTCCAGACATATGGCCATTTTTGGGCCTGGCGCGGCGCCAAGTGGGAAAGGGTGGTTTTGAGGCTGAAGGCAGCAGGAAAGCCTGCAGCCCCCAGGTGTGTGGGGCTACGCAAGCGGTTCCCAAAGAGCTTTAGAACCAGGCATAGTTTTCCCTGCTGGCTCTTTGGGCGTGGGACCAATCTCCAGACATATGGCCATTTTTGTGCCTGGAGCGAAGCCAAGTGGGAAAGGGTGGTTTTGAGGCTGAAGAGAGCAGGAAAGCCTGCAGCCCCCAGGTGTGTGGGGCTACGCAAGAGGTTCCCAAAGAGCTTTAGAACAAGGCATAGTTTTCCCTGCTGGCTCTTTGGGCGTGGGACCAATCTCCAGACATATGGCCATTTTTGGGCCTGGCGCGGCGCCAAGTGGGAAAGGGTGGTTTTGAGGCTGAAGGCAGCAGGAAAGCCTGCAGCCCCCAGGTGTGTGGGGCTACGCAAGCGGTTCCCAAAGAGCTTTAGAACCAGGCATAGTTTTCCCTGCTGGCTCTTTCGCCGTGGGACCAATCTCCAGACATATGGCCATTTTTGGGCCTGGCGCGGGGCCAAGTGGGAAAGGGTGCCTCTGAGGCTGAAGGCAGCAGGAAAGCCTGCAGCCCCCAGGTGTGTGGGGCTACGCAAGCGGTTCCCAAAGAGCTTTAGAACAAGGCATAGTTTTCCCTGCTGGCTCTTTGGGCGTGGGACCAATCTCCAGCCATATGGCCATTTTTGTGCCTGGCGCGGCGCCAAGTGGGAAAGGGTGGTTTTGAGTCTGAAGGCAGCAGGAGAGCTTGCAGCCCCAAGGTCTGTGGGGCTACGCAAGCGGTTCCCAAAGAGCTTTAGAACAAGGCATAGTTTTCCCTGCTGGCTCTTTGGGCGTGGGACCAATCTCCAGACATATGGCCATTTTTGGGCCTGGCGCGGCACCAAGTGGGAAAGGGTGCCTCTGAGGCTGAAGAGAGCAGGAAAGCCTGCAGCCCCCAGGTGTGTGGGGCTACGCAAGCGGTTCCCAAAGAGCTTTAGAACAAGGCATAGTTTTCCCTGCTGGCTCTTTGGGCGTGGGACCAATCTCCAGACATATGAACATTTTTGTGCCTGGCGCGACGCCAAGTGGGAAAGGGTGGTTATGAGGCTGAAGGCAGCAGGAAAGTCTTTAGCCCGCAGGTCTGTGGGGCTATGCAAGAGGTTCCCAAAGAGCTTTAGAACAAGGCATCGTTTTCCCTGCTGGCTCTTTGCGCGTGGGACCAGTGTCCAGACATATGGCCATTTTTGTGCCTGGCGCGGTGCCAAGTGGGAAAGGGTGGTTTTGAGGCTGAAGGCAGCAGGAAAGCCTGCAGCCCCCAGGTGTGTGGGGCTACGCAAGCGGTTCCCAAAGAGCTTTAGAACAAGGCATAGTTTTCCCTGCTGGCTCTTTGGGCGTGGGACCAATCTCCAGGCATATGGCCATTTTTGGGCCTGGCGCGGGGCCAAGTGGGAAAGGGTGGTTTTGAGGCTGAAGGCAGCAGGAAAGCCTGCAGCCCCCAGGTGTGTGGGGCTACGCAAGCGGTTCCCAAAGAGCTTTAGAACAAGGCATAGTTTTCCCTGCTGGCTCTTTCGGCGTGGGACCAATCTCCAGACATATGGCCATTTTTGTGCCTGGCGCGTGCGCCATGTGGGAAACGGTGGTTTTGAGGCTGAAGGCAGCAGGAGAGATTGCAGCCCCAAGGTCTGTGGGGCTACGCAAGCGGTTCCCAAAGAGCTTTAGAACAAGGCATAGTTTTCCCTGCTGGCTCTTTGGGCGTGGGACCAATCTCCAGACATATGGCCATTTTTGGGCCTGGCGCGGCACCAAGTGGGAAAGGGTGCCTCTGAGGCTGAAGAGAGCAGGAAAGCCTGCAGCCCCCAGGTGTGTGGGGCTACGCAAGCGGTTCCCAAAGAGCTTTAGAACAAGGCATAGTTTTCCCTGCTGGCTCTTTGGGCGTGGGACCAGTCTCCAGACATATGGCCATTTTTGTGCCTGGCGCGATGCCAAGTGGGAAAGGGTGGTTTTGAGGCTGAAGGCAGTAGGAAAGCCTGCAGCCCCCAGGTGTGTGGGGCTACGCAAGCGGTTCCCAAAGAGCTTTAGAACAAGGCATAGTTTTCCCTGCTGGCTCTTTGGGCGTGGGACCAATCTCCAGACATATGGCCTTTTCTGGGCCTGGCGCGGGGCCAAGTGGGAAAGGGTGGTTTTGAGGCTGAAGGCAGCATGAAAGCCTGCAGCCCCCAGGTGTGTGGGGCTACGCAAGCGGTTCCCAAAGAGCTTTACAACAAGGCATAGTTTTCCCTGCTGGCTCTTTCGGCGTGGGACCAATCTCCAGACATATGGCCATTTTTGTGCCTTGAGCGGGGCCAAGTGGGAAAGGGAGGTTTTGAGGCTGAAGGCAGCAGGAAAGCCTGCAGCCCCCAGGTGTGTGGGGCTACGCAAGCGGTTCCCAAAGAGCTTTAGAACAAGGCATAGTTTTCCCTGCTGGCTCTTTGGGCGTGGGACCAACCTCCAAACATACGGCCATTTTTGTGCCTGGCGTGACGCCATGTGGGAAAGGGTGGTTTTGAGGCTGAAGGTGCCAGAAAAGCCTGCAGCCCCCAGGTGTGTGGGGCTACGCAAGCGGTTCCCAAAGAGCTTTAGAACAAGGCATAGTTTTCCCTTCTGCTCTTTGGGCGTGGGACCAATCTCCAGACATATGGCCATTTTTGTGCCTGGCGCGGCGCCAAGTGGGAAAGGGTGGTTTTGAGGCTGAAGGCAGCAGGAAAGCCTGCAGCCCCGAGGTGTGTGGGGCTACGGAAGCGGTTCCCAAACAGCTTTAGAACAAGGCATAGTTTTCCCTGCTGGCTCTTTCGGCGTGGGACCAATCTCCAGACATATGGCCATTTTTGGGCCTGGCGCGGCGCCAAGTGGGAAAGGGTGGTTTTGAGGCTGAAGGCAGCAGGAAAGCCTGCAGCCCCCAGGTGTGTGGGGCTACGCAAGCGGTTCCCAAAGAGCTTTAGAACAAGGCATAGTTTTCCCTGCTGGCTCTTTGGGCGTGGGACCAGTCTCCAGACATATGGCCATTTTTGGGCCTGGAGCGAAGCCAAGTGGGAAAGGGTGGTTTTGAGGCTGAAGGCAGCAGGAAAGCCTGCAGCCCCCAGGTGTGTGGGGCTACGCAAGAGGTTCCCAAAGAGCTTTAGAACAAGGCATATTTTTCCCTCCTGGCTCTTTGGGCGTGGGACCAGTCTCCAGACATATGGCCATTTTTGTGCCTGGCGCGGCGCCAAGTGGGAAAGGGTGGTTTTGAGGCTGAAGGCAGCAGGAGAGCTTGCAGCCCCAAGGTCTGTGGGGCTACGCAAGCGGTTCCCAAAGAGCTTTAGAACAAGGCATAGTTTTCCCTGCTGGCTCTTTGGGCGTGGGACCAATCTCCAGACATATGGCCATTTTTGGGCCTGGCGCGGCACCAAGTGGGAAAGGGTGCCTCTGAGGCTGAAGAGAGCAGGAAAGCCTGCAGCCCCCAGGTGTGTGGGGCTACGCAAGCGGTTCCCAAAGAGCTTTAGAACAAGGCATAGTTTTCCCTGCTGGCTCTTTGGGCGTGGGACCAATCTCCAGACATATGAACATTTTTGTGCCTGGCGCGACGCCAAGTGGGAAAGGGTGGTTATGAGGCTGATGGCAGCAGGAAGGTCTGCAGGCCGCAGGTGTGTGGGGCCACGCATGCGGTTCCCAAAGAGCTTTAGAACAAGGCATAGTTTTCCCTGCTGGCTCTTTCGCCGTGGGACCAGTCTCCAGAAATATAGCCATTTTTGTGCCTGGCGCGACGCCAAGTGGGAAAGGGTGGTTTTGAGGCTGAAGGCAGCAGGAAAGCCTGCAGCCCCCAGGTCTGTGCGGCCACGCAAGCGGTTCCCAAAGAGCTTTAGAACAAGGCATAGTTTTCCCTGCTGGCTCTTTGGGCGTGGGACCAATCTCCAGACTTATGGCCATTTTTGTGCCTGGCGCAGCGACAAGTGGGAAAGGGTGGTTTTGAGGCTGAAGGCAGCAGGAAAGCCTGCACCCCCCAGGTCTGTGGGGCCACGCAAGCGGTTCCCAAAGAGCTTTAGAACAAGGCATAGTTTTCCCTGCTGGCTCTTTGGGCGTGGGACCAATCTTCAGACATATGGCCATTTTTGTGCCTGGCGCGGCGCCAAGTGGGAAAGGGTGGTTTTGAGGCTGAAGGCAGCAGGAAAGCCTGCAGCCCCCAGGTGTGTGGGGCTACGCAAGCGGTTCCCAAAGAGCTTTAGAACAAGGCATAGTTTTCCCTGCTGGCTCTTTGGGCATGGGACCAGTCTCCACACATATGGCCATTTTTGGGCCTGGCGCGGCGCCAAGTGGGAAAGGGTGCCTCTGAGGCTGAAGAGAGCAGGAAAGCCTGCAGCCCCTAGGTGTGTGGGGCTACGCAAGCGGTTCCCAAAGAGCTTTAGAACAAGGCAGAGTTTTCCCTGCTGGCTCTTTGGGCGTGGGACCAATCTCCAGACATATGGCCATTTTTGTGCCTGGCGCGGCGCCAAGTGGGAAAGGGTGGTTTTGAGGCTGAAGGCAGCAGGAAAGCCTGCAGCCCCCAGGTCTGTGGGGCTACGCAAGCCGTTCCCAAAGAGCTTTAGAACAAGGCATAGTTTTCCCTGCTGGCTCTTTGGGCGTGGGACCAGTCTCCAGACATATGGTTATTTTTGGGCCTGGCGCGGCGCCAAGTGGGAAAGGGTGGTTTTGAGGCTGAAGGCAGCAGGAAATCCTGCAGCCCCCAGGTCTGTGGGGCTACGCAAGCGGTTCCCAAAGAGCTTTAGAACAAGGCAGAGTTTTCCCTGCTGGCTCTTTGGGCGTGGGACCAATCTCCAGACATATGGCCATTTTTGTGCCTGGAGCGAAGCCAAGTGGGAAAGGGTGGTTTTGAGGCTGAAGAGAGCAGGAAAGCCTGCAGCCCCCAGGTGTGTGGGGCTACGCAAGAGGTTCCCAAAGAGCTTTAGAACAAGGCATAGTTTTCCCTGCTGGCTCTTTGGGCGTGGGACCAATCTCCAGACATATGGCCATTTTTGGGCCTGGCGCGGCGCCAAGTGGGAAAGGGTGGTTTTGAGGCTGAAGGCAGCAGGAAAGCCTGCAGCCCCCAGGTGTGTGGGGCTACGCAAGCGGTTCCCAAAGAGCTTTAGAACCAGGCATAGTTTTCCCTGCTGGCTCTTTGGGCGTGGGACCAATCTCCAGACATATGGCCATTTTTGTGCCTGGAGCGAAGCCAAGTGGGAAAGGGTGGTTTTGAGGCTGAAGAGAGCAGGAAAGCCTGCAGCCCCCAGGTGTGTGGGGCTACGCAAGAGGTTCCCAAAGAGCTTTAGAACAAGGCATAGTTTTCCCTGCTGGCTCTTTGGGCGTGGGACCAATCTCCAGACATATGGCCATTTTTGGGCCTGGCGCGGCGCCAAGTGGGAAAGGGTGGTTTTGAGGCTGAAGGCAGCAGGAAAGCCTGCAGCCCCCAGGTGTGTGGGGCTACGCAAGCGGTTCCCAAAGAGCTTTAGAACCAGGCATAGTTTTCCCTGCTGGCTCTTTCGCCGTGGGACCAATCTCCAGACATATGGCCATTTTTGGGCCTGGCGCGGGGCCAAGTGGGAAAGGGTGCCTCTGAGGCTGAAGGCAGCAGGAAAGCCTGCAGCCCCCAGGTGTGTGGGGCTACGCAAGCGGTTCCCAAAGAGCTTTAGAACAAGGCATAGTTTTCCCTGCTGGCTCTTTGGGCGTGGGACCAATCTCCAGCCATATGGCCATTTTTGTGCCTGGCGCGGCGCCAAGTGGGAAAGGGTGGTTTTGAGTCTGAAGGCAGCAGGAGAGCTTGCAGCCCCAAGGTCTGTGGGGCTACGCAAGCCGTTCCCAAAGAGCTTTAGAACAAGGCATAGTTTTCCCTGCTGGCTCTTTGGGCGTGGGACCAATCTCCAGACATATGGCCATTTTTGGGCCTGGCGCGGCACCAAGTGGGAAAGGGTGCCTCTGAGGCTGAAGAGAGCAGGAAAGCCTGCAGCCCCCAGGTGTGTGGGGCTACGCAAGCGGTTCCCAAAGAGCTTTAGAACAAGGCATAGTTTTCCCTGCTGGCTCTTTGGGCGTGGGACCAATCTCCAGACATATGAACATTTTTGTGCCTGGCGCGACGCCAAGTGGGAAAGGGTGGTTATGAGGCTGAAGGCAGCAGGAAAGTCTTTAGCCCGCAGGTCTGTGGGGCTATGCAAGAGGTTCCCAAAGAGCTTTAGAACAAGGCATCGTTTTCCCTGCTGGCTCTTTGCGCGTGGGACCAGTGTCCAGACATATGGCCATTTTTGTGCCTGGCGCGGTGCCAAGTGGGAAAGGGTGGTTTTGAGGCTGAAGGCAGCAGGAAAGCCTGCAGCCCCCAGGTGTGTGGGGCTACGCAAGCGGTTCCCAAAGAGCTTTAGAACAAGGCATAGTTTTCCCTGCTGGCTCTTTGGGCGTGGGACCAATCTCCAGGCATATGGCCATTTTTGGGCCTGGCGCGGGGCCAAGTGGGAAAGGGTGGTTTTGAGGCTGAAGGCAGCAGGAAAGCCTGCAGCCCCCAGGTGTGTGGGGCTACGCAAGCGGTTCCCAAAGAGCTTTAGAACAAGGCATAGTTTTCCCTGCTGGCTCTTTCGGCGTGGGACCAATCTCCAGACATATGGCCATTTTTGTGCCTGGCGCGTGCGCCATGTGGGAAACGGTGGTTTTGAGGCTGAAGGCAGCAGGAGAGATTGCAGCCCCAAGGTCTGTGGGGCTACGCAAGCGGTTCCCAAAGAGCTTTAGAACAAGGCATAGTTTTCCCTGCTGGCTCTTTGGGCGTGGGACCAATCTCCAGACATATGGCCATTTTTGGGCCTGGCGCGGCACCAAGTGGGAAAGGGTGCCTCTGAGGCTGAAGAGAGCAGGAAAGCCTGCAGCCCCCAGGTGTGTGGGGCTACGCAAGCGGTTCCCAAAGAGCTTTAGAACAAGGCATAGTTTTCCCTGCTGGCTCTTTGGGCGTGGGACCAGTCTCCAGACATATGGCCATTTTTGTGCCTGGCGCGATGCCAAGTGGGAAAGGGTGGTTTTGAGGCTGAAGGCAGTAGGAAAGCCTGCAGCCCCCAGGTGTGTGGGGCTACGCAAGCGGTTCCCAAAGAGCTTTAGAACAAGGCATAGTTTTCCCTGCTGGCTCTTTGGGCGTGGGACCAATCTCCAGACATATGGCCGTTTCTGGGCCTGGCGCGGCGCCAAGTGGGAAAGGGTGGCTTTGAGGCTGAAGGCAGCAGGAAAGCCTGCAGCCCCCAGGTCTGTGGGGCTTCGCAAGCGATTCCCAAAGAGCTTTAGAACAAGGCATAGTTTTCCCTGCTGGCTCTTTGGGAAAGGGACCAGTCTCCAGACATATGGCCATTTTTGTGCCTGGCACGGCGCCAAGTGGGAAAGGGTGGTTTTGAGGCTGAAGGCAGCAGGAAAGCCTGCAGCCCCCAGGTGTGTGGGGCTACGCAAGCGGTTCCCAAAGAGCTTTAGAAAAAGGCATAGTTTTCCCTGCTGGCTCTTTGGGCGTGGGACCAATCTCCAGACATATGACCATTTTTGTGCCTGGCGCGACGCCAAGTGGGAAAGGGTGGTTTTGAGGCTGAAGGCAGCAGGAAAGTCTGCAGCCCGCAGGTGTGTGGGGCCACGCAAACGGTTCCCAAAGAGCTTTAGAACCAGGCATAGTTTTCCCTGCTGGCTCTTTGGGCGTGGGACCAATCTCCAGACATATGGCCATTTTTGGGCCTGGCGCGGCACCAAGTGGGAAAGGGTGCCTCTGAGGCTGAAGAGAGCAGGAAAGCCTGCAGCCCCCAGGTGTGTGGGGCTACGCAAGCGGTTCCCAAAGAGCTTTAGAACAAGGCATAGTTTTCCCTGCTGGCTCTTTGGGCGTGGGACTAATCTCCAGACATATGAACATTTTTGTGCCTGGCACGGGGCCAAGTGGGAAAGGGTGGTTTTGAGGCTGAAGGCAGCAGGAAAGTCTGCAGCCCGCAGGTGTGTGGGGCCACGCAAGCGGTTCCCAAAGAGCTTTAGAACAAGGCATAGTTTTCCCTGCTGGCTCTTTCGGCGTGGGACCAGTCTCCAGAAATATAGCCATTTTTGTGCCTGGCGCGGCGCCAAGTGGGAAAGGGTGGTTTTGAGTCTGAAGGCAGCAGGAAAGCCTGCAGCCCCCAGGTGTGTGGGGCTACGCAAGCGGTTCCCAAAGAGCTTTAGAACAAGGCATAGTTTTCCCTGCTGGCTCTTTGGGCGTGGGACCAATCTCCAGCCATATGGCCATTTTTGTGCCTGGCGCAGCGCCAAGTGGGAAAGGGTGGTTTTGAGGCTGAAGGCAGCAGGAAAGCCTGCACCCCCCAGGTCTGTGGGGCCACGCAAGCGGTTCCCAAAGAGCTTTAGAACAAGGCATAGTTTTCCCTGCTGGCTCTTTGGGCGTGGAACCAATCTTCAGATATATGGCCATTTTTGTGCCTGGCGCGGCGTCAAGTGGGAAAGGGTGGTTTTGAGGCTGAAGGCAGCAGGAAAGCCTGCAGCCCCCAGGTGTGTGGGGCTACGCAAGCGGTTCCCAAAGAGCTTTAGAACAAGGCATAGTTTTCCCTGCTGGCTCTTTGGGCGTGGGACCAGTCTCCAGACATATGGCCGTTTTTGTGCCTGAAGCGAAGCCAAGTGGGAAAGGGTGGTTTTGAGGCTGAAGGCAGTAGGAAAGCCTGCAGCCCCCAGGTGTGTGGGGCTACGCAAGAGGTTCCCAAAGAGCTTTAGAACAAGGCATAGTTTTCCCTGCTGGCTCTTTGGGCGTGGGACCAGTCTCCAGACATATGGCCATTTTTGTGCCTGGCGCGGGGCCAAGTGGGAAAGGGTGGTTTTGAGGCTGAAGGCAGCAGGAAAGCCTGCAGCCCCCAGGTGTGTGGGGCCACGCAAGCGGTTCCCAAAGAGCTTTAGAACAAGGCATAATTTTCCCTGCTGGCTCTTTGGGCGTGGAACCAATCTCCAGACATATGGCCATTCTTGGGCCTGGCGCGGCGCCAAGTGGGAAAGGGTGGTTTTGAGGCTGAAGTCAGCAGGAAAGCCTGCAGCCCCCAGGTGTGTGGGGCTACGCAAGCGGTTCCCAAAGAGCTTTAGAACAAGGCATAGTTTTCCCTGCTGGCTCTTGGGCGTGGGACCAGTCTCCAGACATATGGCCATTTTTGGGCCTGGCGCGGCGCCAAGTGGGAAAGGGTGGCTTTGAGGCTGAAGGCAGCAGGAAAGCCTGCAGCCCCCAGGTCTGTGGGGCTTCGCAAGCGATTCCCAAAGAGCTTTAGAACAAGGCATAGTTTTCCCTGCTGGCTCTTTGGGCGTGGGACCAGTCTCCAGACATATGGCCATTTTTGTGCCTGGCACGGCGCCAAGTGGGAAAGGGTGGTTTTGAGGCTGAAGGCAGCAGGAAAGCCTGCAGCCCCCAGGTGTGTGGGGCTACGCAAGCGGTTCCCAAAGAGCTTTAGAACAAGGCATAGTTTTCCCTGCTGGCTCTTTGGGCGTGGGACCAATCTCCAGACATATGACCATTTTTGTGCCTGGCGCGATGCCAAGTGGGAAAGGGTGGTTTTGAGGCTGAAGGCAGCAGGAAAGCCTGCAGCCCCCAGGTGTGTGGGGCCACGCAAGCTGTTCCGAAAGAGCTTTAGAACAAGGCATAGTTTTCCCTGCCTGCTCTTTCGGCGTGGGACCAATCTCCAGCCATATGGCCATTTTTGTGCCTGGCGCGGCGCCAAGTGGGAAAGGGTGGTTTTGAGGCTGAAGGCAGCAGGAAAGCCTGCACCCCCCAGGTCTGTGGGGCCACGGAAGCGGTTCCCAAAGAGCTTTAGAACAAGGCATAGTTTTCCCTGCTGGCTCTTTGGGCGTGGGACCAACCTCCAGACATATGGCCATTTTTGTGCCTGGCGCGGCGCCAAGTGGGAAAGGGTGGTTTTGAGGCTGAAGGCAGCAGGAAAGCCTGCAGCCCCCAGCTCTGTGGGGCTACGCAAGAGGTTCCCAAAGAGCTTTAGAACAAGGCATAGTTTTCCCTGCTGGCTCTTTGGGCGTGGGACCAGTCTCCAGACATATGGCCATTTTTGTGCCTGGCGCGGCGCCAAGTGGGAAAGGGTGGTTTTGAGGCTGAAGGCAGCAGGAAAGCCTGCAGCCCCCAGGTGTGTGGGGCTACGCAAGCGGTTCCCAAAGAGCTTTAGAACAAGGCATAGTTTTCCCTGCTGGCTCTTTGGGCGTGGGACCAGTCTCCAGACATATGTCCATTTTTGGGCCTGGCGCGGCGCCAAGTGGGAAAGGGTGGTTTTGAGGCTGAAGGCAGCAGGAAAGCCTGCAGCCCCCAGCTCTGTGGGGCTACGCAAGAGGTTCCCAAAGAGCTTTAGAACAAGGCATAGTTTTCCCTGCTGGCTCTTTGGGCGTGGGACCAGTCTCCAGACATATGGCCATTTTTGGGCCTGGCGCGGCGCCAAGTGGGAAAGGGTGGTTTTGAGGCTGAAGGCAGCAGGAAAGCCTGCAGCCCCCAGGTGTGTGGGGCTACGCAAGCGGTTCCAAAAAAGAGCTTTAGAACAAGGCATAGTTTTCCCTGCTGGCTCTTTGGGCGTGGGACCAATCTCCAGACATATGGCCGTTTCTGGGCCTGGCGCGGCGCCAAGTGGGAAAGGGTGGCTTTGAGGCTGAAGGTAGCAGGAAAGCCTGCAGCCCCCAGGTCTCTGGGGCTTCGCAAGCGATTCCCAAAGAGCTTTAGAACAAGGCATAGTTTTCCCTGCTGGCTCTTTGGGAAAGGGACCAGTCTCCAGACATATGGCCATTTTTGGGCCTGGCACGGCGCCAAGTGGGAAAGGGTGGTTTTGAGGCTGAAGGCAGCAGGAAAGCCTGCACCCCCCAGGTCTGTGGGGCCACGCAAGCGGTTCCCAAAGAGCTTTAGAACAAGGCATAGTTTTCCCTGCTGGCTCTTTGGGCGTGGGACCAGTCTCCAGACATATGGCCATTTTTGGGCCTGGCGCGGCGCCAAGTGGGAAAGGGTGGTTTTGAGGCTGAAGGCAGCAGGAAAGCCTGCAGCCCCCAGGTGTGTGGGGCTACGCAAGCGGTTCCCAAAGAGCTTTAGAACAAGGCATAGTTTTCCCTGCTGGCTCTTTGGGCGTGGGACCAATCTCCAGACATATGGCCGTTTCTGGGCCTGGCGCGGCGCCAAGTGGGAAAGGGTGGCTTTGAGGCTGAAGGCAGCAGGAAAGCCTGCAGCCCCCAGGTCTCTGGGGCTTCGCAAGCGATTCCCAAAGAGCTTTAGAACAAGGCATAGTTTTCCCTGCTGGCTCTTTGGGAAAGGGACCAGTCTCCAGACATATGGCCATTTTTGGGCCTGGCGCGGCGCCAAGTGGGAAAGGGTGGTTTTGAGGCTGAAGGCAGCAGGAAAGCCTGCAGCCCCCAGGTGTGTGGGGCCACGCAAGCCGTTCCCAAAGAGCTTTAGAGCAAGGCATAGTTTTCCCTGCTGTCTCTTTGGGCGTGGGACCAATCTCCAGCCATATGGCCATTTTTGTGCCTGGCGCGGCGCCAAGTGGGAAAGGGTGGCTTTGAGGCTGAAGGCAGCAGGAAAGCCTGCAGCCCCCAGGTCTCTGGGGCTTCGCAAGCGATTCCCAAAGAGCTTTAGAACAAGGCATAGTTTTCCCTGCTGGCTCTTTGGGAAAGGGACCAGTTACCAGACATATGGCCATTTTTGTGCCTGGCACGGCGCCAAGTGGGAAAGGATGCCTCTGAGGCTGAAGGCAGCAGGAAAGCCTGCAGCCCCCAGGTGTGTGGGGCCACGCAAGCCGTTCCCAAAGAGCTTTAGAGCAAGGCATAGTTTTCCCTGCTGTCTCTTTGGGCGTGGGACCAATCTCCAGCCATATGGCCATTTTTGTGCCTGGCGCGGCGCCAAGTGGGAAAGGGTGGCTTTGAGGCTGAAGGCAGCAGGAAAGCCTGCAGCCCCCAGGTGTGTGGGGCTACGCAAGCGGTTCCCAAAGAGCTTTAGAACAAGGCATAGTTTTCCCTGCTGGCTCTTTGGGCGTGGGACCAATCTCCAGCCATATGGCCATTTTTGTGCCTGGCGCAGCGCCAAGTGGGAAAGGGTGGTTTTGAGGCTGAAGGCAGCAGGAAAGCCTGCACCCCCCAGGTCTGTGGGGCCACGCAAGCGGTTCCCAAAGAGCTTTAGAACAAGGCATAGTTTTCCCTGCTGGCTCTTTGGGCGTGGATCCAATCTTCAGATATATGGCCATTTTTGTGCCTGGCGCGGCGTCAAGTGGGAAAGGGTGGTTTTGAGGCTGAAGGCAGCAGGAAAGCCTGCAGCCCCCAGGTGTGTGGGGCTACGCAAGCGGTTCCCAAAGAGCTTTAGAACAAGGCATAGTTTTCCCTGCTGGCTCTTTGGGCGTGGGACCAGTCTCCAGACATATGGCCGTTTTTGTGCCTGAAGCGAAGCCAAGTGGGAAAGGGTGGTTTTGAGGCTGAAGGCAGTAGGAAAGCCTGCAGCCCCCAGGTGTGTGGGGCTACGCAAGAGGTTCCCAAAGAGCTTTAGAACAAGGCATAGTTTTCCCTGCTGGCTCTTTGGGCGTGGGACCAGTCTCCAGACATATGGCCATTTTTGTGCCTGGCGCGGGGCCAAGTGGGAAAGGGTGGTTTTGAGGCTGAAGGCAGCAGGAAAGCCTGCAGCCCCCAGGTGTGTGGGGCCACGCAAGCGGTTCCCAAAGAGCTTTAGAACAAGGCATAATTTTCCCTGCTGGCTCTTTGGGCGTGGAACCAATCTCCAGACATATGGCCATTCTTGGGCCTGGCGCGGCGCCAAGTGGGAAAGGGTGGTTTTGAGGCTGAAGTCAGCAGGAAAGCCTGCAGCCCCCAGGTGTGTGGGGCTACGCAAGCGGTTCCCAAAGAGCTTTAGAACAAGGCATAGTTTTCCCTGCTGGCTCTTGGGCGTGGGACCAGTCTCCAGACATATGGCCATTTTTGGGCCTGGCGCGGCGCCAAGTGGGAAAGGGTGGCTTTGAGGCTGAAGGCAGCAGGAAAGCCTGCAGCCCCCAGGTCTGTGGGGCTTCGCAAGCGATTCCCAAAGAGCTTTAGAACAAGGCATAGTTTTCCCTGCTGGCTCTTTGGGCGTGGGACCAGTCTCCAGACATATGGCCATTTTTGTGCCTGGCACGGCGCCAAGTGGGAAAGGGTGGTTTTGAGGCTGAAGGCAGCAGGAAAGCCTGCAGCCCCCAGGTGTGTGGGGCTACGCAAGCGGTTCCCAAAGAGCTTTAGAACAAGGCATAGTTTTCCCTGCTGGCTCTTTGGGCGTGGGACCAATCTCCAGACATATGGCCGTTTCTGGGCCTGGCGCGGCGCCAAGTGGGAAAGGGTGGCTTTGAGGCTGAAGGCAGCAGGAAATCCTGCAGCCCCCAGGTCTCTGGGGCTTCGCAAGCGATTCCCAAAGAGCTTTAGAACAAGGCATAGTTTTCCCTGCTGGCTCTTTGGGAAAGGGACCAGTCTCCAGACATATGGCCATTTTTGGGCCTGGCGCGGCGCCAAGTGGGAAAGGGTGGTTTTGAGGCTGAAGGCAGCAGGAAAGCCTGCAGCCCCCAGGTGTGTGGGGCCACGCAAGCCGTTCCCAAAGAGCTTTAGAGCAAGGCATAGTTTTCCCTGCTGTCTCTTTGGGCGTGGGACCAATCTCCAGCCATATGGCCATTTTTGTGCCTGGCGCGGCGCCAAGTGGGAAAGGGTGGCTTTGAGGCTGAAGGCAGCAGGAAAGCCTGCAGCCCCCAGGTCTCTGGGGCTTCGCAAGCGATTCCCAAAGAGCTTTAGAACAAGGCATAGTTTTCCCTGCTGGCTCTTTGGGAAAGGGACCAGTTACCAGACATATGGCCATTTTTGTGCCTGGCACGGCGCCAAGTGGGAAAGGATGCCTCTGAGGCTGAAGGCAGCAGGAAAGCCTGCAGCCCCCAGGTGTGTGGGGCCACGCAAGCCGTTCCCAAAGAGCTTTAGAGCAAGGCATAGTTTTCCCTGCTGTCTCTTTGGGCGTGGGACCAATCTCCAGCCATATGGCCATTTTTGTGCCTGGCGCGGCGCCAAGTGGGAAAGGGTGGCTTTGAGGCTGAAGGCAGCAGGAAAGCCTGCAGCCCCCAGGTGTGTGGGGCTACGCAAGCGGTTCCCAAAGAGCTTTAGAACAAGGCATAGTTTTCCCTGCTGGCTCTTTGGGCGTGGGACCAATCTCCAGCCATATGGCCATTTTTGTGCCTGGCGCAGCGCCAAGTGGGAAAGGGTGGTTTTGAGGCTGAAGGCAGCAGGAAAGCCTGCACCCCCCAGGTCTGTGGGGCCACGCAAGCGGTTCCCAAAGAGCTTTAGAACAAGGCATAGTTTTCCCTGCTGGCTCTTTGGGCGTGGAACCAATCTTCAGATATATGGCCATTTTTGTGCCTGGCGCGGCGTCAAGTGGGAAAGGGTGGTTTTGAGGCTGAAGGCAGCAGGAAAGCCTGCAGCCCCCAGGTGTGTGGGGCTACGCAAGCGGTTCCCAAAGAGCTTTAGAACAAGGCATAGTTTTCCCTGCTGGCTCTTTGGGCGTGGGACCAGTCTCCAGACATATGGCCGTTTTTGTGCCTGAAGCGAAGCCAAGTGGGAAAGGGTGGTTTTGAGGCTGAAGGCAGTAGGAAAGCCTGCAGCCCCCAGGTGTGTGGGGCTACGCAAGAGGTTCCCAAAGAGCTTTAGAACAAGGCATAGTTTTCCCTGCTGGCTCTTTGGGCGTGGGACCAGTCTCCAGACATATGGCCATTTTTGTGCCTGGCGCGGGGCCAAGTGGGAAAGGGTGGTTTTGAGGCTGAAGGCAGCAGGAAAGCCTGCAGCCCCCAGGTGTGTGGGGCCACGCAAGCGGTTCCCAAAGAGCTTTAGAACAAGGCATAATTTTCCCTGCTGGCTCTTTGGGCGTGGAACCAATCTCCAGACATATGGCCATTCTTGGGCCTGGCGCGGCGCCAAGTGGGAAAGGGTGGTTTTGAGGCTGAAGTCAGCAGGAAAGCCTGCAGCCCCCAGGTGTGTGGGGCTACGCAAGCGGTTCCCAAAGAGCTTTAGAACAAGGCATAGTTTTCCCTGCTGGCTCTTGGGCGTGGGACCAGTCTCCAGACATATGGCCATTTTTGGGCCTGGCGCGGCGCCAAGTGGGAAAGGGTGGCTTTGAGGCTGAAGGCAGCAGAAAAGCCTGCAGCCCCCAGGTCTGTGGGGCTTCGCAAGCGATTCCCAAAGAGCTTTAGAACAAGGCATAGTTTTCCCTGCTGGCTCTTTGGGCGTGGGACCAGTCTCCAGACATATGGCCATTTTTGTGCCTGGCACGGCGCCAAGTGGGAAAGGGTGGTTTTGAGGCTGAAGGCAGCAGGAAAGCCTGCAGCCCCCAGGTGTGTGGGGCTACGCAAGCGGTTCCCAAAGAGCTTTAGAACAAGGCATAGTTTTCCCTGCTGGCTCTTTGGGCGTGGGACCAATCTCCAGACATATGACCATTTTTGTGCCTGGCGCGATGCCAAGTGGGAAAGGGTGGTTTTGAGGCTGAAGGCAGCAGGAAAGCCTGCAGCCCCCAGGTGTGTGGGGCCACGCAAGCTGTTCCGAAAGAGCTTTAGAACAAGGCATAGTTTTCCCTGCCTGCTCTTTCGGCGTGGGACCAATCTCCAGCCATATGGCCATTTTTGTGCCTGGCGCGGCGCCAAGTGGGAAAGGGTGGTTTTGAGGCTGAAGGCAGCAGGAAAGCCTGCACCCCCCAGGTCTGTGGGGCCACGGAAGCGGTTCCCAAAGAGCTTTAGAACAAGGCATAGTTTTCCCTGCTGGCTCTTTGGGCGTGGGACCAACCTCCAGACATATGGCCATTTTTGTGCCTGGCGCGGCGCCAAGTGGGAAAGGGTGGTTTTGAGGCTGAAGGCAGCAGGAAAGCCTGCAGCCCCCAGCTCTGTGGGGCTACGCAAGAGGTTCCCAAAGAGCTTTAGAACAAGGCATAGTTTTCCCTGCTGGCTCTTTGGGCGTGGGACCAGTCTCCAGACATATGGCCATTTTTGTGCCTGGCGCGGCGCCAAGTGGGAAAGGGTGGTTTTGAGGCTGAAGGCAGCAGGAAAGCCTGCAGCCCCCAGGTGTGTGGGGCTACGCAAGCGGTTCCCAAAGAGCTTTAGAACAAGGCATAGTTTTCCCTGCTGGCTCTTTGGGCGTGGGACCAGTCTCCAGACATATGTCCATTTTTGGGCCTGGCGCGGCGCCAAGTGGGAAAGGGTGGTTTTGAGGCTGAAGGCAGCAGGAAAGCCTGCAGCCCCCAGCTCTGTGGGGCTACGCAAGAGGTTCCCAAAGAGCTTTAGAACAAGGCATAGTTTTCCCTGCTGGCTCTTTGGGCGTGGGACCAGTCTCCAGACATATGGCCATTTTTGGGCCTGGCGCGGCGCCAAGTGGGAAAGGGTGGTTTTGAGGCTGAAGGCAGCAGGAAAGCCTGCAGCCCCCAGGTGTGTGGGGCTACGCAAGCGGTTCCAAAAAAGAGCTTTAGAACAAGGCATAGTTTTCCCTGCTGGCTCTTTGGGCGTGGGACCAATCTCCAGACATATGGCCGTTTCTGGGCCTGGCGCGGCGCCAAGTGGGAAAGGGTGGCTTTGAGGCTGAAGGTAGCAGGAAAGCCTGCAGCCCCCAGGTCTCTGGGGCTTCGCAAGCGATTCCCAAAGAGCTTTAGAACAAGGCATAGTTTTCCCTGCTGGCTCTTTGGGAAAGGGACCAGTCTCCAGACATATGGCCATTTTTGGGCCTGGCACGGCGCCAAGTGGGAAAGGGTGGTTTTGAGGCTGAAGGCAGCAGGAAAGCCTGCACCCCCCAGGTCTGTGGGGCCACGCAAGCGGTTCCCAAAGAGCTTTAGAACAAGGCATAGTTTTCCCTGCTGGCTCTTTGGGCGTGGGACCAGTCTCCAGACATATGGCCATTTTTGGGCCTGGCGCGGCGCCAAGTGGGAAAGGGTGGTTTTGAGGCTGAAGGCAGCAGGAAAGCCTGCAGCCCCCAGGTGTGTGGGGCTACGCAAGCGGTTCCCAAAGAGCTTTAGAACAAGGCATAGTTTTCCCTGCTGGCTCTTTGGGCGTGGGACCAATCTCCAGACATATGGCCGTTTCTGGGCCTGGCGCGGCGCCAAGTGGGAAAGGGTGGCTTTGAGGCTGAAGGCAGCAGGAAAGCCTGCAGCCCCCAGGTCTCTGGGGCTTCGCAAGCGATTCCCAAAGAGCTTTAGAACAAGGCATAGTTTTCCCTGCTGGCTCTTTGGGAAAGGGACCAGTCTCCAGACATATGGCCATTTTTGGGCCTGGCGCGGCGCCAAGTGGGAAAGGGTGGTTTTGAGGCTGAAGGCAGCAGGAAAGCCTGCAGCCCCCAGGTGTGTGGGGCCACGCAAGCCGTTCCCAAAGAGCTTTAGAGCAAGGCATAGTTTTCCCTGCTGTCTCTTTGGGCGTGGGACCAATCTCCAGCCATATGGCCATTTTTGTGCCTGGCGCGGCGCCAAGTGGGAAAGGGTGGCTTTGAGGCTGAAGGCAGCAGGAAAGCCTGCAGCCCCCAGGTCTCTGGGGCTTCGCAAGCGATTCCCAAAGAGCTTTAGAACAAGGCATAGTTTTCCCTGCTGGCTCTTTGGGAAAGGGACCAGTTACCAGACATATGGCCATTTTTGTGCCTGGCACGGCGCCAAGTGGGAAAGGATGCCTCTGAGGCTGAAGGCAGCAGGAAAGCCTGCAGCCCCCAGGTGTGTGGGGCCACGCAAGCCGTTCCCAAAGAGCTTTAGAGCAAGGCATAGTTTTCCCTGCTGTCTCTTTGGGCGTGGGACCAATCTCCAGCCATATGGCCATTTTTGTGCCTGGCGCGGCGCCAAGTGGGAAAGGGTGGCTTTGAGGCTGAAGGCAGCAGGAAAGCCTGCAGCCCCCAGGTCTCTGGGGCTTCGCAAGCGATTCCCAAAGAGCTTTAGAACAAGGCATAGTTTTCCCTGCTGGCTCTTTGGGAAAGGGACCAGTTACCAGACATATGGCCATTTTTGTGCCTGGAGCGACGCCAAGTGGGAAAGGGTGGTTTTGAGGCTGAAGACAGCAGGAAAGCCTGCAACCCCCAGGTGTGTGGGGCTACGCAAGAGGTTCCCAAAGAGCTTTAGAACAAGGCATAGTTTTCCCTGCTGGCTCTTTGGGCGTGGGACCAACCTCCAGACATATGGCCATTTTTGGGCCTGGCGCGGCGCCAAGTGGGAAAGGGTGGTTTTGAGGCTGAAGGCAGCAGGAAAGCCTGCAGCCCCCAGGTGTGTGGGGCTACGCAAGCGGTTCCCAAAGAGCTTTAGAACCAGGCATAGTTTTCCCTGCTGCCTCTTTCGGCGTGGGACCAATCTCCAGACATATGGCCATTTTTGAGCCTGGCGCGGGGCCAAGTGGGAAAGGGTGCCTCTGAGGCTGAAGGCAGCAGGAAAGCCTGCAGCCCCCAGGTGTGTGGGGCTACGCAAGCGGTTCCCAAAGAGCTTTAGAACAAGGCATAGTTTTCCCTGCTGGCTCTTTGGGCGTGGGACCAATCTCCAGCCATATGGCCATTTTTGTGCCTGGCGCGGCGCCAAGTGGGAAAGGGTGGTTTTGAGTCTGAAGGCAGCAGGAGAGCTTGCAGCCCCAAGGTCTGTGGGGCTACGCAAGCCGTTCCCAAAGAGCTTTAGAACAAGGCATAGTTTTCCCTGCTGGCTCTTTGGGCGTGGGACCAATCTCGAGACATATGGCCATTTTTGGGCCTGGCGCGGCACCAAGTGGGAAAGGGTGCCTCTGAGGCTGAAGAGAGCAGGAAAGCCTGCAGCCCCCAGGTGTGTGGGGCTACGCAAGCGGTTCCCAAAGAGCTTTAGAACAAGGCATAGTTTTCCCTGCTGGCTCTTTGGGCGTGGGACCAATCTCCAGACATATGACCATTTTTGTGCCTGGCGCGACGCCAAGTGGGAAAGGGTGGTTATGAGGCTGAAGGCAGCAGGAAAGTCTTTAGCCCGCAGGTCTGTGGGGCTACGCAAGAGGTTCCCAAAGAGCTTTAGAACAAGGCATCGTTTTCCCTGCTGGCTCTTTGCGCGTGGGACCAGTCTCCAGACATATGGCCATTTTTGTGCCTGGCGCGGTGCCAAGTGGGAAAGGGTGGTTTTGAGGCTGAAGGCAGCAGGAAAGCCTGCAGCCCCCAGGTCTGTGGGGCTACGCAAGCGGTTCCCAAAGAGCTTTAGAACAAGGCATAGTTTTCCCTGCTGGCTCTTTGGGCGTGGGACCAATCTCCAGGCATATGGCCATTTTTGGGCCTGGCGCGGGGCCAAGTGGGAAAGGGTGGTTTTGAGGCTGAAGGCAGCAGGAAAGCCTGCAGCCCCGAGGTGTGTGGGGCTACGCAAGCGGTTCCCAAAGAGCTTTAGAACAAGGCATAGTTTTCCCTGCTGGCTCTTTGGGCGTGGGACCAGTCTCCAGACATATGGCCATTTTTGTGCCTGGCGCGTGCGCCATGTGGGAAACGGTGGTTTTGAGGCTGAAGGCAGCAGGAGAGCTTGCAGCCCCAAGGTCTGTGGGGCTACGCAAGCGGTTCCCAAAGAGCTTTAGAACAAGGCATAGTTTTCCCTGCTGGCTCTTTGGGCGTGGGACCAATCTCCAGACATATGGCCATTTTTGGGCCTGGCGCGGCACCAAGTGGGAAAGGGTGCCTCTGAGGCTGAAGAGAGCAGGAAAGCCTGCAGCCCCCAGGTGTGTGGGGCTACGCAAGCGGTTCCCAAAGAGCTTTAGAACAAGGCATAGTTTTCCCTGCTGGCTCTTTGGGCGTGGGACCAGTCTCCAGACATATGGCCATTTTTGTGCCTGGCGCGATGCCAAGTGGGAAAGGGTGGTTTTGAGGCTGAAGGCAGTAGGAAAGCCTGCAGCCCCCAGGTGTGTGGGGCTACGCAAGCGGTTCCCAAAGAGCTTTAGAACAAGGCATAGTTTTCCCTGCTGGCTCTTTGGGCGTGGGACCAGTCTCCAGACATATGGCCGTTTTTGTGCCTGAAGCGAAGCCAAGTGGGAAAGGGTGGTTTTGAGGCTGAAGGCAGCAGGAAAGCCTGCAGCCCCCAGGTGTGTGGGGCTACGCAAGAGGTTCCCAAAGAGCTTTAGAACAAGGCATAGTTTTCCCTGCTGGCTCTTTGGGCGTGGGACCAGTCTCCAGACATATGGCCATTTTTGTGCCTGGCGCGGCGCCAAGTGGGAAAGGGTGGTTTTGAGGCTGAAGGCAGCAGGAAAGCCTGCAGCCCCCAGGTGTGTGGGGCTACGCAAGCGGTTCCCAAAGAGCTTTAGAACAAGGCATAGTTTTCCCTGCTGGCTCTTTGGGCGTGGGACCAATCTCCAGACATATGGCCGTTTCTGGGCCTGGCGCGGCGCCAAGTGGGAAAGGGTGGCTTTGAGGCTGAAGGCAGCAGGAAAGCCTGCAGCCCCCAGGTCTGTGGGGCTTCGCAAGCGATTCCCAAAGAGCTTTAGAACAAGGCATAGTTTTCCCTGCTGGCTCTTTGGGAAAGGGACCAGTCTCAGACATATGGCCATTTTTGTGCCTGGCACGGCGCCAAGTGGGAAAGGGTGGTTTTGAGGCTGAAGGCAGCAGGAAAGCCTGCAGCCCCCAGGTGTGTGGGGCTACGCAAGCGGTTCCCAAAGAGCTTTAGAAAAAGGCATAGTTTTCCCTGCTGGCTCTTTGGGCGTGGGACCAATCTCCAGACATATGACCATTTTTGTGCCTGGCGCGACGCCAAGTGGGAAAGGGTGGTTTTGAGGCTGAAGGCAGCAGGAAAGTCTGCAGCCCGCAGGTGTGTGGGGCCACGCAAACGGTTCCCAAAGAGCTTTAGAACAAGGCATAGTTTTCCCTGCTGGCTCTTTGGGCGTGGGACCAATCTCCAGACATATGGCCATTTTTGGGCCTGGCGCGGCACCAAGTGGGAAAGGGTGCCTCTGAGGCTGAAGAGAGCAGGAAAGCCTGCAGCCCCCAGGTGTGTGGGGCTACGCAAGCGGTTCCCAAAGAGCTTTAGAACAAGGCATAGTTTTCCCTGCTGGCTCTTTGGGCGTGGGACCAATCTCCAGACATATGAACATTTTTGTGCCTGGCGCGACGCCAAGTGGGAAAGGGTGGTTTTGAGGCTGAAGGCAGCAGGTAAGTCTGCAGCCCGCAGGTGTGTGGGGCCACGCAAGCGGTTCCCAAAGAGCTTTAGAACAAGGCATAGTTTTCCCTGCTGGCTCTTTCGGCGTGGGACCAGTCTCCAGAAATATAGCCATTTTTGTGCCTGGCGCGACGCCAAGTGGGAAAGGGTGGTTTTGAGGCTGAAGGCAGCAGGAAAGCCTGCAGCCCCCAGGTCTGTGGGGCCACGCAAGCGGTTCCCAAAGAGCTTTAGAACAAGGCATAGTTTTCCCTGCTGGCTCTTTGGGCGTGGGACCAATCTCCAGCCATATGGCCATTTTTGTGCCTGGCGCAGCGCCATGTGGGAAAGGGTGGCTTTGAGGCTGAAGGCAGCAGGAAAGCCTGCACCCCCCAGGTCTGTGGGGCCACGCAAGCGGTTCCCAAAGAGCTTTAGAACAAGGCATAGTTTTCCCTGCTGGCTCTTTGGGCGTGGAACCAATCTTCAGATATATGGCCATTTTTGTGCCTGGCGCGGCGCCAAGTGGGAAAGGGTGGTTTTGAGGCTGAAGGCAGCAGGAAAGCCTGCAGCCCCGAGGTGTGTGGGGCTACGCAAGCGGTTCCCAAAGAGCTTTAGAACAAGGCATAGTTTTCCCTGCTGGCTCTTTGGGCGTGGGACCAGTCTCCAGACATATGGCCGTTTTTGTGCCTGAAGCGAAGCCAAGTGGGAAAGGGTGGTTTTGAGGCTGAAGGCAGCAGGAAAGCCTGCAGCCCCCAGGTGTGTGGGGCTACGCAAGAGGTTCCCAAAGAGCTTTAGAACAAGGCATAGTTTTCCCTGCTGGCTCTTTGGGCGTGGGACCAGTCTCCAGACATATGGCCATTTTTTTGCCTGGCGCGGGGCCAAGTGGGAAAGGGTGGTTTTGAGGCTGAAGGCAGCAGGAAAGCCTGCAGCCCCCAGGTGTGTGGGGCTACGCAAGCGGTTCCCAAAGAGCTTTAGAACAAGGCATAATTTTCCCTGCTGGCTCTTTGGGCGTGGAACCAATCTCCAGACATATGGCCATTCTTGGGCCTGGCGCGGCGCCAAGTGGGAAAGGGTGGTTTTGAGGCTGAAGGCAGCAGGAAAGCCTGCAGCCCCCAGGTGTGTGGGGCTACGCAAGCGGTTCCCAAAGAGCTTTAGAACAAGGCATAGTTTTCCCTGCTGGCTCTTGGGCGTGGGACCAGTCTCCAGACATATGGCCATTTTTGGGCCTGGCGCGGCGCCAAGTGGGAAAGGGTGGCTTTGAGGCTGAAGGCAGCAGGAAAGCCTGCAGCCCCCAGGTCTGTGGGGCTTCGCAAGCGATTCCCAAAGAGCTTTAGAACAAGGCATAGTTTTCCCTGCTGGCTCTTTGGGCGTGGGACCAGTCTCCAGACATATGGCCATTTTTGTGCCTGGCACGGCGCCAAGTGGGAAAGGGTGGTTTTGAGGCTGAAGGCAGCAGGAAAGCCTGCAGCCCCCAGGTGTGTGGGGCTACGCAAGCGGTTCCCAAAGAGCTTTAGAACAAGGCATAGTTTTCCCTGCTGGCTCTTTGGGCGTGGGACCAGTCTCCAGACATATGGCCATTTTTGGGCCTGGCGCGGCGCCAAGTGGGAAAGGGTGGTTTTGAGGCTGAAGGCAGCAGGAAAGCCTGCAGCCCCCAGGTGTGTGGGGCTACGCAAGCGGTTCCCAAAGAGCTTTAGAACAAGGCATAGTTTTCCCTGCTGGCTCTTTGGGTGTGGGACCAATCTCCAGACATATGGCCATTTTTGGGCCTGGCGCGGCGCCAAGTGGGAAAGGGTGGTTTTGAGGCTGAAGGCAGCAGGAAAGCCTGCAGCCCCCAGGTGTGTGGGGCTACGCAAGCGGTTCCCAAAGAGCTTTAGAACAAGGCATAGTTTTCCCTGCTGGCTCTTTGGGCGTGGGACCAATCTCCAGACATATGGCCGTTTCTGGGCCTGGCGCGGCGCCAAGTGGGAAAGGGTGCCTTTGAGGCTGAAGGCAGCAGGAAAGCCTGCAGCCCCCAGGTCTCTGGGGCTTCGCAAGCGATTCCCAAAGAGCTTTAGAACAAGGCATAGTTTTCCCTGCTGGCTCTTTGGGAAAGGGACCAGTCTCCAGCCATATGGCCATTTTTGTGCCTGGCACGGCGCCAAGTGGGAAAGGGTGGTTTTGAGGCTGAAGGCAGCAGGAAAGCCTGCAGCCCCCAGGTGTTTGGGGCTACGCAAGCGGTTCCCAAAGAGCTTTAGAAAAAGGCATAGTTTTCCCTGCTGGCTCTTTGGGCGTGGGACCAATCTCCAGACATATGGCCATTTGTGTGCCTGGCGCGACGCCAAGTGGGAAAGGGTGGTTTTGAGGCTGAAGGCAGCAGGAAAGTCTGCAGCCCCCAGGTGTGTGGGGCAACGCAAGCGGTTCCCAAAGAGCTTTAGAACAAGGCATAGTTTTCCCTGCTGGCTCTTTGGGCGTGGGACCAGTCTCCAGCCATATGGCCCTTTTTGTGCCTGGCGCGGCGCCAAGTGGGAAAGGGTGGTTTTGAGGATGAAGGCAGCAGGAAAGCCTGCAGCCCCCAGGTGTGTGGGGCCACGCAAGCGGTTCCCAAAGAGCTTTAGAACAAGGCATAGTTTTCCCTGCTGGCTCTTTGGGCGTGGGACCAGTCTCCAGACATATGTCCATTTTTGGGCCTGGCGCGGCGCCAAGTGGGAAAGGGTGGTTTTGAGGCTGAAGGCAGCAGGAAAGCCTGCAGCCCCCAGCTCTGTGGGGCTACGCAAGAGGTTCCCAAAGAGCTTTAGAACAAGGCATAGTTTTCCCTGCTGGCTCTTTGGGCGTGGGACCAGTCTCCAGACATATGGCCATTTTTGGGCCTGGCGCGGCGCCAAGTGGGAAAGGGTGGTTTTGAGGCTGAAGGCAGCAGGAAAGCCTGCAGCCCCCAGGTGTGTGGGGCTACGCAAGCGGTTCCCAAAGAGCTTTAGAACAAGGCATAGTTTTCCCTGCTGGCTCTTTGGGCGTGGGACCAATCTCCAGACATATGGCCGTTTCTGGGCCTGGCGCGGCGCCAAGTGGGAAAGGGTGGCTTTGAGGCTGAAGGCAGCAGGAAAGCCTGCAGCCCCCAGGTCTCTGGGGCTTCGCAAGCGATTCCCAAAGAGCTTTAGAACAAGGCATAGTTTTCCCTGCTGGCTCTTTGGGAAAGGGACCAGTCTCCAGACATATGGCCATTTTTGGGCCTGGCACGGCGCCAAGTGGGAAAGGGTGGTTTTGAGGCTGAAGGCAGCAGGAAAGCCTGCACCCCCCAGGTCTGTGGGGCCACGCAAGCGGTTCCCAAAGAGCTTTAGAACAAGGCATAGTTTTCCCTGCTGGCTCTTTGGGAAAGGGACCAATCTCCAGACATATGGCCATTTTTGGGCCTGGCGCGGCGCCAAGTGGGAAAGGGTGGTTTTGAGGCTGAAGGCAGCAGGAAAGCCTGCAGCCCCCAGGTGTGTGGGGCCACGCAAGCGGTTCCCAAAGAGCTTTAGAACAAGGCATAGTTTTCCCTGCTGGCTCTTTCGGCGTGGGACCAATCTCCAGACATATGGCCGTTTCTGGGCCTGGCGCGGCGCCAAGTGGGAAAGGGTGGCTTTGAGGCTGAAGGCAGCAGGAAAGCCTGCAGCCCCCAGGTCTCTGGGGCTTCGCAAGCGATTCCCAAAGAGCTTTAGAACAAGGCATCGTTTTCCCTGCTGGCTCTTTGCGCGTGGGACCAGTCTCCAGACATATGGCCATTTTTGTGCCTGGCGCGGCGCCAAGTGGGAAAGGGTGGTTTTGAGGCTGAAGGCAGCAGGAAAGCCTGCAGCCCCCAGGTCTGTGGGGCAACGCAAGCGGTTCCCAAAGAGCTTTAGAACCAGGCATAATTTTCCCTGCTGGCTCTTTGTGCGTGGGACCAATCTCCAGACATATGGCCATTTTTGTGCCTGGCGTGACGCCGTGTGGGAAAGGGTGGTTTTGAGGCTGAAGAGAGCAGGAAAGCCTGCAGCCCCCAGGTGTGTGGGGCCACGGAAGCGGTTCCCAAAGAGCTTTAGAACAAGGCATAGTTTTCCCTGCTGGCTCTTTGGGCGTGGAACCAATCTCCAGACATATGGCCATTCTTGGGCCTGGCGCGGCGCCAAGTGGGAAAGGGTGGTTTTGAGGCTGAAGTCAGCAGGAAAGCCTGCAGCCCGCAGGTGTGTGGGGCGACGCAAGCGGTTCCCAAAGAGCTTTAGAACAAGGCATCGTTTTCCCTGCTGGCTCTTGGGCGTGGGACCAGTCTCCAGACATATGGCCATTTTTGGGCCTGGCATGACGCCATGTGGGAAAGGGTGGTTTTGAGGCTGAAGGCAGCAGGAAAGCCTGCAGCCCCCAGGTGTGTGGGGCTACGCAAGCGGTTCCCAAAGAGCTTTAGAACAAGGCATAGTTTTCCCTGCTGGCTCTTTGGGCGTGGGACCAGTCTCCTGACATATGGCCATTTTTGTGCCTGGCGCGGCGCCAAGTGGGAAAGGGTGGTTTTGAGGCTGAAGGCAGCAGGAAAGCCTGCAGCCCCCGGTCTGTGGGGCTACGCAAGCGGTTCCCAAAGAGCTTTAGAACAAGGCATAGTTTTCCCTGCTGGCTCTTTGGGCGTGGGACCAATCTCCAGACATATGGCCGTTTCTGGGCCTGGCGCGGCGCCAAGAGGGAAAGGGTGATTTTCAGGCTGAAGGCATCAGGAAACCTGCAGCCCCCAGGTGTGTGGGGCTACACAAGCGGTTCCCAAAGAGCTTTAGAACAAGGCATAGTTTTCCCTGCTGGCTCTTTGGGCGTGGGACCAATCTCCAGACATATGGCCATTTTTGTGCCTGGCGTGACGCCAATTGGGAAAGGGTGGTTTTGAGGCTGAAGGCAGCAGGAAAGTCTGCAGCCCGCAGGTCTGTGGGGCCACGCAAGCGGTTCCCAAAGAGCTTTAGAACAAGGCATAGTTTTCCCTGCTGGCTCTTTCGGCGTGGGACCAACCTCCAGACATATGGCCATTTTTGTGCCTGGCGAGGCGCCAAGTGGGAAAGGGTGGTTTTGAGGCTGAAGAGAGCAGGAAAGCCTGCAGCCCCCAGGTGTGTGGGGCCACGGAAGCGGTTCCCAAAGAGCTTTAGAACAAGGCATAATTTTCCCTGCTGGCTCTTTGGGCGTGGAACCACTCTCCAGACATATGGCCATTCTTGGGCCTGGCGCGGCGCCAAGTGGGAAAGGGTGGTTTTGAGGCTGAAGTCAGCAGGAAAGCCTGCAGCCCGCAGGTGTGTGGGGCTACGCAAGCGGTTCCCAAAGAGCTTTAGAACAAGGCATAGTTTTCCCTGCTGGCTCTTGGGCGTGGGACCAGTCTACAGACATATGGCCATTTTTGGGCCTGGCATGACGCCATGTGGGAAAGGGTGGTTTTGAGGCTGAAGGCAGCAGGAAAGCCTGCAGCCCCCAGGTGTGTGGGGCTACGCAAGCGGTTCCCAAAGAGCTTTAGAACAAGGCATAGTTTTCCCTGCTGGCTCTTTCGGCGTGGGACCAACCTCCAGACATATGGCCATTTTTGGGCCTGGTGTCACGCCATGTGGGAAAGGGTGGTTTTGAGGCTGAAGGCAGCAGGAAAGCCTGCAGCCCCCAGGTCTGTGGGGCTACGCAAGCGGTTCCCAAAGAGCTTTAGAACAAGGCATAGTTTTCCCTGCTGGCTCTTTGGGCGTGGGACCAATCTCCAGACATATGGCCGTTTCTGGGCCTGGCGCGGCGCCAAGAGGGAAAGGGTGATTTTCAGGCTGAAGGCATCAGGAAACCTGCAGCCCCCAGGTGTGTGGGGCTACGCAAGCGGTTCCCAAAGAGCTTTAGAACAAGGCATAGTTTTCCCTGCTGGCTCTTTGGGCGTGGGACCAATCTCCAGCCATATGGCCATTTTTGTGCCTGGCGTGACGCCAATTGGGAAAGGGTGGTTTTGAGGCTGAAGGCAGCAGGAAAGTCTGCAGCCCGCAGGTCTGTGGGGCCACGCAAGCGGTTCCCAAAGAGCTTTAGAACAAGGCATAGTTTTCCCTGCTGGCTCTTTCGGCGTGGGACCAACCTCCAGACGTATGGCCATTTTTGTGCCTGGCGCGGGGCCAAGTGGGAAAGGGTGGTTTTGAGGCTGAAGGCAGCAGGAAAGCCTGCAGCCCCCAGGTCTGTGGGGCCACGCAAGCCGTTCCCAAAGAGCTTTAGAACCAGGCATAATTTTCCCTGCTGGCTCTTTGGGCGTGGGACCAATCTCCAGACATATGGCCATTTTTGTGCCTGGCGTGACGCCGTGTGGGAAAGGGTGGTTTTGAGGCTGAAGAGAGCAGGAAAGCCTGCAGCCCCCAGGTCTGTGGTCCCACGGAAGCGGTTCCCAAAGAGCTTTAGAACAAGGCATAGTTTTCCCTGCTGGCTCTTGGGCGTGGGACCAGTCTCCCGACATATGGCCATTTTTGGGCCTGGCGCGGCGCCAAGTGGGAAAGGGTGGTTTTGAGGCTGAAGAGAGCAGGAAAGCCTGCAGCCCCCAGGTGTGTGGGGCCACGGAAGCGGTTCCCAAAGAGCTTTAGAACAAGGCATAATTTTCCCTGCTGGCTCTTTGGGCGTGGAACCACTCTCCAGACATATGGCCATTCTTGGGCCTGGCGCGGCGCCAAGTGGGAAAGGGTGGTTTTGAGGCTGAAGTCAGCAGGAAAGCCTGCAGCCCGCAGGTGTGTGGGGCTACGCAAGCGGTTCCCAAAGAGCTTTAGAACAAGGCATAGTTTTCCCTGCTGGCTCTTGGGCGTGGGACCAGTCTACAGACATATGGCCATTTTTGGGCCTGGCATGACGCCATGTGGGAAAGGGTGGTTTTGAGGCTGAAGGCAGCAGGAAAGCCTGCAGCCCCCAGGTGTGTGGGGCTACGCAAGCGGTTCCCAAAGAGCTTTAGAACAAGGCATAGTTTTCCCTGCTGGCTCTTTGGGCGTGGGACCAGTCTCCAGACATATGGCCATTTTTGTGCCTGGCGCGGCGCCAAGTGGGAAAGGGTGGTTTTGAGGCTGAAGGCAGCAGGAAAGCCTGCAGCCCCCGGTCTGTGGGGCTACGCAAGCGGTTCCCAAAGAGCTTTAGAACAAGGCATAGTTTTCCCTGCTGGCTCTTTGGGCGTGGGACCAATCTCCAGACATATGGCCGTTTCTGGGCCTGGCGCGGCGCCAAGAGGGAAAGGGTGATTTTCAGGCTGAAGGCATCAGGAAACCTGCAGCCCCCAGGTGTGTGGGGCTACGCAAGCGGTTCCCAAAGAGCTTTAGAACAAGGCATAGTTTTCCCTGCTGGCTCTTTGGGCGTGGGACCAATCTCCAGCCATATGGCCATTTTTGTGCCTGGCGTGACGCCAATTGGGAAAGGGTGGTTTTGAGGCTGAAGGCAGCAGGAAAGTCTGCAGCCCGCAGGTCTGTGGGGCCACGCAAGCGGTTCCCAAAGAGCTTTAGAACAAGGCATAGTTTTCCCTGCTGGCTCTTTCGGCGTGGGACCAACCTCCAGACGTATGGCCATTTTTGTGCCTGGCGCGGGGCCAAGTGGGAAAGGGTGGTTTTGAGGCTGAAGGCAGCAGGAAAGCCTGCAGCCCCCAGGTCTGTGGGGCCACGCAAGCCGTTCCCAAAGAGCTTTAGAACCAGGCATAATTTTCCCTGCTGGCTCTTTGGGCGTGGGACCAATCTCCAGACATATGGCCATTTTTGTGCCTGGCGTGACGCCGTGTGGGAAAGGGTGGTTTTGAGGCTGAAGAGAGCAGGAAAGCCTGCAGCCCCCAGGTCTGTGGTCCCACGGAAGCGGTTCCCAAAGAGCTTTAGAACAAGGCATAGTTTTCCCTGCTGGCTCTTGGGCGTGGGACCAGTCTCCCGACATATGGCCATTTTTGGGCCTGGCGCGGCGCCAAGTGGGAAAGGGTGGTTTTGAGGCTGAAGAGAGCAGGAAAGCCTGCAGCCCCCAGGTGTGTGGGGCCACGGAAGCGGTTCCCAAAGAGCTTTAGAACAAGGCATAATTTTCCCTGCTGGCTCTTTGGGCGTGGAACCACTCTCCAGACATATGGCCATTCTTGGGCCTGGCGCGGCGCCAAGTGGGAAAGGGTGGTTTTGAGGCTGAAGTCAGCAGGAAAGCCTGCAGCCCGCAGGTGTGTGGGGCTACGCAAGCGGTTCCCAAAGAGCTTTAGAACAAGGCATAGTTTTCCCTGCTGGCTCTTGGGCGTGGGACCAGTCTACAGACATATGGCCATTTTTGGGCCTGGCATGACGCCATGTGGGAAAGGGTGGTTTTGAGGCTGAAGGCAGCAGGAAAGCCTGCAGCCCCCAGGTGTGTGGGGCTACGCAAGCGGTTCCCAAAGAGCTTTAGAACAAGGCATAGTTTTCCCTGCTGGCTCTTTGGGCGTGGGACCAGTCTCCTGACATATGGCCATTTTTGTGCCTGGCGCGGCGCCAAGTGGGAAAGGGTGGTTTTGAGGCTGAAGGCAGCAGGAAAGCCTGCAGCCCCCGGTCTGTGGGGCTACGCAAGCGGTTCCCAAAGAGCTTTAGAACAAGGCATAGTTTTCCCTGCTGGCTCTTTGGGCGTGGGACCAATCTCCAGACATATGGCCGTTTCTGGGCCTGGCGCGGCGCCAAGAGGGAAAGGGTGATTTTCAGGCTGAAGGCATCAGGAAACCTGCAGCCCCCAGGTGTGTGGGGCTACGCAAGCGGTTCCCAAAGAGCTTTAGAACAAGGCATAGTTTTCCCTGCTGGCTCTTTGGGCGTGGGACCAATCTCCAGCCATATGGCCATTTTTGTGCCTGGCGTGACGCCAATTGGGAAAGGGTGGTTTTGAGGCTGAAGGCAGCAGGAAAGTCTGCAGCCCGCAGGTCTGTGGGGCCACGCAAGCGGTTCCCAAAGAGCTTTAGAACAAGGCATAGTTTTCCCTGCTGGCTCTTTCGGCGTGGGACCAACCTCCAGACGTATGGCCATTTTTGTGCCTGGCGCGGGGCCAAGTGGGAAAGGGTGGTTTTGAGGCTGAAGGCAGCAGGAAAGCCTGCAGCCCCCAGGTCTGTGGGGCCACGCAAGCCGTTCCCAAAGAGCTTTAGAACCAGGCATAATTTTCCCTGCTGGCTCTTTGGGCGTGGGACCAATCTCCAGACATATGGCCATTTTTGTGCCTGGCGTGACGCCGTGTGGGAAAGGGTGGTTTTGAGGCTGAAGAGAGCAGGAAAGCCTGCAGCCCCCAGGTCTGTGGTCCCACGGAAGCGGTTCCCAAAGAGCTTTAGAACAAGGCATAGTTTTCCCTGCTGGCTCTTGGGCGTGGGACCAGTCTCCCGACATATGGCCATTTTTGGGCCTGGCGCGGCGCCAAGTGGGAAAGGGTGGTTTTGAGGCTGAAGAGAGCAGGAAAGCCTGCAGCCCCCAGGTGTGTGGGGCCACGGAAGCGGTTCCCAAAGAGCTTTAGAACAAGGCATAATTTTCCCTGCTGGCTCTTTGGGCGTGGAACCACTCTCCAGACATATGGCCATTCTTGGGCCTGGCGCGGCGCCAAGTGGGAAAGGGTGGTTTTGAGGCTGAAGTCAGCAGGAAAGCCTGCAGCCCGCAGGTGTGTGGGGCTACGCAAGCGGTTCCCAAAGAGCTTTAGAACAAGGCATAGTTTTCCCTGCTGGCTCTTGGGCGTGGGACCAGTCTACAGACATATGGCCATTTTTGGGCCTGGCATGACGCCATGTGGGAAAGGGTGGTTTTGAGGCTGAAGGCAGCAGGAAAGCCTGCAGCCCCCAGGTGTGTGGGGCTACGCAAGCGGTTCCCAAAGAGCTTTAGAACAAGGCATAGTTTTCCCTGCTGGCTCTTTGGGCGTGGGACCAGTCTCCAGACATATGGCCATTTTTGTGCCTGGCGCGGCGCCAAGTGGGAAAGGGTGGTTTTGAGGCTGAAGGCAGCAGGAAAGCCTGCAGCCCCCGGTCTGTGGGGCTACGCAAGCGGTTCCCAAAGAGCTTTAGAACAAGGCATAGTTTTCCCTGCTGGCTCTTTGGGCGTGGGACCAATCTCCAGACATATGGCCGTTTCTGGGCCTGGCGCGGCGCCAAGAGGGAAAGGGTGATTTTCAGGCTGAAGGCATCAGGAAACCTGCAGCCCCCAGGTGTGTGGGGCTACGCAAGCGGTTCCCAAAGAGCTTTAGAACAAGGCATAGTTTTCCCTGCTGGCTCTTTGGGCGTGGGACCAATCTCCAGCCATATGGCCATTTTTGTGCCTGGCGTGACGCCAATTGGGAAAGGGTGGTTTTGAGGCTGAAGGCAGCAGGAAAGTCTGCAGCCCGCAGGTCTGTGGGGCCACGCAAGCGGTTCCCAAAGAGCTTTAGAACAAGGCATAGTTTTCCCTGCTGGCTCTTTCGGCGTGGGACCAACCTCCAGACGTATGGCCATTTTTGTGCCTGGCGCGGGGCCAAGTGGGAAAGGGTGGTTTTGAGGCTGAAGGCAGCAGGAAAGCCTGCAGCCCCCAGGTCTGTGGGGCCACGCAAGCCGTTCCCAAAGAGCTTTAGAACCAGGCATAATTTTCCCTGCTGGCTCTTTGGGCGTGGGACCAATCTCCAGACATATGGCCATTTTTGTGCCTGGCGTGACGCCGTGTGGGAAAGGGTGGTTTTGAGGCTGAAGAGAGCAGGAAAGCCTGCAGCCCCCAGGTCTGTGGTCCCACGGAAGCGGTTCCCAAAGAGCTTTAGAACAAGGCATAGTTTTCCCTGCTGGCTCTTGGGCGTGGGACCAGTCTCCCGACATATGGCCATTTTTGGGCCTGGCGCGGCGCCAAGTGGGAAAGGGTGGTTTTGAGGCTGAAGAGAGCAGGAAAGCCTGCAGCCCCCAGGTGTGTGGGGCCACGGAAGCGGTTCCCAAAGAGCTTTAGAACAAGGCATAATTTTCCCTGCTGGCTCTTTGGGCGTGGAACCACTCTCCAGACATATGGCCATTCTTGGGCCTGGCGCGGCGCCAAGTGGGAAAGGGTGGTTTTGAGGCTGAAGTCAGCAGGAAAGCCTGCAGCCCGCAGGTGTGTGGGGCTACGCAAGCGGTTCCCAAAGAGCTTTAGAACAAGGCATAGTTTTCCCTGCTGGCTCTTGGGCGTGGGACCAGTCTACAGACATATGGCCATTTTTGGGCCTGGCATGACGCCATGTGGGAAAGGGTGGTTTTGAGGCTGAAGGCAGCAGGAAAGCCTGCAGCCCCCAGGTGTGTGGGGCTACGCAAGCGGTTCCCAAAGAGCTTTAGAACAAGGCATAGTTTTCCCTGCTGGCTCTTTGGGCGTGGGACCAGTCTCCTGACATATGGCCATTTTTGTGCCTGGCGCGGCGCCAAGTGGGAAAGGGTGGTTTTGAGGCTGAAGGCAGCAGGAAAGCCTGCAGCCCCCGGTCTGTGGGGCTACGCAAGCGGTTCCCAAAGAGCTTTAGAACAAGGCATAGTTTTCCCTGCTGGCTCTTTGGGCGTGGGACCAATCTCCAGACATATGGCCGTTTCTGGGCCTGGCGCGGCGCCAAGAGGGAAAGGGTGATTTTCAGGCTGAAGGCATCAGGAAACCTGCAGCCCCCAGGTGTGTGGGGCTACGCAAGCGGTTCCCAAAGAGCTTTAGAACAAGGCATAGTTTTCCCTGCTGGCTCTTTGGGCGTGGGACCAATCTCCAGCCATATGGCCATTTTTGTGCCTGGCGTGACGCCAATTGGGAAAGGGTGGTTTTGAGGCTGAAGGCAGCAGGAAAGTCTGCAGCCCGCAGGTCTGTGGGGCCACGCAAGCGGTTCCCAAAGAGCTTTAGAACAAGGCATAGTTTTCCCTGCTGGCTCTTTCGGCGTGGGACCAACCTCCAGACGTATGGCCATTTTTGTGCCTGGCGCGGGGCCAAGTGGGAAAGGGTGGTTTTGAGGCTGAAGGCAGCAGGAAAGCCTGCAGCCCCCAGGTCTGTGGGGCCACGCAAGCCGTTCCCAAAGAGCTTTAGAACCAGGCATAATTTTCCCTGCTGGCTCTTTGGGCGTGGGACCAATCTCCAGACATATGGCCATTTTTGTGCCTGGCGTGACGCCGTGTGGGAAAGGGTGGTTTTGAGGCTGAAGAGAGCAGGAAAGCCTGCAGCCCCCAGGTCTGTGGTCCCACGGAAGCGGTTCCCAAAGAGCTTTAGAACAAGGCATAGTTTTCCCTGCTGGCTCTTGGGCGTGGGACCAGTCTCCCGACATATGGCCATTTTTGGGCCTGGCGCGGCGCCAAGTGGGAAAGGGTGGCTTTGAGGCTGAAGGCAGCAGGAAAGCCTGCAGCCCCCAGGTGTGTGGGGCTACGCAAGCGGTTCCCAAAGAGCTTTAGAACAAGGCATAGTTTTCCCTGCTGGCTCTTTGGGCGTGGGACCAATCTCCAGGCATATGGCCATTTTTGGGCCTGGCGCGGGGCCAAGTGGGAAAGGGTGGTTTTGAGGCTGAAGGCAGCAGGAAAGCCTGCAGCCCCGAGGTGTGTGGGGCTACGCAAGCGGTTCCCAAAGAGCTTTAGAACAAGGCATAGTTTTCCCTGCTGGCTCTTTGGGCGTGGGACCAGTCTCCAGAAATATAGCCATTTTTGGGCCTGGCGCGGGGCCAAGTGGGAAAGGGTGGCTTTGAGGCTGAAGGCAGCAGGAAAGCCTGCAGCCCCCAGGTCTGTGGGGCCACGCAAGCAGTTCCCAAAGAGCTTTAGAACAAGGCATAGTTTTCCCTGCTGGCTCTTTGGGCGTGGGACCAATCACTAGCCATATGACCATTTTTGTGCCTGGCGCGGCGCCAAGTGGGAAAGGGTGGTTTTGAGGCTGAAGGCAGCAGGAAAGCCTGCACCCCCCAGGTCTGTGGGCCACGCAAGCGGTTCCCAAAGAGCTTTAGAACAAGGCATAGTTTTCCCTGCTGGCTCTTTGGGCGTGGAACCAGTCTTCAGATATATGGCCATTTTTGTGCCTGGCGCGGCGCCAAGTGGGAAAGGGTGGTTTTGAGGCTGAAGGCAGGAGGAAAGCCTGCAGCCCCCAGGTCTGTGGGGCTACGCAAGCGGTTCCCAAAGAGCTTTAGAACAAGGCATAGTTTTCCCTGCTGGCTCTTTGGGCGTGGGACCAGTCTCCAGACATATGACCATTTTTGTGCCTGGAGCGAAGCCAAGTGGGAAAGGGTGGTTTTGAGGCTGAAGGCATCAGGAAAGTCTGCAGCCCCCAGGTGTGTGGGGCTACGCAAGAGGTTCCCAAAGAGCTTTAGAACAAGGCATAGTTTTCCCTGCTGGCTCTTTGGGCGAGGGACCAGTCTCCAGACATATGGCCATTTTTGTGCCTGGCGCGGTGCCAAGTGGGAAAGGGTGGTTTTGAGGCTGAAGGCAGCAGGAAAGCCTGCAGCCCCCCGGTGTGTTGGGCGACGCAAGCTGTTCCCAAAGAGCTTTAGAACAAGGCATAGTTTTCCCTGCTGGCTCTTTGGGCGTGGGACCAGTCTCCAGACATATGGCCGTTTCTGGGCCTGGCACGGCGCCAAGTGGGAAAGGGTGGTTTTGAGGCTGAAGGCAGCAGGAAAGTCTGCAGCCCCCAGGTGTGTGGGGCTACGCAAGCGGTTCCCAAAGAGCTTTAGAACAAGGCATAGAATTCCCTGCTGGCTCTTTGGGCGTGGGACCAACCTCCAGACATATGGCCATTTTTGTGCCTGGCGCGGCGCCAAGTGGGAAAGGGTGGTTTTGAGGCTGAAGGCAGCAGGAAAGCCTGCAGCCCCCAGGTCTGTGGGGCTACGCAAGCGGTTCCCAAAGAGCTTTAGAACAAGGCATAGTTTTCCCTGCTGGCTCTTTCGGCGTGGGACCAATCTCCAGACATATGGCCATTTTTGGGCCTGGCGCGGGGCCAAGTGGGAAAGGGTGGTTTTGAGGCTGAAGGCAGTAGGAAAGCCTGCAGCCCCCAGGTGTGTGGGGCTACGCAAGCGGTTCCCAAAGAGCTTTAGAACAAGGCATCGTTTTCCCTGCTGGCGCTTTGGGCGTGGGACCAGGTTCCAGACATATGGCCATTTTTGTGCCTGGAGCGAAGCCAAGTGGGAAAGGGTGGTTTTGAGGCTGAAGGCAGCAGGAAAGCCTGCAGCCCCCAGGTGTGTGGGGCTACGCAAGCGGTTCCCAAAGAGCTTTAGAACAAGGCATAGTTTTCCCTGCTGTCTCTTTGGGCGTGGGACCAGTCTCCTGACATATGGCCATTTTTGTGCCTGGCGCGGCGCCAAGTGGGAAAGGGTGGTTTTGAGGCTGAAGGCAGCAGGAGAGCTTGCAGCCCCCAGGTGTGTGGGGCTACGCAAGCGGTTCCCAAAGAGCTTTAGAACAAGGCATAGTTTTCCCTGCTGGCTCTTTGGGCGTGGGACCAGTCTCCAGACATATGGCCATTTTTGGTCCTGGTGCGGCGCCAAGTGGGAAAGGGTGGTTTTGAGGCTGAAGGCAGCAGGAGAGCTTGCAGCCCCAAGGTCTGTGGGGCTACGCAAGCCGTTCCCAAAGAGCTTTAGAACAAGGCATAGTTTTCCCTGCTGGCTCTTTGGCCGTGGGACCAGTCTCCAGACATATGGCCATTTTTGGGCCTGGCGCGACGCCAAGAGGGAAAGGGTGGTTTTGAGGCTGAAGGCAGCAGGAAAGTCTGCAGCCCGCAGGTGTGTGGGGCCACGCAAGTGGTTCCCAAAGAGCTTTAGAACAAGGCATAGTTTTCCCTGCTGGCTCTTTCGGCGTGGGACCAGTCTCCAGAAATATAGCCATTTTTGTGCCTCGCGCGACGCCAAGTGGGAAAGGGTGGTTTTGAGGCTGAAGGCAGCAGGAAAGCCTGCAGCCCCCAGGTGTGTGGGGCTACTCAAGCCGTTTCCAAAGAGCTTTAGAACAAGGCATAGTTTTCCCTGCTGGCTCTTTGGGCGTGGGACCAATCTCCAGACATATGGCCATTTTTGGGCCTGGCGCGGCACCAAGTGGGAAAGGGTGCCTCTGAGGCTGAAGAGAGCAGGAAAGCCTGCAGCCCCCAGGTGTGTGGGGCTACGCAAGCGGTTCCCAAAGAGCTTTAGAACAAGGCATAGTTTTCCCTGCTGGCTCTTTGGGCGTGGGACCAATCTCCAGACATATGGCCATTTTTGTGCCTGGCGTGACGCCAATTGGGAAAGGGTGGTTTTGAGGCTGAAGGCAGCAGGAAAGCCTGCAGCCCCCAGGTCTGTGGGGCCACGCAAGCAGTTCCCAAAGAGCTTTAGAACAAGGCATAGTTTTCCCTGCTGGCTCTTTGGGCGTGGGACCAGTCTCCAGACATATGACCATTTTTGTGCCTGGCGCGGCGCCAAGTGGGAAAGGGTGGTTTTGAGGCTGAAGGCAGCAGGAAAGCCTGCACCCCCAGGTCTGTGGGCCACGCAAGCGGTTCCCAAAGAGCTTTAGAACAAGGCATAGTTTTCCCTGCTGGCTCTTTGGGCGTGGAACCAGTCTTCAGATATATGGCCATTTTTGTGCCTGGCGCGGCGCCAAGTGGGAAAGGGTGGTTTTGAGGCTGAAGGCAGGAGGAAAGCCTGCAGCCCCCAGGTCTGTGGGGCTACGCAAGCGGTTCCCAAAGAGCTTTAGAACAAGGCATAGTTTTCCCTGGTGGCTCTTTGGGCGTGGGACCAATCTCCAGACATATGGCCGTTTCTGGGCCTGGCGCGGCGCCAAGTGGGAAAGGGTGGTTTTGAGGCTGAAGGCAGCAGGAAAGCCTGCACCCCCCAGGTCTGTGGGCCACGCAAGCGGTTCCCAAAGAGCTTTAGAACAAGGCATAGTTTTTCCTGCTGGCTCTTTGGGCGTGGAACCAGTCTTCAGATATATGGCCATTTTTGTGCCTGGCGCGGCCCCAAGTGGGAAAGGGTGGTTTTGAGGCTGAAGGCAGGAGGAAAGCCTGCAGCCCCCAGGTCTGTGGGGCTACGCAAGCGGTTCCCAAAGAGCTTTAGAACAAGGCATAATTTTCCCTGCTGGCTCTTTGGGCGTGGGACCAGTCTCCAGACATATGACCATTTTTGTGCCTGGAGCGAAGCCAAGTGGGAAAGGGTGGTTTTGAGGCTGAAGGCAGCAGGAAAGCCTGCAGCCCCCAGGTGTGTGGGGCTACGCAAGAGGTTCCCAAAGAGCTTTAGAACAAGGCATAGTTTTCCCTGCTGGCTCTTTGGGCGAGGGACCAGTCTCCAGACATATGGCCATTTTTGTGCCTGGCGCGGTGCCAAGTGGGAAAGGGTGGTTTTGAGGCTGAAGGCAGCAGGAAAGCCTGCAGCCCCCCGGTGTGTTGGACGACGCAAGCGGTTCCCAAAGAGCTTTAGAACAAGGCATAGTTTTCCCTGCTGGCTCTTTCGGCGTGGGACCAATCTCCAGACATATGGCCATTTTTGGGCCTGGCGCGGGGCCAAGTGGGAAAGGGTGGTTTTGAGGCTGAAGGCAGTAGGAAAGCCTGCAGCCCCCAGGTGTGTGGGGCTACGCAAGCGGTTCCCAAAGAGCTTTAGAACAAGGCATCGTTTTCCCTGCTGGCGCTTTGGGCGTGGGACCAGTCTCCAGACATATGGCCATTTTTGTGCCTGGAGCGAAGCCAAGTGGGAAAGGGTGGTTTTGAGGCTGAAGGCAGCAGGAAAGCCTGCAGCCCCCAGGTGTGTGGGGCTACGCAAGAGGTTCCCAAAGAGCTTTAGAACAAGGCATAGTTTTCCCTGCTGGCTCTTTGGGCGTGGGACCAGTCTCCAGACATATTGCCATTTTTGTGCCTGGCGCGGCGCCAAGTGGGAAAGGGTGGTTTTGAGGCTGAAGGCAGCAGGAGAGCTTGCAGCCCCAAGGTCTGTGGGGCTACGCAAGCGGTTCCCAAAGAGCTTTAGAACAAGGCATAGTTTTCCCTGCTTGCTCTTTCGGCGTGGGTCCAGTCTCCAGACATATGGCCATTTTTCGTCCTGGCGCGGCGCCAAGTGGGAAAGGGTGGTTTTGAGGCTGAAGGCAGCAGGAGAGCTTGCAGCCCCAAGGTCTGTGGGGCTACGCAAGCCGTTCCCAAAGAGCTTTAGAACAAGGCATAGTTTTCCCTGCTGGCTCTTTGGCCGTGGGACCAGTCTCCAGACATATGGCCATTTTTGGGCCTGGCGCGACGCCAAGTGGGAAAGGGTGGTTTTGAGGCTGAAGGCAGCAGGAAAGCCTGCAGCCCCCAGGTGTGTGGGGCTACGCAAGCGGTTCCCAAAGAGCTTTAGAACAAGGCATAGTTTTCCCTGCTGGCTCTTTGGGCGTGGGACCAATCTCCAGACATATGGCCATTTTTGTGCCTGGCGCGACGCCAAGTGGGAAAGGGTGGTTTTGAGTCTGAAGGCAGCAGGAAAGTCTGCAGCCCGCAGGTGTGTGGGGCCACGCAAGCGGTTCCCAAAGAGCTTTAGAACAAGGCATAGTTTTCCCTGCTGGCTCTTTCGGCGTGGGACCAGTCTCCAGAAATATAGCCATTTTTGTGCCTCGCGCGACGCCAAGTGGGAAAGGGTGGTTTTGAGGCTGAAGGCAGCAGGAAAGCCTGCAGCCCCCAGGTGTGTGGGGCTCCTCAAGCAGTTCCCAAAGAGCTTTAGAACAAGGCATAGTTTTCCCTGCTGGCTCTTTGGGCGTGGGAACAATCTCCAGACATATGGCCATTTTTGGGCCTGGCGCGGCACCAAGTGGGAAAGGGTGCCTCTGAGGCTGAAGAGAGCAGGAAAGCCTGCAGCCCCCAGGTGTGTGGGGCTACGCAAGCGGTTCCCAAAGAGCTTTAGAACAAGGCATAGTTTTCCCTGCTGGCTCTTTGGGCGTGGGACCAATCTCCAGACATATGGCCATTTTTGTGCCTGGCGTGACGCCAATTGGGAAAGGGTGGTTTTGAGGCTGAAGGCAGCAGGAAAGCCTGCAGCCCCCAGGTCTGTGGGGCCACGCAAGCAGTTCCCAAAGAGCTTTAGAACAAGGCATAGTTTTCCCTGCTGGCTCTTTGGGCGTGGGACCAATCACTAGCCATATGACCATTTTTGTGCCTGGCGCGGCGCCAAGTGGGAAAGGGTGGTTTTGAGGCTGAAGGCAGCAGGAAAGCCTGCAGCCCCCAGGTCTGTGGGCCACGCAAGCGGTTCCCAAAGAGCTTTAGAACAAGGCATAGTTTTCCCTGCTGGCTCTTTGGGCGTGGAACCAGTCTTCAGATATATGGCCATTTTTGTGCCTGGCGCGGCGCCAAGTGGGAAAGGGTGGTTTTGAGGCTGAAGGCAGGAGAAAAGCCTGCAGCCCCCAGGTCTGTGGGGCTACGCAAGCGGTTCCCAAAGAGCTTTAGAACAAGGCATAGTTTTCCCTGCTGGCTCTTTGGGCGTGGGACCAATCTCCAGACATATGGCCGTTTCTGGGCCTGGCGCGGCGCCAAGTGGGAAAGGGTGGTTTTGAGGCTGAAGGCAGCAGGAAAGCCTGCAGCCCCCCGGTGTGTTGGGCGACGCAAGCGGTTCCCAAAGAGCTTTAGAACAAGGCATAGTTTTCCCTGCTGGCTCTTTGGGCGTGGGACCAATCACTAGCCATATGACCAATTTTGTGCCTGGCGCGGCGCCAAGTGGGAAAGGGTGGTTTTGAGACTGAAGGCAGCAGGAAAGCCTGCACCCCCCAGGTCTGTGGGCCACGCAAGCGGTTCCCAAAGAGCTTTAGAACAAGGCATAGTTTTTCCTGCTGGCTCTTTGGGCGTGGAACCAGTCTTCAGATATATGGCCATTTTTGTGCCTGGCGCGGCCCCAAGTGGGAAAGGGTGGTTTTGAGGCTGAAGGCAGGAGGAAAGCCTGCAGCCCCCAGGTCTGTGGGGCTACGCAAGCGGTTCCCAAAGAGCTTTAGAACAAGGCATAATTTTCCCTGCTGGCTCTTTGGGCGTGGGACCAGTCTCCAGACATATGACCATTTTTGTGCCTGGAGCGAAGCCAAGTGGGAAAGGGTGGTTTTGAGGCTGAAGGCAGCAGGAAAGCCTGCAGCCCCCAGGTGTGTGGGGCTACGCAAGAGGTTCCCAAAGAGCTTTAGAACAAGGCATAGTTTTCCCTGCTGGCTCTTTGGGCGAGGGACCAGTCTCCAGACATATGGCCATTTTTGTGCCTGGCGCGGTGCCAAGTGGGAAAGGGTGGTTTTGAGGCTGAAGGCAGCAGGAAAGCCTGCAGCCCCCCGGTGTGTTGGGCGACGCAAGCGGTTCCCAAAGAGCTTTAGAACAAGGCATAGTTTTCCCTGCTGGCTCTTTCGGCGTGGGACCAATCTCCAGACATATGGCCATTTTTGGGCCTGGCGCGGGGCCAAGTGGGAAAGGGTGGTTTTGAGGCTGAAGGCAGTAGGAAAGCCTGCAGCCCCCAGGTGTGTGGGGCTACGCAAGCGGTTCCCAAAGAGCTTTAGAACAAGGCATCGTTTTCCCTGCTGGCGCTTTGGGCGTGGGACCAGTCTCCAGACATATGGCCATTTTTGTGCCTGGAGCGAAGCCAAGTGGGAAAGGGTGGTTTTGAGGCTGAAGGCAGCAGGAAAGCCTGCAGCCCCCAGGTGTGTGGGGCTACGCAAGAGGTTCCCAAAGAGCTTTAGAACAAGGCATAGTTTTCCCTGCTGGCTCTTTGGGCGTGGGACCAGTCTCCAGACATATGGCCATTTTTGTGCCTGGCGCGGCGCCAAGTGGGAAAGGGTGGTTTTGAGGCTGAAGGCAGCAGGAGAGCTTGCAGCCCCAAGGTCTGTGGGGCTACGCAAGCGGTTCCCAAAGAGCTTTAGAACAAGGCATAGTTTTCCCTGCTTGCTCTTTCGGCGTGGGTCCAGTCTCCAGACATATGGCCATTTTTGGTCCTGGCGCGGCGCCAAGTGGGAAAGGGTGGTTTTGAGGCTGAAGGCAGCAGGAGAGCTTGCAGCCCCAAGGTCTGTGGGGCTACGCAAGCCGTTCCCAAAGAGCTTTAGAACAAGGCATAGTTTTCCCTGCTGGCTCTTTGGCCGTGGGACCAGTCTCCAGACATATGGCCATTTTTGGGCCTGGCGCGACGCCAAGTGGGAAAGGGTGGTTTTGAGGCTGAAGGCAGCAGGAAAGCCTGCAGCCCCCAGGTGTGTGGGGCTACGCAAGCGGTTCCCAAAGAGCTTTAGAACAAGGCATAGCTTTCCCTGCTGGCTCTTTGGGCGTGGGACCAATCTCCAGACATATGGCCATTTTTGTGCCTGGCGCGACGCCAAGTGGGAAAGGGTGGTTTTGAGGCTGAAGGCAGCAGGAAAGTCTGCAGCCCGCAGGTGTGTGGGGCCACGCAAGCGGTTCCCAAAGAGCTTTAGAACAAGGCATAGTTTTCCCTGCTGGCTCTTTCGGCGTGGGACCAGTCTCCAGAAATATAGCCATTTTTGTGCCTCGCGCGACGCCAAGTGGGAAAGGGTGGTTTTGAGGCTGAAGGCAGCAGGAAAGCCTGCAGCCCCCAGGTGTGTGGGGCTACGCAAGCGGTTCCCAAAGAGCTTTAGAACAAGGCATAGTTTTCCCTGCTGGCTCTTTGGGCGTGGGACCAATCACTAGCCATATGACCATTTTTGTGCCTGGCGCGGCGCCAAGTGGGAAAGGGTAGTTTTGAGGCTGAAGGCAGCAGGAAAGCCTGCACCCCCCAGGTCTGTGGGCCACGCAAGCGGTTCCCAAAGAGCTTTAGAACAAGGCATAGTTTTCCCTGCTGGCTCTTTGGGCGTGGAACCAGTCTTCAGATATATGGCCATTTTTTTGCCTGGCGCGGCGCCAAGTGGGAAAGGGTGGTTTTGAGGCTGAAGGCAGGAGGAAAGCCTGCAGCCCCCAGGTCTGTGTGGCTACGCAAGCGGTTCCCAAAGAGCTTTAGAACAAGGCATAGTTTTCCCTGCTGGCTCTTTGGGCGTGGGACCAGTCTCCAGACATATGACCATTTTTGTGCCTGGAGCGAAGCCAAGTGGGAAAGGGTGGTTTTCAGGCTGAAGGCAGCAGGAAAGCCTGCAGCCCCCAGGTGTGTGGGGCTACGCAAGAGGTTCCCAAAGAGCTTTAGAACAAGGCATAGTTTTCCCTGCTGGCTCTTTGGGCGAGGGACCAGTCTCCAGACATATGGCCATTTTTGTGCCTGGCGCGGTGCCAAGTGGGAAAGGGTGGTTTTGAGGCTGAAGGCAGCAGGAAAGCCTGCAGCCCCCCGGTGTGTTGGGCGACGCAAGCGGTTCCCAAAGAGCTTTAGAACAAGGCATAGTTTTCCCTGCTGGCTCTTTGGGCGTGGGACCAGTCTCCAGACATATGGCCGTTTCTGGGCCTGGCACGGCGCCAAGTGGGAAAGGGTTGTTTTGAGGCTGAAGGCAGCAGGAAAGCCTGCAGCCCCCAGGTGTGTGGGGCTACGCAAGCGGTTCCCAAAGAGCTTTAGAACAAGGCATAGAATTCCCTGCTGGCTCTTTGGGCGTGGGACCAATCTCCAGACATATGGCCATTTTTGTGCCTGGCGCGGCGCCAAGTGGGAAAGGGTGGTTTTGAGGCTGAAGGCAGCAGGAAAGCCTGCAGCCCCGAGGTCTGTGGGGCTACGCAAGCGGTTCCCAAAGAGCTTTAGAACAAGGCATCCTTTTCCCTGCTGGCGCTTTGGGCGTGGGACCCGTCTCCAGACATATGGCCATTTTTGTGCCTGGAGCGAAGCCAAGTGGGAAAGGGTGGTTTTGAGGCTGAAGGCAGCAGGAAAGCCTGCAGCCCCCAGGTGTGTGGGGCTACGCAAGAGGTTCCCAAAGAGCTTTAGAACAAGGCATAGTTTTCCCTGCTGGCTCTTTGGGCGTGGGACCAGTCTCCAGACATATGGCCATTTTTGTGCCTGGCGCGGCGCCAAGTGGGAAAGGGTGGTTTTGAGGCTGAAGGCAGCAGGAGAGCTTGCAGCCCCAAGGTCTGTGGGGCTACGCAAGCGGTTCCCAAAGAGCTTTAGAACAAGGCATAGTTTTCCCTGCTTGCTCTTTCGGCGTGGGTCCAGTCTCCAGACATATGGCCATTTTTGGTCCTGGCGCGGCGCCAAGTGGGAAAGGGTGGTTTTGAGGCTGAAGGCAGCAGGAGAGCTTGCAGCCCCAAGGTCTGTGGGGCTACGCAAGCCGTTCCCAAAGAGCTTTAGAACAAGGCATAGTTTTCCCTGCTGGCTCTTTGGCCGTGGGACCAGTCTCCAGACATATGGCCATTTTTGGGCCTGGCGCGGCGCCAAGTGGGAAAGGGTGGTTTTGAGGCTGAAGGCAGCAGGAAAGCCTGCAGCCCCCAGGTGTGTGGGGCTACGCAAGCGGTTCCCAAAGAGCTTTAGAACAAGGCATAGTTTTCCCTGCTGGCTCTTTGGGCGTGGGACCAATCTCCAGACATATGGCCATTTTTGTGCCTGGCGCGACGCCAAGTGGGAAAGGGTGGTTTTGAGGCTGAAGGCAGCAGGAAAGTCTGCAGCCCGCAGGTGTGTGGGGCCACGCAAGCGGTTCCCAAAGAGCTTTAGAACAAGGCATAGTTTTCCCTGCTGGCTCTTTCGGCGTGGGACCAGTCTCCAGAAATATAGCCATTTTTGTGCCTCGCGCGACGCCAAGTGGGAAAGGGTGGTTTTGAGGCTGAAGGCAGCAGGAAAGCCTGCAGCCCCCAGGTGTGTGGGGCTACTCAAGCCGTTTCCAAAGAGCTTTAGAACAAGGCATAGTTTTCCCTGCTGGCTCTTTGGGCGTGGGACCAATCTCCAGACATATGGCCATTTTTGGGCCTGGCGCGGCACCAAGTGGGAAAGGGTGCCTCTGAGGCTGAAGGCAGCAGGAAAGCCTGCACCCCCCAGGTCTGTGGGGCCACGCAAGCGGTTCCCAAAGAGCTTTAGAACAAGGCATCGTTTTCCCTGCTGGCTCTTGGGCGTGGGACCAGTCTCCAGACATATGGCCATTTTTGTGCCTGGCGCGGCGCCAAGTGGGAAAGGGTGGTTTTGAGGCTGAAGGCAGCAGGAGAGCTTGCAGCCCCAAGATCTGTGGGGCTACGCAAGCGGTTCCCAAAGAGCTTTAGAACAAGGCATAGTTTTCCCTGCTGGCTCTTTGGGCGTGGGACCAATCTCCAGCCATATGGCCATTTTTGGGCCTGGCGCGGCGCCATGTGGGAAAGGGTGGTTTTGAGGCTGAAGGCAGCAGGAAAGCCTGCAGCCCCCAGGTGTGTGGGGCCACGCAAGCGGTTCCCAAAGAGCTTTAGAACAAGGCATAGTTTTCCCTGCTGTCTCTTTGGGCGTGGGACCAATCTCCAGCCATATGGCCATTTTTGTGCCTGAAGCGAAGCCAAGTGGGAAAGGGTGGTTTTCAGGCTGAAGGCAGCAGGAAAGCCTGCAGCCCCCAGGTGTGTGGGGCTACGCAAGAGGTTCCCAAAGAGCTTTAGAACAAGGCATAATTTTCCCTGCTGGCTCTTTGCGCGTGGGACCAGTCTCCAGACATATGGCCATTTTTGTGCCTGGCGCGGCGCCAAGTGGGAAAGGGTGGTTTTGAGGCTGAAGGCAGCAGGAAAGCCTGCAGCCCCCAGGCCTGTGGGGCCACGCAAGCGGTTCCCAAAGAGCTTTAGAACAAGGCATAGTTTTCCCTGCTGTCTCTTTGGGCGTGGGACCAATCTCCAGCCATATGGCCATTTTTGTGCCTGAAGCGAAGCCAAGTGGGAAAGGGTGGTTTTGAGGCTGAAGGCAGCAGGAAAGCCTGCAGCCCCCAGGTGTGTGGGGCTACGCAAGAGGTTCCCAAAGAGCTTTAGAACAAGGCATAATTTTCCCTGCTGGCTCTTTGCGCGTGGGACCAGTCTCCAGACATATGGCCATTTTTGTGCCTGGCGCGGCGCCAAGTGGGAAAGGGTGGTTTTGAGGCTGAAGGCAGCAGGAAAGCCTGCAGCCCCCAGGTGTGTGGGGCTACGGAAGCGGTTCCCAAAGAGCTTTAGAACAAGGCATAGTTTTCCCTGCTGGCTCTTTGGGAAAGGGACCAATCTCCAGACATATGGCCATTTTTGTGCCTGGCACGGCGCCAAGTGGGAAAGGGTGGTTTTGAGGCTGAAGGCAGCAGGAAAGCATGCAGCCCGCAGGTGTGTGGGGCCACGCAAGCGGTTCCCAAAGAGCTTTAGAACAAGGCATAGTTTTCCCTGCTGGCTCTTTCGGCGTGGGACCAGTCTCCAGAAATATAGCCATTTTTGTGCCTGGCGCGACGCCAAGTGGGAAAGGCTGGTTTTGAGGCTGAAGGCAGCAGGAAAGCCTGCAGCCCCCAGGTGTGTGGGGCCACGCAAGCTGTTCCCAAAGAGCTTTAGAACAAGGCATAGTTGTCCGTGCTGGCTCTTTGGGCGTGGGACTAATCTCCAGCCATATGGCCATTTTAGTGCCTGGCGCAGCGCCAAGTGGGAAAGGGTGGTTTTGAGGCTGAAGGCAGTAGGAAAGCCTGCACCCCCCAGGTCTGTGGGGCCACGCAAGCGGTTCCCAAAGAGCTTTAGAACAAGGCATAGTTTTCCCTGCTGGCTCTTTGGGCGTGGGACCAGTCTCCAGACATATGGCCATTTTTGGGCCTGGCGCGGCGCCAAGTGGGAAAGGGTGGTTTTGAGGCTGAAGGCAGCAGGAAAGCCTGCAGCCCCCAGGTGTGTGGGGCTACGCAAGCGGTTCCCAAAGAGCTTTAGAACAAGGCATAGTTTTCCCTGCTGGCTCTTTGGGAAAGGGACCAATCTCCAGACATATGGCCATTTTTGGGCCTGGCAAGGCGCCAAGTGGGAAAGGGTGGTTTTGAGGTTGAAGGCAGCAGGAAAGCCTGCAGCCCGCAGGTGTGTGGGGCCACGCAAGCGGTTCCCAAAGAGCTTTAGACAAAGGCATAGTTTTCCCTGCTGGCTCTTTCGGCGTGGGACCAGTCTCCAGAAATATAGCCATTTTTGTGCCTGGCGCGACGCCAAGTGGGAAAGGGTGGTTTTGAGGCTGAAGGCAGCAGGAAAGCCTGCAGCCCCCAGGTGTGTGGGGCCACGCAAGCGGTTCCCAAAGAGCTTTAGAACAAGGCATAGTTTTCCCTGCTGTCTCTATGGGCGTGGGACCAATCTCCAGCCATATGGCCATTTTTGTGCCTGGCGCGGCGCCAAGTGGGAAAGGGTGGTTTTGAGGCTGAAGGCAGCAGGAAAGCCTGCACCCCCCAGGTCTGTGGGGCCACGCAAGCGGTTCCCAAAGAGCTTTAGAACAAGGCATAGTTTTCCCTGCTGGCTCTTTGGGCGTGGGACCAGTCTCCAGACATATGGCCATTTTTGGGCCTGGCGCGGCGCCAAGTGGGAAAGGGTGGTTTTCAGGCTGAAGGCAGCAGGAAAGCCTGCACCCCCCAGGTGTGTGGGGCCACGCAAGCGGTTCCCAAAGAGCTTTAGAACAAGGCATAGTTTTCCCTGCTGTCTCTATGGGCGTGGGACCAATCTCCAGCCATATGGCCATTTTTGTGCCTGGCGCGGCGCCAAGTGGGAAAGGGTGGTTTTGAGGCTGAAGGCAGCAGGAAAGCCTGCACCCCCCAGGTCTGTGGGGCCACGCAAGCGGTTCCCAAAGAGCTTTAGAACAAGGCATAGTTTTCCCTGCTGGCTCTTTGGGCGTGGGACCAGTCTCCAGACATATGGCCATTTTTGGGCCTGGCGCGGCGCCAAGTGGGAAAGGGTGGTTTTGAGGCTGAAGGCAGCAGGAAAGCCTGCAGCCCCCAGGTCTGTGGGGCTACGCAAGCGGTTCCCAAAGAGCTTTAGAACAAGGCATAGTTTACCCTGCTGGCTCTTTGGGCGTGGGACCAGTCTCCAGACATATGGCCATTTTTGGGCCTGGCGCGGCGCCAAGTGGGAAAGGGTGGTTATGAGGCTGAAGGCAGCAGGAGAGCTTGCAGCCCCAAGGTCTGTGGGGCTACGCAAGCCGTTCCCAAAGAGCTTTAGAACAAGGCATAGTTTTCCCTGCTGGCTCTTTGGGCGTGGGACCAACCTCCAGACATATGGCCATTTTTGGGCCTGGCGCGGCACCAAGTGGGAAAGGGTGCGTCTGAGGCTGAAGGCAGCAGGAAAGCCTGCAGCCCCCAGGTGTGTGGGGCTACGCAAGCGGTTCCCAAAGAGCTTTAGAACAAGGCATAGTTTTCCCTGCTGGCTCTTTGGGCGTGGGACCAGTCTCCAGACATATGGCCATTTTTGTGCCTGGCGCGACACCAAGTGGGAAAGGGTGGTTTTGAGGCTGAAGGCAGCAGGAAAGTCTGCAGCCCGCAGGTCTGTGGGGCCACACAAGCGGTTCCCAAAGAGCTTTAGAACAAGGCATAGTTTTCCCTGCTGGCTCTTTGGGCGTGGGACCAGTCTCCAGACATATGGCCATTTTTGTGCCTGGCACGACGCCAAGTGGGAAAGGGTGGTTTTGAGGCTGAAGGCAGCAGGAAAGCCTGCATCCCACAGGTGTGTGGGGCTACGCAAGCAGTTCCCAAAGAGCTTTAGAACAAGGCATAGTTTTCCCTGCTGGCTCTTTGGGCGTGGGACCAATCTCCAGCCATATGGCCATTTTTGTGCCTGGCGCGGCGCCAAGTGGGAAAGGGTGGTTTTGAGGCTGAAGGCAGCAGGAAAGCCTGCAGCCCCCAGGTGTGTGGGGCTACGCAAGCGGTTCCCAAAGAGCTTTACAACAAGGCATAGTTTTCCCTGCTGGCTCTTTGGGCGTGGGACCAGTCTCCAGACATATGGCCATTTTTGGGCCTGGCGCGGCGCCAAGTGGGAAAGGGTGGTTTTGAGGCTGAAGGCAGCAGGAAAGCCTGCAGCCCCCAGGTGTGTGGGGCTACGCAAGCCGTTCCCAAAGAGCTTTAGAACAAGGCATAGTTTCCCTGCTGGCTCTTTGGGCGTGGGACCAGTCTCCAGACATATGGCCATTTTTGGGCCTGGCATGACGCCAAGTGGGAAAGGGTGGTTTTGAGGCTGAAGGCAGCAGGAAAGCTTGCAGCCCGCAGGTCTGTGGGGCCACGCAAGCGCTTCCCAAAGAGCTTTAGAATAAGGCATCGTTTTCCCTGCTGGCTCTTTGGGCGTGGAACCAATCTCCAGACATATGGCCATTTTTGTGCCTGGCGCGGCGCCAAGTGGGAAAGGGTGGTTTTGAGGCTGAAGGCAGCAGGAAAGCCTGCAGCCCCCAGGTGTGTGGGGCTACGCAAGCGGTTCCCAAAGAGCTTTAGAACCAGGCATAGTTTTCCTTGCTGGCTCTTTGGGCGTGGGACCAATCTCCAGACATATGGCCATTTTTGTGCCTGGCGCGGCGCCAAGTGGGAAAGGGTGGTTTTGAGGCTGAAGGCAGCAGGAAAGCCTGTAGCCCCAGGTCTGTGGGGCCACGCAAGCGGTTCCCAAAGAGCTTTAGAACAAGGCATAGTTTTCCCTGCTGGCTCTTTCGGCGTGGAATCAATCTCCAGATATATGGCCATTTTTGGGCCTGGCGCGGCGCCAAGTGGGAAAGGGTGGTTTTGAGGCTGAAGGCAGCAGGAAAGCTTGCAGCCCCCAGGTGTGTGGGGCTATGCAAGCGGTTCCCAAAGAGCTTTAGAACAAGGCATAGTTTTCCCTGCTGGCTCTTTGGGCGTGGGACCAGTCTCCAGACATATGGCCGTTTCTGGGCCTGGCGCGGCGCCAAGTGGGAAAGGGTGGTTTTGAGGCTGAAGGCAGCAGGAAAGCCTGCAGCCCCCAGGTCTGTGAGGCTACGCAAGCGGTTACCAAAGAGCTTTAGAACAAGGCATAGTTTTCCCTGCTGGCTCTTTCGGCGTGGGACCAATCTCCAGACATATGGCCATTTCTGTGCCTGGCGTGACGCCAAGTGGGAAAGGGTTTTTTTGAGGCTGAAGGCAGCAGGAAAGGCTGCAGCCCCCAGCTCTGTGGGGCTACGCAAGCGGTTCCCAAAGAGCTTTAGAACAAGGCATAGTTTTCCCTGCTGGCTCTTTGGGAAAGGGACCAGTCTCCAGAAATATAGCCATTTTTGTGCCTGGCGCGACGCCAAGTGGGAAAGGGTGGTTTTGAGGCTGAAGGCAGCAGGGAAGCCTGCAGCCCCCAGGTGTGTGGGGCTACGCAAGCGGTTCCCAAAGAGCTTTACAACAAGGCATAGTTTTCCCTGCTGGCTCTTTGGGCGTGGGACCAATCTCCAGACATATGGCCGTTTCTGGGCCTGGCGCGGCGCCAAGTGGGAAAGCGTGATTTTGAGGCTGAAGGCATCAGGAAACCTGCAGCCCCCAGGTGTGTGGGGCTACGCAAGCGGTTCCCAAAGAGCTTTAGAACAAGGCATAGTTTTCCCTGCTGGCTCTTTGGGCGTGGGACCAATCTCCACACATATGGCCATTTTTGGGCCTGGCGTGACGCCAATTGGGAAAGGGTGGTTTTGAGGCTGAAGGCAGCAGGAAAGTCTGCAGCCCGCTGGTCTGTGGGGCCACGCAAACGGTTCCCAAAGAGCTTTAGAACAAGGCATAGTTTTCCCTGCTGGCTCTTTCGGCGTGGGACCAGTCTCCTGACATATGGCCATCTTTGTGCCTGGTGCGGCGCCAAGTGGGAAAGGGTGGTTTTGAGGCTGAAGAGAGCAGGAAAGCCTGCAGCCCCCAGGTGTGTGGGGCCACGGAAGCGGTTCCCAAAGAGCTTTAGAACAAGGCATAATTTTCCCTGCTGGCTCTTTGGGCGTGGAACCAATCTCCAGACATATGGCCATTCTTGGGCCTGGCGCGGCGCCAAGTGGGAAAGGGTGGTTTTGAGGCTGAAGTCAGCAGGAAAGCCTGCAGCCCCCAGGTGTGTGGGGCTACGCAAGCGGTTCCCAAAGAGCTTTAGAACAAGGCATAGTTTTCCCTGCTGGCTCTTGGGCGTGGGACCAGTCTCCAGACATATGGCCATTTTTGGGCCTGGCGCGGCGCCAAGTGGGAAAGGGTGGCTTTGAGGCTGAAGGCAGCAGGAAAGCCTGCAGCCCCCAGGTGTGTGGGGCTACGCAAGCGGTTCCCAAAGAGCTTTAGTACAAGGCATAGTTTTCCCTGCTGGCTCTTTGGGCGTGGGACCAATCTCCAGACATATGACCATTTTTATGCCTGGCGCGACGCCAAGTGGGAAAGGGTGGTTTTGAGGCTGAAGGCATCAGGAAACCTGCAGCCCGCAGGTGTGTGGGGCCACGCAAGCGGTTCCTAAAGAGCTTTAGAACAAGGCATAGTTTTCCCTGCTGGCTCTTTCGGCGTGGGACCAGTCTCCAGAAATATAGCCATTTTTGGGCCTGGCGCGGGGCCAAGTGGGAAAGGGTGGTTTTGAGGCTGAAGGCAGCAGGAAAGCCTGCAGCCCCCCGGTGTGTTGGGCGACGCAAGCGGTTCCCAAAGAGCTTTAGAACAAGGCATAGTTTTCCCTGCTGGCTCTTTGGGCGTGGGACCAATCACTAGCCATATGACCATTTTTGTGCCTGGCGCGGCGCCAAGTGGGAAAGGGTGGTTTTGAGGCTGAAGGCAGCAGGAAAGCCTGCACCCCCAGGTCTGTGGGCCACGCAAGCGGTTCCCAAAGAGCTTTAGAACAAGGCATAGTTTTCCCTGCCGGCTCTTTGGGCGTGGAACCAGTCTTCAGATATATGGCCATTTTTGTGCCTGGCGCGGCGCCAAGTGGGAAAGGGTGGTTTTGAGGCTGAAGGCAGCAGGAAAGCCTGCAGCCCCCAGGTGTGTGGGGCTACGCAAGCAGTTCCCAAAGAGCTTTAGAACAAGGCATAGTTTTCCCTGCTGGCTCTTTGGGCGTGGGACCAGTCTCCAGACATATGGCCGTTTCTGGGCCTGGCACGGCGCCAAGTGGGAAAGGGTGGTTTTGAGGCTGAAGGCAGCAGGAAAGCCTGCAGCCCGCAGGTCTGTGGGGCCACGCAAGCGGTTCCCAAAGAGCTTTAGAACAAGGCATAGAATTCCCTGCTGGCTCTTTGTGCGTGGGACCAATCTCCAGACATATGGCCATTTTTGTGCCTGGCGCGGCGCCAAGTGGGAAAGGGTGGTTTTGAGGCTGAAGGCAGCAGGAAAGCCTGCAGCCCCCAGGTCTGTGGGGCTACGCAAGCGGTTCCCAAAGAGCTTTAGAACAAGGCATAGTTTTCCCTGCTGGCTCTTTGGGCGTGGGACCAATCTCCAGACATATGGCCATTTTTGGGCCTGGCGCGGGGCCAAGTGGGAAAGGGTGGTTTTGAGGCTGAAGGCAGTAGGAAAGCCTGCAGCCCCCAGGTGTGTGGGGCTACGCAAGCGGTTCCCAAAGAGCTTTAGAACAAGGCATCGTTTTCCCTGCTGGCGCTTTGGGCGTGGGACCAGTCTCCAGACATATGGCCATTTTTGTGCCTGGAGCGAAGCCAAGTGGGAAAGGGTGGTTTTGAGGCTGAAGGCAGCAGGAAAGCCTGCAGCCCCCAGGTGTGTGGGGCTACGCAAGAGGTTCCCAAAGAGCTTTAGAACAAGGCATAGTTTTCCCTGCTGGCTCTTTGAGCGTGGGACCAGTCTCCAGACATATGGCCATTTTTGGGCCTGGCACGGCGCCAAGTGGGAAAGGGTGGTTTTGAGGCTGAAGGCAGCAGGAAAGCCTGCAGCCCCCAGGTGTGTGGGGCTACGCAAGCGGTTCCCAAAGAGCTTTAGAACAAGGCATAGTTTTCCCTGCTGGCTCTTTGGGCGTGGGACCAATCTCCAGACATATGGCCATTTTTGTGCCTGGCGTGACGCCATGTGGGAAAGGGTGGTTTTGAGGCTGAAGGCAGCAGGAAAGTCTGCAGCCCGCAGGTCTGTGGGGCCACGCAAGCGGTTCCCAAAGAGCTTTAGAACAAGGCATAGTTTTCCCTGCTGGCTCTTTCGGCGTGGGACCAACCTCCAGACATATGGCCATTTTTGTGCCTGGCGCGGCGCCAAGTGGGAAAGGGTGGTTTTGAGGCTGAAGGCAGCAGGAAAGCCTGCAGCCCCCAGGTGTGTGGGGCAACGCAAGCGGTTCCCAAAGAGCTTTAGAACCAGGCATAATTTTCCCTGCTGGCTCTTTGGGCGTGGGACCAATCTCCAGACATATGGCCATTTTTGTGCCTGGCGTGACGCCGTGTGGGAAAGGGTGGTTTTGAGGCTGAAGAGAGCAGGAAAGCCTGCAGCCCCCAGGTGTGTGGGGCCACGCAAGCGGTTCCCAAAGAGCTTTAGAACAAGGCATAGTTTTCCCTGCTGGCTCTTTCGGCGTGGGACCAGTCTCCAGACATATGGCCATTTTTGGGCCTGGCGCGGCGCCAAGTGGGAAAGGGTGGTTTTGAGGCTGAAGGCAGCAGGAAAGCCTGCAGCCCCCAGGTCTGTGGGCCACGCAAGCGGTTCCCAAAGAGCTTTAGAACAAGGCATAGTTTTCCCTGCCGGCTCTTTGGGCGTGGAACCAGTCTTCAGATATATGGCCATTTTTGTGCCTGGCGCGGCGCCAAGTGGGAAAGGGTGGTTTTGAGGCTGAAGGCAGGAGGAAAGCCTGCAGCCCCCAGGTGTGTGGGGCTACGCAAGCAGTTCCCAAAGAGCTTTAGAACAAGGCATAGTTTTCCCTGCTGGCTCTTTGGGCGTGGGACCAGTCTCCAGACATATGACCATTTTTGTGCCTGGAGCGAAGCCAAGTGGGAAAGGGTGGTTTGGAGGCTGAAGGCAGCAGGAAAGCCTGCAGCCCCCAGGTGTGTGGGGCTACGCAAGAGGTTCCCAAAGAGCTTTAGAACAAGGCATAGTTTTCCCTGCTGGCTCTTTCGGCGAGGGACCAGTCTCCAGACATATGGCCATTTTTGGGCCTGGCGCGGTGCCAAGTGGGAAAGGGTGGTTTTGACGCTGAAGGCAGCAGGAAAGCCTGCAGCCCCCCGGTGTGTTGGGCGACGCAAGCGGTTCCCAAAGAGCTTTAGAACAAGGCATAGTTTTCCCTGCTGGCTCTTTGGGCGTGGGACCAGTCTCCAGACATATGGCCGTTTCTGGGCCTGGCACGGCGCCAAGTGGGAAAGGGTGGTTTTGAGGCTGAAGGCAGCAGGAAAGCCTGCAGCCCCCAGGTCTGTGGGGCCACGCAAGCGGTTCCCAAAGAGCTTTAGAACAAGGCATAGAATTCCCTGCTGGCTCTTTGTGCGTGGGACCAATCTCCAGACATATGGCCATTTTTGTGCCTGGCGCGGCGCCAAGTGGGAAAGGGTGGTTTTGAGGCTGAAGGCAGCAGGAAAGCCTGCAGCCCCCAGGTCTGTGGGGCTACGCAAGCGGTTCCCAAAGAGATTTAGAACAAGGCATAATTTTCCCTGCTGGCTCTTTGGGCGTGGGACCAATCTCCAGACATATGGCCATTTTTGGGCCTGGCGCGGGGCCAAGTGGGAAAGGGTGGTTTTGAGGCTGAAGGCAGTAGGAAAGCCTGCAGCCCCCAGGTGTGTGGGGCTACGCAAGCGGTTCCCAAAGAGCTTTAGAACAAGGCATCGTTTTCCCTGCTGGCGCTTTGGGCGTGGGACCAGTCTCCAGACATATGGCCATTTTTGTGCCTGGAGCGAAGCCAAGTGGGAAAGGGTGGTTTTGAGGCTGAAGGCAGCAGGAAAGCCTGCAGCCCCCAGGTGTGTGGGGCAACGCAAGCGGTTCCCAAAGAGCTTTAGAACCAGGCATAATTTTCCCTGCTGGCTCTTTGGGCGTGGGACCAATCTCCAGACATATGGCCATTTTTGTGCCTGGCGTGGGGCCAAGTGGGAAAGGGTGGTTTTGAGGCTGAAGAGAGCAGGAAAGCCTGCAGCCCCCAGGTGTGTGGGGCCACGCAAGCGGTTCCCAAAGAGCTTTAGAACAAGGCATAGTTTTCCCTGCTGGCTCTTTCGGCGTGGGACCAGTCTCCAGACATATGGCCATTTTTGGGCCTGGCGCGGCGCCAAGTGGTAAAGGGTGGTTTTGAGGCTGAAGGCAGCAGGAAAGCCTGCAGCCCCCAGGTCTGTGGGGCCACGCAAGCGGTTCCTAAAGAGCTTTAGAACAAGGCATAATTTTCCCTGCTGGCTCTTTGGGCGTGGGACCAATCTCCAGACATATGGCCATTTTTGTGCCTGGCGTGACGCCGTGTGGGAAAGGGTGGTTTTGAGGCTGAAGGCAGCAGGAAAGCCTGCAGCCCCCAGGTGTGTGGGGCTACGCAAGCGGTTCCCAAAGAGCTTTAGAACAAGGCATAATTTTCCCTGCTGGCTCTTTGGGCGAGGGACCAGTCTCCACACATATGGCCATTTTTGGGCCTGGCGCGGCGCCAAGTGGGAAAGGGTGGTTTTGAGGCTGAAGTCAGCAGGAAAGCCTGCAGCCCCCAGGTGTGTGGGGCTACGCAAGCGGTTCCCAAAGAGCTTTAGAACAAGGCATCGTTTTCCCTGCTGGCGCTTTGGGCGTGGGACCAGTCTCCAGACATATGGCCATTTTTGGGCTTGGCGCGGCGCCAAGTGGGAAAGGGTGGCTTTGAGGCTGAAGGCAGCAGGAAAGCCTGCAGCCCCCAGGTGTGTGGGGCTACGCAAGCGGTTCCCAAAGAGCTTTAGAACAAGGCATAGTTTTCCCTGCTGGCTCTTTGGGCGTGGGACCAATCTCCAGACATATGACCATTTTTGTGCCTGGCGCGACGCCAAGTGGGAAAGGGTGGTTTTGAGGCTGAAGGCATCAGGAAACCTGCAGCCCGCAGGTGTGTGGGGCCACGCAAGCGGTTCCTAAAGAGCTTTAGAACAAGGCATAGTTTTCCCTGCTGGCTCTTTCGGCGTGGGACCAGTCTCCAGAAATATAGCCATTTATTGGGCCTGGCGCGGGGCCAAGTGGGAAAGGGTGGTTTTGAGGCTGAAGGCAGCAGGAAAGCCTGCAGCCCCCAGGTCTGTGGGGCCACGCAAGCAGTTCCCAAAGAGCTTTAGAACAAGGCATAGTTTTCCCTGCTGGCTCTTTGGGCGTGGGACCAATCACTAGCCATATGACCATTTTTGTGCCTGGCGCGGCGCCAAGTGGGAAAGGGTGGTTTTGAGGCTGAAGGCAGCAGGAAAGCCTGCACCCCCCAGGTCTGTGGGCCACGCAAGCGGTTCCCAAAGAGCTTTAGAACAAGGCATAGTTTTTCCTGCTGGCTCTTTGGGCGTGGAACCAGTCTTCAGACATATGGCCATTTTTGTGCCTGGCGCGGCGCCAAGTGGGAAAGGGTGGTTTTGAGGCTGAAGGCAGCAGGAAAGCCTGCAGCCCCCAGGTGTGTGGGGCTACGCAAGCGGTTCCCAAAGAGCTTTAGAACAAGGCATAGTTTTCCCTGCTGGCTCTTTGGGCGTGGGACCAGTCTCCAGACATATGACCATTTTTGTGCCTGGAGCGAAGCCAAGTGGGAAAGGGTGGTTTTGAGGCTGAAGGCAGCAGGAAAGCCTGCAGCCCCCAGGTGTGTGGGGCTACGCAAGAGGTTCCCAAAGAGCTTTAGAACAAGGCATAGTTTTCCCTGCTGGCTCTTTGGGCGAGGGACCAGTCTCCAGACATATGGCCATTTTTGTACCTGGCGCGGTGCCAAGTGGGAAAGGGTGGTTTTGAGGCTGAAGGCAGCAGGAAAGCCTGCAGCCCCCAGGTGTGTTGGGCGACGCAAGCGGTTCCCAAAGAGCTTTAGAACAAGGCATAGTTTTCCCTGCTGGCTCTTTGGGCGTGGGACCAGTCTCCAGACATATGGCCATTTTTGTGCCTGGCGCGGCGCCAAGTGGGAAAGGGTGGTTTTGAGGCTGAAGGCAGCAGGAAAGCCTGCAGCCCCCAGGTGTGTGGGGCCACGGAAGCGGTTCCCAAAGAGCTTTAGAACAAGGCATAATTTTCCCTGCTGGCTCTTTGGGCGAGGGACCAGTCTCCACACATATGGCCATTTTTGGGCCTGGCGCGGCGCCAAGTGGGAAAGGGTGGTTTTGAGGCTGAAGTCAGCAGGAAAGCCTGCAGCCCCCAGGTGTGTGGGGCTACGCAAGCGGTTCCCAAAGAGCTTTAGAACAAGGCATAGTTTTCCCTGCTGGCTCTTGGGCGTGGGACCAGTCTCCAGACATATGGCCATTTTTGGTCTTGGCGCGGCACCAAGTGGGAAAGGGTGGCTTTGAGGCTGAAGGCAGCAGGAAAGCCTGCAGCCCCCAGGTGTGTGGGGCTACGCAAGCGGTTCCCAAAGAGCTTTAGAACAAGGCATAGTTTTCCCTGCTGGCTCTTTGGGCGTGGGACCAATCTCCAGACATATGACCATTTTTGTGCCTGGCGCGACGCCAAGTGGGAAAGGGTGGTTTTGAGGCTGAAGGCAGCAGGAAACCTGCAGCCCGCAGGTGTGTGGGGCCACGCAAGCGGTTCCTAAAGAGCTTTAGAACAAGGCATAGTTTTCCCTGCTGGCTCTTTCGGCGTGGGACCAGTCTCCAGAAATATAGCCATTTTTGGGCCTGGCGCGGGGCCAAGTGGGAAAGGGTGGTTTTGAGGCTGAAGGCAGCAGGAAAGCCTGCAGCCCCCAGGTCTGTGGGGCCACGCAAGCAGTTCCCAAAGAGCTTTAGAACAAGGCATAGTTTTCCCTGCTGGCTCTTTGGGCGTGGGACCAATCACTAGCCATATGACCATTTTTGTGCCTGGCGCGGCGCCAAGTGGGAAAGGGTGGTTTTGAGGCTGAAGGCAGCAGGAAAGCCTGCACCCCCCAGGTCTGTGGGCCACGCAAGCGGTTCCCAAAGAGCTTTAGAACAAGGCATAGTTTTTCCTGCTGGCTCTTTGGACGTGGAACCAGTCTTCAGATATATGGCCATTTTTGTGCCTGGCGCGGCGCCAAGTGGGAAAGGGTGGTTTTGAGGCTGAAGGCAGGAGGAAAGCCTGCAGCCCCCAGGTGTGTGGGGCTACGCAAGCGGTTCCCAAAGAGCTTTAGAACAAGGCATAGTTTTCCCTGCTGGCTCTTTGGGCGTGGGACCAGTCTCCAGACATATGACCATTTTTGTGCCTGGAGCGAAGCCAAGTGGGAAAGGGTGGTTTTGAGGCTGAAGGCAGCAGGAAAGCCTGCAGCCCCCAGGTGTGTGGGGCTACGCAAGAGGTTCCCAAAGAGCTTTAGAACAAGGCATAGTTTTCCCTCCTGGCTCTTTGGGCGAGGGACCAGTCTCCAGACATATGGCCATTTTTGTACCTGGCGCGGTGCCAAGTGGGAAAGGGTGGTTTTGAGGCTGAAGGCAGCAGGAAAGCCTGCAGCCCCCAGGTGTGTTGGGCGACGCAAGCGGTTCCCAAAGAGCTTTAGAACAAGGCATAGTTTTCCCTGCTGGCTCTTTGGGCGTGGGACCAGTCTCCAGACATATGGCCATTTTTGTGCCTGGCGCGGCGCCAAGTGGGAAAGGGTGGTTTTGAGGCTGAAGGCAGCAGGAGAGCTTGCAGCCCCAAGGTCTGTGGGGCTACGCAAGCGGTTCCCAAAGAGCTTTAGAACAAGGCATAGTTTTCCCTGCTGGCTCTTTCGGCGTGGGACCAATCTCCAGACATATGTCCATTTTTGGGCCTGGCGCGGGGCCAAGTGGGAAAGGGTGGTTTTGAGGCTGAAGGCAGTAGGAAAGCCTGCAGCCCCCAGGTGTGTGGGGCTACGCAAGCGGTTCCCAAAGAGCTTTAGAACAAGGCATCGTTTTCCCTGCTGGCGCTTTGGGCGTGGGACCAGTCTCCAGACATATGGCCATTTTTGGGCCTGGAGCGAAGCCAAGTGGGAAAGGGTGGTTTTGAGGCTGAAGGCAGCAGGAAAGCCTGCAGCCCCCAGGTGTGTGGGGCTACGCAAGAGGTTCCCAAAGAGCTTTAGAACAAGGCATAGTTTTCCCTGCTGGCTCTTTGGGCGTGGGACCAGTCTCCAGACATATGGCCATTTTTGGTCCTGGCGCGGCGCCAAGTGGGAAAGGGTGGTTTTGAGGCTGAAGGCAGCAGGAGAGCTTGCAGCCCCAAGGTCTGTGGGGCTACGCAAGCCGTTCCCAAAGAGCTTTAGAACAAGGCATAGTTTTCCCTGCTGGCTCTTTGGCCGTGGGACCAATCTCCAGACATATGGCCATTTTTGGGCCTGGCGCGGCGCCAAGTGGGAAAGGGTGGTTTTGAGGCTGAAGGCAGCAGGAAAGTCTGCAGCCCGCAGGTGTGTGGGGCCACGCAAGCGGTTCCCAAAGAGCTTTAGAACAAGGCATAGTTTTCCCTGCTGGCTCTTTGGGCGTGGGACCAATAACTAGCCATATGACCATTTCTGGGCCTGGCGCGGCGCCAAGTGGGAAAGGGTGGTTTTGAGGCTGAAGGCAGCAGGAAAGCCTGCACCCCCCAGGTCTGTGGGCCACGCAAGCGGTTCCCAAAGAGCTTTAGAACAAGGCATAGTTTTCCCTGCTGGCTCTTTGGTCGTGGAACCAGTCTTCAGATATATGGCCATTTTTGTGCCTGGCGCGGCGCCAAGTTAGAAAGGGTGGTTTTGAGGCTGAAGGCAGCAGGAAAGCCTGCAGCCCCCAGGTCTGTGTGGCTACGCAAGCGGTTCCCAAAGAGCTTTAGAACAAGGCATAGTTTTCCCTGCTGGCTCTTTGGGCGTCGGACCAGTCTCCAGACATATGACCATTTTTGTGCCTGGAGCGAAGCCAAGTGGGAAAGGGTGGTTTTGAGGCTGAAGGCAGCAGGAAAGCCTGCAGCCCCCAGGTGTGTGGGGCTACGCAAGAGGTTCCCAAAGAGCTTTAGAACAAGGCATAGTTTTCCCTGCTGGCTCTTTGGGCGAGGGACCAGTCTCCAGACGTATGGCCGTTTCTGGGCCTGGCAGGGCGCCAAGTGGGAAAGGGTGGTTTTGAGGCTGAAGGCAGCAGGAAAGCCTGCAGCCCCCAGGTGTGTGGGGCTACGCAAGCGGTTCCCAAAGAGCTTTAGAACAAGGCATAGAATTCCCTGCTGGCTCTTTTTGCGTGGGACCAATCTCCAGACATATGGCCATTTTTGTGCCTGGCGCGGCGCCAAGTGGGAAAGGGTGGTTTTGAGGCTGAAGGCAGCAGGAAAGCCTGCAGCCCCGAGGTCTGTGGGGCTACGCAAGCGGTTCCCAAAGAGCTTTAGAACAAGGCATCGTTTTCCCTGCTGGCGCTTTGGGCGTGGGACCAGTCTCCAGACATATGGCCATTTTTGTGCCTGGAGCGAAGCCAAGTGGGAAAGGGTGGTTTTGAGGCTGAAGGCAGCAGGAAAGCCTGCAGCCCCCAGGTGTGTGGGGCTACGCAAGAGGTTCCCAAAGAGCTTTAGAACAAGGCATAGTTTTCCCTGCTGGCTCTTTGGGCGTGGGACCAGTCTCCAGACATATGGCCATTTTTGTGCCTGGCGCGGCGCCAAGTGGGAAAGGGTGGTTTTGAGGCTGAAGGCAGCAGGAGAGCTTGCAGCCCCAAGGTCTGTGGGGCTACGCAAGCGGTTCCCAAAGAGCTTTAGAACAAGGCATAGTTTTCCCTGCTTGCTCTTTCGGCGTGGGTCCAGTCTCCAGACATATGGCCATTTTTGGTCCTGGCGCGGCGCCAAGTGGGAAAGGGTGGTTTTGAGGCTGAAGGCAGCAGGAGAGCTTGCAGCCCCCAGGTCTGTGGGGCTACGCAAGCGGTTCCCAAAGAGCTTTAGAACAAGGCATAGTTTTCCCTGCTGGCTCTTTGGGCGTGGGACCAATCTCCAGACATATGGCCATTTTTGTGCCTGGCGCGACGCCAAGTGGGAAAGGGTGGTTTTGAGGCTGAAGGCAGCAGGAAAGTCTGCAGCCCGCAGGTGTGTGGGGCCACGCAAGCGGTTCCCAAAGAGCTTTAGAACAAGGCATAGTTTTCCCTGCTGGCTCTTTCGGCGTGGGACCAGTCTCCAGAAATATAGCCATTTTTGTGCCTCGCGCGACGCCAAGTGGGAAAGGGTGGTTTTGAGGCTGAAGGCAGCAGGAAAGCCTGCAGCCCCCAGGTGTGTGGGGCTACTCAAGCCGTTTCCAAAGAGCTTTAGAACAAGGCATAGTTTTCCCTGCTGGCTCTTTGGGCGTGGGACCAATCTCCAGACATATGGCCATTTTTGGGCCTGGCGCGGCACCAAGTGGGAAAGGGTGCCTCTGAGGCTGAAGGCAGCAGGAAATCTGCAGCCCGCAGTTCTGTGGGGCTACGCAAGAGGTTCCCAAAGAGCTTTAGAACAAGGCATAATTTTCCCTGCTGGCTCTTTGCGCATGGGACCAATCTCCAGACATATGGCCATTTTTGTGCCTGGCGCGGCGCCAAGTGGGAAAGGGTGGTTTTGAGGCTGAAGGCAGCAGGAAAGCCTGCAGCCCCCAGGTGTGTGGGGCTACGGAAGCGGTTCCCAAAGAGCTTTAGAACAAGGCATAGTTTTCCCTGCTGGCTCTTTGGGAAAGGGACCAATCTCCAGACATATGGCCATTTTTGGGCCTGGCACGGCGCCAAGTGGGAAAGGGTGGTTTTGAGGCTGAAGGCAGCAGGAAAGCCTGCAGCCCGCAGGTGTGTGGGGCCACGCAAGCGGTTCCCAAAGAGCTTTAGAACAAGGCATAGTTTTCCCTGCTGGCTCTTTCGGCGTGGGACCAGTCTCCAGAAATATAGCCATTTTTGTGCCTGGCGCGACGCCAAGTGGGAAAGGCTGGTTTTGAGGCTGAAGGCAGCAGGAAAGCCTGCAGCCCCCAGGTGTGTGGGGCCACGCAAGCGGTTCCCAAAGAGCTTTAGAACAAGGCATAGTTTTCCCTGCTGGCTCTTTGGGCGTGGGACCAATCTCCAGCCATATGGCCATTTTAGTGCCTGGCGCAGCGCCAAGTGGGAAAGGGTGGTTTTGAGGCTGAAGGCAGCAGGAAAGCCTGCACCCCCCAGGTCTGTGGGGCCACGCAAGCGGTTCCCAAAGAGCTTTAGAACAAGGCATAGTTTTCCCTGCTGGCTCTTTGCGCGTGGGACCAGTCTCCAGACATATGGCCATTTTTGGGCCTGGCGCGGCGCCAAGTGGGAAAGGGTGGTTTTGAGGCTGAAGGCAGCAGGAGAGCTTGCAGCCCCAAGGTCTGTGGGGCTACGCAAGCGGTTCCCAAAGAGCTTTAGAACAAGGCATAGTTTTCCCTGCTGGCTCTTTGGGCGTGGGACCAATCTCCAGCCATATGGCCATTTTTGGGCCTGGCGCGGCGCCATGTGGGAAAGGGTGGTTTTGAGGCTGAAGGCAGCAGGAAAGCCTGCAGCCCCCAGGTGTGTGGGGCCACGCAAGCTGTTCCCAAAGAGCTTTAGAACAAGGCATAGTTTTCCCTGCTGTCTCTTTGGGCGTGGGACCAATCTCCAGCCATATGGCCATTTTTGTGCCTGAAGCGAAGCCAAGTGGGAAAGGGTGGTTTTGAGGCTGAAGGCAGCAGGAAAGCTTGCAGCCCCCAGGTGTGTGGGGCTACGCAAGAGGTTCCCAAAGAGCTTTAGAACCAGGCATAATTTTCCCTGCTGGCTCTTTGGGCGTGGGACCAGTCTCCAGACATATGGCCATTTTTGTGCCTGGCGCGGCACCAAGTGGGAAAGGGTGGTTTTGAGGCTGAAGGCAGCAGGAGAGCTTGCAGCCCCAAGGTCTGTGGGGCTACGCAAGCGGTTCCCAAAGAGCTTTAGAACAAGGCATAGTTTTCCCTGCTTGCTCTTTCGGCGTGGGTCCAGTCTCCAGACATATGGCCATTTTTTGTCCTGGCGCGGCGCCAAGTGGGAAAGGGTGGTTTTGAGGCTGAAGGCAGCAGGAGAGCTTGCAGCCCCCAGGTCTGTGGGGCTACGCAAGCGGTTCCCAAAGAGCTTTAGAACAAGGCATAGTTTTCCCTGCTGGCTCTTTGGGCGTGGGACCAATCTACAGACATATGGCCATTTTTGTGCCTGGCGCGACGCCAAGTGGGAAAGGGTGGTTTTGAGGCTGAAGGCAGCAGGAAAGTCTGCAGCCCGCAGGTGTGTGGGGCCACGCAAGCGGTTCCCAAAGAGCTTTAGAACAAGGCATAGTTTTCCCTGCTGGCTCTTTCGGCGTGGGACCAGTCTCCAGAAATATAGCCATTTTTGTGCCTCGCGCGACGCCAAGTGGGAAAGGGTGGTTTTGAGGCTGAAGGCAGCAGGAAAGCCTGCAGCCCCCAGGTGTGTGGGGCTACTCAAGCCGTTTCCAAAGAGCTTTAGAACAAGGCATAGTTTTCCCTGCTGGCTCTTTGGGCGTGGGACCAATCTCCAGACATATGGCCATTTTTGGGCCTGGCGCGGCACCAAGTGGGAAAGGGTGCCTCTGAGGCTGAAGGCAGCAGTAAAGCCTGCCGCCCGCAGTTCTGTGGGGCTACGCAAGAGGTTCCCAAAGAGCTTTAGAACAAGGCATAATTTTCCCTGCTGGCTCTTTGCGCATGGGACCAATCTCCAGACATATGGCCATTTTTGTGCCTGGCGCGGCGCCAAGTGGGAAAGGGTGGTTTTGAGGCTGAAGGCAGCAGGAAAGCCTGCAGCCCCCAGGTGTGTGGGGCTACGGAAGCGGTTCCCAAAGAGCTTTAGAACAAGGCATAGTTTTCCCTGCTGGCTCTTTCGGCGTGGGACCAGTCTCCAGAAATATAGCCATTTTTGTGCCTGGCGCGACGCCAAGTGGGAAAGGCTGGTTTTGAGGCTGAAGGCAGCAGGAAAGCCTGCAGCCCCCAGGTGTGTGGGGCCACGCAAGCGGTTCCCAAAGAGCTTTAGAACAAGGCATAGTTTTCCCTGCTGGCTCTTTGGGCGTGGGACCAATCTCCAGCCATATGGCTATTTTAGTGCCTGGCGCAGCGCCAAGTGGGAAAGGGTGGTTTTGAGGCTGAAGGCAGCAGGAAAGCCTGCACCCCCCAGGTCTGTGGGGCCACGCAAGCGGTTCCCAAAGAGCTTTAGAACAAGGCATAGTTTTCCCTGCTGGCTCTTTGCGCGTGGGACCAGTCTCCAGACATATGGCCATTTTTGGGCCTGGCGCGGCGCCAAGTGGGAAAGGGTGGTTTTGAGGCTGAAGGCAGCAGGAGAGCTTGCAGCCCCAAGGTCTGTGGGGCTACGCAAGCGGTTCCCAAAGAGCTTTAGAACAAGGCATAGTTTTCCCTGCTGGCTCTTTGGGCGTGGGACCAATCTCCACACATATGGCCATTTTTGGGCCTGGCGCGGCGCCATGTGGGAAAGGGTGGTTTTGAGGCTGAAGGCAGCAGGAAAGCCTGCAGCCCCCAGGTGTGTGGGGCCACGCAAGCTGTTCCCAAAGAGCTTTAGAACAAGGCATAGTTTTCCCTGCTGTCTCTTTGGGCGTGGGACCAATCTCCAGCCATATGGCCATTTTTGGGCCTGAAGCGAAGCCAAGTGGGAAAGGGTGGTTTTGAGGCTGAAGGCAGCAGGAAAGCCTGCAGCCCCCAGGTGTGTGGGGCTACGCAAGAGGTTCCCAAAGAGCTTTAGAACAAGGCATAATTTTCCCTGCTGGCTCTTTGGGCGTGGGACCAGTCTCCAGACATATGGCCATTTTTGTGCCTGGCGCGGCGCCAAGTGGGAAAGGGTGGTTTTGAGGCTGAAGGCAGCAGGAAAGCCTGCAGCCCCCAGGTGTGTGGGGCTACGCAAGCGGTTCCCAAAGAGCTTTAGAACAAGGCATAGTTTTCCCTGCTGTCTCTTTGGGCGTGGGACCAATCTCCAGCCATATGGCCATTTTTGTGCCTGAAGCGAAGCCAAGTGGGAAAGGGTGGTTTTCAGGCTGAAGGCAGCAGGAAAGCCTGCAGCCCCCAGGTGTGTGGGGCTACGCAAGAGGTTCCCAAAGAGCTTTAGAACAAGGCATAATTTTCCCTGCTGGCTCTTTGCGCGTGGGACCAGTCTCCAGACATATGGCCATTTTTGTGCCTGGCGCGGCGCCAAGTGGGAAAGGGTGGTTTTGAGGCTGAAGGCAGCAGGAAAGCCTGCAGCTCCCAGGTGTGTGGGGCTACGGAAGCGGTTCCCAAAGAGCTTTAGAACAAGGCATAGTTTTCCCTGCTGGCTCTTTGGGAAAGGGACCAATCTCCAGACATATGGCCATTTTTGGGCCTGGCACGGCGCCAAGTGGGAAAGGGTGGTTTTGAGGCTGAAGGCAGCAGGAAAGCCTGCAGCCCGCAGGTGTGTGGGGCCACGCAAGCGGTTCCCAAAGAGCTTTAGAACAAGGCATAGTTTTCCCTGCTGGCTCTTTCGGCGTGGGACCAGTCTCCAGAAATATAGCCATTTTTGTGCCTGGCGCGACGCCAAGTGGGAAAGGCTGGTTTTGAGGCTGAAGGCAGCAGGAAAGCCTGCAGCCCCCAGGTGTGTGGGGCCACGCAAGCTGTTCCCAAAGAGCTTTAGAACAAGGCATAGTTTTCCCTGCTGGCTCTTTGGGCGTGGGACCAATCTCCAGCCATATGGCCATTTTAGTGCCTGGCGCAGCGCCAAGTGGGAAAGGGTGGTTTTGAGGCTGAAGGCAGTAGGAAAGCCTGCACCCCCCAGGTCTGTGGGGCCACGCAAGCGGTTCCCAAAGAGCTTTAGAACAAGGCATAGTTTTCCCTGCTGGCTCTTTGGGCGTGGGACCAGTCTCCAGACATATGGCCATTTTTGTGCCTGGCGCGGCGCCAAGTGGGAAAGGGTGGTTTTGAGGCTGAAGGCAGCAGGAGAGCTTGCAGCCCCCAGGTGTGTGGGGCTACGCAAGCGGTTCCCAAAGAGCTTTAGAACAAGGCATAGTTTTCCCTGCTGGCTCTTTCGGCGTGGGACCAATCTCCAGCCATATGGCCATTTTTGGGCCTGGCGCGGCGCCATGTGGGAAAGGGTGGTTTTGAGGCTGAAGGCAGCAGGAAAGCCTGCAGCCCCCAGGTGTGTGGGGCCACGCAAGCTGTTCCCAAAGAGCTTTAGAACAAGGCATAGTTTTCCCTGCTGTCTCTTTGGGCGTGGGACCAATCTCCAGCCATATGGCCATTTTTGTGCCTGAAGCGAAGCCAAGTGGGAAAGGGTCGTTTTCAGGCTGAAGGCAGCAGGAAAGCCTGCAGCCCCCAGGTGTGTGGGGCTACGCAAGAGGTTCCCAAAGAGCTTTAGAACAAGGCATAATTTTCCCTGCTGGCTCTTTGGGCGTGGGACCAGTCTCCAGACATATGGCCATTTTTGTGCCTGGCGCGGCGCCAAGTGGGAAAGGGTGGTTTTGAGGCTGAAGGCAGCAGGAAAGCCTGCAGCCCCCAGGTCTGTGGGGCTACGCAAGCGGTTCCCAAAGAGCTTTAGAACAAGGCATAGTTTTCCCTGCTGGCTCTTTGGCCGTGGGACCAGTCTCCAGACATATGGCCATTTTTGGGCCTGGCGCGGCGCCAAGTGGGAAAAGGTGGTTTTGAGGCTGAAGGCAGCAGGAGAGCTTGCAGCCCCCAGGTGTGTGGGGCTACGCAAGCGGTTCCCAAAGAGCTTTAGAACAAGGCATAGTTTTCCCTGCTGGCTCTTTGGGCGTGGGACCAATCTCCAGACATATGGCCATTTTTGGGCCTGGCGCGGCGCCAAGTGGGAAAGGGTGGTTTTGAGGCTGAAGGCAGCAGGAGAGCTTGCAGCCCCAAGGTCTGTGGGGCTACGCAAGCGGTTCCCAAAGAGCTTTAGAACAAGGCATAGTTTTCCCTGCTGGCTCTTTGGGCGTGGGACCAATCTCCACACATATGGCCATTTTTGGGCCTGGCGCGGCGCCATGTGGGAAAGGGTGGTTTTGAGGCTGAAGGCAGCAGGAAAGCCTGCAGCCCCCAGGTGTGTGGGGCCACGCAAGCTGTTCCCAAAGAGCTTTAGAACAAGGCATAGTTTTCCCTGCTGTCTCTTTGGGCGTGGGACCAATCTCCAGCCATATGGCCATTTTTGTGCCTGAAGCGAAGCCAAGTGGGAAAGGGTGGTTTTGAGGCTGAAGGCAGCAGGAAAGCCTGCAGCCCCCAGGTGTGTGGGGCTACGCAAGAGGTTCCCAAAGAGCTTTAGAACAAGGCATAATTTTCCCTGCTGGCTCTTTGGGCGTGGGACCAGTCTCCAGACATATGGCCATTTTTGTGCCTGGCGCGGCGCCAAGTGGGAAAGGGTGGTTTTGAGGCTGAAGGCAGCAGGAAAGCCTGCAGCCCCCAGGTGTGTGGGGCTACGCAAGCGGTTCCCAAAGAGCTTTAGAACAAGGCATAGTTTTCCCTGCTGTCTCTTTGGGCGTGGGACCAATCTCCAGCCATATGGCCATTTTTGTGCCTGAAGCGAAGCCAAGTGGGAAAGGGTGGTTTTCAGGCTGAAGGCAGCAGGAAAGCCTGCAGCCCCCAGGTGTGTGGGGCTACGCAAGAGGTTCCCAAAGAGCTTTAGAACAAGGCATAATTTTCCCTGCTGGCTCTTTGCGCGTGGGACCAGTCTCCAGACATATGGCCATTTTTGTGCCTGGCGCGGCGCCAAGTGGGAAAGGGTGGTTTTGAGGCTGAAGGCAGCAGGAAAGCCTGCAGCTCCCAGGTGTGTGGGGCTACGGAAGCGGTTCCCAAAGAGCTTTAGAACAAGGCATAGTTTTCCCTGCTGGCTCTTTGGGAAAGGGACCAATCTCCAGACATATGGCCATTTTTGGGCCTGGCACGGCGCCAAGTGGGAAAGGGTGGTTTTGAGGCTGAAGGCAGCAGGAAAGCCTGCAGCCCGCAGGTGTGTGGGGCCACGCAAGCGGTTCCCAAAGAGCTTTAGAACAAGGCATAGTTTTCCCTGCTGGCTCTTTCGGCGTGGGACCAGTCTCCAGAAATATAGCCATTTTTGTGCCTGGCGCGACGCCAAGTGGGAAAGGCTGGTTTTGAGGCTGAAGGCAGCAGGAAAGCCTGCAGCCCCCAGGTGTGTGGGGCCACGCAAGCTGTTCCCAAAGAGCTTTAGAACAAGGCATAGTTTTCCCTGCTGGCTCTTTGGGCGTGGGACCAATCTCCAGCCATATGGCCATTTTAGTGCCTGGCGCAGCGCCAAGTGGGAAAGGGTGGTTTTGAGGCTGAAGGCAGTAGGAAAGCCTGCACCCCCCAGGTCTGTGGGGCCACGCAAGCGGTTCCCAAAGAGCTTTAGAACAAGGCATAGTTTTCCCTGCTGGCTCTTTGGGCGTGGGACCAGTCTCCAGACATATGGCCATTTTTGTGCCTGGCGCGGCGCCAAGTGGGAAAGGGTGGTTTTGAGGCTGAAGGCAGCAGGAGAGCTTGCAGCCCCCAGGTGTGTGGGGCTACGCAAGCGGTTCCCAAAGAGCTTTAGAACAAGGCATAGTTTTCCCTGCTGGCTCTTTCGGCGTGGGACCAATCTCCAGCCATATGGCCATTTTTGGGCCTGGCGCGGCGCCATGTGGGAAAGGGTGGTTTTGAGGCTGAAGGCAGCAGGAAAGCCTGCAGCCCCCAGGTGTGTGGGGCCACGCAAGCTGTTCCCAAAGAGCTTTAGAACAAGGCATAGTTTTCCCTGCTGTCTCTTTGGGCGTGGGACCAATCTCCAGCCATATGGCCATTTTTGTGCCTGAAGCGAAGCCAAGTGGGAAAGGGTCGTTTTCAGGCTGAAGGCAGCAGGAAAGCCTGCAGCCCCCAGGTGTGTGGGGCTACGCAAGAGGTTCCCAAAGAGCTTTAGAACAAGGCATAATTTTCCCTGCTGGCTCTTTGGGCGTGGGACCAGTCTCCAGACATATGGCCATTTTTGTGCCTGGCGCGGCGCCAAGTGGGAAAGGGTGGTTTTGAGGCTGAAGGCAGCAGGAAAGCCTGCAGCCCCCAGGTCTGTGGGGCTACGCAAGCGGTTCCCAAAGAGCTTTAGAACAAGGCATAGTTTTCCCTGCTGGCTCTTTGGCCGTGGGACCAGTCTCCAGACATATGGCCATTTTTGGGCCTGGCGCGGCGCCAAGTGGGAAAAGGTGGTTTTGAGGCTGAAGGCAGCAGGAGAGATTGCAGCCCCCAGGTGTGTGGGGCTACGCAAGCGGTTCCCAAAGAGCTTTAGAACAAGGCATAGTTTTCCCTGCTGGCTCTTTGGGCGTGGGACCAATCTCCAGACATATGGCCATTTTTGGGCCTGGCGCGGCACCAAGTGGGAAAGGGTGCGTCTGAGGCTGAAGGCAGCAGGAAAGCCTGCAGCCCCCAGGTGTGTGGGGCTACGCAAGCGGTTCCCAAAGAGCTTTATAACAAGGCATAGTTTTCCCTGCTGGCTCTTTGGGCGTGGGACCAGTCTCCAGACATATGGCCATTTTTGGGCCTGGCATGACGCCAAGTGGGAAAGGGTGGTTTTGAGGCTGAAGGCAGCAGGAAAGCTTGCAGCCCCCAGGGGTGTGGGGCTATGCAAGCGGTTCCCAAAGAGCTTTAGAACCAGGCATAGTTTTCCCTGCTGGCTCTTTGGGTGTGGGACCAATCTCCAGACATATGGCCATTTTTGTGCCTGGCGCGGCGCCAAGTGGGAAAGGGTGGTTTTGAGGCTGAAGGCAGCAGGAAAGCCTGCAGCCCCCAGGTGTGTGGGGCCACGCAAGCGGTTCCCAAAGAGCTTTAGAACAAGGCATAGTTTTCCCTGCTGGCTCTTTGGGCGTCGGACCAGTCTCCAGACATATGGCCATTCTTGGGCCTGGCGCGATGCCAAGAGGGAAAGGGTGGTTTTGAGGCTGAAGGCAGCAGGAAAGCCTGCAGCCCCCAGGTGTGTGGGGCTACGCAAGCGGTTCCCAAAGAGCTTTAGAACAAGGCATAGTTTTCCCTGCTGGCTCTTTGGGCGTGGGACCAATCTCCAGACATATGGCCATTTTTGTGCCTGGCGTGACGCCGTGTGGGAAAGGGTGGTTTTGAGGCTGAAGGCAGCAGGAAAGCTTGCAGCCCGCAGGTGTGTGGGGCTATGCAAGCCGTTCCCAAAGAGCTTTAGAACAAGGCATAGTTTTCCCTGCTGGCTCTTTGGGCGTGGGACCAGTCTCCAGATATATGGCCATTTTTGTGCCTGGCGTGACGCCATGTCGGAAAGGGTGGTTTTCAGGCTGAAGGCAGGAGGAAAGCCTGCAGCCCCCAGGTGTGTGGGGCTACGCAAGCGGTTCCCAAAGAGCTTTACAACAAGGCATAGTTTTCCCTGCTGGCTCTTTGGCGTGGGACCAATCTCCAGCCATATGACCATTTTTGTGCCTGGCGTGACGCCATGTGGGAAAGGGTAGTTTTGAGGCTGAAGGCAGCAGGAAAGTCTGCAGCCCGCAGGTGTGTGGGGCCACGCAAGCGGTTCCCAAAGAGCTTTAGAACAAGGCATAGTTTTCCCTGCTGGCTCTTTGGGAAAGGGACCAGTCTCCAGAAATATAGCCATTTTTGTGCCTGGCGCGACGCCAAGGGGGAAAGGGTGGTTTTGAGGCTGAAGGCAGCAGGAAAGCCTGCAGCCCCCAGGTCTGTGGGGCCACGCAAGCGGTTCCCAAAGAGCTTTAGAACAAGGCATAGTTTTCCCTGCTGGCTCTTTGGGCGTGGGACCAATCTCCAGACATATGGCCATTTTTGTGCCTGGCGCGTCGCCAAGTGGGAAAGGGTGGTTTTGAGGCTGAAGAGAGCAGGAAAGCCTGCAGCCCGCAGGTCTGTGGGGCCACGCAAGCGGTTCCCAAAGAGCTTTAGAATAAGGCATCGTTTTCCCTGCTGGCTCTTTGGGCGTGGAACCAATCTCCAGACATATGGCCATTTTTGTGCCTGGCGCGGCGCCAAGTGGGAAAGGGTGGTTTTGAGGCTGAAGGCAGCAGGAAAGCCTGCAGCCCCCAGGTGTGTGGGGCTACGCAAGCGGTTCCCAAAGAGCTTTAGAACCAGGCATAGTTTTCCCTGCTGGCTCTTTGGGTGTGGGACCAATCTCCAGACATATGGCCATTTTTTTGCCTGGCGCGGCGCCAAGTGGGAAAGGGTGGTTTTGAGGCTGAAGGCAGCAGGAAAGCCTGCAGCCCCCAGGTCTGTGGGGCCACGCAAGCGGTTCCCAAAGAGCTTTAGAACAAGGCATAGTTTTCCCTGCTGGCTCTTTCGGCGTGGAATCAGTCTCCAGATATATGGCCATTTTTGGGCCTGGCGCGGCGCCAAGTGGGAAAGGGTGGTTTTGAGGCTGAAGGCAGCAGGAAAGCTTGCAGCCCCCAGGTGTGTGGGGCTATGCAAGCCGTTCCCAAAGAGCTTTAGAACAAGGCATAGTTTTCCCTGCTGGCTCTTTGGGCGTGGGACCAGTCTCCAGACATATGGCCGTTTCTGGGCCTGGCGCGGCGCCAAGTGGGAAAGGATGGTTTTGAGGCTGAAGGCAGCAGGAAAGCCTGCAGCCACCAGGTCTGTGAGGCTACGCAAGCGGTTCCCAAAGAGCTTTAGAACAAGGCATAGTTTTCCCTGCTGGCTCTTTCGGCGTGGGACCAATCTCCAGACATATGGCCATTTTTGTGCCTGGCGTGACGCCAAGTGGGAAAGGGTTTTTTTGAGGCTGAAGGCAGCAGGAAAGGCTGCAGCCCCCAGCTCTGTGGGGCTACGCAAGCGGTTCCCAAAGAGCTTTAGAACAAGGCATAGTTTTCCCTGCTGGCTCTTTCGGCGTGGGACCAATCTCCAGCCATATGGCCATTTTTGGGCCTGGCGCGGCGCCATGTGGGAAAGGGTGGTTTTGAGGCTGAAGGCAGCAGGAAAGCCTGCAGCCCCCAGGTGTGTGGGGCCACGCAAGCTGTTCCCAAAGAGCTTTAGAACAAGGCATAGTTTTCCCTGCTGGCTCTTTCGGCGTGGGACCAGTCTCCAGAAATATAGCCATTTTTGTGCCTGGCGCGACGCCAAGTGGGAAAGGGTGGTTTTGAGGCTGAAGGCAGCAGGAAAGCCTGCAGCCCCCAGGTGTGTGGGGCCACGCAAGCGGTTCCCAAAGAGCTTTAGAACAAGGCATAGTTTTCCCTGCTGTCTCTATGGGCGTGGGACCAATCTCCAGCCATATGGCCATTTTTGTGCCTGGCGCGGCGCCAAGTGGGAAAGGGTGGTTTTGAGGCTGAAGGCAGCAGGAAAGCCTGCACCCCCCAGGTGTGTGGGGCCACGCAAGCGGTTCCCAAAGAGCTTTAGAACAAGGCATAGTTTTCCCTGCTGGCTCTTTGGGCGTGGGACCAGTCTCCAGACATATGGCCATTCTTGTGCCTGGAGCGGCGCCAAGTGGGAAAGGGTGGTTTTGAGGCTGAAGGCAGCAGGAAAGCCTGCAGCCCCCAGCTCTGTGGGGCTACGCAAGCGGTTCCCAAAGAGCTTTAGAACAAGGCATAGTTTTCCCTGCTGGCTCTTTGGCCGTGGGACCAGTCTCCAGACATATGGCCATTTTTGGGCCTGGCGCGGCGCCAAGTGGGAAAGGGTGGTTTTGAGGCTGAAGGCAGCAGGAGAGCTTGCAGCCCCAAGGTCTGTGGGGCTACGCAAGCCGTTCCCAAAGAGCTTTAGAACAAGGCATAGTTTTCCCTGCTGGCTCTTTGGGCGTGGGACCAATCTCCAGACATATGGCCATTTTTGGGCCTGGCGCGGCACCAAGTGGGAAAGGGTGCGTCGGAGGCTGAAGGCAGCAGGAAAGCCTGCAGCCCCCAGGTGTGTGGGGCTACGCAAGCGGTTCCCAAAGAGCTTTAGAACAAGGCATAGTTTTCCCTGCTGGCTCTTTGGGCGTGGGACCAGTCTCCAGACATATGGCCATTTTTGTGCCTGGCGCGACGCCAAGTGGGAAAGGGTGGTTTTGAGGCTGAAGGCAGCAGGAAAGTCTGCAGCCCGCAGGTCTGTGGGGCCACACAAGCGGTTCCCAAAGAGCTTTAGAACAAGGCATAGTTTTCCCTGCTGGCTCTTTGGGCGTGGGACCAGTCTCCAGACATATGGCCATTTTTGTGCCTGGCGCGATGCCAAGAGGGAAAGGGTGGTTTTGAGGCTGAAGGCAGCAGGAAAGCCTGCATCCCACAGGTGTGTGGGGCTACGCAAGCGGTTCCCAAAGAGCTTTAGAACAAGGCATAGTTTTCCCTGCTGGCTCTTTGGGCGTGGGACCAATCTCCAGCCATATGGCCATTTTTGTGCCTGGCGCGGCGCCAAGTGGGAAAGGGTGGTTTTGAGGCTGAAGGCAGCAGGAAAGCCTGCAGCCCCCAGGTGTGTGGGGCTACGCAAGCGGTTCCCAAAGAGCTTTAGAACAAGGCATAGTTTTCCCTGCTGGCTCTTTGGGCGTGGGACCAGTCTCCAGAGATATGGCCATTTTTGGGCCTGGCGCGGCGCCAAGTGGGAAAGGGTGGTTTTGAGGCTGAAGGCAGCAGGAAAGCCTGCAGCCCCAAGGTCTGTGGGGCTACGCAAACCGTTCCCAAAGAGCTTTAGAACAAGGCATAGTTTCCCTGCTGGCTCTTTGGGCGTGGGACCAGTCTCCAGACATATGGCCATTTTTGGGCCTGGCATGACGCCAAGTGGGAAAGGGTGGTTTTGAGGCTGAAGGCAGCAGGAAAGCTTGCAGCCCCCAGGGGTGTGGGGCTATGCAAGCCGTTCCCAAAGAGCTTTAGAACAAGGCATAGTTTTCCCTGCTGGCTCTTTGGGCGTGGGACCAGTCTCCAGACATATGGCCATTTTTGTGCCTGGCGTGACGCCATGTCGGAAAGGGTGGTTTTGAGGCTGAAGGCAGGAGGAAAGCCTGCAGCCCCCAGGTGTGTGGGGCTACGCAAGCGGTTCCCAAAGAGCTTTACAACAAGGCATAGTTTTCCCTGCTGGCTCTTTGGCGTGGGACCAATCTCCAGCCATATGACCATTTTTGGGCCTGGCGCGGCGCCAAGTGGGAAAGGGTAGTTTTGAGGCTGAAGGCAGCAGGAAAGTCTGCAGCCCGCAGGTCTGTGGGGCTACGCAAGCGGTTCCCAAAGAGCTTTAGAACAAGGCATAGTTTTCCCTGCTGGCTCTTTGGGAAAGGGACCAGTCTCCAGAAATATAGCCATTTTTGTGCCTGGCGCGACGCCAAGTGGGAAAGGGTGGTTTTGAGGCTGAAGGCAGCAGGAAAGCCTGCAGCCCCCAGGTGTGTGGGGCCACGCAAGCGGTTCCCAAAGAGCTTTAGAACAAGGCATAGTTTTCCCTGCTGGCTCTTTGGGCGTCGGACCAGTCTCCAGACATATGGCCATTCTTGGGCCTGGCGCGATGCCAAGAGGGAAAGGGTGGTTTTGAGGCTGAAGGCAGCAGGAAAGCCTGCAGCCCCCAGGTGTGTGGGGCTACGCAAGCGGTTCCCAAAGAGCTTTAGAACAAGGCATAGTTTTCCCTGCTGGCTCTTTGGGCGTGGGACCAATCTCCAGACATATGGCCATTTTTGTGCCTGGCGTGACGCTGTGTGGGAAAGGGTGGTTTTGAGGCTGAAGGCAGCAGGAAAGCTTGCAGCCTGCAGGTGTGTGGGGCTATGCAAGCCGTTCCCAAAGAGCTTTAGAACAAGGCATAGTTTTCCCTGCTGGCTCTTTGGGCGTGGGACCAGTCTCCAGATATATGGCCATTTTTGTGCCTGGCGTGACGCCATGTCGGAAAGGGTGGTTTTCAGGCTGAAGGCAGGAGGAAAGCCTGCAGCCCCCAGGTGTGTGGGGCTACGCAAGCGGTTCCCAAAGAGCTTTACAACAAGGCATAGTTTTCCCTGCTGGCTCTTTGGCGTGGGACCAATCTCCAGCCATATGACCATTTTTGGGCCTGGCGCGGCGCCAAGTGGGAAAGGGTGGTTTTGAGGCTGAAGGCAGCAGGAAAGCTTGCAGCCCCCAGGTGTGTGGGGCTATGCAAGCCGTTCCCAAAGAGCTTTAGAACAAGGCATAGTTTTCCCTGCTGGCTCTTTGGGCGTGGGACCAGTCTCCAGACATATGGCCGTTTCTGGGCCTGGCGCGGCGCCAAGTGGGAAAGGGTGGTTTTGAGGCTGAAGGCAGCAGGAAAGCCTGCAGCCACCAGGTCTGTGAGGCTACGCAAGCGGTTCCCAAAGAGCTTTAGAACAAGGCATAGTTTTCCCTGCTGGCTCTTTCGGCGTGGGACCAATCTCCAGACATATGGCCATTTTTGTGCCTGGCGTGACGCCAAGTGGGAAAGGGTTTTTTTGAGGCTGAAGGCAGCAGGAAAGGCTGCAGCCCCCAGCTCTGTGGGGCTACGCAAGCGGTTCCCAAAGAGCTTTAGAACAAGGCATAGTTTTCCCTGCTGGCTCTTTCGGCGTGGGACCAATCTCCAGCCATATGGCCATTTTTGGGCCTGGCGCGGCGCCATGTGGGAAAGGGTGGTTTTGAGGCTGAAGGCAGCAGGAAAGCCTGCAGCCCCCAGGTGTGTGGGGCCACGCAAGCTGTTCCCAAAGAGCTTTACAACAAGGCATAGTTTTCCCTGCTGGCTCTTTCGGCGTGGGACCAGTCTCCAGAAATATAGCCATTTTTGTGCCTGGCGCGACGCCAAGTGGGAAAGGGTGGTTTTGAGGCTGAAGGCAGCAGGAAAGCCTGCAGCCCCCAGGTGTGTGGGGCCACGCAAGCGGTTCCCAAAGAGCTTTAGAACAAGGCATAGTTTTCCCTGCTGTCTCTATGGGCGTGGGACCAATCTCCAGCCATATGGCCATTGTTGTGCCTGGCGCGGCGCCAAGTGGGAAAGGGTGGTTTTGAGGCTGAAGGCAGCAGGAAAGCCTGCACCCCCCAGGTCTGTGGGGCCACGCAAGCGGTTCCCAAAGAGCTTTAGAACAAGGCATAGTTTTCCCTGCTGGCTCTTTGGGCGTGGGACCAGTCTCCAGACATATGGCCATTTTTGTGCCTGGCGCGGCGCCAAGTGGGAAAGGGTGGTTTTGAGGCTGAAGGCAGCAGGAAAGCCTGCAGCCCCCAGGTGTGTGGGGCTACGCAAGCGGTTCCCAAAGAGCTTTAGAACAAGGCATAGCTTTCCCTGCTGGCTCTTTGGGCGTGGGACCAGTCTCCAGACATATGGCCATTTTTGGGCCTGGTGCGGCGCCAAGTGGGAAAGGGTGGTTTTGAGGCTGAAGGCAGCAGGAGAGCTTGCAGCCCCAAGGTCTGTGGGGCTACGCAAGCCGTTCCCAAAGAGCTTTAGAACAAGGCATAGTTTTCCCTGCTGGCTCTTTGGGCGTGGGACCAATCTCCAGACATATGGCCATTTTTGGGCCTGGCGCGGCACCAAGTGGGAAAGGGTGCGTCTGAGGCTGAAGGCAGCAGGAAAGCCTGCAGCCCCCAGGTGTGTGGGGCTACGCAAGCGGTTCCCAAAGAGCTTTAGAACAAGGCATAGTTTTCCCTGCTGGCTCTTTGGGCGTGGGACCAGTCTCCAGACATATGGCCATTTTTGTGCCTGGCGCGACGCCAAGTGGGAAAGGGTGGTTTTGAGGCTGAAGGCAGCAGGAAAGCCTGCATCCCACAGGTGTGTGGGGCTACGCAAGCGGTTCCCAAAGAGCTTTAGAACAAGGCATAGTTTTCCCTGCTGGCTCTTTGGGCGTGGGACCAATCTCCAGCCATATGGCCATTTTTGTGCCTGGCGCGGCGCCAAGTGGGAAAGGGTGGTTTTGAGGCTGAAGGCAGCAGGAAAGCCTGCAGCCCCCAGGTGTGTGGGGCTACGCAAGCGGTTCCCAAAGAGCTTTAGAACCAGGCATAGTTTTCCCTGCTGGCTCTTTGGGCGTGGGACCAGTCTCCAGACATATGGCCATTTTTGGGCCTGGCGCGGCGCCAAGTGGGAAAGGGTGGCTTTGAGGCTGAAGGCAGCAGGAAAGCCTGCAGCCCCAAGGTCTGTGGGGCTACGCAAACCGTTCCCAAAGAGCTTTAGAACAAGGCATAGTTTCCCTGCTGGCTCTTTGGGCGTGGGACCAGTCTCCAGACATATGGCCATTTTTGGGCCTGGCATGACGCCAAGTGGGAAAGGGTGGTTTTGAGGCTGAAGGCAGCAGGAAAGCTTGCAGCCCCCAGGGGTGTGGGGCTATGCAAGCCGTTCCCAAAGAGCTTTAGAACAAGGCATAGTTTTCCCTGCTGGCTCTTTGGGCGTGGGACCAGTCTCCAGACATATGGCCATTTTTGTGCCTGGCGTGACGCCATGTCGGAAAGGGTGGTTTTGAGGCTGAAGGCAGGAGGAAAGCCTGCAGCCCCCAGGTGTGTGGGGCTACGCAAGCGGTTCCCAAAGAGCTTTACAACAAGGCATAGTTTTCCCTGCTGGCTCTTTGGCGTGGGACCAATCTCCAGCCATATGACCATTTTTGGGCCTGGCGCGGCGCCAAGTGGGAAAGGGTAGTTTTGAGGCTGAAGGCAGCAGGAAAGTCTGCAGCCCGCAGGTCTGTGGGGCCACGCAAGCGGTTCCCAAAGAGCTTTAGAACAAGGCATAGTTTTCCCTGCTGGCTCTTTGGGAAAGGGACCAGTCTCCAGAAATATAGCCATTTTTGTGCCTGGCGCGACGCCAAGTGGGAAAGGGTGGTTTTGAGGCTGAAGGCAGCAGGAAAGCCTGCAGCCCCCAGGTGTGTGGGGCCACGAAAGCGGTTCCCAAAGAGCTTTAGAACAAGGCATAGTTTTCCCTGCTGGCTCTTTGGGCGTGGGACCAATCTCCAGACATATGGCCATTCTTGGGCCTGGCGCGATGCCAAGAGGGAAAGGGTGGTTTTGAGGCTGAAGGCAGCAGGAAAGCCTGCAGCCCCCAGGTGTGTGGGGCTACGCAAGCGGTTCCCAAAGAGCTTTAGAACAAGGCATAGTTTTCCCTGCTGGCTCTTTGGGCGTGGGACCAATCTCCAGACATATGGCCATTTTTGTGCCTGGCGTGACGCCGTGTGGGAAAGGGTGGTTTTGAGGCTGAAGGCAGCAGGAAAGCTTGCAGCCCGCAGGTGTGTGGGGCTATGCAAGCCGTTCCCAAAGAGCTTTAGAACAAGGCATAGTTTTCCCTGCTGGCTCTTTGGGCGTGGGACCAGTCTCCAGATATATGGCCATTTTTGTGCCTGGCGTGACGCCATGTCGGAAAGGGTGGTTTTCAGGCTGAAGGCAGGAGGAAAGCCTGCAGCCCCCAGGTGTGTGGGGCTACGCAAGCGGTTCCCAAAGAGCTTTACAACAAGGCATAGTTTTCCCTGCTGGCTCTTTGGCGTGGGACCAATCTCCAGCCATATGACCATTTTTGTGCCTGGCGTGACGCCATGTGGGAAAGGGTAGTTTTGAGGCTGAAGGCAGCAGGAAAGTCTGCAGCCGCAGGTGTGTGGGGCCACGCAAGCGGTTCCCAAAGAGCTTTAGAACAAGGCATAGTTTTCCCTGCTGGCTCTTTGGGAAAGGGACCAGTCTCCAGAAATATAGCCATTTTTGTGCCTGGCGCGACGCCAAGGGGGAAAGGGTGGTTTTGAGGCTGAAGGCAGCAGGAAAGCCTGCAGCCCCCAGGTCTGTGGGGCCACGCAAGCGGTTCCCAAAGAGCTTTAGAACAAGGCATAGTTTTCCCTGCTGGCTCTTTGGGCGTGGGACCAATCTCCAGACATATGGCCATTTTTGTGCCTGGCGCGGCGCCAAGTGGGAAAGGGTGGTTTTCAGGCTGAAGGCAGCAGGAAAGCCTGCAGCCCGCAGGTCTGTGGGGCCACGCAAGCGGTTCCCAAAGAGCTTTAGAATAAGGCATCGTTTTCCCTGCTGGCTCTTTGGGCGTGGAACCAATCTCCAGACATATGGCCATTTTTGTGCCTGGCGCGGCGCCAAGTGGGAAAGGGTGGTTTTGAGGCTGAAGGCAGCAGGAAAGCCTGCAGCCCCCAGGTCTGTGGGGCCACGCAAGCGGTTCCCAAAGAGCTTTAGAACAAGGCATAGTTTTCCCTGCTGGCTCTTTCGGCGTGGGACCAATCTCCAGATATATGGCCATTTTTGGGCCTGGCGCGGCGCCAAGTGGGAAAGGGTGGTTTTGAGGCTGAAGGCAGCAGGAAAGCTTGCAGCCCCCAGGTGTGTGGGGCTATGCAAGCCGTTCCCAAAGAGCTTTAGAACAAGGCATAGTTTTCCCTGCTGGCTCTTTGGGAAAGGGACCAGTCTCCAGAAATATAGCCATTTTTGTGCCTGGCGCGACGCCAAGTGGGAAAGGGTGGTTTTGAGGCTGAAGGCAGCAGGAAAGCCTGCAGCCCCCAGGTGTGTGGGGCCACGAAAGCGGTTCCCAAAGAGCTTTAGAACAAGGCATAGTTTTCCCTGCTGGCTCTTTGGGCGTCGGACCAGTCTCCAGACATATGGCCATTCTTGGGCCTGGCGCGATGCCAAGAGGGAAAGGGTGGTTTTGAGGCTGAAGGCAGCAGGAAAGCCTGCAGCCCCCAGGTGTGTGGGGCTACGCAAGCGGTTCCCAAAGAGCTTTAGAACAAGGCATAGTTTTCCCTGCTGGCTCTTTGGGCGTGGGACCAATCTCCAGACATATGGCCATTTTTGTGCCTGGCGTGACGCCGTGTGGGAAAGGGTGGTTTTGAGGCTGAAGGCAGCAGGAAAGCTTGCAGCCCGCAGGTGTGTGGGGCTATGCAAGCCGTTCCCAAAGAGCTTTAGAACAAGGCATAGTTTTCCCTGCTGGCTCTTTGGGTGTGGGACCAGTCTCCAGATATATGGCCATTTTTGTGCCTGGCGTGATGCCATGTCGGAAAGGGTGGTTTTCAGGCTGAAGGCAGGAGGAAAGCCTGCAGCCCCCAGGTGTGTGGGGCTACGCAAGCGGTTCCCAAAGAGCTTTACAACAAGGCATAGTTTTCCCTGCTGGCTCTTTGGCGTGGGACCAATCTCCAGCCATATGACCATTTTTGTGCCTGGCGTGACGCCATGTGGAAAAGGGTAGTTTTGAGGCTGAAGGCAGCAGGAAAGTCTGCAGCCCGCAGGTGTGTGGGGCCACGCAAGCGGTTCCCAAAGAGCTTTAGAACAAGGCATAGTTTTCCCTCCTGGCTCTTTGGGAAAGGGACCAGTCTCCAGAAATATAGCCATTTTTGTGCCTGGCGCGACGCCAAGGGGGAAAGGGTGGTTTTGAGGCTGAAGGCAGCAGGAAAGCCTGCAGCCCCCAGGTCTGTGGGGCCACGCAAGCGGTTCCCAAAGAGCTTTAGAACAAGGCATAGTTTTCCCTGCTGGCTCTTTGGGCGTGGGACCAATCTCCAGACATATGGCCATTTTTGTGCCTGGCGCGGCGCCAAGTGGGAAAGGGTGGTTTTCAGGCTGAAGGCAGCAGGAAAGCCTGCAGCCCGCTGGTCTGTGGGGCCACGCAAGCGGTTCCCAAAGAGCTTTAGAATAAGGCATCGTTTTCCCTGCTGGCTCTTTGGGCGTGGAACCAATCTCCAGACATATGGCCATTTTTGTGCCTGGCGCGGCGCCAAGTGGGAAAGGGTGGTTTTGAGGCTGAAGGCAGCAGGAAAGCCTGCAGCCCCCAGGTGTGTGGGGCTACGCAAGCGGTTCCCAAAGAGCTTTAGAACCAGGCATAGTTTTCCCTGCTGGCTCTTTGGGCGTGGGACCAATCTCCAGACATATGGCCATTTTTGTGCCTGGCGCGGCGCCAAGTGGGAAAGGGTGGTTTTGAGGCTGAAGGCAGCAGGAAAGCCTGCAGCCCCCAGGTCTGTGGGGCCACGCAAGCGGTTCCCAAAGAGCTTTAGAACAAGGCATAGTTTTTCCCTGCTGGCTCTTTCGGCGTGGAATCAATCTCCAGATATATGGCCATTTTTGGGCCTGGCGCGGCGCCAAGTGGGAAAGGGTGGTTTTGAGGCTGAAGGCAGCAGGAAAGCTTGCAGCCCCCAGGTGTGTGGGGCTATGCAAGCCGTTCCCAAAGAGCTTTAGAACAAGGCATAGTTTTCCCTGCTGGCTCTTTGGGCGTGGGACCAGTTTCCAGACATATGGCCGTTTCTGGGCCTGGCGCGGCGCCAAGTGGGAAAGGGTGGTTTTGAGGCTGAAGGCAGCAGGAAAGCCTGCAGCCACCAGGTCTGTGAGGCTACGCAAGCGGTTCCCAAAGAGCTTTAGAACAAGGCATAGTTTTCCCTGCTGGCTCTTTCGGCGTGGGACCAATCTCCAGACATATGGCCATTTTTGTGCCTGGCGTGACGCCAAGTGGGAAAGGGTTTTTTTGAGGCTGAAGGCAGCAGGAAAGGCTGCAGCCCCCAGCTCTGTGGGGCTACGCAAGCGGTTCCCAAAGAGCTTTAGAACAAGGCATAGTTTTCCCTGCTGGCTCTTTGGGAAAGGGACCAGTCTCCAGAAATATAGCCATTTTTGTGCCTGGCGCGACGCCAAGTGGGAAAGGGTGGTTTTGAGGCTGAAGGCAGCAGGAAAGCCTGCACCCCCCAGGTGTGTGGGGCCACGCAAGCGGTTCCCAAAGAGCTTTACAACAAGGCATAGTTTTCCCTGCTGGCTCTTTGGGCGTGGGACCAATCTCCAGACATATGGCCGTTTCTGGGCCTGGCGCGGCGCCAAGTGGGAAAGCGTGATTTTGAGGCTGAAGGCATCAGGAAACCTGCAGCCCCCAGGTGTGTGGGGCTACGCAAGCGGTTCCCAAAGAGCTTTAGAACAAGGCATAGTTTTCCCTGCTGGCTCTTTGGGCGTGGGACCAATCTCCACACATATGGCCATTTTTGGGCCTGGGGTGACGCCAATTGGGAAAGGGTGGTTTTGAGGCTGAAGGCAGCAGGAAAGCCTGCAGCCCCCAGGTGTGTGGGGCTATGCAAGCGGTTCCCAAAGAGCTTTAGAACAAGGCATAGTTTTCCCTGCTGGCTCTTTGGGTGTGGGACCAGTCTCATGACATATGGCCATCTTTGTGCCTGGTGCGGCGCCAAGTGGGAAAGGGTGGTTTTGAGGCTGAAGGCAGCAGGAAAGCCTGCAGCCCCCAGGTGTGTGGGGCGACGCAAGCGGTTCCCAAAGAGCTTTAGAACAAGGCATAGTTTTCCCTGCTGGCTCTTGGGCGTGGGACCAGTCTCCAGACATATGGCCATTTTTGGGCCTGGCATGACGCCATGTGGGAAAGGGTGGTTTTGAGGCTGAAGGCAGCAGGAAAGCCTGCAGCCCCCAGGTGTGTGGGGCTACGCAAGCGGTTCCCAAAGAGCTTTAGAACAAGGCATAGTTTTCCCTGCTGGCTCTTTGGGCGTGGGACCAATCTCCAGACATATGGCCATTTTTGTGCCTGGCGTGACGCCAATTGGGAAAGGGTGGTTTTGAGGCTGAAGGCAGCAGGAAAGTCTGCAGCCCGCAGGTCTGTGGGGCCACGCAAACGGTTCCCAAAGAGCTTTAGAACAAGGCATAGTTTTCCCTGCTGGCTCTTTCGGCGTGGGACCAACCTCCAGACTTATGGCCGGTTTTGTGCCTGGCGCGGGGCCACGTGGGAAATGGAGGTTTTGAGGCTGAAGGCAGCAGGAAAGCCTGCAGCCCCCAGGTGTGTGGGGCTATGCAAGCGGTTCCCAAAGAGCTTTAGAACAAGGCATAGTTTTCCCTGCTGGCTCTTTGGGTGTGGGACCAGTCTCCTGACATATGGCCATTTTTGTGCCTGGTGCGGCACCAAGTGGGAAAGGGTGGTTTTGAGGCTGAAGGCAGCAGGAAAGCCTGCAGCCCCCAGGTGTGTGGGGCGACGCAAGCGGTTCCCAAAGAGCTTTAGAACAAGGCATAGTTTTCCCTGCTGGCTCTTGGGCGTGTGACCAGTCTCCAGACATATGGCCATTTTTGGGCCTGGCATGACGCCATGTGGGAAAGGGTGGTTTTGAGGCTGAAGGCAGCAGGAAAGCCTGCAGCCCCCAGGTGTGTGGGGCTACGCAAGCGGTTCCCAAAGAGCTTTAGAACAAGGCATAGTTTTCCCTGCTGGCTCTTTGGGCGTGGGACCAGTCTCCAGCCATATGGCCATTTTTGTGCCTGGCGCGGCGCCAAGTGGGAAAGGGTGGTTTTGAGGCTGAAGGCAGCAGGAAAGCCTGCAGCCCCCAGGTCTGTGGGGCTACGCAAGCGCTTCCCAAAGAGCTTTAGAACAAGGCATAGTTTTCCCTGCTGGCTCTTTGGTCGTGGGACCAATCTCCAGACATATGGCCGTTTCTGGGCCTGGCGCGGCGCCAAGTGGGAAAGGGTGGTTTTGAGGCTGAAGGCATCAGGAAACCTGCAGCCCCCAGGTGTGTGGGGCTACACAAGCGGTTCCCAAAGAGCTTTAGAACAAGGCATAGTTTTCCCTGCTGGCTCTTTGGGCGTGGGACCAATCTCCAGACATATGGCCATTTTTGTGCCTGGCGTGACGCCAATTGGGAAAGGGTGGTTTTGAGGCTGAAGGCAGCAGGAAAGTCTGCAGCCCGCAGGTGTGTGGGGCCACGCAAGCGGTTCCCAAAGAGCTTTAGAACAAGGCATAGTTTTCCCTGCTGGCTCTTTCGGCGTGGGACCAGTCTCCAGACATATGGCCATTTTTGGGCCTGGCGCGGCGCCAAGTGGGAAAGGGTGGTTTTGAGGCTGAAGGCAGCAGGAAAGCCTGCAGCCCCCAGGTCTGTGGGGCCACGCAAGCGGTTCCCAAAGAGCTTTAGAACAAGGCATAATTTTCCCTGCTGGCTCTTTGGGCGTGGGACCAATCTCCAGACATATGGCCATTTTTGTGCCTGGCGTGACGCCGTGTGGGAAAGGGTGGTTTTGAGGCTGAAGAGAGCAGGAAAGCCTGCAGCCCCCAGGTCTGTGGGGCCACGGAAGCGGTTCCCAAAGAGCTTTAGAACAAGGCATAGTTTTCCCTGCTGGCTCTTGGGCGTGGGACCAGTCTCCAGACATATGGCCATTTTTGTGCCTGGCGCGGCGCCAAGTGGGAAAGGGTGGCTTTGAGGCTGAAGGCAGCAGGAAAGCCTGCAGCCCCCAGGTGTGTGGGGCTACGCAAGCGGTTCCCAAAGAGCTTTAGAACAAGGCATAGTTTTCCCTGCTGGCTCTTTGGGTGTGGGACCAGTCTCCTGACATATGGCCATTTTTGTGCCTGGTGCGGCGCCAAGTGGGAAAGGGTGGTTTTGAGGCTGAAGGCAGCAGGAAAGCCTGCAGCCCCCAGGTGTGTGGGGCGACGCAAGCGGTTCCCAAAGAGCTTTAGAACAAGGCATAGTTTTCCCTGCTGGCTCTTGGGCGTGGGACCAGTCTCCAGACATATGGCCATTTTTGGGCCTGGCATGACGCCATGTGGGAAAGGGTGGTTTTGAGGCTGAAGGCAGCAGGAAAGCCTGCAGCCCCCAGGTGTGTGGGGCTACGCAAGCGGTTCCCAAAGAGCTTTAGAACAAGGCATAGTTTTCCCTGCTGGCTCTTTGGGCGTGGGACCAGTCTCCAGCCATATGGCCATTTTTGTGCCTGGCGCGGCGCCAAGTGGGAAAGGGTGGTTTTGAGGCTGAAGGCAGCAGGAAAGCCTGCAGCCCCCAGGTGTGTGGGGCTACGCAAGCGGTTCCCAAAGAGCTTTAGAACAAGGCATAGTTTTCCCTGCTGGCTCTTTGGTCGTGGGACCAATCTCCAGACATATGGCCGTTTCTGGGCCTGGCGCGGCGCCAAGTGGGAAAGGGTGGTTTTGAGGCTGAAGGCATCAGGAAACCTGCAGCCCCCAGGTGTGTGGGGCCACACAAGCGGTTCCCAAAGAGCTTTAGAACAAGGCATAGTTTTCCCTGCTGGCTCTTTCGGCGTGGGACCAGTCTCCAGACATATGGCCATTTTTGGGCCTGGCGCGGCGCCAAGTGGGAAAGGGTGGTTTTGAGGCTGAAGGCAGCAGGAAAGCCTGCAGCCCCCAGGTCTGTGGGGCCACGCAAGCGGTTCCCAAAGAGCCTTAGAACCAGGCATAATTTTCCCTGCTGGCTCTTTGGGCGTGGGACCAATCTCCAGACATATGGCCATTTTTGTGCCTGGCGTGACGCCGTGTGGGAAAGGGTGGTTTTGAGGCTGAAGGCAGCAGGAAAGCCTGCAGCCCCCAGGTCTGTGGGGCCACGCAAGCGGTTCCCAAAGAGCCTTAGAACCAGGCATAATTTTCCCTGCTGGCTCTTTGGGCGTGGGACCAATCTCCAGACATATGGCCATTTTTGTGCCTGGCGTGACGCCGTGTGGGAAAGGGTGGTTTTGAGGCTGAAGAGAGCAGGAAAGCCTGCAGCCCCCAGGTCTGTGGGGCCACGGAAGCGGTTCCCAAAGAGCTTTAGAACAAGGCATAGTTTTCCCTGCTGGCTCTTGGGCGTGGGACCAGTCTCCAGACATATGGCCATTTTTGTGCCTGGCGCGGCGCCAAGTGGGAAAGGGTGGCTTTGAGGCTGAAGGCAGCAGGAAAGCCTGCAGCCCCCAGGTGTGTGGGGCTACGCAAGCGGTTCCCAAAGAGCTTTAGAACAAGGCATAGTTTTCCCTGCTGGCTCTTTGGGAAAGGGACCAATCTCCAGACATATGGCCTTTTCTGGACCTGGGTCGGCGCCAAGTGGGAAAGGGTGGTTTTGAGGCTGAAGGCAGCAGGAAAGCCTGCAGCCCCCAGGTGTGTGGGGCTACGCAAGCGGTTCCCAAAGAGCTTTAGAACAAGGCATAGCTTTCCCTGCTGGCTCTTTGGGCGTGGGACCAATCTCCACACATATGGCCATTTTTGGGCCTGGCGTGGCGCCAAGTGGGAAAGGGTTGTTTTGAGGCTGAAGAGAGCAGGAAAGCCTGCAGCCTCCAGGTCTGTGGGGCTATGCAAGCGGTTCCCAAAGAGCTTTAGAACAAGGCATAGTTTTCCCTGCTGGCTCTTTGAGAAAGGGACCAGTCTCCAGACATATGGCCATTTTTGTGCCTGGCGCGGGGCCAAGTGGGAAAGGGTGGTTTTGAGGCTGAAGGCAGCAGGAAAGCCTGCAGCCCCCAGGTGTGTGGGGCTACGCAAGCGGTTCCCAAAGAGCTTTACAACAAGGCATAGTTTTCCCTGCTGGCTCTTGAGCGTGGGACCTGTCTCCAGACATATGGCCATTTTTGGGCCTGGCGTGACGGCATGTGGGAAAGGGTGGTGTGAGGCTGAAGGCAGCAGGAAAGCCTGCAGCCCCCAGGTCTGTGGGGCTACGCAAGCGGTTCCCAAAGAGCTTTAGTACAAGGCATAGTTTTCCCTGCTGGCTCTTTGAGCGTGGGACCAATCTCCAGACATATGGCCATTTTTATGCCTGGCGCGACGCCAAGTGGGAAAGGGTGGTTTTGAGGCTGAAGGCAGCAGGAAAGCCTGCACCCCCCAGGTGTGTGGGGCCACGCAAGCGGTTCCCAAAGAGCTTTAGAACAAGGCATAATTTTCCCTCCTGGCTCTTTGGGCGTGGGACCAGTCTCCAGACATATGGCCATTTTTGTGCCTGGCGTGACGCCAATTGGGAAAGGGTGGTTTTGAGGCTTAAGGCAGCAGGAAAGCCTGCAGCCCGCAGGTCTGTGGGGCTACGCAAGCCGTTCCCAAAGAGCTTTAGAACAAGGCATAGTTTTCCCTCCTGGCTCTTTGGGCGTGGGACCAGTCTCCTGACATATGGCCATTTTTATGCCTGGCGTGACGCCATGTGGGATAGGGTGGTTTTGAGGCTGAAGGCAGCAGGAAAGCCTGCAGCCCCCAGGTCTGTGGGGCCACGCAAGCGGTTCCCAAAGAGCTTTATAACAAGGCATAGTTTTCCCTGCTGGCTCTTTGGGAAAGGGACCAGTCTCCAGACATATGGCCATTTTCGTGCCTGGCACGGTGCCAAGTGGGAAAGGGTGGTTGTGAGGCTGAAGGCAGCAGGAAAGCCTGCAGCCCCCAGGTGTGTGGGGCTACGCAAACGGTTCCCAAAGAGCTTTAGAACAAGACATAGTTTTCCCTGCTGGCTCTTTGGGCGTGGGACCAGTCTCCAGACATATGGCCATTTTTGGGCCTGGCGCGGGGACAAGTGGGAAAGGGTGGTTTTGAGGCTGAAGGCAGCAGGAAAGCCTGCAGCCCCCAGGTGTGTGGGGCTACGCAAGCGGTTCCCAAAGAGCTTTAGAACAAGGCATAGTTTTCCCTGCTGGCTCTTTGAGAAAGGGACCAGTCTCCAGACATATGGCCATTTTTGTGCCTGGCGCGGTGCCAAGTGGGAAAGGGTGGTTTTGAGGCTGAAGGCAGCAGGAAAGCCTGCAGACCCCAGGTGTGTGGGGCTACGGAAGCGGTTCCCAAAGAGCTTTAGAACAAGGCATAGTTTTCCCTGCTGGCTCTTGAGCGTGGGACCAGTCTCCAGACATATGGCCATTTTTGGGCCTGGCGCGGGGACAAGTGGGAAAGGGTGGTTTTGAGGCTGAAGGCAGCAGGAAAGCCTGCAGCCCCCAGGTGTGTGGGGCTACGCAAGTGGTTCCCATAGAGCTTTAGTACAAGGCATAGTTTTCCCTGCTGGCTCTTTGGGCGTGGGACCAACCTCCAGACATATGGCCGTTTTTGTGCCTGGCGCGGGGCCACGTGGGAAATGGAGATTTTGAGGCTGAAGGCAGCAGGAAAGCCTGCAGCACCCAGGTGTGTGGGGCTACGCAAGCGGTTCCCAAAGAGCTTTAGAACAAGGCATAGTTTTCCCTGCTGGCTCTTTGAGAAAGGGACCAGTCTCCAGACATATGGCCATTTTTGTGCCTGGCGCGGTGCCAAGTGGGAAAGGGTGGTTTTGAGGCTGAAGGCAGCAGGAAAGCCTGCAGACCCCAGGTGTGTGGGGCTACGCAAGCGGTTCCCAAAGAGCTTTAGAACAAGGCATAGTTTTCCCTGCTGGCTCTTGAGCGTGGGACCAGTCTCCAGACATATGGCCATTTTTGGGCCTGGCGTGACGGCATGTGGGAAAGGGTGGTGTGAGGCTGAAGGCAGCAGGAAAGCCTGCAGCCCCCAGGTCTGTGGGGCTACGGAAGCGGTTCCCAAAGAGCTTTAGTACAAGGCATAGTTTTCCCTGCTGGCTCTTTGGGCGTGGGACCAATCTCCAGACATATGGCCATTTTTATGCCTGGCGCGACGCCAAGTGGGAAAGGGTGGTTTTGAGGCTGAAGGCAGCAGGAAAGCCTGCAGCCCCCAGGTGTGTGGGGCCACGCAAGCGGTTCCCAAAGAGCTTTAGAACAAGGCATAATTTTCCCTGCTGGCTCTTTGGGCGTGGGACCAGTCTCCAGACATATGGCCATTTTTGTGCCTGGCGCGGCGCCAAGTGGGAAAGGGTTGTTTTGAGGCTGTAGGCAGCAGGAAAGCCTGCAGCCCCCAGGTGTGTGGGGCTACGCAAGCGGTTCCCAAAGAGCTTTAGAACAAGGCATATTGTTCCCTGCTGGCTCTTTGGGCGTGGGACCAATCTCCAGACATATGGCCATTTTTGTGCCTGGCGTGACGCCATGTGGGAAAGGGTGGTTTTGAGGCTGAAGGCAGCAGGAAAGCCTGTAGCCCCCAGGAGTGTGGGGCTACGCAAGCCGTTCCCAAAGAGCTTTAGTACAAGGCATAGTTTTCCCTGCTGGCTCTTTGGGCGTGGGACCAATCTCCAGACATATGGCCATTTTTGTGCCTGGAGCGGGGCCAAGTGGGAAAGGGAGGTTTTGAGGCTGAAGGCAGCAGGAAAGCCTGCAGCCCCCAGGTGTGTGGGGCTACGCAAGCGGTTCCCAAAGAGCTTTACAATAAGGCATAGTTTTCCCTGCTGGCTCTTGGGCGTGGGACCAGTCTCCAGACATATGGCCATTTTTGTGCCTGGCACGGCTCCAAGTGGGAAAGGGTGGTTTTGAGGCTGAAGGCAGCAGGAAAGCCTGCAGCCCCCAGGTCTGTGGGGCTACGCAAGCGGTTCCCAAAGAGCTTTAGAACAAGGCATAGTTTTCCCTGCTGGCTCTTTGGGCGTGGGACCAATCTCCAGACATATGGCCTTATCTGGACCTGGCGCGGCGCCAAGTGGGAAAGGGAGGTTTTGAGGCTGAAGGCAGCAGGAAAGCCTGCAGCCCCCAGGTGTGTGGGGCTACGCAAGCCGTTCCCAAAGAGCTTTAGAACAAGGCATAGTTTTCCCTGCTGGCTCTTTGGGCGTGGGACCAATCTCCACACATATGGCCATTTTTGTGCCTGGCGTGACGCCATGTGGGAAAGGGTTGTTTTGAGGCTGAAGGCAGCAGGAAAGCCTGCAGCCCCCAGCTGTGTGGGGCTACGCAAGCGGTTCCCAAAGAGCTTTAGAACAAGGGATAGCTTTCCCTGCTGGCTCTTTGGGCGTGGGACCAATCTCTAGACATATGGCCATTTTTGGGCCTGGCGCGGCGCCAAGTGGGAAAGGGTGGCTTTGAGGCTGAAGGCAGCAGGAAAGCCTGCAGCCCCCAGGTGTGTGGGGCTACGCAAGCGGTTCCCAAAGAGCTTTAGAACAAGGCATAGTTTTCCCTGCTGGCTCTTTGGGCGTGGGACCAATCTCCAGATATATGGCCATTTTTGGGCCTGGGGTGACGGCATGTGGGAAAGGGTGGTTTTGAGGCTGAAGAGAGCAGGAAAGCCTGCAGCCCCCAGGTCTGTGGAGCTACGCAAGCGGTTCCCAAAGAGCTTTAGAACAAGGCAGAGTTTTCCCTGCTGGCTCTTTGGGCGTGGGACCAGTCTCCAGACATATGGCCATTTTTGTTCCTGGCGCGACGCCAAGTGGGAAAGGGTGGTTTTGAGGCTGAAGGCAGCAGGAAAGCCTGCAGCCCCCAGGTGTGTGGGGCTACGCAAGCGGTTCCCAAAGAGCTTTAGAACAAGGCATAGTTTTCCCTGCTGGCTCTTTGGGCGTGGGACCAATCTCCAGACATATGGCCATTTTTGTGCCTGGCGCGGCGCCAAGTGGGAAAGGGTGGTTTTGAGGCTGAAGGCAGCAGGAAAGCCTGCAGCCCCCAGGTCTGTGGGGCCACGCAAGCGGTTCCCAAAGAGCTTTAGAACAAGGCATAGTTTTCCCTGCTGGCTCTTTGGGCGTGGGACCAATCTCCAGACATATGGCCATTTTTGGGCCTGGCGCGACGCCATGTGGGAAAGGGTGGTTTTGAGGCTGAAGGCAGCAGGAAAGCCTGCAGCCCCCAGGTCTGTGGGGCCACGCAAGCGGTTCCCAAAGAGCTTTAGAACAAGGCATAGTTTTCCCTCCTGGCTCTTTGCGAAAGGGACCAGTCTCCAGACATATGGCCATTTTTGGGCCTGGCGCGGCGCCAAGTGGGAAAGGGTGGTTTTGAGGCGGAAGGCAGCAGGAAAGCCTGCAGCCCCCAGGTGTGTGGGGCTACGCAAGCGGTTCCCAAAGAGCTTTAGAACAAGGCATAGTTTTCCCTGCTGGCTCTTTGGGCGTGGGACCAATCTCCAGACATATGGGCATTTTTGTGCCTCGCGCTGGGACAAGTGGGAAAGGGTGGTTTTGAGGCTGAAGGCAGCAGGAAAGCCTGCAGCCCCCAGGTGTGTGGGGCTACGCAAGCGGTTCCCAAAGAGCTTTAGAACAAGGCATAGTTTTCCCTGCTGGCTCTTTGGGCGTGGGACCAGTCTCCAGACATATGGCCATTTTTGGGCCTGGCGTGATGCCATGAGGGAAAGTGTGGTTTTGAGGCTGAAAGCGCGAGAAAAGCCTGCAGCCCCCAGGTGTGTGGGGCTACGCAAGCGGTTCCCAAAGAGCTTTAGAACAAGGCATAGTTTTCCCTGCTGGCTCTTTGGGCGTGGGACCAGTCCCAGACATATGGCCATTTTTGGGCCTGGCGTGATGCCATGAGGGAAAGTGTGGTTTTGAGGCTGAAGGCAGCAGGAAAGCCTGCAGCCCCCAGGTCTGTGGGGCTACGAAAGCGGTTCCCAAAGAGCTTTAGAACAAGGCATAGTTTTCCCTGCTGGCTCTTTGGGCGTGGGACCAGTCTCCAGACATATGGCCATTTTTGTGCCTGGCGCGGCGCCAAGTGGGAAAGGGTGCTTTTGAGGCTGAAGGCAGCAGGAAAGCCTGCAGCCCCCAGGTCTGTGGGGCTACGCAAGCCATTCCCAAAGAGCTTTAGAACAAGGCATAGTTTTCCCTGCTGGCTCTTTGGGCGTGGGACCAATCTCCAGACATATGGCCTTTTCTGGACCTGGGTCGGCGCCAAGTGGGAAAGGGTGGTTTTGAGGCTGAAGAGAGCAGGAAAGCCTGCAGCCTCCAGGTCTGTGGGGCTATGCAAGCGGTTCCCAAAGAGCTTTAGAACAAGGCAGAGTTTTCCCTGCTGGCTCTTTGGGCGTGGGACCAATCTCCAACATATGGCCATTTTTGGGCCTAGGGTGACGGCATGTGGGAAAGGGTGGTTTTGAGGCTGAAGGCAGCAGGAAAGCCTGCAGCCCCCAGGTGTGTGGGGCTACGCAAGCCATTCCCAAAGAGCATTAGAACAAGGCATAGTTTTCCCTGCTGGCTCTTTGGGCGTGGGACCAATCTCCAGACATATGGCCATTTTTGTGCCTGGCGTGACGCCATGTGGGAAAGGGTGGTTTTGAGGCTGAAGGCAGCAGGAAAGCCTGCAGCCCCCAGCTGTGTGGGGCCACGCAAGCGGTTCCCAAAGAGCTTTAGAACAAGGCATAGTTTTCCCTCCTGGCTCTTTGGGAAAGGGACCAGTCTCCAGACATATGGCCATTTTTGGGCCTGGCGCGGCGCCAAGTGGGAAAGGGTGGTTTTGAGGCTGAAGGCAGCAGGAAAGCCTGCAGCCCCCAGGTCTGTGGGGCTACGCAAGCCATTCCCAAAGAGCTTTAGAACAAGGCATAGTTTTCCCTGCTGGCTCTTTGGGCGTGGGACCAGTCTCCAGACATATGGCCATTTTTTTGCCTGGCGCGTCTCCAAGTGGGAAAGGGTGGTTTTGAGGCTGAAGGTGCCAGAAAAGCCTGCAGCCCCCAGGTGTGTGGGGCTACGCAAGCGGTTCCCAAAGAGCTTTAGAACAAGGCATAGTTTTCCCTGCTGGCTCTTTGGGAAAGGGACCAGTCTCCAGACATCTGGCCATTTTTGTGCCTGGCGTGATGCCATGAGGGAAAGGGTGGTTTTGAGGCTGAAGGCAGCAGGAAAGCCTGCAGCCCCCAGGTGTGTGGGGCTACGCAAGCGGTTCCCAAAGAGCTTTAGAACAAGGCATAGTTTTCCCTGCTGGCTCTTTGGTCGTGGGACCAGTCTCCACACATATGGCCATTTTTGTGCCTGGCGTGGGGCCAAGTGGGAAAGGGTGGTTTTGAGGCTGAAGGCAGCAGGAAAGCCTGCAGCCCCCAGGTGTGTGGGGCTACGCAAGCGGTTCCCAAAGAGCTTTAGAACAAGGCATAGTTTTCCCTGCTGGCTCTTTGGGCGTGGGACCAATCTCCAGACATATGGCCATTTTTGTGCCTGGCGTGACGGCATGTGGGAAAGGGTGCTTTTGAGGCTTAAGGCAGCAGGAAAGCCTGCAGCCCGCAGGTCTGTGGGGCTACGCAAGCGGTTCCCAAAGAGCTTTAGAACAAGGCATAGTTTTCCCTGCTGGCTCTTTGGGCGTGGGACCAATCTCCAGACATATGGCCATTTTTGTGCCTGGCGTGACGCCATGTGGGAAAGGGTGGTTTTGAGGCTGAAGGCAGCAGGAAAGCCTGCAGCCCCCAGGTCTGTGGGGCTACGCAAGCCGTTCCCAAAGAGCTTTAGAAAAAGGCATAGTTTTCCCTGCTGGCTCTTTGGGCGTGGGACCAACGTCCAGACACATGGCCATTTTTGTGCCTGGCGTGACGCCATTTGGGAAACGGTGGTTATGAGGCTGAAGGCAGCAGGAAAGCCTGCAGCCCCCAGGTCTGTGGGGCTACGCAAGCCGTTCCCAAAGAGCTTTAGAACAAGGCATAGTTTTCCCTGCTGGCTCTTTGGGCGTGGGACCAATCTCTAGACATATGGCCATTTTTGGGCCTGGCGCGGCGCCAAGTGGGAAAGGGTTGTTTTGAGGCTGAAGAGAGCAGGAAAGCCTGCAGCCCGCAGGTCTGTGGGGCTACGCAAGCCGTTCCCAAAGAGCTTTAGAACAAGGCATATTTTTCCCTGCTGGCTCTTTGGGCGTGGGACCAATCTCCAGACATATGGTCATTTTTGGGCCTGGCGTGACGCCATGTGGGAAAGGGTGGTTTTGAGGCTGAAGGCAGCAGGAAAGCCTGCAGCCCCCAGGTGTGTGGGGCTACGCAAGCGGTTCCCAAAGAGCTTTAGTACAAGGCATAGTTTTCCCTGCTGGCTCTTTGGGCGTGGGACCAATCTCCAGACATATGGCCATTTTTGTGCCTCGCGCTGGGACAAGTGGAATAGGGTGGTTTTGAGGCTGAAGTCAGCAGGAAAGCCTGCAGCCCCCAGGTGTGTGGGGCTACGCAAGCGGTTCCCATAGAGCTTTAGAACAAGGCATATTTTTCCCTGCTGGCTCTTGGGCGTGGGACCAGTCTCCAGACATATGGCCATTTTTGGGGCTGGCGCGGCGCCAAGTGGGAAAGGGTGGCTTTGAGGCTGAAGGCAGCAGGAAAGCCTGCAGCCCCCAGGTGTGTGGGGCTACGCAAGCGGTTCCCAAAGAGCTTTAGAACAAGGCATAGTTTTCCCTGCTGGCTCTTTGGGCGTGGGACCAATCTCCAGACATATGGCCTTTTCTGGACCTGGGTCGGCGCCAAGTGGGAAAGGGTGGTTTTGAGGCTGAAAGCAGCAGGAAAGCCTGCAGCCCCCAGGTCTGTGGGGCTACGCAAGCGGTTCCCAAAGAGCTTTAGAACAAGGCATAGTTTTCCCTGCTGGCTCTTTGGGCGTGGGACCAGTCTCCAGACATCTGGCCATTTTTGTGCCTGGCGTGATGCCATGAGGGAAAGTGTGGTTTTGAGGCTGAAAGCGCGAGAAAAGCCTGCAGCCCCCAGGTGTGTGGGGCTACGCAAGCGGTTCCCAAAGAGCTTTAGAACAAGGCATAGTTTTCCCTGCTGGCTCTTTGGGCGTGGGACCAGTCTCCAGACATATGGCCATTTTTGGGCCTGGCGCGTCTCCAAGTGGGAAAGGGTGGTTTTGAGGCTGAAGGCAGCAGGAAATCCTGCAGCCCCCAGGTCTGTGGGGCTACGCAAGCGGTTCCCAAAGAGCTTTAGAACAAGGCATAGTTTTCCCTGCTGGCTCTTTGGGCGTGGGACCAGTCTCCAGACATATGGCCATTTTTGGGCCTGGCGCGGCGCCAAGTGGGAAAGGGTGGTTTTGAGGCTGAAGGCAGCAGGAAAGCCTGCAGCCCCCAGGTCTGTGGGGCTACGCAAGCCATTCCCAAAGAGCTTTAGAACAAGGCATAGTTTTCCCTGCTGGCTCTTTGGGCGTGGGACCAGTCTCCAGACATATGGCCATTTTTTTGCCTGGCGTGACGCCATGTGGGAAAGGGTGGTTTTGAGGCTGAAAGCGCGAGAAAAGCCTGCAGCCCCCAGGTGTGTGGGGCTACGCAAGCGGTTCCCAAATAGCTTTAGAACAAGGCATAGTTTTCCCTGCTGGCTCTTTGGGCGTGGGACCAGTCTCCAGACATATGGCCATTTTTGTGCCTGGCGCTGGGACAAGTGGAATAGGGTGGTTTTGAGGCTGAAGTCAGCAGGAAAGCCTGCAGCCCCCAGGTGTGTGGGGCTACGCAAGCGGTTCCCATAGAGCTTTAGAACAAGGCATATTTTTCCCTGCTGGCTCTTGGGCGTGGGACCAGTCTCCAGACATATGGCCATTTTTGGGGCTGGCGCGGCGCCAAGTGGGAAAGGGTGGCTTTGAGGCTGAAGGCAGCAGGAAAGCCTGCAGCCCCCAGGTGTGTGGGGCTACGCAAGCGGTTCCCAAAGAGCTTTAGAACAAGGCATAGTTTTCCCTGCTGGCTCTTTGGGCGTGGGACCAATCTCCAGACATATGGCCTTTTCTGGACCTGGGTCGGCGCCAAGTGGGAAAGGGTGGTTTTGAGGCTGAAAGCAGCAGGAAAGCCTGCAGCCCCCAGGTCTGTGGGGCTACGCAAGCGGTTCCCAAAGAGCTTTAGAACAAGGCATAGTTTTCCCTGCTGGCTCTTTGGGCGTGGGACCAATCTCCAGACATCTGGCCATTTTTGTGCCTGGCGTGATGCCATGAGGGAAAGTGTGGTTTTGAGGCTGAAAGCGCGAGAAAAGCCTGCAGCCCCCAGGTGTGTGGGGCTACGCAAGCGGTTCCCAAAGAGCTTTAGAACAAGGCATAGTTTTCCCTGCTGGCTCTTTGGGCGTGGGACCAGTCTCCAGACATATGGCCATTTTTGGGCCTGGCGCGTCTCCAAGTGGGAAAGGGTGGTTTTGAGGCTGAAGGCAGCAGGAAATCCTGCAGCCCCCAGGTCTGTGGGGCTACGCAAGCGGTTCCCAAAGAGCTTTAGAACAAGGCATAGTTTTCCCTGCTGGCTCTTTGGGCGTGGGACCAGTCTCCAGACATATGGCCATTTTTGGGCCTGGCGCGGCGCCAAGTGGGAAAGGGTGGTTTTGAGGCTGAAGGCAGCAGGAAAGCCTGCAGCCCCCAGGTCTGTGGGGCTACGCAAGCCATTCCCAAAGAGCTTTAGAACAAGGCATAGTTTTCCCTGCTGGCTCTTTGGGCGTGGGACCAGTCTCCAGACATATGGCCATTTTTTTGCCTGGCGTGACGCCATGTGGGAAAGGGTGGTTTTGAGGCTGAAAGCGCGAGAAAAGCCTGCAGCCCCCAGGGTGTGTGGGGCTACGCAAGCGGTTCCCAAATAGCTTTAGAACAAGGCATAGTTTTCCCTGCTGGCTCTTTGGGCGTGGGACCAGTCTCCAGACATATGGCCATTTTTGTGCCTGGCGCGGCGCCAAGTGGGAAAGGGTGGTTTTGAGGCTGAAGGCAGCAGGAAAGCCTGCAGCCCCCAGGTGTGTGGGGCTACGCAAGCGGTTCCCAAAGAGCTTTAGAACAAGGCATAGTTTTCCCTGCTGGCTCTTTGGGCGTGGGACCAGTCTCCAGACATATGGCCATTTTTGTGCCTGGCGCGTCTCCAAGTGGGAAAGGGTTGTTTTGAGGCTGAAGAGAGCAGGAAAGCCTGCAGCCTCCAGGTCTGTGGGGCTATGCAAGCGGTTCCCAAAGAGCTTTAGAACAAGGCATAGTTTTCCCTGCTGGCTCTTTGGGCGTGGGACCAGTCTCCAGACATATGGCCATTTTTGGGCCTGGCGCGTCTCCAAGTGGGAAAGGGTGGTTTTGAGGCTGAAGGCAGCAGGAAATCCTGCAGCCCCCAGGTCTGTGGGGCTACGAAAGCGGTTCCCAAAGAGCTTTAGAACAAGGCATAGTTTTCCCTGCTGGCTCTTTGGACGTGGGACCAGTCTCCAGACATATGGCCATTTTTGGGCCTGGCGCGGCGCCAAGTGGGAAAGGGTGGTTTTGAGGCTGAAGGCAGCAGGAAAGCCTGCAGCCCCCAGGTGTGTGGGGCTACGCAAGCCATTCCCAAAGAGCTTTAGAACAAGGCATAGTTTTCCCTGCTGGCTCTTTGGGCGTGGGACCAATCTCCAGACATATGGCCTTTTCTGGACCTGGGTCGGCGCCAAGTGGGAAAGGGTGGTTTTGAGGCTGAAGAGAGCAGGAAAGCCTGCAGCCTCCAGGTCTGTGGGGCTATGCAAGCGGTTCCCAAAGAGCTTTAGAACAAGGCATAGTTTTCCCTGCTGGCTCTTTGGGCGTGGGACCAATCTCCAACATATGGCCATTTTTGGGCCTAGGGTGACGGCATGTGGGAAAGGGTGGTTTTGAGGCTGAAGGCAGCAGGAAAGCCTGCAGCCCCCAGGTGTGTGGGGCTACGCAAGCCATTCCCAAAGAGCTTTAGAACAAGGCATAGTTTTCCCTGCTGGCTCTTTGGGCGTGGGACCAACCTCCAGACATATGGCCATTTTTGGGCCTGGCGTGACGCCATGTGGGAAAGGGTGGTTTTGAGGCTGAAGGCAGCAGGAAAGCCTGCAGCCCCCAGGTGTGTGGGGCCACGCAAGCGGTTCCCAAAGAGCTTTAGAACAAGGCATAGTTTTCCCTCCTGGCTCTTTGGGAAAGGGACCAGTCTCCAGACATATGGCCATTTTTGGGCCTGGCGCGGCGCCAAGTGGGAAAGGGTGGTTTTGAGGCTGAAGGCAGCAGGAAAGCCTGCAGCCCCCAGGTCTGTGGGGCTACGCAAGCCATTCCCAAAGAGCTTTAGAACAAGGCATAGTTTTCCCTGCTGGCTCTTTGGGCGTGGGACCAGTCTCCAGACATATGGCCATTTTTTTGCCTGGCGCGTCTCCAAGTGGGAAAGGGTGGTTTTGAGGCTGAAGGTGCCAGAAAAGCCTGCAGCCCCCAGGTGTGTGGGGCTACGCAAGCGGTTCCCAAAGAGCTTTAGAACAAGGCATAGTTTTCCCTCCTGGCTCTTTGGGAAAGGGACCAGTCTCCAGACATCTGGCCATTTTTGTGCCTGGCGTGATGCCATGAGGGAAAGGGTGGTTTTGAGGCTGAAGGCAGGAGGAAAGCCTGCAGCCCCCAGGTGTGTGGGGCTACGCAAGCGGTTCCCAAAGAGCTTTAGAACAAGGCATAGTTTTCCCTGCTGGCTCTTTGGTCGTGGGACCAGTCTCCAGACATATGGCCATTTTTGTGCCTGGCGCGGCGCCAAGTGGGAAAGGGTGGTTTTGAGGCTGAAGGCAGCAGGAAAGCCTGCAGCCCCCAGGTGTGTGGGGCTACGCATGCGGTTCCCAAAGAGCTTTAGAACAAGGCATAGTTTTCCCTGCTGGCTCTTTGGGCGTGGGACCAATCTCCAGACATATGGCCATTTTTGTGCCTGGCGTGACGGCATGTGGGAAAGGGTGCTTTTGAGGCTTAAGGCAGCAGGAAAGCCTGCAGCCCGCAGGTCTGTGGGGCTACGCAAGCGGTTCCCAAAGAGCTTTAGAACAAGGCATAGTTTTCCCTGCTGGCTCTTTTTGCGTGGGACCAATCTCCAGACATATGGCCATTTTTGTGCCTGGCGTGACGCCATGTGGGAAAGGGTGGTTTTGAGGCTGAAGGCAGCAGGAAAGCCTGCAGCCCCCAGGTGTGTGGGGCTACGCAAGCCGTTCCCAAAGAGCTTTAGAAAAAGGCATAGTTTTCCCTGCTGGCTCTTTGGGCGTGGGACCAGTCTCCAGACATATGGCCGTTTTTGTGCCTGGTGTGACGCCATGTGGGAAACGGTGGTTATGAGGCTGAAGGCAGCAGGAAAGCCTGCACCCCCCAGGTCTGTGGGGCTACGCAAGCCGTTCCCAAAGAGCTTTAGAACAAGGCATAGTTTTCCCTGCTGGCTCTTTGGGCGTGGGACCAATCTCTAGACATATGGCCATTTTTGGGCCTGGCGCGGCGCCAAGTGGGAAAGGGTTGTTTTGAGGCTGAAGAGAGCAGGAAAGCCTGCAGCCCCCAGGTGTGTGGGGCTACGCAAGCCGTTCCCAAAGAGCTTTAGAACAAGGCATAGTTTTCCCTGCTGGCTCTTTGGGCGTGGGACCAATCTCCAGACATATGGCCTTTTCTGGACCTGGGTCGGCGCCAAGTGGGAAAGGGTGGTTTTGAGGCTGAAAGCAGCAGGAAAGCCTGCAGCCCCCAGGTGTGTGGGGCTACGCAAGCGGTTCCCAAAGAGCTTTAGAACAAGGCATAGTTTTCCCTGCTGGCTCTTTGGGCGTGGGACCTGTCTCCAGACATCTGGCCATTTTTGTGCCTGGCGTGATGCCATGAGGGAAAGTGTGGTTTTGAGGCTGAAAGCGCGAGAAAAGCCTGCAGCCCCCAGGTGTGTGGGGCTACGCAAGCGGTTCCCAAAGAGCTTTAGAACAAGGCATAGTTTTCCCTGCTGGCTCTTTGGGCGTGGGACCAGTCTCCAGACATATGGCCATTTTTGGGCCTGGCGCGTCTCCAAGTGGGAAAGGGTGGTTTTGAGGCTGAAGGCAGCAGGAAATCCTGCAGCCCCCAGGTGTGTGGGGCTACGAAAGCGGTTCCCAAAGAGCTTTAGAACAAGGCATAGTTTTCCCTGCTGGCTCTTTGGGCGTGGGACCAGTCTCCAGACATATGGCCATTTTTGTGCTTGCCGCGGCGCCAAGTGGGAAAGGGTGGTTTTGAGGCTGAAGGCAGCAGGAAAGCCTGCAGCCCCCAGGTGTGTGGGGCTACGCAAGCGGTTCCCAAAGAGCTTTAGAACAAGGCATAGTTTTCCCTGCTGGCTCTTTGGGCGTGGGACCAGTCTCCAGACATATGGCCATTTTTGTGCCTGGCGCGTCTCCAAGTGGGAAAGGGTTGTTTTGAGGCTGAAGAGAGCAGGAAAGCCTGCAGCCTCCAGGTCTGTGGGGCTATGCAAGCGGTTCCCAAAGAGCTTTAGAACAAGGCATAGTTTTCCCTGCTGGCTCTTTGGGCGTGGGACCAATCTCCAACATATGGCCATTTTTGTGCCTGGCGTGACGGCATGTGGGAAAGGGTGGTTTTGAGGCTGAAGGCAGCAGGAAAGCCTGCAGCCCCCAGGTCTGTGGGGCTACGCAAGCGGTTCCCAAAGAGCTTTAGAACAAGGCATAGTTTTCCCTGCTGGCTCTTTGGGCGTGGGACCAATCTCCAGACATATGGCCTTTTCTGGACCTGGGTCGGCGCCAAGTGGGAAAGGGTGGTTTTGAGGCTGAAGAGAGCAGGAAAGCCTGCAGCCTCCAGGTCTGTGGGGCTATGCAAGCGGTTCCCAAAGAGCTTTAGAACAAGGCATAGTTTTCCCTGCTGGCTCTTTGGGCGTGGGACCAATCTCCAACATATGGCCATTTTTGGGCCTAGGGTGACGGCATGTGGGAAAGGGTGGTTTTGAGGCTGAAGGCAGCAGGAAAGCCTGCAGCCCCCAGGTCTGTGTGGCTACGCAAGCCATTCCCAAAGAGCTTTAGAACAAGGCATAGTTTTCCCTGCTGGCTCTTTCGGCGTGGGACCAATCTCCAGACGTATGGCCATTTTTGTGCCTTTCGCGACGCCATGTGGGAAAGGGTGGTTTTGAGGCTGAAGGCAGCAGGAAAGCCTGCAGCCCCCAGGTGTGTGGGGCCACGCAAGCGGTTCCCAAAGAGCTTTAGAACAAGGCATAGTTTTCCCTGCTGGCTCTTTGGGAAAGGGACCAGTCTCCAGACATATGGCCATTTTTGGGCCTGGCGCGGCGCCAAGTGGGAAAGGGTTGTTTTGAGGCTGAAGAGAGCAGGAAAGCCTGCAGCCTCCAGGTCTGTGGGGCTATGCAAGCGGTTCCCAAAGAGCTTTAGAACAAGGCATAGTTTTCCCTGCTGGCTCTTTGGGCGTGGGACCAATCTCCAACATATGGCCATTTTTGGGCCTAGGGTGACGGCATGTGGGAAAGGGTGGTTTTGAGGCTGAAGGCAGCAGGAAAGCCTGCAGCCCCCAGGTCTGTGGGGCTACGCAAGCGGTTCCCAAAGAGCTTTAGAACAAGGCATAGTTTTCCCTGCTGGCTCTTTGGGCGTGGGACCAATCTCCAGACATATGGCCTTTTCTGGACCTGGGTCGGCGCCAAGTGGGAAAGGGTGGTTTTGAGGCTGAAAGCAGCAGGAAAGCCTGCAGCCTCCAGGTCTGTGGGGCTATGCAAGCGGTTCCCAAAGAGCTTTAGAACAAGGCATAGTTTTCCCTGCTGGCTCTTTGGGCGTGGGACCAATCTCCAACATATGGCCATTTTTGGGCCTAGGGTGACGGCCTGTGGGAAAGGGTGGTTTTGAGGCTGAAGGCAGCAGGAAAGCCTGCAGCCCCCAGGTCTGTGTGGCTACGCAAGCCATTCCCAAAGAGCTTTAGAACAAGGCATAGTTTTCCCTGCTGGCTCTTTGGGCGTGGGACCAATCTCCAGACATATGGCCATTTTTGTGCCTGGCGCGACGCCATGTGGGAAAGGGTGGTTTTGAGGCTGAAGGCAGCAGGAAAGCCTGCAGCCCCCAGGTGTGTGGGGCCACGCAAGCGGTTCCCAAAGAGCTTTAGAACAAGGCATAGTTTTCCCTGCTGGCTCTTTGGGCGTGGGACCAGTCTCCAGACATATGGCCATTTTTGTGCCTGGCGCGGCGCCAAGTGGGAAAGAGTGGTTTTGAGGCTGAAGGCAGCAGGAAAGCCTGCAGCCCCCAGGTGTGTGGGGCTACGCAAGCGGTTCCCAAAGAGCTTTAGAACAAGGCATAGTTTTCCCTGCTGGCTCTTTGGGCGTGGGACCAATCTCCAGACATATGGCCTTTTCTGGACCTGGGTCGGCGCCAAGTGGGAAAGGGTGGTTTTGAGGCTGAAGAGAGCAGGAAAGCCTGCAGCCTCCAGGTCTGTGGGGCTATGCAAGCGGTTCCCAAAGAGCTTTAGAACAAGGCATAGTTTTCCCTGCTGGCTCTTTGGGCGTGGGACCAATCTCCAACATATGGCCATTTTTGGGCCTAGGGTGACGGCATGTGGGAAAGGGTGGTTTTGAGGCTGAAGGCAGCAGGAAAGCCTGCAGCCCCCAGGTCTGTGTGGCTACGCAAGCCATTCCCAAAGAGCTTTAGAACAAGGCATAGTTTTCCCTGCTGGCTCTTTGGGCGTGGGACCAATCTCCAGACATATGGCCATTTTTGTGCCTGGCGCGACGCCATTTGGGAAAGGGTGGTTTTGAGGCTGAAGGCAGCAGGAAAGCCTGCAGCCCCCAGGTGTGTGGGGCCACGCAAGCGGTTCCCAAAGAGCTTTAGAACAAGGCATAGTTTTCCCTGCTGGCTCTTTGGGCGTGGGACCAGTCTCCAGACATATGGCCATTTTTGTGCCTGGCGCGGCGCCAAGTGGGAAAGGGTGGTTTTGAGGCTGAAGGCAGCAGGAAAGCCTGCAGCCCCCAGGTCTGTGGGGCTACGCAAGCCATTCCCAAAGAGCTTTAGAACAAGGCATAGTTTTCCCTGCTGGCTCTTTGGGCGTGGGACCAGTCTCCAGACATATGGCCATTTTTTTGCCTGGCGCGTCTCCAAGTGGGAAAGGGTGGTTTTGAGGCTGAAGGTGCCAGAAAAGCCTGCAGCCCCCAGGTGTGTGGGGCTACGCAAGCGGTTCCCAAAGAGCTTTAGAACAAGGCATAGTTTTCCCTGCTGGCTCTTTGGGAAAGGGACCAGTCTCCAGACATCTGGCCATTTTTGTGCCTGGCGTGATGCCATGAGGGAAAGGGTGGTTTTGAGGCTGAAAGCGCGAGAAAAGCCTGCAGCCCCCAGGTGTGTGGGGCTACGCAAGCGGTTCCCAAAGAGCTTTAGAACAAGGCATAGTTTTCCCTGCTGGCTCTTTGGGCGTGGGACCAGTCTCCAGACATATGGCCATTTTTGTGCCTGGCGCGGCGCCAAGTGGGAAAGGGTGGTTTTGAGGCTGAAGGCAGCAGGAAAGCCTGCAGCCCCCAGGTGTGTGGGGCTACGCAAGCGGTTCCCAAAGAGCTTTAGAACAAGGCATAGTTTTCCCTGCTGGCTCTTTGGGCGTGGGACCAATCTCCAACATATGGCCATTTTTGGGCCTAGGGTGACGGCATGTGGGAAAGGGTGGTTTTGAGGCTGAAGGCAGCAGGAAAGCCTGCAGCCCCCAGGTGTGTGGGGCTACGCAAGCGGTTCCCAAAGAGCTTTAGAACAAGGCATAGTTTTCCCTGCTGGCTCTTTGGGCGTGGGACCAGTCTGCAGACATATGGCCATTTTTGGGCCTGGCGCGTCTCCAAGTGGGAAAGGGTGGTTTTGAGGCTGAAGGCAGCAGGAAAGCCTGCAGCCCCCAGGTCTGTGGGGCTACGCAAGCGGTTCCCAAAGAGCTTTAGAACAAGGCATAGTTTTCCCTGCTGGCTCTTTGGGCGTGGGACCAGTCTCCAGACATATGGCCATTTTTGGGCCTGGCGCGGCGCCAAGTGGGAAAGGGTGGTTTTGAGGCTGAAGGCAGCAGGAAAGCCTGCAGCCCCCAGGTCTGTGGGGCTACGCAAGCCATTCCCAAAGAGCTTTAGAACAAGGCATAGTTTTCCCTGCTGGCTCTTTGGGCGTGGGACCAATCTCCAGACATATGGCCTTTTCTGGACCTGGGTCGGCGCCAAGTGGGAAAGGGTGGTTTTGAGGCTGAAGAGAGCAGGAAAGCCTGCAGCCTCCAGGTCTGTGGGGCTATGCAAGCGGTTCCCAAAGAGCTTTAGAACAAGGCATAGTTTTCCCTGCTGGCTCTTTGGGCGTGGGACCAATCTCCAACATATGGCCATTTTTGGGCCTAGGGTGACGGCATGTGGGAAAGGGTGGTTTTGAGGCTGAAGGCAGCAGGAAAGCCTGCAGCCCCCAGGTCTGTGTGGCTACGCAAGCCATTCCCAAAGAGCTTTAGAACAAGGCATAGTTTTCCCTGCTGGCTCTTTGGGCGTGGGACCAATCTCCAGACATATGGCCATTTTTGGGCCTGGCGCGGGGCCAAGTGGGAAAGGGTGGTTTTGAGGCTGAAGGTGCCAGAAAAGCCTGCAGCCCCCAGGTGTGTGGGGCTACGCAAGCGGTTCCCAAAGAGCTTTAGAACAAGGCATAGTTTTCCCTGCTGGCTCTTTGGGAAAGGGACCAGTCTCCAGACATCTGGCCATTTTTGTGCCTGGCGTGATGCCATGAGGGAAAGGGTGGTTTTGAGGCTGAAAGCGCGAGAAAAGCCTGCAGCCCCCAGGTGTGTGGGGCTACGCAAGCGGTTCCCAAAGAGCTTTAGAACAAGGCATAGTTTTCCCTGCTGGCTCTTTGGTCGTGGGACCAGTCTCCAGACATATGGCCATTTTTGTGCCTGGCGCGGCGCCAAGTGGGAAAGGGAGGTTTTGAGGCTGAAGGCAGCAGGAAAGCCTGCAGCCCCCAGGTGTGTGGGGCTACGCAAGCGGTTCCCAAAGAGCTTTAGAACAAGGCATAGTTTTCCCTGCTGGCTCTTTGGGCGTGGGACCAATCTCCAGACATATGGCCATTTTTGTGCCTGGCGTGACGGCATGTGGGAAAGGGTGCTTTTGAGGCTGAAGGCAGCAGGAAAGCCTGCAGCCCGCAGGTCTGTGGGGCTACGCAAGCCGTTCCCAAAGAGCTTTAGAAAAAGGCATAGTTTTCCCTGCTGGCTCTTTGGGCGTGGGACCAACGTCCAGACACATGGCCATTTTTGTGCCTGGCGTGACGCCATGTGGGAAACTGTGGTTATGAGGCTGAAGGCAGCAGGAAAGCCTGCACCCCCCAGGTCTGTGGGGCTACGCAAGCCGTTCCCAAAGAGCTTTAGAACAAGGCATAGTTTTCCCTGCTGGCTCTTTGGGCGTGGGACCAATCTCTAGACATATGGCCATTTTTGGGCCTGGCGCGGCGCCAAGTGGGAAAGGGTTGTTTTGAGGCTGAAGAGAGCAGGAAAGCCTGCAGCCCCCAGGTGTGTGGGGCTACGCAAGCGGTTCCCAAAGAGCTTTAGAACAAGGCATAGTTTTCCCTGCTGGCTCTTTGGGCGTGGGACCAATCTCCAGACATATGGCCATTTTTGTGCCTGGCGTGACGGCATGTGGGAAAGGGTGCTTTTGAGGCTTAAGGCAGCAGGAAAGCCTGCAGCCCGCAGGTCTGTGGGGCTACGCAAGCGGTTCCCAAAGAGCTTTAGAACAAGGCATATTTTTCCCTGCTGGCTCTTTTTGCGTGGGACCAATCTCCAGACATATGGCCATTTTTGTGCCTGGCGTGACGCCATGTGGGAAAGGGTGGTTTTGAGGCTGAAGGCAGCAGGAAAGCCTGTAGCCCGCAGGTCTGTGGGGCTACGCAAGCCGTTCCCAAAGAGCTTTAGAAAAAGGCATAGTTTTCCCTGCTGGCTCTTTGGGCGTGGGACCAACGTCCAGACACATGGCCATTTTTGTGCCTGGCGTGACGCCATGTGGGAAACGGTGGTTATGAGGCTGAAGGCAGCAGGAAAGCCTGCACCCCCCAGGTCTGTGGGGCTACGCAAGCCGTTCCCAAAGAGCTTTAGAACAAGGCATAGTTTTCCCTGCTGGCTCTTTGGGCGTGGGACCAATCTCTAGACATATGGCCATTTTTGGGCCTGGCGCGGGGCCAAGTGGGAAAGGGTTGTTTTGAGGCTGAAGAGAGCAGGAAAGCCTGCAGCCCCCAGGTGTGTGGGGCCACGCAAGCGGTTCCCAAAGAGCTTTAGAACAAGGCTTAGTTTTCCCTGCTGGCTTTTTGGGCGTGGGACCAATCTCCAGACATATGGCCATTTTTGTGCCTGGCGTGACGCCATGTGGGAAAGGGTGCTTTTGAGGCTTAAGGCAGCAGGAAAGCCTGCAGCCCGCAGGTCTGTGGGGCTACGCAAGCCGTTCCCAAAGAGCTTTAGAACAAGGCATATTTTTCCCTGCTGGCTCTTTGGGCGTGGGACCAATCTCCAGACATATGGTCATTTTTGGGCCTGGCGTGACGCCATGTGGGAAAGGGTGGTTTTGAGGCTGAAGTCAGCAGGAAAGCCTGCAGCCCCCAGGTGTGTGGGGCTACGCAAGCGGTTCCCATAGAGCTTTAGAACAAGGCATAGTTTTCCCTGCTGGCTCTTGGGCGTGGGACCAGTCTCCAGACATATGGCCATTTTTGGGCCTGGCGCGGCGCCAAGTGGGAAAGGGTGGCTTTGAGGCTGAAGGCAGCAGGAAAGCCTGCAGCCCCCAGGTGTGTGGGGCTACGCAAGCGGTTCCCAAAGAGCTTTAGAACAAGGCATAGTTTTCCCTGCTGGCTCTTTGGGCGTGGGACCAATCTCCAGACATATGGCCTTTTCTGGACCTGGGTCGGCGCCAAGTGGGAAAGGGTGGTTTTGAGGCTGAAGGCAGCAGGAAAGCCTGCAGCCCCCAGGTGTGTGGGGCTACGCAAGCGGTTCCCAAAGAGCTTTAGAACAAGGCATAGTTTTCCCTGCTGGCTCTTTGGGCGTGGGACCAATCTCCAACATATGGCCATTTTTGGGCCTAGGGTGACGGCATGTGGGAAAGGGTGGTTTTGAGGCTGAAAGCAGCAGGAAAGCCTGCAGCCCCCAGGTCTGTGGGGCTACGCAAGCGGTTCCCAAAGAGCTTTAGAACAAGGCATAGTTTTCCCTGCTGGCTCTTTGGGCGTGGGACCAGTCTCCAGACATCTGGCCATTTTTGTGCCTGGCGTGATGCCATGAGGGAAAGTGTGGTTTTGAGGCTGAAAGCGCGAGAAAAGCCTGCAGCCCCCAGGTGTGTGGGGCTACGCAAGCGGTTCCCAAAGAGCTTTAGAACAAGGCATAGTTTTCCCTGCTGGCTCTTTGGGCGTGGGACCAGTCTCCAGACATATGGCCATTTTTGGGCCTGGCGCGTCTCCAAGTGGGAAAGGGTGGTTTTGAGGCTGAAGGCAGCAGGAAATCCTGCAGCCCGCAGGTCTGTGGGGCTACGCAAGCCGTTCCCAAAGAGCTTTAGAACAAGGCATAGTTTTCCCTGCTGGCTCTTTGGGCGTGGGACCAGTCTCCAGACATATGGCCATTTTTGGGCCTGGCGCGGCGCCAAGTGGGAAAGGGTGGTTTTGAGGCTGAAGGCAGCAGGAAAGCCTGCAGCCCCCAGGTCTGTGGGGCTACGCAAGCCATTCCCAAAGAGCTTTAGAACAAGGCATAGTTTTCCCTGCTGGCTCTTTGGGCGTGGGACCAGTCTCCAGACATATGGCCATTTTTTTGCCTGGCGTGACGCCATGTGGGAAAGGGTGCTTTTGTGGCTGAAAGCGCGAGAAAAGCCTGCAGCCCCCAGGTGTGTGGGGCTACGCAAGCGGTTCCCAAAGAGCTTTAGAACAAGGCATAGTTTTCCCTGCTGGCTCTTTGGGCGTGGGACCAGTCTCCAGACATATGGCCATTTTTGGGCCTGGCGCGGCGCCAAGTGGGAAAGGGTGGTTTTGAGGCTGAAGGCAGCAGGAAAGCCTGCAGCCCCCAGGTGTGTGGGGCTACGCAAGCGGTTCCCAAAGAGCTTTAGAACAAGGCATAGTTTTCCCTGCTGGCTCTTTGGGCGTGGGACCAATCTCCAACATATGGCCATTTTTGGGCCTAGGGTGACGGCATGTGGGAAAGGGTGGTTTTGAGGCTGAAGGCAGCAGGAAAGCCTGCAGCCCCCAGGTGTGTGGGGCTACTCAAGCGGTTCCCAAAGAGCTTTAGAACAAGGCATAGTTTTCCCTGCTGGCTCTTTGGGCGTGGGACCAGTCTCCAGACATCTGGCCATTTTTGTGCCTGGCGTGATGCCATGAGGGAAAGTGTGGTTTTGAGGCTGAAAGCGCGAGAAAAGCCTGCAGCCCCCAGGTGTGTGGGGCTACGCAAGCGGTTCCCAAAGAGCTTTAGAACAAGGCATAGTTTTCCCTGCTGGCTCTTTGGGCGTGGGACCAGTCTCCAGACATATGGCCATTTTTGGGCCTGGCGCGTCTCCAAGTGGGAAAGGGTGGTTTTGAGGCTGAAGGCAGCAGGAAATCCTGCAGCCCCCAGGTCTGTGGGGCTACGCAAGCGGTTCCCAAAGAGCTTTAGAACAAGGCATAGTTTTCCCTGCTGGCTCTTTGGGCGTGGGACCAGTCTCCAGACATATGGCCATTTTTGGGCCTGGCGCGGCGCCAAGTGGGAAAGGGTGGTTTTGAGGCTGAAGGCAGCAGGAAAGCCTGCAGCCCCCAGGTCTGTGGGGCTACGCAAGCCATTCCCAAAGAGCTTTAGAACAAGGCATAGTTTTCCCTGCTGGCTCTTTGGGCGTGGGACCAGTCTCCATATAAATGGCCATTTTTTTGCCTGGCGTGACGCCATGTGGGAAAGGGTGGTTTTGAGGCTGAAGGTGCCAGAAAGGCCTGCAGCCCCCAGGTCTGTGGGGCTACGCAAGCGGTTCCCAAAGAGCTTTAGAACAAGGCATAGTTTTCCCTGCTGGCTCTTTGGGCGTGGGACCAGTCTCCAGACATATGGCCATTTTTGTGCCTGGCGCGGCGCCAAGTGGGAAAGGGTGGTTTTGAGGCTGAAGGCATCAGGAAACCTGCAGCCCCCAGGTGTGTGGGGCTACGCAAGCGGTTCCCAAAGAGCTTTAGAACAAGGCATAGTTTTCCCTGCTGGCTCTTTGGGCGTGGGACCAATCTCTAGACATATGGCCATTTTTGTGCCTGGCGCGTCTCCAAGTGGGAAAGGGTTGTTTTGAGGCTGAAGAGAGCAGGAAAGCCTGCAGCCCCCAGGTCTGTGGGGCCACGCAAGCGGTTCCCAAAGAGCTTTAGAACAAGGCATAGTTTTCCCTGCTGGCTCTTTGGGCGTGGGACCAATCTCCAGACATATGGCCATTTTTGTGCCTGGCGTGACGGCATGTGGGAAAGGGTGTTTTTGAGGCTGAAGGGAGCTGGAAAGCCTGCAGCCCGCAGGTCTGTGGGGCTACGCAAGCGGTTCCCAAAGAGCTTTAGAACAAGGCATAGTTTTCCCTGCTGGCTCTTTGGGCGTGGGACCAATCTCCAGACATATGGCCATCTCTGGGCCTGGCGCGTGGCCAAGTGGGAAAGGGTGGTTTTGAGGCTGAAGGCAGCAGGAAAGCCTGCAGCCCCCAGGTGAGTGGGGCTACGCAAGCGGTTCCCAAAGAGCTTTAGAACAAGGCATAGTTTTCCCTGCTGGCTCTTTGGGCGTGGGACCAATCTCCAGACATATGGCCTTTTCTGGACCTGGGTCGGCGCCAAGTGGGAAAGGGTGGTTTTGAGGCTGAAGGCAGCAGGAAAGCCTGCAGCCCCCAGGTGTGTGGGGCTACGCAAGCCGTTCCCAAAGAGCTTTAGAACAAGGCATAGTTTTCCCTGCTGGCTCTTTGGGCGTGCGACCAATCTCCAGACATATGGCCATTTTTGGGTCTGGCGCGGGGCCAAGTGGGAAAGGGTTGTTTTGAGGCTGAAGAGAGCAGGAAAGCCTGCAGCCCCCAGGTGTGTGGGGCTACGCAAGCGGTTCCCAAAGAGCTTTAGAACAAGGCTTAGTTTTCCCTGCTGGCTTTTTGGGCGTGGGACCAATCTCCAGACATATGGCCATTTTTGTGCCTGGCGTGACGCCATGTGGGAAAGGGTGCTTTTGAGGCTTAAGGCAGCAGGAAAGCCTGCAGCCCGCAGGTCTGTGGGGCTACGCAAGCCGTTCCCAAAGAGCTTTAGAACAAGGCATATTTTTCCCTGCTGGCTCTTTGGGCGTGGGACCAATCTCCAGACATATGGTCATTTTTGTGCCTGGCGTGACGCCATGTGGGAAAGGGTGGTTTTGAGGCTGAAGGCAGCAGGAAAGCCTGCAGCCCCCATGTGTGTGGGGCTACGCAAGCGGTTCCCAAAGAGCTTTAGAACAAGGCATAGTTTTCCCTGCTGGCTCTTTGGGCGTGGGACCAATCTCCAGACATATGGCCATTTTTGTGCCTCGCGCTGGGACAAGTGGAAAAGGGTGGTTTTGAGGCTGAAGTCAGCAGGAAAGCCTGCAGCCCGCAGTTCTGTGGGGCTACGCAAGCGGTTCCCATAGAGCTTTAGAACAAGGCATAGTTTTCCCTGCTGGCTCTTGGGCGTGGGACCAGTCTCCAGACATATGGCCATTTTTGGGCCTGGCGCGGCGCCAAGTGGGAAAGGGTGGCTTTGAGGCTGAAGGCAGCAGGAAAGCCTGCAGCCCCCAGGTGTGTGGGGCTACGCAAGCGGTTCCCAAAGAGCTTTAGAACAAGGCATAGTTTTCCCTGCTGGCTCTTTGTGCGTGGGACCAATCTCCAGACATATGGCCTTTTCTGGACCTGGGTCGGCGCCAAGTGGGAAAGGGTGGTTTTGAGGCTGAAGGCAGCAGGAAAGCCTGCAGCCCGCAGGTCTGTGGGGCTACGCAAGCGGTTCCCAAAGAGCTTTAGAACAAGGCATAGTTTTCCCTGCTGGCTCTTGGGCGTGGGACCAGTCTCCAGACATATGGCCATCTCTGGGCCTGGCGCGTGGCCAAGTGGGAAAGGGTGGTTTTGAGGCTGAAGGCAGCAGGAAAGCCTGCAGCCCCCAGGTGAGTGGGGCTACGCAAGCGGTTCCCAAAGAGCTTTAGAACAAGGCATAGTTTTCCCTGCTGGCTCTTTGGGCGTGGGACCAATCTCCAGACATATGGCCTTTTCTGGACCTGGGTCGGCGCCAAGTGGGAAAGGGTGGTTTTGAGGCTGAAGGCAGCAGGAAAGCCTGCAGCCCCCAGGTGTGTGGGGCTACGCAAGCCGTTCCCAAAGAGCTTTAGAACAAGGCATAGTTTTCCCTGCTGGCTCTTTGGGCGTGGGACCAATCTCCAGACATATGGCCATTTTTGGGCCTGGCGCGGGGCCAAGTGGGAAAGGGTTGTTTTGAGGCTGAAGAGAGCAGGAAAGCCTGCAGCCCCCAGGTGTGTGGGGCTACGCAAGCGGTTCCCAAAGAGCTTTAGAACAAGGCTTAGTTTTCCCTGCTGGCTTTTTGGGCGTGGGACCACTCTCCAGACATATGGCCATTTTTGTGCCTGGCGTGACGCCATGTGGGAAAGGGTGCTTTTGAGGCTTAAGGCAGCAGGAAAGCCTGCAGCCCGCAGGTCTGTGGGGCTACGCAAGCCGTTCCCAAAGAGCTTTAGAACAAGGCATATTTTTCCCTGCTGGCTCTTTGGGCGTGGGACCAATCTCCAGACATATGGTCATTTTTGTGCCTGGCGTGACGCCATGTGGGAAAGGGTGGTTTTGAGGCTGAAGGCAGCAGGAAAGCCTGCAGCCCCCATGTGTGTGGGGCTACGCAAGCGGTTCCCAAAGAGCTTTAGAACAAGGCATAGTTTTCCCTGCTGGCTCTTTGGGCGTGGGACCAATCTCCAGACATATGGCCATTTTTGTGCCTCGCGCTGGGACAAGTGGAAAAGGGTGGTTTTGAGGCTGAAGTCAGCAGGAAAGCCTGCAGCCCCCAGGTGTGTGGGGCTACGCAAGCGGTTCCCATAGAGCTTTAGAACAAGGCATAGTTTTCCCTGCTGGCTCTTGGGCGTGGGACCAGTCTCCAGACATATGGCCATTTTTGGGCCTGGCGCGGCGCCAAGTGGGAAAGGGTGGCTTTGAGGCTGAAGGCAGCAGGAAAGCCTGCAGCCCCCAGGTGTGTGGGGCTACGCAAGCGGTTCCCAAAGAGCTTTAGAACAAGGCATAGTTTTCCCTGCTGGCTCTTTGTGCGTGGGACCAATCACCAGACATATGGCCTTTTCTGGACCTGGGTCGGCGCCAAGTGGGAAAGGGTGGTTTTGAGGCTGAAGGCAGCAGGAAAGCCTGCAGCCCGCAGGTCTGTGGGGCTACGCAAGCGGTTCCCAAAGAGCTTTAGAACAAGGCATAGTTTTCCCTGCTGGCTCTTGGGCGTGGGACCAGTCTCCAGACATATGGCCATTTTTGGGCCTGGCGCGGCGCCAAGTGGGAAAGGGTGGTTTTGAGGCTGAAGGCAGCAGGAAAGCCTGCAGCCCCCAGGTGAGTGGGGCTACGCAAGCGGTTCCCAAAGAGCTTTAGAACAAGGCATAGTTTTCCCTGCTGGCTCTTTGGGCGTGGGACCAATCTCCAACATATGGCCATTTTTGTGCCTGGCGTGACGGCATGTGGGAAAGGGTGGTTTTGAGGCTGAAAGCAGCAGGAAAGCCTGCAGCCCCCAGGTGTGTGGGGCTACGCAAGCGGTTCCCAAAGAGCTTTAGAACAAGGCATAGTTTTCCCTGCTGGCTCTTTGGGCGTGGGACCAGTCTCCAGACAACTGGCCATTTTTGTGCCTGGCGTGATGCCATGAGGGAAAGTGTGGTTTTGAGGCTGAAAGCGCGAGAAAAGCCTGCAGCCCCCAGGTGTGTGGGGCTACGCAAGCGGTTCCCAAAGAGCTTTAGAACAAGGCATAGTTTTCCCTGCTGGCTCTTTGGGCGTGGGACCAGTCTCCAGACATATGGCCATTTTTGGGCCTGGCGCGTCTCCAAGTGGGAAAGGGTGGTTTTGAGGCTGAAGGCAGCAGGAAATCCTGCAGCCCCCAGGTCTGTGGGGCTACGCAAGCCGTTCCCAAAGAGCTTTAGAACAAGGCATAGTTTTCCCTGCTGGCTCTTTCGGCGTGGGACCAGTCTCCAGACATATGGCCATTTTTGGGCCTGGCGCGGCGCCAAGTGGGAAAGGGTGGTTTTGAGGCTGAAGGCAGCAGGAAAGCCTGCAGCCCCCAGGTCTGTGGGGCTACGCAAGCCATTCCCAAAGAGCTTTAGAACAAGGCATAGTTTTCCCTGCTGGCTCTTTGGGCGTGGGACCAGTCTCCAGACATATGGCCATTTTTTTGCCTGGCGTGACGCCAAGTGGGAAAGGGTGGTTTTGAGGCTGAAAGCGCGAGAAAAGCCTGCAGCCCCCAGGTGTGTGGGGCTACGCAAGCGGTTCCCAAAGAGCTTTAGAACAAGGCATAGTTTTCCCTGCTGGCTCTTTGGGCGTGGGACCAGTCTCCAGACATATGGCCATTTTTGTGCCTGGCGTGGCGCCAAGTGGGAAAGGGTGGTTTTGAGGCTGAAGGCAGCAGGAAAGCCTGCAGCCCCCAGGTGTGTGGGGCTACGCAAGCGGTTCCCAAAGAGCTTTAGAACAAGGCATAGTTTTCCCTGCTGGCTCTTTCGGCGTGGGACCAATCTCCAGACGTATGGCCATTTTTGTGCCTGGCGCGACGCCATGTGGGAAAGGGTGGTTTTGAGGCTGAAGGCAGCAGGAAAGCCTGCACCCCCCAGGTCTGTGGGGCCACGCAAGCGGTTCCCAAAGAGCTTTAGAACAAGGCATAGTTTTCCCTGCTGGCTCTTTGGGAAAGGGACCAGTCTCCAGACATATGGCCATTTTTGGGCCTGGCGCGGCGCCAAGTGGGAAAGGGTGGTTTTGAGGCTGAAGGCAGCAGGAAAGCCTGCAGCCCCCAGGTGTGTGGGGCTACGCAAGCGGTTCCCAAAGAGCTTTAGAACAAGGCATAGTTTTCCCTGCTGGCTCTTTGGGCGTGGGACCAATCTCCAGACATATGGCCTTTTCTGGACCTGGGTCGGCGCCAAGTGGGAAAGGGTGGTTTTGAGGCTGAAGAGAGCAGGAAAGCCTGCAGCCTCCAGGTCTGTGGGGCTATGCAAGCGGTTCCCAAAGAGCTTTAGAACAAGGCATAGTTTTCCCTGCTGGCTCTTTGGGCGTGGGACCAATCTCCAACATATGGCCATTTTTGGGCCTAGGGTGACGGCATGTGGGAAAGGGTGGTTTTGAGGCTGAAGGCAGCAGGAAAGCCTGCAGCCCCCAGGTCTGTGTGGCTACGCAAGCCATTCCCAAAGAGCTTTAGAACAAGGCATAGTTTTCCCTGCTGGCTCTTTGGGCGTGGGACCAATCTCCAGACATATGGCCATTTTTGTGCCTGGCGCGACGCCAAGTGGGAAAGGGTGGTTTTGAGGCTGAAGGCAGCAGGAAAGCCTGCAGCCCCCAGGTGTGTGGGGCCACGCAAGCGGTTCCCAAAGAGCTTTAGAACAAGGCATAGTTTTCCCTCCTGGCTCTTTGGGAAAGGGACCAGTCTCCAGACATATGGCCATTTTTGGGCCTGGCGCGGCGCCAAGTGGGAAAGGGTGGTTTTGAGGCTGAAGGCAGCAGGAAAGCCTGCAGCCCCCAGGTGTGTGGGGCTACGCAAGCCATTCCCAAAGAGCTTTAGAACAAGGCATAGTTTTCCCTGCTGGCTCTTTGGGCGTGGGACCAGTCTCCAGACATATGGCCATTTTTTTGCCTGGCGCGTCTCCAAGTGGGAAAGGGTGGTTTTGAGGCTGAAGGCAGCAGGAAAGCCTGCAGCCCCCAGGTGTGTGGGGCCACGCAAGCGGTTCCCAAAGAGCTTTAGAACAAGGCATAGTTTTCCCTCCTGGCTCTTTGGGAAAGGGACCAGTCTCCAGACATATGGCCATTTTTGGGCCTGGCGCGGCGCCAAGTGGGAAAGGGTTGTTTTGAGGCTGAAGAGAGCAGGAAAGCCTGCAGCCTCCAGGTCTGTGGGGCTATGCAAGCGGTTCCCAAAGAGCTTTAGAACAAGGCATAGTTTTCCCTGCTGGCTCTTTGGGCGTGGGACCAATCTCCAACATATGGCCATTTTTGGGCCTAGGGTGACGGCATGTGGGAAAGGGTGGTTTTGAGGCTGAAGGCAGCAGGAAAGCCTGCAGCCCCCAGGTCTGTGGGGCTACGCAAGCGGTTCCCAAAGAGCTTTAGAACAAGGCATAGTTTTCCCTGCTGGCTCTTTGGGCGTGGGACCAATCTCCAGACATATGGCCTTTTCTGGACCTGGGTCGGCGCCAAGTGGGAAAGGGTGGTTTTGAGGCTGAAGAGAGCAGGAAAGCCTGCAGCCTCCAGGTCTGTGGGGCTATGCAAGCGGTTCCCAAACAGCTTTAGAACAAGGCATAGTTTTCCCTGCTGGCTCTTTGGGCGTGGGACCAATCTCCAACATATGGCCATTTTTGGGCCTAGGGTGACGGCCTGTGGGAAAGGGTGGTTTTGAGGCTGAAGGCAGCAGGAAAGCCTGCAGCCCCCAGGTCTGTGTGGCTACGCAAGCCATTCCCAAAGAGCTTTAGAACAAGGCATAGTTTTCCCTGCTGGCTCTTTGGGCGTGGGACCAATCTCCAGACATATGGCCATTTTTGTGCCTGGCGCGACGCCATGTGGGAAAGGGTGGTTTTGAGGCTGAAGGCAGCAGGAAAGCCTGCAGCCCCCAGGTGTGTGGGGCCACGCAAGCGGTTCCCAAAGAGCTTTAGAACAAGGCATAGTTTTCCCTGCTGGCTCTTTGGTCGTGGGACCAGTCTCCAGACATATGGCCATTTTTGTGCCTGGCGTGGCGCCAAGTGGGAAAGGGTGGTTTTGAGGCTGAAGGCAGCAGGAAAGCCTGCAGCCCCCAGGTGTGTGGGGCTACGCAAGCGGTTCCCAAAGAGCTTTAGAACAAGGCATAGTTTTCCCTGCTGGCTCTTTGGGCGTGGGACCAATCTCCAGACATATGGCCTTTTCTGGACCTGGGTCGGCGCCAAGTGGGAAAGGGTGGTTTTGAGGCTGAAGAGAGCAGGAAAGCCTGCAGCCTCCAGGTCTGTGGGGCTATGCAAGCGGTTCCCAAAGAGCTTTAGAACAAGGCATAGTTTTCCCTCCTGGCTCTTTGGGAAAGGGACCAGTCTCCAGACATATGGCCATTTTTGGGCCTGGCGCGGCGCCAAGTGGGAAAGGGTGGTTTTGAGGCTGAAGGCAGCAGGAAAGCCTGCAGCCCCCAGGTCTGTGGGGCTACGCAAGCCATTCCCAAAGAGCTTTAGAACAAGGCATAGTTTTCCCTGCTGGCTCTTTGGGCGTGGGACCAGTCTCCAGACATATGGCCATTTTTTTGCCTGGCGCGTCTCCAAGTGGGAAAGGGTGGTTTTGAGGCTGAAGGTGCCAGAAAAGCCTGCAGCCCCCAGGTGTGTGGGGCTACGCAAGCGGTTCCCAAAGAGCTTTAGAACAAGGCATAGTTTTCCCTGCTGGCTCTTTGGGAAAGGGACCAGTCTCCAGACATCTGGCCATTTTTGTGCCTGGCGTGATGCCATGAGGGAAAGGTTGGTTTTGAGGCTGAAAGCGCGAGAAAAGCCTGCAGCCCCCAGGTGTGTGGGGCTACGCAAGCGGTTCCCAAAGAGCTTTAGAACAAGGCATAGTTTTCCCTGCTGGCTCTTTGGGCGTGGGACCAGTCTCCAGACATATGGCCATTTTTGTGCCTGGCGCGGCGCCAAGTGGGAAAGGGTGGTTTTGAGGCTGAAGGCAGCAGGAAAGCCTGCAGCCCCCAGGTGTGTGGGGCTACGCAAGCGGTTCCCAAAGAGCTTTAGAACAAGGCATAGTTTTCCCTGCTGGCTCTTTGGGCGTGGGACCAATCTCCAACATATGGCCATTTTTGGGCCTAGGGTGACGGCATGTGGGAAAGGGTGGTTTTGAGGCTGAAGGCAGCAGGAAAGCCTGCAGCCCCCAGGTGTGTGGGGCTACGCAAGCGGTTCCCAAAGAGCTTTAGAACAAGGCATAGTTTTCCCTGCTGGCTCTTTGGGCGTGGGACCAGTCTCCAGACATATGGCCATTTTTGGGCCTGGCGCGTCTCCAAGTGGGAAAGGGTGGTTTTGAGGCTGAAGGCAGCAGGAAATCCTGCAGCCCCCAGGTCTGTGGGGCTACGAAAGCAGTTCCCAAAGAGCTTTAGAACAAGGCATAGTTTTCCCTGCTGGCTCTTTGGGCGTGGGACCAGTCTCCAGACATATGGCCATTTTTGGGCCTGGCGCGGCGCCAAGTGGGAAAGGGTGGTTTTGAGGCTGAAGGCAGCAGGAAAGCCTGCAGCCCCCAGGTCTGTGGGGCTACGCAAGCGGTTCCCAAAGAGCTTTAGAACAAGGCATAGTTTTCCCTGCTGGCTCTTTGGGCGTGGGACCAATCTCCAGACATATGGCCTTTTCTGGACCTGGGTCGGCGCCAAGTGGGAAAGGGTGGTTTTGAGGCTGAAGAGAGCAGGAAAGCCTGCAGCCTCCAGGTCTGTGGGGCTATGCAAGCGGTTCCCAAAGAGCTTTAGAACAAGGCATAGTTTTCCCTGCTGGCTCTTTGGGCGTGGGACCAATCTCCAACATATGGCCATTTTTGGGCCTAGGGTGACGGCATGTGGGAAAGGGTGGTTTTGAGGCTGAAGGCAGCAGGAAAGCCTGCAGCCCCCAGGTGTGTGTGGCTACGCAAGCCATTCCCAAAGAGCTTTAGAACAAGGCATAGTTTTCCCTGCTGGCTCTTTGGGCGTGGGACCAATCTCCAGACATATGGCCATTTTTGTGCCTGGCGCGACGCCATGTGGGAAAGGGTGGTTTTGAGGCTGAAGGCAGCAGGAAAGCCTGCAGCCCCCAGGTGTGTGGGGCCACGCAAGCGGTTCCCAAAGAGCTTTAGAACAAGGCATAGTTTTCCCTCCTGGCTCTTTGGGAAAGGGACCAGTCTCCAGACATATGGCCATTTTTGGGCCTGGCGCGGCGCCAAGTGGGAAAGGGTGGTTTTGAGGCTGAAGGCAGCAGGAAAGCCTGCAGCCCCCAGGTCTGTGGGGCTACGCAAGCCATTCCCAAAGAGCTTTAGAACAAGGCATAGTTTTCCCTGCTGGCTCTTTGGGCGTGGGACCAGTCTCCAGACATATGGCCATTTTTTTGCCTGGCGCGTCTCCAAGTGGGAAAGGGTGGTTTTGAGGCTGAAGGTGCCAGAAAAGCCTGCAGCCCCCAGGTGTGTGGGGCTACGCAAGCGGTTCCCAAAGAGCTTTAGAACAAGGCATAGTTTTCCCTGCTGGCTCTTTGGGAAAGGGACCAGTCTCCAAACATCTGGCCATTTTTGTGCCTGGCGTGATGCCATGAGGGAAAGGGTGGTTTTGAGGCTGAAAGCGCGAGAAAAGCCTGCAGCCCCCAGGTGTGTGGGGCTACGCAAGCGGTTCCCAAAGAGCTTTAGAACAAGGCATAGTTTTCCCTGCTGGCTCTTTGGGCGTGGGACCAGTCTCCAGACATATGTCCATTTTTGTGCCTGGCGCGGCGCCAAGTGGGAAAGGGTGGTTTTGAGGCTGAAGGCAGCAGGAAAGCCTGCAGCCCCCAGGTGTGTGGGGCTACGCAAGCGGTTCCCAAAGAGCTTTAGAACAAGGCATAGTTTTCCCTGCTGGCTCTTTGGGCGTGGGACCAATCTCCAGACATATGGCCATTTTTGTGCCTGGCGTGACGGCATGTGGGAAAGGGTGCTTTTGAGGCTGAAGGCAGCAGGAAAGCCTGCAGCCCGCAGGTCTGTGGGGCTACGCAAGCGGTTCCCAAAGAGCTTTAGAACAAGGCATATTTTTCCCTGCTGGCTCTTTTTGCGTGGGACCAATGTCCAGACATATGGCCATTTTTGTGCCTGGCGTGACGCCATGTGGGAAAGGGTGGTTTTGAGGCTGAAGGCAGCAGGAAAGCCTGCAGCCCGCAGGTCTGTGGGGCTACGCAAGCCGTTCCCAAAGAGCTTTAGAAAAAGGCATAGTTTTCCCTGCTGGCTCTTTGGGCGTGGGACCAACGTCCAGACACATGGCCATTTTTGTGCCTGGCGTGACGCCATGTGGGAAACGGTGGTTATGAGGCTGAAGGCAGCAGGAAAGCCTGCACCCCCCAGGTCTGTGGGGCTACGCAAGCCGTTCCCAAAGAGCTTTAGAACAAGGCATAGTTTTCCCTGCTGGCTCTTTGGGCGTGGGACCAATCTCTAGACATATGGCCATTTTTGGGCCTGGCGCGGCGCCAAGTGGGAAAGGGTTGTTTTGAGGCTGAAGAGAGCAGGAAAGCCTGCAGCCCCCAGGTGTGTGGGGCTACGCAAGCGGTTCCCAAAGAGCTTTAGAACAAGGCTTAGTTTTCCCTGCTGGCTTTTTGGGCGTGGGACCAATCTCCAGACATATGGCCATTTTTGTGCCTGGCGTGACGCCATGTGGGAAAGGGTGCTTTTGAGGCTTAAGGCAGCAGGAAAGCCTGCAGCCCGCAGGTCTGTGGGGCTACGCAAGCCGTTCCCAAAGAGCTTTAGAACAAGGCATATTTTTCCCTGCTGGCTCTTTGGGCGTGGGACCAATCTCCAGACATATGGTCATTTTTGGGCCTGGCGTGACGCCATGTGGGAAAGGGTGGTTTTGAGGCTGAAGGCAGCAGGAAAGCCTGCAGCCCCCATGTGTTTGGGGCTACGCAAGCGGTTCCCAAAGAGCTTTAGTACAAGGCATAGTTTTCCCTGCTGGCTCTTTGGGCGTGGGACCAATCTCCAGACATATGGCCATTTTTGTGCCTCGCGTTGGGACAAGTGGAAAAGGGTGGTTTTGAGGCTGAAGTCAGCAGGAAAGCCTGCAGCCCCCAGGTGTGTGGGGCTACGCAAGCGGTTCCCATAGAGCTTTAGAACAAGGCATAGTTTTCCCTGCTGGCTCTTGGGCGTGGGACCAGTCTCCAGACATATGGCCATTTTTGGGCCTGGCGCGGCGCCAAGTGGGAAAGGGTGGCTTTGAGGCTGAAGGCAGCAGGAAACCCTGCAGCCCCCAGGTGTGTGGGGCTACGCAAGCGGTTCCCAAAGAGCTTTAGAACAAGGCATAGTTTTCCCTGCTGGCTCTTTGGGCGTGGGACCAATCTCCAGACATATGGCCTTTTCTGGACCTGGGTCGGCGCCAAGTGGGAAAGGGTGGTTTTGAGGCTGAAGGCAGCAGGAAAGCCTGCAGCCCCCAGGTGTGTGGGGCTACGCAAGCGGTTCCCAAAGAGCTTTAGAACAAGGCATAGTTTTCCCTGCTGGCTCTTGGGCGTGGGACCAGTCTCCAGACATATGGCCATTTTTGGGCCTGGCGCGGCGCCAAGTGGGAAAGGGTGGTTTTGAGGCTGAAAGCAGCAGGAAAGACTGCAGCCCCCAGGTCTGTGGGGCTACGCAAGCGGTTCCCAAAGAGCTTTAGAACAAGGCATAGTTTTCCCTGCTGGCTCTTTGGGCGTGGGACCAGTCTCCAGACATCTGGCCATTTTTGTGCCTGGCGTGATGCCATGAGGGAAAGTGTGGTTTTGAGGCTGAAAGCGCGAGAAAAGCCTGCAGCCCCCAGGTGTGTGGGGCTACGCAAGCGGTTCCCAAAGAGCTTTAGAACAAGGCATAGTTTTCCCTGCTGGCTCTTTGGGCGTGGGACCAGTCTCCAGACATATGGCCATTTTTGGGCCTGGCGCGTCTCCAAGTGGGAAAGGGTGGTTTTGAGGCTGAAGGCAGCAGGAAATCCTGCAGCCCCCAGGTCTGTGGGGCTACGCAAGCCGTTCCCAAAGAGCTTTAGTACAAGGCATAGTTTTCCCTGCTGGCTCTTTGGGCGTGGGACCAGTCTCCAGACATATGGCCATTTTTGGGCCTGGCGCGGCGCCAAGTGGGAAAGGGTGGTTTTGAGGCTGAAGGCAGCAGGAAAGCCTGCAGCCCCCAGGTCTGTGGGGCTACGCAAGCCATTCCCAAAGAGCTTTAGAACAAGGCATAGTTTTCCCTGCTGGCTCTTTGGGCGTGGGACCAGTCTCCAGACATATGGCCATTTTTTTGCCTGGCGTGACGCCATGTGGGAAAGGGTGGTTTTGAGGCTGAAAGCACGAGAAAAGCCTGCAGCCCCCAGGTGTGTGGGGCTACGCAAGCGGTTCCCAAAGAGCTTTAGAACAAGGCATAGTTTTCCCTGCTGGCTCTTTGGGCGTGGGACCAGTCTCCAGACATATGGCCATTTTTGTGCCTGGCGCGGCGCCAAGTGGGAAAGGGTGGTTTTGAGGCTGAAGGCAGCAGGAAAGCCTGCAGCCCCCAGGTCTGTGGGGCCACGCAAGCGGTTCCCAAAGAGCTTTAGAACAAGGCATAGTTTTCCCTCCTGGCTCTTTGGGAAAGGGACCAGTCTCCAGACATATGGCCATTTTTGGGCCTGGCGCGGCGCCAAGTGGGAAAGGGTGGTTTTGAGGCTGAAGGCAGCAGGAAAGCCTGCAGCCCCCAGGTCTGTGGGGCTACGCAAGCCATTCCCAAAGAGCTTTAGAACAAGGCATAGTTTTCCCTGCTGGCTCTTTGGGCGTGGGACCAGTCTCCAGACATATGGCCATTTTTTTGCCTGGCGCGTCTCCAAGTGGGAAAGGGTGGTTTTGAGGCTGAAGGTGCCAGAAAACCCTGCAGCCCCCAGGTGTGTGGGGCTACGCAAGCGGTTCCCAAAGAGCTTTAGAACAAGGCATAGTTTTCCCTGCTGGCTCTTTGGGAAAGGGACCAGTCTCCAGACATCTGGCCATTTTTGTGCCTGGCGTGATGCCATGAGGGAAAGGGTGGTTTTGAGGCTGAAAGCGCGAGAAAAGCCTGCAGCCCCCAGGTGTGTGGGGCTACGCAAGCGGTTCCCAAAGAGCTTTAGAACAAGGCATAGTTTTCCCTGCTGGCTCTTTGGTCGTGGGACCAGTCTCCAGACATATGGCCATTTTTGTGCCTGGCGCGGCGCCAAGTGGGAAAGGGTGGTTTTGAGGCTGAAGGCAGCAGGAAAGCCTGCAGCCCCCAGGTGTGTGGGGCTACGCAAGCGGTTCCCAAAGAGCTTTAGAACAAGGCATAGTTTTCCCTGCTGGCTCTTTGGGCGTGGGACCAATCTCCAGACATATGGCCATTTTTGTGCCTGGCGTGACGCCATGTGGGAAAGGGTGCTTTTGAGGCTTAAGGCAGCAGGAAAGCCTGCAGCCCGCAGGTCTGTGGGGCTACGCAAGCGGTTCCCAAAGAGCTTTAGAACAAGGCATATTTTTCCCTGCTGGCTCTTTTTGCGTGGGACCAATCTCCAGACATATGGCCATTTTTGTGCCTGGCGTGACGCCATGTGGGAAAGGGTGGTTTTGAGGCTGAAGGCAGCAGGAAAGCCTGCAGCCCGCAGGTCTGTGGGGCTACGCAAGCGGTTCCCAAAGAGCTTTAGAACAAGGCATAGTTTTCCCTGCTGGCTCTTTGGGCGTGGGACCAACGTCCAGACACATGGCCATTTTTGTGCCTGGCGTGACGCCATGTGGGAAACGGTGGTTATGAGGCTGAAGGCAGCAGGAAAGCCTGCACCCCCCAGGTCTGTGGGGCTACGCAAGCCGTTCCCAAAGAGCTTTAGAACAAGGCATAGTTTTCCCTGCTGGCTCTTTGGGCGTGGGACCAATCTCTAGACATATGGCCATTTTTGGGCCTGGCGCGGGGCCAAGTGGGAAAGGGTTGTTTTGAGGCTGAAGAGAGCAGGAAAGCCTGCAGCCCCCAGGTGTGTGGGGCTACGCAAGCGGTTCCCAAAGAGCTTTAGAACAAGGCTTAGTTTTCCCTGCTGGCTTTTTGGGCGTGGGACCAATCTCCAGACATATGGCCATTTTTGTGCCTGGCGTGACGCCATGTGGGAAAGGGTGCTTTTGAGGCTTAAGGCAGCAGGAAAGCCTGCAGCCCGCAGGTCTGTGGGGCTACGCAAGCGGTTCCCAAAGAGCTTTAGAACAAGGCATATTTTTCCCTGCTGGCTCTTTGGGCGTGGGACCAATCTCCAGACATATGGTCATTTTTGGGCCTGGCGTGACGCCATGTGGGAAAGGGTGGTTTTGAGGCTGAAGGCAGCAGGAAAGCCTGCAGCCCCCATGTGTGTGGGGCTACGCAAGCGGTTCCCAAAGAGCTTTAGTACAAGGCATAGTTTTCCCTGCTGGCTCTTTGGGCGTGGGACCAGTCTCCAGACATCTGGCCATTTTTGTGCCTGGCGTGATGCCATGAGGGAAAGTGTGGTTTTGAGGCTGAAAGCGCGAGAAAAGCCTGCAGCCCCCAGGTGTGTGGGGCTACGCAAGCGGTTCCCAAAGAGCTTTAGAACAAGGCATAGTTTTCCCTGCTGGCTCTTTGGGCGTGGGACCAGTCTCCAGACATATGGCCATTTTTGGGCCTGGCGCGTCTCCAAGTGGGAAAGGGTGGTTTTGAGGCTGAAGGCAGCAGGATATCCTGCAGCCCCCAGGTCTGTGGGGCTACGCAAGCGGTTCCCAAAGAGCTTTAGAACAAGGCATAGTTTTCCCTGCTGGCTCTTTGGGTGTGGGACCAGTCTCCAGACATATGGCCATTTTTGGGCCTGGCGCGGCGCCAAGTGGGAAAGGGTGGTTTTGAGGCTGAAGGCAGCAGGAAAGCCTGCAGCCCCCAGGTGTGTGGGGCTACGCAAGCGGTTCCCAAAGAGCTTTAGAACAAGGCATAGTTTTCCCTGCTGGCTCTTTGGGCGTGGGACCAATCTCCAGACATATGGCCTTTTCTGGACCTGGGTCGGCGCCAAGTGGGAAAGGGTGGTTTTGAGGCTGAAGGCAGCAGGAAAGCCTGCAGCCCCCAGGTGTGTGGGGCTACGCAAGCGGTTCCCAAAGAGCTTTAGAACAAGGCATAGTTTTCCCTGCTGGCTCTTGGGCGTGGGACCAGTCTCCAGACATATGGCCATTTTTGGGCCTGGCGCGGCGCCAAGTGGGAAAGGGTGGTTTTGAGGCTGAAGGCAGCAGGAAAGCCTGCAGCCCCCAGGTGAGTGGGGCTACGCAAGCGGTTCCCAAAGAGCTTTAGAACAAGGCATAGTTTTCCCTGCTGGCTCTTTGGGTGTGGGACCAATCTCCAACATATGGCCATTTTTGTGCCTGGCGTGACGCCATGTGGGAAACGGTGGTTATGAGGCTGAAGGCAGCAGGAAAGCCTGCACCCCCCAGGTCTGTGGGGCTACGCAAGCCATTCCCAAAGAGCTTTAGAACAAGGCATAGTTTTCCCTGCTGGCTCTTTGGGCGTGGGACCAATCTCTAGACATATGGCCATTTTTGGGCCTGGCGCGGGGCCAAGTGGGAAAGGGTTGTTTTGAGGCTGAAGAGAGCAGGAAAGCCTGCAGCCCCCAGGTGTGTGGGGCTACGCAAGCGGTTCCCAAAGAGCTTTAGAACAAGGCATAGTTTTCCCTGCTGGCTTTTTGGGCGTGGGACCAATCTCCAGACATATGGCCATTTTTGTGCCTGGCGTGACGCCATGTGGGAAAGGGTGCTTTTGAGGCTTAAGGCAGCAGGAAAGCCTGCAGCCCGCAGGTCTGTGGGGCTACGCAAGCGGTTCCCAAAGAGCTTTAGAACAAGGCATATTTTTCCCTGCTGGCTCTTTGGGCGTGGGACCAATCTCCAGACATATGGTCATTTTTGGGCCTGGCGTGACGCCATGTGGGAAAGGGTGGTTTTGAGGCTGAAGGCAGCAGGAAAGCCTGCAGCCCCCATGTGTGTGGGGCTACGCAAGCGGTTCCCAAAGAGCTTTAGTACAAGGCATAGTTTTCCCTGCTGGCTCTTTGGGCGTGGGACCAGTCTCCAGACATCTGGCCATTTTTGTGCCTGGCGTGATGCCATGTGGGAAAGTGTGGTTTTGAGGCTGAAAGCGCGAGAAAAGCCTGCAGCCCCCAGGTGTGTGGGGCTACGCAAGCGGTTCCCAAAGAGCTTTAGAACAAGGCATAGTTTTCCCTGCTGGCTCTTTGGGCGTGGGACCAGTCTCCAGACATATGGCCATTTTTGGGCCTGGCGCGTCTCCAAGTGGGAAAGGGTGGTTTTGAGGCTGAAGGCAGCAGGATATCCTGCAGCCCCCAGGTCTGTGGGGCTACGCAAGCGGTTCCCAAAGAGCTTTAGAACAAGGCATAGTTTTCCCTGCTGGCTCTTTGGGCGTGGGACCAGTCTCCAGACATATGGCCATTTTTGGGCCTGGCGCGGCGCCAAGTGGGAAAGGGTGGTTTTGAGGCTGAAGGCAGCAGGAAAGCCTGCAGCCCCCAGGTGTGTGGGGCTACGCAAGCGGTTCCCAAAGAGCTTTAGAACAAGGCATAGTTTTCCCTGCTGGCTCTTTGGGCGTGGGACCAATCTCCAGACATATGGCCTTTTCTGGACCTGGGTCGGCGCCAAGTGGGAAAGGGTGGTTTTGAGGCTGAAGGCAGCAGGAAAGCCTGCAGCCCCCAGGTGTGTGGGGCTACGCAAGCGGTTCCCAAAGAGCTTTAGAACAAGGCATAGTTTTCCCTGCTGGCTCTTGGGCGTGGGACCAGTCTCCAGACATATGGCCATTTTTGGGCCTGGCGCGGCGCCAAGTGGGAAAGGGTGGTTTTGAGGCTGAAGGCAGCAGGAAAGCCTGCAGCCCCCAGGTGAGTGGGGCTACGCAAGCGGTTCCCAAAGAGCTTTAGAACAAGGCATAGTTTTCCCTGCTGGCTCTTTGGGTGTGGGACCAATCTCCAACATATGGCCATTTTTGTGCCTGGCGTGACGGCATGTGGGAAAGGGTGGTTTTGAGGCTGAAAGCAGCAGGAAAGCCTGCAGCCCCCAGGTCTGTGGGGCTACGCAAGCGGTTCCCAAAGAGCTTTAGAACAAGGCATAGTTTTCCCTGCTGGCTCTTTGGGCGTGGGACCAGTCTCCAGACATCTGGCCATTTTTGTGCCTGGCGTGATGCCATGAGGGAAAGTGTGGTTTTGAGGCTGAAAGCGCGAGAAAAGCCTGCAGCCCCCAGGTGTGTGGGGCTACGCAAGCGGTTCCCAAAGAGCTTTAGAACAAGGCATAGTTTTCCCTGCTGGCTCTTTGGGCGTGGGACCAGTCTCCAGACATATGGCCATTTTTGGGCCTGGCGCGTCTCCAAGTGGGAAAGGGTGGTTTTGAGGCCGAAGGCAGCAGGAAAGCCTGCAGCCCCCAGGTGTGTGGGGCTACGCAAGCGGTTCCCAAAGAGCTTTAGAACAAGGCATAGTTTTCCCTGCTGGCTCTTTGGGCGTGGGACCAATCTCCAGACATATGGCCATTTTTGTGCCTGGCGCGTCTCCAAGTGGGAAAGGGTTGTTTTGAGGCTGAAGAGAGCAGGAAAGCCTGCAGCCTCCAGGTCTGTGGGGCTATGCAAGCGGTTCCCAAAGAGCTTTAGAACAAGGCATAGTTTTCCCTGCTGGCTCTTTGGGCGTGGGACCAATCTCCAACATATGGCCATTTTTGGGCCTAGGGTGACGGCATGTGGGAAAGGGTGGTTTTGAGGCTGAAGGCAGCAGGAAAGCCTGCAGCCCCCAGGTGTGTGGGGCTACGCAAGCGGTTCCCAAAGAGCTTTAGAACAAGGCATAGTTTTCCCTGCTGGCTCTTTGGGCGTGGGACCAGTCTCCAGACATCTGGCCATTTTTGTGCCTGGCGTGATGCCATGAGGGAAAGTGTGGTTTTGAGGCTGAAAGCGCGAGAAAAGCCTGCAGCCCCCAGGTGTGTGGGGCTACGCAAGCGGTTCCCAAAGAGCTTTAGAACAAGGCATAGTTTTCCCTGCTGGCTCTTTGGGCGTGGGACCAGTCTCCAGACATATGGCCATTTTTGGGCCTGGCGCGTCTCCAAGTGGGAAAGGGTGGTTTTGAGGCTGAAGGCAGCAGGAAATCCTGCAGCCCCCAGGTCTGTGGGGCTACGCAAGCGGTTCCCAAAGAGCTTTAGAACAAGGCATAGTTTTCCCTGCTGGCTCTTTGGGCGTAGGACCAGTCTCCAGACATATGGCCATTTTTGGGCCTGGCGCGGCGCCAAGTGGGAAAGGGTGGTTTTGAGGCTGAAGGCAGCAGGAAAGCCTGCAGCCCCCAGGTCTGTGGGGCTACGCAAGCCATTCCCAAAGAGCTTTAGAACAAGGCATAGTTTTCCCTGCTGGCTCTTTGGGCGTGGGACCAGTCTCCATATAAATCGCCATTTTTTTGCCTGGCGTGACGCCATGTGGGAAAGGGTGGTTTTGAGGCTGAAGGTGCCAGAAAGGCCTGCAGCCCCCAGGTGTGTGGGGCTACGCAAGCGGTTCCCAAAGAGCTTTAGAACAAGGCATAGTTTTCCCTGCTGGCTCTTTGGGCGTGGGACCAGTCTCCAGACATATGGCCATTTTTGTCCCTGGCGTGATGCCATGAGGGAAAGGGTGGTTTTGAGGCTGAAAGCGCGAGAAAAGCCTGCAGCCCCCAGGTGTGTGGGGCTACGCAAGCGGTTCCCAAAGAGCTTTAGAACAAGGCATAGTTTTCCCTGCTGGCTCTTTGGGCGTGGGACCAGTCTCCAGACATATGGCCATTTTTGTGCCTGGCGCGGCGCCAAGTGGGAAAGGGTGGTTTTGAGGCTGAAGGCATCAGGAAACCTGCAGCCCCCAGGTGTGTGGGGCTACGCAAGCGGTTCCCAAAGAGCTTTAGAACAAGGCATAGTTTTCCCTGCTGGCTCTTTGGGCGTGGGACCAATCTCTAGACATATGGCCATTTTTGGGCCTGGCGCGTCTCCAAGTGGGAAAGGGTTGTTTTGAGGCTGAAGAGAGCAGGAAAGCCTGCAGCCCCCAGGTCTGTGGGGCCACGCAAGCGGTTCCCAAAGAGCTTTAGAACAAGGCATAGTTTTCCCTGCTGGCTCTTTGGGCGTGGGACCAATCTCCAGACATATGGCCATTTTTGTGCCTGGCGTTACGGCATGTGGGAAAGGGTGTTTTTGAGGCTGAAGGGAGCTGGAAAGCCTGCAGCCCGCAGGTCTGTGGGGCTACGCAAGCGGTTCCCAAAGAGCTTTAGAACAAGGCATAGTTTTCCCTGCTGGCTCTTTGGGCGTGGGACGAATCTCCAGACATATGGCCATCTCTGGGCCTGGCGCGTGGCCAAGTGGGAAAGGGTGCTTTTGAGGCTGAAGGCAGCAGGAAAGCCTGCAGCCCCCAGGTGAGTGGGGCTACGCAAGCGGTTCCCAAAGAGCTTTAGAACAAGGCATAGTTTTCCCTGCTGGCTCTTTGGGCGTGGGACCAATCTCCAGACATATGGCCTTTTCTGGACCTGGGTCGGCGCCAAGTGGGAAAGGGTGGTTTTGAGGCTGAAGGCAGCAGGAAAGCCTGCAGCCCCCAGGTGTGTGGGGCTACGCAAGCCGTTCCCAAAGAGCTTTAGAACAAGGCATAGTTTTCCCTGCTGACTCTTGGGCGTGGGACCAGTCTCCAGACATATGGCCATTTTTAGGCCTGGCGCGGCGCCAAGTGGGAAAGGGTGGTTTTGAGGCTGAAGGCAGCAGGAAAGCCTGCAGCCCCCAGGTGTGTGGGGCTACGCAAGCGGTTCCCAAAGAGCTTTAGAACAAGGCATAGTTTTCCCTGCTGGCTCTTTGGGAGTGGGACCAATCTCCAACATATGGCCATTTTTGGGCCTAGGGTGACGGCATGTGGGAAAGGGTGGTTTTGAGGCTGAAGGCAGCAGGAAAGCCTGCAGCCCCCAGGTCTGTGGGGCTACGCAAGCGGTTCCCAAAGAGCTTTAGAACAAGGCATAGTTTTCCCTGCTGGCTCTTTGGGCGTGGGACCAGTCTCCAGACATCTGGCCATTTTTGTGCCTGGCGTGATGCCATGAGGGAAAGTGTGGTTTTGAGGCTGAAAGCGCGAGAAAAGCCTGCAGCCCCCAGGTGTGTGGGGCTACGCAAGCGGTTCCCAAAGAGCTTTAGAACAAGGCATAGTTTTCCCCGCTGGCTCTTTGGGCGTGGGACCAGTCTCCAGACATATGGCCATTTTTGTGCCTGGCGCGTCTCCAAGTGGGAAAGGGTGGTTTTGAGGCTGAAGGCAGCAGGAAAGCCTGCAGCCCCCAGGTCTGTGGGGCTACGAAAGCGGTTCCCAAAGAGCTTTAGAACAAGGCATAGTTTTCCCTGCTGGCTCTTTGGGCGTGGGACCAGTCTCCAGACATATGGCCATTTTTGGGCCTGGCGCGGCGCCAAGTGGGAAAGGGTGGTTTTGAGGCTGAAGGCAGCAGGAAAGCCTGCAGCCCCCAGGTCTGTGGGGCTACGCAAGCCATTCCCAAAGAGCTTTAGAACAAGGCATAGTTTTCCCTGCTGGCTCTTTGGGCGTGGGACCAGTCTCCAGACATATGGCCATTTTTTTGCCTGGCGTGACGCCATGTGGGAAAGGGTGGTTTTGAGGCTGAAGGTGCCAGAAAAGCCTGCAGCCCCCAGGTGTGTGGGGCTACGCAAGCGGTTCCCAAAGAGCTTTAGAACAAGGCATAGTTTTCCCTTCTGGCTCTTTGGGCGTGGGACCAGTCTCCAGACATATGGCCATTTTTGTGCCTGGCGTGATGCCATGAGGGAAAGGGTGGTTTTGAGGCTGAAAGCGCGAGAAAAGCCTGCAGCCCCCAGGTGTGTGGGGCTACGCAAGCGGTTCCCAAAGAGCTTTAGAACAAGGCATAGTTTTCCCTGCTGGCTCTTTGGGCGTGGGACCAGTCTCCAGACATATGGCCATTTTTGTGCCTGGCGCGGCGCCAAGTGGGAAAGGGTGGTTTTGAGGCTGAAGGCAGCAGGAAAGCCTGCACCCCCCAGGTGTGTGGGGCTACGCAAGCGGTTCCCAAAGAGCTTTAGAACAAGGCATAGTTTTCCCTGCTGGCTCTTTGGGCGTGGGACCAGTCTCCAGACATATGGCCATTTTTGTGCCTGGCGCGTCTCCAAGTGGGAAAGGGTTGTTTTGAGGCTGAAGAGAGCAGGAAAGCCTGCAGCCTCCAGGTGTGTGGGGCTATGCAAGCGGTTCCCAAAGAGCTTTAGAACAAGGCATAGTTTTCCCTGCTGGCTCTTTGGGCGTGGGACCAATCTCCAACATATGGCCATTTTTGGGCCTAGGGTGACGGCATGTGGGAAAGGGTGGTTTTGAGGCTGAAGGCAGCAGGAAAGCCTGCAGCCCCCAGGTCTGAGGGGCTACGCAAGCCATTCCCAAAGAGCTTTAGAACAAGGCATAGTTTTCCCTGCTGGCTCTTTGGGCGTGGGACCAGTCTCCATATAAATGGCCATTTTTTTGCCTGGCGTGACGCCATGTGGGAAAGGGTGGTTTTGAGGCTGAAGGTGCCAGAAAAGCCTGCAGCCCCCAGGTGTGTGGGGCTACGCAAGCGGTTCCCAAAGAGCTTTAGAACAAGGCATAGTTTTCCCTGCTGGCTCTTTGGGCGTGGGACCAGTCTCCAGACATATGGCCATTTTTGGGCCTGGCGTGATGCCATGAGGGAAAGGGTGGTTTTGAGGCTGAAAGCGCGAGAAAAGCCTGCAGCCCCCAGGTGTGTGGGGCTACGCAAGCGGTTCCCAAAGAGCTTTAGAACAAGGCATAGTTTTCCCTGCTGGCTCTTTGGGCGTGGGACCAGTCTCCAGACATATGGCCATTTTTGTGCCTGGCGCGGCGCCAAGTGGGAAAGGGTGGTTTTGAGGCTGAAGGCATCAGGAAACCTGCAGCCCCCAGGTGTGTGGGGCTACGCAAGCGGTTCCCAAAGAGCTTTAGAACAAGGCATAGTTTTCCCTGCTGGCTCTTTGGGCGTGGGACCAATCTCTAGACATATGGCCATTTTTGTGCCTGTCGCGTCTCCAAGTGGGAAAGGGTTGTTTTGAGGCTGAACAGAGCAGGAAAGCCTGCAGCCCCCAGGTCTGTGGGGCCACGCAAGCGGTTCCCAAAGAGCTTTAGAACAAGGCATAGTTTTCCCTGCTGGCTCTTTGGGCGTGGGACCAATCTCCAGACATATGGCCATTTTTGTGCCTGGCGTGACGGCATGTGGGAAAGGGTGTTTTTGAGGCTTAAGGCAGCTGGAAAGCCTGCAGCCCGCAGGTCTGTGGGGCTACGCAAGCGGTTCCCAAAGAGCTTTAGAACAAGGCATAGTTTTCCCTGCTGGCTCTTTGGGCGTGGGACCAGTCTCCAGACATATGGCCATCTTTGGGCCTGGCGCGTGGCCAAGTCGGAAAGGGTGGTTTTGAGGCTGAAGGCAGCAGGAAAGCCTGCAGCCCCCAGGTGTGTGGGGCTACGCAAGCGGTTCCCAAAGAGCTTTAGAACAAGGCATAGTTTTCCCTGCTGGCTCTTTGGGCGTGGGACCAGTCTCCAGACATATGGCCATCTTTGGGACTGGCGTGACGGCATGTGGGAAAGGGTGGTTTTGAGGCTGAAGGCAGCAGGAAAGCCTGCAGCCCCCAGGTGTGTGGGGCTACGCAAGCGGTTCCCAAAGAGCTTTAGAACAAGGCATAGTTTTCCCTGCTGGCTCTTTGGGCGTGGGACCAGTCTCCAGACATATGGCCATTTTTGTGCCTGGCGCGGCACCAAGTGGGAAAGGGTTGTTTTGAGGCTGAAGGCAGCAGGAAAGCCTGCAGCCCCCAGTTCTGTGGGGTTATGCAAGCGGTTCCCAAAGAGCTTTAGAACAAGGCATAGTTTTCCCTGCTGGCTCTTTGGGCGTGGGACCAGTCTCCAGACATATGGCCATTTTTGTGCCTGGCGTGACGGCATGTGGGAAAGGGTGGTTTTGAGGCTGAAGGCAGCAGGAAAGCCTGCAGCCCCCAGGTGTGTGGGGCTACGCAAGCCGTTCCCAAAGAGCTTTAGTACAAGGCATAGTTTTCCCTGCTGGCTCTTTCGGCGTGGGACCAGTCTCCAGGCATATGGCCATTTTTGTGCCTGGAGCGGGGCCAAGTGGGAAAGGGAGGTTTTGAGGCTGAAGGCAGCAGGAAAGCCTGCAGCCCCCAGGTGTGTGGGGCTACGCAAGCGGTTCCCAAAGAGCTTTAGAACAAGGCATAGTTTTCCCTGCTGGCTCTTGGGCGTGGGACCAGTCTCCAGACATATGGCCATTTTTGTGCCTGGCGCGGCGCCAAGTGGGAAAGGGTGGTTTTGAGGCTGAAGGCAGCAGGAAAGCCTGCAGCCCCCAGGTGTGTGGGGCTACGCAAGCGGTTCCCAAAGAGCTTTAGAACAAGGCATAGTTTTCCCTGCTGGCTCTTTGGGCGTGGGACCAATCTCCAGACATATGGCCTTTTCTGGACCTGGCGTGACGCCATGTGGGAAAGGGTGGTTTTGAGGCTGAAGGCAGCAGGAAAGCCTGCAGCCCCCAGGTGTGTGTGGCTACGCAAGCGGTTCCCAAAGAGCTTTAGAACAAGGCATAGTTTTCCCTGCTGGCTCTTTGGGCGTGGGACCAATCTCCAGACATATGGCCATTTTTGTGCCTGGCGCGACGCCATGTGGGAAAGGGTGGTTTTGAGGCTGAAAGCGCGAGAAAAGCCTGCAGCCCCCAGGTCTGTGGGGCCACGCAAGCGGTTCCCAAAGAGCTTTAGAACAAGGCATAGTTTTCCCTCCTGGCTGTTTGGGAAAGGGACCAGTCTCCAGACATCTGGCCATTTATGTGCCTGGCGTGATGCCATGAGGGAAAGTGTGGTTTTGAGGCTGAAAGCGCGAGAAAAGCCTGCAGCCCCCAGGTGTGTGGGGCTACGCAATCGGTTCCCAAAGAGCTTTAGAACAAGGCATAGTTTTCCCTGCTGGCTCTTTGGGCGTGGGACCAATCTCTAGACATATGGCCATTTTTGTGCCTGTCGCGTCTCCAAGTGGGAAAGGGTTGTTTTGAGGCTGAACAGAGCAGGAAAGCCTGCAGCCCCCAGGTCTGTGGGGCCACGCAAGCGGTTCCCAAAGAGCTTTAGAACAAGGCATAGTTTTCCCTGCTGGCTCTTTGGGCGTGGGACCAATCTCCAGACATATGGCCATTTTTGTGCCTGGCGTGACGGCATGTGGGAAAGGGTGTTTTTGAGGCTTAAGGCAGCTGGAAAGCCTGCAGCCCGCAGGTCTGTGGGGCTACGCAAGCGGTTCCCAAAGAGCTTTAGAACAAGGCATAGTTTTCCCTGCTGGCTCTTTGGGCGTGGGACCAGTCTCCAGACATATGGCCATCTTTGGGCCTGGCGCGTGGCCAAGTCGGAAAGGGTGGTTTTGAGGCTGAAGGCAGCAGGAAAGCCTGCAGCCCCCAGGTGTGTGGGGCTACGCAAGCGGTTCCCAAAGAGCTTTAGAACAAGGCATAGTTTTCCCTGCTGGCTCTTTGGGCGTGGGACCAGTCTCCAGACATATGGCCATCTTTGGGACTGGCGTGACGGCATGTGGGAAAGGGTGGTTTTGAGGCTGAAGGCAGCAGGAAAGCCTGCAGCCCCCAGGTGTGTGGGGCTACGCAAGCGGTTCCCAAAGAGCTTTAGAACAAGGCATAGTTTTCCCTGCTGGCTCTTTGGGCGTGGGACCAGTCTCCAGACATATGGCCATTTTTGTGCCTGGCGCGGCACCAAGTGGGAAAGGGTTGTTTTGAGGCTGAAGGCAGCAGGAAAGCCTGCAGCCCCCAGTTCTGTGGGGTTATGCAAGCGGTTCCCAAAGAGCTTTAGAACAAGGCATAGTTTTCCCTGCTGGCTCTTTGGGCGTGGGACCAGTCTCCAGACATATGGCCATTTTTGTGCCTGGCGTGACGGCATGTGGGAAAGGGTGGTTTTGAGGCTGAAGGCAGCAGGAAAGCCTGCAGCCCCCAGGTGTGTGGGGCTACGCAAGCCGTTCCCAAAGAGCTTTAGTACAAGGCATAGTTTTCCCTGCTGGCTCTTTCGGCGTGGGACCAGTCTCCAGGCATATGGCCATTTTTGTGCCTGGAGCGGGGCCAAGTGGGAAAGGGAGGTTTTGAGGCTGAAGGCAGCAGGAAAGCCTGCAGCCCCCAGGTCTGTGCGGCTACGCAAGCCGTTCCCAAAGAGCTTTAGAACAAGGCATAGTTTTCCCTGCTGGCTCTTGGGCGTGGGACCAGTCTCCAGACATATGGCCATTTTTGTGCCTGGCGCGGCGCCAAGTGGGAAAGGGTGGTTTTGAGGCTGAAGGCAGCAGGAAAGCCTGCAGCCCCCAGGTGTGTGGGGCTACGCAAGCGGTTCCCAAAGAGCTTTAGAACAAGGCATAGTTTTCCCTGCTGGCTCTTTGGGCGTGGGACCAATCTCCAGACATATGGCCTTTTCTGGACCTGGCGTGACGCCATGTGGGAAAGGGTGGTTTTGAGGCTGAAGGCAGCAGGAAAGCCTGCAGCCCCCAGGTGTGTGTGGCTACGCAAGCGGTTCCCAAAGAGCTTTAGAACAAGGCATAGTTTTCCCTGCTGGCTCTTTGGGCGTGGGACCAATCTCCAGACATATGGCCATTTTTGTGCCTGGCGCGACGCCATGTGGGAAAGGGTGGTTTTGAGGCTGAAAGCGCGAGAAAAGCCTGCAGCCCCCAGGTCTGTGGGGCCACGCAAGCGGTTCCCAAAGAGCTTTAGAACAAGGCATAGTTTTCCCTCCTGGCTGTTTGGGAAAGGGACCAGTCTCCAGACATCTGGCCATTTATGTGCCTGGCGTGATGCCATGAGGGAAAGTGTGGTTTTGAGGCTGAAAGCGCGAGAAAAGCCTGCAGCCCCCAGGTGTGTGGGGCTACGCAATCGGTTCCCAAAGAGCTTTAGAACAAGGCATAGTTTTCCCTGCTGGCTCTTTGGGCGTGGGACCAGTCTCCAGACATATGGCCATTTTTGGGCCTGGCGCGGCGCCAAGTGGGAAAGGGTGGTTTTGAGGCTGAAGGCAGCAGGAAAGCCTGCAGCCCCCAGGTGTGTGGGGCTACGCAAGCGGTTCCCAAAGAGCTTTACAACAAGGCATAGTTTTCCCTGCTGGCTCTTTGGGCGTGGGACCAATCTCCAGACATATGGCCATTTTTGTGCCTGGCGCGGCACCAAGTGGGAAAGGGTTGTTTTGAGGCTGAAGGCAGCAGGAAAGCCTGCAGCCCCCAGGTCTGTGGGGTTATGCAAGCGGTTCCAAAAGAGCTTTAGAACAAGGCATAGTTTTCCCTGCTGGCTCTTTGGGCGTGGGACCAATCTCCAGACATATGGCCATTTTTGTGCCTGGCGTGACGGCATGTGGGAAAGGGTGGTTTTGAGGCTGAAGGCAGCAGGAAAGCCTGCAGCCCCCAGGTGTGTGGGGCTACGCAAGCCGTTCCCAAAGAGCTTTAGAACAAGGCATAGTTTTCCCTGCTGGCTCTTTCGGCGTGGGACCAGTCTCCAGGCATATGGCCATTTTTGTGCCTGGAGCGGGGCCAAGTGGGAAAGGGAGGTTTTGAGGCTGAAGGCAGCAGGAAAGCCTGCAGCCCCCAGGTGTGTGGGGCTACGCAAGCGGTTCCCAAAGAGCTTTAGAACAAGGCATAGTTTTCCCTGCTGGCTCTTGGGCGTGGGACCAGTCTCCAGACATATGGCCATTTTTGTGCCTGGCGCGGTGCCAAGTGGGAAAGGGTGGTTTTGAGGCTGAAGGCAGCAGGAAAGCCTGCAGCCCCCAGGTGTGTGGGGCTACGCAAGCGGTTCCCAAAGAGCTTTAGAACAAGGCATAGTTTTCCCTGCTGGCTCTTTGGGCGTGGGACCAATCTCCAGACATATGGCCTTTTCTGGACCTGGCGTGATGCCATGTGGGAAAGGGTGGTTTTGAGGCTGAAGGCAGCAGGAAAGCCTGCAGCCCCCAGGTCTGTGTGGCTACGCAAGCGGTTCCCAAAGAGCTTTAGAACAAGGCATAGTTTTCCCGGCTGGCTCTTTGGGCGTGGGACCAATCTCCAGACATATGGCCATTTTTGTGCCTGGCGCGACGCCATGTGGGAAAGGGTGGTTTTGAGGCTGAAAGCGCGAGAAAAGCCTCCAGCCCCCAGGTCTGTGGGGCCACGCAAGCGGTTCCCAAAGAGCTTTAGAACAAGGCATAATTTTCCCTCCTGGCTCTTTGGGAAAGGGACCAGTCTCCAGACATCTGGCCATTTATGTGCCTGGCGTGATGCCATGAGGGAAAGTGTGGTTTTGAGGCTGAAAGCGCGAGAAAAGCCTGCAGCCCCCAGGTGTGTGGGGCTACGCAAGCGGTTCCCAAAGAGCTTTAGAACAAGGCATAGTTTTCCCTGCTGGCTCTTTGGGCGTGGGACCAGTCTCCAGACATATGGCCATTTTTGGGCCTGGCGCGTCTCCAAGTGGGAAAGGGTGGTTTTGAGGCTGAAGGCAGCAGGAAATCCTGCAGCCCCCAGGTCTGTGGGGCTACGCAAGCGGTTCCCAAAGAGCTTTAGAACAAGGCATAGTTTTCCCTGCTGGCTCTTTGGGCGTGGGACCAGTCTCCAGACATATGGCCATTTTTGGGCCTGGCGCGGCGCCAAGTGGGAAAGGGTGGTTTTGAGGCTGAAGGCAGCAGGAAAGCCTGCAGCCCCCAGGTCTGTGCGGCTACGCAAGCCATTCCCAAAGAGCTTTAGAACAAGGCATAGTTTTCCCTGCTGGCTCTTTGGGCGTGGGACCAGTCTCCAGACATATGGCCATTTTTGTGCCTGGCGCGACGCCATGTGGGAAAGGGTGGTTTTGAGGCTGAAGGTGCCAGAAAAGACTGCAGCCCCCAGGTGTGTGGGGCTACGCAAGCGGTTCCCAAAGAGCTTTAGAACAAGGCATAGTTTTCCCTGCTGGCTCTTTGGGCGTGGGACCAGTCTCCAGACATATGGCCATTTTTGTGCCTGGCGCGGCGCCAAGTGGGAAAGGGTGGTTTTGAGGCTGAAGGCAGCAGGAAAGCCTGCAGCCCCCAGGTGTGTGGGGCTACGCAAGCGGTTCCCAAAGAGCTTTAGAACAAGGCATAGTTTTCCCTGCTGGCTCTTTGGGCGTGGGACCAATCTCTAGACATATGGCCATTTTTGTGCCTGGCGCGTCTCCAAGTGGGAAAGGGTTGTTTTGAGGCTGAAGAGAGCAGGAAAGCCTGCAGCCCCCAGGTCTGTGGGGCCACGCAAGCGGTTCCCAAAGAGCTTTAGAACAAGGCATAGTTTTCCCTGCTGGCTCTTTGGGCGTGGGACCAATCTCCAGACATATGGCCATTTTTGTGCCTGGCGTGACGCCATGTGGGAAAGGGTGGTTTTGAGGCTGAAGGCAGCAGGAAAGCCTGCAGCCCCCAGGTGTGTGGGGCTACGCAAGCGGTTCCCAAAGAGCTTTAGTACAAGGCATAGTTTTCCCTGCTGGCTCTTTGGGCGTGGGACCAATCTCCAACATATGGCCATTTTTGGGCTTAGGGTGACGGCATGTGGGAAAGGGTGGTTTTGAGGCTGAAGGCAGCAGGAAAGCCTGCAGCCCCCAGGTCTGTGTGGCTACGCAAGCCATTCCCAAAGAGCTTTAGAACAAGGCATAGTTTTCCCTGCTGGCTCTTTGGGCGTGGGACCAATCTCCAGACATATGGCCATTTTTGTGCCTGGCGCGACGCCATGTGGGAAAGGGTGGTTTTGAGGCTGAAGGCAGCAGGAAAGCCTGCAGCCCCCAGGTGTGTGGGGCTACGCAAGCCGTTCCCAAAGAGCTTTAGTACAAGGCATAGTTTTCCCTGCTGGCTCTTTCGGCGTGGGACCAGTCTCCAGGCATATGGCCATTTTTGTGCCTGGAGCGGGGCCAAGTGGGAAAGGGAGGTTTTGAGGCTGAATGCAGCAGGAAAGCCTGCAGCCCCCAGGTGTGTGGGGCTACGCAAGCGGTTCCCAAAGAGCTTTACAACAAGGCATAGTTTTCCCTGCTGGCTCTTGGGCGTGGGACCAGTCTCCAGACATATGGCCATTTTTGTGCCTGGCGCGGCGCCAAGTGGGAAAGGGTGGTTTTGAGGCTGAAGGCAGCAGGAAAGCCTGCAGCCCCCAGGTGTGTGGGGCTACGCAAGCGGTTCCCAAAGAGCTTTAGAACAAGGCATAGTTTTCCCTGCTGGCTCTTTGGGCGTGGGACCAATCTCCAGACATATGGCCTTTTCTGGACCTGGCGCGGCGCCAAGTGGGAAAGGGTGGTTTTGAGGCTGAAGGCAGCAGGAAAGCCTGCAGCCCCCAGGTGTGTGGGGCTACGCAAGCGGTTCCCAAAGAGCTTTAGAACAAGGCATAGTTTTCCCTGCTGGCTCTTTGGGCGTGGGACCAACCTCCAGACATATGGCCATTTTTGTGCCTGGCGTGACGCCATGTGGGAAAGGGTGGTTTTGAGGCTGAAGGCAGCAGGAAAGCCTGCAGCCCCCAGGTGTGTGGGGCTACGCAAGCGGTTCCCAAAGAGCTTTAGTACAAGGCATAGTTTTCCCTGCTGGCTCTTTGGGCGTGGGACCAGTCTCCAGACATATGGCCATTTTTGTGCCTGGCGCGACGCCAAGTGGGAAAGGGTGGTTTTGAGGCTGAAGGCAGCAGGAAAGCCTGCAGCCCCCAGCTGTGTGGGGCTACGCAAGCGGTTCCCAAAGAGCTTTAGAACAAGGCATAGTTTTCCCTGCTGGCTCTTTGGGCGTGGGACCAACCTCCAGACATATGGCCATTTTTGGGCCTGGCGCGGCGCCAAGTGGGAAAGGGTTGTTTTGAGGCTGAAGAGAGCAGGAAAGCCTGCAGCCCCCAGGTCTGTGGGGCTACGCAAGCGGTTCCCAAAGAGCTTTAGAACAAGGCATAGTTTTCCCTGCTGGCTCTTTGGGCGTGGGACCAATCTCCAGATATATGGCCATTTTTGGGCCTGGCGTGACACCAAGTGGGAAAGGGTGGTTTTGAGGCTGAAGGCAGCAGGAAAGCCTGCAGCCCCCAGGTGTGTGGGGCTACGCAAGCGGTTCCCAAAGAGCTTTAGAACAAGGCATAGCTTTCCCTGCTGGCTCTTTGGGCATGGGACCAATCTCCAGACATATGGCCTTTTCTGGACCTGGTGCGGCGCCAAGTGGGAAAGGGTGGTTTTGAGGCTGAAGGCAGCAAGAAAGCCTGCAGCCCCCAGGTGTGTGGGGCTACGCAAGCGGTTCCCAAAGAGCTTTAGAACAAGGCACAGTTTTCCCTGCTGGCTCTTTGGGCGTGGGACCAACCTCCAGACATATGGCCATTTTTGTGCCTGGCGTGACGGCATGTGGGAAAGGGTGGTTTTGAGGCTTAAGGCAGCAGGAAAGCCTGCAGCCCGCAAGTGTGTGGGGCTACGCAAGCGGTTCCCAAAGAGCTTTAGAACAAGGCATAGTTTTCCCTGCTGGCTCTTTGGGCGTGGGACCAGTCTCCAGACATATGGCCATTATTGTGCCTGGCGTGACGCCATGTGGGAAAGGGTGGTTTTGAGGCTGAAGGCAGCAGGAAAGCCTGCAGCCCCCAGGTCTGTGGGTCTACGCAAGCGGTTCCCAAAGAGCTTTAGTACAAGGCATAGTTTTCCCTGCTGGCTCTTTGGGCGTGGGACCAGTCTCCAGACATATGGCCATTTTTGTGCCTGGCGCGACGCCAAGTGGGAAAGGGTTGTTTTGAGGCTGAAGGCAGCAGGAAAGCCTGCAGCCCCCAGGTCTGTGGGGCTACGCAAGCGGTTCCCAAAGAGCTTTAGTACAAGGCATAGTTTTCCCTGCTGGCTCTTTGGGCGTGGGACCAATCTCCAGATATATGGCCATTTTTGGGCCTGGGGTGACGGCATGTGGGAAAGGGTGGTTTTGAGGCTGAAGGCAGCAGGAAAGCCTGCAGCCCCCAGGTGTGTGGGGCTACGCAAGCGGTTCCCAAAGAGCTTTAGAACAAGGCATAGCTTTCCCTGCTGGCTCTTTGGGCATGGGACCAATCTCTAGACATATGGCCTTTTCTGTTACCTGGTGCTGCGCCAAGTGGGAAAGGGTGGTTTTGAGGCTGAAGGCAGCAGGAAAGCCTGCAGCCCCCAGGTGTGTGGGGCTACGCAAGCGGTTTCCAAAGAGCTTTAGAAGAAGGCACAGTTTTCCCTGCTGGCACTTTGGGCGTGGGACCAACCTCCAGACATATGGCCATTTTTGTGCCTGGCGTGACGCCATGTGGGAAAGGGTGGTTTTGAGGCTGAAGGCAGCAGGAAAGCCTGCAGCCCCCAGGTGTGTGGGGCTACGCAAGCGGTTCCCAAAGAGCTTTAGAACAAGGCATAGTTTTCCCTGCTGGCTCTTTGGGCGTGGTACCAGTCTCCAGACATATGGCCATTTTTGTGCCTGGCGCGTCTCCAAGTGGGAAAGGGTGGTTTTGAGGCTGAAGGCAGCAGGAAAGCCTGCAGCCCCCAGGTGTGTGGGGCTACGCAAGCGGTTCCCAAAGAGCTTTAGAACAAGGCATAGTTTTCCCTGCTGGATCTTTGGGCGTGGGACCAATCTCTAGACATATGGCCATTTTTGGGCCTGGCGCGGCGCCAAGTGGGAAAGGGTTGTTTTGAGGCTGAAGAGAGCAGGAAAGCCTGCAGCCCCCAGGTGTGTGGGGCCACGCAAGCGGTTCCCAAAGAGCTTTAGAACAAGGCATAGCTTTCCCTGCTGGCTCTTTGGGCATGGGACCAATCTCTAGACATATTGCCTTTTCTGGACCTGGTGCGGCGCCAAGTGGGAAAGGGTGGTTTTGAGGCTGAAGGCAGCAGGAAAGCCTGCAGCCCCCAGGTGTGTGGGGCTACGCAAGCGGTTCCCAAAGAGCTTTAGAACAAGGCACAGTTTTCCCTGCTGGCTCTTTGGGCGTGGGACCAACCTCCAGACATATGGCCATTTTTGTGCCTGGCGTGACGGCATGTGGGAAAGGGTGGTTCTGAGGCTTAAGGCAGCAGGAAAGCCTGCAGCCCGCAGGTGTGTGGGGCTACGCAAGCGGTTCCCAAAGAGCTTTAGAACAAGGCATAGTTTTCCCTGCTGGCTCTTTGGGCGTGGGACCAGTCTCCAGACATATGGCCATTTTTGTCCCTGGCGTGACGCCATGTGGGAAAGGGTGGTTTTGAGGCTGAAGGCAGCAGGAAAGCCTGCAGCCCCCAGGTCTGTGGGTCTACGCAAGCGGTTCCCAAAGAGCTTTAGTACAAGGCATAGTTTTCCCTGCTGGCTCTTTGGGCGTGGGACCAGTCTCCAGACATATGGCCATTTTTGTGCCTGGCGCGACGCCAAGTGGGAAAGGGTTGTTTTGAGGCTGAAGGCAGCAGGAAAGCCTGCAGCCCCCAGGTCTGTGGGGCTACGCAAGCGGTTCCCAAAGAGCTTTAGTACAAGGCATAGTTTTCCCTGCTGGCTCTTTGGGCGTGGGACCAATCTCCAGATATATGGCCATTTTTGGGCCTGGGGTGACGGCATGTTGGAAAGGGTGGTTTTGAGGCTGAAGGCAGCAGGAAAGCCTGCAGCCCCCAGGTGTGTGGGGCTACGCAAGCGGTTCCCAAAGAGCTTTAGAACAAGGCATAGCTTTCCCTGCTGGCTCTTTGGGCATGGGACCAATCTCTAGACATATGGCCTTTTCTGTACCTGGTGCTGCGCCAAGTGGGAAAGGGTGGTTTTGAGGCTGAAGGCAGCAGGAAAGCCTGCAGCCCCCAGGTGTGTGGGGCTACGCAAGCGGTTTCCAAAGAGCTTTAGAAGAAGGCACAGTTTTCCCTGCTGGCTCTTTGGGCGTGGGACCAACCTCCAGACATATGGCCATTTTTGTGCCTGGCGTGACGCCATGTGGGAAAGGGTGGTTTTGAGGCTGAAGGCAGCAGGAAAGCCTGCAGCCCCCAGGTGTGTGGGGCTACGCAAGCGGTTCCCAAAGAGCTTTAGAAAAAGGCATAGTTTTCCCTGCTGGCTCTTTGGGCGTGGTACCAGTCTCCAGACATATGGCCATTTTTGTGCCTGGCGCGTCTCCAAGTGGGAAAGGGTGGTTTTGAGGCTGAAGGCAGCAGGAAAGCCTGCAGCCCCCAGGTGTGTGGGGCTACGCAAGCGGTTCCCAAAGAGCTTTAGAACAAGGCATAGTTTTCCCTGCTGGATCTTTGTGCGTGGGACCAATCTCTAGACATATGGCCATTTTTGGGCCTGGCGCGGCGCCAAGTGGGAAAGGGTTGTTTTGAGGCTGAAGAGAGCAGGAAAGCCTGCAGCCCCCAGGTGTGTGGGGCCACGCAAGCGGTTCCCAAAGAGCTTTAGAACAAGGCGTAGTTTTCCCTGCTGGCTTTTTGGGCGTGGGACCAATCTCCAGACATATGGCCATTTTTGTGCCTGGCGTGACGCCATGTGGGAAAGGGTGCTTTTGAGGCTTAAGGCAGCAGGAAAGCCTGCAGCCCGCAGGTCTGTGGGGCTACGCAAGCCGTTCCCAAAGAGCTTTAGAACAAGGCATATTTTTCCCTGCTGGCTCTTTGGGCGTGGGACCAATCTCCAGACATATGGCCATTTTTGTGCCTGGCGTGACGCCATGTGGGAAAGGGTGGTTTTGAGGCTGAAGGCAGCAGGAAAGCCTGCAGCCCCCAGGTCTGTGGGGCTACGCAAGCGGTTCCCAAAGAGCTTTAGAACAAGGCATAGTTTTCCCTGCTGGCTCTTTGGGAAAGGGACCAGTCTCCAGACATCTGGCCATTTTTGTGCCTGGCGTGAGGCCATGAGGGAAAGGGTGGTTTTGAGGCTGAAAGTGCGAGAAAAGCCTGCAGCCCCCAGGTGTCTGGGGCTACGCAAGCGGTTCCCAGAGAGCTTTAGAACAAGGCATAGTTTTCCCTGCTGGCTCTTTGGTCGTGGGACCAGTCTCCAGACATATGGCCATTTTTGTGCCTGGCGCGGCGCCAAGTGGGAAAGGGTGGTTTTGAGGCTGAAGGCAGCAGGAAAGCCTGCAGCCCCCAGGTCTGTGGGGCTACGCAAGCGGTTCCCAAAGAGCTTTAGAACAAGGCATAGTTTTCCCTGCTGGCTCTTTGGGCGTGGGACCAATCTCTAGACATATGGCCTTTTCTGGACCTGGTGCGGCGCCAAGTGGGAAAGGGTGGTTTTGAGGCTGAAGGCAGCAGGAAAGCCTGCAGCCCCCAGGTGTGTGGGGCTACGCAAGCGGTTCCCAAAGAGCTTTAGAACAAGGCACAGTTTTCCCTGCTGGCTCTTTGGGCGTGGGACCAACCTCCAGACATATGGCCATTTTTGTGCCTGGCGTGACGGCATGTGGGAAAGGGTGGTTTTGAGGCTTAAGGCAGCAGGAAAGCCTGCAGCCCGCAGGTGTGTGGGGCTACGCAAGCGGTTCCCAAAGAGCTTTAGAACAAGGCATAGTTTTCCCTGCTGGCTCTTTGGGCGTGGGACCAGTCTCCAGACATATGGCCATTTTTGTCCCTGGCGTGACGCCATGTGGGAAAGGGTGGTTTTGAGGCTGAAGGCAGCAGGAAAGCCTGCAGCCCCCAGGTCTGTGGGTCTACGCAAGCGGTTCCCAAAGAGCTTTAGTACAAGGCATAGTTTTCCCTGCTGGCTCTTTGGGCGTGGGACCAGTCTCCAGACATATGGCCATTTTTGTGCCTGGCGCGACGCCAAGTGGGAAAGGGTTGTTTTGAGGCTGAAGGCAGCAGGAAAGCCTGCAGCCCCCAGGTCTGTGGGGCTACGCAAGCGGTTCCCAAAGAGCTTTAGTACAAGGCATAGTTTTCCCTGCTGGCTCTTTGGGCGTGGGACCAATCTCCAGATATATGGCCATTTTTGGGCGTGGGGTGACGGCATGTTGGAAAGGGTGGTTTTGAGGCTGAAGGCAGCAGGAAAGCCTGCAGCCCCCAGGTGTGTGGGGCTACGCAAGCGGTTCCCAAAGAGCTTTAGAACAAGGCATAGCTTTCCCTGCTGGCTCTTTGGGCATGGGACCAATCTCTAGACATATGGCCTTTTCTGTACCTGGTGCTGCGCCAAGTGGGAAAGGGTGGTTTTGAGGCTGAAGGCAGCAGGAAAGCCTGCAGCCCCCAGGTGTGTGGGGCTACGCAAGCGGTTTCCAAAGAGCTTTAGAAGAAGGCACAGTTTTCCCTGCTGGCTCTTTGGGCGTGGGACCAACCTCCAGACATATGGCCATTTTTGTGCCTGGCGTGACGCCATGTGGGAAAGGGTGGTTTTGAGGCTGAAGGCAGCAGGAAAGCCTGCAGCCCCCAGGTGTGTGGGGCTACGCAAGCGGTTCCCAAAGAGCTTTAGAAAAAGGCATAGTTTTCCCTGCTGGCTCTTTGGGCGTGGTACCAGTCTCCAGACATATGGCCATTTTTGTGCCTGGCGCGTCTCCAAGTGGGAAAGGGTGGTTTTGAGGCTGAAGGCAGCAGGAAAGCCTGCAGCCCCCAGGTGTGTGGGGCTATGCAAGCGGTTCCCAAAGAGCTTTAGAACAAGGCATAGTTTTCCCTGCTGGATCTTTGGGCGTGGGACCAATCTCTAGACATATGGCCATTTTTGGGCCTGGCGCGGCGCCAAGTGGGAAAGGGTTATTTTGAGGCTGAAGAGAGCAGGAAAGCCTGCAGCCCCCAGGTGTGTGGGGCCACGCAAGCGGTTCCCAAAGAGCTTTAGAACAAGGCGTAGTTTTCCCTGCTGGCTTTTTGGGCGTGGGACCAATCTCCAGACATATGGCCATTTTTGTGCCTGGCGTGACGCCATGTGGGAAAGGGTGCTTTTGAGGCTTAAGGCAGCAGGAAAGCCTGCAGCCCGCAGGTCTGTGGGGCTACGCAAGCCGTTCCCAAAGAGCTTTAGAACAAGGCATATTTTTCCCTGCTGGCTCTTTGGGCGTGGGACCAATCTCCAGACATATGGCCATTTTTGTGCCTGGCGTGACGCCATGTGGGAAAGGGTGGTTTTGAGGCTGAAGGCAGCAGGAAAGCCTGCAGCCCCCAGGTGTGTGGGGCTACGCAAGCGGTTCCCAAAGAGCTTTAGAACAAGGCATAGTTTTCCCTGCTGGCTCTTTGGGAAAGGGACCAGTCTCCAGACATCTGGCCATTTTTGTGCCTGGCGTGAGGCCATGAGGGAAAGGGTGGTTTTGAGGCTGAAAGTGCGAGAAAAGCCTGCAGCCCCCAGGTGTCTGGGGCTACGCAAGCGGTTCCCAGAGAGCTTTAGAACAAGGCATAGTTTTCCCTGCTGGCTCTTTGGTCGTGGGACCAGTCTCCAGACATATGGCCATTTTTGTGCCTGGCGCGGCGCCAAGTGGGAAAGGGTGGTTTTGAGGCTGAAGGCAGCAGGAAAGCCTGCAGCCCCCAGGTCTGTGGGGCTACGCAAGCGGTTCCCAAAGAGCTTTAGAACAAGGCATAGTTTTCCCTGCTGGCTCTTTGGGCGTGGGACCAATCTCTAGACATATGGCCATTTTTGTGCCTGGCGCGTCTCCAAGTGGGAAAGGGTTGTTTTGAGGCTGAAGAGAGCAGGAAAGCCTGCAGCCCCCAGGTGTGTGGGGCTATGCAAGCGGTTCCCAAAGAGCTTTAGAACAAGGCATAGTTTTCCCTGCTGGCTCTTTGGGCGTGGGACCAATCTCCAGACATATGGCCATTTTTAAGCCGGGCGTGACGCCATGTGGGAAAGGGTTGTTTTGAGGCTGAAGAGAGCAGGAAAGCCTGCAGCCCCCAGGTCTGTGGGGCTACGCAAGCCGTTCCCAAAGAGCTTTAGAACAAGGCATAGTTTTCCCTGCTGGCTCTTTGGGCGTGGGACCAATCTCTAGACATATGGCCATTTTTGGGCCTGGCGCGGCGCCAAGTGGGAAAGGGTTGTTTTGAGGCTGAAGAGAGCAGGAAAGCCTGCAGCCCCCAGGTGTGTGGGGCTACGCAAGCGGTTCCCAAAGAGCTTTAGAACAAGGCGTAGTTTTCCCTGCTCGCTTTTTGGGCGTGGGACCAATCTCCAGACATATGGCCATTTTTGTGCCTGGCGTGACGCCATGTGGGAAAGGGTGCTTTTGAGGCTGAAGGCAGCAGGAAAGCCTGCAGCACGCAGGTCTGTGGGGCTACGCAAGCGGTTCCCAAAGAGCTTTAGAACAAGGCATATTTTTCCCTGCTGGCTCTTTGGGCGTGGGACCAATCTCCAGACATATGGCCATTTTTGTGCCTGGCGCTGGGACAAGTGGGAAAGGGTGGTTTTGAGGCTGAAGTCAGCAGGAAAGCCTGCAGCCCCCAGGTGTGTGGGGCTACGCAAGCGGTTCCCAAAGAGCTTTAGAACAAGGCATAGTTTTCCCTGCTGGCTCTTGGGCGTGGGACCAGTCTCCAGACATATGGCCATCTTTGGGCCTGGCGCGGCGCCAAGTGGGAAAGGGTGGTTTTGAGGCTGAAGGCAGCAGGAAAGCCTGCAGCCCCCAGGTCTGTGGGGCTACGCAAGCGGTTCCCAAAGAGCTTTAGAACAAGGCATAGTTTTCCCTGCTGGCTCTTTGGGCGTGGGACCAATCTCTAGACATATGGCCATTTTTGTGCCTGGCGCGTCTCCAAGTGGGAAAGGGTTGTTTTGAGGCTGAAGAGAGCAGGAAAGCCTGCAGCCCCCAGGTGTGTGGGGCTATGCAAGCCGTTCCCAAAGAGCTTTAGAACAAGGCATAGTTTTCCCTGCTGGCTCTTTGGGCGTGGGACTAATCTCCAGACATATGGCCATTTTTAAGCCGGGCGTGACGCCATGTGGGAAAGGGTTGTTTTGAGGCTGAAGAGAGCAGGAAAGCCTGCAGCCCCCAGGTCTGTGGGGATACGCAAGCCGTTCCCAAAGAGCTTTAGAACAAGGCATAGTTTTCCCTGCTGGCTCTTTGGGCGTGGGACCAATCTCTAGACATATGGCCATTTTTGGGCCTGGCGCGGCGCCAAGTGGGAAAGGGTTCTTTTGAGGCTGAAGAGAGCAGGAAAGCCTGCAGCCCCCAGGTGTGTGGGGCTACGCAAGCGGTTCCCAAAGAGCTTTAGAACAAGGCGTAGTTTTCCCTGCTCGCTTTTTGGGCGTGGGACCAATCTCCAGACATATGGCCATTTTTGTGGCTGGCGTGACGCCATGTGGGAAAGGGTGGTTTTGAGGCTGAAGGCAGCAGGAAAGCCTGCAGCACGCAGGTCTGTGGGGCTACGCAAGCCGTTCCCAAAGAGCTTTAGAACAAGGCATATTTTTCCCTGCTGGCTCTTTGGGCGTGGGACCAATCTCCAGACATATGGCCATTTTTGTGCCTGGCGCTGGGACAAGTGGGAAAGGGTGGTTTTGAGGCTGAAGTCAGCAGGAAAGCCTGCAGCCCCCAGGTGTGTGGGGCTACGCAAGCGGTTCCCAAAGAGCTTTAGAACAAGGCATAGTTTTCCCTGCTGGCTCTTGGGCGTGGGACCAGTCTCCAGACATATGGCCATCTTTGGGCCTGGCGCGGCGCCAAGTGGGAAAGGGTGGTTTTGAGGCTGAAGGCAGCAGGAAAGCCTGCAGCCCCCAGGTGTGTGGGGCTACGCAAGCGGTTCCCAAAGAGCTTTAGAACAAGGCATAGTTTTCCCTGCTGGCTCTTTGGGTGTGGGACCAGTCTCCAGACATATGGCCATTTTTGTGCCTGGCGTGACGGCATGTGGGAATGGGTGCTTTTGAGGCTTAAGGCAGCAGGAAAGCCTGCAGCCCGCAGGTCTGTGGGGCTACGCAAGCCGTTCCCAAAGAGCTTTAGAACAAGGCATATTTTTCCCTGCTGGCTCTTTGGGCGTGGGACCAACCTCCAGACATATGGCCATTTTTGTGCCTGGCGTGACGCCATGTGGGAAAGGGTGGTTTTGAGGCTGAAGGCAGCAGGAAAGCCTGCAGCCCCCAGGTGTGTGGGGCTACACAAGCTGTTCCCAAAGAGCTTTAGTACAAGGCATAGTTTTCCCTGCTGGCTCTTTGGGCGTGGGACCAATCTCCAGACATATGGCCATTTTTGTGCCTGGCGTGACGCCATGTGGGAAAGGGTGGTTTTGAGGCTGAAGGCAGCAGGAAAGCCTGCAGCCCCCAGGTGTGTGGGGCTACGCAAGCGGTTCCCAAAGAGCTTTACAACAAGGCATAGTTTTCCCTGCTGGCTCTTGGGCGTGGGACCAGTCTCCAGACATATGGCCATTTTTGTGCCTGGCGCGGGGCCAAGTGGGAAAGGGTGGTTTTGAGGCTGAAGGCAGCAGGAAAGCCTGCAGCCCCCAGGTGTGTGGGGCTACGCAAGCGGTTCCCAAAGAGCTTTAGAACAAGGCATAGTTTTCCCTGCTGGCTCTTTGGGAGTGGGACCAACCTCCAGACATATGGCCATTTCTGTGCCTGACGTGACGCCATGTGGGAAAGGGTTGTTTTGAGGCTGAAGGCAGCAGGAAAGCCTGCAGCCCCAAGGTCTGTGGGGCTACGCAAGCGGTTCCCAAAGAGCTTTAGAACAAGGCATAGTTTTCCCTGCTGGCTCTTTGGGCGTGGGACCAGTCTCCAGACATATGGCCATTTTTGTGCCTGGCGCGACGCCAAGTGGGAAAGGGTTGTTTTGAGGCTGAAGGCAGCAGGAAAGCCTGCAGCCCCCAGGTGTGTGGGGCTACGCAAGCGGTTCCCAAAGAGCTTTAGAACAAGGCATAGTTTTCCCTGCTGGCTCTTTGGGCGTGGGACCAATCTCCAGTCATATGGCCTTTTCTGGACCTGGCGCGGCGCCAAGTGGGAAAGGGTGGTTTTGAGGCTGAAGGCAGCAGGAAAGCCTGCAGCCCCCAGGTGTGTGGGGCTACGCAAGCGGTTCCCAAAGAGCTTTAGAACAAGGCACAGTTTTCCCTGCTGGCTCTTTGGGTGTGGGACCAACCTCCAGACATATGGCCATTTTTGTGCCTGGCGTGACGCCAAGTGGGAAAGGGTGGTTTTGAGGCTGAAGGCAGCAGGAAAGCCTGCAGCCCCCAGGTCTGTGGGGCTACGCAAGCGGTTCCCAAAGAGCTTTAGAAAAAGGCATAGTTTTCCCTGCTGGCTCTTTGGGCGTGGGACCAGTCTCCAGACATATGGCCATTTTTGTGCCTGGCGCGACGCCATGTGGGAAAGGGTGTTTTTGAGGCTGAAGGCAGCAGGAAAGCCTGCAGCCCCCAGGTGTGTGGGGCTACGCAAGCGGTTCCCAAAGAGCTTTAGAACAAGGCATAGCTTTCCCTGCTGGCTCTTTGGGCGTGGGACCAATCTCTAGACATATGGCCATTTTTGGGCCTGGCGCGGCGCCAAGTGGGAAAGGGAGGTTTTGAGGTTGAAGGCAGCAGGAAAGCCTGCAGCCCCCAGGTGTGTGGGGCTACGCAAGCGGTTCCCAAAGAGCTTTAGAACAAGGCATAGTTTTCCCTGCTGGCTCTTTGGGCGTGGGACCAATCTCCAGAAATATGGCCATTTTTGGGCCTAGGGTGACGGCATGTGGGAAAGGGTGGTTTTGAGGCTGAAGGCAGCAGGAAAGCCTGCAGCCCCCATGTGTGTGGGGCTACGCAAGCCATTCCCAAAGAGCTTTAGAACAAGGCATAGTTTTCCCTGCTGGCTCTTTGGGCGTGGGACCAATCTCCAGACATATGGCCATTTTTGTGCCTGGCGTGACGCCATGTGGGAAAGGGTGGTTTTGAGGCTGAAGGCAGCAGGAAAGCCTGCAGCCCGCAGGTCTGTGGGGCTACGCAAGCGGTTCCCAAAGAGCTTTAGAAAAAGGCATAGTTTTCCCTGCTGGCTCTTTGGGCGTGGGACCAGTCTCCAGACATATGGCCATTTTTGTGCCTGGCGCGACGCCAAGTGGGAAAGGGTGTTTTTGAGGCTGAAGGCAGCAGGAAAGCCTGCAGCCCCCAGGTGTGTGGGGCCACGCAAGCGGTTCCCAAAGAGCTTTAGAACAAGGCATAGCTTTCCCTGCTGGCTCTTTGGGCGTGGGACCAATCTCCAGACATATGGCCATTTTTGGGCCTAGGGTGACGGCATGTGGGAAAGGGTGGTTTTGAGGCTGAAGGCAGCAGGAAAGCCTGCAGCCCCCAGGTGTGTGGGGCTACGCAAGCGGTTCCCAAAGAGCTTTAGAAAAAGGCATAGTTTTCCCTGCTGGCTCTTTGGGCGTGGGACCAGTCTCCAGACATATGGCCATTTTTGGGCCTGGCGCGGCGCCAAGTGGGAAAGGGTTGTTTTGAGGCTGAAGAGAGCAGGAAAGCCTGCAGCCCCCAGGTCTGTGGGGCTATGCAAGCGGTTCCCAAAGAGTTTTAGAACAAGGCATAGTTTTCCCTGCTGGCTCTTTGGGCGTGGGACCAACCTCCAGACATATGGCCGTTTTTCTGCCTGGCGCGGGGCCACGTGGGAAAGGGTGGTTTTGAGGCTGAAGGCAGCAGGAAAGCCTGTAGCCCCCAGGAGTGTGGGGCTACGCAAGCCGTTCCCAAAGAGCTTTAGTACAAGGCATAGTTTTCCCTGCTGGCTCTTTGGGCGTGGGACCAATCTCCAGACATATGGCCATTTTTGTGCCTGGCGCGGGGCCAAGTGGGAAAGGGTGCTTTTGAGGCTGAAGGCAGCAGGAAAGCCTGCAGCCCCCAGGTGTGTGGGGCTATGCAAGCGGTTCCCAAAGAGCTTTAGAACAAGGCATAGTTTTCCCTGCTGGCTCTTTGGGAAAGGGACCAGTCTCCAGACATCTGGCCATTTTTGTGCCTGGCGTGATGCCATGTGGGAAAGGGTGGTTTTGAGGCTGAAGGCAGCAGGAAAGCCTGCAGCCCCCAGGTGTGTGGGGCTACGCTAGCTGTTCCCAAAGAGCTTTAGTACAAGGCATAGTTTTCCCTGCTGGCTCTTTGGGCGTGGGACCAATCTCCAGACATATGGCCATTTTTGTGCCTGGAGCAGAGCCAAGTGGGAAAGGGAGGTTTTGAGGCTGAAGGCAGCAGGAAAGCCTGCAGCCCCCAGGTGTGTGGGGCTACGCAAGCGGTTCCCAAAGAGCTTTAGAACAAGGCATAGTTTTCCCTGCTGGCTCGTGGGCGTGGGACCAGTCTCCAGACATATGGCCATTTTTGTGCCTGGCGCGGCGCCAAGTTGGAAAGGGTGGTTTTGAGGCTGAAGGCAGCAGGAAAGCCTGCAGCCCCCAGGTGTGTGGGGCTACGCAAGCGGTTCCCAAAGAGCTTTAGAACAAGGCATAGCTTTCCCTGCTGGCTCTTTGGGCGTGGGACCAATCTCTAGACATATGGCCATTTTTGGGCCTGGCGCGGCGCCAAGTGGGAAAGGGAGGTTTTGAGGCTGAAGGCAGCAGGAAAGCCTGCAGCCCCCAGGTGTGTGGGGCTACGCAAGCGGTTCCCAAAGAGCTTTAGAACAAGGCATAGTTTTCCCTGCTGGCTCTTTGGGCGTGGGACCAATCTCCAGAAATATGGCCATTTTTGGGCCTAGGGTGACGGCATGTGGGAAAGGGTGGTTTTGAGGCTGAAGGCAGCAGGAAAGCCTGCAGCCCCCATGTGTGTGGGGCTACGCAAGCCATTCCCAAAGAGCTTTAGAACAAGGCATAGTTTTCCCTGCTGGCTCTTTGGGCGTGGGACCAATCTCCAGACATATGGCCATTTTTAAGCCGGGCGTGACGCCATGTGGGAAAGGGTGGTTTTGAGGCTGAAGGCAGCAGGAAAGCCTGCAGCTCCCAGGTCTGTGGGGCTACGCAAGCGGTTCCCAAAGAGCTTTAGAAAAAGGCATAGTTTTCCCTGCTGGCTCTTTGGGCGTGGGACCAGTCTCCAGACATATGGCCATTTTTGTGCCTGGCGCGACGCCAAGTGGGAAAGGGTGTTTTTGAGGCTGAAGGCAGCAGGAAAGCCTGCAGCCCCCAGGTGTGTGGGGCTACGCAAGCGGTTCCCAAAGAGCTTTAGAACAAGGCATAGCTTTCCCTGCTGGCTCTTTGGGCGTGGGACCAATCTCCAGACATATGGCCATTTTTGGGCCTAGGGTGACGGCATGTGGGAAAGGGTGGTTTTGAGGCTGAAGGCAGCAGGAAAGCCTGCAGCCCCCAGGTGTGTGGGGCTACGCAAGCGGTTCCCAAAGAGCTTTAGAAAAAGGCATAGTTTTCCCTGCTGGCTCTTTGGGCGTGGGACCAGTCTCCAGACATATGGCCATTTTTGGGCCTGGCGCGGCGCCAAGTGGGAAAGGGTTGTTTTGAGGCTGAAGAGAGCAGGAAAGCCTGCAGCCCCCAGGTATGTGGGGCTATGCAAGCGGTTCCCAAAGAGCTTTAGAACAAGGCATAGTTTTCCCTGCTGGCTCTTTGGGCGTGGGACCAATCTCCAGATATATGGCCATTTTTGGGCCTAGGGTGACGGCATGTGGGAAAGGGTGGTTTTGAGGCTGAAGGCAGCAGGAAAGCCTGCAGCCCCCAGGTGTGTGGGGCTACGCAAGCCATTCCCAAAGAGCTTTAGAACAAGGCATAGTTTTCCCTGCTGGCTCTTTGGGCGTGGGACCAATCTCCAGACATATGGCCATTTTTGTGCCTGGCGTGACGCCATGTGGGAAAGGGTGGTTTTGAGGCTGAAGGCAGCAGGAAAGCCTGCAGCCCCCAGGTGTGTGGGGCTACGCAAGCGGTTCCCAAAGAGCTTTAGAACAAGGCATAGTTTTCCCTGCTGGCTCTTTGGGCGTGGGACCATTCTCCAGACATATGGCCATTTTCGTGCCTGGCACGGGGCCAAGTGGGAAAGGGTGGTTTTGAGGCTGAAGGCAGCAGGAAAGCCTGCAGCCCCCAGGTCTGTGCGGCTACGCAAGCCGTTCCCAAAGAGCTTTAGAACAAGGCATAGTTTTCCCTGCTGGCTCTTTGAGCGTGGGACCAGTCTCCACACATATGGCCATTTTTGGGCCTGGTGCTGGGACAAGTGGGAAAGGGTGGTTTTGAGGCTGAAGGCAGCAGGAAAGCCTGCAGCCCGCAGGTCTGTGGGGCTACGGAAGCGGTTCCCAAAGAGCTTTAGTACAAGGCATAGTTTTCCCTGCTGGCTCTTGGGCGTGGGACCAATCTCCAGACTTATGGCCATTTTTGTGCCTGGCGTGACGCCATGTGGGAAAGGGTGGTTTTGAGGCTGAAGGCAGCAGGAAAGCCTGCAGCCCCCAGGTGTGTGGGGCCACGCAAGCGGTTCCCAAAGAGCTTTAGAACAAGGCATAGTTTTCCCTCCTGGCTCTTTGGGAAAGGGACCAGTCTCCAGACATATGGCCATTTTCGTGCCTGGCACAGGGCCAAGTGGGAAAGGGTGGTTTTGAGGCTGAAGGCAGCAGGAAAGCCTGCAGCCCCCAGGTGTGTGGGGCTACGCAAGCCGTTCCCAAAGAGCTTTAGAACAAGGCATAGTTTTCCCTGCTGGCTCTTTGAGCGTGGGACCAGTCTCCACACATATGGCCATTTTTGTGCCTGGCGCTGGGACAAGTGGGAAAGGGTGGTTTTGAGGCTGAAGAGAGCAGGAAAGCCTGCAGCCCCCAGGTGTGTGGGGCTACGGAAGTGGTTCCCAAAGAGCTTTAGTACAAGGCATAGTTTTCCCTGCTGGCTCTTTGGGCGTGGGACCAACCTCCAGACATATGGCCGTTTTTGTGCCTGGCGCTGGGCCACGTGGGAAAGGGTGGTTTTGAGGCTGAAGGCAGCAGGAAAGCCTGCAGCCCCCAGGTGTGTGGGGCTACGCTAGCTGTTCCCAAAGAGCTTTAGAACAAGGCATAGTTTTCCCTGCTGGCTCTTTGGGCGTGGGACCAATCTCCAGACATATGGCCATTTTTGTGCCTGGAGCAGAGCCAAGTGGGAAAGGGAGGTTTTGAGGCTGAAGGCAGCAGGAAAGCCTGCAGCCCCCAGGTCTGTGGGGCTACGCAAGCGGTTCCCAAAGAGCTTTACAACAAGGCATAGTTTTCCCTGCTGGCTCTTTGGGCGTGGGACCAGTCTCCAGACATATGGCCATTTTTGTGCCTGGCGCGGCGCCAAGTGGGAAAGGGTGGTTTTGAGGCTGAAGGCAGCAGGAAAGCCTGCAGCCCCCAGGTGTGTGGGGCTACGCAAGCAGTTCCCAAAGAGCTTTAGAACAAGGCATAGCTTTCCCTGCTGGCTCTTTGGGCGTGGGACCAATCTCTAGACATATGGCCATTTTTGGGCCTGGCGCGGCGCCAAGTGGGAAAGGGAGGTTTTGAGGCTGAAGGCAGCAGGAAAGCCTGCAGCCCCCAGGTGTGTGGGGCTACGCAAGCGGTTCCCAAAGAGCTTTAGAACAAGGCATAGTTTTCCCTGCTGGCTCTTTGGGCGTGGGACCAATCTCCAGAAATATGGCCATTTTTGGGCCTAGGGTGACGGCATGTGGGAAAGGGTGGTTTTGAGGCTGAAGGCAGCAGGAAAGCCTGCAGCCCCCAGGTGTGTGGGGCTACGCAAGCCATTCCCAAAGAGCTTTAGAACAAGGCATCGTTTTCCCTGCTGGCTCTTTGGGCGTGGGACCAATCTCCAGACATATGGCCATTTTTGTGCCTGGCGTGACGCCATGTGGGAAAGGGTGGTTTTGAGGCTGAAGGCAGCAGGAAAGCCTGCAGCCCCCAGGTGTGTGGGGCTACGCAAGCCTTTCCCAAAGAGCTTTAGTACAAGGCATAGTTTTCCCTGCTGGCTCTTTGGGCGTGGGACCAATCTCCAGAAATATGGCCATTTTTGTGCCTGGCGCGGCGCCAAGTGGGAAAGGGAGGTTTTGAGGCTGAAGGCAGCAGGAAAGCCTGCAGCCCCCAGGTGTGTGGGGCTACGCAAGCGGTTCCCAAAGAGCTTTAGAACAAGGCATAGTTTTCCCTGCTGACTCTTAGGCGTGGGACCAATCTCCAGACATATGGCCATTTTTGTGCCTGGAGCAGGGCCAAGTGGGAAAGGGAGGTTTTGAGGCTGAAGGCAGCAGGAAAGCCTGCAGCCCCCAGGTGTGTGGGGCTACGCAAGCGGTTCCCAAAGAGCTTTAGAACAAGGCATAGTTTTCCCTGCTGACTCTTGGGCGTGGGACCAATCTCCAGACATATGGCCATTTTTGTGCCTGGAGCAGGGCCAAGTGGGAAAGGGAGGTTTTGAGGCTGAAGGCAGCAGGAAAGCCTGCAGCCCCCAGGTGTGTGGGGCTACGCAAGCGGTTCCCAAAGAGCTTTAGAACAAGGCATAGTTTTCCCTGCTGGCTCTTGGGCGTGGGACCAGTCTCCAGACATATGTCCATTTTTGTGCCTGGCGCGGCGCCAAGTGGGAAAGGGTGGTTTTGAGGCTGAAGGCAGCAGGAAAGCCTGCAGCCCCCAGGTGTGTGGGGCTATGCAAGCGGTTCCCAAAGAGCTTTAGAACAAGGCATAGCTTTCCCTGCTGGCTCTTTGGGCGTGGGACCAATCTCTAGACATATGGCCATTTTTGGGCCTGGCGCGGCGCCAAGTGGGAAAGGGAGGTTTTGAGGCTGAAGGCAGCAGGAAAGCCTGCAGCCCCCAGGTGTGTGGGGCTACGCAAGCGGTTCCCAAAGAGCTTTAGAACAAGGCATAGTTTTCCCTGCTGGCTCTTTGGGCGTGGGACCAATCTCCAGAAATATGGCCATTTTTGGGCCTAGGGTGACGGCATGTGGGAAAGGGTGGTTTTGAGGCTGAAGGCAGCAGGAAAGCCTGCAGCCCCCATGTGTTTGGGGCTACGCAAGCCATTCCCAAAGAGCTTTAGAACAAGGCATAGTTTTCCCTGCTGGCTCTTTGGGCGTGGGACCAATCTCCAGACATATGACCATTTTTGTGCCTGGCGTGACGCCATGTGGGAAAGGGTGGTTTTGAGGCTGAAGGCAGCAGGAAAGCCTGCAGCCCCCAGGTGTGTGGGGCTACGCAAGCCGTTCCCAAAGAGCTTTAGTACAAGGCATAGTTTTCCCTGCTGGCTCTTTGGGCGTGGGACCAATCTCCAGACATATGGCCATTTTTGTGCCTGGCGCGGCGCCAAGTGGGAAAGGGAGGTTTTGAGGCTGAAGGCAGCAGGAAAGCCTGCAGCCCCCAGGTGTGTGGGGCTACGCAAGCGGTTCCCAAAGAGCTTTAGAACAAGGCATAGTTTTCCCTGCTGACTCTTGGGCGTGGGACCAGTCTCCAGACATATGGCCATTTTTGGGCCTGGCGCGGGGCCAAGTGGGAAAGGGTGGTTTTGAGGCTGAAGGCAGCAGGAAAGCCTGCAGCCCCCAGGTGTGTGGGGCTACGCAAGCGGTTCCCAAAGAGCTTTAGAACAAGGCATAGTTTTCCCTGCTGGCTCTTTGGGCGTGGGACCAACCTCCAGACATATGGCCATTTTTGTGCCTGGCGTGACGCCATGTGGGAAAGGGTGGTTTTGAGGCTGAAGGCAGCAGGAAAGCCTGCAGCCCCCAGGTGTGTGGGGCTACGGAAGCGGTTCCCAAAGAGCTTTAGAACAAGGCATAGTTTTCCCTGCTGGCTCTTTGGGCGTGGGACCAACCTCCAGACATATGGCCGTTTTTGTGCCTGGCGCGGGGCCACGTGGGAAATGGAGGTTTTGAGGCTGAAGGCAGCAGGAAAGCCTGCAGCCCCCAGGTGTGTGGGGCTACGCAAGCGGTTCCCAAAGAGCTTTACAACAAGGCATAGTTTTCCCTGCTGGCTCTTGGGCGTGGGACCAATCTCCAGACATATGGCCATTTTTGGGCCTGGCGCGGCGCCAAGTGGGAAAGGGTGGTTTTGAGGCTTAAGGCAGCAGGAAAGCCTGCAGCCCCCATGTGTGTGGGGCTACGCAAGCGGTTCCCAAAGAGCTTTAGAACAAGGCATAGTTTTCCCTGCTGGCTCTTTGGGCGTGGGACCAATCTCCAGTCATATGGCCTTTTCTGGACCTGGCGCGGCGCCAAGTGGGAAAGGGTGGTTTTGAGGCTGAAGGCAGCAGGAAAGCCTGCAGCCCCCAGGTGTGTGGGGCTACGCAAGCGGTTCCCAAAGAGCTTTAGAACAAGGCACAGTTTTCCCTGCTGGCTCTTTGGGCGTGGGACCAACCTCCAGACATATGGCCATTTTTGTGCCTGGCGTGACGCCAAGTGGGAAAGGGTGGTTTTGAGGCTGAAGGCAGAAGGAAAGCCTGCAGCCCCCAGGTGTGTGGGGCTACGCAAGCGGTTCCCAAAGAGCTTTAGAACAAGGCATAGCTTTCCCTGCTGGCTCTTTGGGCGTGGGACCAATCTCTAGACATATGGCCATTTTTGGGCCTGGCGCGGCGCCAAGTGGGAAAGGGAGGTTTTGAGGCTGAAGGCAGCAGGAAAGCCTGCAGCCCCCAGGTGTGTGGGGCTACGCAAGCGGTTCCCAAAGAGCTTTAGAACAAGGCATAGTTTTCCCTGCTGGCTCTTTGGGCGTGGGACCAATCTCCAGAAATATGGCCATTTTTGGGCCTAGGGTGACGGCATGTGGGAAAGGGTGGTTTTGAGGCTGAAGGCAGGAGGAAAGCCTGCAGCCCCCATGTGTGTGGGGCTACGCAAGCCATTCCCAAAGAGCTTTAGAACAAGGCATAGTTTTCCCTGCTGGCTCTTTGGGCGTGGGACCAATCTCCAGACATATGGCCATTTTTGTGCCTGGCGTGACGCCATGTGGGAAAGGGTGGTTTTGAGGCTGAAGGCAGCAGGAAAGCCTGCAGCCCCCAGGTCTGTGGGGCTACGCAAGCGGTTCCCAAAGAGCTTTAGAAAAAGGCATAGTTTTCCCTGCTGGCTCTTTGGGCGTGGGACCAGTCTCCAGACATACGGCCATTTTTGTGCCTGGCGCGACGCCAAGTGGGAAAGGGTGTTTTTGAGGCTGAAGGCAGCAGGAAAGCCTGCAGCCCCCAGGTGTGTGGGGCTACGCAAGCGGTTCCCAAAGAGCTTTAGAACAAGGCATAGTTTTCCCTCCTGGCTCTTTGGGCGTGGGACCAATCTCCAGACATATGGCCATTTTTGGGCCTAGGGTGACGGCATGTGGGAAAGGGTGGTTGTGAGGCTGAAGGCAGCAGGAAAGCCTGCAGTCCCCAGGTGTGTGGGGCTACGCAAGCGGTTCCCAAAGAGCTTTAGAAAAAGGCATAGTTTTCCCTGCTGGCTCTTTCGGCGTGGGACCAGTCTCCAGACATATGGCCATTTTTGGGCCTGGCGCGGCGCCAAGTGGGAAAGGGTTGTTTTGAGGCTGAAGAGAGCAGGAAAGCCTGCAGCCCCCAGGTATGTGGGGCTATGCAAGCGGTTCCCAAAGAGCTTTAGAACAAGGCATAGTTTTCCCTGCTGGCTCTTTGGGCGTGGGACCAATCTCCAGACATATGGCCATTTTTGGGCCTAGGGTGACGGCATGTGGGAAAGGGTGGTTTTGAGGCTGAAGGCAGCAGGAAAGCCTGCAGCCCCCAGGTCTGTGGGGCTACGCAAGCCATTCCCAAAGAGCTTTAGAACAAGGCATAGTTTTCCCTGCTGGCTCTTTGGGCGTGGGACCAATCTCCAGACATATGGCCATTTTTGTGCCTGGCGTGACGCCATGTGGGAAAGGGTGGTTTTGAGGCTGAAGGCAGCAGGAAAGCCTGCAGCCCCCAGGTCTGTGGGGCCACGCAAGCGGTTCCCAAAGAGCTTTAGAACAAGGCATAGTTTTCCGTGCTGGCTCTTTGGGCGTGGGACCATTCTCCAGACATATGGCCATTTTCGTGATTGGCACGGGGCCAAGTGGGAAAGGGAGGTTTTGAGGCTGAAGGCAGCAGGAAAGCCTGCAGCCCCCAGGTGTGTGGGGCTACGCAAGCGGTTCCCAAAGAGCTTTAGAACAAGGCATAGTTTTCCCTGCTGGCTCTTTGAGCGTGGGACGAGTCTCCACACATATGGCCATTTTTGGGCCTAGTGCTGGGACAAGTGGGAAAGGGTGGTTTTGAGGCTGAAGGCAGCAGGAAAGCCTGCAGCCCGCAGGTCTGTGGGGCTACGGAAGCGGTTCCCAAAGAGCTTTAGTACAAGGCATAGTTTTCCCTGCTGGCTCTTTGGGCGTGGGACCAATCTCCAGACTTATGGCCATTTTTGTGCCTGGCGTGACGCCATGTGGGAAAGGGTGGTTTTGAGGCTGAAGGCAGCAGGAAAGCCTGCAGCCCCCAGGTGTGTGGGGCCACGCAAGCGGTTCCCAAAGAGCTTTAGAACAAGGCATAGTTTTCCCTCCTGGCTCTTTGGGAAAGGGACCAGTCTCCAGACATATGGCCATTTTCGTGCCTGGCGCGGCGCCAAGTGGGAAAGGGTGGTTTTGAGGCTGAAGGCAGCAGGAAAGCCTGCAGCCCCCAGGTGTGTGGGGCTACGCAAGCCGTTCCCAAAGAGCTTTAGAACAAGGCATAGTTTTCCCTGCTGGCTCTTTGAGCGTGGGACCAACCTCCAGACATATGGCCGTTTTTGTGCCTGGCGCGGGGCCAAGTGGGAAAGGGTGGTTTTGAGGCTGAAGGCAGCAGGAAAGCCTGCAGCCCCCAGGTGTGTGGGGCTACGCAAGCCGTTCCCAAAGAGCTTTAGTACAAGGCATAGTTTTCCCTGCTGGCTCTTTGGGCGTGGGACCAATCTCCAGACATATGGCCATTTTTGTGCCTGGCGCGGGGCCAAGTGGGAAAGGGTGCTTTTGAGGCTGAAGGCAGCAGGAAAGCCTGCAGCCCCCAGGTGTGTGGGGCTATGCAAGCGGTTCCCAAAGAGCTTTAGAACAAGGCATAGTTTTCCCTGCTGGCTCTTTGGGAAAGGGACCAGTCTCCAGACATCTGGCCATTTTTGTGCCTGGCGTGATGCCATGTGGGAAAGGGTGTTTTTGAGGCTGAAGGCAGCAGGAAAGCCTGCAGCCCCCAGGTGTGTGGGGCTACGCTAGCTGTTCCCAAAGAGCTTTAGTACAAGGCATAGTTTTCCCTGCTGGCTCTTTGGGCGTGGGACCAATCTCCAGACATATGGCCATTTTTGTGCCTGGAGCAGAGCCAAGTGGGAAAGGGAGGTTTTGAGGCTGAAGGCAGCAGGAAAGCCTGCAGCCCCCAGGTGTGTGGGGCTACGCAAGCGGTTCCCAAAGAGCTTTACAACAAGGCATAGTTTTCCCTGCTGGCTCTTGGGCGTGGGACCAGTCTCCAGACATATGGCCATTTTTGTGCCTAGCGCGGCGCCAAGTGGGAAAGGGTGGTTTTGAGGCTGAAGGCAGCAGGAAAGCCTGCAGCCCCCAGGTGTGTGGGGCTACGCAAGCGGTTCCCAAAGAGCTTTAGAACAAGGCATATCTTTCCCTGCTGGCTCTTTGGGCGTGGGACCAATCTCTAGACATATGGCCATTTTTGTGCCTGGCGCGGCGCCAAGTGGGAAAGGGAGGTTTTGAGGCTGAAGGCAGCAGGAAAGCCTGCAGCCCCCAGGTGTGTGGGGCTACGCAAGCGGTTCCCAAAGAGCTTTAGAACAAGGCATATCTTTCCCTGCTGGCTCTTTGGGCGTGGGACCAATCTCCAGACATATGGCCATTTTTGGGCCTAGGGTGACGGCATGTGGGAAAGGGTGGTTTTGAGGCTGAAGGCAGCAGGAAAGCCTGCAGCCCCCAGGTCTGTGGGGCTACGCAAGCCATTCCCAAAGAGCTTTAGAACAAGGCATAGTTTTCCCTGCTGGCTCTTTGGGCGTGGGACCAATCTCCAGACATATGGCCATTTTTGTGCCTGGCGTGACGCCATGTGGGAAAGGGTGGTTTTGAGGCTGAAGGCAGCAGGAAAGCCTGCAGCCCCCAGGTCTGTGGGGCCACGCAAGCGGTTCCCAAAGAGCTTTAGAACAAGGCATAGTTTTCCGTGCTGGTTCTTTGGGCGTGGACCATTCTCCAGACATATGGCCATTTTCGTGCCTGGCACGGGGCCAAGTGGGAAAGGGTGGTTTTGAGGCTGAAGGCAGCAGGAAAGCCTGCAGCCCCCAGGTGTGTGGGGCTACGCAAGCGGTTCCCAAAGAGCTTTAGAACAAGGCATAGTTTTCCCTGCTGGCTCTTTGAGCGTGGGACGAGTCTCCACACATATGGCCATTTTTGGGCCTGGTGCTGGGACAAGTGGGAAAGGGTGGTTTTGAGGCTGAAGGCAGCAGGAAAGCCTGCAGCCCGCAGGTCTGTGGGGCTACGGAAGCGGTTCCCAAAGAGCTTTAGTACAAGGCATAGTTTTCCCTGCTGGCTCTTTGGGCGTGGGACCAATCTCCAGACTTATGGCCATTTTTGTGCCTGGCGTGACGCCATGTGGGAAAGGGTGGTTTTGAGGCTGAAGGCAGCAGGAAAGCCTGCAGCCCCCAGGTGTGTGGGGCCACGCAAGCGGTTCCCAAAGAGCTTTAGAACAAGGCATAGTTTTCCCTGCTGGCTCTTTGGGAAAGGGACCAGTCTCCAGACATATGGCCATTTTCGTGCCTGGCACAGGGCCAAGTGGGAAAGGGTGGTTTTGAGGCTGAAGGCAGCAGGAAAGCCTGCAGCCCCCAGGTGTGTGGGGCTACGCAAGCCGTTCCCAAAGAGCTTTAGAACAAGGCATAGTTTTCCCTGCTGGCTCTTTGAGCGTGGGACCAGTCTCCACACATATGGCCATTTTTGTGCCTGGCGCTGGGACAAGTGGGAAAGGGTGGTTTTGAGGCTGAAGAGAGCAGGAAAGCCTGCAGCCCCCAGGTGTGTGGGGCTACGGAAGCGGTTCCCAAAGAGCTTTAGTACAAGGCATAGTTTTCCCTGCTGGCTCTTTGGGCGTGGGACCAACCTCCAGACATATGGCCGTTTTTGTGCCTGGCGCGGGGCCAAGTGGGAAAGGGTGGTTTTGAGGCTGAAGGCAGCAGGAAAGCCTGCAGCCCCCAGGTGTGTGGGGCTACGCAAGCCGTTCCCAAAGAGCTTTAGTACAAGGCATAGTTTTCCCTGCTGGCTCTTTGGGCGTGGGACCAATCTCCAGACATATGGCCATTTTTGTGCCTGGCGCGGGGCCAAGTGGGAAAGGGTGCTTTTGAGGCTGAAGGCAGCAGGAAAGCCTGCAGCCCCCAGGTGTGTGGGGCTATGCAAGCGGTTCCCAAAGAGCTTTAGTACAAGGCATAGTTTTCCCTGCTGGCTCTTTGGGAAAGGGACCAGTCTCCAGACATCTGGCCATTTTTGTGCCTGGCGTGATGCCATGTGGGAAAGGGTGGTTTTGAGGCTGAAGGCAGCAGGAAAGCCTGCAGCCCCCAGGTGTGTGGGGCTACGCTAGCTGTTCACAAAGAGCTTTAGTACAAGGCATAGTTTTCCCTGCTGGCTCTTTGGGCGTGGGACCAATCTCCAGACATATGGCCATTTTTGTGCCTGGAGCAGAGCCAAGTGGGAAAGGGAGGTTTTGAGGCTGAAGGCAGCAGGAAAGCCTGCAGCCCCCAGGTGTGTGGGGCTACGCAAGCGGTTCCCAAAGAGCTTTACAACAAGGCATAGTTTTCCCTGCTGGCTCTTGGGCGTGGGACCAGTCTCCAGACATATGGCCATTTTTGTGCCTGGCGCGGCGCCAAGTGGGAAAGGGTGGTTTTGAGGCTGAAGGCAGCAGGAAAGCCTGCAGCCCCCAGGTGTGTGGGGCTACGCAAGCGGTTCCCAAAGAGCTTTAGAACAAGGCATATCTTTCCCTGCTGGCTCTTTGGGCGTGGGACCAATCTCTAGACATATGGCCATTTTTGGGCCTGGCGCGGCGCCAAGTGGGAAAGGGAGGTTTTGAGGCTGAAGGCAGCAGGAAAGCCTGCAGCCCCCAGGTGTGTGGGGCTACGCAAGCGGTTCCCAAAGAGCTTTAGAACAAGGCATAGTTTTCCCTGCTGGCTCTTTGGGCGTGGGACCAATCTCCAGAAATATGGCCATTTTTGGGCCTAGGGTGACGGCATGTGGGAAAGGGTGGTTTTGAGGCTGAAGGCAGCAGGAAAGCCTGCAGCCCCCAGGTGTGTGGGGCTACGCAAGCCATTCCCAAAGAGCTTTAGAACAAGGCATAGTTTTCCCTGCTGGCTCTTTGGGCGTGGGACCAATCTCCAGACATATGGCCATTTTTGTGCCTGGCGTGACGCCATGTGGGAAAGGGTGGTTTTGAGGCTGAAGGCAGCAGGAAAGCCTGCAGCCCCCAGGTGTGTGGGGCTACGCAAGCCGTTCCCAAAGAGCTTTAGTACAAGGCATAGTTTTCCCTGCTGGCTCTTTGGGCGTGGGACCAATCTCCAGACATATGGCCATTTTTGTGCCTGGCGCGGCGCCAAGTGGGAAAGGGAGGTTTTGAGGCTGAAGGCAGCAGGAAAGCCTGCAGCCCCCAGGTGTGTGGGGCTACGCAAGCGGTTCCCAAAGAGCTTTAGAACAAGGCATAGTTTTCCCTGCTGACTCTTGGGCGTGGGACCAATCTCCAGACATATGGCCATTTTTGTGCCTGGAGCAGGGCCAAGTGGGAAAGGGAGGTTTTGAGGCTGAAGGCAGCAGGAAAGCCTGCAGCCCCCATGTGTTTGGGGCTACGCAAGCCATTCCCAAAGAGCTTTAGAACAAGGCATAGTTTTCCCTGCTGGCTCTTTGGGCGTGGGACCAATCTCCAGAAATATGGCCATTTTTGGGCCTAGGGTGACGGCATGTGGGAAAGGGTGGTTTTGAGGCTGAAGGCAGCAGGAAAGCCTGCAGCCCCCATGTGTTTGGGGCTACGCAAGCCATTCCCAAAGAGCTTTAGAACAAGGCATAGTTTTCCCTGCTGGCTCTTTGGGCGTGGGACCAATCTCCAGACATATGGCCATTTTTGTGCCTGGCGTGACGCCATGTGGGAAAGGGTGGTTTTGAGGCTGAAGGCAGCAGGAAAGCCTGCAGCCCCCAGGTGTGTGGGGCTACGCAAGCCGTTCCCAAAGAGCTTTAGTACAAGGCATAGTTTTCCCTGCTGGCTCTTTGCGCGTGGGACCAATCTCCAGACATATGGCCATTTTTGTGCCTGGCGCGGCGCCAAGTGGGAAAGGGAGGTTTTGAGGCTGAAGGCAGCAGGAAAGCCTGCAGCCCCCAGGTGTGTGGGGCCACGCAAGCGGTTCCCAAAGAGCTTTAGAACAAGGCATAGTTTTCCCTGCTGACTCTTGGGCGTGGGACCAGTCTCCAGACATATGGCCATTTTTGTGCCTGGCGCGGGGCCAAGTGGGAAAGGGTGGTTTTGAGGCTGAAGGCAGCAGGAAAGCCTGCAGCCCCCAGGTGTGTGGGGCTACGCAAGCGGTTCCCAAAGAGCTTTAGAACAAGGCATAGTTTTCCCTGCTGGCTCTTTGGGCGTGGGACCAACCTCCAGACATATGGCCATTTTTGTGCCTGGCGTGACGCCATGTGGGAAAGGGTGGTTTTGAGGCTGAAGGCAGCAGGAAAGCCTGCAGCCCCCAGGTCTGTGGGGCCACGCAAGCGGTTCCCAAAGAGCTTTAGAAAAAGGCATAGTTTTCCCTGCTGGCTCTTTGGGCGTGGGACCATTCTCCAGACATATGGCCATTTTTGTGCCTGGCGTGACGCCATGTGGGAAAGGGTGGTTTTGAGGCTGAAGGCAGCAGGAAAGCCTGCAGCCCCCAGGTCTGTGGGGCCACGCAAGCGGTTCCCAAAGAGCTTTAGAACAAGGCATATTTTTCCCTGCTGGCTCTTTGGGCGTGGGACCATTCTCCAGACATATGGCCATTTTCGTGCCTGGCACGGGGCCAAGTGGGAAAGGGTGGTTTTGAGGCTGAAGGCAGCAGGAAAGCCTGCAGCCCCCAGGTGTGTGGGGCTACGCAAGCGGTTCCCAAAGAGCTTTAGAACAAGGCATAGTTTTCCCTGCTGGCTCTTTGAGCGTGGGACCAGTCTCCACACATATGGCCATTTTTGTGCCTGGCGCTGGGACAAGTGGGAAAGGGTGGTTTTGAAGCTGAAGGCAGCAGGAAAGAATGCAGCGCGCAGGTCTGTGGGGCTACGGAAGCGGTTCCCAAAGAGCTTTAGTACAAGGCATAGTTTTCCCTGCTGGCTCTTTGGGCGTGGGACCAATCTCCAGACTTATGGCCATTTTTGTGCCTGGCGTGACGCCATGTGGGAAAGGGTGATTTTGAGGCTGAAGGCAGCAGGAAAGCCTGCAGCCCCCAGGTGTGTGGGGCCACGCAAGCGGTTCCCAAAGAGCTTTAGAACAAGGCATAGTTTTCCCTCCTGGCTCTTTGGGAAAGGGACCAGTCTCCAGACATATGGCCATTTTCGTGCCTGGCACAGGGCCAAGTGGGAAAGGGTGGTTTTGAGGCTGAAGGCAGCAGGAAAGCCTGCAGCCCCCAGGTGTGTGGGGCTACGCAAGCCGTTCCCAAAGAGCTTTAGAACAAGGCATAGTTTTCCCTGCTGGCTCTTTGAGCGTGGGACCAGTCTCCACACATATGGCCATTTTTGTGCCTGGCGCTGGGACAAGTGGGAAAGGGTGGTTTTGAGGCTGAAGAGAGCAGGAAAGCCTGCAGCCCCCAGGTGTGTGGGGCTACGCAAGCCGTTCCCAAAGAGCTTTAGTACAAGGCATAGTTTTCCCTGCTGGCTCTTTGGGCGTGGGACCAATCTCCAGACATATGGCCGTTTTTGTGCCTGGCGCGGCGCCAAGTGGGAAAGGGAGGTTTTGAGGCTGAAGGCAGCAGGAAAGCCTGCAGCCCCCAGGTCTGTGGGGCTACGCAAGCGGTTCCCAAAGAGCTTTAGAACAAGGCATAGTTTTCCCTGCTGACTCTTGGGCGTGGGACCAGTCTCCAGACATATGGCCATTTTTGTGCCTGGCGCGGGGCCAAGTGGGAAAGGGTGGTTTTGAGGCTGAAGGCAGCAGGAAAGCCTGCAGCCCCCAGGTGTGTGGGGCTACGCAAGCGGTTCCCAAAGAGCTTTAGAACAAGGCATAGTTTTCCCTGCTGGCTCTTTGGGCGTGGGACCAGTCTCCAGACATATGGCCATTTTTGTGCCTGGCGCGACGCCAAGTGGGAAAGGGTGGTTTTGAGGCTGAAGGCAGCAGGAAAGCCTGCACCCCCCGGTCTGTGGGAATACGCAAGCGGTTCCCAAAGAGCTTTAGAAAAAGCCATAGTTTTCCCTGCTGGCTCTTTGGGCGTGGGACCAGTCTCCAGACATATGGCCATTTTTGGGCCTGGCGCGGCGCCAAGTGGGAAAGGGTTGTTTTGAGGCTGAAGAGAGCAGGAAAGCCTGCAGCCCCCAGGTATGTGGGGCTATGCAAGCGGTTCCCAAAGAGCTTTAGAACAAGGCATAGTTTTCCCTGCTGGCTCTTTGGGCGTGGGACCAATCTCCAGACATATGGCCATTTTTGGGCCTAGGGTGACGGCATGTGGGAAAGGGTGGTTTTGAGGCTGAAGGCAGCAGGAAAGCCTGCAGCCCCCAGGTCTGTGGGGCTACGCAAGCCATTCCCAAAGAGCTTTAGAACAAGGCATAGTTTTCCCTGCTGGCTCTTTGGGCGTGGGACCAATCTCCAGACATATGGCCATTTTTGTGCCTGGCGTGACGCCATGTGGGAAAGGGTGGTTTTGAGGCTGAAGGCAGCAGGAAAGCCTGCAGCCCGCAGGTCTGTGGGGCCACGCAAGCGGTTCCCAAAGAGCTTTAGAACAAGGCATAGCTTTCCCTGCTGGCTCTTTGGGCGTGGGACCAGTCTCCAGACATATGGCCATTTTCGTGCCTGGCACGGGGCCAAGTGGGAAAGGGTGGTTTTGAGGCTGAAGGCAGCAGGAAAGCCTGCACCCCCCAGGTGTGTGGGGCTACGCAAGCGGTTCCCAAAGAGCTTTAGAACAAGGCATAGTTTTCCCTGCTGGCTCTTTGAGCGTGGGACCAGTCTCCACACATATGGCCATTTTTGTGCCTGGCGCTGGGACAAGTGGGAAAGGGTGGTTTTGAGGCTGAAGGCAGCAGGAAAGCCTGCAGCCCGCAGGTCTGTGGGGCTACGGAAGCGGTTCCCAAAGAGCTTTAGAACAAGGCATAGTTTTCCCTGCTGGCTCTTTGGGCGTGGGACGAATCTCCAGACTTATGGCCATTTTTGTGCCTGGCGTGACGCCATGTGGGAAAGGGTGGTTTTGAGGCTGAAGGCAGCAGGAAAGCCTGCAGCCCCCAGGTGTGTGGGGCCACGCAAGCGGTTCCCAAAGAGCTTTAGAACAAGGCATAGTTTTCCCTCCTGGCTCTTTGGGAAAGGGACCAGTCTCCAGACATATGGCCATTTTTGTGCCTGGCGCGGGGCCAAGTGGGAAAGGGTGGTTTTGAGGCTGAAGGCAGCAGGAAAGCCTGCAGCCCCCAGGTGTGTGGGGCTACGCAAGCCGTTCCCAAAGAGCTTTAGAACAAGGCATAGTTTTCCCTGCTGGCTTTTTGAGCGTGGGACCAGTCTCCACACATATGGCCATTTTTGTGCCTGGCGCTGGGACAAGTGGGAAAGGGTGGTTTTGAGGCTGAAGAGAGCAGGAAAGCCTGCAGCCCCCAGGTGTGTTGGGCTACGGAAGCGGTTCCCAAAGAGCTTTATTACAAGGCATAGTTTTCCCTGCTGGCTCTTTGGGCGTGGGACCAACCTCCAGACATATGGCCGTTTTTGTGCCTGGCGCGGGGCCACGTGGGAAATGGAGGTTTTGAGGCTGAAGGCAGCAGGAAAGCCTGCAGCCCCCAGGTGTGTGGGGCTACGCAAGCTGTTCCCAAAGAGCTTTAGTACAAGGCATAGTTTTCCCTGCTGGCTCTTTGGGCGTGGGACCAATCTCCAGACATATGGCCATTTTTGTGCCTGGCGCGGGGCCAAGTGGGAAAGGGTGGTTTTGAGGCTGAAGGCAGCAGGAAAGCCTGCAGCCCCCAGGTGTGTGGGGCTATGCAAGCGGTTCCCAAAGAGCTTTAGAACAAGGCATAGTTTTCCCTGCTGGCTCTTTGGGAAAGGGACCAGTCTCCAGACATCTGGCCATTTTTGTGCCTGGCGTGATGCCATGTGGGAAAGGGTGGTTTTGAGGCTGAAGGCAGCAGGAAAGCCTGCAGCCCCCAGGTGTGTGGGGCTACGCTAGCTGTTCCCAAAGAGCTTTAGAACAAGGCATAGTTTTCCCTGCTGGCTCTTTGGGCGTGGGACCAATCTCCAGACATATGGCCATTTTTGTGCCTGGAGCAGGGCCAAGTGGGAAAGGGAGGTTTTGAGGCTGAAGGCAGCAGGAAAGCCTGCAGCCCCCAGGTGTGTGGGGCTACGCAAGCGGTTCCCAAAGAGCTTTACAACAAGGCATAGTTTTCCCTGCTGGCTCTTGGGCGTGGGACCAGTCTCCAGACATATGGCCATTTTTGTGCCTGGCGCGGCGCCAAGTGGGAAAGGGTGGTTTTGAGGCTGAAGGCAGCAGGAAAGCCTGCAGCCCCCAGGTGTGTGGGGCTACGCAAGCGGTTCCCAAAGAGCTTTAGAACAAGGCATAGTTTTCCCTGCTGGCTCTTTGGGCGTGGGACCAACCTCCAGACATATGGCCATTTTTGTGCCTGGCGTGACGCCATGTGGGAAAGGGTTGTTTTGAGGCTGAAGGCAGCAGGAAAGCCTGCAGCCCCCAGGTCTGTGGGGCTACGCAAGCGGTTCCCAAAGAGCTTTAGAACAAGGCATAGTTTTCCCTGCTGGCTCTTTGGGCGTGGGACCAGTCTCCAGACATATGGCCAATTTTGTGCCTGGCGCGACGCCAAGTGGGAAAGGGTTGTTTTAAGGCTGAAGAGAGCAGGAAAGCCTGCAGCCCCCAGGTGTGTGGGGCTACGCAAGCGGTTCCCAAAGAGCTTTAGAACAAGGCATAGCTTTCCCTGCTGGCTCTTTGGGCGTGGGACCAATCTCTAGACATATGGCCATTTTTGGGCCTGGCGCGGCGCCAAGTGGGAAAGGGTTGTTTTGAGGCTGAAGGCAGCAGGAAAGCCTGCAGCCCCCAGGTGTGTGGGGCTACGCAAGCGGTTCCCAAAGAGCTTTAGAACAAGGCATAGTTTTCCCTGCTGGCTCTTTGGGCGTGGGACCAATCTCCAGATATATGGCCTTTTTGGGCCTGGGGTGACGGCATGTGGGAAAGGGTGGTTTTGAGGCTGAAGGCAGCAGGAAAGCCTGCAGCCCCCAGGTGTGTGGGGCTACGCAAGCGGTTCCCAAAGAGCTTTAGTACAAGGCATAGTTTTCCCTGCTGGCTCTTTGGGCGTGGGACCAATCTCCAGACATATGGCCATTTTTGTGCCTGTAGCAGGGCCAAGTGGGAAGGGGAGGTTTAGAGGCTGAAGGCAGCAGGAAAGCCTGCAGCCCCCAGGTGTGTGGGGCTACGCAAGCGGTTCCCAAAGAGCTTTACAACAAGGCATAGTTTTCCCTGCTGGCTCTTGGGCGTGGGACCAGTCTCCAGACATATGGCCATTTTTGTGCCTGGCGCGGCACCAAGTGGGAAAGGGTGGTTTTGAGGCTGAAGGCAGCAGGAAAGCCTGCAGCCCCCAGGTGTGTGGGGCTACGGAAGCGGTTCCCAAAGAGCTTTAGAACAAGGCATAGTTTTCCCTGCTGGCTCTTTGGGAAAGGGACCAGTCTCCAGACATCTGGCCATTTTTGTGCCTGGCGTGATGCCATGAGGGAAAGTGTCGTTTTGAGGCTGAAAGCGCGAGAAAAGCCTGCAGCCCCCAGGTGTGTGGGGCTACGCAAGCGGTTCCCAAAGAGCTTTAGAACAAGGCATAGTTTTCCCTGCTGGCTCTTTGGGAAAGGGACCAATCTCCAGACATATGGCCTTTTCTGGACCTGGCGCGGCGCCAAGTGGGAAAGGGTGGTTTTGAGGCTGAAGGCAGCAGGAAAGCCTGCAGCCCCCAGGTGTGTGGGGCTACGCAAGCGGTTCCCAAAGAGCTTTAGAACAAGGCACAGTTTTCCCTGCTGTCTCTTTGGTCGTGGGACCAACCTCCAGACATATGGCCATTTTTGTGCCTGGCGTGACGCCATGTGGGAAAGGGTGGTTTTGAGGCTGAAGGCAGCAGGAAAGCCTGCAGCCCCCAGGTCTGTGGGGCTACGCAAGCGGTTCCCAAAGAGCTTTAGAAAAAGGCATAGTTTTCCCTGCTGGCTCTTTGGGCGTGGGACCAGTCTCCAGACATATGGCCACTTTTGTGCCTGGCGCGACGCCAAGTGGGAAAGGGTGGTTTTGAGGCTGAAGGCAGCAGGAAAGCCTGCAGCCCCCAGGTGTGTGGGGCTACGCAAGCGGTTCCCAAAGAGCTTTAGAACAAGGCATAGCTTTCCCTGCTGGCTCTTTGGGCGTGGGACCAATCTCTAGACATATGGCCATTTTTGTGCCTGGCGCCGCGCCAAGTGGGAAAGGGTTGTTTTGAGGCTGAACAGAGCAGGAAAGCCTGCAGCCCCCAGGTGTGTGGGGCTACGCAAGCCGTTCCCAAAGAGCTTTAGAACAAGGCATAGTTTTCCCTGCTGGCTCTTTGGGCGTGGGACCAGTCTCCAGACATATGGCCATTTTTGTGCCTGGCGTGACGCCATGTGGGAAAGGGTGGTTTTGAGTCTGAAGGCAGCAGGAAAGCCTGCAGCCCCCAGGTGTGTGGGGCTACGCAAGCGATTCCCAAAGAGCTTTAGAACAAGGCATAGTTTTCCCTGCTGGCTCTTTCGGCGTGGGACCAATCTCCAGACATATGGCCGTTTTTGTGCCTGGCGCTGGGACAAGTGGGAAAGGGTGGTTTTGAGGCTGAAGGCAGCAGGAAAGCCTGCAGCCCCCAGGTGTGTGGGGCTACGGAAGCGGTTCCCAAAGAGCTTTAGAACAAGGCATAGTTTTCCCTGCTGGCTCTTTGGGCGTGGGACCAGTCTCCAGATATATGGCCGTTTTTGTGCCTGGCGCGGGGCCACGTGGGAAATGGAGGTTTTGAGGCTGAAGGCAGCAGGAAAGCCTGCAGCCCCCAGGTGTGTGGGGCTACGCAAGCGGTTCCCAAAGAGCTTTAGAACAAGGCATAGTTTTCCCTGCTGGCTCTTTGGGCGTGGGACCAATCTCCAGACATATGGCCATTTTTGGGCCTGGCGCGACGCCAAGTGGGAAAGGGTTGTTTTGAGGCTGAAGGCAGCAGGAAAGCCTGCAGCCCCCAGGTGTGTGGGGCTACGCAAGCGGTTCCCAAAGAGCTTTAGAACAAGGCATAGCTTTCCCTGCTGGCTCTTTGGGCGTGGGACCAGTCTCCAGACATATGGCCATTTTTGGGACTGGCGCGGCGCCAAGTGGGAAAGGGTTGTTTTAAGGCTGAAGAGAGCAGGAAAGCCTGCAGCCCCCAGGTGTGTGGGGCTACGCAAGCGGTTCCCAAAGAGCTTTAGAACAAGGCATAGTTTTCCCTGCTGGCTCTTTGGGAAAGGGACCAGTCTCCAGACATCTGGCCATTTTTGTGCCTGGCGTGATGCCATGAGGGAAAGTGTCGTTTTGAGGCTGAAAGCGCGAGAAAAGCCTGCAGCCCCCAGGTGTGTGGGGCTACGCAAGCGGTTCCCAAAGAGCTTTAGAACAAGGCATAGTTTTCCCTGCTGGCTCTTTGGGAAAGGGACCAATCTCCAGACATATGGCCTTTTCTGGACCTGGCGCGGCGCCAAGTGGGAAAGGGTTGTTTTGAGGCTGAAGAGAGCAGGAAAGCCTGCAGCCCCCAGGTGTGTGGGTCTACGCAAGCGGTTCCCAAAGAGCTTTAGAACAAGGCATAGTTTTCCCTGCTGGCTCTTTTGGCGTGGGACCAATCTCCAGACATATGGCCATTTTTGTGCCTGGCGCGACGCCAAGTGGGAAAGGGTTGTTTTGAGGCTGAAGGCAGCAGGAAAGCCTGCAGCCCCCAGGTGTGTGGGGCTACGCAAGCGGTTCCCAAAGAGCTTTAGAACAAGGCATAGCTTTCCCTGCTGGCTCTTTGGGCGTGGGACCAGTCTCCAGACATATGGCCATTTTTGGGCCTGGGATGACGGCATGTGGGAAAGGGTGGTTTTGAGGCTGAAGGCAGCAGGAAAGCCTGCAGCCCCCAGGTGTGTGGGGCTACGCAAGTGGTTCCCAAAGAGATTTAGAACAAGGCATAGTTTTCCCTGCTGGCTCTTTGGGCGTGGAACCAATCTCCAGTCATATGGCCTTTTCTGGACCTGGCGCGGCGCCAAGTGGGAAAGGGTGGTTTTGAGGCTGAAGACAGCAGGAAAGCCTGCAGCCCCCAGGTGTGTGGGGCTACGCAAGCGGTTCCCAAAGAGCTTTAGAACAAGGCATAGTTTTCCCTGCTGGCTCTTTGGGCGTGGGACCAATCTCCAGACATATGGCCATTTTTGTGCCTGGCGCGACGCCAAGTGGGAAAGGGTGGTTTTGAGGCTGAAGGCAGCAGGAAAGCCTGCAGCCCCCAGGTCTGTGGGGCTACGCAAGCGGTTCCCAAAGAGCTTTATAAAAAGGCATAGTTTTCCCTGCTGGCTCTTTGGGCGTGGGACCAATCTCCAGACATATGGCCATTTTTGTGCCTGGCGCGACGCCAAGTGGGAAAGGGTGGTTTTGAGACTGAAGGCAGCAGGAAAGCCTGCAGCCCCCAGGTGTGTGGGGCTACGCAAGCGGTTCCCAAAGAGCTTTAGAACAAGGCATAGCTTTCCCTGCTGGCTCTTTGGGCGTGGGACCAATCTCTAGACATATGGCCATTTTTGTGCCTGGCGCGGCGCCAAGTGGGAAAGGGTTGTTTTGAGGCTGAACAGAGCAGGAAAGCCTGCAGCCCCCAGGTATGTGGGGCTATGCAAGCGGTTCCCAAAGAGCTTTAGAACAAGGCATAGTTTTCCCTGCTGGCTCTTTGGGCGTGGGACCAATCTCCAGACATATGGCCATTTTTGGGCCTAGGGTGACGGCATGTGGGAAAGGGTGGTTTTGAGGCTGAAGGCAGCAGGAAATCCTGCAGCCCCCAGGTGTGTGGGGCTACGCAAGCGGTTCCCAAAGAGCTTTAGAACAAGGCATAGTTTTCCCTGCTGGCTCTTTGAGCGTGGGACCAGTCTCCAGACATATGGCCATTTTTGTGCCTGGCGCTGGGACAAGTGGGAAAGGGTGGTTTTGAGGCTGAAGGCAGCAGGAAAGCCTGCAGCCCCCAGGTGTGTGGGGCTACGCAAGCGGTTCCCAAAGAGCTTTAGAACAAGGCATAGTTTTCCCTGCTGGCTCTTTGGGCGTGGGACCAGTCTCCAGACATATGGCCATTTTTGTGCCTGGCGTGACGCCATGTGGGAAAGGGTGGTTTTGAGGCTGAAGGCAGCAGGAAAGCCTGCAGCCCCGAGGTGTGTGGGGCTACGCAAGCGGTTCCCAAAGAGCTTTAGAACAAGGCATAGTTTTCCCTGCTGGCTCTTTCGGCGTGGGACCAATCTCCAGACATATGGCCGTTTTTGTGCCTGGCGCTGGGACAAGTGGGAAAGGGTGGTTTTGAGGCTGAAGGCAGCAGGAAAGCCTGCAGCCCCCAGGTGTGTGGGGCTACGCAAGCGGTTCCCAAAGAGCTTTAGAACAAGGCATAGTTTTCCCTGCTGGCTCTTTGGGCGTGGGACCAGTCTCCAGATATATGGCCGTTTTTGTGCCTGGCGCGGGGCCACGTGGGAAATGGAGGTTTTGAGGCTGAAGGCAGCAGGAAATCCTGCAGCCCCCAGGTGTGTGGGGCTACGCAAGCGGTTCCCAAAGAGCTTTAGAACAAGGCATAGTTTTCCCTGCTGGCTCTTTGGGCGTGGGACCAACCTCCAGACATATGGCCATTTTTGTGCCTGGCGTGACGCCATGTGGGAAAGGGTTGTTTTGAGGCTGAAGACAGCAGGAAAGCCTGCAGCCCCCAGGTGTGTGGGGCTACGCAAGCGGTTCCCAAAGAGCTTTAGAACAAGGCATAGTTTTCCCTGCTGGCTCTTTGGGCGTGGGACCAATCTCCAGACATATGGCCATTTTTGTGCCTCGCGCGACGCCAAGTGGGAAAGGGTTGTTTTGAGGCTGAAGGCAGCAGGAAAGCCTGCAGCCCCCAGGTGTGTGGGGCTACGCAAGCGGTTCCCAAAGAGCTTTAGAACAAGGCATAGCTTTCCCTGCTGGCTCTTTGGGCGTGGGACCAGTCTCCAGACATATGGCCATTTTTGGGCCTGGCGCGGCACCAAGTGGGAAAGGGTTGTTTTAAGGCTGAAGAGAGCAGGAAAGCCTGCAGCCCCCAGGTGTGTGGGGCTACGCAAGCGGTTCCCAAAGAGCTTTAGAACAAGGCATAGTTTTCCCTGCTGGCTCTTTGGGAAAGGGACCAATCTCCAGACATCTGGCCATTTTTGTGCCTGGCGTGATGCCATGAGGGAAAGTGTCGTTTTGAGGCTGAAAGCGCGAGAAAAGCCTGCAGCCCCCAGGTGTGTGGGGCTACGCAAGCGGTTCCCAAAGAGCTTTAGAACAAGGCATAGTTTTCCCTGCTGGCTCTTTGGGAAAGGGACCAATCTCCAGACATATGGCCTTTTCGGGACCTGGCGCGGCGCCAAGTGGGAAAGGGTTGTTTTGAGGCTGAAGAGAGCAGGAAAGCCTGCAGCCCCCAGGTGTGTGGGGCTACGCAAGCGGTTCCCAAAGAGCTTTAGAACAAGGCATAGTTTTCCCTGCTGGCTCTTTGGGCGTGGGACCAATCTCCAGACATATAGCCATTTTTGTGCCTGGCGCGACGCCAAGTGGGAAAGGGTTGTTTTGAGGCTGAAGGCAGCAGGAAAGCCTGCAGCCCCCAGGTGTGTGGGGCTACGCAAGCGGTTCCCAAAGAGATTTAGAACAAGGCATAGTTTTCCCTGCTGGCTCTTTCGGCGTGGAACCAATCTCCAGTCATATGGCCTTTTCTGGACCTGGCGCGGCGCCAAGTGGGAAAGGGTGGTTTTGAGGCTGAAGGCAGCAGGAAAGCCTGCAGCCCCCATGTGTGTGGGGCTACGCAAGCGGTTCCCAAAGAGCTTTAGAACAAGGCACAGTTTTCCCTGCTGGCTCTTTGGGCGTGGGACCAATCTCCAGACATATGGCCATTTTTGTGCCTGGCGTGACGCCATGTGGGAAAGGGTGGTTTTGAGGCTGAAGGCAGCAGGAAAGCCTGCAGCCCCCAGGTGTGTGGGGCTACGCAAGCGGTTCCCAAGGAGCTTTAGAAAAAGGCATAGTTTTCCCTGCTGGCTCTTTGGGCGTGGGACCAGTCTCCAGACATATGGCCATTTTTGTGCCTGGCGCGACGCCAAGTGGGAAAGGGTGGTTTTGAGGCTGAAGGCAGCAGGAAAGCCTGCAGCCCCCAGTTCCTTCCAGGCACTTTCAGAGTTGGTGCCTTCTCCACGTGGTTCCTGGTTTCACTGCAGCTCTGAAGAGAATGTTAGCAAAGAGGTAATCGGGACAGTGCAAACAGTACTCAAAGACAGGGAGAGCAAGCTCTCTCTTGGCACTTTGGATGTGGGACATACAGCGAGATGTTTGCTGCTTTTACGTTTGGCTGTTGGGAGATTTACAGCACAAAGATATCTAGTTGATTTGAAGCAGTTCCGAGAAAGTATAAGCATAATCCTCACTTTTCCCTCCTGGCACTTTCCCTGTAGGGGATACCGCAAGACGTTTCTGTATATTGGGCACAGCGCTCTGCAGGCTGTTAGCAGAGACTTTCCCGGGACAGTGAAACCCTATATCAGAGACACTGAGAAGAAGCCCCAACGTTCCTTCCAGGCACTTTCAGTGTGGGTGCCTTCTCCACGTGGTTCCTGGTTTCACTGCAGCTCTGAAGAGAATGTTAGCAAAGAGGTAATCGGGACAGTGCAAACAGTACTCAAAGACAGGGAGAGCAAGCTCTCTCTTGGCACTTTGGATGTGGGACATACAGCGAGATGTTTGCTGCTTTTACATTTGGCTGTTGGGAGGTTTACAGCACAAAGATATCTAGTTGATTTGAAGCAGTTCCGAGAAAGTCTAAACATAATCCTCACTTTTCCCTCCTGGCACTTTCCCTGTAGGGGATACCGCAAGACGTTTCTGTATATTGGGCACAGCGCTCTGCAGGCTGTTAGCAGAGACTTTCCCGGGACAGTGAAACCCTATATCAGAGACACTGAGAAGAAGCCCCAACGTTCATTCCAGGCACTTTCAGAGTTGGTGCCTTCTCCACGTGGTTCCTGGTTTCACTGCAGCTCTGAAGAGAATGTTAGCAAAGAGGTAATCGGGACAGTGCAAACAGTACTCAAAGACAGGGAGAGCAAGCTCTACATTACTCTCTTGGCACTTTGGATGTGGGACATACAGCGAGATGTTTGCTGCTTTTACGTTTGGCTGTTGGGAGATTTACAGCACAAAGATATCCAGTTGATTTGAAGCAGTTCAGAGAAAGTCTAAACATAATCCTCACTTTTCCCTCCTGGCACTTTCCCTGTAGGGGATACCGCAAGACGTTTCTGTATATTGGGCACAGCGCTCTGCAGGGTGTCAGCAGAGACTTTCCCGGGACAGTGAAACCCTATATCAGAGACACTGAGAAGAAGCCCCATGGTTCCTTCCAGGCATTTTCAGTGTGGGTGCCTTCTCCACGTGGTTCCTGGTTTCACTGCAGCTCTGAAGAGAATGTTAGCAAAGAGGTAATCGGGACAGTGCAAACAGTACTCAAAGACAGGGAGAGCAAGCTCTCTCTTGGCACTTTGGATGTGGAACATACAGCGAGATGTTTGCTGCTTTTACATTTGGCTGTTGGGAGGTTTACAGCACAAAGATATCTAGTTGATTTGAAGCAGTTCCGAGAAAGTCTAAACATAATCCTCACTTTTCCCTCCTGGCACTTTCCCTGTAGGGGATACCGCAAGACGTTTCTGTATATTGGGCACAGCGCTCTGCAGGGTGTTAGCAGAGACTTTCCCGGAACAGTGAAACCCTATATCAGAGACACTGAGAAGAAGCCCCAACGTTCCTTCCGGGCACTTTCAGAGTTGGTGCCTTCTTCACGTGGTTCCTGGTTTCACTGCAGCTCTGAAGAGAATGTTAGCAAAGAGGTAATCGGGACAGTGCAAACAGTACTCAAAGACAGGGAGAGCAAGCTCTACATTACTCTCTTGGCACTTTGGATGTGGGACATACAGCGAGATGTTTGCTGCTTTTGCGTTTGGCTGTTGGGAGATTTACAGCACAAAGATATCTAGTTGATTTGAAGCAGTTCCGAGAAAGTCTAAGCATAATCCTCACTTTTCCCTCCTGGCACTTTCCCTGTAGGGGATACCGCAAGACGTTTCTGTATATTGGGCACAGCGCTCTGCAGGGTGTTAGCAGAGACTTTCCCGGGACAGTGAAACCCTATATCAGAGACACTGAGAAGAAGCCCCAACGTTCCTTCCAGGCACTTTCAGTGTGGGTGCCTTCTCCACGTGGTTCCTGGTTTCACTGCAGCTCTGAAGAGAATGTTAGCAAAGAGGTAATCGGGACAGTGCAAACAGTACTCAAAGACAGGGAGAGCAAGCTCTCTCTTGGCACTTTGGATGTGGGACATACAGCGAGATGTTTGCTGCTTTTACATTTGGCTGTTGGGAGATTTACAGCACAAAGATATCCAGTTGATTTGAAGCAGTTCCGAGAAAGTCTAAACATAATCCTCACTTTTTCCTCCTGGCACTTTCCCTGTAGGGGATACCGCAAGACGTTTCTGTATATTGGGCACAGCGCTCTGCAGGCTGTTAGCAGAGACTTTCCCGGGACAGTGAAACCCTATATCAGAGACACTGAGAAGAAGCCCCAACGTTCCTTCCAGGCACTTTCAGTGTGGGTGCCTTCTCCACGTGGTTCCTGGTTTCACTGCAGCTCTGAAGAGAATGTTAGCAAAGAGGTAATCGGGACAGTGCAAACAGTACTCAAAGACAGGGAGAGCAAGCTCTCTCTTGGCACTTTGGATGTGGGACATACAGCGAGATGTTTGCTGCTTTTACATTTGGCTGTTGGGAGATTTACAGCACAAAGATATCCAGTTGATTTGAAGCAGTTCAGAGAAAGTCTAAACATAATCCTCACTTTTCCCTCCTGGCACTTTCCCTGTAGGGGATACCGCAAGACGTTTCTGTATATTGGGCACAGCGCTCTGCAGGGTGTTAGCAGAGACTTTCCCGGGACAGTGAAACCCTATATCAGAGACACTGAGAAGAAGCCCCAACGTTCCTTCCAGGCATTTTCAGTGTGGGTGCCTTCTTCACGTGGTTCCTGGTTTCACTGCAGCTCTGAAGAGAATGTTAGCAAAGAGGTAATCGGGACAGTGCAAACAGTACTCAAAGACAGGGAGAGCAAGCTCTCTCTTGGCACTTTGGATGTGGGACATACAGCGAGATGTTTGCTGCTTTTACATTTGGCTGTTGGGAGATTTACAGCACAAAGATATCTAGTTGATTTGAAGCAGTTCCGAGAAAGTCTAAACATAATCCTCACTTTTCCCTCCTGGCACTTTCCCTGTAGGGGATACCGCAAGATGTTTCTGTATATTGGGCACAGCGCTCTGCAGGGTGTTAGCAGAGACTTTCCCGGGACAGTGAAACCCTATATCAGAGACACTGAGAAGAAGCCCCATGGTTCCTTCCAGGCATTTTCAGTGTGGGTGCCTTCTCCACGTGGTTCCTGGTTTCACTGCAGCTCTGAAGAGAATGTTAGCAAAGAGGTAATCGGGACAGTGCAAACAGTACTCAAAGACAGGGAGAGCAAGCTCTACATTACTCTCTTGGCACTTTGGATGTGGGACATACAGCGAGATGTTTGCTGCTTTTGCGTTTGGCTGTTGGGAGATTTACAGCACAAAGATATCCAGTTGATTTGAAGCAGTTCCGAGAAAGTCTAAACATAATCCTCACTTTTCCCTCCTGGCACTTTCCCTGTAGGGGATACCGCAAGACGTTTCTGTATATTGGGCACAGCGCTCTGCAGGGTGTTAGCAGAGACTTTCCCGGGACAGTGAAACCCTATATCAGAGACACTGAGAAGAAGCCCCATGGTTCCTTCCAGGCATTTTCAGTGTGGGTGCCTTCTCCACGTGGTTCCTGGTTTCACTGCAGCTCTGAAGAGAATGTTAGCAAAGAGGTAATCGGGACAGTGCAAACAGTACTCAAAGACAGGGAGAGCAAGCTCTCTCTTGGCACTTTGGATGTGGGACATACAGCGAGATGTTTGCTGCTTTTACATTTGGCTGTTGGGAGGTTTACAGCACAAAGATATCTAGTTGATTTGAAGCAGTTCCGAGAAAGTCTAAACATAATCCTCACTTTTCCCTCCTGGCACTTTCCCTGTAGGGGATACCGCAAGACGTTTCTGTATATTGGGCACAGCGCTCTGTAGGGTGTTAGCAGAGACTTTCCCGGGACAGTGAAACCCTATATCAGAGACACTGAGAAGAAGTCCCAACGTTCATTCCAGGCACTTTCAGAGTTGGTGCCTTCTCCACGTGGTTCCTGGTTTCAGTGCAGCTCTGAAGAGAATGTTAGCAAAGAGGTAATCGGGACAGTGCAAACAGTACTCAAAGACAGGGAGAGCAAGCTCTCTCTTGGCACTTTGGATGTGGGACATACAGCGAGATGTTTGCTGCTTTTACGTTTGGCTGTTGGGAGATTTACAGCACAAAGATATCTAGTTGATTTGAAGCAGTTCCGAGAAAGTCTAAGCATAATCCTCACTTTTCCCTCCTGGCACTTTCCCTGTAGGAGATACTGCAAGACGTTTCTGTATATTGGGCACAGCGCTCTGCAGGGTGTTAGCAGAGACTTTCCCGGGACAGTGAAACCCTATATCAGAGACACTGAGAAGAAGTCCCAACGTTCATTCCAGGCACTTTCAGAGTTGGTGCCTTCTCCACGTGGTTCCTGGTTTCACTGCAGCTCTGAAGAGAATGTTAGCAAAGAGGTAATCGGGACAGTGCAAACAGTACTCAAAGACAGGGAGAGCAAGCTCTACATTACTCTCTTGGCACTTTGGATGTGGGACATACAGCGAGATGTTTGCTGCTTTTGCGTTTGGCTGTTGGGAGATTTACAGCACAAAGATATCCAGTTGATTTGAAGCAGTTCAGAGAAAGTCTAAACATAATCCTCACTTTTCCCTCCTGGCACTTTCCCTGTAGGGGATACCGCAAGACGTTTCTGTATATTGGGCACAGCGCTCTGTAGGGTGTTAGCAGAGACTTTCCCGGGACAGTGAAACCCTATATCAGAGACACTGAGAAGAAGCCCCAACGTTCCTTCCAGGCACTTTCAGTGTGGGTGCCTTCTCCACGTGGTTCCTGGTTTCACTGCAGCTCTGAAGAGAATGTTAGCAAAGAGGTAATCGGGACAGTGCAAACAGTACTCAAAGACAGGGAGAGCAAGCTCTCTCTTGGCACTTTGGATGTGGGACATACAGCGAGATGTTTGCTGCTTTTACATTTGGCTGTTGGGAGGTTTACAGCACAAAGATATCTAGTTGATTTGAAGCAGTTCCGAGAAAGTCTAAACATAATCCTCACTTTTCCCTCCTGGCACTTTCCCTGTAGGAGATACCGCAAGACGTTTCTGTATATTGGGCACAGCGCTCTGCAGGGTGTTAGCAGAGACTTTCCCGGGACAGTGAAACCCTATATCAGAGACACTGAGAAGAAGTCCCAACGTTCAATCCAGGCACTTTCAGAGTTGGTGCCTTCTCCACGTGGTTCCTGGTTTCACTGCAGCTCTGAAGAGAATGTTAGCAAAGAGGTAATCGGGACAGTGCAAACAGTACTCAAAGACAGGGAGAGCAAGCTCTACATTACTCTCTTGGCACTTTGGATGTGGGACATACAGCGAGATGTTTGCTGCTTTTGCGTTTGGCTGTTGGGAGATTTACAGCACAAAGATATCCAGTTGATTTGAAGCAGTTCCGAGAAAGTCTAAGCATAATCCTCACTTTTCCCTCCTGGCACTTTCCCTGTAGGAGATACCGCAAGACGTTTCTGTATATTGGGCACAGCGCTCTGCAGGGTGTTAGCAGAGACTTTCCCGGGACAGTGAAACCCTATATCAGAGACACTGAGAAGAAGCCCCAACGTTCCTTCCAGGCACTTTCAGTGTGGGTGCCTTCTCCACGTGGTTCCTGGTTTCACTGCAGCTCTGAAGAGAATGTTAGCAAAGAGGTAATCGGGACAGTGCAAACAGTACTCAAAGACAGGGAGAGCAAGCTCTCTCTTGGCACTTTGGATGTGGGACATACAGCGAGATGTTTGCTGCTTTTACATTTGGCTGTTGGGAGGTTTACAGCACAAAGATATCTAGTTGATTTGAAGCAGTTCCGAGAAAGTCTAAACATAATCCTCACTTTTCCCTCCTGGCACTTTCCCTGTAGGAGATACCGCAAGACGTTTCTGTATATTGGGCACAGCGCTCTGCAGGGTGTTAGCAGAGACTTTCCCGGGACAGTGAAACCCTATATCAGAGACACTGAGAAGAAGCCCCAACGTTCCTTCCAGGCACTTTCAGAGTTGGTGCCTTCTTCACGTGGTTCCTGGTTTCACTGCAGCTCTGAAGAGAATGTTAGCAAAGAGGTAATCGGGACAGTGCAAACAGTACTCAAAGACAGGGAGAGCAAGCTCTACATTACTCTCTTGGCACTTTGGATGTGGGACATACAGCGAGATGTTTGCTGCTTTTGCGTTTGGCTGTTGGGAGATTTACAGCACAAAGATATCCAGTTGATTTGAAGCAGTTCCGAGAAAGTCTAAACATAATCCTCACTTTTCCCTCCTGGCACTTTCCCTGTAGGGGATACCGCAAGACGTTTCTGTATATTGGGCGCAGCGCTCTGCAGGCTGTTAGGAGAGACTTTCCCGGGACAGTGAAACCCTATATCAGAGACACTGAGAAGAAGTCCCAACGTTCCTTCCAGGCACATTCAGAGTTGGTGCCTTCTCCACGTGGTTCCTGGTTTCACTGCAGCTCTGAAGAGAATGTTAGCAAAGAGGTAATCGGGACAGTGCAAACAGTACTCAAAGACAGGGAGAGCAAGCTCTCTCTTGGCACTTTGGATGTGGGACATACAGCGAGATGTTTGCTGCTTTTACATTTGGCTGTTGGGAGGTTTACAGCACAAAGATATCTAGTTGATTTGAAGCAGTTCCGAGAAAGTCTAAACATAATCCTCACTTTTCCCTCCTGGCACTTTCCCTGTAGGGGATACCGCAAGACGTTTCTGTATATTGGGCACAGCGCTCTGCAGGGTGTTAGCAGAGACTTTCCCGGGACAGTGAAACCCTATATCAGAGACACTGAGAAGAAGCCCCAACGTTCCTTCCAGGCACTTTCAGTGTGGGTGCCTTCTCCACGTGGTTCCTGGTTTCAGTGCAGCTCTGAAGAGAATGTTAGCAAAGAGGTAATCGGGACAGTGCAAACAGTACTCAAAGACAGGGAGAGCAAGCTCTCTCTTGGCACTTTGGATGTGGGACATACAGCGAGATGTTTGCTGCTTTTACATTTGGCTGTTGGGAGATTTACAGCACAAAGATATCCAGTTGATTTGAAGCAGTTCAGAGAAAGTCTAAACATAATCCTCACTTTTCCCTCCTGGCACTTTCCCTGTAGGGGATACCGCAAGACGTTTCTGTATATTGGGCACAGCGCTCTGCAGGGTGTTAGCAGAGACTTTCCCGGGACAGTGAAACCCTATATCAGAGACACTGAGAAGAAGCCCCAACGTTCCTTCCAGGCACTTTCAGTGTGGGTGCCTTCTCCACGTGGTTCCTGGTTTCAGTGCAGCTCTGAAGAGAATGTTAGCAAAGAGGTAATCGGGACAGTGCAAACAGTACTCAAAGACAGGGAGAGCAAGCTCTCTCTTGGCACTTTGGATGTGGGACATACAGCGAGATGTTTGCTGCTTTTACATTTGGCTGTTGGGAGGTTTACAGCACAAAGATATCTAGTTGATTTGAAGCAGTTCCGAGAAAGTCTAAACATAATCCTCACTTTTCCCTCCTGGCACTTTCCCTGTAGGGGATACCGCAAGACGTTTCTGTATATTGGGCACAGCGCTCTGCAGGCTGTTAGGAGAGACTTTCCCGGGACAGTGAAACCCTATATCAGAGACACTGAGAAGAAGTCCCAACGTTCATTCCAGGCACTTTCAGAGTTGGTGCCTTCTCCACGTGGTTCCTGGTTTCAGTGCAGCTCTGAAGAGAATGTTAGCAAAGAGGTAATCGGGACAGTGCAAACAGTACTGAAAGACAGGGAGAGCAAGCTCTCTCTTGGCACTTTGGATGTGGGACATACAGCGAGATGTTTGCTGCTTTTACGTTTGGCTGTTGGGAGATTTACAGCACAAAGATATCTAGTTGATTTGAAGCAGTTCCGAGAAAGTCTAAACATAATCCTCACTTTTCCCTCCTGGCACTTTCCCTGTAGGAGATACCGCAAGACGTTTCTGTATATTGGGCACAGCGCTCTGCAGGGTGTTAGCAGAGACTTTCCCGGGACAGTGAAACCCTATATCAGAGACACTGAGAAGAAGCCCCAACGTTCCTTCCAGGCACTTTCAGTGTGGGTGCCTTCTCCACGTGGTTCCTGGTTTCACTGCAGCTCTGAAGAGAATGTTAGCAAAGAGGTAATCGGGACAGTGCAAACAGTACTCAAAGACAGGGAGAGCAAGCTCTCTCTTGGCACTTTGGATGTGGGACATACAGCGAGATGTTTGCTGCTTTTACATTTGGCTGTTGGGAGGTTTACAGCACAAAGATATCTAGTTGATTTGAAGCAGTTCCGAGAAAGTCTAAACATAATCCTCACTTTTCCCTCCTGGCACTTTCCCTGTAGGGGATACCGCAAGACGTTTCTGTATATTGGGCACAGCGCTCTGCAGGCTGTTAGGAGAGACTTTCCCGGGACAGTGAAACCCTATATCAGAGACACTGAGAAGAAGTCCCAACGTTCATTCCAGGCACTTTCAGAGTTGGTGCCTTCTCCACGTGGTTCCTGGTTTCAGTGCAGCTCTGAAGAGAATGTTAGCAAAGAGGTAATCGGGACAGTGCAAACAGTACTCAAAGACAGGGAGAGCAAGCTCTACATTACTCTCTTGGCACTTTGGATGTGGGACATACAGCGAGATGTTTGCTGCTTTTGCGTTTGGCTGTTGGGAGATTTACAGCACAAAGATATCCAGTTGATTTGAAGCAGTTCCGAGAAAGTCTAAACATAATCCTCACTTTTCCCTCCTGGCACTTTCCCTGCAGGGGATACCGCAAGACGTTTCTGTATATTGGGCACAGCGCTCTGCAGGCTGTTAGCAGAGACTTTCCCGGGACAGTGAAACCCTATATCAGAGACACTGAGAAGAAGCCCCAACGTTCCTTCCAGGCACTTTCAGTGTGGGTGCCTTCTCCACGTGGTTCCTGGTTTCACTGCAGCTCTGAAGAGAATGTTAGCAAAGAGGTAATCGGGACAGTGCAAACAGTACTCAAAGAAAGGGAGAGCAAGCTCTACATTACTCTCTTGGCACTTTGGATGTGGGACATACAGCGAGATGTTTGCTGCTTTTACATTTGGCTGTTGCGAGATTTACAGCACAAAGATATCCAGTTGATTTGAAGCAGTTCCGAGAAAGTCTAAACATAATCCTCACTTTTCCCTCCTGGCACTTTCCCTGTAGGGGATACCGCAAGACGTTTCTGTATATTGGGCACAGCGCTCTGCAGGGTGTTAGCAGAGACTTTCCCGGGACAGTGAAACCCTATATCAGAGACACTGAGAAGAAGCCCCAACGTTCCTTCCAGGCATTTTCAGTGTGGGTGCCTTCTTCACGTGGTTCCTGGTTTCACTGCAGCTCTGAAGAGAATGTTAGCAAAGAGGTAATCGGGACAGTGCAAACAGTACTCAAAGACAGGGAGAGCAAGCTCTCTCTTGGCACTTTGGATGTGGAACATACAGCGAGATGTTTGCTGCTTTTACATTTGGCTGTTGGGAGATTTACAGCACAAAGATATCTAGTTGATTTGAAGCAGTTCCGAGAAAGTCTAAACATAATCCTCACTTTTCCCTCCTGGCACTTTCCCTGTAGGGGATACCGCAAGACGTTTCTGTATATTGGGCACAGCGCTCTGCAGGCTGTTAGGAGAGACTTTCCCGGGACAGTGAAACCCTATATCAGAGACACTGAGAAGAAGCCCCATGGTTCCTTCCAGGCATTTTCAGTGTGGGTGCCTTCTCCACGTGGTTCCTGGTTTCACTGCAGCTCTGAAGAGAATGTTAGCAAAGAGGTAATCGGGACAGTGCAAACAGTACTCAAAGACAGGGAGAGCAAGCTCTACATTACTCTCTTGGCACTTTGGATGTGGGACATACAGCGAGATGTTTGCTGCTTTTGCGTTTGGCTGTTGGGAGATTTACAGCACAAAGATATCCAGTTGATTTGAAGCAGTTCCGAGAAAGTCTAAACATAATCCTCACTTTTCCCTCCTGGCACTTTCCCTGTAGGGGATACCGCAAGACGTTTCTGTATATTGGGCACAGCGCTCTGCAGGCTGTTAGGAGAGACTTTCCCGGGACAGTGAAACCCTATATCAGAGACACTGAGAAGAAGCCCCATGGTTCCTTCCAGGCATTTTCAGTGTGGGTGCCTTCTCCACGTGGTTCCTGGTTTCACTGCAGCTCTGAAGAGAATGTTAGCAAAGAGGTAATCGGGACAGTGCAAACAGTACTCAAAGACAGGGAGAGCAAGCTCTCTCTTGGCACTTTGGATGTGGGACATACAGCGAGATGTTTGCTGCTTTTACATTTGGCTGTTGGGAGGTTTACAGCACAAAGATATCTAGTTGATTTGAAGCAGTTCCGAGAAAGTCTAAACATAATCCTCACTTTTCCCTCCTGGCACTTTCCCTGTAGGGGATACCGCAAGACGTTTCTGTATATTGGGCACAGCGCTCTGCAGGCTGTTAGGAGAGACTTTCCCGGGACAGTGAAACCCTATATCAGAGACACTGAGAAGAAGTCCCAACGTTCATTCCAGGCACTTTCAGAGTTGGTGCCTTCTCCACGTGGTTCCTGGTTTCAGTGCAGCTCTGAAGAGAATGTTAGCAAAGAGGTAATCGGGACAGTGCAAACAGTACTCAAAGACAGGGAGAGCAAGCTCTCTCTTGGCACTTTGGATGTGGGACATACAGCGAGATGTTTGCTGCTTTTACGTTTGGCTGTTGGGAGATTTACAGCACAAAGATATCTAGTTGATTTGAAGCAGTTCCGAGAAAGTCTAAGCATAATCCTCACTTTTCCCTCCTGGCACTTTCCCTGTAGGAGATACCGCAAGACGTTTCTGTATATTGGGCACAGCGCTCTGCAGGCTGTTAGCAGAGACTTTCCCGGGACAGTGAAACCCTATATCAGAGACACAGAGAAGAAGTCCCAACGTTCATTCCAGGCACTTTCAGAGTTGGTGCCTTCTCCACGTGGTTCCTGGTTTCACTGCAGCTCTGAAGAGAATGTTAGCAAAGAGGTAATCGGGACAGTGCAAACAGTACTCAAAGACAGGGAGAGCAAGCTCTACATTACTCTCTTGGCACTTTGGATGTGGGACATACAGCGAGATGTTTGCTGCTTTTGCGTTTGGCTGTTGGGAGATTTACAGCACAAAGATATCCAGTTGATTTGAAGCAGTTCAGAGAAAGTCTAAGCATAATCCTCACTTTTCCCTCCTGGCACTTTCCCTGTAGGGGATACCGCAAGACGTTTCTGTATATTGGGCACAGCGCTCTGCAGGCTGTTAGCAGAGACTTTCCCGGGACAGTGAAACCCTATATCAGAGACACTGAGAAGAAGCCCCAACGTTCCTTCCAGGCACTTTCAGTGTGGGTGCCTTCTCCACGTGGTTCCTGGTTTCACTGCAGCTCTGAAGAGAATGTTAGCAAAGAGGTAATCGGGACAGTGCAAACAGTACTCAAAGACAGGGAGAGCAAGCTCTCTCTTGGCACTTTGGATGTGGAACATACAGCGAGATGTTTGCTGCTTTTACATTTGGCTGTTGGGAGGTTTACAGCACAAAGATATCTAGTTGATTTGAAGCAGTTCCGAGAAAGTCTAAACATAATCCTCACTTTTCCCTCCTGGCACTTTCCCTGTAGGAGATACCGCAAGACGTTTCTGTATATTGGGCACAGCGCTCTGCAGGGTGTTAGCAGAGACTTTCCCGGGACAGTGAAACCCTATATCAGAGACACTGAGAAGAAGTCCCAACGTTCCTTCCAGGCACTTTCAGTGTTGGTGCCTTCTCCACGTGGTTCCTGGTTTCACTGCAGCTCTGAAGAGAATGTTAGCAAAGAGGTAATCGGGACAGTGCAAACAGTACTCAAAGACAGGGAGAGCAAGCTCTACATTACTCTCTTGGCACTTTGGATGTGGGACATACAGCGAGATGTTTGCTGCTTTTGCGTTTGGCTGTTGGGAGATTTACAGCACAAAGATATCCAGTTGATTTGAAGCAGTTCCGAGAAAGTCTAAGCATAATCCTCACTTTTCCCTCCTGGCACTTTCCCTGTAGGAGATACCGCAAGACGTTTCTGTATATTGGGCACAGCGCTCTGCAGGGTGTTAGCAGAGACTTTCCCGGGACAGTGAAACCCTATATCAGAGACACTGAGAAGAAGCCCCAACGTTCCTTCCAGGCATTTTCAGTGTGGGTGCCTTCTTCACGTGGTTCCTGGTTTCACTGCAGCTCTGAAGAGAATGTTAGCAAAGAGGTAATCGGGACAGTGCAAACAGTACTCAAAGAAAGGGAGAGCAAGCTCTCTCTTGGCACTTTGGATGTGGGACATACAGCGAGATGTTTGCTGCTTTTACGTTTGGCTGTTGGGAGATTTACAGCACAAAGATATCTAGTTGATTTGAAGCAGTTCCGAGAAAGTCTAAGCATAATCCTCACTTTTCCCTCCTGGCACTTTCCCTGTAGGAGATACTGGAAGACGTTTCTGTATATTGGGCACAGCGCTCTGCAGGGTGTTAGCAGAGACTTTCCCGGGACAGTGAAACCCTATATCAGAGACACTGAGAAGAAGTCCCAACGTTCATTCCAGGCACTTTCAGAGTTGGTGCCTTCTCCACGTGGTTCCTGGTTTCACTGCAGCTCTGAAGAGAATGTTAGCAAAGAGGTAATCGGGACAGTGCAAACAGTACTCAAAGACAGGGAGAGCAAGCTCTACATTACTCTCTTGGCACTTTGGATGTGGGACATACAGCGAGATGTTTGCTGCTTTTGCGTTTGGCTGTTGCGAGATTTACAGCGCAAAGATATCCAGTTGATTTGAAGCAGTTCCGAGAAAGTCTAAACATAATCCTCACTTTTCCCTCCTGGCACTTTCCCTGTAGGGGATACCGCAAGACGTTTCTGTATATTGGGCACAGCGCTCTGCAGGGTGTTAGGAGAGACTTTCCCGGGACAGTGAAACCCTATATCAGAGACACTGAGAAGAAGCCCCAACGTTCCTTCCAGGCACTTTCAGTGTGGGTGCCTTCTCCACGTGGTTCCTGGTTTCACTGCAGCTCTGAAGAGAATGTTAGCAAAGAGGTAATTGGGACAGTGCAAACAGTACTCAAAGACAGGGAGAGCAAGCTCTCTCTTGGCACTTTGGATGTGGGACATACAGCGAGATGTTTGCTGCTTTTACATTTGGCTGTTGGGAGGTTTACAGCACAAAGATATCTAGTTGATTTGAAGCAGTTCCGAGAAAGTCTAAACATAATCCTCACTTTTCCCTCCTGGCACTTTCCCTGTAGGAGATACCGCAAGACGTTTCTGTATATTGGGCACAGCGCTCTGCAGGGTGTTAGCAGAGACTTTCCCGGGACAGTGAAACCCTATATCAGAGACACTGAGAAGAAGCCCCAACGTTCCTTCCAGGCACTTTCAGAGTTGGTGCCTTCTTCACGTGGTTCCTGGTTTCACTGCAGCTCTGAAGAGAATGTTAGCAAAGAGGTAATCGGGACAGTGCAAACAGTACTCAAAGACAGGGAGAGCAAGCTCTACATTACTCTCTTGGCACTTTGGATGTGGGACATACAGCGAGATGTTTGCTGCTTTTGCGTTTGGCTGTTGGGAGATTTACAGCACAAAGATATCCAGTTGATTTGAAGCAGTTCCGAGAAAGTCTAAACATAATCCTCACTTTTCCCTCCTGGCACTTTCCCTGTAGGAGATACCGCAAGACGTTTCTGTATATTGGGCGCAGCGCTCTGCAGGCTGTTAGGAGAGACTTTCCCGGGACAGTGAAACCCTATATCAGAGACACTGAGAAGAAGTCCCAACGTTCATTCCAGGCACTTTCAGAGTTGGTGCCTTCTCCACGTGGTTCCTGGTTTCAGTGCAGCTCTGAAGAGAATGTTAGCAAAGAGGTAATCGGGACAGTGCAAACAGTACTCAAAGACAGGGAGAGCAAGCTCTCTCTTGGCACTTTGGATGTGGGACATACAGCGAGATGTTTGCTGCTTTTACATTTGGCTGTTGGGAGATTTACAGCACAAAGATATCTAGTTGATTTGAAGCAGTTCCGAGAAAGTCTAAGCATAATCCTCACTTTTCCCTCCTGGCACTTTCCCTGTAGGGGATACCGCAAGACGTTTCTGTATATTGGGCACAGCGCTCTGCAGGCTGTTAGGAGAGACTTTCCCGGGACAGTGAAACCCTATATCAGAGACACTGAGAAGAAGCCCCATGGTTCCTTCCAGGCATTTTCAGTGTGGGTGCCTTCTCCACGTGGTTCCTGGTTTCACTGCAGCTCTGAAGAGAATGTTAGCAAAGAGGTAATCGGGACAGTGCAAACAGTACTCAAAGACAGGGAGAGCAAGCTCTCTCTTGGCACTTTGGATGTGGGACATACAGCGAGATGTTTGCTGCTTTTACATTTGGCTGTTGGGAGGTTTACAGCACAAAGATATCTAGTTGATTTGAAGCAGTTCCGAGAAAGTCTAAACATAATCCTCACTTTTCCCTCCTGGCACTTTCCCTGTAGGGGATACCGCAAGACGTTTCTGTATATTGGGCACAGCGCTCTGCAGGCTGTTAGGAGAGACTTTCCCGGGACAGTGAAACCCTATATCAGAGACACTGAGAAGAAGTCCCAACGTTCATTCCAGGCACTTTCAGAGTTGGTGCCTTCTCCACGTGGTTCCTGGTTTCAGTGCAGCTCTGAAGAGAATGTTAGCAAAGAGGTAATCGGGACAGTGCAAACAGTACTCAAAGACAGGGAGAGCAAGCTCTCTCTTGGCACTTTGGATGTGGGACATACAGCGAGATGTTTGCTGCTTTTACGTTTGGCTGTTGGGAGATTTACAGCACAAAGATATCTAGTTGATTTGAAGCAGTTCCGAGAAAGTCTAAGCATAATCCTCACTTTTCCCTCCTGGCACTTTCCCTGTAGGAGATACTGCAAGACGTTTCTGTATATTGGGCACAGCGCTCTGCAGGCTGTTAGCAGAGACTTTCCCAGGACAGTGAAACCCTATATCAGAGACACAGAGAAGAAGCCCCAACGTTCCTTCCAGGCACTTTCAGTGTGGGTGCCTTCTCCACGTGGTTCCTGGTTTCACTGCAGCTCTGAAGAGAATGTTAGCAAAGAGGTAATCGGGACAGTGCAAACAGTACTCAAAGACAGGGAGAGCAAGCTCTCTCTTGGCACTTTGGATGTGGAACATACAGCGAGATATTTGCTGCTTTTACATTTGGCTGTTGGGAGGTTTACAGCACAAAGATATCTAGTTGATTTGAAGCAGTTCCGAGAAAGTCTAAACATAATCCTCACTTTTCCCTCCTGGCACTTTCCCTGTAGGAGATACCGCAAGACGTTTCTGTATATTGGGCACAGCGCTCTGCAGGGTGTTAGCAGAGACTTTCCCGGGACAGTGAAACCCTATATCAGAGACACTGAGAAGAAGCCCCAACGTTCCTTCCAGGCACTTTCAGTGTGGGTGCCTTCTCCACGTGGTTCCTGGTTTCACTGCAGCTCTGAAGAGAATGTTAGCAAAGAGGTAATCGGGACAGTGCAAACAGTACTCAAAGACAGGGAGAGCAAGCTCTACATTACTCTCTTGGCACTTTGGATGTGGGACATACAGCGAGATGTTTGCTGCTTTTGCGTTTGGCTGTTGGGAGATTTACAGCACAAAGATATCCAGTTGATTTGAAGCAGTTCCGAGAAAGTCTAAGCATAATCCTCACTTTTCCCTCCTGGCACTTTCCCTGTAGGAGATACCGCAAGACGTTTCTGTATATTGGGCACAGCGCTCTGCAGGGTGTTAGCAGACACTTTCCCGGGACAGTGAAACCCTATATCAGAGACACTGAGAAGAAGCCCCAACGTTCCTTCCAGGCATTTTCAGTGTGGGTGCCTTCTTCACGTGGTTCCTGGTTTCACTGCAGCTCTGAAGAGAATGTTAGCAAAGAGGTAATCGGGACAGTGCAAACAGTACTCAAAGAAAGGGAGAGCAAGCTCTCTCTTGGCACTTTGGATGTGGGACATACAGCGAGATGTTTGCTGCTTTTACGTTTGGCTGTTGGGAGATTTACAGCACAAAGATATCTAGTTGATTTGAAGCAGTTCCGAGAAAGTCTAAGCATAATCCTCACTTTTCCCTCCTGGCACTTTCCCTGTAGGAGATACTGGAAGACGTTTCTGTATATTGGGCACAGCGCTCTGCAGGGTGTTAGCAGAGACTTTCCCGGGACAGTGAAACCCTATATCAGAGACACTGAGAAGAAGTCCCAACGTTCATTCCAGGCACTTTCAGAGTTGGTGCCTTCTCCACGTGGTTCCTGGTTTCACTGCAGCTCTGAAGAGAATGTTAGCAAAGAGGTAATCGGGACAGTGCAAACAGTACTCAAAGACAGGGAGAGCAAGCTCTACATTACTCTCTTGGCACTTTGGATGTGGGACATACAGCGAGATGTTTGCTGCTTTTGCGTTTGGCTGTTGCGAGATTTACAGCACAAAGATATCCAGTTGATTTGAAGCAGTTCCGAGAAAGTCTAAACATAATCCTCACTTTTCCCTCCTGGCACTTTCCCTGTAGGGGATACCGCAAGACGTTTCTGTATATTGGGCACAGCGCTCTGCAGGGTGTTAGGAGAGACTTTCCCGGGACAGTGAAACCCTATATCAGAGACACTGAGAAGAAGCCCCAACGTTCCTTCCAGGCACTTTCAGTGTGGGTGCCTTCTCCACGTGGTTCCTGGTTTCACTGCAGCTCTGAAGAGAATGTTAGCAAAGAGGTAATCGGGACAGTGCAAACAGTACTCAAAGACAGGGAGAGCAAGCTCTCTCTTGGCACTTTGGATGTGGAACATACAGCGAGATGTTTGCTGCTTTTACATTTGGCTGTTGGGAGGTTTACAGCACAAAGATATCTAGTTGATTTGAAGCAGTTCCGAGAAAGTCTAAACATAATCCTCACTTTTCCCTCCTGGCACTTTCCCTGTAGGAGATACCGCAAGACGTTTCTGTATATTGGGCACAGCGCTCTGCAGGGTGTTAGCAGAGACTTTCCCGGGACAGTGAAACCCTATATCAGAGACACTGAGAAGAAGCCCCAACGTTCCTTCCAGGCACTTTCAGAGTTGGTGCCTTCTTCACGTGGTTCCTGGTTTCACTGCAGCTCTGAAGAGAATGTTAGCAAAGAGGTAATCGGGACAGTGCAAACAGTACTCAAAGACAGGGAGAGCAAGCTCTACATTACTCTCTTGGCACTTTGGATGTGGGACATACAGCGAGATGTTTGCTGCTTTTGCGTTTGGCTGTTGGGAGATTTACAGCACAAAGATATCCAGTTGATTTGAAGCAGTTCCGAGAAAGTCTAAACATAATCCTCACTTTTCCCTCCTGGCACTTTCCCTGTAGGAGATACCGCAAGACGTTTCTGTATATTGGGCGCAGCGCTCTGCAGGCTGTTAGGAGAGACTTTCCCGGGACAGTGAAACCCTATATCAGAGACACTGAGAAGAAGTCCCAACGTTCATTCCAGGCACTTTCAGAGTTGGTGCCTTCTCCACGTGGTTCCTGGTTTCAGTGCAGCTCTGAAGAGAATGTTAGCAAAGAGGTAATCGGGACAGTGCAAACAGTACTCAAAGACAGGGAGAGCAAGCTCTCTCTTGGCACTTTGGATGTGGGACATACAGCGAGATGTTTGCTGCTTTTACATTTGGCTGTTGGGAGATTTACAGCACAAAGATATCTAGTTGATTTGAAGCAGTTCCGAGAAAGTCTAAGCATAATCCTCACTTTTCCCTCCTGGCACTTTCCCTGTAGGGGATACCGCAAGACGTTTCTGTATATTGGGCACAGCGCTCTGCAGGGTGTTAGCAGAGACTTTCCCGGGACAGTGAAACCCTATATCAGAGACACTGAGAAGAAGCCCCAACGTTCCTTCCAGGCACTTTCAGTGTGGGTGCCTTCTCCACATGGTTCCTGGTTTCACTGCAGCTCTGAAGAGAATGTTAGCAAAGAGGTAATCGGGACAGTGCAAACAGTACTCAAAGACAGGGAGAGCAAGCTCTCTCTTGGCACTTTGGATGTGGGACATACAGCGAGATGTTTGCTGCTTTTACATTTGGCTGTTGGGAGATTTACAGCACAAAGATATCCAGTTGATTTGAAGCAGTTCCGAGAAAGTCTAAACATAATCCTCACTTTTCCCTCCTGGCACTTTCCCTGTAGGGGATACCGCAAGACGTTTCTGTATATTGGGCACAGCGCTCTGCAGGGTGTTAGCAGAGACTTTCCCGGGACAGTGAAACCCTATATCAGAGACACTGAGAAGAAGCCCCAACGTTCCTTCCAGGCACTTTCAGTGTGGGTGCCTTCTCCACGTGGTTCCTGGTTTCAGTGCAGCTCTGAAGAGAATGTTAGCAAAGAGGTAATCGGGACAGTGCAAACAGTACTCAAAGACAGGGAGAGCAAGCTCTCTCTTGGCACTTTGGATGTGGGACATACAGCGAGATGTTTGCTGCTTTTACATTTGGCTGTTGGGAGGTTTACAGCACAAAGATATCTAGTTGATTTGAAGCAGTTCAGAGAAAGTCTAAACATAATCCTCACTTTTCCCTCCTGGCACTTTCCCTGTAGGGGATACCGCAAGACGTTTCTGTATATTGGGCACAGCGCTCTGCAGGCTGTTAGGAGAGACTTTCCCGGGACAGTGAAACCCTATATCAGAGACACTGAGAAGAAGTCCCAACGTTCATTCCAGGCACTTTCAGAGTTGGTGCCTTCTCCACGTGGTTCCTGGTTTCAGTGCAGCTCTGAAGAGAATGTTAGCAAAGAGGTAATCGGGACAGTGCAAACAGTACTGAAAGACAGGGAGAGCAAGCTCTCTCTTGGCACTTTGGATGTGGGACATACAGCGAGATGTTTGCTGCTTTTACGTTTGGCTGTTGGGAGATTTACAGCACAAAGATATCTAGTTGATTTGAAGCAGTTCCGAGAAAGTCTAAGCATAATCCTCACTTTTCCCTCCTGGCACTTTCCCTGTAGGAGATACCGCAAGACGTTTCTGTATATTGGGCACAGCGCTCTGCAGGGTGTTAGCAGAGACTTTCCCGGGACAGTGAAACCCTATATCAGAGACACTGAGAAGAAGCCCCAACGTTCCTTCCAGGCACTTTCAGTGTGGGTGCCTTCTCCACGTGGTTCCTGGTTTCAGTGCAGCTCTGAAGAGAATGTTAGCAAAGAGGTAATCGGGACAGTGCAAACAGTACTCAAAGACAGGGAGAGCAAGCTCTCTCTTGGCACTTTGGATGTGGGACATACAGCGAGATGTTTGCTGCTTTTACATTTGGCTGTTGGGAGATTTACAGCACAAAGATATCCAGTTGATTTGAAGCAGTTCAGAGAAAGTCTAAACATAATCCTCACTTTTCCCTCCTGGCACTTTCCCTGTAGGGGATACCGCAAGACGTTTCTGTATATTGGGCACAACGCTCTGCAGGGTGTTAGCAGAGACTTTCCCGGGACAGTGAAACCCTATATCAGAGACACTGAGAAGAAGCCCCATGGTTCCTTCCAGGCATTTTCAGTGTGGGTGCCTTCTCCACGTGGTTCCTGGTTTCACTGCAGCTCTGAAGACAATGTTAGCAAAGAGGTAATCGGGACAGTGCAAACAGTACTCAAAGACAGGGAGAGCAAGCTCTCTCTTGGCACTTTGGATGTGGGACATACAGCGAGATGTTTGCTGCTTTTACATTTGGCTGTTGGGAGGTTTACAGCACAAAGATATCTAGTTGATTTGAAGCAGTTCCGAGAAAGTCTAAACATAATCCTCACTTTTCCCTCCTGGCACTTTCCCTGTAGGGGATACCGCAAGACGTTTCTGTATATTGGGCACAGCGCTCTGCAGGCTGTTAGGAGAGACTTTCCCGGGACAGTGAAACCCTATATCAGAGACACTGAGAAGAAGTCCCAACGTTCATTCCAGGCACTTTCAGAGTTGGTGCCTTCTCCACGTGGTTCCTGGTTTCAGTGCAGCTCTGAAGAGAATGTTAGCAAAGAGGTAATCGGGACAGTGCAAACAGTACTCAAAGAAAGGGATAGCAAGCTCTCTCTTGGCACTTTGGATGTGGGACATACAGCGAGATGTTTGCTGCTTTTACGTTTGGCTGTTGGGAGATTTACAGCACAAAGATATCTAGTTGATTTGAAGCAGTTCCGAGAAAGTCTAAGCATAATCCTCACTTTTCCCTCCTGGCACTTTCCCTGTAGGAGATACCGCAAGACGTTTCTGTATATTGGGCACAGCGCTCTGCAGGGTGTTAGCAGAGACTTTCCCGGGAGAGTGAATCCCTATATCAGAGACACTGAGAAGAAGTCCCAACGTTCCTTCCAGGCACTTTCAGAGTTGGTGCCTTCTCCACGTGGTTCCTGGTTTCACTGCAGCTCTGAAGAGAATGTTAGCAAAGAGGTAATCGGGACAGTGCAAACAGTACTCAAAGACAGGGAGAGCAAGCTCTACATTACTCTCTTGGCACTTTGGATGTGGGACATACAGTGAGATGTTTGCTGCTTTTACATTTGGCTGTTGCGAGATTTACAGCACAAAGATATCCAGTTGATTTGAAGCAGTTCCGAGAAAGTCTAAACATAATCCTCACTTTTCCCTCCTGGCACTTTCCCTGTAGGGGATACCGCAAGACGTTTCTGTATATTGGGCGCAGCGCTCTGCAGGCTGTTAGGAGAGACTTTCCCGGGACAGTGAAACCCTATATCAGAGACACTGAGAAGAAGTCCCAACGTTCATTCCAGGCACTTTCAGAGTTGGTGCCTTCTCCACGTGGTTCCTGGTTTCACTGCAGCTCTGAAGAGAATGTTAGCAAAGAGGTAATCGGGACAGTGCAAACAGTACTCAAAGACAGGGAGAGCAAGCTCTCTCTTGGCACTTTGGATGTGGGACATACAGCGAGATGTTTGCTGCTTTTACATTTGGCTGTTGGGAGATTTACAGCACAAAGATATCCAGTTGATTTGAAGCAGTTCAGAGAAAGTCTAAACATAATCCTCACTTTTCCCTCCTGGCACTTTCCCTGTAGGGGATACCGCAAGACGTTTCTGTATATTGGGCACAGCGCTCTGCAGGCTGTTAGGAGAGACTTTCCCGGGACAGTGAAACCCTATATCAGAGACACTGAGAAGAAGTCCCAACGTTCATTCCAGGCACTTTCAGAGTTGGTGCCTTCTCCACGTGGTTCCTGGTTTCAGTGCAGCTCTGAAGAGAATGTTAGCAAAGAGGTAATCGGGACAGTGCAAACAGTACTCAAAGAAAGGGATAGCAAGCTCTCTCTTGGCACTTTGGATGTGGGACATACAGCGAGATGTTTGCTGCTTTTACGTTTGGCTGTTGGGAGATTTACAGCACAAAGATATCTAGTTGATTTGAAGCAGTTCCGAGAAAGTCTAAGCATAATCCTCACTTTTCCCTCCTGGCACTTTCCCTGTAGGAGATACCGCAAGACGTTTCTGTATATTGGGCACAGCGCTCTGCAGGGTGTTAGCAGAGACTTTCCCGGGAGAGTGAATCCCTATATCAGAGACACTGAGAAGAAGTCCCAACGTTCCTTCCAGGCACTTTCAGAGTTGGTGCCTTCTCCACGTGGTTCCTGGTTTCACTGCAGCTCTGAAGAGAATGTTAGCAAAGAGGTAATCGGGACAGTGCAAACAGTACTCAAAGACAGGGAGAGCAAGCTCTACATTACTCTCTTGGCACTTTGGATGTGGGACATACAGTGAGATGTTTGCTGCTTTTACATTTGGCTGTTGCGAGATTTACAGCACAAAGATATCCAGTTGATTTGAAGCAGTTCCGAGAAAGTCTAAACATAATCCTCACTTTTCCCTCCTGGCACTTTCCCTGTAGGGGATACCGCAAGACGTTTCTGTATATTGGGCGCAGCGCTCTGCAGGCTGTTAGGAGAGACTTTCCCGGGACAGTGAAACCCTATATCAGAGACACTGAGAAGAAGTCCCAACGTTCATTCCAGGCACTTTCAGAGTTGGTGCCTTCTCCACGTGGTTCCTGGTTTCACTGCAGCTCTGAAGAGAATGTTAGCAAAGAGGTAATCGGGACAGTGCAAACAGTACTCAAAGACAGGGAGAGCAAGCTCTCTCTTGGCACTTTGGATGTGGGACATACAGCGAGATGTTTGCTGCTTTTACATTTGGCTGTTGGGAGATTTACAGCACAAAGATATCCAGTTGATTTGAAGCAGTTCAGAGAAAGTCTAAACATAATCCTCACTTTTCCCTCCTGGCACTTTCCCTGTAGGGGATACCGCAAGACGTTTCTGTATATTGGGCACAGCGCTCTGCAGGCTGTTAGGAGAGACTTTCCCGGGACAGTGAAACCCTATATCAGAGACACTGAGAAGAAGCCCCAACGTTCATTCCAGGCACTTTCAGAGTTGGTGCCTTCTCCACGTGGTTCCTGGTTTCAGTGCAGCTCTGAAGAGAATGTTAGCAAAGAGGTAATCGGGACAGTGCAAACAGTACTGAAAGACAGGGAGAGCAAGCTCTCTCTTGGCACTTTGGATGTGGGACATACAGCGAGATGTTTGCTGCTTTTGCGTTTGGCTGTTGGGAGATTTACAGCACAAAGATATCTAGTTGATTTGAAGCAGTTCAGAGAAAGTCTAAGCATAATCCTCACTTTTCCCTCCTGGCACTTTCCCTGTAGGAGATACCGCAAGACGTTTCTGTATATTGGGCACAGCGCTCTGCAGGGTGTTAGCAGAGACTTTCCCGGGACAGTGAAACCCTATATCAGAGACACTGAGAAGAAGCCCCAACGTTCCTTCCAGGCACTTTCAGTGTGGGTGCCTTCTCCACGTGGTTCCTGGTTTCACTGCAGCTCTGAAGAGAATGTTAGCAAAGAGGTAATCGGGACAGTGCAAACAGTACTCAAAGACAGGGAGAGCAAGCTCTCTCTTGGCACTTTGGATGTGGAACATACAGCGAGATGTTTGCTGCTTTTACATTTGGCTGTTGGGAGATTTACAGCACAAAGATATCTAGTTGATTTGAAGCAGTTCCGAGAAAGTCTAAACATAATCCTCACTTTTCCCTCCTGGCACTTTCCCTGTAGGAGATACCGCAAGACGTTTCTGTATATTGGGCACAGCGCTCTGCAGGGTGTTAGCAGAGACTTTCCCGGGACAGTGAAACCCTATATCAGAGACACTGAGAAGAAGCCCCATGGTTCCTTCCAGGCATTTTCAGTGTGGGTGCCTTCTCCACGTGGTTCCTGGTTTCAGTGCAGCTCTGAAGAGAATGTTAGCAAAGAGGTAATCGGGACAGTGCAAACAGTACTCAAAGACAGGGAGAGCAAGCTCTACATTACTCTCTTGGCACTTTGGATGTGGGACATACAGCGAGATGTTTGCTGCTTTTGCGTTTGGCTGTTGGGAGATTTACAGCACAAAGATATCCAGTTGATTTGAAGCAGTTCCGAGAAAGTCTAAGCATAATACTCACTTTTCCCTCCTGGCACTTTCCCTGTAGGAGATACCGCAAGACGTTTCTGTATATTGGGCACAGCGCTCTGCAGGGTGTTAGCAGAGACTTTCCCGGGACAGTGAAACCCTATATCAGAGACACTGAGAAGAAGCCCCAACGTTCCTTCCAGGCATTTTCAGTGTGGGTGCCTCCTTCACGTGGTTCCTGGTTTCACTGCAGCTCTGAAGAGAATGTTAGCAAAGAGGTAATCGGGACAGTGCAAACAGTACTCAAAGACAGGGAGAGCAAGCTCTCTCTTGGCACTTTGGATGTGGGACATACAGCGAGATGTTTGCTGCTTTTACATTTGGCTGTTGGGAGATTTACAGCACAAAGATATCCAGTTGATTTGAAGCAGTTCAGAGAAAGTCTAAACATAATCCTCACTTTTCCCTCCTGGCACTTTCCCTGTAGGGGATACCGCAAGACGTTTCTGTATATTGGGCACAGCGCTCTGCAGGGTGTTAGGAGAGACTTTCCCGGGACAGTGAAACCCTATATCAGAGACACTGAGAAGAAGCCCCAAGGTTCCTTCCAGGCACTTTCAGTGTGGGTGCCTTCTCCACGTGGTTCCTGGTTTCACTGCAGCTCTGAAGAGAATGTTAGCAAAGAGGTAATCGGGACAGTGCAAACAGTACTCAAAGACAGGGAGAGCAAGCTCTCTCTTGGCACTTTGGATGTGGAACATACAGCGAGATGTTTGCTGCTTTTACATTTGGCTGTTGGGAGGTTTACAGCACAAAGATATCTAGTTGATTTGAAGCAGTTCCGAGAAAGTCTAAACATAATCCTCACTTTTCCCTCCTGGCACTTTCCCTGTAGGGGATACCGCAAGACGTTTCTGTATATTGGGCACAGCGCTCTGCAGGCTGTTAGGAGAGACTTTCCCGGGACAGTGAAACCCTATATCAGAGACACTGAGAAGAAGCCCCAACGTTCCTTCCAGGCACTTTCAGTGTGGGTGCCTTCTCCACGTGGTTCCTGGTTTCACTGCAGCTCTGAAGAGAATGTTAGCAAAGAGGTAATCGGGACAGTGCAAACAGTACTCAAAGACAGGGAGAGCAAGCTCTCTCTTGGCACTTTGGATGTGGGACATACAGCGAGATGTTTGCTGCTTTTGCGTTTGGCTGTTGGGAGATTTACAGCACAAAGATATCTAGTTGATTTGAAGCAGTTCAGAGAAAGTCTAAGCATAATCCTCACTTTTCCCTCCTGGCACTTTCCCTGTAGGAGATACCGCAAGACGTTTCTGTATATTGGGCACAGCGCTCTGCAGGGTGTTAGCAGAGACTTTCCCGGGACAGTGAAACCCTATATCAGAGACACTGAGAAGAAGCCCCAACGTTCCTTCCAGGCACTTTCAGTGTGGGTGCTTTCTCCACGTGGTTCCTGGTTTCACTGCAGCTCTGAAGAGAATGTTAGCAAAGAGGTAATCGGGACAGTGCAAACAGTACTCAAAGACAGGGAGAGCAAGCTCTCTCTTGGCACTTTGGATGTGGGACATACAGCGAGATGTTTGCTGCTTTTACATTTGGCTGTTGGGAGATTTACAGCACAAAGATATCCAGTTGATTTGAAGCAGTTCAGAGAAAGTCTAAACATAATCCTCACTTTTCCCTCCTGGCACTTTCCCTGTAGGGGATACCGCAAGACGTTTCTGTATATTGGGCACAGCGCTCTGCAGGGTGTTAGCAGAGACTTTCCCGGGACAGTGAAACCCTATATCAGAGACACTGAGAAGAAGCCCCAACGTTCCTTCCAGGCATTTTCAGTGTGGGTGCCTTCTTCACGTGGTTCCTGGTTTCACTGCAGCTCTGAAGAGAATGTTAGCAAAGAGGTAATCGGGACAGTGCAAACAGTACTGAAAGACAGGGAGAGCAAGCTCTCTCTTGGCACTTTGGATGTGGAACATACAGCGAGATGTTTGCTGCTTTTACATTTGGCTGTTGGGAGATTTACAGCACAAAGATATCTAGTTGATTTGAAGCAGTTCCGAGAAAGTCTAAACATAATCCTCACTTTTCCCTCCTGGCACTTTCCCTGTAGGAGATACCGCAAGACGTTTCTGTATATTGGGCACAGCGCTCTGCAGGGTGTTAGCAGAGACTTTCCCGGGACAGTGAAACCCTATATCAGAGACACTGAGAAGAAGCCCCATGGTTCCTTCCAGGCATTTTCAGTGTGGGTGCCTTCTCCACGTGGTTCCTGGTTTCAGTGCAGCTCTGAAGAGAATGTTAGCAAAGAGGTAATCGGGACAGTGCAAACAGTACTCAAAGACAGGGAGAGCAAGCTCTACATTACTCTCTTGGCACTTTGGATGTGGGACATACAGCGAGATGTTTGCTGCTTTTGCGTTTGGCTGTTGGGAGATTTACAGCACAAAGATATCCAGTTGATTTGAAGCAGTTCCGAGAAAGTCTAAGCATAATACTCACTTTTCCCTCCTGGCACTTTCCCTGTAGGAGATACCGCAAGACGTTTCTGTATATTGGGCACAGCGCTCTGCAGGGTGTTAGCAGAGACTTTCCCGGGACAGTGAAACCCTATATCAGAGACACTGAGAAGAAGCCCCAACGTTCCTTCCAGGCATTTTCAGTGTGGGTGCCTCCTTCACGTGGTTCCTGGTTTCACTGCAGCTCTGAAGAGAATGTTAGCAAAGAGGTAATCGGGACAGTGCAAACAGTACTCAAAGACAGGGAGAGCAAGCTCTCTCTTGGCACTTTGGATGTGGGACATACAGCGAGATGTTTGCTGCTTTTACATTTGGCTGTTGGGAGATTTACAGCACAAAGATATCCAGTTGATTTGAAGCAGTTCAGAGAAAGTCTAAACATAATCCTCACTTTTCCCTCCTGGCACTTTCCCTGTAGGGGATACCGCAAGACGTTTCTGTATATTGGGCACAGCGCTCTGCAGGGTGTTAGGAGAGACTTTCCCGGGACAGTGAAACCCTATATCAGAGACACTGAGAAGAAGCCCCAACGTTCCTTCCAGGCACTTTCAGTGTGGGTGCCTTCTCCACGTGGTTCCTGGTTTCACTGCAGCTCTGAAGAGAATGTTAGCAAAGAGGTAATCGGGACAGTGCAAACAGTACTCAAAGACAGGGAGAGCAAGCTCTCTCTTGGCACTTTGGATGTGGAACATACAGCGAGATGTTTGCTGCTTTTACATTTGGCTGTTGGGAGGTTTACAGCACAAAGATATCTAGTTGATTTGAAGCAGTTCCGAGAAAGTCTAAACATAATCCTCACTTTTCCCTCCTGGCACTTTCCCTGTAGGGGATACCGCAAGACGTTTCTGTATATTGGGCACAGCGCTCTGCAGGCTGTTAGGAGAGACTTTCCTGGGACAGTGAAACCCTATATCAGAGACACTGAGAAGAAGCCCCAACGTTCCTTCCAGGCACTTTCAGTGTGGGTGCCTTCTCCACGTGGTTCCTGGTTTCACTGCAGCTCTGAAGAGAATGTTAGCAAAGAGGTAATCGGGACAGTGCAAACAGTACTCAAAGACAGGGAGAGCAAGCTCTCTCTTGGCACTTTGGATGTGGGACATACAGCGAGATGTTTGCTGCTTTTGCGTTTGGCTGTTGGGAGATTTACAGCACAAAGATATCTAGTTGATTTGAAGCAGTTCAGAGAAAGTCTAAGCATAATCCTCACTTTTCCCTCCTGGCACTTTCCCTGTAGGAGATACCGCAAGACGTTTCTGTATATTGGGCACAGCGCTCTGCAGGGTGTTAGCAGAGACTTTCCCGGGACAGTGAAACCCTATATCAGAGACACTGAGAAGAAGCCCCAACGTTCCTTCCAGGCACTTTCAGTGTGGGTGCTTTCTCCACGTGGTTCCTGGTTTCACTGCAGCTCTGAAGAGAATGTTAGCAAAGAGGTAATCGGGACAGTGCAAACAGTACTCAAAGACAGGGAGAGCAAGCTCTCTCTTGGCACTTTGGATGTGGGACATACAGCGAGATGTTTGCTGCTTTTACATTTGGCTGTTGGGAGATTTACAGCACAAAGATATCCAGTTGATTTGAAGCAGTTCAGAGAAAGTCTAAACATAATCCTCACTTTTCCCTCCTGGCACTTTCCCTGTAGGGGATACCGCAAGACGTTTCTGTATATTGGGCACAGCGCTCTGCAGGCTGTTAGCAGAGACTTTCCCGGGACAGTGAAACCCTATATCAGAGACACTGAGAAGAAGCCCCAACGTTCCTTCCAGGCATTTTCAGTGTGGGTGCCTTCTTCACGTGGTTCCTGGTTTCACTGCAGCTCTGAAGAGAATGTTAGCAAAGAGGTAATCGGGACAGTGCAAACAGTACTGAAAGACAGGGAGAGCAAGCTCTCTCTTGGCACTTTGGATGTGGAACATACAGCGAGATGTTTGCTGCTTTTACATTTGGCTGTTGGGAGATTTACAGCACAAAGATATCTAGTTGATTTGAAGCAGTTCCGAGAAAGTCTAAACATAATCCTCACTTTTCCCTCCTGGCACTTTCCCAGTAGGAGATACCGCAAGACGTTTCTGTATATTGGGCACAGCGCTCTGCAGGGTGTTAGCAGAGACTTTCCCGGGACAGTGAAACCCTATATCAGAGACACTGAGAAGAAGCCCCATGGTTCCTTCCAGGCACTTTCAGAGTTGGTGCCTTCTCCACGTGGTTCCTGGTTTCAGTGCAGCTCTGAAGAGAATGTTAGCAAAGAGGTAATCGGGACAGTGCAAACAGTACTCAAAGACAGGGAGAGCAAGCTCTACATTACTCTCTTGGCACTTTGGATGTGGGACATACAGCGAGATGTTTGCTGCTTTTGCGTTTGGCTGTTGGGAGATTTACAGCACAAAGATATCCAGTTGATTTGAAGCAGTTCCGAGAAAGTCTAAGCATAATACTCACTTTTCCCTCCTGGCACTTTCCCTGTAGGAGATACCGCAAGACGTTTCTGTATATTGGGCACAGCGCTCTGCAGGGTGTTAGGAGAGACTTTCCCGGGACAGTGAAACCCTATATCAGAGACACTGAGAAGAAGCCCCAACGTTCCTTCCAGGCATTTTCAGTGTGGGTGCCTTCTCCACGTGGTTCCTGGTTTCACTGCAGCTCTGAAGAGAATGTTAGCAAAGAGGTAATCGGGACAGTGCAAACAGTACTCAAAGACAGGGAGAGCAAGCTCTCTCTTGGCACTTTGGATGTGGAACATACAGCGAGATGTTTGCTGCTTTTACATTTGGCTGTTGGGAGGTTTACAGCACAAAGATATCTAGTTGATTTGAAGCAGTTCCGAGAAAGTCTAAACATAATCCTCACTTTTCCCTCCTGGCACTTTCCCTGTAGGGGATACCGCAAGACGTTTCTGTATATTGGGCACAGCGCTCTGCAGGGTGTTAGCAGAGACTTTCCCGGGACAGTGAAACCCTATATCAGAGACACTGAGAAGAAGTCCCAACGTTCCTTCCAGGCACTTTCAGAGTTGGTGCCTTCTCCACGTGGTTCCTGGTTTCACTGCAGCTCTGAAGAGAATGTTAGCAAAGAGGTAATTGGGACAGTGCAAACAGTACTGAAAGACAGGGAGAGCAAGCTCTCTCTTGGCACTTTGGATGTGGGACATACAGCGAGATGTTTGCTGCTTTTACGTTTGGCTGTTGGGAGATTTACAGCACAAAGATATCTAGTTGATTTGAAGCAGTTCCGAGAAAGTCTAAGCATAATCCTCACTTTTCCCTCCTGGCACTTTCCCTGTAGGAGATACCGCAAGACGTTTCTGTATATTGGGCACAGCGCTCTGCAGGGTGTTAGCAGAGACTTTCCCGGGACAGTGAAACCCTATATCAGAGACACTGAGAAGAAGCCCCAACGTTCCTTCCAGGCACTTTCAGTGTGGGTGCCTTCTCCACGTGGTTCCTGGTTTCACTGCAGCTCTGAAGAGAATGTTAGCAAAGAGGTAATCGGGACAGTGCAAACAGTACTCAAAGACAGGGAGAGCAAGCTCTCTCTTGGCACTTTCGATGTGGAACATACAGCGAGATGTTTGCTGCTTTTACATTTGGCTGTTGGGAGGTTTACAGCACAAAGATATCTAGTTGATTTGAAGCAGTTCCGAGAAAGTCTAAACATAATCCTCACTTTTCCCTCCTGGCACTTTCCCTGTAGGGGATACCGCAAGACGTTTCTGTATATTGGGCACAGCGCTCTGCAGGCTGTTAGGAGAGACTTTCCCGGGACAGTGAAACCCTATATCAGAGACACTGAGAGGAAGCCCCAAGGTTCCTTCCAGGCATTTTCAGTGTGGGTGCCTTCTCCACGTGGTTCCTGGTTTCACTGCAGCTCTGAAGAGAATGTTAGCAAAGAGGTAATCGGGACAGTGCAAACAGTACTCAAAGACAGGGAGAGCAAGCTCTCTCTTGGCACTTTGGATGTGGAGCATACAGCGAGATGTTTGCTGCTTTTACATTTGGCTGTTGGGAGGTTTACAGCACAAAGATATCTAGTTGATTTGAAGCAGTTCCGAGAAAGTCTAAACATAATCCTCACTTTTCCCTCCTGGCACTTTCCCTGTAGGAGATACTGCAAGACGTTTCTGTATATTGGGCACAGCGCTCTGCAGGCTGTTAGGAGAGACTTTCCCGGGACAGTGAAACCCTATATCAGAGACACTGAGAGGAAGCCCCAAGGTTCCTTCCAGGCATTTTCAGTGTGGGTGCCTTCTCCACGTGGTTCCTGGTTTCACTGCAGCTCTGAAGAGAATGTTAGCAAAGAGGTAATCGGGACAGTGCAAACAGTACTCAAAGACAGGGAGAGCAAGCTCTCTCTTGGCACTTTGGATGTGGAGCATACAGCGAGATGTTTGCTGCTTTTACATTTGGCTGTTGGGAGGTTTACAGCACAAAGATATCTAGTTGATTTGAAGCAGTTCCGAGAAAGTCTAAACATAATCCTCACTTTTCCCTCCTGGCACTTTCCCTGTAGGGGATACCGCAAGACGTTTCTGTATATTGGGCACAGCGCTCTGCAGGGTGTTAGCAGAGACTTTCCCGGGACAGTGAAACCCTATATCAGAGACACTGAGAAGAAGCCCCAACGTTCCTTCCAGGCACTTTCAGAGTTGGTGCCTTCTCCACGTGGTTCCTGGTTTCAGTGCAGCTCTGAAGAGAATGTTAGCAAAGAGGTAATCGGGACAGTGCAAACAGTACTCAAAGACAGGGAGAGCAAGCTCTCTCTTGGCACTTTGGATGTGGGACATACAGCGAGATGTTTGCTGCTTTTACGTTTGGCTGTTGGGAGATTTACAGCACAAAGATATCTAGTTGATTTGAAGCAGTTCCGAGAAAGTCTAAGCATAATCCTCACTTTTCCCTCCTGGCACTTTCCCTGTAGGAGATACCGCAAGACGTTTCTGTATATTGGGCACAGCGCTCTGCAGGGTGTTAGCAGAGACTTTCCCGGGACAGTGAAACCCTATATCAGAGACACTGAGAAGAAGCCCCAACGTTCCTTCCAGGCACTTTCAGTGTGGGTGCCTTCTCCACGTGGTTCCTGGTTTCACTGCAGCTCTGAAGAGAATGTTAGCAAAGAGGTAATCGGGACAGTGCAAACAGTACTCAAAGACAGGGAGAGCAAGCTCTCTCTTGGCACTTTCGATGTGGAACATACAGCGAGATGTTTGCTGCTTTTACATTTGGCTGTTGGGAGATTTACAGCACAAAGATATCTAGTTGATTTGAAGCAGTTCCGAGAAAGTCTAAGCATAATCCTCACTTTTCCCTCCTGGCACTTTCCCTGTAGGAGATACCGCAAGACGTTTCTGTATATTGGGCACAGCGCTCTGCAGGGTGTTAGCAGAGACTTTCCCGGGACAGTGAAACCCTATATCAGAGACACTGAGAAGAAGTCCCAACGTTCCTTCCAGGCACTTTCAGAGTTGGTGCCTTCTCCACGTGGTTCCTGGTTTCACTGCAGCTCTGAAGAGAATGTTAGCAAAGAGGTAATCGGGACAGTGCAAACAGTACTCAAAGACAGGGAGAGCAAGCTCTACATTACTCTCTTGGCACTTTGGATGTGGCACATACAGCGAGATGTTTGCTGCTTTTGCGTTTGGCTGTTGGGAGATTTACAGCACAAAGATATCCAGTTGATTTGAAGCAGTTCCGAGAAAGTCTAAGCATAATCCTCACTTTTCCCTCCTGGCACTTTCCCTGTAGGAGATACCGCAAGACGTTTCTGTATATTGGGCACAGCGCTCTGCAGGGTGTTAGCAGAGACTTTCCCGGGACAGTGAAACCCTATATCAGAGACACTGAGAGGAAGCCCCAAGGTTCCTTCCAGGCATTTTCAGTGTGGGTGCCTTCTCCACGTGGTTCCTGGTTTCACTGCAGCTCTGAAGAGAATGTTAGCAAAGAGGTAATCGGGACAGTGCAAACAGTACTCAAAGACAGGGAGAGCAAGCTCTCTCTTGGCACTTTGGATGTGGGACATACAGCGAGATGTTTGCTGCTTTTACGTTTGGCTGTTGGGAGATTTACAGCACAAAGATATCTAGTTGATTTGAAGCAGTTCCGAGAAAGTCTAAGCATAATCCTCACTTTTCCCTCCTGGCACTTTCCCTGTAGGAGATACCGCAAGACGTTTCTGTATATTGGGCACAGCGCTCTGCAGGGTGTTAGGAGAGACTTTCCCGGGAGAGTGAATCCCTATATCAGAGACACTGAGAAGAAGCCCCAAGGTTCCTTCCAGGCACATTCAGAATTGGTGCCTTCTCCACGTGGTTCCTGGTTTCACTGCAGCTCTGAAGAGAATGTTAGCAAAGAGGTAATCGGGACAGTGCAAACAGTACTCAAAGACAGGGAGAGCAAGCTCTCTCTTGGCACTTTGGATGTGGAACTTACAGCGAGATGTTTGCTGCTTTTACATTTGGCTGTTGGGAGATTTACAGCACAAAGATATCTAGTTGATTTGAAGCAGTTCAGAGAAAGTCTAAACATAATCCTCACTTTTCCCTCCTGGCACTTTCCCTGTAGGGGATACCGCAAGACGTTTCTGTATATTGGGCACAGCGCTCTGCAGGCTGTTAGGAGAGACTTTCCCGGGACAGTGAAACCCTATATCAGAGACACTGAGAAGAAGTCCCAACGTTCCTTCCAGGCACTTTCAGAGTTGGTGCCTTCTCCACGTGGTTCCTGGTTTCACTGCAGCTCTGAAGAGAATGTTAGCAAAGAGGTAATCGGGACAGTGCAAACAGTACTCAAAGACAGGGAGAGCAAGCTCTACATTACTCTCTTGGCACTTTGGATGTGGGACATACAGCGAGATGTTTGCTGCTTTTGCGTTTGGCTGTTGGGAGATTTACAGCACAAAGATATCCAGTTGATTTGAAGCAGTTCCGAGAAAGTCTAAGCATAATCCTCACTTTTCCCTCCTGGCACTTTCCCTGTAGGAGATACCGCAAGACGTTTCTGTATATTGGGCACAGCACTCTGCAGGGTGTTAGGAGAGACTTTCCCGGGACAGTGAAACCCTATATCAGAGACACTGAGAAGAAGCCCCAACGTTCCTTCCAGGCACTTTCAGTGTGGGTGCCTTCTCCACGTGGTTCCTGGTTTCACTGCAGCTCTGAAGAGAATGTTAGCAAAGAGGTAATCGGGACAGTGCAAACAGTACTCAAAGACAGGGAGAGCAAGCTCTACATTACTCTCTTGGCACTTTGGATGTGGGACATACAGCGAGATGTTTGCTGCTTTTACGTTTGGCTGTTGGGAGATTTACAGCACAAAGATATTTAGTTGATTTGAAGCAGTTCTGAGAAAGTCTAAGCATAATCCTCACTTTTCCCTCCTGGCACTTTCCCTGTAGGAGATACCGCAAGACGTTTCTGTATATTGGGCACAGCGCTCTGCAGGGTGTTAGCAGAGACTTTCCCGGGACAGTGAAACCCTATATCAGAGACACTGAGAAGAAGCCCCAACGTTCCTTCCAGGCATTTTCAGTGTGGGTGCCTTCTCCACGTGGTTCCTGGTTTCAGTGCAGCTCTGAAGAGAATGTTAGCAAAGAGGTAATCGGGACAGTGCAAACAGTACTCAAAGACAGGGAGTGCAAGCTCTACATTACTCTCTTGGCACTTTGGATGTGGGACATACAGCGAGATGTTTGCTGCTTTTGCGTTTGGCTGTTGGGAGATTTACAGCACAAAGATATCTAGTTGATTTGAAGCAGTTCCGAGAAAGTCTAAGCATAATCCTCACTTTTCCCTCCTGGCACTTTCCCTGTAGGAGATACCGCAAGACGTTTCTGTATATTGGGCACAGCGCTCTGCAGGGTGTTAGGAGAGACTTTCCCGGGAGAGTGAATCCCTATATCAGAGACACTGAGAAGAAGCCCCAACGTTCCTTCCAGGCACTTTCATTGTGGGTGCCTTCTCCACGTGGTTCCTGGTTTCACTGCAGCTCTGAAGAGAATGTTAGCAAAGAGGTAATCGGGACAGTGCAAACAGTACTCAAAGACAGGGAGAGCAAGCTCTACATTACTCTCTTGGCACTTTGGATGTGGGACATACAGCGAGATGTTTGCTGCTTTTGCGTTTGGCTGTTGGGAGATTTACAGCACAAAGATATCCAGTTGATTTGAAGCAGTTCAGAGAAAGTCTAAACATAATCCTCACTTTTCCCTCCTGGCACTTTCCCTGTAGGGGATACCGCAAGACGTTTCTGTATATTGGGCACAGCGCTCTGCAGGGTGTTAGCAGAGACTTTCCCGGGACAGTGAAACCCTATATCAGAGACACTGAGAAGAAGCCCCAACGTTCCTTCCAGGCATTTTCAGTGTGGGTGCCTTCTCCACGTGGTTCCTGGTTTCACTGCAGCTCTGAAGAGAATGTTAGCAAAGAGGTAATCGGGACAGTGCAAACAGTACTCAAAGACAGGGAGAGCAAGCTCTCTCTTGGCACTTTGGATGTGGAACTTACAGCGAGATGTTTGCTGCTTTTACATTTGGCTGTTGGGAGATTTACAGCACAAAGATATCCAGTTGATTTGAAGCTGTTCCGAGAAAGTCTAAACATAATCCTCACTTTTCCCTCCTGGCACTTTCCCTGTAGGAGATACCGCAAGACGTTTCTGTATATTGGGCACAGCGCTCTGCAGGCTGTTAGGAGAGACTTTCCCGGGACAGTGAAACCCTATATCAGAGACACTGAGAAGAAGTCCCAACGTTCCTTCCAGGCACATTCAGAGTTGGTGCCTTCTCCACGTGGTTCCTGGTTTCACTGCAGCTCTGAAGAGAATGTTAGCAAAGAGGTAATCGGGACAGTGCAAACAGTACTCAAAGACAGGGAGAGCAAGCTCTCTCTTGGCACTTTGGATGTGGAACTTACAGCGAGATGTTTGCTGCTTTTACATTTGGCTGTTGGGAGATTTACAGCACAAAGATATCTAGTTGATTTGAAGCAGTTCCGAGAAAGTCTAAGCATAATCCTCACTTTTCCCTCCTGGCACTTTCCCTGTAGGAGATACCGCAAGACGTTTCTGTATATTGGGCACAGCGCTCTGCAGGCTGTTAGGAGAGACTTTCCCGGGAGAGTGAATCCCTATATCAGAGACACTGAGAAGAAGCCCCAAGGTTCCTTCCAGGCACTTTCAGTGTGGGTGCCTTCTCCACGTGGTTCCTGGTTTCACTGCAGCTCTGAAGAGAATGTTAGCAAAGAGGTAATCGGGACAGTGCAAACAGTACTCAAAGACAGGGAGAGCAAGCTCTACATTACTCTCTTGGCACTTTGGATGTGGGACATACAGCGAGATGTTTGCTGCTTTTGCGTTTGGCTGTTGGGAGATTTACAGCACAAAGATATCCAGTTGATTTGAAGCAGTTCCGAGAAAGTCTAAACATAATCCTCACTTTTCCCTCCTGGCACTTTCCCTGTAGGAGATACCGCAAGACGTTTCTGTATATTGGGCACAGCGCTCTGCAGGCTGTTAGGAGAGACTTTCCCGGGACAGTGAAACCCTATATCAGAGACACTGAGAAGAAGCCCCAACGTTCCTTCCAGGCACTTTCAGAGTTGGTGCCTTCTCCACGTGGTTCCTGGTTTCACTGCAGCTCTGAAGAGAATGTTAGCAAAGAGGTAATCGGGACAGTGCAAACAGTACTCAAAGACAGGGAGAGCAAGCTCTCTCTTGGCACTTTGGATGTGGGACATACAGCGAGATGTTTGCTGCTTTTGCGTTTGGCTGTTGGGAGATTTACAGCACAAAGATATCCAGTTGATTTGAAGCAGTTCCGAGAAAGTCTAAGCATAATCCTCACTTTTCCCTCCTGGCACTTTCCCTGTAGGAGATACCGCAAGACGTTTCTGTATATTGGGCACAGCACTCTGCAGGGTGTTAGCAGAGACTTTCCCGGGACAGTGAAACCCTATATCAGAGACACTGAGAAGAAGCCCAAACGTTCCTTCCAGGCACTTTCAGTGTGGGTGCCTTCTCCACGTGGTTCCTGGTTTCACTGCAGCTCTGAAGAGAATGTTAGCAAAGAGGTAATCGGGACAGTGCAAACAGTACTCAAAGACAGGGAGAGCAAGCTCTACATTACTCTCTTGGCACTTTGGATGTGGGACATACAGCGAGATGTTTGCTGCTTTTACGTTTGGCTGTTGGGAGATTTACAGCACAAAGATATCTAGTTGATTTGAAGCAGTTCCGAGAAAGTCTAAGCATAATCCTCACTTTTCCCTCCTGGCACTTTCCCTGTAGGAGATACCGCAAGACGTTTCTGTATATTGGGCACAGCGCTCTGCAGGGTGTTAGCAGAGACTTTCCCGGGACAGTGAAACACTATATCAGAGACACTGAGAAGAAGCCCCAACGTTCCTTCCAGGCATTTTCAGTGTGGGTGCCTTCTCCACGTGGTTCCTGGTTTCAGTGCAGCTCTGAAGAGAATGTTAGCAAAGAGGTAATCGGGACAGTGCAAACAGTACTCAAAGACAGGGAGAGCAAGCTCTACATTACTCTCTTGGCACTTTGGATGTGGGACATACAGCGAGATGTTTGCTGCTTTTGCGTTTGGCTGTTGGGAGATTTACAGCACAAAGATATCCAGTTGATTTGAAGCAGTTCAGAGAAAGTCTAAACATAATCCTCACTTTTCCCTCCTGGCACTTTCCCTGTAGGGGATACCGCAAGACGTTTCTGTATATTGGGCACAGCGCTCTGCAGGGTGTTAGCAGAGACTTTCCCAGGACAGTGAAACCCTATATCAGAGACACTGAGAAGAAGCCCCAACGTTCCTTCCAGGCACTTTCAGTGTGGGTGCCTTCTCCACGTGGTTCCTGGTTTCACTGCAGCTCTGAAGAGAATGTTAGCAAAGAGGTAATCGGGACAGTGCAAACAGTACTCAAAGACAGGGAGAGCAAGCTCTCTCTTGGCACTTTGGATGTGGGACATACAGCGAGATGTTTGCTGCTTTTACGTTTGGCTGTTGGGAGATTTACAGCAGAAAGATATCTAGTTGATTTGAAGCAGTTCCGAGAAAGTCTAAACATAATCCTCACTTTTCCCTCCTGGCACTTTCCCTGTAGGGGATACCGCAAGACGTTTCTGTATATTGGGCACAGCGCTCTGCAGGGTGTTAGGAGAGACTTTCCCGGGAGAGTGAATCCCTATATCAGAGACACTGAGAAGAAGCCCCAACGTTCCTTCCAGGCACTTTCAGTGTGGGTGCCTTCTCCACGTGGTTCCTGGTTTCACTGCAGGTCTGAAGAGAATGTTAGCAAAGAGGTAATCGGGACAGTGCAAACAGTACTCAAAGACAGGGAGAGCAAGCTCTACATTACTCTCTTGGCACTTTGGATGTCGGACATACAGCGAGATGTTTGCTGCTTTTGCGTTTGGCTGTTGGGAGATTTACAGCACAAAGATATCCAGTTGATTTGAAGCAGTTCAGAGAAAGTCTAAACATAATCCTCACTTTTCCCTCCTGGCACTTTCCCTGTAGGGGATACCGCAAGACGTTTCTGTATATTGGGCACAGCGCTCTGCAGGGTGTTAGGAGAGACTTTCCCGGGACAGTGAAACCCTATATCAGAGACACTGAGAAGAAGCCCCAACGTTCCTTCCAGGCATTTTCAGTGTGGGTGCCTTCTCCACGTGGTTCCTGGTTTCACTGCAGCTCTGAAGAGAATGTTAGCAAAGAGGTAATCGGGACAGTGCAAACAGTACTCAAAGACAGGGAGAGCAAGCTCTCTCTTGGCACTTTGGATGTGGAACATACAGCGAGATGTTTGCTGCTTTTACATTTGGCTGTTGGGAGATTTACAGCACAAAGATATCTAGTTGATTTGAAGCAGTTCCGAGAAAGTCTAAACATAATCCTCACTTTTCCCTCCTGGCACTTTCCCTGTAGGAGATACCGCAAGACGTTTCTGTATATTGGGCACAGCGCTCTGCAGGCTGTTAGGAGAGACTTTCCCGGGACAGTGAAACCCTATATCAGAGACACTGAGAAGAAGCCCCAACGTTCCTTCCAGGCATTTTCATTGTGGGTGCCTTCTCCACGTGGTTCCTGGTTTCACTGCAGCTCTGAAGAGAATGTTAGCAAAGAGGTAATCGGGACAGTGCAAACAGTACTCAAAGACAGGGAGAGCAAGCTCTACATTACTCTCTTGGCACTTTGGATGTGGGACATACAGCGAGATGTTTGCTGCTTTTACGTTTGGCTGTTGGGAGATTTACAGCAGAAAGATATCTAGTTGATTTGAAGCAGTTCCGAGAAAGTCTAAGCATAATCCTCACTTTTCCCTCCTGGCACTTTCCCTGTAGGAGATACCGCAAGACGTTTCTGTATATTGGGCACAGCGCTCTGCAGGGTGTTAGCAGAGACTTTCCCGGGACAGTGAAACCCTATATCAGAGACACTGAGAAGAAGCCCCAACGTTCCTTCCAGGCATTTTCAGTGTGGGTGCCTTCTCCACGTGGTTCCTGGTTTCAGTGCAGCTCTGAAGAGAATGTTAGCAAAGAGGTAATCGGGACAGTGCAAACAGTACTCAAAGACAGGGAGAGCAAGCTCTACATTACTCTGTTGGCACTTTGGATGTGGGACATACAGCGAAATGTTTGCTGCTTTTGCGTTTGGCTGTTGGGAGATTTACAGCAGAAAGATATCTAGTTGATTTGAAGCAGTTCAGAGAAAGTCTAAACATAATCCTCACTTTTCCCTCCTGGCACTTTCCCTGTAGGGGATACCGCAAGACGTTTCTGTATATTGGGCACAGCGCTCTGCAGGGTGTTAGCAGAGACTTTCCCGGGACAGTGAAACCCTATATCAGAGACACTGAGAAGAAGCCCCAACGTTCCTTCCAGGCACTTTCAGTGTGGGTGCCTTCTCCACGTGGTTCCTGGTTTCACTGCAGCTCTGAAGAGAATGTTAGCAAAGAGGTAATCGGGACAGTGCAAACAGTACTCAAAGACAGGGAGAGCAAGCTCTCTCTTGGCACTTTGGATGTGGAACTTACAGCGAGATGTTTGCTGCTTTTACATTTGGCTGTTGGGAGATTTACAGCACAAAGATATCTAGTTGATTTGAAGCAGTTCCGAGAAAGTCTAAACATAATCCTCACTTTTCCCTCCTGGCACTTTCCCTGTAGGAGATACCGCAAGACGTTTCTGTATATTGGGCACAGCGCTCTGCAGGGTGTTAGCAGAGACTTTCCCGGGACAGTGAAACCCTATATCAGAGACACTGAGAAGAAGTCCCAACGTTCCTTCCAGGCACTTTCAGAGTTGGTGCCTTCTCCACGTGGTTCCTGGTTTCACTGCAGCTCTGAAGAGAATGTTAGCAAAGAGGTAATCGGGACAGTGCAAACAGTACTCAAAGACAGGGAGAGCAAGCTCTCTCTTGGCACTTTGGATGTGGGACATACAGTGAGATGTTTGCTGCTTTTACGTTTGGCTGTTGGGAGATTTACAGCACAAAGATATCTAGTTGATTTGAAGCAGTTCCAAGAAAGTCTAAACATAATCCTCACTTTTCCCTCCTGGCACTTTCCCTGTAGGGGATACCGCAAGACGTTTCTGTATATTGGGCACAGCGCTCTGCAGGGTGTTAGCAGAGACTTTCCCGGGACAGTGAAACCCTATATCAGAGACACTGAGAAGAAGCCCCAACGTTCCTTCCAGGCACTTTCAGTGTGGGTGCCTTCTCCACGTGGTTCCTGGTTTCACTGCAGCTCTGAAGAGAATGTTAGCAAAGAGGTAATCGGGACAGTGCAAACAGTACTCAAAGACAGGGAGAGCAAGCTCTACATTACTCTCTTGGCACTTTGGATGTGGGACATACAGCGAGATGTTTGCTGCTTTTGCGTTTGGCTGTTGGGAGATTTACAGCACAAAGATATCCAGTTGATTTGAAGCAGTTCAGAGAAAGTCTAAACATAATCCTCACTTTTCCCTCCTGGCACTTTCCCTGTAGGGGATACCGCAAGACGTTTCTGTATATTGGGCACAGCGCTCTGCAGGGTGTTAGCAGAGACTTTCCCGGGACAGTGAAACCCTATATCAGAGACACTGAGAAGAAGCCCCAACGTTCCTTCCAGGCACTTTCAGTGTGGGTGCCTTCTCCACGTGGTTCCTGGTTTCACTGCAGCTCTGAAGAGAATGTTAGCAAAGAGGTAATCGGGACAGTGCAAACAGTACTCAAAGACAGGGAGAGCAAGCTCTCTCTTGGCACTTTGGATGTGGAACTTACAGCGAGATGTTTGCTGCTTTTACATTTGGCTGTTGGGAGATTTACAGCACAAAGATATCCAGTTGATTTGAAGCAGTTCCGAGAAAGTCTAAACATAATCCTCACTTTTCCCTCCTGGCACTTTCCCTGTAGGAGATACCGCAAGACGTTTCTGTATATTGGGCACAGCGCTCTGCAGGCTGTTAGGAGAGACTTTCCCGGGACAGTGAAACCCTATATCAGAGACACTGAGAAGAAGTCCCAACGTTCCTTCCAGGCACATTCAGAGTTGGTGCCTTCTCCACGTGGTTCCTGGTTTCACTGCAGCTCTGAAGAGAATGTTAGCAAAGAGGTAATCGGGACAGTGCAAACAGTACTCAAAGACAGGGAGAGCAAGCTCTCTCTTGGCACTTTGGATGTGGAACTTACAGCGAGATGTTTGCTGCTTTTACATTTGGCTGTTGGGAGATTTACAGCAGAAAGATATCTAGTTGATTTGAAGCAGTTCAGAGAAAGTCTAAACATAATCCTCACTTTTCCCTCCTGGCACTTTCCCTGTAGGGGATACCGCAAGACGTTTCTGTATATTGGGCACAGCGCTCTGCAGGCTGTTAGGAGAGACTTTCCCGGGACAGTGAAACCCTATATCAGAGACACTGAGAAGAAGTCCCAACGTTCCTTCCAGGCACTTTCAGAGTTGGTGCCTTCTCCACGTGGTTCCTGGTTTCACTGCAGCTCTGAAGAGAATGTTAGCAAAGAGGTAATCGGGACAGTGCAAACAGTACTCAAAGACAGGGAGAGCAAGCTCTACATTACTCTCTTGGCACTTTGGATGTGGGACATACAGCGAGATGTTTGCTGCTTTTGCGTTTGGCTGTTGGGAGATTTACAGCACAAAGATATCCAGTTGATTTGAAGCAGTTCCGAGAAAGTCTAAGCATAATCCTCACTTTTCCCTCCTGGCACTTTCCCTGTAGGAGATACCGCAAGACGTTTCTGTATATTGGGCACAGCACTCTGCAGGGTGTTAGCAGAGACTTTCCCGGGACAGTGAAACCCTATATCAGAGACACTGAGAAGAAGCCCAAACGTTCCTTCCAGGCACTTTCAGTGTGGGTGCCTTCTCCACGTGGTTCCTGGTTTCACTGCAGCTCTGAAGAGAATGTTAGCAAAGAGGTAATCGGGACAGTGCAAACAGTACTCAAAGACAGGGAGAGCAAGCTCTACATTACTCTCTTGGCACTTTGGATGTGGGACATACAGCGAGATGTTTGCTGCTTTTACGTTTGGCTGTTGGGAGATTTACAGCACAAAGATATCTAGTTGATTTGAAGCAGTTCCGAGAAAGTCTAAGCATAATCCTCACTTTTCCCTCCTGGCACTTTCCCTGTAGGAGATACCGCAAGACGTTTCTGTATATTGGGCACAGCGCTCTGCAGGGTGTTAGCAGAGACTTTCCCGGGACAGTGAAACACTATATCAGAGACACTGAGAAGAAGCCCCAACGTTCCTTCCAGGCATTTTCAGTGTGGGTGCCTTCTCCACGTGGTTCCTGGTTTCAGTGCAGCTCTGAAGAGAATGTTAGCAAAGAGGTAATCGGGACAGTGCAAACAGTACTCAAAGACAGGGAGAGCAAGCTCTACATTACTCTCTTGGCACTTTGGATGTGGGACATACAGCGAGATGTTTGCTGCTTTTGCGTTTGGCTGTTGGGAGATTTACAGCACAAAGATATCCAGTTGATTTGAAGCAGTTCAGAGAAAGTCTAAACATAATCCTCACTTTTCCCTCCTGGCACTTTCCCTGTAGGGGATACCGCAAGACGTTTCTGTATATTGGGCACAGCGCTCTGCAGGGTGTTAGCAGAGACTTTCCCAGGACAGTGAAACCCTATATCAGAGACACTGAGAAGAAGCCCCAACGTTCCTTCCAGGCACTTTCAGTGTGGGTGCCTTCTCCACGTGGTTCCTGGTTTCACTGCAGCTCTGAAGAGAATGTTAGCAAAGAGGTAATCGGGACAGTGCAAACAGTACTCAAAGACAGGGAGAGCAAGCTCTCTCTTGGCACTTTGGATGTGGGACATACAGCGAGATGTTTGCTGCTTTTACGTTTGGCTGTTGGGAGATTTACAGCAGAAAGATATCTAGTTGATTTGAAGCAGTTCCGAGAAAGTCTAAACATAATCCTCACTTTTCCCTCCTGGCACTTTCCCTGTAGGGGATACCGCAAGACGTTTCTGTATATTGGGCACAGCGCTCTGCAGGGTGTTAGGAGAGACTTTCCCGGGAGAGTGAATCCCTATATCAGAGACACTGAGAAGAAGCCCCAACGTTCCTTCCAGGCACTTTCAGTGTGGGTGCCTTCTCCACGTGGTTCCTGGTTTCACTGCAGGTCTGAAGAGAATGTTAGCAAAGAGGTAATCGGGACAGTGCAAACAGTACTCAAAGACAGGGAGAGCAAGCTCTACATTACTCTCTTGGCACTTTGGATGTGGGACATACAGCGAGATGTTTGCTGCTTTTGCGTTTGGCTGTTGGGAGATTTACAGCACAAAGATATCCAGTTGATTTGAAGCAGTTCAGAGAAAGTCTAAACATAATCCTCACTTTTCCCTCCTGGCACTTTCCCTGTAGGGGATACCGCAAGACGTTTCTGTATATTGGGCACAGCGCTCTGCAGGGTGTTAGGAGAGACTTTCCCGGGACAGTGAAACCCTATATCAGAGACACTGAGAAGAAGCCCCAACGTTCCTTCCAGGCATTTTCAGTGTGGGTGCCTTCTCCACGTGGTTCCTGGTTTCACTGCAGCTCTGAAGAGAATGTTAGCAAAGAGGTAATCGGGACAGTGCAAACAGTACTCAAAGACAGGGAGAGCAAGCTCTCTCTTGGCACTTTGGATGTGGAACATACAGCGAGATGTTTGCTGCTTTTACATTTGGCTGTTGGGAGATTTACAGCACAAAGATATCTAGTTGATTTGAAGCAGTTCCGAGAAAGTCTAAACATAATCCTCACTTTTCCCTCCTGGCACTTTCCCTGTAGGAGATACCGCAAGACGTTTCTGTATATTGGGCACAGCGCTCTGCAGGCTGTTAGGAGAGACTTTCCCGGGACAGTGAAACCCTATATCAGAGACACTGAGAAGAAGCCCCAACGTTCCTTCCAGGCATTTTCATTGTGGGTGCCTTCTCCACGTGGTTCCTGGTTTCACTGCAGCTCTGAAGAGAATGTTAGCAAAGAGGTAATCGGGACAGTGCAAACAGTACTCAAAGACAGGGAGAGCAAGCTCTACATTACTCTCTTGGCACTTTGGATGTGGGACATACAGCGAGATGTTTGCTGCTTTTACGTTTGGCTGTTGGGAGATTTACAGCAGAAAGATATCTAGTTGATTTGAAGCAGTTCCGAGAAAGTCTAAGCATAATCCTCACTTTTCCCTCCTGGCACTTTCCCTGTAGGAGATACCGCAAGACGTTTCTGTATATTGGGCACAGCGCTCTGCAGGGTGTTAGCAGAGACTTTCCCGGGACAGTGAAACCCTATATCAGAGACACTGAGAAGAAGCCCCAACGTTCCTTCCAGGCATTTTCAGTGTGGGTGCCTTCTCCACGTGGTTCCTGGTTTCAGTGCAGCTCTGAAGAGAATGTTAGCAAAGAGGTAATCGGGACAGTGCAAACAGTACTCAAAGACAGGGAGAGCAAGCTCTCTCTTGGCACTTTGGATGTGGGACATACAGTGAGATGTTTGCTGCTTTTACGTTTGGCTGTTGGGAGATTTACAGCACAAAGATATCTAGTTGATTTGAAGCAGTTCCAAGAAAGTCTAAACATAATCCTCACTTTTCCCTCCTGGCACTTTCCCTGTAGGGGATACCGCAAGACGTTTCTGTATATTGGGCACAGCGCTCTGCAGGGTGTTAGCAGAGACTTTCCCGGGACAGTGAAACCCTATATCAGAGACACTGAGAAGAAGCCCCAACGTTCCTTCCAGGCACTTTCAGTGTGGGTGCCTTCTCCACGTGGTTCCTGGTTTCACTGCAGCTCTGAAGAGAATGTTAGCAAAGAGGTAATCGGGACAGTGCAAACAGTACTCAAAGACAGGGAGAGCAAGCTCTACATTACTCTCTTGGCACTTTGGATGTGGGACATACAGCGAGATGTTTGCTGCTTTTGCGTTTGGCTGTTGGGAGATTTACAGCACAAAGATATCCAGTTGATTTGAAGCAGTTCAGAGAAAGTCTAAACATAATCCTCACTTTTCCCTCCTGGCACTTTCCCTGTAGGGGATACCGCAAGACGTTTCTGTATATTGGGCACAGCGCTCTGCAGGGTGTTAGCAGAGACTTTCCCGGGACAGTGAAACCCTATATCAGAGACACTGAGAAGAAGCCCCAACGTTCCTTCCAGGCACTTTCAGTGTGGGTGCCTTCTCCACGTGGTTCCTGGTTTCACTGCAGCTCTGAAGAGAATGTTAGCAAAGAGGTAATCGGGACAGTGCAAACAGTACTCAAAGACAGGGAGAGCAAGCTCTCTCTTGGCACTTTGGATGTGGAACTTACAGCGAGATGTTTGCTGCTTTTACATTTGGCTGTTGGGAGATTTACAGCACAAAGATATCCAGTTGATTTGAAGCAGTTCCGAGAAAGTCTAAACATAATCCTCACTTTTCCCTCCTGGCACTTTCCCTGTAGGAGATACCGCAAGACGTTTCTGTATATTGGGCACAGCGCTCTGCAGGCTGTTAGGAGAGACTTTCCCGGGACAGTGAAACCCTATATCAGAGACACTGAGAAGAAGTCCCAACGTTCCTTCCAGGCACATTCAGAGTTGGTGCCTTCTCCACGTGGTTCCTGGTTTCACTGCAGCTCTGAAGAGAATGTTAGCAAAGAGGTAATCGGGACAGTGCAAACAGTACTCAAAGACAGGGAGAGCAAGCTCTCTCTTGGCACTTTGGATGTGGAACTTACAGCGAGATGTTTGCTGCTTTTACATTTGGCTGTTGGGAGATTTACAGCAGAAAGATATCTAGTTGATTTGAAGCAGTTCAGAGAAAGTCTAAACATAATCCTCACTTTTCCCTCCTGGCACTTTCCCTGTAGGGGATACCGCAAGACGTTTCTGTATATTGGGCACAGCGCTCTGCAGGCTGTTAGGAGAGACTTTCCCGGGACAGTGAAACCCTATATCAGAGACACTGAGAAGAAGTCCCAACGTTCCTTCCAGGCACTTTCAGAGTTGGTGCCTTCTCCACGTGGTTCCTGGTTTCACTGCAGCTCTGAAGAGAATGTTAGCAAAGAGGTAATCGGGACAGTGCAAACAGTACTCAAAGACAGGGAGAGCAAGCTCTACATTACTCTCTTGGCACTTTGGATGTGGGACATACAGCGAGATGTTTGCTGCTTTTGCGTTTGGCTGTTGGGAGATTTACAGCACAAAGATATCCAGTTGATTTGAAGCAGTTCCGAGAAAGTCTAAGCATAATCCTCACTTTTCCCTCCTGGCACTTTCCCTGTAGGAGATACCGCAAGACGTTTCTGTATATTGGGCACAGCACTCTGCAGGGTGTTAGCAGAGACTTTCCCGGGACAGTGAAACCCTATATCAGAGACACTGAGAAGAAGCCCAAACGTTCCTTCCAGGCACTTTCAGTGTGGGTGCCTTCTCCACGTGGTTCCTGGTTTCACTGCAGCTCTGAAGAGAATGTTAGCAAAGAGGTAATCGGGACAGTGCAAACAGTACTCAAAGACAGGGAGAGCAAGCTCTACATTACTCTCTTGGCACTTTGGATGTGGGACATACAGCGAGATGTTTGCTGCTTTTACGTTTGGCTGTTGGGAGATTTACAGCACAAAGATATCTAGTTGATTTGAAGCAGTTCCGAGAAAGTCTAAGCATAATCCTCACTTTTCCCTCCTGGCACTTTCCCTGTAGGAGATACCGCAAGACGTTTCTGTATATTGGGCACAGCGCTCTGCAGGGTGTTAGCAGAGACTTTCCCGGGACAGTGAAACACTATATCAGAGACACTGAGAAGAAGCCCCAACGTTCCTTCCAGGCATTTTCAGTGTGGGTGCCTTCTCCACGTGGTTCCTGGTTTCAGTGCAGCTCTGAAGAGAATGTTAGCAAAGAGGTAATCGGGACAGTGCAAACAGTACTCAAAGACAGGGAGAGCAAGCTCTACATTACTCTCTTGGCACTTTGGATGTGGGACATACAGCGAGATGTTTGCTGCTTTTGCGTTTGGCTGTTGGGAGATTTACAGCACAAAGATATCCAGTTGATTTGAAGCAGTTCAGAGAAAGTCTAAACATAATCCTCACTTTTCCCTCCTGGCACTTTCCCTGTAGGGGATACCGCAAGACGTTTCTGTATATTGGGCACAGCGCTCTGCAGGGTGTTAGCAGAGACTTTCCCAGGACAGTGAAACCCTATATCAGAGACACTGAGAAGAAGCCCCAACGTTCCTTCCAGGCACTTTCAGTGTGGGTGCCTTCTCCACGTGGTTCCTGGTTTCACTGCAGCTCTGAAGAGAATGTTAGCAAAGAGGTAATCGGGACAGTGCAAACAGTACTCAAAGACAGGGAGAGCAAGCTCTCTCTTGGCACTTTGGATGTGGGACATACAGCGAGATGTTTGCTGCTTTTACGTTTGGCTGTTGGGAGATTTACAGCAGAAAGATATCTAGTTGATTTGAAGCAGTTCCGAGAAAGTCTAAACATAATCCTCACTTTTCCCTCCTGGCACTTTCCCTGTAGGGGATACCGCAAGACGTTTCTGTATATTGGGCACAGCGCTCTGCAGGGTGTTAGGAGAGACTTTCCCGGGAGAGTGAATCCCTATATCAGAGACACTGAGAAGAAGCCCCAACGTTCCTTCCAGGCACTTTCAGTGTGGGTGCCTTCTCCACGTGGTTCCTGGTTTCACTGCAGGTCTGAAGAGAATGTTAGCAAAGAGGTAATCGGGACAGTGCAAACAGTACTCAAAGACAGGGAGAGCAAGCTCTACATTACTCTCTTGGCACTTTGGATGTGGGACATACAGCGAGATGTTTGCTGCTTTTGCGTTTGGCTGTTGGGAGATTTACAGCACAAAGATATCCAGTTGATTTGAAGCAGTTCAGAGAAAGTCTAAACATAATCCTCACTTTTCCCTCCTGGCACTTTCCCTGTAGGGGATACCGCAAGACGTTTCTGTATATTGGGCACAGCGCTCTGCAGGGTGTTAGGAGAGACTTTCCCGGGACAGTGAAACCCTATATCAGAGACACTGAGAAGAAGCCCCAACGTTCCTTCCAGGCATTTTCAGTGTGGGTGCCTTCTCCACGTGGTTCCTGGTTTCACTGCAGCTCTGAAGAGAATGTTAGCAAAGAGGTAATCGGGACAGTGCAAACAGTACTCAAAGACAGGGAGAGCAAGCTCTCTCTTGGCACTTTGGATGTGGAACATACAGCGAGATGTTTGCTGCTTTTACATTTGGCTGTTGGGAGATTTACAGCACAAAGATATCTAGTTGATTTGAAGCAGTTCCGAGAAAGTCTAAACATAATCCTCACTTTTCCCTCCTGGCACTTTCCCTGTAGGAGATACCGCAAGACGTTTCTGTATATTGGGCACAGCGCTCTGCAGGCTGTTAGGAGAGACTTTCCCGGGACAGTGAAACCCTATATCAGAGACACTGAGAAGAAGCCCCAACGTTCCTTCCAGGCATTTTCATTGTGGGTGCCTTCTCCACGTGGTTCCTGGTTTCACTGCAGCTCTGAAGAGAATGTTAGCAAAGAGGTAATCGGGACAGTGCAAACAGTACTCAAAGACAGGGAGAGCAAGCTCTACATTACTCTCTTGGCACTTTGGATGTGGGACATACAGCGAGATGTTTGCTGCTTTTACGTTTGGCTGTTGGGAGATTTACAGCAGAAAGATATCTAGTTGATTTGAAGCAGTTCCGAGAAAGTCTAAGCATAATCCTCACTTTTCCCTCCTGGCACTTTCCCTGTAGGAGATACCGCAAGACGTTTCTGTATATTGGGCACAGCGCTCTGCAGGGTGTTAGCAGAGACTTTCCCGGGACAGTGAAACCCTATATCAGAGACACTGAGAAGAAGCCCCAACGTTCCTTCCAGGCATTTTCAGTGTGGGTGCCTTCTCCACGTGGTTCCTGGTTTCAGTGCAGCTCTGAAGAGAATGTTAGCAAAGAGGTAATCGGGACAGTGCAAACAGTACTCAAAGACAGGGAGAGCAAGCTCTACATTACTCTGTTGGCACTTTGGATGTGGGACATACAGCGAAATGTTTGCTGCTTTTGCGTTTGGCTGTTGGGAGATTTACAGCAGAAAGATATCTAGTTGATTTGAAGCAGTTCAGAGAAAGTCTAAACATAATCCTCACTTTTCCCTCCTGGCACTTTCCCTGTAGGGGATACCGCAAGACGTTTCTGTATATTGGGCACAGCGCTCTGCAGGGTGTTAGCAGAGACTTTCCCGGGACAGTGAAACCCTATATCAGAGACACTGAGAAGAAGCCCCAACGTTCCTTCCAGGCACTTTCAGTGTGGGTGCCTTCTCCACGTGGTTCCTGGTTTCACTGCAGCTCTGAAGAGAATGTTAGCAAAGAGGTAATCGGGACAGTGCAAACAGTACTCAAAGACAGGGAGAGCAAGCTCTACATTACTCTCTTGGCACTTTGGATGTGGGACATACAGCGAGATGTTTGCTGCTTTTACGTTTGGCTGTTGGGAGATTTACAGCACAAAGATATCTAGTTGATTTGAAGCAGTTCCGAGAAAGTCTAAGCATAATCCTCACTTTTCCCTCCTGGCACTTTCCCTGTAGGAGATACCGCAAGACGTTTCTGTATATTGGGCACAGCGCTCTGCAGGGTGTTAGCAGAGACTTTCCCGGGACAGTGAAACCCTATGTAAGAGACACTGAGAAGAAGCCCCAACGTTCCTTCCAGGCACTTTCAGTGTGGGTGCCTTCTCCACGTGGTTCCTGGTTTCACTGCAGGTCTGAAGAGAATGTTAGCAAAGAGGTAATCGGGACAGTGCAAACAGTACTCAAAGACAGGGAGAGCAAGCTCTACATTACTCTCTTGGCACTTTGGATGTGGGACATACAGCGAGATGTTTGCTGCTTTTGCGTTTGGCTGTTGGGAGATTTACAGCACAAAGATATCCAGTTGATTTGAAGCAGTTCAGAGAAAGTCTAAACATAATCCTCACTTTTCCCTCCTGGCACTTTCCCTGTAGGGGATACCGCAAGACGTTTCTGTATATTGGGCACAGCGCTCTGCAGGGTGTTAGGAGAGACTTTCCCGGGACAGTGAAACCCTATATCAGAGACACTGAGAAGAAGCCCCAACGTTCCTTCCAGGCATTTTCAGTGTGGGTGCCTTCTCCACGTGGTTCCTGGTTTCACTGCAGCTCTGAAGAGAATGTTAGCAAAGAGGTAATCGGGACAGTGCAAACAGTACTCAAAGACAGGGAGAGCAAGCTCTCTCTTGGCACTTTGGATGTGGAACATACAGCGAGATGTTTGCTGCTTTTACATTTGGCTGTTGGGAGATTTACAGCACAAAGATATCTAGTTGATTTGAAGCAGTTCCGAGAAAGTCTAAACATAATCCTCACTTTTCCCTCCTGGCACTTTCCCTGTAGGAGATACCGCAAGACGTTTCTGTATATTGGGCACAGCGCTCTGCAGGCTGTTAGGAGAGACTTTCCCGGGACAGTGAAACCCTATATCAGAGACACTGAGAAGAAGCCCCAACGTTCCTTCCAGGCATTTTCATTGTGGGTGCCTTCTCCACGTGGTTCCTGGTTTCACTGCAGCTCTGAAGAGAATGTTAGCAAAGAGGTAATCGGGACAGTGCAAACAGTACTCAAAGACAGGGAGAGCAAGCTCTACATTACTCTCTTGGCACTTTGGATGTGGGACATACAGCGAGATGTTTGCTGCTTTTACGTTTGGCTGTTGGGAGATTTACAGCAGAAAGATATCTAGTTGATTTGAAGCAGTTCCGAGAAAGTCTAAGCATAATCCTCACTTTTCCCTCCTGGCACTTTCCCTGTAGGAGATACCGCAAGACGTTTCTGTATATTGGGCACAGCGCTCTGCAGGGTGTTAGCAGAGACTTTCCCGGGACAGTGAAACCCTATATCAGAGACACTGAGAAGAAGCCCCAACGTTCCTTCCAGGCATTTTCAGTGTGGGTGCCTTCTCCACGTGGTTCCTGGTTTCAGTGCAGCTCTGAAGAGAATGTTAGCAAAGAGGTAATCGGGACAGTGCAAACAGTACTCAAAGACAGGGAGAGCAAGCTCTACATTACTCTGTTGGCACTTTGGATGTGGGACATACAGCGAAATGTTTGCTGCTTTTGCGTTTGGCTGTTGGGAGATTTACAGCAGAAAGATATCTAGTTGATTTGAAGCAGTTCAGAGAAAGTCTAAACATAATCCTCACTTTTCCCTCCTGGCACTTTCCCTGTAGGGGATACCGCAAGACGTTTCTGTATATTGGGCACAGCGCTCTGCAGGGTGTTAGCAGAGACTTTCCCGGGACAGTGAAACCCTATATCAGAGACACTGAGAAGAAGCCCCAACGTTCCTTCCAGGCACTTTCAGTGTGGGTGCCTTCTCCACGTGGTTCCTGGTTTCACTGCAGCTCTGAAGAGAATGTTAGCAAAGAGGTAATCGGGACAGTGCAAACAGTACTCAAAGACAGGGAGAGCAAGCTCTCTCTTGGCACTTTGGATGTGGAACTTACAGCGAGATGTTTGCTGCTTTTACATTTGGCTGTTGGGAGATTTACAGCACAAAGATATCTAGTTGATTTGAAGCAGTTCCGAGAAAGTCTAAACATAATCCTCACTTTTCCCTCCTGGCACTTTCCCTGTAGGAGATACCGCAAGACGTTTCTGTATATTGGGCACAGCGCTCTGCAGGGTGTTAGCAGAGACTTTCCCGGGACAGTGAAACCCTATATCAGAGACACTGAGAAGAAGTCCCAACGTTCCTTCCAGGCACTTTCAGAGTTGGTGCCTTCTCCACGTGGTTCCTGGTTTCACTGCAGCTCTGAAGAGAATGTTAGCAAAGAGGTAATCGGGACAGTGCAAACAGTACTCAAAGACAGGGAGAGCAAGCTCTCTCTTGGCACTTTGGATGTGGGACATACAGTGAGATGTTTGCTGCTTTTACGTTTGGCTGTTGGGAGATTTACAGCACAAAGATATCTAGTTGATTTGAAGCAGTTCCAAGAAAGTCTAAACATAATCCTCACTTTTCCCTCCTGGCACTTTCCCTGTAGGGGATACCGCAAGACGTTTCTGTATATTGGGCACAGCGCTCTGCAGGGTGTTAGCAGAGACTTTCCCGGGACAGTGAAACCCTATATCAGAGACACTGAGAAGAAGCCCCAACGTTCCTTCCAGGCACTTTCAGTGTGGGTGCCTTCTCCACGTGGTTCCTGGTTTCACTGCAGCTCTGAAGAGAATGTTAGCAAAGAGGTAATCGGGACAGTGCAAACAGTACTCAAAGACAGGGAGAGCAAGCTCTACATTACTCTCTTGGCACTTTGGATGTGGGATATACAGCGAGATGTTTGCTGCTTTTGCGTTTGGCTGTTGGGAGATTTACAGCACAAAGATATCCAGTTGATTTGAAGCAGTTCAGAGAAAGTCTAAACATAATCCTCACTTTTCCCTCCTGGCACTTTCCCTGTAGGGGATACCGCAAGACGTTTCTGTATATTGGGCACAGCGCTCTGCAGGGTGTTAGCAGAGACTTTCCCGGGACAGTGAAACCCTATATCAGAGACACTGAGAAGAAGCCCCAACGTTCCTTCCAGGCACTTTCAGTGTGGGTGCCTTCTCCACGTGGTTCCTGGTTTCACTGCAGCTCTGAAGAGAATGTTAGCAAAGAGGTAATCGGGACAGTGCAAACAGTACTCAAAGACAGGGAGAGCAAGCTCTCTCTTGGCACTTTGGATGTGGAACTTACAGCGAGATGTTTGCTGCTTTTACATTTGGCTGTTGGGAGATTTACAGCACAAAGATATCTAGTTGATTTGAAGCAGTTCCGAGAAAGTCTAAACATAATCCTCACTTTTCCCTCCTGGCACTTTCCCTGTAGGAGATACCGCAAGACGTTTCTGTATATTGGGCACAGCGCTCTGCAGGCTGTTAGGAGAGACTTTCCCGGGACAGTGAAACCCTATATCAGAGACACTGAGAAGAAGCCCCAACGTTCATTCCAGGCACTTTCAGAGTTGGTGCCTTCTCCACGTGGTTCCTGGTTTCACTGCAGCTCTGAAGAGAATGTTAGCAAAGAGGTAATCGGGACAGTGCAAACAGTACTCAAAGACAGGGAGAGCAAGCTCTCTCTTGGCACTTTGGATGTGGGACATACAGCGAGATGTTTGCTGCTTTTACGTTTGGCTGTTGGGAGATTTACAGCACAAAGATATCTAGTTGATTTGAAGCAGTTCCGAGAAAGTCTAAGCATAATCCTCACTTTTCCCTCCTGGCACTTTCCCTGTAGGAGATACCGCAAGACATTTCTGTATATTGGGCACAGCGCTCTGCAGGGTGTTAGCAGAGACTTTCCCGGGACAGTGAAACCCTATATCAGAGACACTGAGAAGAAGCCCCAACGTTCCTTCCAGGCATTTTCAGAGTGGGTGCCTTCTCCACGTGGTTCCTGGTTTCACTGCAGCTCTGAAGAGAATGTTAGCAAAGAGGTAATCGGGACAGTGCAAACAGTACTCAAAGACAGGGAGAGCAAGCTCTACATTACTCTCTTGGCACTTTGGATGTGGGACATACAGCGAGATGTTTGCTGCTTTTGCGTTTGGCTGTTGGGAGATTTACAGCACAAAGATATCCAGTTGATTTGAAGCAGTTCCGAGAAAGTATAAGCATAATCCTCACTTTTCCCTCCTGGCACTTTCCCTGTAGGAGATACCGCAAGACGTTTCTGTATATTGGGCACAGCGCTCTGCAGGGTGTTAGCAGAGACTTTCCCGGGACAGTGAAACCCTATATCAGAGACACTGAGAAGAAGCCCCAACGTTCCTTCCAGGCATTTTCAGTGTGGGTGCCTTCTCCACGTGGTTCCTGGTTTCAGTGCAGCTCTGAAGAGAATGTTAGCAAAGAGGTAATCGGGACAGTGCAAACAGTACTCAAAGACAGGGAGAGCAAGCTCTACATTACTCTCTTGGCACTTTGGATGTGGGACATACAGCGAGATGTTTGCTGCTTTTACGTTTGGCTGTTGGGAGATTTACAGCACAAAGATATCTAGTTGATTTGAAGCAGTTCCGAGAAAGTCTAAGCATAATCCTCACTTTTCCCTCCTGGCACTTTCCCTGTAGGAGATACCGCAAGACGTTTCTGTATATTGGGCACAGCGCTCTGCAGGGTGTTAGCAGAGACTTTCCCGGGACAGTGAAACCCTATATCAGAGACACTGAGAAGAAGCCCCAACGTTCCTTCCAGGCATTTTCAGAGTGGGTGCCTTCTCCACGTGGTTCCTGGTTTCACTGCAGCTCTGAAGAGAATGTTAGCAAAGAGGTAATCGGGACAGTGCAAACAGTACTCAAAGACAGGGAGAGCAAGCTCTACATTACTCTCTTGGCACTTTGGATGTGGGACATACAGCGAGATGTTTGCTGCTTTTGCGTTTGGCTGTTGGGAGATTTACAGCACAAAGATATCCAGCTGATTTGAAGCAGTTCAGAGAAAGTCTAAACATAATCCTCACTTTTCCCTCCTGGCACTTTCCCTGTAGGGGATACCGCAAGACGTTTCTGTATATTGGGCACAGCGCTCTGCAGGGTGTTAGCAGAGACTTTCCCGGGACAGTGAAACCCTATATCAGAGACACTGAGAAGAAGCCCCAACGTTCCTTCCAGGCACTTTCAGTGTGGGTGCCTTCTCCACGTGGTTCCTGGTTTCACTGCAGCTCTGAAGAGAATGTTAGCAAAGAGGTAATCGGGACAGTGCAAACAGTACTCAAAGACAGGGAGAGCAAGCTCTCTCTTGGCACTTTGGATGTGGAACATACAGGGAGATGTTTGCTGCTTTTACATTTGGCTGTTGGGAGGTTTACAGCACAAAGATATCCAGTTGATTTGAAGCAGTTCAGAGAAAGTCTAAACATAATCCTCACTTTTCCCTCCTGGCACTTTCCCTGTAGGAGATACCGCAAGACGTTTCTGTATATTGGGCACAGCGCTCTGCAGGGTGTTAGCAGAGACTTTCCCGGGACAGTGAAACCCTATATCAGAGACACTGAGAAGAAGCCCCAACGTTCCTTCCAGGCATTTTCAGTGTGGGTGCCTTCTCCACGTGGTTCCTGGTTTCACTGCAGCTCTGAAGAGAATGTTAGCAAAGAGGTAATCGGGACAGTGCAAACAGTACTCAAAGACAGGGAGAGCAAGCTCTACATTACTCTCTTGGCACTTTGGATGTGGAACTTACAGCGAGATGTTTGCTGCTTTTACGTTTGGCTGTTGGGAGATTTACAGCACAAAGATATCTAGTTGATTTGAAGCAGTTCCGAGAAAGTATAAGCATAATCCTCACTTTTCCCTCCTGGCACTTTCCCTGTAGGAGATACCGCAAGACGTTTCTGTATATTGGGCACAGCGCTCTGCAGGGTGTTAGCCGACACTTTCCCGGGACAGTGAAACCCTATATCAGAGACACTGAGAAGAAGCCCCAACGTTCCTTCCAGGCATTTTCAGTGTGGGTGCCTTCTCCACGTGGTTCCTGGTTTCACTGCAGCTCTGAAGAGAATGTTAGCAAAGAGGTAATCGGGACAGTGCAAACAGTACTCAAAGACAGGGAGAGCAAGCTCTACATTACTCTCTTGGCACTTTGGATGTGGGACATACAGCGAGATGTTTGCTGCTTTTGCGTTTGGCTGTTGGGAGATTTACAGCACAAAGATATCCAGTTGATTTGAAGCAGTTCAGAGAAAGTCTAAACATAATCCTCACTTTTCCCTCCTGGCACTTTCCCTGTAGGGGATACCGCAAGACGTTTCTGTATATTGGGCACAGCGCTCTGCAGGGTGTTAGCAGAGACTTTCCCGGGACAGTGAAACCCTATATCAGAGACACTGAGAAGAAGCCCCAACGTTCCTTCCAGGCACTTTCAGTGTGGGTGCCTTCTCCACGTGGTTCCTGGTTTCACTGCAGCTCTGAAGAGAATGTTAGCAAAGAGGTAATCGGGACAGTGCAAACAGTACTCAAAGACAGGGAGAGCAAGCTCTCTCTTGGCACTTTGGATGTGGAACATACAGCGAGATGTTTGCTGCTTTTACATTTGGCTGTTGGGAGATTTACAGCACAAAGATATCTAGTTGATTTGAAGCAGTTCCGAGAAAGTCTAAACATAATCCTCACTTTTCCCTCCTGGCACTTTCCCTGTAGGAGATACCGCAAGACGTTTCTGTATATTGGGCACAGCGCTCTGCAGGGTGTTAGCAGAGACTTTCCCGGGACAGTGAAACCCTATATCAGAGACACTGAGAAGAAGCCCCAACGTTCCTTCCAGGCACTTTCAGTGTGGGTGCCTTCTCCACGTGGTTCCTGGTTTCACTGCAGCTCTGAAGAGAATGTTAGCAAAGAGGTAATCGGGACAGTGCAAACAGTACTCAAAGACAGGGAGAGCAAGCTCTCTCTTGGCACTTTGGATGTGGAACATACAGGGAGATGTTTGCTGCTTTTACATTTGGCTGTTGGGAGGTTTACAGCACAAAGATATCCAGTTGATTTGAAGCAGTTCAGAGAAAGTCTAAACATAATCCTCACTTTTCCCTCCTGGCACTTTCCCAGTAGGAGATACCGCAAGACGTTTCTGTATATTGGGCACAGCGCTCTGCAGGGTGTTAGCAGAGACTTTCCCGGGACAGTGAAACCCTATATCAGAGACACTGAGAAGAAGCCCCAACGTTCCTTCCAGGCATTTTCAGTGTGGGTGCCTTCTCCACGTGGTTCCTGGTTTCACTGCAGCTCTGAAGACAATGTTAGCAAAGAGGTAATCGGGACAGTGCAAACAGTACTCAAAGACAGGGAGAGCAAGCTCTACATTACTCTCTTGGCACTTTGGATGTGGAACTTACAGCGAGATGTTTGCTACTTTTACGTTTGGCTGTTGGGAGATTTACAGCACAAAGATATCTAGTTGATTTGAAGCAGTTCCGAGAAAGTATAAGCATAATCCTCACTTTTCCCTCCTGGCACTTTCCCTGTAGGAGATACCGCAAGACGTTTCTGTATATTGGGCACAGCGCTCTGCAGGGTGTTAGCAGAGACTTTCCCAGGACAGTGAAACCCTATATCAGAGACACTGAGAAGAAGCCCCAACGTTCCTTCCAGGCATTTTCAGTGTGGGTGCCTTCTCCACGTGGTTCCTGGTTTCACTGCAGCTCTGAAGAGAATGTTAGCAAAGAGGTAATCGGGACAGTGCAAACAGTACTCAAAGACAGGGAGAGCAAGCTCTACATTACTCTCTTGGCACTTTGGATGTGGGACATACAGCGAGATGTTTGCTGCTTTTGCGTTTGGCTGTTGGGAGATTTACAGCACAAAGATATCCAGTTGATTTGAAGCAGTTCAGAGAAAGTCTAAACATAATCCTCACTTTTCCCTCCTGGCACTTTCCCTGTAGGGGATACCGCAAGACGTTTCTGTATATTGGGCACAGCGCTCTGCAGGGTGTTAGCAGAGACTTTCCCGGGACAGTGAAACCCTATATCAGAGACACTGAGAAGAAGCCCCAACGTTCCTTCCAGGCACTTTCAGTGTGGGTGCCTTCTCCACGTGGTTCCTGGTTTCACTGCAGCTCTGAAGAGAATGTTAGCAAAGAGGTAATCGGGACAGTGCAAACAGTACTCAAAGACAGGGAGAGCAAGCTCTCTCTTGGCACTTTGGATGTGGAACATACAGCGAGATGTTTGCTGCTTTTACATTTGGCTGTTGGGAGGTTTACAGCACAAAGATATCCAGTTGACTTGAAGCAGTTCCGAGAAAGTCTAAACATAATCCCCACTTTTCCCTCCTGGCACTTTCCCTGTAGGAGATACCGCAAGACGTTTCTGTATATTGGGCACAGCGCTCTGCAGGGTGTTAGCAGAGACTTTCCCGGGACAGTGAAACCCTATATCAGAGACACTGAGAAGAAGCCCCAACGTTCCTTCCAGGCATTTTCAGTGTGGGTGCCTTCTCCACGTGGTTCCTGGTTTCACTGCAGCTCTGAAGAGAATGTTAGCAAAGAGGTAATCGGGACAGTGCAAACAGTACTCAAAGACAGGGAGAGCAAGCTCTACATTACTCTCTTGGCACTTTGGATGTGGGACATACAGCGAGATGTTTGCTGCTTTTGCGTTTGGCTGTTGGGAGATTTACAGCACAAAGATATCCAGTTGATTTGAAGCAGTTCAGAGAAAGTCTAAGCATAATCCTCACTTTTCCCTCCTGGCACTTTCCCTGGAGGAGATACTGCAAGACGTTTCTGTATATTGGGCACAGCGCTCTGCAGGGTGTTAGCAGAGACTTTCCCGGGACAGTGAAACCCTATATCAGAGACACTGAGAAGAAGCCCCAACGTTCCTTCCAGGCACTTTCAGAGTTGGTGCCTTCTCCACGTGGTTCCTGGTTTCACTGCAGCTCTGAAGAGAATGTTAGCAAAGAGGTAATCGGGACAGTGCAAACAGTACTCAAAGACAGGGAGAGCAAGCTCTCTCTTGGCACTTTGGATGTGGGACATACAGCGAGATGTTTGCTGCTTTTACATTTGGCTGTTGGGAGGTTTACAGCACAAAGATATCTAGTTGATTTGAAGCAGTTCCGAGAAAGTCTAAACATAATCCTCACTTTTCCCTCCTGGCACTTTCCCTGTAGGAGATACCGCAAGACGTTTCTGTATATTGGGCACAGCGCTCTGCAGGCTGTTAGGAGAGACTTTCCCGGGACAGTGAAACCCTATATCAGAGACACTGAGAAGAAGTCCCAACGTTCCTTCCAGGCACTTTCAGAGTTGGTGCCTTCTCCACGTGGTTCCTGGTTTCAGTGCAGCTCTGAAGAGAATGTTAGCAAAGAGGTAATCGGGACAGTGCAAACAGTACTCAAAGACAGGGAGAGCAAGCTCTCTCTTGGCACTTTGGATGTGGGACATACAGCGAGATGTTTGCTGCTTTTACGTTTGGCTGTTGGGAGATTTACAGCACAAAGATATCTAGTTGATTTGAAGCAGTTCCGAGAAAGTCTAAACATAATCCTCACTTTTCCCTCCTGGCACTTTCCCTGTAGGAGATACCGCAAGACGTTTCTGTATATTGGGCACAGCGCTCTGCAGGGTGTTAGCAGAGACTTTCCCGGGACAGTGAAACCCTATATCAGAGACACTGAGAAGAAGCCCCAACTTTCCTTCCAGGCATTTTCAGAGTGGGTGCCTTCTCCACGTGGTTCCTGGTTTCACTGCAGCTCTGAAGAGAATGTTAGCAAAGAGGTAATCGGGACAGTGCAAACAGTACTCAAAGACAGGGAGAGCAAGCTCTACATTACTCTCTTGGCACTTTGGATGTGGGACATACAGCGAGATGTTTGCTGCTTTTGCGTTTGGCTGTTGGGAGATTTACAGCACAAAGATATCCAGTTGATTTGAAGCAGTTCAGAGAAAGTCTAAGCATAATCCTCACTTTTCCCTCCTGGCACTTTCCCTGTAGGGGATACCGCAAGACGTTTCTGTATATTGGGCACAGCGCTCTGCAGGGTGTTAGGAGAGACTTTCCCGGGACAGTGAAACCCTATATCAGAGACACTGAGAAGAAGCCCCAACGTTCCTTCCAGGCACTTTCAGTGTGGGTGCCTTCTCCACGTGGTTCCTGGTTTCACTGCAGCTCTGAAGAGAATGTTAGCAAAGAGGTAATCGGGACAGTGCAAACAGTACTCAAAGACAGGCAGAGCAAGCTCTCTCTTGGCACTTTGGATGTGGGACATACAGCGAGATGTTTGCTGCTTTTACATTTGGCTGTTGGGAGATTTACAGCACAAAGATATCTAGTTGATTTGAAGCAGTTCCGAGAAAGTCTAAGCATAATCCTCACTTTTCCCTCCTGGCACTTTCCCTGTAGGAGATACCGCAAGACGTTTCTGTATATTGGGCACAGCGCTCTGCAGGGTGTTAGCAGAGACTTTCCCGGGACAGTGAAACCCTATATCAGAGACACTGAGAAGAAGCCCCAACGTTCCTTCCAGGCATTTTCAGTGTGGGTGCCTTCTCCACGTGGTTCCTGGTTTCACTGCAGCTCTGAAGAGAATGTTAGCAAAGAGGTAATCGGGACAGTGCAAACAGTACTCAAAGACAGGGAGAGCAAGCTCTACATTACTCTCTTGGCACTTTGGATGTGGGACATACAGCGAGATGTTTGCTGCTTTTGCGTTTGGCTGTTGGGAGATTTACAGCACAAAGATATCCAGTTGATTTGAAGCAGTTCAGAGAAAGTCTAAACATAATCCTCACTTTTCCCTCCTGGCACTTTCCCTGTAGGGGATACCGCAAGACGTTTCTGTATATTGGGCACAGCGCTCTGCAGGGTGTTAGCAGAGACTTTCCCGGGACAGTGAAACCCTATATCAGAGACACTGAGAAGAAGCCCCAACGTTCCTTCCAGGCACTTTCAGTGTGGGTGCCTTCTCCACGTGGTTCCTGGTTTCACTGCAGCTCTGAAGAGAATGTTAGCAAAGAGGTAATCGGGACAGTGCAAACAGTACTCAAAGACAGGGAGAGCAAGCTCTCTCTTGGCACTTTGGATGTGGGACATACAGCGAGATGTTTGCTGCTTTTACATTTGGCTGTTGGGAGATTTACAGCACAAAGATATCTAGTTGATTTGAAGCAGTTCCGAGAAAGTCTAAGCATAATCCTCACTTTTCCCTCCTGGCACTTTCCCTGTAGGAGATACCGCAAGACGTTTCTGTATATTGGGCACAGCGCTCTGCAGGGTGTTAGCAGAGACTTTCCCGGGACAGTGAAACCCTATATCAGAGACACTGAGAAGAAGCCCCAACGTTCCTTCCAGGCATTTTCAGTGTGGGTGCCTTCTCCACCTGGTTCCTGGTTTCACTGCAGCTCTGAAGAGAATGTTAGCAAAGAGGTAATCGGGACAGTGCAAACAGTACTCAAAGACAGGGAGAGCAAGCTCTACATTACTCTCTTGGCACTTTGGATGTGGGACATACAGCGAGATGTTTGCTGCTTTTGCGTTTGGCTGTTGGGAGATTTACAGCACAAAGATATCCAGTTGATTTGAAGCAGTTCAGAGAAAGTCTAAACATAATCCTCACTTTTCCCTCCTGGCACTTTCCCTGTAGGGGATACCGCAAGACGTTTCTGTATATTGGGCACAGCGCTCTGCAGGGTGTTAGCAGAGACTTTCCCGGGACAGTGAAACCCTATATCAGAGACACTGAGAAGAAGCCCCAACGTTCCTTCCAGGCACTTTCAGTGTGGGTGCCTTCTCCACGTGGTTCCTGGTTTCACTGCAGCTCTGAAGAGAATGTTAGCAAAGAGGTAATCGGGACAGTGCAAACAGTACTCAAAGACAGGGAGAGCAAGCTCTACATTACTCTCTTGGCACTTTGGATGTGGGACATACAGCGAGATGTTTGCTGCTTTTGCGTTTGGCTGTTGGGAGATTTACAGCACAAAGATATCCAGTTGATTTGAAGCAGTTCAGAGAAAGTCTAAACATAATCCTCACTTTTCCCTCCTGGCACTTTCCCTGTAGGAGATACTGCAAGACGTTTCTGTATATTGGGCACAGCGCTCTGCAGGGTGTTAGCAGAGACTTTCCCGGGACAGTGAAACCCTATATCAGAGACACTGAGAAGAAGCCCCAACGTTCCTTCCAGGCATTTTCAGTGTGGGTGCCTTCTTCACGTGGTTCCTGGTTTCACTGCAGCTCTGAAGAGAATGTTAGCAAAGAGGTAATCCGGACACTGCAAACAGTACTCAAAGACAGGGAGAGCAAGCTCTCTCTTGGCACTTTGGATGTGGAACATACAGCGAGATGTTTGCTGCTTTTACATTTGGCTGTTGGGAGGTTTACAGCACAAAGATATCCAGTTGATTTGAAGCAGTTCAGAGAAAGTCTAAACATAATCCTCACTTTTCCCTCCTGGCACTTTCCCTGTAGGAGATACCGCAAGACGTTTCTGTATATTGGGCACAAGCGCTCTGCAGGGTGTTAGCAGAGACTTTCCCGGGACAGTGAAACCCTATATCAGAGACACTGAGAAGAAGCCCCAACGTTCCTTCCAGGCACTTTCAGTGTGGGTGCCTTCTCCACGTGGTTCCTGGTTTCACTGCAGCTCTGAAGAGAATGTTAGCAAAGAGGTAATCGGGACAGTGCAAACAGTACTCAAAGACAGGGAGAGCAAGCTCTCTCTTGGCACTTTGGATGTGGGACATACAGCGAGATGTTTGCTGCTTTTACATTTGGCTGTTGGGAGATTTACAGCACAAAGATATCCAGTTGATTTGAAGCAGTTCAGAGAAAGTCTAAACATAATCCTCACTTTTCCCTCCTGGCACTTTCCCTGTAGGGGATACCGCAAGACGTTTCTGTATATTGGGCACAGTGCTCTGCAGGCTGTTAGGAGAGACTTTCCCGGGACAGTGAAACCTTATATCAGAGACACTGAGAAGAAGTCCCAACGTTCCTTCCAGGCACTTTCAGAGTTGGTGCCTTCTCCACGTGGTTCCTGGTTTCACTGCAGCTCTGAAGAGAATGTTAGCAAAGAGGTAATCGGGACAGTGCAAACAGTACTCAAAGACAGGGAGAGCAAGCTCTCTCTTGGCACTTTGGATGTGGGACATACAGCGAGATGTTTGCTGCTTTTGCGTTTGGCTGTTGGGAGATTTACAGCAGAAAGATATCTAGTTGATTTGAAGCAGTTCCGAGAAAGTATAAGCATAATCCTCACTTTTCCCTCCTGGCACTTTCCCTGTAGGAGATACCGCAAGACGTTTCTGTATATTGGGCACAGCGCTCTGCAGGGTGTTAGCAGACACTTTCCCGGGACAGTGAAACCCTATATCAGAGACACTGAGAAGAAGCCCCAACGTTCCTTCCAGGCATTTTCAGTGTGGGTGCCTTCTCCACGTGGTTCCTGGTTTCACTGCAGCTCTGAAGAGAATGTTAGCAAAGAGGTAATCGGGACAGTGCAAACAGTACTCAAAGACAGGGAGAGCAAGCTCTACATTACTCTCTTGGCACTTTGGATGTGGGACATACAGCGAGATGTTTGCTGCTTTTGCGTTTGGCTGTTGCGAGATTTACAGCACAAAGATATCCAGTTGATTTGAAGCAGTTCAGAGAAAGTCTAAACATAATCCTCACTTTTCCCTCCTGGCACTTTCCCTGTAGGGGATACCGCAAGACGTTTCTGTATATTGGGCACAGCGCTCTGCAGGCTGTTAGGAGAGACTTTCCCGGGACAGTGAAACCCTATATCAGAGACACTGAGAAGAAGCCCCAACGTTCCTTCCAGGCACTTTCAGTGTGGGTGCCTTCTCCACGTGGTTCCTGGTTTCAGTGCAGCTCTGAAGAGAATGTTAGCAAAGAGGTAATCGGGACAGTGCAAACAGTACTCAAAGACAGGGAGAGCAAGCTCTCTCTTGGCACTTTGGATGTGGGACATACAGCGAGATGTTTGCTGCTTTTACATTTGGCTGTTGGGAGGTTTACAGCACAAAGATATCTAGTTGATTTGAAGCAGTTCCGAGAAAGTCTAAACATAATCCTCACTTTTCCCTCCTGGCACTTTCCCTGTAGGGGATACCGCAAGACGTTTCTGTATATTGGGCACAGCGCTCTGCAGGGTGTTAGCAGAGACTTTCCCGGGACAGTGAAACCCTATATCAGAGACACTGAGAAGAAGCCCCAACGTTCCTTCCAGGCATTTTCAGTGTGGGTGCCTTCTCCACGTGGTTCCTGGTTTCAGTGCAGCTCTGAAGAGAATGTTAGCAAAGAGGTAATCGGGACAGTGCAAACAGTACTCAAAGACAGGGAGAGCAAGCTCTCTCTTGGCACTTTGGATGTGGGACATACAGCGAGATGTTTGCTGCTTTTACATTTGGCTGTTGGGAGATTTACAGCACAAAGATATCCAGTTGATTTGAAGCAGTTCAGAGAAAGTCTAAACATAATCCTCACTTTTCCCTCCTGGCACTTTCCCTGTAGGGGATACCGCAAGACGTTTCTGTATATTGGGCACAGCGCTCTGCAGGCTGTTAGGAGAGACTTTCCCGGGACAGTGAAACCCTATATCAGAGACACTGAGAAGAAGCCCCAACGTTCCTTCCAGGCACTTTCAGTGTGGGTGCCTTCTCCACGTGGTTCCTGGTTTCACTGCAGCTCTGAAGAGAATGTTAGCAAAGAGGTAATCGGGACAGTGCAAACAGTACTCAAAGACAGGGAGAGCAAGCTCTACATTACTCTCTTGGCACTTTGGATGTGGGACATACAGCGAGATGTTTGCTGCTTTTGCGTTTGGCTGTTGGGAGATTTACAGCACAAAGATATCCAGTTGATTTGAAGCAGTTCCGAGAAAGTCTAAGCATAATCCTCACTTTTCCCTCCTGGCACTTTCCCTGTAGGAGATACCGCAAGACGTTTCTGTATATTGGGCACAGCGCTCTGCAGGGTGTTAGCAGACACTTTCCCGGGACAGTGAAACCCTATATCAGAGACACTGAGAAGAAGCCCCAACGTTCCTTCCAGGCATTTTCAGTGTGGGTGCCTTCTTCACGTGGTTCCTGGTTTCACTGCAGCTCTGAAGAGAATGTTAGCAAAGAGGTAATCCGGACACTGCAAACAGTACTCAAAGACAGGGAGAGCAAGCTCTCTCTTGGCACTTTGGATGTGGAACATACAGCGAGATGTTTGCTGCTTTTACATTTGGCTGTTGGGAGGTTTACAGCACAAAGATATCCAGTTGATTTGAAGCAGTTCAGAGAAAGTCTAAACATAATCCTCACTTTTCCCTCCTGGCACTTTCCCTGTAGGAGATACCGCAAGACGTTTCTGTATATTGGGCACAGCGCTCTGCAGGGTGTTAGCAGAGACTTTCCCGGGACAGTGAAACCCTATATCAGAGACACTGAGAAGAAGCCCCAACGTTCCTTCCAGGCACTTTCAGTGTGGGTGCCTTCTCCACGTGGTTCCTGGTTTCACTGCAGCTCTGAAGAGAATGTTAGCAAAGAGGTAATCGGGACAGTGCAAACAGTACTCAAAGACAGGGAGAGCAAGCTCTCTCTTGGCACTTTGGATGTGGGACATACAGCGAGATGTTTGCTGCTTTTGCGTTTGGCTGTTGGGAGATTTACAGCACAAAGATATCTAGTTGATTTGAAGCAGTTCCGAGAAAGTCTAAACATAATCCTCACTTTTCCCTCCTGGCACTTTCCCTGTAGGAGATACCGCAAGACGTTTCTGTATATTGGGCACAGCGCTCTGCAGGGTGTTAGCCGACACTTTCCCGGGACAGTGAAACCCTATATCAGAGACACTGAGAAGAAGCCCCAACGTTCCTTCCAGGCATTTTCAGTGTGGGTGCCTTCTCCACGTGGTTCCTGGTTTCACTGCAGCTCTGAAGAGAATGTTAGCAAAGAGGTAATCGGGACAGTGCAAACAGTACTCAAAGACAGGGAGAGCAAGCTCTACATTACTCTCTTGGCACTTTGGATGTGGGACATACAGCGAGATGTTTGCTGCTTTTGCGTTTGGCTGTTGGGAGATTTACAGCACAAAGATATCCAGTTGATTTGAAGCAGTTCAGAGAAAGTCTAAGCATAATCCTCACTTTTCCCTCCTGGCACTTTCCCTGTAGGAGATACTGCAAGACGTTTCTGTATATTGGGCACAGCGCTCTGCAGGGTGTTAGCAGAGACTTTCCCGGGACAGTGAAACCCTATATCAGAGACACTGAGAAGAAGCCCCAACGTTCCTTCCAGGCATTTTCAGTGTGGGTGCCTTCTTCACGTGGTTCCTGGTTTCACTGCAGCTCTGAAGAGAATGTTAGCAAAGAGGTAATCCGGACACTGCAAACAGTACTCAAAGACAGGGAGAGCAAGCTCTCTCTTGGCACTTTGGATGTGGAACATACAGCGAGATGTTTGCTGCTTTTACATTTGGCTGTTGGGAGGTTTACAGCACAAAGATATCCAGTTGATTTGAAGCAGTTCAGAGAAAGTCTAAACATAATCCTCACTTTTCCCTCCTGGCACTTTCCCTGTAGGAGATACCGCAAGACGTTTCTGTATATTGGGCACAGCGCTCTGCAGGGTGTTAGCAGAGACTTTCCCGGGACAGTGAAACCCTATATCAGAGACACTGAGAAGAAGCCCCAACGTTCCTTCCAGGCACTTTCAGTGTGGGTGCCTTCTCCACGTGGTTCCTGGTTTCACTGCAGCTCTGAAGAGAATGTTAGCAAAGAGGTAATCGGGACAGTGCAAACAGTACTCAAAGACAGGGAGAGCAAGCTCTCTCTTGGCACTTTGGATGTGGGACATACAGCGAGATGTTTGCTGCTTTTACATTTGGCTGTTGGGAGATTTACAGCACAAAGATATCTAGTTGATTTGAAGCAGTTCAGAGAAAGTCTAAACATAATCCTCACTTTTCCCTCCTGGCACTTTCCCTGTAGGGGATACCGCAAGACGTTTCTGTATATTGGGCACAGCGCTCTGCAGGCTGTTAGGAGAGACTTTCCCGGGACAGTGAAACCCTATATCAGAGACACTGAGAAGAAGCCCCAACGTTCCTTCCAGGCACTTTCAGTGTGGGTGCCTTCTCCACGTGGTTCCTGGTTTCAGTGCAGCTCTGAAGAGAATGTTAGCAAAGAGGTAATCGGGACAGTGCAAACAGTACTCAAAGACAGGGAGAGCAAGCTCTACATTACTCTCTTGGCACTTTGGATGTGGGACATACAGCGAGATGTTTGCTGCTTTTGCGTTTGGCTGTTGGGAGATTTACAGCACAAAGATATCCAGTTGATTTGAAGCAGTTCCGAGAAAGTCTAAGCATAATCCTCACTTTTCCCTCCTGGCACTTTCCCTGTAGGAGATACCGCAAGACGTTTCTGTATATTGGGCACAGCGCTCTGCAGGCTGTTAGGAGAGACTTTCCCGGGACAGTGAAACCCTATATCAGAGACACTGAGAAGAAGCCCCAACGTTCCTTCCAGGCATTTTCAGTGTGGGTGCCTTCTCCACGTGGTTCCTGGTTTCACTGCAGCTCTGAAGAGAATGTTAGCAAAGAGGTAATCGGGACAGTGCAAACAGTACTCAAAGACAGGGAGAGCAAGCTCTACATTACTCTCTTGGCACTTTGGATGTGGGACATACAGCGAGATGTTTGCTGCTTTTGCGTTTGGCTGTTGGGAGATTTACAGCACAAAGATATCCAGTTGATTTGAAGCAGTTCAGAGAAAGTCTAAGCATAATCCTCACTTTTCCCTCCTGGCACTTTCCCTGTAGGAGATACTGCAAGACGTTTCTGTATATTGGGCACAGCGCTCTGCAGGGTGTTAGCAGAGACTTTCCCGGGACAGTGAAACCCTATATCAGAGACACTGAGAAGAAGCCCCAACGTTCCTTCCAGGCATTTTCAGTGTGGGTGCCTTCTTCACGTGGTTCCTGGTTTCACTGCAGCTCTGAAGAGAATGTTAGCAAAGAGGTAATCGGGACAGTGCAAACAGTACTCAAAGACAGGGAGAGCAAGCTCTCTCTTGGCACTTTGGATGTGGAACATACAGCGAGATGTTTGCTGCTTTTACATTTGGCTGTTGGGAGGTTTACAGCACAAAGATATCCAGTTGATTTGAAGCAGTTCAGAGAAAGTCTAAGCATAATCCTCACTTTTCCCTCCTGGCACTTTCCCTGTAGGAGATACCGCAAGACGTTTCTGTATATTGGGCACAGCGCTCTGCAGGCTGTTAGGAGAGACTTTCCCGGGACAGTGAAACCTTATATCAGAGACACTGAGAAGAAGCCCCAACGTTCCTTCCAGGCACTTTCAGTGTGGGTGCCTTCTCCACGTGGTTCCTGGTTTCAGTGCAGCTCTGAAGAGAATGTTAGCAAAGAGGTAATCGGGACAGTGCAAACAGTACTCAAAGACAGGGAGAGCAAGCTCTCTCTTGGCACTTTGGATGTGGGACATACAGCGAGATGTTTGCTGCTTTTGCGTTTGGCTGTTGGGAGATTTACAGCAGAAAGATATCTAGTTGATTTGAAGCAGTTCCGAGAAAGTCTAAGCATAATCCTCACTTTTCCCTCCTGGCACTTTCCCTGTAGGAGATACCGCAAGACGTTTCTGTATATTGGGCACAGCGCTCTGCAGGGTGTTAGCAGACACTTTCCCGGGACAGTGAAACCCTATATCAGAGACACTGAGAAGAAGCCCCAACGTTCCTTCCAGGCATTTTCAGTGTGGGTGCCTTCTCCACGTGGTTCCTGGTTTCACTGCAGCTCTGAAGAGAATGTTAGCAAAGAGGTAATCGGGACAGTGCAAACAGTACTCAAAGACAGGGAGAGCAAGCTCTACATTACTCTCTTGGCACTTTGGATGTGGGACATACAGCGAGATGTTTGCTGCTTTTGCGTTTGGCTGTTGCGAGATTTACAGCACAAAGATATCCAGTTGATTTGAAGCAGTTCAGAGAAAGTCTAAACATAATCCTCACTTTTCCCTCCTGGCACTTTCCCTGTAGGGGATACCGCAAGACGTTTCTGTATATTGGGCACAGCGCTCTGCAGGCTGTTAGGAGAGACTTTCCCGGGACAGTGAAACCCTATATCAGAGACACTGAGAAGAAGCCCCAACGTTCCTTCCAGGCACTTTCAGTGTGGGTGCCTTCTCCACGTGGTTCCTGGTTTCAGTGCAGCTCTGAAGAGAATGTTAGCAAAGAGGTAATCGGGACAGTGCAAACAGTACTCAAAGACAGGGAGAGCAAGCTCTCTCTTGGCACTTTGGATGTGGGACATACAGCGAGATGTTTGCTGCTTTTACATTTGGCTGTTGGGAGGTTTACAGCACAAAGATATCTAGTTGATTTGAAGCAGTTCCGAGAAAGTCTAAACATAATCCTCACTTTTCCCTCCTGGCACTTTCCCTGTAGGGGATACCGCAAGACGTTTCTGTATATTGGGCACAGCGCTCTGCAGGCTGTTAGGAGAGACTTTCCCGGGACAGTGAAACCCTATATCAGAGACACTGAGAAGAAGTCCCAACGTTCATTCCAGGCACTTTCAGAGTTGGTGCCTTCTCCACGTGGTTCCTGGTTTCACTGCAGCTCTGAAGAGAATGTTAGCAAAGAGGTAATCGGGACAGTGCAAACAGTACTCAAAGACAGGGAGAGCAAGCTCTCTCTTGGCACTTTGGATGTGGGACATACAGCGAGATGTTTGCTGCTTTTACATTTGGCTGTTGGGAGATTTACAGCACAAAGATATCTAGTTGATTTGAAGCAGTTCAGAGAAAGTCTAAACATAATCCTCACTTTTCCCTCCTGGCACTTTCCCTGTAGGGGATACCGCAAGACGTTTCTGTATATTGGGCACAGCGCTCTGCAGGCTGTTAGGAGAGACTTTCCCGGGACAGTGAAACCCTATATCAGAGACACTGAGAAGAAGCCCCAACGTTCCTTCCAGGCACTTTCAGTGTGGGTGCCTTCTCCACGTGGTTCCTGGTTTCAGTGCAGCTCTGAAGAGAATGTTAGCAAAGAGGTAATCGGGACAGTGCAAACAGTACTCAAAGACAGGGAGAGCAAGCTCTACATTACTCTCTTGGCACTTTGGATGTGGGACATACAGCGAGATGTTTGCTGCTTTTGCGTTTGGCTGTTGGGAGATTTACAGCACAAAGATATCCAGTTGATTTGAAGCAGTTCCGAGAAAGTCTAAGCATAATCCTCACTTTTCCCTCCTGGCACTTTCCCTGTAGGAGATACCGCAAGACGTTTCTGTATATTGGGCACAGCGCTCTGCAGGCTGTTAGGAGAGACTTTCCCGGGACAGTGAAACCCTATATCAGAGACACTGAGAAGAAGCCCCAACGTTCCTTCCAGGCATTTTCAGTGTGGGTGCCTTCTCCACGTGGTTCCTGGTTTCACTGCAGCTCTGAAGAGAATGTTAGCAAAGAGGTAATCGGGACAGTGCAAACAGTACTCAAAGACAGGGAGAGCAAGCTCTACATTACTCTCTTGGCACTTTGGATGTGGGACATACAGCGAGATGTTTGCTGCTTTTGCGTTTGGCTGTTGGGAGATTTACAGCACAAAGATATCCAGTTGATTTGAAGCAGTTCAGAGAAAGTCTAAGCATAATCCTCACTTTTCCCTCCTGGCACTTTCCCTGTAGGAGATACTGCAAGACGTTTCTGTATATTGGGCACAGCGCTCTGCAGGGTGTTAGCAGAGACTTTCCCGGGACAGTGAAACCCTATATCAGAGACACTGAGAAGAAGCCCCAACGTTCCTTCCAGGCATTTTCAGTGTGGGTGCCTTCTTCACGTGGTTCCTGGTTTCACTGCAGCTCTGAAGAGAATGTTAGCAAAGAGGTAATCGGGACAGTGCAAACAGTACTCAAAGACAGGGAGAGCAAGCTCTCTCTTGGCACTTTGGATGTGGAACATACAGCGAGATGTTTGCTGCTTTTACATTTGGCTGTTGGGAGGTTTACAGCACAAAGATATCCAGTTGATTTGAAGCAGTTCAGAGAAAGTCTAAGCATAATCCTCACTTTTCCCTCCTGGCACTTTCCCTGTAGGAGATACCGCAAGACGTTTCTGTATATTGGGCACAGCGCTCTGCAGGCTGTTAGGAGAGACTTTCCCGGGACAGTGAAACCTTATATCAGAGACACTGAGAAGAAGCCCCAACGTTCCTTCCAGGCACTTTCAGTGTGGGTGCCTTCTCCACGTGGTTCCTGGTTTCAGTGCAGCTCTGAAGAGAATGTTAGCAAAGAGGTAATCGGGACAGTGCAAACAGTACTCAAAGACAGGGAGAGCAAGCTCTCTCTTGGCACTTTGGATGTGGGACATACAGCGAGATGTTTGCTGCTTTTGCGTTTGGCTGTTGGGAGATTTACAGCAGAAAGATATCTAGTTGATTTGAAGCAGTTCCGAGAAAGTCTAAGCATAATCCTCACTTTTCCCTCCTGGCACTTTCCCTGTAGGAGATACCGCAAGACGTTTCTGTATATTGGGCACAGCGCTCTGCAGGGTGTTAGCAGACACTTTCCCGGGACAGTGAAACCCTATATCAGAGACACTGAGAAGAAGCCCCAACGTTCCTTCCAGGCATTTTCAGTGTGGGTGCCTTCTCCACGTGGTTCCTGGTTTCACTGCAGCTCTGAAGAGAATGTTAGCAAAGAGGTAATCGGGACAGTGCAAACAGTACTCAAAGACAGGGAGAGCAAGCTCTACATTACTCTCTTGGCACTTTGGATGTGGGACATACAGCGAGATGTTTGCTGCTTTTGCGTTTGGCTGTTGCGAGATTTACAGCACAAAGATATCCAGTTGATTTGAAGCAGTTCAGAGAAAGTCTAAACATAATCCTCACTTTTCCCTCCTGGCACTTTCCCTGTAGGGGATACCGCAAGACGTTTCTGTATATTGGGCACAGCGCTCTGCAGGCTGTTAGGAGAGACTTTCCCGGGACAGTGAAACCCTATATCAGAGACACTGAGAAGAAGCCCCAACGTTCCTTCCAGGCACTTTCAGTGTGGGTGCCTTCTCCACGTGGTTCCTGGTTTCAGTGCAGCTCTGAAGAGAATGTTAGCAAAGAGGTAATCGGGACAGTGCAAACAGTACTCAAAGACAGGGAGAGCAAGCTCTCTCTTGGCACTTTGGATGTGGGACATACAGCGAGATGTTTGCTGCTTTTACATTTGGCTGTTGGGAGGTTTACAGCACAAAGATATCTAGTTGATTTGAAGCAGTTCCGAGAAAGTCTAAACATAATCCTCACTTTTCCCTCCTGGCACTTTCCCTGTAGGGGATACCGCAAGACGTTTCTGTATATTGGGCACAGCGCTCTGCAGGCTGTTAGGAGAGACTTTCCCGGGACAGTGAAACCCTATATCAGAGACACTGAGAAGAAGTCCCAACGTTCATTCCAGGCACTTTCAGAGTTGGTGCCTTCTCCACGTGGTTCCTGGTTTCACTGCAGCTCTGAAGAGAATGTTAGCAAAGAGGTAATCGGGACAGTGCAAACAGTACTCAAAGACAGGGAGAGCAAGCTCTCTCTTGGCACTTTGGATGTGGGACATACAGCGAGATGTTTGCTGCTTTTACGTTTGGCTGTTGGGAGATTTACAGCACAAAGATATCCAGTTGATTTGAAGCAGTTCAGAGAAAGTCTAAACATAATCCTCACTTTTCCCTCCTGGCACTTTCCCTGTAGGGGATACCGCAAGACGTTTCTGTATATTGGGCACAGTGCTCTGCAGGCTGTTAGGAGAGACTTTCCCGGGACAGTGAAACCTTATATCAGAGACACTGAGAAGAAGCCCCAAAGTTCCTTCCAGGCACTTTCAGAGTTCGTGCCTTCTCCACGTGGTTCCTGGTTTCACTGCAGCTCTGAAGAGAATGTTAGCAAAGAGGTAATCGGGACAGTGCAAACAGTACTCAAAGACAGGGAGAGCAAGCTCTCTCTTGGCACTTTGGATGTGGGACATACAGCGAGATGTTTGCTGCTTTTGCGTTTGGCTGTTGGGAGATTTACAGCAGAAAGATATCTAGTTGATTTGAAGCAGTTCCGAGAAAGTCTAAGCATAATCCTCACTTTTCCCTCCTGGCACTTTCCCTGTAGGAGATACCGCAAGACGTTTCTGTATATTGGGCACAGCGCTCTGCAGGGTGTTAGCAGACACTTTCCCGGGACAGTGAAACCCTATATCAGAGACACTGAGAAGAAGCCCCAACGTTCCTTCCAGGCATTTTCAGTGTGGGTGCCTTCTCCACGTGGTTCCTGGTTTCACTGCAGCTCTGAAGAGAATGTTAGCAAAGAGGTAATCGGGACAGTGCAAACAGTACTCAAAGACAGGGAGAGCAAGCTCTACATTACTCTCTTGGCACTTTGGATGTGGGACATACAGCGAGATGTTTGCTGCTTTTGCGTTTGGCTGTTGCGAGATTTACAGCACAAAGATATCCAGTTGATTTGAAGCAGTTCAGAGAAAGTCTAAACATAATCCTCACTTTTCCCTCCTGGCACTTTCCCTGTAGGGGATACCGCAAGACGTTTCTGTATATTGGGCACAGCGCTCTGCAGGCTGTTAGGAGAGACTTTCCCGGGACAGTGAAACCCTATATCAGAGACACTGAGAAGAAGCCCCAACGTTCCTTCCAGGCACTTTCAGTGTGGGTGCCTTCTCCACGTGGTTCCTGGTTTCAGTGCAGCTCTGAAGAGAATGTTAGCAAAGAGGTAATCGGGACAGTGCAAACAGTACTCAAAGACAGGGAGAGCAAGCTCTCTCTTGGCACTTTGGATGTGGGACATACAGCGAGATGTTTGCTGCTTTTACATTTGGCTGTTGGGAGGTTTACAGCACAAAGATATCTAGTTGATTTGAAGCAGTTCCGAGAAAGTCTAAACATAATCCTCACTTTTCCCTCCTGGCACTTTCCCTGTAGGGGATACCGCAAGACGTTTCTGTATATTGGGCACAGCGCTCTGCAGGCTGTTAGGAGAGACTTTCCCGGGACAGTGAAACCCTATATCAGAGACACTGAGAAGAAGTCCCAACGTTCATTCCAGGCACTTTCAGAGTTGGTGCCTTCTCCACGTGGTTCCTGGTTTCACTGCAGCTCTGAAGAGAATGTTAGCAAAGAGGTAATCGGGACAGTGCAAACAGTACTCAAAGACAGGGAGAGCAAGCTCTCTCTTGGCACTTTGGATGTGGGACATACAGCGAGATGTTTGCTGCTTTTACGTTTGGCTGTTGGGAGATTTACAGCACAAAGATATCTAGTTGATTTGAAGCAGTTCTGAGAAAGTATAAGCATAATCCTCACTTTTCCCTCCTGGCACTTTCCCTGTAGGAGATACCGCAAGACGTTTCTGTATATTGGGCACAGCGCTCTGCAGGGTGTTAGCAGAGACTTTCCCGGGACAGTGAAACCCTATATCAGAGACACTGAGAAGAAGCCCCAAAGTTCCTTCCAGGCACTTTCAGAGTTGGTGCCTTCTCCACGTGGTTCCTGGTTTCACTGCAGCTCTGAAGAGAATGTTAGCAAAGAGGTAATCGGGACAGTGCAAACAGTACTCAAAGACAGGGAGAGCAAGCTCTACATTACTCTCTTGGCACTTTGGATGTGGGACATACAGCGAGATGTTTGCTGCTTTTGCGTTTGGCTGTTGCGAGATTTACAGCACAAAGATATCCAGTTGATTTGAAGCAGTTCAGAGAAAGTCTAAGCATAATCCTCACTTTTCCCTCCTGGCACTTTCCCTGTAGGAGATACTGCAAGACGTTTCTGTATATTGGGCACAGCGCTCTGCAGGGTGTTAGCAGAGACTTTCCCGGGACAGTGAAACCCTATATCAGAGACACTGAGAAGAAGCCCCAACGTTCCTTCCAGGCATTTTCAGTGTGGGTGCCTTCTTCACGTGGTTCCTGGTTTCACTGCAGCTCTGAAGAGAATGTTAGCAAAGAGGTAATCCGGACACTGCAAACAGTACTCAAAGACAGGGAGAGCAAGCTCTCTCTTGGCACTTTGGATGTGGAACATACAGCGAGATGTTTGCTGCTTTTACATTTGGCTGTAGGGAGGTTTACAGCACAAAGATATCCAGTTGATTTGAAGCAGTTCAGAGAAAGTCTAAACATAATCCTCACTTTTCCCTCCTGGCACTTTCCCTGTAGGAGATACCGCAAGACGTTTCTGTATATTGGGCACAGCGCTCTGCAGGGTGTTAGCAGAGACTTTCCCGGGACAGTGAAACCCTATATCAGAGACACTGAGAAGAAGCCCCAACGTTCCTTCCAGGCACTTTCAGTGTGGGTGCCTTCTCCACGTGGTTCCTGGTTTCACTGCAGCTCTGAAGAGAATGTTAGCAAAGAGGTAATCGGGACAGTGCAAACAGTACTCAAAGACAGGGAGAGCAAGCTCTCTCTTGGCACTTTGGATGTGGGACATACAGCGAGATGTTTGCTGCTTTTACATTTGGCTGTTGGGAGATTTACAGCACAAAGATATCCAGTTGATTTGAAGCAGTTCAGAGAAAGTCTAAACATAATCCTCACTTTTCCCTCCTGGCACTTTCCCTGTAGGGGATACCGCAAGACGTTTCTGTATATTGGGCACAGTGCTCTGCAGGCTGTTAGGAGAGACTTTCCCGGGACAGTGAAACCCTATATCAGAGACACTGAGAAGAAGTCCCAACGTTCCTTCCAGGCACTTTCAGAGTTGGTGCCTTCTCCACGTGGTTCCTGGTTTCACTGCAGCTCTGAAGAGAATGTTAGCAAAGAGGTAATCGGGACAGTGCAAACAGTACTCAAAGACAGGGAGAGCAAGCTCTCTCTTGGCACTTTGGATGTGGGACATACAGCGAGATGTTTGCTGCTTTTGCGTTTGGCTGTTGGGAGATTTACAGCAGAATAATATCTAGTTGATTTGAAGCAGTTCCAAGAAAGTCTAAGCATAATCCTCACTTTTCCCTCCTGGCACTTTCCCTGTAGGAGATACCGCAAGACGTTTCTGTATATTGGGCACAGCGCTCTGCAGGCTGTTAGGAGAGACTTTCCCGGGACAGTGAAACCCTATATCAGAGACACTGAGAAGAAGCCCCAACGTTCCTTCCAGGCATTTTCAGTGTGGGTGCCTTCTCCACGTGGTTCCTGGTTTCACTGCAGCTCTGAAGAGAATGTTAGCAAAGAGGTAATCGGGACAGTGCAAACAGTACTCAAAGACAGGGAGAGCAAGCTCTACATTACTCTCTTGGCACTTTGGATGTGGGACATACAGCGAGATGTTTGCTGCTTTTGCGTTTGGCTGTTGCGAGATTTACAGCACAAAGATATCCAGTTGATTTGAAGCAGTTCAGAGAAAGTCTAAACATAATCCTCACTTTTCCCTCCTGGCACTTTCCCTGTAGGGGATACCGCAAGACGTTTCTGTATATTGGGCACAGCGCTCTGCAGGCTGTTAGGAGAGACTTTCCCGGGACAGTGAAACCCTATATCAGAGACACTGAGAAGAAGCCCCAACGTTCCTTCCAGGCACTTTCAGTGTGGGTGCCTTCTCCACGTGGTTCCTGGTTTCAGTGCAGCTCTGAAGAGAATGTTAGCAAAGAGGTAATCGGGACAGTGCAAACAGTACTCAAAGACAGGGAGAGCAAGCTCTCTCTTGGCACTTTGGATGTGGGACATACAGCGAGATGTTTGCTGCTTTTACATTTGGCTGTTGGGAGGTTTACAGCACAAAGATATCTAGTTGATTTGAAGCAGTTCCGAGAAAGTCTAAACATAATCCTCACTTTTCCCTCCTGGCACTTTCCCTGTAGGGGATACCGCAAGACGTTTCTGTATATTGGGCACAGCGCTCTGCAGGCTGTTAGGAGAGACTTTCCCGGGACAGTGAAACCCTATATCAGAGACACTGAGAAGAAGTCCCAACGTTCATTCCAGGCACTTTCAGAGTTGGTGCCTTCTCCACGTGGTTCCTGGTTTCACTGCAGCTCTGAAGAGAATGTTAGCAAAGAGGTAATCGGGACAGTGCAAACAGTACTCAAAGACAGGGAGAGCAAGCTCTCTCTTGGCACTTTGGATGTGGGACATACAGCGAGATGTTTGCTGCTTTTACGTTTGGCTGTTGGGAGATTTACAGCACAAAGATATCTAGTTGATTTGAAGCAGTTCTGAGAAAGTATAAGCATAATCCTCACTTTTCCCTCCTGGCACTTTCCCTGTAGGAGATACCGCAAGACGTTTCTGTATATTGGGCACAGCGCTCTGCAGGGTGTTAGCAGAGACTTTCCCGGGACAGTGAAACCCTATATCAGAGACACTGAGAAGAAGCCCCAAAGTTCCTTCCAGGCACTTTCAGAGTTGGTGCCTTCTCCACGTGGTTCCTGGTTTCACTGCAGCTCTGAAGAGAATGTTAGCAAAGAGGTAATCGGGACAGTGCAAACAGTACTCAAAGACAGGGAGAGCAAGCTCTACATTACTCTCTTGGCACTTTGGATGTGGGACATACAGCGAGATGTTTGCTGCTTTTGCGTTTGGCTGTTGCGAGATTTACAGCACAAAGATATCCAGTTGATTTGAAGCAGTTCAGAGAAAGTCTAAGCATAATCCTCACTTTTCCCTCCTGGCACTTTCCCTGTAGGAGATACTGCAAGACGTTTCTGTATATTGGGCACAGCGCTCTGCAGGGTGTTAGCAGAGACTTTCCCGGGACAGTGAAACCCTATATCAGAGACACTGAGAAGAAGCCCCAACGTTCCTTCCAGGCATTTTCAGTGTGGGTGCCTTCTTCACGTGGTTCCTGGTTTCACTGCAGCTCTGAAGAGAATGTTAGCAAAGAGGTAATCCGGACACTGCAAACAGTACTCAAAGACAGGGAGAGCAAGCTCTCTCTTGGCACTTTGGATGTGGAACATACAGCGAGATGTTTGCTGCTTTTACATTTGGCTGTAGGGAGGTTTACAGCACAAAGATATCCAGTTGATTTGAAGCAGTTCAGAGAAAGTCTAAACATAATCCTCACTTTTCCCTCCTGGCACTTTCCCTGTAGGAGATACCGCAAGACGTTTCTGTATATTGGGCACAGCGCTCTGCAGGGTGTTAGCAGAGACTTTCCCGGGACAGTGAAACCCTATATCAGAGACACTGAGAAGAAGCCCCAACGTTCCTTCCAGGCACTTTCAGTGTGGGTGCCTTCTCCACGTGGTTCCTGGTTTCACTGCAGCTCTGAAGAGAATGTTAGCAAAGAGGTAATCGGGACAGTGCAAACAGTACTCAAAGACAGGGAGAGCAAGCTCTCTCTTGGCACTTTGGATGTGGGACATACAGCGAGATGTTTGCTGCTTTTACATTTGGCTGTTGGGAGATTTACAGCACAAAGATATCCAGTTGATTTGAAGCAGTTCAGAGAAAGTCTAAACATAATCCTCACTTTTCCCTCCTGGCACTTTCCCTGTAGGGGATACCGCAAGACGTTTCTGTATATTGGGCACAGTGCTCTGCAGGCTGTTAGGAGAGACTTTCCCGGGACAGTGAAACCCTATATCAGAGACACTGAGAAGAAGTCCCAACGTTCCTTCCAGGCACTTTCAGAGTTGGTGCCTTCTCCACGTGGTTCCTGGTTTCAGTGCAGCTCTGAAGAGAATGTTAGCAAAGAGGTAATCGGGACAGTGCAAACAGTACTCAAAGACAGGGAGAGCAAGCTCTCTCTTGGCACTTTGGATGTGGGACATACAGCGAGATGTTTGCTGCTTTTACGTTTGGCTGTTGGGAGATTTACAGCACAAAGATATCTAGTTGATTTGAAGCAGTTCCGAGAAAGTATAAGCATAATCCTCACTTTTCCCTCCTGGCACTTTCCCTGTAGGAGATACCGCAAGACGTTTCTGTATATTGGGCACAGCGCTCTGCAGGGTGTTAGCAGAGACTTTCCCGGGACAGTGAAACCCTATATCAGAGACACTGAGAAGAAGCCCCAACGTTCCTTCCAGGCACTTTCAGTGTGGGTGCCTTCTCCACGTGGTTCCTGGTTTCACTGCAGCTCTGAAGAGAATGTTAGCAAAGAGGTAATCGGGACAGTGCAAACAGTACTCAAAGACAGGGAGAGCAAGCTCTCTCTTGGCACTTTGGATGTGGGACATACAGCGAGATGTTTGCTGCTTTTACGTTTGGCTGTTGGGAGATTTACAGCACAAAGATATCTAGTTGATTTGAAGCAGTTCCGAGAAAGTCTAAGCATAATCCTCACTTTTCCCTCCTGGCACTTTCCCTGTAGGAGATACCGCAAGACGTTTCTGTATATTGGGCACAGCGCTCTGCAGGGTGTTAGCAGAGACTTTCCCGGGACAGTGAAACCCTATATCAGAGACACTGAGAAGAAGCCCCAACGTTCCTTCCAGGCATTTTCAGTGTGGGTGCCTTCTCCACGTGGTTCCTGGTTTCACTGCAGCTCTGAAGAGAATGTTAGCAAAGAGGTAATCGGGACAGTGCAAACAGTACTCAAAGACAGGGAGAGCAAGCTCTCTCTTGGCACTTTGGATGTGGGACATACAGCGAGATGTTTGCTGCTTTTACATTTGGCTGTTGGGAGATTTACAGCACAAAGATATCCAGTTGATTTGAAGCAGTTCCGAGAAAGTCTAAACATAATCCTCACTTTTCCCTCCTGGCACTTTCCCTGTAGGGGATACCGCAAGACGTTTCTGTATATTGGGCACAGCGCTCTGCAGGCTGTTAGGAGAGACTTTCCCGGGACAGTGAAACCCTATATCAGAGACACTGAGAAGAAGCCCCAACGTTCCTTCCAGGCACTTTCAGTGTGGGTGCCTTCTCCACGTGGTTCCTGGTTTCACTGCAGCTCTGAAGAGAATGTTAGCAAAGAGGTAATCGGGACAGTGCAAACAGTACTCAAAGACAGGGAGAGCAAGCTCTACATTACTCTCTTGGCAATTTGGATGTGGGACATACAGCGAGATGTTTGCTGCTTTTGCGTTTGGCTGTTGGGAGATTTACAGCAGAAAGATATCCAGTTGATTTGAAGCAGTTCAGAGAAAGTCTAAGCATAATCCTCACTTTTCCCTCCTGGCACTTTCCCTGTAGGAGATACTGCAAGACGTTTCTGTATATTGGGCACAGCGCTCTGCAGGGTGTTAGCAGAGACTTTCCCGGGACAGTGAAACCCTATATCAGAGACACTGAGAAGAAGCCCCAACGTTCCTTCCAGGCATTTTCAGTGTGGGTGCCTTCTCCACGTGGTTCCTGGTTTCACTGCAGCTCTGAAGAGAATGTTAGCAAAGAGGTAATCGGGACAGTGCAAACAGTACTCAAAGACAGGGAGAGCAAGCTCTCTCTTGGCACTTTGGATGTGGGACATACAGCGAGATGTTTGCTGCTTTTGCGTTTGGCTGTTGGGAGATTTACAGCACAAAGATATCCAGTTGATTTGAAGCAGTTCAGAGAAAGTCTAAACATAATCCTCACTTTTCCCTCCTGGCACTTTCCCTGTAGGGGATACCGCAAGACGTTTCTGTATATTGGGCACAGCGCTCTGCAGGCTGTTAGGAGAGACTTTCCCGGGACAGTGAAACCCTATATCAGAGACACTGAGAAGAAGCCCCAACGTTCCTTCCAGGCACTTTCAGTGTGGGTGCCTTCTCCACGTGGTTCCTGGTTTCACTGCAGCTCTGAAGAGAATGTTAGCAAAGAGGTAATCGGGACAGTGCAAACAGTACTCAAAGACAGGGAGAGCAAGCTCTACATTACTCTCTTGGCAATTTGGATGTGGGACATACAGCGAGATGTTTGCTGCTTTTGCGTTTGGCTGTTGGGAGATTTACAGCACAAAGATATCCAGTTGATTTGAAGCAGTTCAGAGAAAGTCTAAACATAATCCTCACTTTTCCCTCCTGGCACTTTCCCTGTAGGAGATACTGCAAGACGTTTCTGTATATTGGGCACAGCGCTCTGCAGGGTGTTAGCAGAGACTTTCCCGGGACAGTGAAACCCTATATCAGAGACACTGAGAAGAAGCCCCAACGTTCCTTCCAGGCATTTTCAGTGTGGGTGCCTTCTTCACGTGGTTCCTGGTTTCACTGCAGCTCTGAAGAGAATGTTAGCAAAGAGGTAATCCGGACACTGCAAACAGTACTCAAAGACAGGGAGAGCAAGGTCTCTCTTGGCACTTTGAATGTGGAACATACAGCGAGATGTTTGCTGCTTTTACATTTGGCTGTTGGGAGGTTTACAGCACAAAGATATCCAGTTGATTTGAAGCAGTTCAGAGAAAGTCTAAACATAATCCTCACTTTTCCCTCCTGGCACTTTCCCTGTAGGAGATACCGCAAGACGTTTCTGTATATTGGGCACAGCGCTCTGCAGGGTGTTAGCAGAGACTTTCCCGGGACAGTGAAACCCTATATCAGAGACACTGAGAAGAAGCCCCAACGTTCCTTCCAGGCATTTTCAGTGTGGGTGCCTTCTCCACGTGGTTCCTGGTTTCACTGCAGCTCTGAAGAGAATGTTAGCAAAGAGGTAATCGGGACAGTGCAAACAGTACTCAAAGACAGGGAGAGCAAGCTCTCTCTTGGCACTTTGGATGTGGGACATACAGCGAGATGTTTGCTGCTTTTACATTTGGCTGTTGGGAGATTTACAGCACAAAGATATCCAGTTGATTTGAAGCAGTTCAGAGAAAGTCTAAACATAATCCTCACTTTTCCCTCCTGGCACTTTCCCTGTAGGGGATACCGCAAGACGTTTCTGTATATTGGGCACAGCGCTCTGCAGGCTGTTAGGAGAGACTTTCCCGGGACAGTGAAACCCTATATCAGAGACACTGAGAAGAAGTCCCAACGTTCCTTCCAGGCACTTTCAGAGTTGGTGCCTTCTCCACGTGGTTCCTGGTTTCACTGCAGCTCTGAAGAGAATGTTAGCAAAGAGGTAATCGGGACAGTGCAAACAGTACTCAAAGACAGGGAGAGCAAGCTCTCTCTTGGCACTTTGGATGTGGGACATACAGCGAGATGTTTGCTGCTTTTGCGTTTGCCTGTTGGGAGATTTACAGCAGAATAATATCTAGTTGATTTGAAGCAGTTCCAAGAAAGTCTAAGCATAATCCTCACTTTTCCCTCCTGGCACTTTCCCTGTAGGAGATACCGCAAGACGTTTCTGTATATTGGGCACAGCGCTCTGCAGGGTGTTAGCCGACACTTTCCCGGGACAGTGAAACCCTATATCAGAGACACTGAGAAGAAGCCCCAACGTTCCTTCCAGGCACTTTCAGTGTGGGTGCCTTCTCCACGTGGTTCCTGGTTTCACTGCAGCTCTGAAGAGAATGTTAGCAAAGAGGTAATCGGGACAGTGCAAACAGTACTCAAAGACAGGGAGAGCAAGCTCTACATTACTCTCTTGGCACTTTGGATGTGGGACATACAGCGAGATGTTTGCTGCTTTTGCGTTTGGCTGTTGCGAGATTTACAGCACAAAGATATCCAGTTGATTTGAAGCAGTTCAGAGAAAGTCTAAACATAATCCTCACTTTTCCCTCCTGGCACTTTCCCTGTAGGGGATACCGCAAGACGTTTCTGTATATTGGGCACAGCGCTCTGCAGGGTGTTAGGAGAGACTTTCCCGGGACAGTGAAACCCTATATCAGAGACACTGAGAAGAAGCCCCAACGTTCCTTCCAGGCACTTTCAGTGTGGGTGCCTTCTCCACGTGGTTCCTGGTTTCAGTGCAGCTCTGAAGAGAATGTTAGCAAAGAGGTAATCGGGACAGTGCAAACAGTACTCAAAGACAGGGAGAGCAAGCTCTCTTGGCACTTTGGATGTGGGACATACAGCGAGATGTTTGCTGCTTTTGCGTTTGGCTGTTGCGAGATTTACAGCACAAAGATATCCAGTTGATTTGAAGCAGTTCAGAGAAAGTCTAAACATAATCCTCACTTTTCCCTCCTGGCACTTTCCCTGTAGGGGATACCGCAAGACGTTTCTGTATATTGGGCACAGCGCTCTGCAGGGTGTTAGGAGAGACTTTCCCGGGACAGTGAAACCCTATATCAGAGACACTGAGAAGAAGCCCCAACGTTCCTTCCAGGCACTTTCAGTGTGGGTGCCTTCTCCACGTGGTTCCTGGTTTCAGTGCAGCTCTGAAGAGAATGTTAGCAAAGAGGTAATCGGGACAGTGCAAACAGTACTCAAAGACAGGGAGAGCAAGCTCTCTCGGCACTTTGGATGTGGGACATACAGCGAGATGTTTGCTGCTTTTACATTTGGCTGTTGGGAGATTTACAGCACAAAGATATCCAGTTGATTTGAAGCAGTTCAGAGAAAGTCTAAACATAATCCTCACTTTTCCCTCCTGGCACTTTCCCTGTAGGAGATACCGCAAGACGTTTCTGTATATTGGGCACAGCGCTCTGCAGGGTGTTAGCAGAGACTTTCCCGGGACAGTGAAACCCTATATCAGAGACACTGAGAAGAAGCCCCAACGTTCCTTCCAGGCATTTTCAGTGTGGGTGCCTTCTTCACGTGGTTCCTGGTTTCACTGCAGCTCTGAAGAGAATGTTAGCAAAGAGGTAATCCGGACACTGCAAACAGTACTCAAAGACAGGGAGAGCAAGGTCTCTCTTGGCACTTTGAATGTGGAACATACAGCGAGATGTTTGCTGCTTTTACATTTGGCTGTTGGGAGGTTTACAGCACAAAGATATCCAGTTGATTTGAAGCAGTTCAGAGAAAGTCTAAACATAATCCTCACTTTTCCCTCCTGGCACTTTCCCTGTAGGAGATACCGCAAGACGTTTCTGTATATTGGGCACAGCGCTCTGCAGGGTGTTAGCAGAGACTTTCCCGGGACAGTGAAACCCTATATCAGAGACACTGAGAAGAAGCCCCAACGTTCCTTCCAGGCATTTTCAGTGTGGGTGCCTTCTCCACGTGGTTCCTGGTTTCACTGCAGCTCTGAAGAGAATGTTAGCAAAGAGGTAATCGGGACAGTGCAAACAGTACTCAAAGACAGGGAGAGCAAGCTCTCTCGGCACTTTGGATGTGGGACATACAGCGAGATGTTTGCTGCTTTTACATTTGGCTGTTGGGAGATTTACAGCACAAAGATATCCAGTTGATTTGAAGCAGTTCAGAGAAAGTCTAAACATAATCCTCACTTTTCCCTCCTGGCACTTTCCCTGTAGGGGATACCGCAAGACGTTTCTGTATATTGGGCACAGCGCTCTGCAGGCTGTTAGGAGAGACTTTCCCGGGACAGTGAAACCCTATATCAGAGACACTGAGAAGAAGTCCCAACGTTCCTTCCAGGCACTTTCAGAGTTGGTGCCTTCTCCACGTGGTTCCTGGTTTCACTGCAGCTCTGAAGAGAATGTTAGCAAAGAGGTAATCGGGACAGTGCAAACAGTACTCAAAGACAGGGAGAGCAAGCTCTCTCTTGGCACTTTGGATGTGGGACATACAGCGAGATGTTTGCCGCTTTTGCGTTTGCCTGTTGGGAGATTTACAGCAGAATAATATCTAGTTGATTTGAAGCAGTTCCAAGAAAGTCTAAGCATAATCCTCACTTTTCCCTCCTGGCACTTTCCCTGTAGGAGATACCGCAAGACGTTTCTGTATATTGGGCACAGCGCTCTGCAGGGTGTTAGCCGACACTTTCCCGGGACAGTGAAACCCTATATCAGAGACACTGAGAAGAAGCCCCAACGTTCCTTCCTGGCACTTTCAGTGTGGGTGCCTTCTCCACGTGGTTCCTGGTTTCACTGCAGCTCTGAAGAGAATGTTAGCAAAGAGGTAATCGGGACAGTGCAAACAGTACTCAAAGACAGGGAGAGCAAGCTCTACATTACTCTCTTGGCACTTTGGATGTGGGACATACAGCGAGATGTTTGCTGCTTTTGCGTTTGGCTGTTGCGAGATTTACAGCACAAAGATATCCAGTTGATTTGAAGCAGTTCAGAGAAAGTCTAAACATAATCCTCACTTTTCCCTCCTGGCACTTTCCCTGTAGGGGATACCGCAAGACGTTTCTGTATATTGGGCACAGCGCTCTGCAGGGTGTTAGGAGAGACTTTCCCGGGACAGTGAAACCCTATATCAGAGACACTGAGAAGAAGCCCCAACGTTCCTTCCAGGCACTTTCAGTGTGGGTGCCTTCTCCACGTGGTTCCTGGTTTCAGTGCAGCTCTGAAGAGAATGTTAGCAAAGAGGTAATCGGGACAGTGCAAACAGTACTCAAAGACAGGGAGAGCAAGCTCTCTTGGCACTTTGGATGTGGGACATACAGCGAGATGTTTGCTGCTTTTGCGTTTGGCTGTTGCGAGATTTACAGCACAAAGATATCCAGTTGATTTGAAGCAGTTCAGAGAAAGTCTAAACATAATCCTCACTTTTCCCTCCTGGCACTTTCCCTGTAGGGGATACCGCAAGACGTTTCTGTATATTGGGCACAGCGCTCTGCAGGGTGTTAGGAGAGACTTTCCCGGGACAGTGAAACCCTATATCAGAGACACTGAGAAGAAGCCCCAACGTTCCTTCCAGGCACTTTCAGTGTGGGTGCCTTCTCCACGTGGTTCCTGGTTTCAGTGCAGCTCTGAAGAGAATGTTAGCAAAGAGGTAATCGGGACAGTGCAAACAGTACTCAAAGACAGGGAGAGCAAGCTCTCTCGGCACTTTGGATGTGGGACATACAGCGAGATGTTTGCTGCTTTTACATTTGGCTGTTGGGAGATTTACAGCACAAAGATATCCAGTTGATTTGAAGCAGTTCAGAGAAAGTCTAAACATAATCCTCACTTTTCCCTCCTGGCACTTTCCCTGTAGGGGATACCGCAAGACGTTTCTGTATATTGGGCACAGCGCTCTGCAGGCTGTTAGGAGAGACTTTCCCGGGACAGTGAAACCCTATATCAGAGACACTGAGAAGAAGTCCCAACGTTCCTTCCAGGCACTTTCAGAGTTGGTGCCTTCTCCACGTGGTTCCTGGTTTCACTGCAGCTCTGAAGAGAATGTTAGCAAAGAGGTAATCGGGACAGTGCAAACAGTACTCAAAGACAGGGAGAGCAAGCTCTCTCTTGGCACTTTGGATGTGGGACATACAGCGAGATGTTTGCTGCTTTTGCGTTTGGCTGTTGGGAGATTTACAGCAGAATAATATCTAGTTGATTTGAAGCAGTTCCAAGAAAGTCTAAGCATAATCCTCACTTTTCCCTCCTGGCACTTTCCCTGTAGGAGATACCGCAAGACGTTTCTGTATATTGGGCACAGCGCTCTGCAGGGTGTTAGCCGACACTTTCCCGGGACAGTGAAACCCTATATCAGAGACACTGAGAAGAAGCCCCAACGTTCCTTCCAGGCACTTTCAGTGTGGGTGCCTTCTCCACGTGGTTCCTGGTTTCACTGCAGCTCTGAAGAGAATGTTAGCAAAGAGGTAATCGGGACAGTGCAAACAGTACTCAAAGACAGGGAGAGCAAGCTCTACATTACTCTCTTGGCACTTTGGATGTGGGACATACAGCGAGATGTTTGCTGCTTTTGCGTTTGGCTGTTGCGAGATTTACAGCACAAAGATATCCAGTTGATTTGAAGCAGTTCAGAGAAAGTCTAAACATAATCCTCACTTTTCCCTCCTGGCACTTTCCCTGTAGGGGATACCGCAAGACGTTTCTGTATATTGGGCACAGCGCTCTGCAGGGTGTTAGGAGAGACTTTCCCGGGACAGTGAAACCCTATATCAGAGACACTGAGAAGAAGCCCCAACGTTCCTTCCAGGCACTTTCAGTGTGGGTGCCTTCTCCACGTGGTTCCTGGTTTCACTGCAGCTCTGAAGAGAATGTTAGCAAAGAGGTAATCGGGACAGTGCAAACAGTACTCAAAGACAGGGAGAGCAAGCTCTCTCTTGGCACTTTGGATGTGGGACATACAGCGAGATGTTTGCTGCTTTTACATTTGGCTGTTGGGAGGTTTACAGCACAAAGATATCTAGTTGATTTGAAGCAGTTCCGAGAAAGTCTAAACATAATCCTCACTTTTCCCTCCTGGCACTTTCCCTGTAGGGGATACCGCAAGACGTTTCTGTATATTGGGCACAGCGCTCTGCAGGCTGTTAGGAGAGACTTTCCCGGGACAGTGAAACCCTATATCAGAGACACTGAGAAGAAGTCCCAACGTTCATTCCAGGCACTTTCAGAGTTGGTGCCTTCTCCACGTGGTTCCTGGTTTCACTGCAGCTCTGAAGAGAATGTTAGCAAAGAGGTAATCGGGACAGTGCAAACAGTACTCAAAGACAGGGAGAGCAAGCTCTCTCTTGGCACTTTGGATGTGGGACATACAGCGAGATGTTTGCTGCTTTTACGTTTGGCTGTTGGGAGATTTACAGCACAAAGATATCTAGTTGATTTGAAGCAGTTCCAAGAAAGTATAAGCATAATCCTCACTTTTCCCTCCTGGCACTTTCCCTGTAGGAGATACCGCAAGACGTTTCTGTATATTGGGCACAGCGCTCTGCAGGGTGTTAGCAGAGACTTTCCCGGGACAGTGAAACCCTATATCAGAGACACTGAGAAGAAGCCCCAACGTTCCTTCCAGGCACTTTCAGTGTGGGTGCCTTCTCCACGTGGTTCCTGGTTTCACTGCAGCTCTGAAGAGAATGTTAGCAAAGAGGTAATCGGGACAGTGCAAACAGTACTCAAAGACAGGGAGAGCAAGCTCTCTCTTGGCACTTTGGATGTGGGACATACAGCGAGATGTTTGCTGCTTTTACGTTTGGCTGTTGGGAGATTTACAGCAGAAAGATATCTAGTTGATTTGAAGCAGTTCCGAGAAAGTCTAAGCATAATCCTCACTTTTCCCTCCTGGCACTTTCCCTGTACGAGATACCGCAAGACGTTTCTGTATATTGGGCACAGCGCTCTGCAGGCTGTTAGGAGAGACTTTCCCGGGACAGTGAAACCCTATATCAGAGACACTGAGAAGAAGCCCCAACGTTCCTTCCAGGCATTTTCAGTGTGGGTGCCTTCTCCACGTGGTTCCTGGTTTCACTGCAGCTCTGAAGAGAATGTTAGCAAAGAGGTAATCGGGACAGTGCAAACAGTACTCAAAGACAGGGAGAGCAAGCTCTCTCTTGGCACTTTGGATGTGGAACATACAGCGAGATGTTTGCTGCTTTTACATTTGGCTGTTGGGAGGTTTACAGCACAAAGATATCTAGTTGATTTGAAGCAGTTCCGAGAAAGTCTAAACATAATCCTCACTTTTCCCTCCTGGCACTTTCCCTGTAGGGGATACCGCAAGACGTTTCTGTATATTGGGCACAGCGCTCTGCAGGCTGTTAGGAGAGACTTTCCCGGGACAGTGAAACCCTATATCAGAGACACTGAGAAGAAGTCCCAACGTTCATTCCAGGCACTTTCAGAGTTGGTGCCTTCTCCACGTGGTTCCTGGTTTCACTGCAGCTCTGAAGAGAATGTTAGCAAAGAGGTAATCGGGACAGTGCAAACAGTACTCAAAGACAGGGAGAGCAAGCTCTACATTACTCTCTTGGCACTTTGGATGTGGGACATACAGCGAGATGTTTGCTGCTTTTGCGTTTGGCTGTTGGGAGATTTACAGCACAAAGATATCCAGTTGATTTGAAGCAGTTCCGAGAAAGTCTAAACATAATCCTCACTTTTCCCTCCTGGCACTTTCCCTGTAGGGGATACCGCAAGACGTTTCTGTATATTGGGAACAGCGCTCTGCAGGGTGTTAGCAGAGACTTTCCCGGGACAGTGAAACCCTATATCAGAGACACTGAGAAGAAGCCCCAACGTTCCTTCCAGGCACTTTCAGTGTGGGTGCCTTCTCCACGTGGTTCCTGGTTTCACTGCAGCTCTGAAGAGAATGTTAGCAAAGAGGTAATCGGGACAGTGCAAACAGTACTCAAAGACAGGGAGAGCAAGCTCTCTCTTGGCACTTTGGATGTGGAACATACAGCGAGATGTTTGCTGTTTTTACATTTGGCTGTTGGGAGATTTACAGCACAAAGATATCTAGTTGATTTGAAGCAGTTCCGAGAAAGTCTAAACATAATCCTCACTTTTCCCTCCTGGCACTTTCCCTGTAGGGGATACCGCAAGACGTTTCTGTATATTGGGCACAGCGCTCTGCAGGCTGTTAGGAGAGACTTTCCCGGGACAGTGAAACCCTATATCAGAGACACTGAGAAGAAGCCCCAACGTTCCTTCCAGGCACTTTCAGAGTTGGTGCCTTCTCCACGTGGTTCCTGGTTTCACTGCAGCTCTGAAGAGAATGTTAGCAAAGAGGTAATCGGGACAGTGCAAACAGTACTCAAAGACAGGGAGAGCAAGCTCTACATTACTCTCTTGGCACTTTGGATGTGGGACATACAGCGAGATGTTTGCTGCTTTTGCGTTTGGCTGTTGGGAGATTTACAGCACAAAGATATCCAGTTGATTTGAAGCAGTTCCGAGAAAGTCTAAGCATAATCCTCAATTTTCCCTCCTGGCACTTTCCCTGTAGGAGATACCGCAAGACGTTTCTGTATATTGGGCACAGCGCTCTGCAGGGTGTTAGGAGAGACTTTCCCGGGACAGTGAAACCCTATATCAGAGACACTGAGAAGAAGCCCCAACGTTCCTTCCAGGCACTTTCAGTGTGGGTGCCTTCTCCACGTGGTTCCTGGTTTCACTGCAGCTCTGAAGAGAATGTTAGCAAAGAGGTAATCGGGACAGTGCAAACAGTACTCAAAGACAGGGAGAGCAAGCTCTCTCTTGGCACTTTGGATGTGGGACATACAGCGAGATGTTTGCTGCTTTTACATTTGGCTGTTGGGAGGTTTACAGCACAAAGATATCTAGTTGATTTGAAGCAGTTCCGAGAAAGTCTAAACATAATCCTCACTTTTCCCTCCTGGCACTTTCCCTGTAGGGGATACCGCAAGACGTTTCTGTATATTGGGCACAGCGCTCTGCAGGCTGTTAGGAGAGACTTTCCCGGGACAGTGAAACCCTATATCAGAGACACTGAGAAGAAGTCCCAACGTTCATTCCAGGCACTTTCAGAGTTGGTGCCTTCTCCACGTGGTTCCTGGTTTCACTGCAGCTCTGAAGAGAATGTTAGCAAAGAGGTAATCGGGACAGTGCAAACAGTACTCAAAGACAGGGAGAGCAAGCTCTCTCTTGGCACTTTGGATGTGGGACATACAGCGAGATGTTTGCTGCTTTTACGTTTGGCTGTTGGGAGATTTACAGCACAAAGATATCTAGTTGATTTGAAGCAGTTCCAAGAAAGTATAAGCATAATCCTCACTTTTCCCTCCTGGCACTTTCCCTGTAGGAGATACCGCAAGACGTTTCTGTATATTGGGCACAGCGCTCTGCAGGGTGTTAGCAGAGACTTTCCCGGGACAGTGAAACCCTATATCAGAGACACTGAGAAGAAGCCCCAACGTTCCTTCCAGGCACTTTCAGTGTGGGTGCCTTCTCCACGTGGTTCCTGGTTTCACTGCAGCTCTGAAGAGAAAGTTAGCAAAGAGGTAATCGGGACAGTGCAAACAGTACTCAAAGACAGGGAGAGCAAGCTCTCTCTTGGCACTTTGGATGTGGGACATACAGCGAGATGTTTGCTGCTTTTACGTTTGGCTGTTGGGAGATTTACAGCAGAAAGATATCTAGTTGATTTGAAGCAGTTCCGAGAAAGTCTAAACATAATCCTCACTTTTCCCTCCTGGCACTTTCCCTGTAGGGGATACCGCAAGACGTTTCTGTATATTGGGCACAGCGCTCTGCAGGCTGTTAGGAGAGACTTTCCCGGGACAGTGAAACCCTATATCAGAGACACTGAGAAGAAGCCCCAACGTTCCTTCCAGGCACTTTCAGAGTTGGTGCCTTCTCCACGTGGTTCCTGGTTTCACTGCAGCTCTGAAGAGAATGTTAGCAAAGAGGTAATCGGGACAGTGCAAACAGTACTCAAAGACAGGGAGAGCAAGCTCTACATTACTCTCTTGGCACTTTGGATGTGGGACATACAGCGAGATGTTTGCTGCTTTTGCGTTTGGCTGTTGGGAGATTTACAGCACAAAGATATCCAGTTGATTTGAAGCAGTTCCGAGAAAGTCTAAGCATAATCCTCAATTTTCCCTCCTGGCACTTTCCCTGTAGGAGATACCGCAAGACGTTTCTGTATATTGGGCACAGCGCTCTGCAGGGTGTTAGGAGAGACTTTCCCGGGACAGTGAAACCCTATATCAGAGACACTGAGAAGAAGCCCCAACGTTCCTTCCAGGCACTTTCAGTGTGGGTGCCTTCTCCACGTGGTTCCTGGTTTCACTGCAGCTCTGAAGAGAATGTTAGCAAAGAGGTAATCGGGACAGTGCAAACAGTACTCAAAGACAGGGAGAGCAAGCTCTCTCTTGGCACTTTGGATGTGGGACATACAGCGAGATGTTTGCTGCTTTTACATTTGGCTGTTGGGAGGTTTACAGCACAAAGATATCTAGTTGATTTGAAGCAGTTCCGAGAAAGTCTAAACATAATCCTCACTTTTCCCTCCTGGCACTTTCCCTGTAGGGGATACCGCAAGACGTTTCTGTATATTGGGCACAGCGCTCTGCAGGCTGTTAGGAGAGACTTTCCCGGGACAGTGAAACCCTATATCAGAGACACTGAGAAGAAGTCCCAACGTTCATTCCAGGCACTTTCAGAGTTGGTGCCTTCTCCACGTGGTTCCTGGTTTCACTGCAGCTCTGAAGAGAATGTTAGCAAAGAGGTAATCGGGACAGTGCAAACAGTACTCAAAGACAGGGAGAGCAAGCTCTCTCTTGGCACTTTGGATGTGGGACATACAGCGAGATGTTTGCTGCTTTTACGTTTGGCTGTTGGGAGATTTACAGCACAAAGATATCTAGTTGATTTGAAGCAGTTCCAAGAAAGTATAAGCATAATCCTCACTTTTCCCTCCTGGCACTTTCCCTGTAGGAGATACCGCAAGACGTTTCTGTATATTGGGCACAGCGCTCTGCAGGGTGTTAGCAGAGACTTTCCCGGGACAGTGAAACCCTATATCAGAGACACTGAGAAGAAGCCCCAACGTTCCTTCCAGGCACTTTCAGTGTGGGTGCCTTCTCCACGTGGTTCCTGGTTTCACTGCAGCTCTGAAGAGAAAGTTAGCAAAGAGGTAATCGGGACAGTGCAAACAGTACTCAAAGACAGGGAGAGCAAGCTCTCTCTTGGCACTTTGGATGTGGGACATACAGCGAGATGTTTGCTGCTTTTACGTTTGGCTGTTGGGAGATTTACAGCAGAAAGATATCTAGTTGATTTGAAGCAGTTCCGAGAAAGTCTAAGCATAATCCTCACTTTTCCCTCCTGGCACTTTCCCTGTACGAGATACCGCAAGACGTTTCTGTATATTGGGCACAGCGCTCTGCAGGCTGTTAGGAGAGACTTTCCCGGGACAGTGAAACCCTATATCAGAGACACTGAGAAGAAGCCCCAACGTTCCTTCCAGGCATTTTCAGTGTGGGTGCCTTCTCCACGTGGTTCCTGGTTTCACTGCAGCTCTGAAGAGAATGTTAGCAAAGAGGTAATCGGGACAGTGCAAACAGTACTCAAAGACAGGGAGAGCAAGCTCTCTCTTGGCACTTTGGATGTGGAACATACAGCGAGATGTTTGCTGCTTTTACATTTGGCTGTTGGGAGGTTTACAGCACAAAGATATCTAGTTGATTTGAAGCAGTTCCGAGAAAGTCTAAACATAATCCTCACTTTTCCCTCCTGGCACTTTCCCTGTAGGGGATACCGCAAGACGTTTCTGTATATTGGGCACAGCGCTCTGCAGGCTGTTAGGAGAGACTTTCCCGGGACAGTGAAACCCTATATCAGAGACACTGAGAAGAAGTCCCAACGTTCATTCCAGGCACTTTCAGAGTTGGTGCCTTCTCCACGTGGTTCCTGGTTTCACTGCAGCTCTGAAGAGAATGTTAGCAAAGAGGTAATCGGGACAGTGCAAACAGTACTCAAAGACAGGGAGAGCAAGCTCTACATTACTCTCTTGGCACTTTGGATGTGGGACATACAGCGAGATGTTTGCTGCTTTTGCGTTTGGCTGTTGGGAGATTTACAGCACAAAGATATCCAGTTGATTTGAAGCAGTTCCGAGAAAGTCTAAACATAATCCTCACTTTTCCCTCCTGGCACTTTCCCTGTAGGGGATACCGCAAGACGTTTCTGTATATTGGGAACAGCGCTCTGCAGGGTGTTAGCAGAGACTTTCCCGGGACAGTGAAACCCTATATCAGAGACACTGAGAAGAAGCCCCAACGTTCCTTCCAGGCACTTTCAGTGTGGGTGCCTTCTCCACGTGGTTCCTGGTTTCAGTGCAGCTCTGAAGAGAATGTTAGCAAAGAGGTAATCGGGACAGTGCAAACAGTACTCAAAGACAGGGAGAGCAAGCTCTCTCTTGGCACTTTGGATGTGGAACATACAGCGAGATGTTTGCTGCTTTTACATTTGGCTGTTGGGAGATTTACAGCACAAAGATATCTAGTTGATTTGAAGCAGTTCCGAGAAAGTCTAAACATAATCCTCACTTTTCCCTCCTGGCACTTTCCCTGTAGGGGATACCGCAAGACGTTTCTGTATATTGGGCACAGCGCTCTGCAGGCTGTTAGGAGAGACTTTCCCGGGACAGTGAAACCCTATATCAGAGACACTGAGAAGAAGCCCCAACGTTCCTTCCAGGCACTTTCAGAGTTGGTGCCTTCTCCACGTGGTTCCTGGTTTCACTGCAGCTCTGAAGAGAATGTTAGCAAAGAGGTAATCGGGACAGTGCAAACAGTACTCAAAGACAGGGAGAGCAAGCTCTACATTACTCTCTTGGCACTTTGGATGTGGGACATACAGCGAGATGTTTGCTGCTTTTGCGTTTGGCTGTTGGGAGATTTACAGCACAAAGATATCCAGTTGATTTGAAGCAGTTCCGAGAAAGTCTAAGCATAATCCTCAATTTTCCCTCCTGGCACTTTCCCTGTAGGAGATACCGCAAGACGTTTCTGTATATTGGGCACAGCGCTCTGCAGGGTGTTAGCAGAGACTTTCCCGGGACAGTGAAACCCTATATCAGAGACACTGAGAAGAAGCCCCAACGTTCCTTCCAGGCACTTTCAGTGTGGGTGCCTTCTCCACGTGGTTCCTGGTTTCACTGCAGCTCTGAAGAGAATGTTAGCAAAGAGGTAATCGGGACAGTGCAAACAGTACTCAAAGACAGGGAGAGCAAGCTCTCTCTTGGCACTTTGGATGTGGGACATACAGCGAGATGTTTGCTGCTTTTACGTTTGGCTGTTGGGAGATTTACAGCAGAAAGATATCTAGTTGATTTGAAGCAGTTCCGAGAAAGTCTAAGCATAATCCTCACTTTTCCCTCCTGGCACTTTCCCTGTAGGAGATACGGCAAGACGTTTCTGTATATTGGGCACAGCGCTCTGCAGGGTGTTAGCAGAGACTTTCCCGGGACAGTGAAACCCTATATCAGAGACACTGAGAAGAAGCCCCAACGTTCCTTCCAGGCATTTTCAGTGTGGGTGCCTTCTCCACGTGGTTCCTGGTTTCACTGCAGCTCTGAAGAGAATGTTAGCAAAGAGGTAATCGGGACAGTGCAAACAGTACTCAAAGACAGGGAGAGCAAGCTCTCTCTTGGCACTTTGGATGTGGGACATACAGCGAGATGTTTGCTGCTTTTACATTTGGCTGTTGGGAGATTTACAGCACAAAGATATCCAGTTGATTTGAAGCAGTTCCGAGAAAGTCTAAACATAATCCTCACTTTTCCCTCCTGGCACTTTCCCTGTAGGGGATACCGCAAGACGTTTCTGTATATTGGGCACAGCGCTCTGCAGGCTGTTAGGAGAGACTTTCCCGGGACAGTGAAACCCTATATCAGAGACACTGAGAAGAAGCCCCAACGTTCCTTCCAGGCACTTTCAGTGTGGGTGCCTTCTCCACGTGGTTCCTGGTTTCACTGCAGCTCTGAAGAGAATGTTAGCAAAGAGGTAATCGGGACAGTGCAAACAGTACTCAAAGACAGGGAGAGCAAGCTCTCTCTTGGCACTTTGGATGTGGGACATACAGCGAGATGTTTGCTGCTTTTGCGTTTGCCTGTTGGGAGATTTACAGCAGAATAATATCTAGTTGATTTGAAGCAGTTCCAAGAAAGTCTAAGCATAATCCTCACTTTTCCCTCCTGGCACTTTCCCTGTAGGAGATACCGCAAGACGTTTCTGTATATTGGGCACAGCGCTCTGCAGGGTGTTAGCCGACACTTTCCCGGGACAGTGAAACCCTATATCAGAGACACTGAGAAGAAGCCCCAACGTTCCTTCCAGGCACTTTCAGTGTGGGTGCCTTCTCCACGTGGTTCCTGGTTTCACTGCAGCTCTGAAGAGAATGTTAGCAAAGAGGTAATCGGGACAGTGCAAACAGTACTCAAAGACAGGGAGAGCAAGCTCTACATTACTCTCTTGGCACTTTGGATGTGGGACATACAGCGAGATGTTTGCTGCTTTTGCGTTTGGCTGTTGGGAGATTTACAGCACAAAGATATCCAGTTGATTTGAAGCAGTTCAGAGAAAGTCTAAACATAATCCTCACTTTTCCCTCCTGGCACTTTCCCTGTAGGGGATACCGCAAGACGTTTCTGTATATTGGGCACAGCGCTCTGCAGGGTGTTAGGAGAGACTTTCCCGGGACAGTGAAACCCTATATCAGAGACACTGAGAAGAAGCCCCAACGTTCCTTCCAGGCACTTTCAGTGTGGGTGCCTTCTCCACGTGGTTCCTGGTTTCAGTGCAGCTCTGAAGAGAATGTTAGCAAAGAGGTAATCGGGACAGTGCAAACAGTACTCAAAGACAGGGAGAGCAAGCTCTCTCGGCACTTTGGATGTGGGACATACAGCGAGATGTTTGCTGCTTTTACATTTGGCTGTTGGGAGATTTACAGCACAAAGATATCCAGTTGATTTGAAGCAGTTCAGAGAAAGTCTAAACATAATCCTCACTTTTCCCTCCTGGCACTTTCCCTGTAGGGGATACCGCAAGACGTTTCTGTATATTGGGCACAGCGCTCTGCAGGCTGTTAGGAGAGACTTTCCCGGGACAGTGAAACCCTATATCAGAGACACTGAGAAGAAGTCCCAACGTTCCTTCCAGGCACTTTCAGAGTTGGTGCCTTCTCCACGTGGTTCCTGGTTTCACTGCAGCTCTGAAGAGAATGTTAGCAAAGAGGTAATCGGGACAGTGCAAACAGTACTCAAAGACAGGGAGAGCAAGCTCTCTCTTGGCACTTTGGATGTGGGACATACAGCGAGATGTTTGCTGCTTTTGCGTTTGGCTGTTGGGAGATTTACAGCAGAATAATATCTAGTTGATTTGAAGCAGTTCCAAGAAAGTCTAAGCATAATCCTCACTTTTCCCTCCTGGCACTTTCCCTGTAGGAGATACCGCAAGACGTTTCTGTATATTGGGCACAGCGCTCTGCAGGGTGTTAGCCGACACTTTCCCGGGACAGTGAAACCCTATATCAGAGACACTGAGAAGAAGCCCCAACGTTCCTTCCAGGCACTTTCAGTGTGGGTGCCTTCTCCACGTGGTTCCTGGTTTCACTGCAGCTCTGAAGAGAATGTTAGCAAAGAGGTAATCGGGACAGTGCAAACAGTACTCAAAGACAGGGAGAGCAAGCTCTACATTACTCTCTTGGCACTTTGGATGTGGGACATACAGCGAGATGTTTGCTGCTTTTGCGTTTGGCTGTTGCGAGATTTACAGCACAAAGATATCCAGTTGATTTGAAGCAGTTCCGAGAAAGTCTAAACATAATCCTCACTTTTCCCTCCTGGCACTTTCCCTGTAGGGGATACCGCAAGACGTTTCTGTATATTGGGCACAGCGCTCTGCAGGGTGTTAGGAGAGACTTTCCCGGGACAGTGAAACCCTATATCAGAGACACTGAGAAGAAGCCCCAACGTTCCTTCCAGGCACTTTCAGTGTGGGTGCCTTCTCCACGTGGTTCCTGGTTTCACTGCAGCTCTGAAGAGAATGTTAGCAAAGAGGTAATCGGGACAGTGCAAACAGTACTCAAAGACAGGGAGAGCAAGCTCTCTCTTGGCACTTTGGATGTGGGACATACAGCGAGATGTTTGCTGCTTTTACATTTGGCTGTTGGGAGGTTTACAGCACAAAGATATCTAGTTGATTTGAAGCAGTTCCGAGAAAGTCTAAACATAATCCTCACTTTTCCCTCCTGGCACTTTCCCTGTAGGGGATACCGCAAGACGTTTCTGTATATTGGGCACAGCGCTCTGCAGGCTGTTAGGAGAGACTTTCCCGGGACAGTGAAACCCTATATCAGAGACACTGAGAAGAAGTCCCAACGTTCATTCCAGGCACTTTCAGAGTTGGTGCCTTCTCCACGTGGTTCCTGGTTTCACTGCAGCTCTGAAGAGAATGTTAGCAAAGAGGTAATCGGGACAGTGCAAACAGTACTCAAAGACAGGGAGAGCAAGCTCTCTCTTGGCACTTTGGATGTGGGACATACAGCGAGATGTTTGCTGCTTTTACGTTTGGCTGTTGGGAGATTTACAGCAGAAAGATATCTAGTTGATTTGAAGCAGTTCCGAGAAAGTCTAAGCATAATCCTCACTTTTCCCTCCTGGCACTTTCCCTGTACGAGATACCGCAAGACGTTTCTGTATATTGGGCACAGCGCTCTGCAGGCTGTTAGGAGAGACTTTCCCGGGACAGTGAAACCCTATATCAGAGACACTGAGAAGAAGCCCCAACGTTCCTTCCAGGCATTTTCAGTGTGGGTGCCTTCTCCACGTGGTTCCTGGTTTCACTGCAGCTCTGAAGAGAATGTTAGCAAAGAGGTAATCGGGACAGTGCAAACAGTACTCAAAGACAGGGAGAGCAAGCTCTCTCTTGGCACTTTGGATGTGGAACATACAGCGAGATGTTTGCTGCTTTTACATTTGGCTGTTGGGAGGTTTACAGCACAAAGATATCTAGTTGATTTGAAGCAGTTCCGAGAAAGTCTAAACATAATCCTCACTTTTCCCTCCTGGCACTTTCCCTGTAGGGGATACCGCAAGACGTTTCTGTATATTGGGCACAGCGCTCTGCAGGCTGTTAGGAGAGACTTTCCCGGGACAGTGAAACCCTATATCAGAGACACTGAGAAGAAGTCCCAACGTTCATTCCAGGCACTTTCAGAGTTGGTGCCTTCTCCACGTGGTTCCTGGTTTCACTGCAGCTCTGAAGAGAATGTTAGCAAAGAGGTAATCGGGACAGTGCAAACAGTACTCAAAGACAGGGAGAGCAAGCTCTACATTACTCTCTTGGCACTTTGGATGTGGGACATACAGCGAGATGTTTGCTGCTTTTGCGTTTGGCTGTTGGGAGATTTACAGCACAAAGATATCCAGTTGATTTGAAGCAGTTCCGAGAAAGTCTAAACATAATCCTCACTTTTCCCTCCTGGCACTTTCCCTGTAGGGGATACCGCAAGACGTTTCTGTATATTGGGAACAGCGCTCTGCAGGGTGTTAGCAGAGACTTTCCCGGGACAGTGAAACCCTATATCAGAGACACTGAGAAGAAGCCCCAACGTTCCTTCCAGGCACTTTCAGTGTGGGTGCCTTCTCCACGTGGTTCCTTGTTTCAGTGCAGCTCTGAAGAGAATGTTAGCAAAGAGGTAATCGGGACAGTGCAAACAGTACTCAAAGACAGGGAGAGCAAGCTCTCTCTTGGCACTTTGGATGTGGAACATACAGCGAGATGTTTGCTGCTTTTACATTTGGCTGTTGGGAGATTTACAGCACAAAGATATCTAGTTGATTTGAAGCAGTTCCGAGAAAGTCTAAACATAATCCTCACTTTTCCCTCCTGGCACTTTCCCTGTAGGGGATACCGCAAGACGTTTCTGTATATTGGGCACAGCGCTCTGCAGGCTGTTAGGAGAGACTTTCCCGGGACAGTGAAACCCTATATCAGAGACACTGAGAAGAAGCCCCAACGTTCCTTCCAGGCACTTTCAGAGTTGGTGCCTTCTCCACGTGGTTCCTGGTTTCACTGCAGCTCTGAAGAGAATGTTAGCAAAGAGGTAATCGGGACAGTGCAAACAGTACTCAAAGACAGGGAGAGCAAGCTCTACATTACTCTCTTGGCACTTTGGATGTGGGACATACAGCGAGATGTTTGCTGCTTTTGCGTTTGGCTGTTGGGAGATTTACAGCACAAAGATATCCAGTTGATTTGAAGCAGTTCCGAGAAAGTCTAAGCATAATCCTCAATTTTCCCTCCTGGCACTTTCCCTGTAGGAGATACCGCAAGACGTTTCTGTATATTGGGCACAGCGCTCTGCAGGGTGTTAGCAGACACTTTCCCGGGACAGTGAAACCCTATATCAGAGACACTGAGAAGAAGCCCCAACGTTCCTTCCAGGCATTTTCAGTGTGGGTGCCTTCTCCACGTGGTTCCTGGTTTCACTGCAGCTCTGAAGAGAATGTTAGCAAAGAGGTAATCGGGACAGTGCAAACAGTACTCAAAGACAGGGAGAGCAAGCTCTCTCTTGGCACTTTGGATGTGGGACATACAGCGAGATGTTTGCTGCTTTTGCGTTTGGCTGTTGCGAGATTTACAGCACAAAGATATCCAGTTGATTTGAAGCAGTTCCGAGAAAGTCTAAACATAATCCTCACTTTTCCCTCCTGGCACTTTCCCTGTAGGGGATACCGCAAGACGTTTCTGTATATTGGGCACAGCGCTCTGCAGGGTGTTAGCAGAGACTTTCCCGGGACAGTGAAACCCTATATCAGAGACACTGAGAAGAAGCCCCAACGTTCCTTCCAGGCACTTTCAGTGTGGGTGCCTTCTCCACGTGGTTCCTGGTTTCAGTGCAGCTCTGAAGAGAATGTTAGCAAAGAGGTAATCGGGACAGTGCAAACAGTACTCAAAGACAGGGAGAGCAAGCTCTCTCTTGGCACTTTGGATGTGGAACATACAGCGAGATGTTTGCTGCTTTTACATTTGGCTGTTGGGAGGTTTACAGCACAAAGATATCTAGTTGATTTGAAGCAGTTCCGAGAAAGTCTAAACATAATCCTCACTTTTCCCTCCTGGCACTTTCCCTGTAGGAGATACGGCAAGACGTTTCTGTATATTGGGCACAGCGCTCTGCAGGGTGTTAGCAGAGACTTTCCCGGGACAGTGAAACCCTATATCAGAGACACTGAGAAGAAGCCCCAACGTTCCTTCCAGGCATTTTCAGTGTGGGTGCCTTCTCCACGTGGTTCCTGGTTTCACTGCAGCTCTGAAGAGAATGTTAGCAAAGAGGTAATCGGGACAGTGCAAACAGTACTCAAAGACAGGGAGAGCAAGCTCTCTCTTGGCACTTTGGATGTGGGACATACAGCGAGATGTTTGCTGCTTTTACATTTGGCTGTTGGGAGATTTACAGCACAAAGATATCCAGTTGATTTGAAGCAGTTCCGAGAAAGTCTAAACATAATCCTCACTTTTCCCTCCTGGCACTTTCCCTGTAGGGGATACCGCAAGACGTTTCTGTATATTGGGCACAGCGCTCTGCAGGCTGTTAGGAGAGACTTTCCCGGGACAGTGAAACCCTATATCAGAGACACTGAGAAGAAGCCCCAACGTTCCTTCCAGGCACTTTCAGTGTGGGTGCCTTCTCCACGTGGTTCCTGGTTTCACTGCAGCTCTGAAGAGAATGTTAGCAAAGAGGTAATCGGGACAGTGCAAACAGTACTCAAAGACAGGGAGAGCAAGCTCTCTCTTGGCACTTTGGATGTGGGACATACAGCGAGATGTTTGCTGCTTTTGCGTTTGCCTGTTGGGAGATTTACAGCAGAATAATATCTAGTTGATTTGAAGCAGTTCCAAGAAAGTCTAAGCATAATCCTCACTTTTCCCTCCTGGCACTTTCCCTGTAGGAGATACCGCAAGACGTTTCTGTATATTGGGCACAGCGCTCTGCAGGGTGTTAGCCGACACTTTCCCGGGACAGTGAAACCCTATATCAGAGACACTGAGAAGAAGCCCCAACGTTCCTTCCAGGCACTTTCAGTGTGGGTGCCTTCTCCACGTGGTTCCTGGTTTCACTGCAGCTCTGAAGAGAATGTTAGCAAAGAGGTAATCGGGACAGTGCAAACAGTACTCAAAGACAGGGAGAGCAAGCTCTACATTACTCTCTTGGCACTTTGGATGTGGGACATACAGCGAGATGTTTGCTGCTTTTGCGTTTGGCTGTTGGGAGATTTACAGCACAAAGATATCCAGTTGATTTGAAGCAGTTCAGAGAAAGTCTAAACATAATCCTCACTTTTCCCTCCTGGCACTTTCCCTGTAGGGGATACCGCAAGACGTTTCTGTATATTGGGCACAGCGCTCTGCAGGGTGTTAGGAGAGACTTTCCCGGGACAGTGAAACCCTATATCAGAGACACTGAGAAGAAGCCCCAACGTTCCTTCCAGGCACTTTCAGTGTGGGTGCCTTCTCCACGTGGTTCCTGGTTTCAGTGCAGCTCTGAAGAGAATGTTAGCAAAGAGGTAATCGGGACAGTGCAAACAGTACTCAAAGACAGGGAGAGCAAGCTCTCTCGGCACTTTGGATGTGGGACATACAGCGAGATGTTTGCTGCTTTTACATTTGGCTGTTGGGAGATTTACAGCACAAAGATATCCAGTTGATTTGAAGCAGTTCAGAGAAAGTCTAAACATAATCCTCACTTTTCCCTCCTGGCACTTTCCCTGTAGGGGATACCGCAAGACGTTTCTGTATATTGGGCACAGCGCTCTGCAGGCTGTTAGGAGAGACTTTCCCGGGACAGTGAAACCCTATATCAGAGACACTGAGAAGAAGTCCCAACGTTCCTTCCAGGCACTTTCAGAGTTGGTGCCTTCTCCACGTGGTTCCTGGTTTCACTGCAGCTCTGAAGAGAATGTTAGCAAAGAGGTAATCGGGACAGTGCAAACAGTACTCAAAGACAGGGAGAGCAAGCTCTCTCTTGGCACTTTGGATGTGGGACATACAGCGAGATGTTTGCTGCTTTTGCGTTTGCCTGTTGGGAGATTTACAGCAGAATAATATCTAGTTGATTTGAAGCAGTTCCAAGAAAGTCTAAGCATAATCCTCACTTTTCCCTCCTGGCACTTTCCCTGTAGGAGATACCGCAAGACGTTTCTGTATATTGGGCACAGCGCTCTGCAGGGTGTTAGCCGACACTTTCCCGGGACAGTGAAACCCTATATCAGAGACACTGAGAAGAAGCCCCAACGTTCCTTCCAGGCACTTTCAGTGTGGGTGCCTTCTCCACGTGGTTCCTGGTTTCACTGCAGCTCTGAAGAGAATGTTAGCAAAGAGGTAATCGGGACAGTGCAAACAGTACTCAAAGACAGGGAGAGCAAGCTCTACATTACTCTCTTGGCACTTTGGATGTGGGACATACAGCGAGATGTTTGCTGCTTTTGCGTTTGGCTGTTGGGAGATTTACAGCACAAAGATATCCAGTTGATTTGAAGCAGTTCAGAGAAAGTCTAAACATAATCCTCACTTTTCCCTCCTGGCACTTTCCCTGTAGGGGATACCGCAAGACGTTTCTGTATATTGGGCACAGCGCTCTGCAGGGTGTTAGGAGAGACTTTCCCGGGACAGTGAAACCCTATATCAGAGACACTGAGAAGAAGCCCCAACGTTCCTTCCAGGCACTTTCAGTGTGGGTGCCTTCTCCACGTGGTTCCTGGTTTCAGTGCAGCTCTGAAGAGAATGTTAGCAAAGAGGTAATCGGGACAGTGCAAACAGTACTCAAAGACAGGGAGAGCAAGCTCTCTCGGCACTTTGGATGTGGGACATACAGCGAGATGTTTGCTGCTTTTACATTTGGCTGTTGGGAGATTTACAGCACAAAGATATCCAGTTGATTTGAAGCAGTTCAGAGAAAGTCTAAACATAATCCTCACTTTTCCCTCCTGGCACTTTCCCTGTAGGGGATACCGCAAGACGTTTCTGTATATTGGGCACAGCGCTCTGCAGGCTGTTAGGAGAGACTTTCCCGGGACAGTGAAACCCTATATCAGAGACACTGAGAAGAAGTCCCAACGTTCCTTCCAGGCACTTTCAGAGTTGGTGCCTTCTCCACGTGGTTCCTGGTTTCACTGCAGCTCTGAAGAGAATGTTAGCAAAGAGGTAATCGGGACAGTGCAAACAGTACTCAAAGACAGGGAGAGCAAGCTCTCTCTTGGCACTTTGGATGTGGGACATACAGCGAGATGTTTGCTGCTTTTGCGTTTGGCTGTTGGGAGATTTACAGCAGAATAATATCTAGTTGATTTGAAGCAGTTCCAAGAAAGTCTAAGCATAATCCTCACTTTTCCCTCCTGGCACTTTCCCTGTAGGAGATACCGCAAGACGTTTCTGTATATTGGGCACAGCGCTCTGCAGGGTGTTAGCCGACACTTTCCCGGGACAGTGAAACCCTATATCAGAGACACTGAGAAGAAGCCCCAACGTTCCTTCCAGGCACTTTCAGTGTGGGTGCCTTCTCCACGTGGTTCCTGGTTTCACTGCAGCTCTGAAGAGAATGTTAGCAAAGAGGTAATCGGGACAGTGCAAACAGTACTCAAAGACAGGGAGAGCAAGCTCTACATTACTCTCTTGGCACTTTGGATGTGGGACATACAGCGAGATGTTTGCTGCTTTTGCGTTTGGCTGTTGCGAGATTTACAGCACAAAGATATCCAGTTGATTTGAAGCAGTTCCGAGAAAGTCTAAACATAATCCTCACTTTTCCCTCCTGGCACTTTCCCTGTAGGGGATACCGCAAGACGTTTCTGTATATTGGGCACAGCGCTCTGCAGGGTGTTAGGAGAGACTTTCCCGGGACAGTGAAACCCTATATCAGAGACACTGAGAAGAAGCCCCAACGTTCCTTCCAGGCACTTTCAGTGTGGGTGCCTTCTCCACGTGGTTCCTGGTTTCACTGCAGCTCTGAAGAGAATGTTAGCAAAGAGGTAATCGGGACAGTGCAAACAGTACTCAAAGACAGGGAGAGCAAGCTCTCTCTTGGCACTTTGGATGTGGGACATACAGCGAGATGTTTGCTGCTTTTACATTTGGCTGTTGGGAGGTTTACAGCACAAAGATATCTAGTTGATTTGAAGCAGTTCCGAGAAAGTCTAAACATAATCCTCACTTTTCCCTCCTGGCACTTTCCCTGTAGGGGATACCGCAAGACGTTTCTGTATATTGGGCACAGCGCTCTGCAGGCTGTTAGGAGAGACTTTCCCGGGACAGTGAAACCCTATATCAGAGACACTGAGAAGAAGTCCCAACGTTCATTCCAGGCACTTTCAGAGTTGGTGCCTTCTCCACGTGGTTCCTGGTTTCACTGCAGCTCTGAAGAGAATGTTAGCAAAGAGGTAATCGGGACAGTGCAAACAGTACTCAAAGACAGGGAGAGCAAGCTCTCTCTTGGCACTTTGGATGTGGGACATACAGCGAGATGTTTGCTGCTTTTACGTTTGGCTGTTGGGAGATTTACAGCAGAAAGATATCTAGTTGATTTGAAGCAGTTCCGAGAAAGTCTAAGCATAATCCTCACTTTTCCCTCCTGGCACTTTCCCTGTACGAGATACCGCAAGACGTTTCTGTATATTGGGCACAGCGCTCTGCAGGCTGTTAGGAGAGACTTTCCCGGGACAGTGAAACCCTATATCAGAGACACTGAGAAGAAGCCCCAACGTTCCTTCCAGGCATTTTCAGTGTGGGTGCCTTCTCCACGTGGTTCCTGGTTTCACTGCAGCTCTGAAGAGAATGTTAGCAAAGAGGTAATCGGGACAGTGCAAACAGTACTCAAAGACAGGGAGAGCAAGCTCTCTCTTGGCACTTTGGATGTGGAACATACAGCGAGATGTTTGCTGCTTTTACATTTGGCTGTTGGGAGGTTTACAGCACAAAGATATCTAGTTGATTTGAAGCAGTTCCGAGAAAGTCTAAACATAATCCTCACTTTTCCCTCCTGGCACTTTCCCTGTAGGGGATACCGCAAGACGTTTCTGTATATTGGGCACAGCGCTCTGCAGGCTGTTAGGAGAGACTTTCCCGGGACAGTGAAACCCTATATCAGAGACACTGAGAAGAAGTCCCAACGTTCATTCCAGGCACTTTCAGAGTTGGTGCCTTCTCCACGTGGTTCCTGGTTTCACTGCAGCTCTGAAGAGAATGTTAGCAAAGAGGTAATCGGGACAGTGCAAACAGTACTCAAAGACAGGGAGAGCAAGCTCTACATTACTCTCTTGGCACTTTGGATGTGGGACATACAGCGAGATGTTTGCTGCTTTTGCGTTTGGCTGTTGGGAGATTTACAGCACAAAGATATCCAGTTGATTTGAAGCAGTTCCGAGAAAGTCTAAACATAATCCTCACTTTTCCCTCCTGGCACTTTCCCTGTAGGGGATACCGCAAGACGTTTCTGTATATTGGGAACAGCGCTCTGCAGGGTGTTAGCAGAGACTTTCCCGGGACAGTGAAACCCTATATCAGAGACACTGAGAAGAAGCCCCAACGTTCCTTCCAGGCACTTTCAGTGTGGGTGCCTTCTCCACGTGGTTCCTTGTTTCAGTGCAGCTCTGAAGAGAATGTTAGCAAAGAGGTAATCGGGACAGTGCAAACAGTACTCAAAGACAGGGAGAGCAAGCTCTCTCTTGGCACTTTGGATGTGGAACATACAGCGAGATGTTTGCTGCTTTTACATTTGGCTGTTGGGAGATTTACAGCACAAAGATATCTAGTTGATTTGAAGCAGTTCCGAGAAAGTCTAAACATAATCCTCACTTTTCCCTCCTGGCACTTTCCCTGTAGGGGATACCGCAAGACGTTTCTGTATATTGGGCACAGCGCTCTGCAGGCTGTTAGGAGAGACTTTCCCGGGACAGTGAAACCCTATATCAGAGACACTGAGAAGAAGCCCCAACGTTCCTTCCAGGCACTTTCAGAGTTGGTGCCTTCTCCACGTGGTTCCTGGTTTCACTGCAGCTCTGAAGAGAATGTTAGCAAAGAGGTAATCGGGACAGTGCAAACAGTACTCAAAGACAGGGAGAGCAAGCTCTACATTACTCTCTTGGCACTTTGGATGTGGGACATACAGCGAGATGTTTGCTGCTTTTGCGTTTGGCTGTTGGGAGATTTACAGCACAAAGATATCCAGTTGATTTGAAGCAGTTCCGAGAAAGTCTAAGCATAATCCTCAATTTTCCCTCCTGGCACTTTCCCTGTAGGAGATACCGCAAGACGTTTCTGTATATTGGGCACAGCGCTCTGCAGGGTGTTAGCAGACACTTTCCCGGGACAGTGAAACCCTATATCAGAGACACTGAGAAGAAGCCCCAACGTTCCTTCCAGGCATTTTCAGTGTGGGTGCCTTCTCCACGTGGTTCCTGGTTTCACTGCAGCTCTGAAGAGAATGTTAGCAAAGAGGTAATCGGGACAGTGCAAACAGTACTCAAAGACAGGGAGAGCAAGCTCTCTCTTGGCACTTTGGATGTGGGACATACAGCGAGATGTTTGCTGCTTTTGCGTTTGGCTGTTGCGAGATTTACAGCACAAAGATATCCAGTTGATTTGAAGCAGTTCCGAGAAAGTCTAAACATAATCCTCACTTTTCCCTCCTGGCACTTTCCCTGTAGGGGATACCGCAAGACGTTTCTGTATATTGGGCACAGCGCTCTGCAGGGTGTTAGCAGAGACTTTCCCGGGACAGTGAAACCCTATATCAGAGACACTGAGAAGAAGCCCCAACGTTCCTTCCAGGCACTTTCAGTGTGGGTGCCTTCTCCACGTGGTTCCTGGTTTCAGTGCAGCTCTGAAGAGAATGTTAGCAAAGAGGTAATCGGGACAGTGCAAACAGTACTCAAAGACAGGGAGAGCAAGCTCTCTCTTGGCACTTTGGATGTGGAACATACAGCGAGATGTTTGCTGCTTTTACATTTGGCTGTTGGGAGGTTTACAGCACAAAGATATCTAGTTGATTTGAAGCAGTTCCGAGAAAGTCTAAACATAATCCTCACTTTTCCCTCCTGGCACTTTCCCTGTAGGGGATACCGCAAGACGTTTCTGTATATTGGGCACAGCGCTCTGCAGGGTGTTAGCAGAGACTTTCCCGGGACAGTGAAACCCTATATCAGAGACACTGAGAAGAAGCCCCAACGTTCCTTCCAGGCACTTTCAGTGTGGGTGCCTTCTCCACGTGGTTCCTGGTTTCACTGCAGCTCTGAAGAGAATGTTAGCAAAGAGGTAATCGGGACAGTGCAAACAGTACTCAAAGACAGGGAGAGCAAGCTCTCTCTTGGCACTTTGGATGTGGGACATACAGCGAGATGTTTGCTGCTTTTACGTTTGGCTGTTGGGAGATTTACAGCAGAAAGATATCTAGTTGATTTGAAGCAGTTCCGAGAAAGTCTAAGCATAATCCTCACTTTTCCCTCCTGGCACTTTCCCTGTAGGAGATACCGCAAGACGTTTCTGTATATTGGGCACAGCGCTCTGCAGGGTGTTAGCAGAGACTTTCCCGGGACAGTGAAACCCTATATCAGAGACACTGAGAAGAAGCCCCAACGTTCCTTCCAGGCATTTTCAGTGTGGGTGCCTTCTCCACGTGGTTCCTGGTTTCACTGCAGCTCTGAAGAGAATGTTAGCAAAGAGGTAATCGGGACAGTGCAAACAGTACTCAAAGACAGGGAGAGCAAGCTCTCTCTTGGCACTTTGGATGTGGAACATACAGCGAGATGTTTGCTGCTTTTACATTTGGCTGTTGGGAGGTTTACAGCACAAAGATATCTAGTTGATTTGAAGCAGTTCCGAGAAAGTCTAAACATAATCCTCACTTTTCCCTCCTGGCACTTTCCCTGTAGGGGATACCGCAAGACGTTTCTGTATATTGGGCACAGCGCTCTGCAGGCTGTTAGGAGAGACTTTCCCGGGACAGTGAAACCCTATATCAGAGACACTGAGAAGAAGTCCCAACGTTCATTCCAGGCACTTTCAGAGTTGGTGCCTTCTCCACGTGGTTCCTGGTTTCACTGCAGCTCTGAAGAGAATGTTAGCAAAGAGGTAATCGGGACAGTGCAAACAGTACTCAAAGACAGGGAGAGCAAGCTCTACATTACTCTCTTGGCACTTTGGATGTGGGACATACAGCGAGATGTTTGCTGCTTTTGCGTTTGGCTGTTGGGAGATTTACAGCACAAAGATATCCAGTTGATTTGAAGCAGTTCCGAGAAAGTCTAAACATAATCCTCACTTTTCCCTCCTGGCACTTTCCCTGTAGGGGATACCGCAAGACGTTTCTGTATATTGGGCACAGCGCTCTGCAGGGTGTTAGCAGAGACTTTCCCGGGACAGTGAAACCCTATATCAGAGACACTGAGAAGAAGCCCCAACGTTCCTTCCAGGCACTTTCAGTGTGGGTGCCTTCTCCACGTGGTTCCTGGTTTCACTGCAGCTCTGAAGAGAATGTTAGCAAAGAGGTAATCGGGACAGTGCAAACAGTACTCAAAGACAGGGAGAGCAAGCTCTCTCTTGGCACTTTGGATGTGGAACATACAGCGAGATGTTTGCTGCTTTTACATTTGGCTGTTGGGAGATTTACAGCACAAAGATATCTAGTTGATTTGAAGCAGTTCCGAGAAAGTCTAAACATAATCCTCACTTTTCCCTCCTGGCACTTTCCCTGTAGGGGATACCGCAAGACGTTTCTGTATATTGGGCACAGCGCTCTGCAGGCTGTTAGGAGAGACTTTCCCGGGACAGTGAAACCCTATATCAGAGACACTGAGAAGAAGCCCCAACGTTCCTTCCAGGCACTTTCAGAGTTGGTGCCTTCTCCACGTGGTTCCTGGTTTCACTGCAGCTCTGAAGAGAATGTTAGCAAAGAGGTAATCGGGACAGTGCAAACAGTACTCAAAGACAGGGAGAGCAAGCTCTCTCTTGGCACTTTGGATGTGGGACATACAGCGAGATGTTTGCTGCTTTTGCGTTTGCCTGTTGGGAGATTTACAGCAGAATAATATCTAGTTGATTTGAAGCAGTTCCAAGAAAGTCTAAGCATAATCCTCACTTTTCCCTCCTGGCACTTTCCCTGTAGGAGATACCGCAAGACGTTTCTGTATATTGGGCACAGCGCTCTGCAGGGTGTTAGCCGACACTTTCCCGGGACAGTGAAACCCTATATCAGAGACACTGAGAAGAAGCCCCAACGTTCCTTCCAGGCATTTTCAGTGTGGGTGCCTTCTCCACGTGGTTCCTGGTTTCACTGCAGCTCTGAAGAGAATGTTAGCAAAGAGGTAATCGGGACAGTGCAAACAGTACTCAAAGACAGGGAGAGCAAGCTCTACATTACTCTCTTGGCACTTTGGATGTGGGACATACAGCGAGATGTTTGCTGCTTTTGCGTTTGGCTGTTGCGAGATTTACAGCACAAAGATATCCAGTTGATTTGAAGCAGTTCCGAGAAAGTCTAAACATAATCCTCACTTTTCCCTCCTGGCACTTTCCCTGTAGGGGATACCGCAAGACGTTTCTGTATATTGGGCACAGCGCTCTGCAGGGTGTTAGGAGAGACTTTCCCGGGACAGTGAAACCCTATATCAGAGACACTGAGAAGAAGCCCCAACGTTCCTTCCAGGCACTTTCAGTGTGGGTGCCTTCTCCACGTGGTTCCTGGTTTCACTGCAGCTCTGAAGAGAATGTTAGCAAAGAGGTAATCGGGACAGTGCAAACAGTACTCAAAGACAGGGAGAGCAAGCTCTCTCTTGGCACTTTGGATGTGGGACATACAGCGAGATGTTTGCTGCTTTTACATTTGGCTGTTGGGAGGTTTACAGCACAAAGATATCTAGTTGATTTGAAGCAGTTCCGAGAAAGTCTAAACATAATCCTCACTTTTCCCTCCTGGCACTTTCCCTGTAGGGGATACCGCAAGACGTTTCTGTATATTGGGCACAGCGCTCTGCAGGCTGTTAGGAGAGACTTTCCCGGGACAGTGAAACCCTATATCAGAGACACTGAGAAGAAGTCCCAACGTTCATTCCAGGCACTTTCAGTGTGGGTGCCTTCTCCACGTGGTTCCTGGTTTCAGTGCAGCTCTGAAGAGAATGTTAGCAAAGAGGTAATCGGGACAGTGCAAACAGTACTCAAAGACAGGGAGAGCAAGCTCTCTCTTGGCACTTTGGATGTGGGACATACAGCGAGATGTTTGCTGCTTTTACGTTTGGCTGTTGGGAGATTTACAGCACAAAGATATCTAGTTGATTTGAAGCAGTTCCGAGAAAGTATAAGCATAATCCTCACTTTTCCCTCCTGGCACTTTCCCTGTAGGAGATACCGCAAGACGTTTCTGTATATTGGGCACAGCGCTCTGCAGGGTGTTAGCAGAGACTTTCCCGGGACAGTGAAACCCTATATCAGAGACACTGAGAAGAAGCCCCAACGTTCCTTCCAGGCATTTTCAGTGTGGGTGCCTTCTCCACGTGGTTCCTGGTTTCACTGCAGCTCTGAAGAGAATGTTAGCAAAGAGGTAATCGGGACAGCGCAAACAGTACTCAAAGACAGGGAGAGCAAGCTCTCTCTTGGCACTTTGGATGTGGAACATACAGCGAGATGTTTGCTGCTTTTACATTTGGCTGTTGGGAGGTTTACAGCACAAAGATATCTAGTTGATTTGAAGCAGTTCCGAGAAAGTATAAGCATAATCCTCACTTTTCCCTCCTGGCACTTTCCCTGTAGGGGATACCGCAAGACGTTTCTGTATATTGGGCACAGCGCTCTGCAGGCTGTTAGGAGAGACTTTCCTGGGACAGGGAAACCCTATATCAGAGACACTGAGAAGAAGCCCCAACGTTCCTTCCAGGCACTTTCAGTGTGGGTGCCTTCTCCACGTGGTTCCTGGTTTCACTGCAGCTCTGAAGAGAATGTTAGCAAAGAGGTAATCGGGACAGTGCAAACAGTACTCAAAGACAGGGAGAGCAAGCTCTACATTACTCTCTTGGCACTTTGGATGTGGGACATACAGCGAGATGTTTGCTGCTTTTGCGTTTGGCTGTTGGGAGATTTACAGCACAAAGATATCCAGTTGATTTGAAGCAGTTCCGAGAAAGTCTAAACATAATCCTCACTTTTCCCTCCTGGCACTTTCCCTGTAGGGGATACCGCAAGACGTTTCTGTATATTGGGCACAGCGCTCTGCAGGGTGTTAGCAGAGACTTTCCCGGGACAGTGAAACCCTATATCAGAGACACTGAGAAGAAGCCCCAACGTTCCTTCCAGGCACTTTCAGTGTGGGTGCCTTCTCCACGTGGTTCCTGGTTTCAGTGCAGCTCTGAAGAGAATGTTAGCAAAGAGGTAATCGGGACAGTGCAAACAGTACTCAAAGACAGGGAGAGCAAGCTCTCTCTTGGCACTTTGGATGTGGAACATACAGCGAGATGTTTGCTGCTTTTACATTTGGCTGTTGGGAGATTTACAGCACAAAGATATCTAGTTGATTTGAAGCAGTTCCGAGAAAGTCTAAACATAATCCTCACTTTTCCCTCCTGGCACTTTCCCTGTAGGGGATACCGCAAGACGTTTCTGTATATTGGGCACAGCGCTCTGCAGGCTGTTAGGAGAGACTTTCCCGGGACAGTGAAACCCTATATCAGAGACACTGAGAAGAAGCCCCAACGTTCAATCCAGGCACTTTCAGAGTTGGTGCCTTCTCCACGTGGTTCCTGGTTTCACTGCAGCTCTGAAGAGAATGTTAGCAAAGAGGTAATCGGGACAGTGCAAACAGTACTCAAAGACAGGGAGAGCAAGCTCTACATTACTCTCTTGGCACTTTGGATGTGGGACATACAGCGAGATGTTTGCTGCTTTTGCGTTTGGCTGTTGGGAGATTTACAGCACAAAGATATCCAGTTGATTTGAAGCAGTTCCGAGAAAGTCTAAACATAATCCTCACTTTTCCCTCCTGGCACTTTCCCTGTAGGGGATACCGCAAGACGTTTCTGTATATTGGGCACAGCGCTCTGCAGGGTGTTAGCAGAGACTTTCCCGGGACAGTGAAACCCTATATCAGAGACACTGAGAAGAAGCCCCAACGTTCCTTCCAGGCACTTTCAGAGTTGGTGCCTTCTCCACGTGGTTCCTGGTTTCACTGCAGCTCTGAAGAGAATGTTAGCAAAGAGGTAATCGGGACAGTGCAAACAGTACTCAAAGACAGGGAGAGCAAGCTCTCTCTTGGCACTTTGGATGTGGGACATACAGCGAGATGTTTGCTGCTTTTACATTTGGCTGTTGGGAGATTTACAGCACAAAGATATCTAGTTGATTTGAAGCAGTTCCGAGAAAGTCTAAACATAATCCTCACTTTTCCCTCCTGGCACTTTCCCTGTAGGGGATACCGCAAGACGTTTCTGTATATTGGGCACAGCGCTCTGCAGGGTGTTAGCCGACACTTTCCCGGGACAGTGAAACCCTATATCAGAGACACTGAGAAGAAGCCCCAACGTTCCTTCCAGGCATTTTCAGTGTGGGTGCCTTCTCCACGTGGTTCCTGGTTTCACTGCAGCTCTGAAGAGAATGTTAGCAAAGAGGTAATCGGGACAGTGCAAACAGTACTCAAAGACAGGGAGAGCAAGCTCTACATTACTCTCTTGGCACTTTGGATGTGGGACATACAGCGAGATGTTTGCTGCTTTTGCGTTTGGCTGTTGCGAGATTTACAGCACAAAGATATCCAGTTGATTTGAAGCAGTTCCGAGAAAGTCTAAACATAATCCTCACTTTTCCCTCCTGGCACTTTCCCTGTAGGGGATACCGCAAGACGTTTCTGTATATTGGGCACAGCGCTCTGCAGGCTGTTAGGAGAGACTTTCCCGGGACAGTGAAACCCTATATCAGAGACACTGAGAAGAAGCCCCAACGTTCCTTCCAGGCACTTTCAGTGTGGGTGCCTTCTCCACGTGGTTCCTGGTTTCACTGCAGCTCTGAAGAGAATGTTAGCAAAGAGGTAATCGGGACAGTGCAAACAGTACTCAAAGACAGGGAGAGCAAGCTCTCTCTTGGCACTTTGGATGTGGGACATACAGCGAGATGTTTGCTGCTTTTACGTTTGGCTGTTGGGAGATTTACAGCAGAAAGATATCTAGTTGATTTGAAGCAGTTCCGAGAAAGTCTAAGCATAATCCTCACTTTTCCCTCCTGGCACTTTCCCTGTAGGAGATACCGCAAGACGTTTCTGTATATTGGGCACAGCGCTCTGCAGGGTGTTAGCAGAGACTTTCCCGGGACAGTGAAACCCTATATCAGAGACACTGAGAAGAAGCCCCAACGTTCCTTCCAGGCATTTTCAGTGTGGGTGCCTTCTCCACGTGGTTCCTGGTTTCACTGCAGCTCTGAAGAGAATGTTAGCAAAGAGGTAATCGGGACAGTGCAAACAGTACTCAAAGACAGGGAGAGCAAGCTCTCTCTTGGCACTTTGGATGTGGAACATACAGCGAGATGTTTGCTGCTTTTACATTTGGCTGTTGGGAGGTTTACAGCACAAAGATATCTAGTTGATTTGAAGCAGTTCCGAGAAAGTCTAAACATAATCCTCACTTTTCCCTCCTGGCACTTTCCCTGTAGGGGATACCGCAAGACGTTTCTGTATATTGGGCACAGCGCTCTGCAGGCTGTTAGGAGAGACTTTCCCGGGACAGTGAAACCCTATATCAGAGACACTGAGAAGAAGTCCCAACGTTCCTTCCAGGCACTTTCAGAGTTGGTGCCTTCTCCACGTGGTTCCTGGTTTCACTGCAGCTCTGAAGAGAATGTTAGCAAAGAGGTAATCGGGACAGTGCAAACAGTACTCAAAGACAGGGAGAGCAAGCTCTACATTACTCTCTTGGCACTTTGGATGTGGGACATACAGCGAGATGTTTGCTGCTTTTGCGTTTGGCTGTTGGGAGATTTACAGCACAAAGATATCCAGTTGATTTGAAGCAGTTCCGAGAAAGTCTAAACATAATCCTCACTTTTCCCTCCTGGCACTTTCCCTGTAGGGGATACCGCAAGACGTTTCTGTATATTGGGCACAGCGCTCTGCAGGGTGTTAGCAGAGACTTTCCCGGGACAGTGAAACCCTATATCAGAGACACTGAGAAGAAGCCCCAACGTTCCTTCCAGGCACTTTCAGTGTGGGTGCCTTCTCCACGTGGTTCCTGGTTTCACTGCAGCTCTGAAGAGAATGTTAGCAAAGAGGTAATCGGGACAGTGCAAACAGTACTCAAAGACAGGGAGAGCAAGCTCTCTCTTGGCACTTTGGATGTGGAACATACAGCGAGATGTTTGCTGCTTTTACATTTGGCTGTTGGGAGATTTACAGCACAAAGATATCTAGTTGATTTGAAGCAGTTCCGAGAAAGTCTAAACATAATCCTCACTTTTCCCTCCTGGCACTTTCCCTGTAGGGGATACCGCAAGACGTTTCTGTATATTGGGCACAGCGCTCTGCAGGCTGTTAGGAGAGACTTTCCCGGGACAGTGAAACCCTATATCAGAGACACTGAGAAGAAGCCCCAACGTTCCTTCCAGGCACTTTCAGAGTTGGTGCCTTCTCCACGTGGTTCCTGGTTTCACTGCAGCTCTGAAGAGAATGTTAGCAAAGAGGTAATCGGGACAGTGCAAACAGTACTCAAAGACAGGGAGAGCAAGCTCTCTCTTGGCACTTTGGATGTGGGACATACAGCGAGATGTTTGCTGCTTTTGCGTTTGGCTGTTGGGAGATTTACAGCAGAATAATATCTAGTTGATTTGAAGCAGTTCCAAGAAAGTCTAAGCATAATCCTCACTTTTCCCTCCTGGCACTTTCCCTGTAGGAGATACCGCAAGACGTTTCTGTATATTGGGCACAGCGCTCTGCAGGGTGTTAGCCGACACTTTCCCGGGACAGTGAAACCCTATATCAGAGACACTGAGAAGAAGCCCCAACGTTCCTTCCAGGCATTTTCAGTGTGGGTGCCTTCTCCACGTGGTTCCTGGTTTCACTGCAGCTCTGAAGAGAATGTTAGCAAAGAGGTAATCGGGACAGTGCAAACAGTACTCAAAGACAGGGAGAGCAAGCTCTACATTACTCTCTTGGCACTTTGGATGTGGGACATACAGCGAGATGTTTGCTGCTTTTGCGTTTGGCTGTTGCGAGATTTACAGCACAAAGATATCCAGTTGATTTGAAGCAGTTCCGAGAAAGTCTAAACATAATCCTCACTTTTCCCTCCTGGCACTTTCCCTGTAGGGGATACCGCAAGACGTTTCTGTATATTGGGCACAGCGCTCTGCAGGGTGTTAGGAGAGACTTTCCCGGGACAGTGAAACCCTATATCAGAGACACTGAGAAGAAGCCCCAACGTTCCTTCCAGGCACTTTCAGTGTGGGTGCCTTCTCCACGTGGTTCCTGGTTTCACTGCAGCTCTGAAGAGAATGTTAGCAAAGAGGTAATCGGGACAGTGCAAACAGTACTCAAAGACAGGGAGAGCAAGCTCTCTCTTGGCACTTTGGATGTGGGACATACAGCGAGATGTTTGCTGCTTTTACATTTGGCTGTTGGGAGGTTTACAGCACAAAGATATCTAGTTGATTTGAAGCAGTTCCGAGAAAGTATAAGCATAATCCTCACTTTTCCCTCCTGGCACTTTCCCTGTAGGAGATACCGCAAGACGTTTCTGTATATTGGGCACAGCGCTCTGCAGGGTGTTAGCAGAGACTTTCCCGGGACAGTGAAACCCTATATCAGAGACACTGAGAAGAAGCCCCAACGTTCCTTCCAGGCATTTTCAGTGTGGGTGCCTTCTCCACGTGGTTCCTGGTTTCACTGCAGCTCTGAAGAGAATGTTAGCAAAGAGGTAATCGGGACAGCGCAAACAGTACTCAAAGACAGGGAGAGCAAGCTCTCTCTTGGCACTTTGGATGTGGAACATACAGCGAGATGTTTGCTGCTTTTACATTTGGCTGTTGGGAGGTTTACAGCACAAAGATATCTAGTTGATTTGAAGCAGTTCCGAGAAAGTATAAGCATAATCCTCACTTTTCCCTCCTGGCACTTTCCCTGTAGGGGATACCGCAAGACGTTTCTGTATATTGGGCACAGCGCTCTGCAGGCTGTTAGGAGAGACTTTCCTGGGACAGGGAAACCCTATATCAGAGACACTGAGAAGAAGCCCCAACGTTCCTTCCAGGCACTTTCAGTGTGGGTGCCTTCTCCACGTGGTTCCTGGTTTCACTGCAGCTCTGAAGAGAATGTTAGCAAAGAGGTAATCGGGACAGTGCAAACAGTACTCAAAGACAGGGAGAGCAAGCTCTACATTACTCTCTTGGCACTTTGGATGTGGGACATACAGCGAGATGTTTGCTGCTTTTGCGTTTGGCTGTTGGGAGATTTACAGCACAAAGATATCCAGTTGATTTGAAGCAGTTCCGAGAAAGTCTAAACATAATCCTCACTTTTCCCTCCTGGCACTTTCCCTGTAGGGGATACCGCAAGACGTTTCTGTATATTGGGCACAGCGCTCTGCAGGGTGTTAGCAGAGACTTTCCCGGGACAGTGAAACCCTATATCAGAGACACTGAGAAGAAGCCCCAACGTTCCTTCCAGGCACTTTCAGTGTGGGTGCCTTCTCCACGTGGTTCCTGGTTTCAGTGCAGCTCTGAAGAGAATGTTAGCAAAGAGGTAATCGGGACAGTGCAAACAGTACTCAAAGACAGGGAGAGCAAGCTCTCTCTTGGCACTTTGGATGTGGAACATACAGCGAGATGTTTGCTGCTTTTACATTTGGCTGTTGGGAGATTTACAGCACAAAGATATCTAGTTGATTTGAAGCAGTTCCGAGAAAGTCTAAACATAATCCTCACTTTTCCCTCCTGGCACTTTCCCTGTAGGGGATACCGCAAGACGTTTCTGTATATTGGGCACAGCGCTCTGCAGGCTGTTAGGAGAGACTTTCCCGGGACAGTGAAACCCTATATCAGAGACACTGAGAAGAAGCCCCAACGTTCCTTCCAGGCATTTTCAGTGTGGGTGCCTTCTCCACGTGGTTCCTGGTTTCACTGCAGCTCTGAAGAGAATGTTAGCAAAGAGGTAATCGGGACAGCGCAAACAGTACTCAAAGACAGGGAGAGCAAGCTCTCTCTTGGCACTTTGGATGTGGAACATACAGCGAGATGTTTGCTGCTTTTACATTTGGCTGTTGGGAGGTTTACAGCACAAAGATATCTAGTTGATTTGAAGCAGTTCCGAGAAAGTATAAGCATAATCCTCACTTTTCCCTCCTGGCACTTTCCCTGTAGGGGATACCGCAAGACGTTTCTGTATATTGGGCACAGCGCTCTGCAGGCTGTTAGGAGAGACTTTCCTGGGACAGGGAAACCCTATATCAGAGACACTGAGAAGAAGCCCCAACGTTCCTTCCAGGCACTTTCAGTGTGGGTGCCTTCTCCACGTGGTTCCTGGTTTCACTGCAGCTCTGAAGAGAATGTTAGCAAAGAGGTAATCGGGACAGTGCAAACAGTACTCAAAGACAGGGAGAGCAAGCTCTACATTACTCTCTTGGCACTTTGGATGTGGGACATACAGCGAGATGTTTGCTGCTTTTGCGTTTGGCTGTTGGGAGATTTACAGCACAAAGATATCCAGTTGATTTGAAGCAGTTCCGAGAAAGTCTAAACATAATCCTCACTTTTCCCTCCTGGCACTTTCCCTGTAGGGGATACCGCAAGACGTTTCTGTATATTGGGCACAGCGCTCTGCAGGGTGTTAGCAGAGACTTTCCCGGGACAGTGAAACCCTATATCAGAGACACTGAGAAGAAGCCCCAACGTTCCTTCCAGGCACTTTCAGTGTGGGTGCCTTCTCCACGTGGTTCCTGGTTTCAGTGCAGCTCTGAAGAGAATGTTAGCAAAGAGGTAATCGGGACAGTGCAAACAGTACTCAAAGACAGGGAGAGCAAGCTCTCTCTTGGCACTTTGGATGTGGAACATACAGCGAGATGTTTGCTGCTTTTACATTTGGCTGTTGGGAGATTTACAGCACAAAGATATCTAGTTGATTTGAAGCAGTTCCGAGAAAGTCTAAACATAATCCTCACTTTTCCCTCCTGGCACTTTCCCTGTAGGGGATACCGCAAGACGTTTCTGTATATTGGGCACAGCGCTCTGCAGGCTGTTAGGAGAGACTTTCCCGGGACAGTGAAACCCTATATCAGAGACACTGAGAAGAAGCCCCAACGTTCAATCCAGGCACTTTCAGAGTTGGTGCCTTCTCCACGTGGTTCCTGGTTTCACTGCAGCTCTGAAGAGAATGTTAGCAAAGAGGTAATCGGGACAGTGCAAACAGTACTCAAAGACAGGGAGAGCAAGCTCTACATTACTCTCTTGGCACTTTGGATGTGGGACATACAGCGAGATGTTTGCTGCTTTTGCGTTTGGCTGTTGGGAGATTTACAGCACAAAGATATCCAGTTGATTTGAAGCAGTTCCGAGAAAGTCTAAACATAATCCTCACTTTTCCCTCCTGGCACTTTCCCTGTAGGGGATACCGCAAGACGTTTCTGTATATTGGGCACAGCGCTCTGCAGGGTGTTAGCAGAGACTTTCCCGGGACAGTGAAACCCTATATCAGAGACACTGAGAAGAAGCCCCAACGTTCCTTCCAGGCACTTTCAGAGTTGGTGCCTTCTCCACGTGGTTCCTGGTTTCACTGCAGCTCTGAAGAGAATGTTAGCAAAGAGGTAATCGGGACAGTGCAAACAGTACTCAAAGACAGGGAGAGCAAGCTCTCTCTTGGCACTTTGGATGTGGGACATACAGCGAGATGTTTGCTGCTTTTGCGTTTGGCTGTTGGGAGATTTACAGCAGAATAATATCTAGTTGATTTGAAGCAGTTCCAAGAAAGTCTAAGCATAATCCTCACTTTTCCCTCCTGGCACTTTCCCTGTAGGAGATACCGCAAGACGTTTCTGTATATTGGGCACAGCGCTCTGCAGGGTGTTAGCCGACACTTTCCCGGGACAGTGAAACCCTATATCAGAGACACTGAGAAGAAGCCCCAACGTTCCTTCCAGGCATTTTCAGTGTGGGTGCCTTCTCCACGTGGTTCCTGGTTTCACTGCAGCTCTGAAGAGAATGTTAGCAAAGAGGTAATCGGGACAGTGCAAACAGTACTCAAAGACAGGGAGAGCAAGCTCTACATTACTCTCTTGGCACTTTGGATGTGGGACATACAGCGAGATGTTTGCTGCTTTTGCGTTTGGCTGTTGCGAGATTTACAGCACAAAGATATCCAGTTGATTTGAAGCAGTTCCGAGAAAGTCTAAACATAATCCTCACTTTTCCCTCCTGGCACTTTCCCTGTAGGGGATACCGCAAGACGTTTCTGTATATTGGGCACAGCGCTCTGCAGGGTGTTAGGAGAGACTTTCCCGGGACAGTGAAACCCTATATCAGAGACACTGAGAAGAAGCCCCAACGTTCCTTCCAGGCACTTTCAGTGTGGGTGCCTTCTCCACGTGGTTCCTGGTTTCACTGCAGCTCTGAAGAGAATGTTAGCAAAGAGGTAATCGGGACAGTGCAAACAGTACTCAAAGACAGGGAGAGCAAGCTCTCTCTTGGCACTTTGGATGTGGGACATACAGTGAGATGTTTGCTGCTTTTACGTTTGGCTGTTGGGAGATTTACAGCAGAAAGATATCTAGTTGATTTGAAGCAGTTCCGAGAAAGTCTAAGCATAATCCTCACTTTTCCCTCCTGGCACTTTCCCTGTAGGAGATACCGCAAGACGTTTCTGTATATTGGGCACAGCGCTCTGCAGGGTGTTAGCAGAGACTTTCCCGGGACAGTGAAACCCTATATCAGAGACACTGAGAAGAAGCCCCAACGTTCCTTCCAGGCATTTTCAGTGTGGGTGCCTTCTCCACGTGGTTCCTGGTTTCACTGCAGCTCTGAAGAGAATGTTAGCAAAGAGGTAATCGGGACAGTGCAAACAGTACTCAAAGACAGGGAGAGCAAGCTCTCTCTTGGCACTTTGGATGTGGAACATACAGCGAGATGTTTGCTGCTTTTACATTTGGCTGTTGGGAGGTTTACAGCACAAAGATATCTAGTTGATTTGAAGCAGTTCCGAGAAAGTCTAAACATAATCCTCACTTTTCCCTCCTGGCACTTTCCCTGTAGGGGATACCGCAAGACGTTTCTGTATATTGGGCACAGCGCTCTGCAGGCTGTTAGGAGAGACTTTCCCGGGACAGTGAAACCCTATATCAGAGACACTGAGAAGAAGTCCCAACGTTCATTCCAGGCACTTTCAGAGTTGGTGCCTTCTCCACGTGGTTCCTGGTTTCACTGCAGCTCTGAAGAGAATGTTAGCAAAGAGGTAATCGGGACAGTGCAAACAGTACTCAAAGACAGGGAGAGCAAGCTCTCTCTTGGCACTTTGGATGTGGGACATACAGCGAGATGTTTGCTGCTTTTGCGTTTGGCTGTTGGGAGATTTACAGCACAAAGATATCCAGTTGATTTGAAGCAGTTCCGAGAAAGTCTAAACATAATCCTCACTTTTCCCTCCTGGCACTTTCCCTGTAGGGGATACCGCAAGACGTTTCTGTATATTGGGCACAGCGCTCTGCAGGCTGTTAGGAGAGACTTTCCCGGGACAGTGAAACCCTATATCAGAGACACTGAGAAGAAGTCCCAACGTTCATTCCAGGCACTTTCAGTGTGGGTGCCTTCTCCACGTGGTTCCTGGTTTCAGTGCAGCTCTGAAGAGAATGTTAGCAAAGAGGTAATCGGGACAGTGCAAACAGTACTCAAAGACAGGGAGAGCAAGCTCTCTCTTGGCACTTTGGATGTGGGACATACAGCGAGATGTTTGCTGCTTTTACGTTTGGCTGTTGGGAGATTTACAGCACAAAGATATCTAGTTGATTTGAAGCAGTTCCGAGAAAGTATAAGCATAATCCTCACTTTTCCCTCCTGGCACTTTCCCTGTAGGAGATACCGCAAGACGTTTCTGTATATTGGGCACAGCGCTCTGCAGGGTGTTAGCAGAGACTTTCCCGGGACAGTGAAACCCTATATCAGAGACACTGAGAAGAAGCCCCAACGTTCCTTCCAGGCATTTTCAGTGTGGGTGCCTTCTCCACGTGGTTCCTGGTTTCACTGCAGCTCTGAAGAGAATGTTAGCAAAGAGGTAATCGGGACAGCGCAAACAGTACTCAAAGACAGGGAGAGCAAGCTCTCTCTTGGCACTTTGGATGTGGAACATACAGCGAGATGTTTGCTGCTTTTACATTTGGCTGTTGGGAGGTTTACAGCACAAAGATATCTAGTTGATTTGAAGCAGTTCCGAGAAAGTATAAGCATAATCCTCACTTTTCCCTCCTGGCACTTTCCCTGTAGGGGATACCGCAAGACGTTTCTGTATATTGGGCACAGCGCTCTGCAGGCTGTTAGGAGAGACTTTCCTGGGACAGGGAAACCCTATATCAGAGACACTGAGAAGAAGCCCCAACGTTCCTTCCAGGCACTTTCAGTGTGGGTGCCTTCTCCACGTGGTTCCTGGTTTCACTGCAGCTCTGAAGAGAATGTTAGCAAAGAGGTAATCGGGACAGTGCAAACAGTACTCAAAGACAGGGAGAGCAAGCTCTACATTACTCTCTTGGCACTTTGGATGTGGGACATACAGCGAGATGTTTGCTGCTTTTGCGTTTGGCTGTTGGGAGATTTACAGCACAAAGATATCCAGTTGATTTGAAGCAGTTCCGAGAAAGTCTAAACATAATCCTCACTTTTCCCTCCTGGCACTTTCCCTGTAGGGGATACCGCAAGACGTTTCTGTATATTGGGCACAGCGCTCTGCAGGGTGTTAGCAGAGACTTTCCCGGGACAGTGAAACCCTATATCAGAGACACTGAGAAGAAGCCCCAACGTTCCTTCCAGGCACTTTCAGTGTGGGTGCCTTCTCCACGTGGTTCCTGGTTTCAGTGCAGCTCTGAAGAGAATGTTAGCAAAGAGGTAATCGGGACAGTGCAAACAGTACTCAAAGACAGGGAGAGCAAGCTCTCTCTTGGCACTTTGGATGTGGAACATACAGCGAGATTTTTGCTGCTTTTACATTTGGCTGTTGGGAGATTTACAGCACAAAGATATCTAGTTGATTTGAAGCAGTTCCGAGAAAGTCTAAACATAATCCTCACTTTTCCCTCCTGGCACTTTCCCTGTAGGGGATACCGCAAGACGTTTCTGTATATTGGGCACAGCGCTCTGCAGGCTGTTAGGAGAGACTTTCCCGGGACAGTGAAACCCTATATCAGAGACACTGAGAAGAAGCCCCAACGTTCCTTCCAGGCACTTTCAGTGTGGGTGCCTTCTCCACGTGGTTCCTGGTTTCAGTGCAGCTCTGAAGAGAATGTTAGCAAAGAGGTAATCGGGACAGTGCAAACAGTACTCAAAGACAGGGAGAGCAAGCTCTCTCTTGGCACTTTGGATGTGGGACATACAGCGAGATGTTTGCTGCTTTTACATTTGGCTGTTGGGAGATTTACAGCACAAAGATATCTAGTTGATTTGAAGCAGTTCCGAGAAAGTCTAAACATAATCCTCACTTTTCCCTCCTGGCACTTTCCCTGTAGGGGATACCGCAAGACGTTTCTGTATATTGGGCACAGCGCTCTGCAGGCTGTTAGGAGAGACTTTCCCGGGACAGTGAAACCCTATATCAGAGACACTGAGAAGAAGCCCCAACGTTCAATCCAGGCACTTTCAGAGTTGGTGCCTTCTCCACGTGGTTCCTGGTTTCACTGCAGCTCTGAAGAGAATGTTAGCAAAGAGGTAATCGGGACAGTGCAAACAGTACTCAAAGACAGGGAGAGCAAGCTCTACATTACTCTCTTGGCACTTTGGATGTGGGACATACAGCGAGATGTTTGCTGCTTTTGCGTTTGGCTGTTGCGAGATTTACAGCACAAAGATATCCAGTTGATTTGAAGCAGTTCAGAGAAAGTCTAAACATAATCCTCACTTTTCCCTCCTGGCACTTTCCCTGTAGGGGATACCGCAAGACGTTTCTGTATATTGGGCACAGCGCTCTGCAGGGTGTTAGGAGAGACTTTCCCGGGACAGTGAAACCCTATATCAGAGACACTGAGAAGAAGCCCCAACGTTCCTTCCAGGCACTTTCAGTGTGGGTGCCTTCTCCACGTGGTTCCTGGTTTCACTGCAGCTCTGAAGAGAATGTTAGCAAAGAGGTAATCGGGACAGTGCAAACAGTACTCAAAGACAGGGAGAGCAAGCTCTCTCTTGGCACTTTGGATGTGGGACATACAGCGAGATGTTTGCTGCTTTTACATTTGGCTGTTGGGAGGTTTACAGCACAAAGATATCTAGTTGATTTGAAGCAGTTCCGAGAAAGTCTAAACATAATCCTCACTTTTCCCTCCTGGCACTTTCCCTGTAGGGGATACCGCAAGACGTTTCTGTATATTGGGCACAGCGCTCTGCAGGCTGTTAGGAGAGACTTTCCCGGGACAGTGAAACCCTATATCAGAGACACTGAGAAGAAGTCCCAACGTTCATTCCAGGCACTTTCAGTGTGGGTGCCTTCTCCACGTGGTTCCTGGTTTCAGTGCAGCTCTGAAGAGAATGTTAGCAAAGAGGTAATCGGGACAGTGCAAACAGTACTCAAAGACAGGGAGAGCAAGCTCTCTCTTGGCACTTTGGATGTGGGACATACAGCGAGATGTTTGCTGCTTTTACGTTTGGCTGTTGGGAGATTTACAGCACAAAGATATCTAGTTGATTTGAAGCAGTTCCGAGAAAGTATAAGCATAATCCTCACTTTTCCCTCCTGGCACTTTCCCTGTAGGAGATACCGCAAGACGTTTCTGTATATTGGGCACAGCGCTCTGCAGGGTGTTAGCAGAGACTTTCCCGGGACAGTGAAACCCTATATCAGAGACACTGAGAAGAAGCCCCAACGTTCCTTCCAGGCATTTTCAGTGTGGGTGCCTTCTCCACGTGGTTCCTGGTTTCACTGCAGCTCTGAAGAGAATGTTAGCAAAGAGGTAATCGGGACAGCGCAAACAGTACTCAAAGACAGGGAGAGCAAGCTCTCTCTTGGCACTTTGGATGTGGAACATACAGCGAGATGTTTGCTGCTTTTACATTTGGCTGTTGGGAGGTTTACAGCACAAAGATATCTAGTTGATTTGAAGCAGTTCCGAGAAAGTATAAGCATAATCCTCACTTTTCCCTCCTGGCACTTTCCCTGTAGGGGATACCGCAAGACGTTTCTGTATATTGGGCACAGCGCTCTGCAGGCTGTTAGGAGAGACTTTCCTGGGACAGGGAAACCCTATATCAGAGACACTGAGAAGAAGCCCCAACGTTCCTTCCAGGCACTTTCAGTGTGGGTGCCTTCTCCACGTGGTTCCTGGTTTCACTGCAGCTCTGAAGAGAATGTTAGCAAAGAGGTAATCGGGACAGTGCAAACAGTACTCAAAGACAGGGAGAGCAAGCTCTACATTACTCTCTTGGCACTTTGGATGTGGGACATACAGCGAGATGTTTGCTGCTTTTGCGTTTGGCTGTTGGGAGATTTACAGCACAAAGATATCCAGTTGATTTGAAGCAGTTCCGAGAAAGTCTAAACATAATCCTCACTTTTCCCTCCTGGCACTTTCCCTGTAGGGGATACCGCAAGACGTTTCTGTATATTGGGCACAGCGCTCTGCAGGGTGTTAGCAGAGACTTTCCCGGGACAGTGAAACCCTATATCAGAGACACTGAGAAGAAGCCCCAACGTTCCTTCCAGGCACTTTCAGTGTGGGTGCCTTCTCCACGTGGTTCCTGGTTTCAGTGCAGCTCTGAAGAGAATGTTAGCAAAGAGGTAATCGGGACAGTGCAAACAGTACTCAAAGACAGGGAGAGCAAGCTCTCTCTTGGCACTTTGGATGTGGAACATACAGCGAGATGTTTGCTGCTTTTACATTTGGCTGTTGGGAGATTTACAGCACAAAGATATCTAGTTGATTTGAAGCAGTTCCGAGAAAGTCTAAACATAATCCTCACTTTTCCCTCCTGGCACTTTCCCTGTAGGGGATACCGCAAGACGTTTCTGTATATTGGGCACAGCGCTCTGCAGGCTGTTAGGAGAGACTTTCCCGGGACAGTGAAACCCTATATCAGAGACACTGAGAAGAAGCCCCAACGTTCCTTCCAGGCACTTTCAGTGTGGGTGCCTTCTCCACGTGGTTCCTGGTTTCACTGCAGCTCTGAAGAGAATGTTAGCAAAGAGGTAATCGGGACAGTGCAAACAGTACTCAAAGACAGGGAGAGCAAGCTCTCTCTTGGCACTTTGGATGTGGAACATACAGCGAGATGTTTGCTGCTTTTACATTTGGCTGTTGGGAGATTTACAGCACAAAGATATCTAGTTGATTTGAAGCAGTTCCGAGAAAGTCTAAACATAATCCTCACTTTTCCCTCCTGGCACTTTCCCTGTAGGGGATACCGCAAGACGTTTCTGTATATTGGGCACAGCGCTCTGCAGGCTGTTAGGAGAGACTTTCCCGGGACAGTGAAACCCTATATCAGAGACACTGAGAAGAAGCCCCAACGTTCAATCCAGGCACTTTCAGAGTTGGTGCCTTCTCCACGTGGTTCCTGGTTTCACTGCAGCTCTGAAGAGAATGTTAGCAAAGAGGTAATCGGGACAGTGCAAACAGTACTCAAAGACAGGGAGAGCAAGCTCTACATTACTCTCTTGGCACTTTGGATGTGGGACATACAGCGAGATGTTTGCTGCTTTTGCGTTTGGCTGTTGGGAGATTTACAGCAGAATAATATCCAGTTGATTTGAAGCAGTTCCGAGAAAGTCTAAGCATAATCCTCAATTTTCCCTCCTGGCACTTTCCCTGTAGGAGATACCGCAAGACGTTTCTGTATATTGGGCACAGCGCTCTGCAGAGTGTTAGCAGAGACTTTCCCGGGACAGTGAAACCCTATATCAGAGACACTGAGAAGAAGCCCCAACGTTCCTTCCAGGCACTTTCAGTGTGGGTGCCTTCTCCACGTGGTTCCTGGTTTCACTGCAGCTCTGAAGAGAATGTTAGCAAAGAGGTAATCGGGACAGTGCAAACAGTACTCAAAGACAGGGAGAGCAAGCTCTCTCTTGGCACTTTGGATGTGGAACATACAGCGAGATGTTTGCTGCTTTTGCGTTTGGCTGTTGGGAGCTTTACAGCAGAAAGATATCTAGTTGATTTGAAGCAGTTCCGAGAAAGTCTAAGCATAATCCTCACTTTTCCCTCCTGGCACTTTCCCTGTAGGAGATACCGCAAGACGTTTCTGTATATTGGGCACAGCGCTCTGCAGGGTGTTAGCAGAGACTTTCCCGGGACAGTGAAACCCTATATCAGAGACACTGAGAAGAAGTCCCAACGTTCATTCCAGGCACTTTCAGAGTTGGTGCCTTCTCCACGTGGTTCCTGGTTTCACTGCAGCTCTGAAGAGAATGTTAGCAAAGAGGTAATCGGGACAGTGCAAACAGTACTCAAAGACAGGGAGAGCAAGCTCTATATTACTCTCTTGGCACTTTGGATGTGGGACATACAGCGAGATGTTTGCTGCTTTTGCGTTTGGCTGTTGCGAGATTTACAGCACAAAGATATCCAGTTGATTTGAAGCAGTTCAGAGAAAGTCTAAACATAATCCTCACTTTTCCCTCCTGGCACTTTCCCTGTAGGAGATACCGCAAGACGTTTCTGTATATTGGGCACAGCGCTCTGCAGGGTGTTAGCAGAGACTTTCCCGGGACAGTGAAACCCTATATCAGAGACACTGAGAAGAAGCCCCAACGTTCCTTCCAGGCACTTTCAGTGTGGGTGCCTTCTCCACGTGGTTCCTGGTTTCACTGCAGCTCTGAAGAGAATGTTAGCAAAGAGGTAATCGGGACAGTGCAAACAGTACTCAAAGACAGGGAGAGCAAGCTCTCTCTTGGCACTTTGGATGTGGGACATACAGCGAGATGTTTGCTGCTTTTACGTTTGGCTGTTGGGAGATTTACAGCAGAAAGATATCTAGTTGATTTGAAGCAGTTCCGAGAAAGTCTAAGCATAATCCTCACTTTTCCCTCCTGGCACTTTCCCTGTACGAGATACCGCAAGACGTTTCTGTATATTGGGCACAGCGCTCTGCAGGCTGTTAGGAGAGACTTTCCCGGGACAGTGAAACCCTATATCAGAGACACTGAGAAGAAGCCCCAACGTTCCTTCCAGGCATTTTCAGTGTGGGTGCCTTCTCCACGTGGTTCCTGGTTTCACTGCAGCTCTGAAGAGAATGTTAGCAAAGAGGTAATCGGGACAGCGCAAACAGTACTCAAAGACAGGGAGAGCAAGCTCTCTCTTGGCACTTTGGATGTGGAACATACAGCGAGATGTTTGCTGCTTTTACATTTGGCTGTTGGGAGGTTTACAGCACAAAGATATCTAGTTGATTTGAAGCAGTTCCGAGAAAGTCTAAACATAATCCTCACTTTTCCCTCCTGGCACTTTCCCTGTAGGGGATACCGCAAGACGTTTCTGTATATTGGGCACAGCGCTCTGCAGGCTGTTAGGAGAGACTTTCCCGGGACAGTGAAACCCTATATCAGAGACACTGAGAAGAAGCCCCAACGTTCCTTCCAGGCACTTTCAGTGTGGGTGCCTTCTCCACGTGGTTCCTGGTTTCAGTGCAGCTCTGAAGAGAATGTTAGCAAAGAGGTAATCGGGACAGTGCAAACAGTACTCAAAGACAGGGAGAGCAAGCTCTCTCTTGGCACTTTGGATGTGGAACATACAGCGAGATGTTTGCTGCTTTTACATTTGGCTGTTGGGAGATTTACAGCACAAAGATATCTAGTTGATTTGAAGCAGTTCCGAGAAAGTCTAAACATAATCCTCACTTTTCCCTCCTGGCACTTTCCCTGTAGGGGATACCGCAAGACGTTTCTGTATATTGGGCACAGCGCTCTGCAGGCTGTTAGGAGAGACTTTCCCGGGACAGTGAAACCCTATATCAGAGACACTGAGAAGAAGCCCCAACGTTCCTTCCAGGCACTTTCAGAGTTGGTGGCTTCTCCACGTGGTTCCTGGTTTCACTGCAGCTCTGAAGAGAATGTTAGCAAAGAGGTAATCGGGACAGTGCAAACAGTACTCAAAGACAGGGAGAGCAAGCTCTACATTACTCTCTTGGCACTTTGGATGTGGGACATACAGCGAGATGTTTGCTGCTTTTGCGTTTGGCTGTTGGGAGATTTACAGCACAAAGATATCCAGTTGATTTGAAGCAGTTCCGAGAAAGTCTAAGCATAATCCTCAATTTTCCCTCCTGGCACTTTCCCTGTAGGAGATACCGCAAGACGTTTCTGTATATTGGGCACAGCGCTCTGCAGGGTGTTAGCAGACACTTTCCCGGGACAGTGAAACCCTATATCAGAGACACTGAGAAGAAGCCCCAACGTTCCTTCCAGGCATTTTCAGTGTGGGTGCCTTCTCCACGTGGTTCCTGGTTTCACTGCAGCTCTGAAGAGAATGTTAGCAAAGAGGTAATCGGGACAGCGCAAACAGTACTCAAAGACAGGGAGAGCAAGCTCTCTCTTGGCACTTTGGATGTGGGACATACAGCGAGATGTTTGCTGCTTTTGCGTTTGGCTGTTGGGAGATTTACAGCAGAAAGATATCCAGTTGATTTGAAGCAGTTCCGAGAAAGTCTAAGCATAATCCTCACTTTTCCCTCCTGGCACTTTCCCTGTAGGAGATACCGCAAGACGTTTCTGTATATTGGGCACAGCGCTCTGCAGGGTGTTAGCAGAGACTTTCCCGGGACAGTGAAACCCTATATCAGAGACACTGAGAAGAAGTCCCAACGTTCCTTCCAGGCACTTTCAGAGTTGGTGCCTTCTCCACGTGGTTCCTGGTTTCACTGCAGCTCTGAAGAGAATGTTAGCAAAGAGGTAATCGGGACAGTGCAAACAGTACTCAAAGACAGGGAGAGCAAGCTCTACATTACTCTCTTGGCACTTTGGATGTGGGACATACAGCGAGATGTTTGCTGCTTTTGCGTTTGGCTGTTGGGAGATTTACAGCACAAAGATATCCAGTTGATTTGAAGCAGTTCCGAGAAAGTCTAAGCATAATCCTCAATTTTCCCTCCTGGCACTTTCCCTGTAGGAGATACCGCAAGACGTTTCTGTATATTGGGCACAGCGCTCTGCAGGGTGTTAGCAGACACTTTCCCAGGACAGTGAAACCCTATATCAGAGACACTGAGAAGAAGCCCCAATGTTCCTTCCAGGCATTTTCAGTGTGGGTGCCTTCTCCACGTGGTTCCTGGTTTCACTGCAGCTCTGAAGAGAATGTTAGCAAAGAGGTAATCGGGACAGTGCAAACAGTACTCAAAGACAGGGAGAGCAAGCTCTCTCTTGGCACTTTGGATGTGGGACATACAGCGAGATGTTTGCTGCTTTTGCGTTTGGCTGTTGGGAGATTTACAGCAGAAAGATATCTAGTTGATTTGAAGCAGTTCCGAGAAAGTCTAAGCATAATCCTCACTTTTCCCTCCTGGCACTTTCCCTGTAGGAGATACCGCAAGACGTTTCTGTATATTGGGCACAGCGCTCTGCAGGGTGTTAGCAGAGACTTTCCCGGGACAGTGAAACCCTATATCAGAGACACTGAGAAGAAGTCCCAACGTTCATTCCAGGCACTTTCAGAGTTGGTGCCTTCTCCACGTGGTTCCTGGTTTCAGTGCAGCTCTGAAGAGAATGTTAGCAAAGAGGTAATCGGGACAGTGCAAACAGTACTCAAAGACAGGGAGAGCAAGCTCTATATTACTCTCTTGGCACTTTGGATGTGGGACATACAGCGAGATGTTTGCTGCTTTTGCGTTTGGCTGTTGCGAGATTTACAGCACAAAGATATCCAGTTGATTTGAAGCAGTTCAGAGAAAGTCTAAACATAATCCTCACTTTTCCCTCCTGGCACTTTCCCTGTAGGGGATACCGCAAGACGTTTCTGTATATTGGGCACAGCGCTCTGCAGGGTGTTAGCAGAGACTTTCCCGGGACAGTGAAACCCTATATCAGAGACACTGAGAAGAAGCCCCAACGTTCCTTCCAGGCACTTTCAGTGTGGGTGCCTTCTCCACGTGGTTCCTGGTTTCAGTGCAGCTCTGAAGAGAATGTTAGCAAAGAGGTAATCGGGACAGTGCAAACAGTACTCAAAGACAGGGAGAGCAAGCTCTCTCTTGGCACTTTGGATGTGGAACATACAGCGAGATGTTTGCTGCTTTTACATTTGGCTGTTCGGAGGTTTACAGCACAAAGATATCCAGTTGATTTGAAGCAGTTCCGAGAAAGTCTAAACATAATCCCCACTTTTCCCTCCTGGCACTTTCCCTGTAGGAGATACCGCAAGACGTTTCTGTATATTGGGCACAGCGCTCTGCAGGGTGTTAGCAGAGACTTTCCCGGGACAGTGAAACCCTATATCAGAGACACTGAGAAGAAGCCCCAACGTTCCTTCCAGGCATTTTCAGTGTGGGTGCCTTCTCCACGTGGTTCCTGGTTTCACTGCAGCTCTGAAGAGAATGTTAGCAAAGAGGTAATCGGGACAGTGCAAACAGTACTCAAAGACAGGGAGAGCAAGCTCTCTCTTGGCACTTTGGATGTGGGACATACAGCGAGATGTTTGCTGCTTTTACGTTTGGCTGTTGGGAGATTTACAGCAGAAAGATATCTAGTTGATTTGAAGCAGTTCCGAGAAAGTCTAAGCATAATCCTCACTTTTCCCTCCTGGCACTTTCCCTGTACGAGATACCGCAAGACGTTTCTGTATATTGGGCACAGCGCTCTGCAGGCTGTTAGGAGAGACTTTCCCGGGACAGTGAAACCCTATATCAGAGACACTGAGAAGAAGCCCCAACGTTCCTTCCAGGCATTTTCAGTGTGGGTGCCTTCTCCACGTGGTTCCTGGTTTCACTGCAGCTCTGAAGAGAATGTTAGCAAAGAGGTAATCGGGACAGCGCAAACAGTACTCAAAGACAGGGAGAGCAAGCTCTCTCTTGGCACTTTGGATGTGGAACATACAGCGAGATGTTTGCTGCTTTTACATTTGGCTGTTGGGAGGTTTACAGCACAAAGACATCTAGTTGATTTGAAGCAGTTCCGAGAAAGTCTAAACATAATCCTCACTTTTCCCTCCTGGCACTTTCCCTGTAGGGGATACCGCAAGACGTTTCTGTATATTGGGCACAGCGCTCTGCAGGCTGTTAGGAGAGACTTTCCCGGGACAGTGAAACCCTATATCAGAGACACTGAGAAGAAGCCCCAACGTTCCTTCCAGGCACTTTCAGTGTGGGTGCCTTCTCCACGTGGTTCCTGGTTTCAGTGCAGCTCTGAAGAGAATGTTAGCAAAGAGGTAATCGGGACAGTGCAAACAGTACTCAAAGACAGGGAGAGCAAGCTCTCTCTTGGCACTTTGGATGTGGAACATACAGCGAGATGTTTGCTGCTTTTACATTTGGCTGTTGGGAGATTTACAGCACAAAGATATCTAGTTGATTTGAAGCAGTTCCGAGAAAGTCTAAACATAATCCTCACTTTTCCCTCCTGGCACTTTCCCTGTAGGGGATACCGCAAGACGTTTCTGTATATTGGGCACAGCGCTCTGCAGGCTGTTAGGAGAGACTTTCCCGGGACAGTGAAACCCTATATCAGAGACACTGAGAAGAAGCCCCAACGTTCCTTCCAGGCACTTTCAGAGTTGGTGGCTTCTCCACGTGGTTCCTGGTTTCACTGCAGCTCTGAAGAGAATGTTAGCAAAGAGGTAATCGGGACAGTGCAAACAGTACTCAAAGACAGGGAGAGCAAGCTCTACATTACTCTCTTGGCACTTTGGATGTGGGACATACAGCGAGATGTTTGCTGCTTTTGCGTTTGGCTGTTGGGAGATTTACAGCACAAAGATATCCAGTTGATTTGAAGCAGTTCCGAGAAAGTCTAAACATAATCCTCACTTTTCCCTCCTGGCACTTTCCCTGTAGGGGATACCGCAAGACGTTTCTGTATATTGGGCACAGCGCTCTGCAGGGTGTTAGCAGAGACTTTCCCGGGACAGTGAAACCCTATATCAGAGACACTGAGAAGAAGCCCCAACGTTCCTTCCAGGCACTTTCAGTGTGGGTGCCTTCTCCACGTGGTTCCTGGTTTCAGTGCAGCTCTGAAGAGAATGTTAGCAAAGAGGTAATCGGGACAGTGCAAACAGTACTCAAAGACAGGGAGAGCAAGCTCTCTCTTGGCACTTTGGATGTGGAACATACAGCGAGATGTTTGCTGCTTTTACATTTGGCTGTTGGGAGATTTACAGCACAAAGATATCTAGTTGATTTGAAGCAGTTCCGAGAAAGTCTAAACATAATCCTCACTTTTCCCTCCTGGCACTTTCCCTGTAGGGGATACCGCAAGACGTTTCTGTATATTGGGCACAGCGCTCTGCAGGCTGTTAGGAGAGACTTTCCCGGGACAATGAAACCCTATATCAGAGACACTGAGAAGAAGCCCCAACGTTCCTTCCAGGCACTTTCAGTGTGGGTGCCTTCTCCACGTGGTTCCTGGTTTCAGTGCAGCTCTGAAGAGAATGTTAGCAAAGAGGTAATCGGGACAGTGCAAACAGTACTCAAAGACAGGGAGAGCAAGCTCTCTCTTGGCACTTTGGATGTGGAACATACAGCGAGATGTTTGCTGCTTTTACATTTGGCTGTTGGGAGATTTACAGCACAAAGATATCTAGTTGATTTGAAGCAGTTCCGAGAAAGTCTAAACATAATCCTCACTTTTCCCTCCTGGCACTTTCCCTGTAGGGGATACCGCAAGACGTTTCTGTATATTGGGCACAGCGCTCTGCAGGCTGTTAGGAGAGACTTTCCCGGGACAGTGAAACCCTATATCAGAGACACTGAGAAGAAGCCCCAACGTTCAATCCAGGCACTTTCAGAGTTGGTGCCTTCTCCACGTGGTTCCTGGTTTCACTGCAGCTCTGAAGAGAATGTTAGCAAAGAGGTAATCGGGACAGTGCAAACAGTACTCAAAGACAGGGAGAGCAAGCTCTACATTACTCTCTTGGCACTTTGGATGTGGGACATACAGCGAGATGTTTGCTGCTTTTGCGTTTGGCTGTTGGGAGATTTACAGCACAAAGATATCCAGTTGATTTGAAGCAGTTCCGAGAAAGTCTAAGCATAATCCTCAATTTTCCCTCCTGGCACTTTCCCTGTAGGAGATACCGCAAGACGTTTCTGTATATTGGGCACAGCGCTCTGCAGGGTGTTAGCAGAGACTTTCCCGGGACAGTGAAACCCTATATCAGAGACACTGAGAAGAAGCCCCAACGTTCCTTCCAGGCACTTTCAGTGTGGGTGCCTTCTCCACGTGGTTCCTGGTTTCACTGCAGCTCTGAAGAGAATGTTAGCAAAGAGGTAATCGGGACAGTGCAAACAGTACTCAAAGACAGGGAGAGCAAGCTCTCTCTTGGCACTTTGGATGTGGAACATACAGCGAGATGTTTGCTGCTTTTGCGTTTGGCTGTTGGGAGCTTTACAGCAGAAAGATATCTAGTTGATTTGAAGCAGTTCCGAGAAAGTCTAAGCATAATCCTCACTTTTCCCTCCTGGCACTTTCCCTGTAGGAGATACCGCAAGACGTTTCTGTATATTGGGCACAGCGCTCTGCAGGGTGTTAGCAGAGACTTTCCCGGGACAGTGAAACCCTATATCAGAGACACTGAGAAGAAGTCCCAACGTTCATTCCAGGCACTTTCAGAGTTGGTGCCTTCTCCACGTGGTTCCTGGTTTCACTGCAGCTCTGAAGAGAATGTTAGCAAAGAGGTAATCGGGACAGTGCAAACAGTACTCAAAGACAGGGAGAGCAAGCTCTATATTACTCTCTTGGCACTTTGGATGTGGGACATACAGCGAGATGTTTGCTGCTTTTGCGTTTGGCTGTTGCGAGATTTACAGCACAAAGATATCCAGTTGATTTGAAGCAGTTCAGAGAAAGTCTAAACATAATCCTCACTTTTCCCTCCTGGCACTTTCCCTGTAGGGGATACCGCAAGACGTTTCTGTATATTGGGCACAGCGCTCTGCAGGGTGTTAGCAGAGACTTTCCCGGGACAGTGAAACCCTATATCAGAGACACTGAGAAGAAGCCCCAACGTTCCTTCCAGGCACTTTCAGTGTGGGTGCCTTCTCCACGTGGTTCCTGGTTTCAGTGCAGCTCTGAAGAGAATGTTAGCAAAGAGGTAATCGGGACAGTGCAAACAGTACTCAAAGACAGGGAGAGCAAGCTCTCTCTTGGCACTTTGGATGTGGGACATACAGCGAGATGTTTGCTGCTTTTACATTTGGCTGTTGGGAGGTTTACAGCACAAAGATATCTAGTTGATTTGAAGCAGTTCCGAGAAAGTCTAAGCATAATCCTCACTTTTCCCTCCTGGCACTTTCCCTGTAGGAGATACCGCAAGACGTTTCTGTATATTGGGCACAGCGCTCTGCAGGGTGTTAGCAGAGACTTTCCCGGGACAGTGAAACCCTATATCAGACACACTGAGAAGAAGTCCCAACGTTCATTCCAGGCACTTTCAGAGTTGGTGCCTTCTCCACGTGGTTCCTGGTTTCACTGCAGCTCTGAAGAGAATGTTAGCAAAGAGGTAATCGGGACAGTGCAAACAGTACTCAAAGACAGGGAGAGCAAGCTCTATATTACTCTCTTGGCACTTTGGATGTGGGACATACAGCGAGATGTTTGCTGCTTTTGCGTTTGGCTGTTGCGAGATTTACAGCACAAAGATATCCAGTTGATTTGAAGCAGTTCAGAGAAAGTCTAAACATAATCCTCACTTTTCCCTCCTGGCACTTTCCCTGTAGGGGATACCGCAAGACGTTTCTGTATATTGGGCACAGCGCTCTGCAGGGTGTTAGCAGAGACTTTCCCGGGACAGTGAAACCCTATATCAGAGACACTGAGAAGAAGCCCCAACGTTCCTTCCAGGCACTTTCAGTGTGGGTGCCTTCTCCACGTGGTTCCTGGTTTCAGTGCAGCTCTGAAGAGAATGTTAGCAAAGAGGTAATCGGGACAGTGCAAACAGTACTCAAAGACAGGGAGAGCAAGCTCTCTCTTGGCACTTTGGATGTGGAACATACAGCGAGATGTTTGCTGCTTTTACATTTGGCTGTTGGGAGATTTACAGCACAAAGATATCTAGTTGATTTGAAGCAGTTCCGAGAAAGTCTAAACATAATCCTCACTTTTCCCTCCTGGCACTTTCCCTGTAGGGGATACCGCAAGACGTTTCTGTATATTGGGCACAGCGCTCTGCAGGCTGTTAGGAGAGACTTTCCCGGGACAGTGAAACCCTATATCAGAGACACTGAGAAGAAGCCCCAACGTTCAATCCAGGCACTTTCAGAGTTGGTGCCTTCTCCACGTGGTTCCTGGTTTCACTGCAGCTCTGAAGAGAATGTTAGCAAAGAGGTAATCGGGACAGTGCAAACAGTACTCAAAGACAGGGAGAGCAAGCTCTACATTACTCTCTTGGCACTTTGGATGTGGGACATACAGCGAGATGTTTGCTGCTTTTGCGTTTGGCTGTTGGGAGATTTACAGCACAAAGATATCCAGTTGATTTGAAGCAGTTCCGAGAAAGTCTAAGCATAATCCTCAATTTTCCCTCCTGGCACTTTCCCTGTAGGAGATACCGCAAGACGTTTCTGTATATTGGGCACAGCGCTCTGCAGGGTGTTAGCAGAGACTTTCCCGGGACAGTGAAACCCTATATCAGAGACACTGAGAAGAAGCCCCAACGTTCCTTCCAGGCACTTTCAGTGTGGGTGCCTTCTCCACGTGGTTCCTGGTTTCACTGCAGCTCTGAAGAGAATGTTAGCAAAGAGGTAATCGGGACAGTGCAAACAGTACTCAAAGACAGGGAGAGCAAGCTCTCTCTTGGCACTTTGGATGTGGAACATACAGCGAGATGTTTGCTGCTTTTGCGTTTGGCTGTTGGGAGCTTTACAGCAGAAAGATATCTAGTTGATTTGAAGCAGTTCCGAGAAAGTCTAAGCATAATCCTCACTTTTCCCTCCTGGCACTTTCCCTGTAGGAGATACCGCAAGACGTTTCTGTATATTGGGCACAGCGCTCTGCAGGGTGTTAGCAGAGACTTTCCCGGGACAGTGAAACCCTATATCAGAGACACTGAGAAGAAGTCCCAACGTTCATTCCAGGCACTTTCAGAGTTGGTGCCTTCTCCACGTGGTTCCTGGTTTCACTGCAGCTCTGAAGAGAATGTTAGCAAAGAGGTAATCGGGACAGTGCAAACAGTACTCAAAGACAGGGAGAGCAAGCTCTATATTACTCTCTTGGCACTTTGGATGTGGGACATACAGCGAGATGTTTGCTGCTTTTGCGTTTGGCTGTTGCGAGATTTACAGCACAAAGATATCCAGTTGATTTGAAGCAGTTCAGAGAAAGTCTAAACATAATCCTCACTTTTCCCTCCTGGCACTTTCCCTGTAGGGGATACCGCAAGACGTTTCTGTATATTGGGCACAGCGCTCTGCAGGGTGTTAGCAGAGACTTTCCCGGGACAGTGAAACCCTATATCAGAGACACTGAGAAGAAGCCCCAACGTTCCTTCCAGGCACTTTCAGTGTGGGTGCCTTCTCCACGTGGTTCCTGGTTTCAGTGCAGCTCTGAAGAGAATGTTAGCAAAGAGGTAATCGGGACAGTGCAAACAGTACTCAAAGACAGGGAGAGCAAGCTCTCTCTTGGCACTTTGGATGTGGGACATACAGCGAGATGTTTGCTGCTTTTACATTTGGCTGTTGGGAGGTTTACAGCACAAAGATATCTAGTTGATTTGAAGCAGTTCCGAGAAAGTCTAAGCATAATCCTCACTTTTCCCTCCTGGCACTTTCCCTGTAGGAGATACCGCAAGACGTTTCTGTATATTGGGCACAGCGCTCTGCAGGGTGTTAGCAGAGACTTTCCCGGGACAGTGAAACCCTATATCAGACACACTGAGAAGAAGTCCCAACGTTCATTCCAGGCACTTTCAGAGTTGGTGCCTTCTCCACGTGGTTCCTGGTTTCACTGCAGCTCTGAAGAGAATGTTAGCAAAGAGGTAATCGGGACAGTGCAAACAGTACTCAAAGACAGGGAGAGCAAGCTCTATATTACTCTCTTGGCACTTTGGATGTGGGACATACAGCGAGATGTTTGCTGCTTTTGCGTTTGGCTGTTGCGAGATTTACAGCACAAAGATATCCAGTTGATTTGAAGCAGTTCAGAGAAAGTCTAAACATAATCCTCACTTTTCCCTCCTGGCACTTTCCCTGTAGGGGATACCGCAAGACGTTTCTGTATATTGGGCACAGCGCTCTGCAGGGTGTTAGCAGAGACTTTCCCGGGACAGTGAAACCCTATATCAGAGACACTGAGAAGAAGCCCCAACGTTCCTTCCAGGCACTTTCAGTGTGGGTGCCTTCTCCACGTGGTTCCTGGTTTCAGTGCAGCTCTGAAGAGAATGTTAGCAAAGAGGTAATCGGGACAGTGCAAACAGTACTCAAAGACAGGGAGAGCAAGCTCTCTCTTGGCACTTTGGATGTGGAACATACAGCGAGATGTTTGCTGCTTTTACATTTGGCTGTTGGGAGGTTTACAGCACAAAGATATCCAGTTGATTTGAAGCAGTTCCGAGAAAGTCTAAACATAATCCCCACTTTTCCCTCCTGGCACTTTCCCTGTAGGAGATACCGCAAGACGTTTCTGTATATTGGGCACAGCGCTCTGCAGGGTGTTAGCAGAGACTTTCCCGGGACAGTGAAACCCTATATCAGAGACACTGAGAAGAAGCCCCAACGTTCCTTCCAGGCATTTTCAGTGTGGGTGCCTTCTCCACGTGGTTCCTGGTTTCACTGCAGCTCTGAAGAGAATGTTAGCAAAGAGGTAATCGGGACAGTGCAAACAGTACTCAAAGACAGGGAGAGCAAGCTCTCTCTTGGCACTTTGGATGTGGGACATACAGCGAGATGTTTGCTGCTTTTACGTTTGGCTGTTGGGAGATTTACAGCAGAAAGATATCTAGTTGATTTGAAGCAGTTCCGAGAAAGTCTAAGCATAATCCTCACTTTTCCCTCCTGGCACTTTCCCTGTACGAGATACCGCAAGACGTTTCTGTATATTGGGCACAGCGCTCTGCAGGCTGTTAGGAGAGACTTTCCCGGGACAGTGAAACCCTATATCAGAGACACTGAGAAGAAGCCCCAACGTTCCTTCCAGGCATTTTCAGTGTGGGTGCCTTCTCCACGTGGTTCCTGGTTTCACTGCAGCTCTGAAGAGAATGTTAGCAAAGAGGTAATCGGGACAGCGCAAACAGTACTCAAAGACAGGGAGAGCAAGCTCTCTCTTGGCACTTCGGATGTGGAACATACAGCGAGATGTTTGCTGCTTTTACATTTGGCTTTTGGGAGGTTTACAGCACAAAGACATCTAGTTGATTTGAAGCAGTTCCGAGAAAGTCTAAACATAATCCTCACTTTTCCCTCCTGGCACTTTCCCTGTAGGGGATACCGCAAGACGTTTCTGTATATTGGGCACAGCGCTCTGCAGGGTGTTAGCAGAGACTTTCCCGGGACAGTGAAACCCTATATCAGAGACACTGAGAAGAAGCCCCAACGTTCCTTCCAGGCACTTTCAGTGTGGGTGCCTTCTCCACGTGGTTCCTGGTTTCAGTGCAGCTCTGAAGAGAATGTTAGCAAAGAGGTAATCGGGACAGTGCAAACAGTACTCAAAGACAGGGAGAGCAAGCTCTCTCTTGGCACTTTGGATGTGGAACATACAGCGAGATGTTTGCTGCTTTTACATTTGGCTGTTGGGAGATTTACAGCACAAAGATATCTAGTTGATTTGAAGCAGTTCCGAGAAAGTCTAAACATAATCCTCACTTTTCCCTCCTGGCACTTTCCCTGTAGGGGATACCGCAAGACGTTTCTGTATATTGGGCACAGCGCTCTGCAGGCTGTTAGGAGAGACTTTCCCGGGACAGTGAAACCCTATATCAGAGACACTGAGAAGAAGCCCCAACGTTCCTTCCAGGCACTTTCAGAGTTGGTGGCTTCTCCACGTGGTTCCTGGTTTCACTGCAGCTCTGAAGAGAATGTTAGCAAAGAGGTAATCGGGACAGTGCAAACAGTACTCAAAGACAGGGAGAGCAAGCTCTCTCTTGGCACTTTGGATGTGGAACATACAGCGAGATGTTTGCTGCTTTTACATTTGGCTGTTGGGAGATTTACAGCACAAAGATATCTAGTTGATTTGAAGCAGTTCCGAGAAAGTCTAAACATAATCCTCACTTTTCCCTCCTGGCACTTTCCCTGTAGGGGATACCGCAAGACGTTTCTGTATATTGGGCACAGCGCTCTGCAGGCTGTTAGGAGAGACTTTCCCGGGACAGTGAAACCCTATATCAGAGACACTGAGAAGAAGCCCCAACGTTCCTTCCAGGCACTTTCAGTGTGGGTGCCTTCTCCACGTGGTTCCTGGTTTCAGTGCAGCTCTGAAGAGAATGTTAGCAAAGAGGTAATCGGGACAGTGCAAACAGTACTCAAAGACAGGGAGAGCAAGCTCTCTCTTGGCACTTTGGATGTGGAACATACAGCGAGATGTTTGCTGCTTTTACATTTGGCTGTTGGGAGATTTACAGCACAAAGATATCTAGTTGATTTGAAGCAGTTCCGAGAAAGTCTAAACATAATCCTCACTTTTCCCTCCTGGCACTTTCCCTGTAGGGGATACCGCAAGACGTTTCTGTATATTGGGCACAGCGCTCTGCAGGCTGTTAGGAGAGACTTTCCCGGGACAGTGAAACCCTATATCAGAGACACTGAGAAGAAGCCCCAACGTTCAATCCAGGCACTTTCAGAGTTGGTGCCTTCTCCACGTGGTTCCTGGTTTCACTGCAGCTCTGAAGAGAATGTTAGCAAAGAGGTAATCGGGACAGTGCAAACAGTACTCAAAGACAGGGAGAGCAAGCTCTACATTACTCTCTTGGCACTTTGGATGTGGGACATACAGCGAGATGTTTGCTGCTTTTGCGTTTGGCTGTTGCGAGATTTACAGCACAAAGATATCCAGTTGATTTGAAGCAGTTCAGAGAAAGTCTAAACATAATCCTCACTTTTCCCTCCTGGCACTTTCCCTGTAGGGGATACCGCAAGACGTTTCTGTATATTGGGCACAGCGCTCTGCAGGGTGTTAGCAGAGACTTTCCCGGGACAGTGAAACCCTATATCAGAGACACTGAGAAGAAGCCCCAACGTTCCTTCCAGGCACTTTCAGTGTGGGTGCCTTCTCCACGTGGTTCCTGGTTTCACTGCAGCTCTGAAGAGAATGTTAGCAAAGAGGTAATCGGGACAGTGCAAACAGTACTCAAAGACAGGGAGAGCAAGCTCTCTCTTGGCACTTTGGATGTGGGACATACAGCGAGATGTTTGCTGCTTTTACATTTGGCTGTTGGGAGGTTTACAGCACAAAGATATCTAGTTGATTTGAAGCAGTTCCGAGAAAGTCTAAGCATAATCCTCACTTTTCCCTCCTGGCACTTTCCCTGTAGGAGATACCGCAAGACGTTTCTGTATATTGGGCACAGCGCTCTGCAGGCTGTTAGGAGAGACTTTCCCGGGACAGTGAAACCCTATATCAGAGACACTGAGAAGAAGCCCCAACGTTCCTTCCAGGCACTTTCAGTGTGGGTGCCTTCTCCACGTGGTTCCTGGTTTCACTGCAGCTCTGAAGAGAATGTTAGCAAAGAGGTAATCGGGACAGTGCAAACAGTACTCAAAGACAGGGAGAGCAAGCTCTCTCTTGGCACTTTGGATGTGGGACATACAGCGAGATGTTTGCTGCTTTTACGTTTGGCTGTTGGGAGATTTACAGCAGAAAGATATCTAGTTGATTTGAAGCAGTTCCGAGAAAGTCTAAGCATAATCCTCACTTTTCCCTCCTGGCACTTTCCCTGTACGAGATACCGCAAGACGTTTCTGTATATTGGGCACAGCGCTCTGCAGGCTGTTAGGAGAGACTTTCCCGGGACAGTGAAACCCTATATCAGAGACACTGAGAAGAAGCCCCAACGTTCCTTCCAGGCATTTTCAGTGTGGGTGCCTTCTCCACGTGGTTCCTGGTTTCACTGCAGCTCTGAAGAGAATGTTAGCAAAGAGGTAATCGGGACAGCGCAAACAGTACTCAAAGACAGGGAGAGCAAGCTCTCTCTTGGCACTTTGGATGTGGAACATACAGCGAGATGTTTGCTGCTTTTACATTTGGCTGTTGGGAGGTTTACAGCACAAAGATATCTAGTTGATTTGAAGCAGTTCCGAGAAAGTCTAAACATAATCCTCACTTTTCCCTCCTGGCACTTTCCCTGTAGGGGATACCGCAAGACGTTTCTGTATATTGGGCACAGCGCTCTGCAGGCTGTTAGGAGAGACTTTCCCGGGACAGTGAAACCCTATATCAGAGACACTGAGAAGAAGCCCCAACGTTCCTTCCAGGCACTTTCAGAGTTGGTGGCTTCTCCACGTGGTTCCTGGTTTCACTGCAGCTCTGAAGAGAATGTTAGCAAAGAGGTAATCGGGACAGTGCAAACAGTACTCAAAGACAGGGAGAGCAAGCTCTACATTACTCTCTTGGCACTTTGGATGTGGGACATACAGCGAGATGTTTGCTGCTTTTGCGTTTGGCTGTTGGGAGATTTACAGCACAAAGATATCCAGTTGATTTGAAGCAGTTCCGAGAAAGTCTAAACATAATCCTCACTTTTCCCTCCTGGCACTTTCCCTGTAGGGGATACCGCAAGACGTTTCTGTATATTGGGCACAGCGCTCTGCAGGGTGTTAGCAGAGACTTTCCCGGGACAGTGAAACCCTATATCAGAGACACTGAGAAGAAGCCCCAACGTTCCTTCCAGGCACTTTCAGTGTGGGTGCCTTCTCCACGTGGTTCCTGGTTTCAGTGCAGCTCTGAAGAGAATGTTAGCAAAGAGGTAATCGGGACAGTGCAAACAGTACTCAAAGACAGGGAGAGCAAGCTCTCTCTTGGCACTTTGGATGTGGAACATACAGCGAGATGTTTGCTGCTTTTACATTTGGCTGTTGGGAGATTTACAGCACAAAGATATCTAGTTGATTTGAAGCAGTTCCGAGAAAGTCTAAACATAATCCTCACTTTTCCCTCCTGGCACTTTCCCTGTAGGGGATACCGCAAGACGTTTCTGTATATTGGGCACAGCGCTCTGCAGGCTGTTAGGAGAGACTTTCCCGGGACAGTGAAACCCTATATCAGAGACACTGAGAAGAAGCCCCAACGTTCCTTCCAGGCACTTTCAGTGTGGGTGCCTTCTCCACGTGGTTCCTGGTTTCAGTGCAGCTCTGAAGAGAATGTTAGCAAAGAGGTAATCGGGACAGTGCAAACAGTACTCAAAGACAGGGAGAGCAAGCTCTCTCTTGGCACTTTGGATGTGGAACATACAGCGAGATGTTTGCTGCTTTTACATTTGGCTGTTGGGAGATTTACAGCACAAAGATATCTAGTTGATTTGAAGCAGTTCCGAGAAAGTCTAAACATAATCCTCACTTTTCCCTCCTGGCACTTTCCCTGTAGGGGATACCGCAAGACGTTTCTGTATATTGGGCACAGCGCTCTGCAGGCTGTTAGGAGAGACTTTCCCGGGACAGTGAAACCCTATATCAGAGACACTGAGAAGAAGCCCCAACGTTCAATCCAGGCACTTTCAGAGTTGGTGCCTTCTCCACGTGGTTCCTGGTTTCACTGCAGCTCTGAAGAGAATGTTAGCAAAGAGGTAATCGGGACAGTGCAAACAGTACTCAAAGACAGGGAGAGCAAGCTCTACATTACTCTCTTGGCACTTTGGATGTGGGACATACAGCGAGATGTTTGCTGCTTTTGCGTTTGGCTGTTGCGAGATTTACAGCACAAAGATATCCAGTTGATTTGAAGCAGTTCAGAGAAAGTCTAAACATAATCCTCACTTTTCCCTCCTGGCACTTTCCCTGTAGGGGATACCGCAAGACGTTTCTGTATATTGGGCACAGCGCTCTGCAGGGTGTTAGCAGAGACTTTCCCGGGACAGTGAAACCCTATATCAGAGACACTGAGAAGAAGCCCCAACGTTCCTTCCAGGCACTTTCAGTGTGGGTGCCTTCTCCACGTGGTTCCTGGTTTCAGTGCAGCTCTGAAGAGAATGTTAGCAAAGAGGTAATCGGGACAGTGCAAACAGTACTCAAAGACAGGGAGAGCAAGCTCTCTCTTGGCACTTTGGATGTGGAACATACAGCGAGATGTTTGCTGCTTTTACATTTGGCTGTTGGGAGATTTACAGCACAAAGATATCTAGTTGATTTGAAGCAGTTCCGAGAAAGTCTAAACATAATCCTCACTTTTCCCTCCTGGCACTTTCCCTGTAGGGGATACCGCAAGACGTTTCTGTATATTGGGCACAGCGCTCTGCAGGCTGTTAGGAGAGACTTTCCCGGGACAGTGAAACCCTATATCAGAGACACTGAGAAGAAGCCCCAACGTTCCTTCCAGGCACTTTCAGTGTGGGTGCCTTCTCCACGTGGTTCCTGGTTTCAGTGCAGCTCTGAAGAGAATGTTAGCAAAGAGGTAATCGGGACAGTGCAAACAGTACTCAAAGACAGGGAGAGCAAGCTCTCTCTTGGCACTTTGGATGTGGAACATACAGCGAGATGTTTGCTGCTTTTACATTTGGCTGTTGGGAGATTTACAGCACAAAGATATCTAGTTGATTTGAAGCAGTTCCGAGAAAGTCTAAACATAATCCTCACTTTTCCCTCCTGGCACTTTCCCTGTAGGGGATACCGCAAGACGTTTCTGTATATTGGGCACAGCGCTCTGCAGGCTGTTAGGAGAGACTTTCCCGGGACAGTGAAACCCTATATCAGAGACACTGAGAAGAAGCCCCAACGTTCAATCCAGGCACTTTCAGAGTTGGTGCCTTCTCCACGTGGTTCCTGGTTTCACTGCAGCTCTGAAGAGAATGTTAGCAAAGAGGTAATCGGGACAGTGCAAACAGTACTCAAAGACAGGGAGAGCAAGCTCTACATTACTCTCTTGGCACTTTGGATGTGGGACATACAGCGAGATGTTTGCTGCTTTTGCGTTTGGCTGTTGCGAGATTTACAGCACAAAGATATCCAGTTGATTTGAAGCAGTTCAGAGAAAGTCTAAACATAATCCTCACTTTTCCCTCCTGGCACTTTCCCTGTAGGGGATACCGCAAGACGTTTCTGTATATTGGGCACAGTGCTCTGCAGGGTGTTAGCAGAGACTTTCCCGGGACAGTGAAACCCTATATCAGAGACACTGAGAAGAAGCCCCAACGTTCCTTCCAGGCACTTTCAGTGTGGGTGCCTTCTCCACGTGGTTCCTGGTTTCACTGCAGCTCTGAAGAGAATGTTAGCAAAGAGGTAATCGGGACAGTGCAAACAGTACTCAAAGACAGGGAGAGCAAGCTCTCTCTTGGCACTTTGGATGTGGGACATACAGCGAGATGTTTGCTGCTTTTACATTTGGCTGTTGGGAGGTTTACAGCACAAAGATATCTAGTTGATTTGAAGCAGTTCCGAGAAAGTCTAAGCATAATCCTCACTTTTCCCTCCTGGCACTTTCCCTGTAGGAGATACCGCAAGACGTTTCTGTATATTGGGCACAGCGCTCTGCAGGCTGTTAGGAGAGACTTTCCCGGGACAGTGAAACCCTATATCAGAGACACTGAGAAGAAGCCCCAACGTTCCTTCCAGGCACTTTCAGTGTGGGTGCCTTCTCCACGTGGTTCCTGGTTTCACTGCAGCTCTGAAGAGAATGTTAGCAAAGAGGTAATCGGGACAGTGCAAACAGTACTCAAAGACAGGGAGAGCAAGCTCTCTCTTGGCACTTTGGATGTGGGACATACAGCGAGATGTTTGCTGCTTTTACGTTTGGCTGTTGGGAGATTTACAGCAGAAAGATATCTAGTTGATTTGAAGCAGTTCCGAGAAAGTCTAAGCATAATCCTCACTTTTCCCTCCTGGCACTTTCCCTGTACGAGATACCGCAAGACGTTTCTGTATATTGGGCACAGCGCTCTGCAGGCTGTTAGGAGAGACTTTCCCGGGACAGTGAAACCCTATATCAGAGACACTGAGAAGAAGCCCCAACGTTCCTTCCAGGCATTTTCAGTGTGGGTGCCTTCTCCACGTGGTTCCTGGTTTCACTGCAGCTCTGAAGAGAATGTTAGCAAAGAGGTAATCGGGACAGCGCAAACAGTACTCAAAGACAGGGAGAGCAAGCTCTCTCTTGGCACTTTGGATGTGGAACATACAGCGAGATGTTTGCTGCTTTTACATTTGGCTGTTGGGAGGTTTACAGCACAAAGATATCTAGTTGATTTGAAGCAGTTCCGAGAAAGTCTAAACATAATCCTCACTTTTCCCTCCTGGCACTTTCCCTGTAGGGGATACCGCAAGACGTTTCTGTATATTGGGCACAGCGCTCTGCAGGCTGTTAGGAGAGACTTTCCCGGGACAGTGAAACCCTATATCAGAGACACTGAGAAGAAGCCCCAACGTTCCTTCCAGGCACTTTCAGTGTGGGTGCCTTCTCCACGTGGTTCCTGGTTTCAGTGCAGCTCTGAAGAGAATGTTAGCAAAGAGGTAATCGGGACAGTGCAAACAGTACTCAAAGACAGGGAGAGCAAGCTCTCTCTTGGCACTTTGGATGTGGAACATACAGCGAGATGTTTGCTGCTTTTACATTTGGCTGTTGGGAGATTTACAGCACAAAGATATCTAGTTGATTTGAAGCAGTTCCGAGAAAGTCTAAACATAATCCTCACTTTTCCCTCCTGGCACTTTCCCTGTAGGGGATACCGCAAGACGTTTCTGTATATTGGGCACAGCGCTCTGCAGGCTGTTAGGAGAGACTTTCCCGGGACAGTGAAACCCTATATCAGAGACACTGAGAAGAAGCCCCAACGTTCCTTCCAGGCACTTTCAGAGTTGGTGGCTTCTCCACGTGGTTCCTGGTTTCACTGCAGCTCTGAAGAGAATGTTAGCAAAGAGGTAATCGGGACAGTGCAAACAGTACTCAAAGACAGGGAGAGCAAGCTCTACATTACTCTCTTGGCACTTTGGATGTGGGACATACAGCGAGATGTTTGCTGCTTTTGCGTTTGGCTGTTGGGAGATTTACAGCACAAAGATATCCAGTTGATTTGAAGCAGTTCCGAGAAAGTCTAAGCATAATCCTCAATTTTCCCTCCTGGCACTTTCCCTGTAGGAGATACCGCAAGACGTTTCTGTATATTGGGCACAGCGCTCTGCAGGGTGTTAGCAGACACTTTCCCGGGACAGTGAAACCCTATATCAGAGACACTGAGAAGAAGCCCCAACGTTCCTTCCAGGCATTTTCAGTGTGGGTGCCTTCTCCACGTGGTTCCTGGTTTCACTGCAGCTCTGAAGAGAATGTTAGCAAAGAGGTAATCGGGACAGCGCAAACAGTACTCAAAGACAGGGAGAGCAAGCTCTCTCTTGGCACTTTGGATGTGGGACATACAGCGAGATGTTTGCTGCTTTTGCGTTTGGCTGTTGGGAGATTTACAGCAGAAAGATATCTAGTTGATTTGAAGCAGTTCCGAGAAAGTCTAAGCATAATCCTCACTTTTCCCTCCTGGCACTTTCCCTGTAGGAGATACCGCAAGACGTTTCTGTATATTGGGCACAGCGCTCTGCAGGGTGTTAGCAGAGACTTTCCCGGGACAGTGAAACCCTATATCAGAGACACTGAGAAGAAGTCCCAACGTTCATTCCAGGCACTTTCAGAGTTGGTGCCTTCTCCACGTGGTTCCTGGTTTCAGTGCAGCTCTGAAGAGAATGTTAGCAAAGAGGTAATCGGGACAGTGCAAACAGTACTCAAAGACAGGGAGAGCAAGCTCTATATTACTCTCTTGGCACTTTGGATGTGGGACATACAGCGAGATGTTTGCTGCTTTTGCGTTTGGCTGTTGCGAGATTTACAGCACAAAGATATCCAGTTGATTTGAAGCAGTTCAGAGAAAGTCTAAACATAATCCTCACTTTTCCCTCCTGGCACTTTCCCTGTAGGGGATACCGCAAGACGTTTCTGTATATTGGGCACAGCGCTCTGCAGGGTGTTAGCAGAGACTTTCCCGGGACAGTGAAACCCTATATCAGAGACACTGAGAAGAAGCCCCAACGTTCCTTCCAGGCACTTTCAGAGTTGGTGGCTTCTCCACGTGGTTCCTGGTTTCACTGCAGCTCTGAAGAGAATGTTAGCAAAGAGGTAATCGGGACAGTGCAAACAGTACTCAAAGACAGGGAGAGCAAGCTCTCTCTTGGCACTTTGGATGTGGGACATACAGCGAGATGTTTGCTGCTTTTGCGTTTGGCTGTTGGGAGATTTACAGCAGAAAGATATCTAGTTGATTTGAAGCAGTTCCGAGAAAGTCTAAGCATAATCCTCACTTTTCCCTCCTGGCACTTTCCCTGTAGGAGATACCGCAAGACGTTTCTGTATATTGGGCACAGCGCTCTGCAGGGTGTTAGCAGAGACTTTCCCGGGACAGTGAAACCCTATATCAGAGACACTGAGAAGAAGTCCCAACGTTCATTCCAGGCACTTTCAGAGTTGGTGCCTTCTCCACGTGGTTCCTGGTTTCACTGCAGCTCTGAAGAGAATGTTAGCAAAGAGGTAATCGGGACAGTGCAAACAGTACTCAAAGACAGGGAGAGCAAGCTCTATATTACTCTCTTGGCACTTTGGATGTGGGACATACAGCGAGATGTTTGCTGCTTTTGCGTTTGGCTGTTGCGAGATTTACAGCACAAAGATATCCAGTTGATTTGAAGCAGTTCAGAGAAAGTCTAAACATAATCCTCACTTTTCCCTCCTGGCACTTTCCCTGTAGGGGATACCGCAAGACGTTTCTGTATATTGGGCACAGCGCTCTGCAGGGTGTTAGCAGAGACTTTCCCGGGACAGTGAAACCCTATATCAGAGACACTGAGAAGAAGTCCCAACGTTCCTTCCAGGCACTTTCAGAGTTGGTGCCTTCTCCACGTGGTTCCTGGTTTCACTGCAGCTCTGAAGAGAATGTTAGCAAAGAGGTAATCGGGACAGTGCAAACAGTACTCAAAGACAGGGAGAGCAAGCTCTCTCTTGGCACTTTGGATGTGGAACATACAGCGAGATGTTTGCTGCTTTTACATTTGGCTGTTGGGAGGTTTACAGCACAAAGATATCCAGTTGATTTGAAGCAGTTCCGAGAAAGTCTAAACATAATCCCCACTTTTCCCTCCTGGCACTTTCCCTGTAGGAGATACCGCAAGACGTTTCTGTATATTGGGCACAGCGCTCTGCAGGGTGTTAGCAGAGACTTTCCCGGGACAGTGAAACCCTATATCAGAGACACTGAGAAGAAGCCCCAACGTTCCTTCCAGGCATTTTCAGTGTGGGTGCCTTCTCCACGTGGTTCCTGGTTTCACTGCAGCTCTGAAGAGAATGTTAGCAAAGAGGTAATCGGGACAGTGCAAACAGTACTCAAAGACAGGGAGAGCAAGCTCTCTCTTGGCACTTTGGATGTGGGACATACAGCGAGATGTTTGCTGCTTTTACGTTTGGCTGTTGGGAGATTTACAGCAGAAAGATATCTAGTTGATTTGAAGCAGTTCCGAGAAAGTCTAAACATAATCCTCACTTTTCCCTCCTGGCACTTTCCCTGTAGGGGATACCGCAAGACTTTTCTGTATATTGGGCACAGCGCTCTGCAGGGTGTTAGCAGAGACTTTCCCGGGACAGTGAAACCCTATATCAGAGACACTGAGAAGAAGCCCCAACGTTCCTTCCAGGCACTTTCCGAGTTGGTGGCTTCTCCACGTGGTTCCTGGTTTCACTGCAGCTCTGAAGAGAATGTTAGCAAAGAGGTAATCGGGACAGTGCAAACAGTACTCAAAGACAGGGAGAGCAAGCTCTACATTACTCTCTTGGCACTTTGGATGTGGGACATACAGCGAGATGTTTGCTGCTTTTGCGTTTGGCTGTTGGGAGATTTACAGCACAAAGATATCCAGTTGATTTGAAGCAGTTCCGAGAAAGTCTAAGCATAATCCTCAATTTTCCCTCCTGGCACTTTCCCTGTAGGAGATACCGCAAGACGTTTCTGTATATTGGGCACAGCGCTCTGCAGGGTGTTAGCAGACACTTTCCCGGGACAGTGAAACCCTATATCAGAGACACTGAGAAGAAGCCCCAACGTTCCTTCCAGGCATTTTCAGTGTGGGTGCCTTCTCCACGTGGTTCCTGGTTTCACTGCAGCTCTGAAGAGAATGTTAGCAAAGAGGTAATCGGGACAGTGCAAACAGTACTCAAAGACAGGGAGAGCAAGCTCTCTCTTGGCACTTTGGATGTGGGACATACAGCGAGATGTTTGCTGCTTTTGCGTTTGGCTGTTGGGAGATTTACAGCAGAAAGATATCTAGTTGATTTGAAGCAGTTCCGAGAAAGTCTAAGCATAATCCTCACTTTTCCCTCCTGGCACTTTCCCTGTAGGAGATACCGCAAGACGTTTCTGTATATTGGGCACAGCGCTCTGCAGGGTGTTAGCAGAGACTTTCCCGGGACAGTGAAACCCTATATCAGAGACACTGAGAAGAAGTCCCAACGTTCATTCCAGGCACTTTCAGAGTTGGTGCCTTCTCCACGTGGTTCCTGGTTTCACTGCAGCTCTGAAGAGAATGTTAGCAAAGAGGTAATCGGGACAGTGCAAACAGTACTCAAAGACAGGGAGAGCAAGCTCTATATTACTCTCTTGGCACTTTGGATGTGGGACATACAGCGAGATGTTTGCTGCTTTTGCGTTTGGCTGTTGCGAGATTTACAGCACAAAGATATCCAGTTGATTTGAAGCAGTTCAGAGAAAGTCTAAACATAATCCTCACTTTTCCCTCCTGGCACTTTCCCTGTAGGGGATACCGCAAGACGTTTCTGTATATTGGGCACAGCGCTCTGCAGGGTGTTAGCAGAGACTTTCCCGGGACAGTGAAACCCTATATCAGAGACACTGAGAAGAAGCCCCAACGTTCCTTCCAGGCACTTTCAGTGTGGGTGCCTTCTCCACGTGGTTCCTGGTTTCAGTGCAGCTCTGAAGAGAATGTTAGCAAAGAGGTAATCGGGACAGTGCAAACAGTACTCAAAGACAGGGAGAGCAAGCTCTCTCTTGGCACTTTGGATGTGGGACATACAGCGAGATGTTTGCTGCTTTTACATTTGGCTGTTGGGAGGTTTACAGCACAAAGATATCCAGTTGATTTGAAGCAGTTCCGAGAAAGTCTAAACATAATCCCCACTTTTCCCTCCTGGCACTTTCCCTGTAGGAGATACCGCAAGACGTTTCTGTATATTGGGCACAGCGCTCTGCAGGGTGTTAGCAGAGACTTTCCCGGGACAGTGAAACCCTATATCAGAGACACTGAGAAGAAGCCCCAACGTTCCTTCCAGGCATTTTCAGTGTGGGTGCCTTCTCCACGTGGTTCCTGGTTTCACTGCAGCTCTGAAGAGAATGTTAGCAAAGAGGTAATCGGGACAGTGCAAACAGTACTCAAAGACAGGGAGAGCAAGCTCTCTCTTGGCACTTTGGATGTGGGACATACAGCGAGATGTTTGCTGCTTTTACGTTTGGCTGTTGGGAGATTTACAGCACAAAGATATCTAGTTGATTTGAAGCAGTTCCGAGAAAGTCTAAGCATAATCCTCACTTTTCCCTCCTGGCACTTTCCCTGTAGGAGATACCGCAAGACGTTTCTGTATATTGGGCACAGCGCTCTGCAGGGTGTTAGCAGAGACTTTCCCGGGACAGTGAAACCCTATATCAGAGACACTGAGAAGAAGTCCCAACGTTCATTCCAGGCACTTTCAGTGTGGGTGCCTTCTCCACGTGGTTCCTGGTTTCACTGCAGCTCTGAAGAGAATGTTAGCAAAGAGGTAATCGGGACAGTGCAAACAGTACTCAAAGACAGGGAGAGCAAGCTCTCTCTTGGCACTTTGGAGGTGGGACATACAGCGAGATGTTTGCTGCTTTTACGTTTGGCTGTTGGGAGATTTACAGCACAAAGATATCTAGTTGATTTGAAGCAGTTCCGAGAAAGTCTAAGCATAATCCTCACTTTTCCCTCCTGGCACTTTCCCTGTAGGAGATACCGCAAGACGTTTCTGTATATTGGGCACAGCGCTCTGCAGGGTGTTAGCAGAGACTTTCCCGGGACAGTGAAACCCTATATCAGAGACACTGAGAAGAAGCCCCAACGTTCCTTCCAGGCATTTTCAGTGTGGGTGCCTTCTCCACGTGGTTCCTGGTTTCACTGCAGCTCTGAAGAGAATGTTAGCAAAGAGGTAATCGGGACAGTGCAAACAGTACTCAAAGACAGGGAGAGCAAGCTCTCTCTTGGCACTTTGGATGTGGAACATACAGCGAGATGTTTGCTGCTTTTACATTTGGCTGTTGGGAGGTTTACAGCACAAAGATATCTAGTTGATTTGAAGCAGTTCCGAGAAAGTCTAAACATAATCCTCACTTTTCCCTCCTGGCACTTTCCCTGTAGGGGATACCGCAAGACGTTTCTGTATATTGGGCACAGCGCTCTGCAGGCTGTTAGGAGAGACTTTCCCGGGACAGTGAAACCCTATATCAGAGACACTGAGAAGAAGTCCCAACGTTCATTCCAGGCACTTTCAGAGTTGGTGCCTTCTCCACGTGGTTCCTGGTTTCAGTGCAGCTCTGAAGAGAATGTTAGCAAAGAGGTAATCGGGACAGTGCAAACAGTACTCAAAGACAGGGAGAGCAAGCTCTACATTGCTCTCTTGGCACTTTGGATGTGGGACATACAGCGAGATGTTTGCTGCTTTTGCGTTTGGCTGTTGGGAGATTTACAGCACAAAGATATCCAGTTGATTTGAAGCAGTTCCGAGAAAGTCTAAACATAATCCTCACTTTTCCCTCCTGGCACTTTCCCTGTAGGGGATACCGCAAGACGTTTCTGTATATTGGGCACAGCGCTCTGCAGGCTGTTAGGAGAGACTTTCCCGGGACAGTGAAACCCTATATCAGAGACACTGAGAAGAAGTCCCAACGTTCATTCCAGGCACTTTCAGAGTTGGTGCCTTCTCCACGTGGTTCCTGGTTTCACTGCAGCTCTGAAGAGAATGTTAGCAAAGAGGTAATCGGGACAGTGCAAACAGTACTCAAAGACAGGGAGAGCAAGCTCTACATTACTCTCTTGGCACTTTGGATGTGGGACATACAGCGAGATGTTTGCTGCTTTTGCGTTTGGCTGTTGGGAGATTTACAGCACAAAGATATCCAGTTGATTTGAAGCAGTTCCGAGAAAGTCTAAACATAATCCTCACTTTTCCCTCCTGGCACTTTCCCTGTAGGGGATACCGCAAGACGTTTCTGTATATTGGGCACAGCGCTCTGCAGGGTGTTAGCAGAGACTTTCCCGGGACAGTGAAACCCTATATCAGAGACACTGAGAAGAAGCCCCAACGTTCCTTCCAGGCACTTTCAGAGTTGGTGCCTTCTCCACGTGGTTCCTGGTTTCACTGCAGCTCTGAAGAGAATGTTAGCAAAGAGGTAATCGGGACAGTGCAAACAGTACTCAAAGACAGGGAGAGCAAGCTCTCTCTTGGCACTTTGGATGTGGAACATACAGCGAGATGTTTGCTGCTTTTACATTTGGCTGTTGGGAGATTTACAGCACAAAGATATCTAGTTGATTTGAAGCAGTTCCGAGAAAGTCTAAACATAATCCTCACTTTTCCCTCCTGGCACTTTCCCTGTAGGGGATACCGCAAGACGTTTCTGTATATTGGGCACAGCGCTCTGCAGGGTGTTAGGAGAGACTTTCCCGGGACAGTGAAACCCTATATCAGAGACACTGAGAAGAAGCCCCAAGGTTCCTTCCAGGCACTTTCAGTGTGGGTGCCTTCTCCACGTGGTTCCTGGTTTCAGTGCAGCTCTGAAGAGAATGTTAGCAAAGAGGTAATCGGGACAGTGCAAACAGTACTCAAAGACAGGGAGAGCAAGCTCTCTCTTGGCACTTTGGATGTGGGACATACAGCGAGATGTTTGCTGCTTTTGCATTTGGCTGTTGGGAGATTTACAGCAGAAAGATATCTAGTTGATTTGAAGCAGTTCCGAGAAAGTCTAAGCATAATCCTCACTTTTCCCTCCTGGCACTTTCCCTGTAGGAGATACCGCAAGACGTTTCTGTATATTGGGCACAGCGCTCTGCAGGGTGTTAGCAGAGACTTTCCCGGGACAGTGAAACCCTATATCAGAGACACTGAGAAGAAGTCCCAACGTTCATTCCAGGCACTTTCAGAGTTGGTGCCTTCTCCACGTGGTTCCTGGTTTCAGTGCAGCTCTGAAGAGAATGTTAGCAAAGAGGTAATCCGGACAGTGCAAACAGTACTCAAAGACAGGGAGAGCAAGCTCTCTCTTGGCACTTTGGATGTGGAACATACAGCGAGATGTTTGCTGCTTTTGCGTTTGGCTGTTGGGAGATTTACAGCACAAAGATATCCAGTTGATTTGAAGCAGTTCAGAGAAAGTCTAAACATAATCCTCACTTTTCCCTCCTGGCACTTTCCCTGTAGGGGATATCGCAAGACGTTTCTGTATATTGGGCACAGCGCTCTGCAGGGTGTTAGCAGAGACTTTCCCGGGACAGTGAAACCCTATATCAGAGACACTGAGAAGAAGCCCCAACGTTCCTTCCAGGCATTTTCAGTGTGGGTGCCTTCTCCACGTGGTTCCTGGTTTCACTGCAGCTCTGAAGAGAATGTTAGCAAAGAGGTAATCGGGACAGTGCAAACAGTACTCAAAGACAGGGAGAGCAAGCTCTCTCTTGGCACTTTGGATGTGGAACATACAGCGAGATGTTTGCTGCTTTTACATTTGGCTGTTGGGAGGTTTACAGCACAAAGATATCTAGTTGATTTGAAGCAGTTCCGAGAAAGTCTAAACATAATCCTCACTTTTCCCTCCTGGCACTTTCCCTGTAGGGGATACCGCAAGACGTTTCTGTATATTGGGCACAGCGCTCTGCAGGCTGTTAGGAGAGACTTTCCCGGGACAGTGAAACCCTATATCAGAGACACTGAGAAGAAGTCCCAACGTTCATTCCAGGCACTTTCAGAGTTGGTGCCTTCTCCACGTGGTTCCTGGTTTCACTGCAGCTCTGAAGAGAATGTTAGCAAAGAGGTAATCGGGACAGTGCAAACAGTACTCAAAGACAGGGAGAGCAAGCTCTACATTACTCTCTTGGCACTTTGGATGTGGGACATACAGCGAGATTTTTGCTGCTTTTGCGTTTGGCTGTTGGGAGATTTACAGCACAAAGATATCCAGTTGATTTGAAGCAGTTCCGAGAAAGTCTAAACATAATCCTCACTTTTCCCTCCTGGCACTTTCCCTGTAGGGGATACCGCAACACGTTTCTGTATATTGGGCACAGCGCTCTGCAGGGTGTTAGCAGAGACTTTCCCGGGACAGTGAAACCCTATATCAGAGACACTGAGAAGAAGCCCCAACGTTCCTTCCAGGCACTTTCAGTGTGGGTGCCTTCTCCACGTGGTTCCTGGTTTCACTGCAGCTCTGAAGAGAATGTTAGCAAAGAGGTAATCGGGACAGTGCAAACAGTACTCAAAGACAGGGAGAGCAAGCTCTCTCTTGGCACTTTGGATGTGGAACATACAGCGAGATGTTTGCTGCTTTTACATTTGGCTGTTGGGAGATTTACAGCACAAAGATATCTAGTTGATTTGAAGCAGTTCCGAGAAAGTCTAAACATAATCCTCACTTTTCCCTCCTGGCACTTTCCCTGTAGGGGATACCGCAAGACGTTTCTGTATATTGGGCACAGCGCTCTGCAGGGTGTTAGGAGAGACTTTCCCGGGACAGTGAAACCCTATATCAGAGACACTGAGAAGAAGCCCCAACGTTCCTTCCAGGCACTTTCAGAGTTGGTGCCTTCTCCACGTGGTTCCTGGTTTCACTGCAGCTCTGAAGAGAATGTTAGCAAAGAGGTAATCGGGACAGTGCAAACAGTACTCAAAGACAGGGAGAGCAAGCTCTCTCTTGGCACTTTGGATGTGGGACATACAGCGAGATGTTTGCTGCTTTTGCATTTGGCTGTTGGGAGATTTACAGCAGAAAGATATCTAGTTGATTTGAAGCAGTTCCGAGAAAGTCTAAGCATAATCCTCACTTTTCCCTCCTGGCACTTTCCCTGTAGGAGATACCGCAAGACGTTTCTGTATATTGGGCACAGCGCTCTGCAGGGTGTTAGCAGAGACTTTCCCGGGACAGTGAAACCCTATATCAGAGACACTGAGAAGAAGTCCCAACGTTCATTCCAGGCACTTTCAGAGTTGGTGCCTTCTCCACGTGGTTCCTGGTTTCAGTGCAGCTCTGAAGAGAATGTTAGCAAAGAGGTAATCCGGACAGTGCAAACAGTACTCAAAGACAGGGAGAGCAAGCTCTCTCTTGGCACTTTGGATGTGGGACATACAGCGAGATGTTTGCTGCTTTTACATTTGGCTGTTGGGAGGTTTACAGCACAAAGATATCCAGTTGATTTGAAGCAGTTCCGAGAAAGTCTAAACATAATCCTCACTTTTCCCTCCTGGCACTTTCCCTGTAGGGGATACCGCAAGACGTTTCTGTATATTGGGCACAGCGCTCTGCAGGCTGTTAGGAGAGACTTTCCCGGGACAGTGAAACCCTATATCAGAGACACTGAGAAGAAGTCCCAACGTTCATTCCAGGCACTTTCAGAGTTGGTGCCTTCTCCACGTGGTTCCTGGTTTCACTGCAGCTCTGAAGAGAATGTTAGCAAAGAGGTAATCGGGACAGTGCAAACAGTACTCAAAGACAGGGAGAGCAAGCTCTACATTACTCTCTTGGCACTTTGGATGTGGGACATACAGCGAGATGTTTGCTGCTTTTGCGTTTGGCTGTTGGGAGATTTACAGCACAAAGATATCCAGTTGATTTGAAGCAGTTCCGAGAAAGTCTAAACATAATCCTCACTTTTCCCTCCTGGCACTTTCCCTGTAGGGGATACCGCAAGACGTTTCTGTATATTGGGCACAGCGCTCTGCAGGGTGTTAGCAGAGACTTTCCCGGGACAGTGAAACCCTATATCAGAGACACTGAGAAGAAGCCCCAACGTTCCTTCCAGGCACTTTCAGTGTGGGTGCCTTCTCCACGTGGTTCCTGGTTTCACTGCAGCTCTGAAGAGAATGTTAGCAAAGAGGTAATCGGGACAGTGCAAACAGTACTCAAAGACAGGGAGAGCAAGCTCTCTCTTGGCACTTTGGATGTGGGACATACAGCGAGATGTTTGCTGCTTTTGCATTTGGCTGTTGGGAGATTTACAGCAGAAAGATATCTAGTTGATTTGAAGCAGTTCCGAGAAAGTCTAAGCATAATCCTCACTTTTCCCTCCTGGCACTTTCCCTGTAGGAGATACCGCAAGACGTTTCTGTATATTGGGCACAGCGCTCTGCAGGGTGTTAGCAGAGACTTTCCCGGGACAGTGAAACCCTATATCAGAGACACTGAGAAGAAGCCCCAACGTTCCTTCCAGGCACTTTCAGAGTTGGTGCCTTCTCCACGTGGTTCCTGGTTTCACTGCAGCTCTGAAGAGAATGTTAGCAAAGAGGTAATCGGGACAGTGCAAACAGTACTCAAAGACAGGGAGAGCAAGCTCTCTCTTGGCACTTTGGATGTGGGACATACAGCGAGATGTTTGCTGCTTTTGCATTTGGCTGTTGGGAGATTTACAGCAGAAAGATATCTAGTTGATTTGAAGCAGTTCCGAGAAAGTCTAAGCATAATCCTCACTTTTCCCTCCTGGCACTTTCCCTGTAGGAGATACCGCAAGACGTTTCTGTATATTGGGCACAGCGCTCTGCAGGGTGTTAGCAGAGACTTTCCCGGGACAGTGAAACCCTATATCAGAGACACTGAGAAGAAGTCCCAACGTTCATTCCAGGCACTTTCAGAGTTGGTGCCTTCTCCACGTGGTTCCTGGTTTCAGTGCAGCTCTGAAGAGAATGTTAGCAAAGAGGTAATCCGGACAGTGCAAACAGTACTCAAAGACAGGGAGAGCAAGCTCTCTCTTGGCACTTTGGATGTGGGACATACAGCGAGATGTTTGCTGCTTTTACATTTGGCTGTTGGGAGGTTTACAGCACAAAGATATCCAGTTGATTTGAAGCAGTTCCGAGAAAGTCTAAACATAATCCTCACTTTTCCCTCCTGGCACTTTCCCTGTAGGGGATACCGCAAGACGTTTCTGTATATTGGGCACAGCGCTCTGCAGGCTGTTAGGAGAGACTTTCCCGGGACAGTGAAACCCTATATCAGAGACACTGAGAAGAAGTCCCAACGTTCATTCCAGGCACTTTCAGAGTTGGTGCCTTCTCCACGTGGTTCCTGGTTTCACTGCAGCTCTGAAGAGAATGTTAGCAAAGAGGTAATCGGGACAGTGCAAACAGTACTCAAAGACAGGGAGAGCAAGCTCTACATTACTCTCTTGGCACTTTGGATGTGGGACATACAGCGAGATGTTTGCTGCTTTTGCGTTTGGCTGTTGGGAGATTTACAGCACAAAGATATCCAGTTGATTTGAAGCAGTTCCGAGAAAGTCTAAACATAATCCTCACTTTTCCCTCCTGGCACTTTCCCTGTAGGGGATACCGCAAGACGTTTCTGTATATTGGGCACAGCGCTCTGCAGGGTGTTAGCAGAGACTTTCCCGGGACAGTGAAACCCTATATCAGAGACACTGAGAAGAAGCCCCAACGTTCCTTCCAGGCACTTTCAGTGTGGGTGCCTTCTCCACGTGGTTCCTGGTTTCACTGCAGCTCTGAAGAGAATGTTAGCAAAGAGGTAATCGGGACAGTGCAAACAGTACTCAAAGACAGGGAGAGCAAGCTCTCTCTTGGCACTTTGGATGTGGGACATACAGCGAGATGTTTGCTGCTTTTGCATTTGGCTGTTGGGAGATTTACAGCAGAAAGATATCTAGTTGATTTGAAGCAGTTCCGAGAAAGTCTAAGCATAATCCTCACTTTTCCCTCCTGGCACTTTCCCTGTAGGAGATACCGCAAGACGTTTCTGTATATTGGGCACAGCGCTCTGCAGGGTGTTAGCAGAGACTTTCCCGGGACAGTGAAACCCTATATCAGAGACACTGAGAAGAAGTCCCAACGTTCATTCCAGGCACTTTCAGAGTTGGTGCCTTCTCCACGTGGTTCCTGGTTTCAGTGCAGCTCTGAAGAGAATGTTAGCAAAGAGGTAATCCGGACAGTGCAAACAGTACTCAAAGACAGGGAGAGCAAGCTCTCTCTTGGCACTTTGGATGTGGAACATACAGCGAGATGTTTGCTGCTTTTGCGTTTGGCTGTTGGGAGATTTACAGCACAAAGATATCCAGTTGATTTGAAGCAGTTCAGAGAAAGTCTAAACATAATCCTCACTTTTCCCTCCTGGCACTTTCCCTGTAGGGGATATCGCAAGACGTTTCTGTATATTGGGCACAGCGCTCTGCAGGGTGTTAGCAGAGACTTTCCCGGGACAGTGAAACCCTATATCAGAGACACTGAGAAGAAGCCCCAACGTTCCTTCCAGGCATTTTCAGTGTGGGTGCCTTCTCCACGTGGTTCCTGGTTTCACTGCAGCTCTGAAGAGAATGTTAGCAAAGAGGTAATCGGGACAGTGCAAACAGTACTCAAAGACAGGGAGAGCAAGCTCTCTCTTGGCACTTTGGATGTGGGACATACAGCGAGATGTTTGCTGCTTTTACATTTGGCTGTTGGGAGGTTTACAGCACAAAGATATCTAGTTGATTTGAAGCAGTTCCGAGAAAGTCTAAACATAATCCTCACTTTTCCCTCCTGGCACTTTCCCTGTAGGGGATACCGCAAGACGTTTCTGTATATTGGGCACAGCGCTCTGCAGGCTGTTAGGAGAGACTTTCCCGGGACAGTGAAACCCTATATCAGAGACACTGAGAAGAAGTCCCAACGTTCATTCCAGGCACTTTCAGAGTTGGTGCCTTCTCCACGTGGTTCCTGGTTTCACTGCAGCTCTGAAGAGAATGTTAGCAAAGAGGTAATCGGGACAGTGCAAACAGTACTCAAAGACAGGGAGAGCAAGCTCTACATTACTCTCTTGGCACTTTGGATGTGGGACATACAGCGAGATGTTTGCTGCTTTTGCGTTTGGCTGTTGGGAGATTTACAGCACAAAGATATCCAGTTGATTTGAAGCAGTTCCGAGAAAGTCTAAACATAATCCTCACTTTTCCCTCCTGGCACTTTCCCTGTAGGGGATACCGCAAGACGTTTCTGTATATTGGGCACAGCGCTCTGCAGGGTGTTAGCAGAGACTTTCCCGGGACAGTGAAACCCTATATCAGAGACACTGAGAAGAAGCCCCAACGTTCCTTCCAGGCACTTTCAGTGTGGGTGCCTTCTCCACGTGGTTCCTGGTTTCACTGCAGCTCTGAAGAGAATGTTAGCAAAGAGGTAATCGGGACAGTGCAAACAGTACTCAAAGACAGGGAGAGCAAGCTCTCTCTTGGCACTTTGGATGTGGAACATACAGCGAGATGTTTGCTGCTTTTACATTTGGCTGTTGGGAGATTTACAGCACAAAGATATCTAGTTGATTTGAAGCAGTTCCGAGAAAGTCGAAGCATAATCCTCACTTTTCCCTCCTGGCACTTTCCCTGTAGGGGATACCGCAAGACGTTTCTGTATATTGGGCACAGCGCTCTGCAGGGTGTTAGCAGAGACTTTCCCGGGACAGTGAAACCCTATATCAGAGACACTGAGAAGAAGCCCCAACGTTCCTCCCAGGCACTTTCAGAGTTGGTGCCTTCTCCACGTGGTTCCTGGTTTCACTGCAGCTCTGAAGAGAATGTTAGCAAAGAGGTAATCGGGACAGTGCAAACAGTACTCAAAGACAGGGAGAGCAAGCTCTCTCTTGGCACTTTGGATGTGGGACATACAGCGAGATGTTTGCTGCTTTTACATTTGGCTGTTGGGAGGTTTACAGCACAAAGATATCTAGTTGATTTGAAGCAGTTCCGAGAAAGTCTAAACATAATCCTCACTTTTCCCTCCTGGCACTTTCCCTGTAGGGGATACCGCAAGACGTTTCTGTATATTGGGCACAGCGCTCTGCAGGGTGTTAGCAGAGACTTTCCCGGGACAGTGAAACCCTATATCAGAGACACTGAGAAGAAGCCCCAACGTTCCTTCCAGGCATTTTCAGTGTGGGTGCCTTCTCCACGTGGTTCCTGGTTTCACTGCAGCTCTGAAGAGAATGTTAGCAAAGAGGTAATCGGGACAGTGCAAACAGTACTCAAAGACAGGGAGAGCAAGCTCTCTCTTGGCACTTTGGATGTGGGACATACAGCGAGATGTTTGCTGCTTTTACATTTGGCTGTTGGGAGGTTTACAGCACAAAGATATCTAGTTGATTTGAAGCAGTTCCGAGAAAGTCTAAACATAATCCTCACTTTTCCCTCCTGGCACTTTCCCTGTAGGGGATACCGCAAGACGTTTCTGTATATTGGGCACAGCGCTCTGCAGGGTGTTAGCAGAGACTTTCCCGGGACAGTGAAACCCTATATCAGAGACACTGAGAAGAAGCCCCAACGTTCCTTCCAGGCACTTTCAGAGTTGGTGCCTTCTCCACGTGGTTCCTGGTTTCACTGCAGCTCTGAAGAGAATGTTAGCAAAGAGGTAATCGGGACAGTGCAAACAGTACTCAAAGACAGGGAGAGCAAGCTCTCTCTTGGCACTTTGGATGTGGGACATACAGCGAGATGTTTGCTGCTTTTACGTTTGGCTGTTGGGAGATTTACAGCACAAAGATATCTAGTTGATTTGAAGCAGTTCCGAGAAAGTATAAGCATAATCCTCACTTTTCCCTCCTGGCACTTTCCCTGTAGGAGATACCGCAAGACGTTTCTGTATATTGGGCACAGCGCTCTGCAGGGTGTTAGCAGAGACTTTCCCGGGACAGTGAAACCCTATATCAGAGACACTGAGAAGAAGTCCCAACGTTCATTCCAGGCACTTTCAGAGTTGGTGCCTTCTCCACGTGGTTCCTGGTTTCACTGCAGCTCTGAAGAGAATGTTAGCAAAGAGGTAATCGGGACAGTGCAAACAGTACTCAAAGACAGGGAGAGCAAGCTCTCTCTTGGCACTTTGGATGTGGGACATACAGCGAGATGTTTGCTGCTTTTACATTTGGCTGTTGGGAGGTTTACAGCACAAAGATATCTAGTTGATTTGAAGCAGTTCCGAGAAAGTCTAAACATAATCCTCACTTTTCCCTCCTGGCACTTTCCCTGTAGGGGATACCGCAAGACGTTTCTGTATATTGGGCACAGCGCTCTGCAGGCTGTTAGGAGAGACTTTCCCGGGACAGTGAAACCCTATATCAGAGACACTGAGAAGAAGCCCCAACGTTCCTTCCAGGGACTTTCAGTGTGGGTGCCTTCTCCACGTGGTTCCTGGTTTCACTGCAGCTCTGAAGAGAATGTTAGCAAAGAGGTAATCGGGACAGTGCAAACAGTACTCAAAGACAGGGAGAGCAAGCTCTCTCTTGGCACTTTGGATGTGGGACATACAGCGAGATGTTTGCTGCTTTTACATTTGGCTGTTGGGAGGTTTACAGCACAAAGATATCTAGTTGATTTGAAGCAGTTCCGAGAAAGTCTAAACATAATCCTCACTTTTCCCTCCTGGCACTTTCCCTGTAGGGGATACCGCAAGACGTTTCTGTATATTGGGCACAGCGCTCTGCAGGGTGTTAGCAGAGACTTTCCCGGGACAGTGAAACCCTATATCAGAGACACTGAGAAGAAGCCCCAACGTTCCTTCCAGGCACTTTCAGTGTGGGTGCCTTCTCCACGTGGTTCCTGGTTTCAGTGCAGCTCTGAAGAGAATGTTAGCAAAGAGGTAATCGGGACAGTGCAAACAGTACTCAAAGACAGGGAGAGCAAGCTCTCTCTTGGCACTTTGGATGTGGGACATACAGCGAGATGTTTGCTGCTTTTACGTTTGGCTGTTGGGAGGTTTACAGCAGAAAGATATCTAGTTGATTTGAAGCAGTTCCGAGAAAGTCTAAGCATAATCCTCACTTTTCCCTCCTGGCACTTTCCCTGTAGGGGATACCGCAAGACGTTTCTGTATATTGGGCACAGCGCTCTGCAGGGTGTTAGCAGAGACTTTCCCGGGACAGTGAAACCCTATATCAGAGACACTGAGAAGAAGTCCCAACGTTCAATCCAGGCACTTTCAGAGTTGGTGCCTTCTCCACGTGTTTCCTGGTTTCACTGCAGCTCTGAAGAGAATGTTAGCAAAGAGGTAATCGGGACAGTGCAAACAGTACTGAAAGACAGGGAGAGCAAGCTCTACATTACTCTCTTGGCACTTTGGATGTGGGACATACAGCGAGATGTTTGCTGCTTTTGCGTTTGGCTGTTGGGAGATTTACAGCACAAAGATATCCAGTTGATTTGAAGCAGTTCCGAGAAAGTCTAAACATAATCCTCACTTTTCCCTCCTGGCACTTTCCCTGTAGGGGATACCGCAAGACGTTTCTGTATATTGGGCACAGCGCTCTGCAGGGTGTTAGCAGAGACTTTCCCGGGACAGTGAAACCCTATATCAGAGACACTGAGAAGAAGCCCCAACGTTCCTTCCAGGCACTTTCAGTGTGGGTGCCTTCTCCACGTGGTTCCTGGTTTCACTGCAGCTCTGAAGAGAATGTTAGCAAAGAGGTAATCGGGACAGTGCAAACAGTACTCAAAGACAGGGAGAGCAAGCTCTCTCTTGGCACTTTGGATGTGGAACATACAGCGAGATGTTTGCTGCTTTTACATTTGGCTGTTGGGAGATTTACAGCACAAAGATATCTAGTTGATTTGAAGCAGTTCCGAGAAAGTCTAAACATAATCCTCACTTTTCCCTCCTGGCACTTTCCCTGTAGGGGATACCGCAAGACGTTTCTGTATATTGGGCACAGCGCTCTGCAGGGTGTTAGCAGAGACTTTCCCGGGACGGTGAAACCCTATATCAGAGACACTGAGAAGAAGCCCCAACGTTCCTTCCAGGCATTTTCAGTGTGGGTGCCTTCTCCACGTGGTTCCTGGTTTCACTGCAGCTCTGAAGAGAATGTTAGCAAAGAGGTAATCGGGACAGTGCAAACAGTACTCAAAGACAGGGAGAGCAAGCTCTACATTACTCTCTTGGCACTTTGGATGTGGGACATACAGCGAGATGTTTGCTGCTTTTGCGTTTGGCTGTTGGGAGATTTACAGCACAAAGATATCCAGTTGATTTGAAGCAGTTCCGAGAAAGTCTAAGCATAATCCTCACTTTTCCCTCCTGGCACTTTCCCTGTAGGGGATACCGCAAGACGTTTCTGTATATTGGGCACAGCGCTCTGCAGGGTGTTAGCAGAGACTTTCCCGGGACAGTGAAACCCTATATCAGAGACACTGAGAAGAAGCCCCAACGTTCCTTCCAGGCACTTTCAGTGTGGGTGCCTTCTCCACGTGGTTCCTGGTTTCAGTGCAGCTCTGAAGAGAATGTTAGCAAAGAGGTAATCGGGACAGTGCAAACAGTACTCAAAGACAGGGAGAGCAAGCTCTCTCTTGGCACTTTGGATGTGGGACATACAGCGAGATGTTTGCTGCTTTTACATTTGGCTGTTGGGAGGTTTACAGCACAAAGATATCTAGTTGATTTGAAGCAGTTCCGAGAAAGTCTAAACATAATCCTCACTTTTCCCTCCTGGCACTTTCCCTGTAGGGGATACCGCAAGACGTTTCTGTATATTGGGCACAGCGCTCTGCAGGGTGTTAGCAGAGACTTTCCCGGGACAGTGAAACCCTATATCAGAGACACAGAGAAGAAGTCCCAACGTTCATTCCAGGCACTTTCAGAGTTGGTGCCTTCTCCACGTGGTTCCTGGTTTCACTGCAGCTCTGAAGAGAATGTTAGCAAAGAGGTAATCGGGACAGTGCAAACAGTACTCAAAGACAGGGAGAGCAAGCTCTCTCTTGGCACTTTGGATGTGGAACTCTTTCAGAGTTGGTGCCTTCTCCACGTGGTTCCTGGTTTCACTGCAGCTCTGAAGAGAATGTTAGCAAAGAGGTAATCGGGACAGTGCAAACAGTACTGAAAGACAGGGAGAGCAAGCTCTCTCTTGGCACTTTGGATGTGGGACATACAGCGAGATGTTTGCTGCTTTTACGTTTGGCTGTTGGGAGATTTTCAGCACAAAGATATCTAGTTGATTTGAAGCAGTTCCGAGAAAGTCTAAGCATAATCCTCACTTTTCCCTCCTGGCACTTTCCCTGTAGGGGATACCGCAAGACGTTTCTGTATATTGGGCACAGCGCTCTGCAGGGTGTTAGCAGAGACTTTCCCGGGACAGTGAAACCCTATATCAGAGACACTGAGAAGAAGCCCCAACGTTCCTTCCAGGCATTTTCAGTGTGGGTGCCTTCTCCACGTGGTTCCTGGTTTCACTGCAGCTCTGAAGAGAATGTTAGCAAAGAGGTAATCGGGACAGTGCAAACAGTACTCAAAGACAGGGAGAGCAAGCTCTCTCTTGGCACTTTGGATGTGGAACATACAGCGAGATGTTTGCTGCTTTTACATTTGGCTGTTGGGAGATTTACAGCACAAAGATATCTAGTTGATTTGAAGCAGTTCCGAGAAAGTCTAAGCATAATCCTCACTTTTCCCTCCTGGCACTTTCCCTGTAGGAGATACCGCAAGACGTTTCTGTATATTGGGCACAGCGCTCTGCAGGGTGTTAGCAGAGACTTTCCCGGGACAGTGAAACCCTATATCAGAGACACTGAGAAGAAGTCCCAACGTTCCTTCCAGGCACTTTCAGAGTTGGTGCCTTCTCCACGTGGTTCCTGGTTTCACTGCAGCTCTGAAGAGAATGTTAGCAAAGAGGTAATCGGGACAGTGCAAACAGTACTCAAAGACAGGGAGAGCAAGCTCTACATTACTCTCTTGGCACTTTGGATGTGGGACATACAGCGAGATGTTTGCTGCTTTTGCGTTTGGCTGTTGGGAGATTTACAGCACAAAGATATCCAGTTGATTTGAAGCAGTTCAGAGAAAGTCTAAACATAATCCTCACTTTTCCCTCCTGGCACTTTCCCTGTAGGGGATACCGCAAGACGTTTCTGTATATTGGGCACAGCGCTCTGCAGGGTGTTAGCAGAGACTTTCCCGGGACAGTGAAACCCTATATCAGAGACACTGAGAAGAAGCCCCAACGTTCCTTCCAGGCACTTTCAGTGTGGGTGCCTTCTCCACGTGGTTCCTGGTTTCACTGCAGCTCTGAAGAGAATGTTAGCAAAGAGGTAATCGGGACAGTGCAAACAGTACTCAAAGACAGGGAGAGCAAGCTCTCTCTTGGCACTTTGGATGTGGAACATACAGCGAGATGTTTGCTGCTTTTACATTTGGCTGTTGGGAGATTTACAGCACAAAGATATCCAGTTGATTTGAAGCAGTTCCGAGAAAGTCTAAGCATAATCCTCACTTTTCCCTCCTGGCACTTTCCCTGTAGGAGATACCGCAAGACGTTTCTGTATATTGGGCACAGCGCTCTGCAGGGTGTTAGCAGAGACTTTCCCGGGACAGTGAAACCCTATATCAGAGACACTGAGAAGAAGCCCCAACGTTCCTTCCAGGCATTTTCAGTGTGGGTGCCTTCTTCACGTGGTTCCTGGTTTCACTGCAGCTCTGAAGAGAATGTTAGCAAAGAGGTAATCGGGACAGTGCAAACAGTACTCAAAGACAGGGAGAGCAAGCTCTACATTACTCTCTTGGCACTTTGGATGTGGGACATACAGCGAGATGTTTGCTGCTTTTACGTTTGGCTGTTGGGAGATTTACAGCACAAAGATATCCAGTTGATTTGAAGCAGTTCCGAGAAAGTCTAAGCATAATCCTCACTTTTCCCTCCTGGCACTTTCCCTGTAGGGGATACCGCAAGACGTTTCTGTATATTGGGCACAGCGCTCTGCAGGCTGTTAGGAGAGACTTTCCCGGGACAGTGAAACCCTATATCAGAGACACTGAGAAGAAGTCCCAACGTTCAATCCAGGCACTTTCAGAGTTGGTGCCTTCTCCACGTGTTTCCTGGTTTCACTGCAGCTCTGAAGAGAATGTTAGCAAAGAGGTAATCGGGACAGTGCAAACAGTACTGAAAGACAGGGAGAGCAAGCTCTACATTACTCTCTTGGCACTTTGGATGTGGGACATACAGCGAGATGTTTGCTGCTTTTGCGTTTGGCTGTTGGGAGATTTACAGCACAAAGATATCCAGATGATTTGAAGCAGTTCCGAGAAAGTCTAAACATAATCCTCACTTTTCCCTCCTGGCACTTTCCCTGTAGGGGATACCGCAAGACGTTTCTGTATATTGGGCACAGCGCTCTGCAGGGTGTTAGCAGAGACTTTCCCGGGACAGTGAAACCCTATATCAGAGACACTGAGAAGAAGCCCCAACGTTCCTTCCAGGCACTTTCAGTGTGGGTGCCTTCTCCACGTGGTTCCTGGTTTCAGTGCAGCTCTGAAGAGAATGTTAGCAAAGAGGTAATCGGGACAGTGCAAACAGTACTGAAAGACAGGGAGAGCAAGCTCTCTCTTGGCACTTTGGATGTGGGACATACAGCGAGATGTTTGCTGCTTTTACGTTTGGCTGTTGGGAGATTTACAGCACAAAGATATCTAGTTGATTTGAAGCAGTTCCGAGAAAGTCTAAGCATAATCCTCACTTTTCCCTCCTGGCACTTTCCCTGTAGGGGATACCGCAAGACGTTTCTGTATATTGGGCACAGCGCTCTGCAGGGTGTTAGCAGAGACTTTCCCGGGACAGTGAAACCCTATATCAGAGACACTGAGAAGAAGCCCCAACATTCCTTCCAGGCATTTTCAGTGTGGGTGCCTTCTCCACGTGGTTCCTGGTTTCACTGCAGCTCTGAAGAGAATGTTAGCAAAGAGGTAATCGGGACAGTGCAAACAGTACTCAAAGACAGGGAGAGCAAGCTCTCTCTTGGCACTTTGGATGTGGAACATACAGCGAGATGTTTGCTGCTTTTACATTTGGCTGTTGGGAGATTTACAGCACAAAGATATCTAGTTGATTTGAAGCAGTTCCGAGAAAGTCTAAGCATAATCCTCACTTTTCCCTCCTGGCACTTTCCCTGTAGGAGATACCGCAAGACGTTTCTGTATATTGGGCACAGCGCTCTGCAGGGTGTTAGCAGAGACTTTCCCGGGACAGTGAAACCCTATATCAGAGACACTGAGAAGAAGTCCCAACGTTCCTTCCAGGCACTTTCAGAGTTGGTGCCTTCTCCACGTGGTTCCTGGTTTCACTGCAGCTCTGAAGAGAATGTTAGCAAAGAGGTAATCGGGACAGTGCAAACAGTACTCAAAGACAGGGAGAGCAAGCTCTACATTACTCTCTTGGCACTTTGGATGTGGGACATACAGCGAGATGTTTGCTGCTTTTGCGTTTGGCTGTTGGGAGATTTACAGCACAAAGATATCCAGTTGATTTGAAGCAGTTCAGAGAAAGTCTAAACATAATCCTCACTTTTCCCTCCTGGCACTTTCCCTGTAGGGGATACCGCAAGACGTTTCTGTATATTAGGCACAGCGCTCTGCAGGGTGTTAGCAGAGACTTTCCCGGGACAGTGAAACCCTATATCAGAGACACTGAGAAGAAGCCCCAACGTTCCTTCCAGGCACTTTCAGTGTGGGTGCCTTCTCCACGTGGTTCCTGGTTTCACTGCAGCTCTGAAGAGAATGTTAGCAAAGAGGTAATCGGGACAGTGCAAACAGTACTCAAAGACAGGGAGAGCAAGCTCTACATTACTCTCTTGGCACTTTGGATGTGGGACATACAGCGAGATGTTTGCTGCTTTTGCGTTTGGCTGTTGGGAGATTTACAGCACAAAGATATCCAGTTGATTTGAAGCAGTTCCGAGAAAGTCTAAACATAATCCTCACTTTTCCCTCCTGGCACTTTCCCTGTAGGGGATACCGCAAGACGTTTCTGTATATTGGGAACAGCGCTCTGCAGGGTGTTAGCAGAGACTTTCCCGGGACAGTGAAACCCTATATCAGAGACACTGAGAAGAAGCCCCAACGTTCCTTCCAGGCACTTTCAGTGTGGGTGCCTTCTCCACGTGGTTCCTGGTTTCACTGCAGCTCTGAAGAGAATGTTAGCAAAGAGGTAATCGGGACAGTGCAAACAGTACTCAAAGACAGGGAGAGCAAGCTCTCTCTTGGCACTTTGGATGTGGAACATACAGCGAGATGTTTGCTGCTTTTACATTTGGCTGTTGGGAGATTTACAGCACAAAGATATCTAGTTGATTTGAAGCAGTTCCGAGAAAGTCTAAACATAATCCTCACTTTTCCCTCCTGGCACTTTCCCTGTAGGGGATACCGCAAGACGTTTCTGTATATTGGGCACAGCGCTCTGCAGGGTGTTAGCAGAGACTTTCCCGGGACAGTGAAACCCTATATCAGAGACACTGAGAAGAAGTCCCAACGTTCATTCCAGGCACTTTCAGAGTTGGTGCCTTCTCCACGTGGTTCCTGGTTTCACTGCAGCTCTGAAGAGAATGTTAGCAAAGAGGTAATCGGGACAGTGCAAACAGTACTCAAAGACAGGGAGAGCAAGCTCTATATTACTCTCTTGGCACTTTGGATGTGGGACATACAGCGAGATGTTTGCTGCTTTTGCGTTTGGCTGTTGCGAGATTTACAGCACAAAGATATCCAGTTGATTTGAAGCAGTTCAGAGAAAGTCTAAACATAATCCTCACTTTTCCCTCCTGGCACTTTCCCTGTAGGGGATACCGCAAGACGTTTCTGTATATTGGGCACAGCGCTCTGCAGGGTGTTAGGAGAGACTTTCCCGGGACAGTGAAACCCTATATCAGAGACACTGAGAAGAAGCCCCAACGTTCCTTCCAGGCACTTTCAGTGTGGGTGCCTTCTCCACGTGGTTCCTGGTTTCAGTGCAGCTCTGAAGAGAATGTTAGCAAAGAGGTAATCCGGACAGTGCAAACAGTACTCAAAGACAGGGAGAGCAAGCTCTCTCTTTGCACTTTGGATGTGGGACATACAGCGAGATGTTTGCTGCTTTTACATTTGGCTGTTGGGAGGTTTACAGCACAAAGATATCTAGTTGATTTGAAGCAGTTCCGAGAAAGTCTAAACATAATCCTCACTTTTCCCTCCTGGCACTTTCCCTGTAGGGGATACCGCAAGACGTTTCTGTATATTGGGCACAGCGCTCTGCAGGCTGTTAGGAGAGACTTTCCCGGGACAGTGAAACCCTATATCAGAGACACTGAGAAGAAGTCCCAACGTTCATTCCAGGCACTTTCAGAGTTGGTGCCTTCTCCACGTGGTTCCTGGTTTCACTGCAGCTCTGAAGAGAATGTTAGCAAAGAGGTAATCGGGACAGTGCAAACAGTACTCAAAGACAGGGAGAGCAAGCTCTCTCTTGGCACTTTGGATGTGGGACATACAGCGAGATGTTTGCTGCTTTTACGTTTGGCTGTTGGGAGATTTACAGCACAAAGATATCTAGTTGATTTGAAGCAGTTCCGAGAAAGTATAAGCATAATCCTCACTTTTCCCTCCTGGCACTTTCCCTGTAGGAGATACCGCAAGACGTTTCTGTATATTGGGCACAGCGCTCTGCAGGGTGTTAGCAGAGACTTTCCCGGGACAGTGAAACCCTATATCAGAGACACTGAGAAGAAGCCCCAACGTTCCTTCCAGGCACTTTCAGTGTGGGTGCCTTCTTCACGTGGTTCCTGGTTTCACTGCAGCTCTGAAGAGAATGTTAGCAAAGAGGTAATCGGGACAGTGCAAACAGTACTCAAAGACAGGGAGAGCAAGCTCTCTCTTGGCACTTTGGATGTGGGACATACAGCGAGATGTTTGCTGCTTTTGCGTTTGGCTGTTGGGAGATTTACAGCACAAAGATATCTAGTTGATTTGAAGCAGTTCCGAGAAAGTCTAAACATAATCCTCACTTTTCCCTCCTGGCACTTTCCCTGTAGGAGATACCGCAAGACGTTTCTGTATATTGGGCACAGCGCTCTGCAGGGTGTTAGCAGAGACTTTCCCGGGACAGTGAAACCCTATATCAGAGACACTGAGAAGAAGTCCCAACGTTCATTCCAGGCACTTTCAGAGTTGGTGCCTTCTCCACGTGGTTCCTGGTTTCACTGCAGCTCTGAAGAGAATGTTAGCAAAGAGGTAATCGGGACAGTGCAAACAGTACTCAAAGACAGGGAGAGCAAGCTCTCTCTTGGCACTTTGGATGTGGGACATACAGCGAGATGTTTGCTGCTTTTACATTTGGCTGTTGGGAGGTTTACAGCACAAAGATATCTAGTTGATTTGAAGCAGTTCCGAGAAAGTCTAAACATAATCCTCACTTTTCCCTCCTGGCACTTTCCCTGTAGGGGATACCGCAAGACGTTTCTGTATATTGGGCACAGCGCTCTGCAGGCTGTTAGGAGAGACTTTCCCGGGACAGTGAAACCCTATATCAGAGACACTGAGAAGAAGCCCCAACGTTCCTTCCAGGCACTTTCAGTGTGGGTGCCTTCTCCACGTGGTTCCTGGTTTCACTGCAGCTCTGAAGAGAATGTTAGCAAAGAGGTAATCGGGACAGTGCAAACAGTACTCAAAGACAGGGAGAGCAAGCTCTCTCTTGGCACTTTGGATGTGGGACATACAGTGAGATGTTTGCTGCTTTTACATTTGGCTGTTGGGAGGTTTACAGCACAAAGATATCTAGTTGATTTGAAGCAGTTCCGAGAAAGTCTAAACATAATCCTCACTTTTCCCTCCTGGCACTTTCCCTGTAGGGGATACCGCAAGACGTTTCTGTATATTGGGCACAGCGCTCTGCAGGGTGTTAGCAGAGACTTTCCCGGGACAGTGAAACCCTATATCAGAGACACTGAGAAGAAGCCCCAACGTTCCTTCCAGGCACTTTCAGTGTGGGTGCCTTCTCCACGTGGTTCCTGGTTTCACTGCAGCTCTGAAGAGAATGTTAGCAAAGAGGTAATCGGGACAGTGCAAACAGTACTCAAAGACAGGGAGAGCAAGCTCTCTCTTGGCACTTTGGATGTGGGACATACAGCGAGATGTTTGCTGCTTTTACGTTTGGCTGTTGGGAGGTTTACAGCAGAAAGATATCTAGTTGATTTGAAGCAGTTCAGAGAAAGTCTAAGCATAATCCTCACTTTTCCCTCCTGGCACTTTCCCTGTAGGGGATACCGCAAGACGTTTCTGTATATTGGGCACAGCGCTCTGCAGGCTGTTAGGAGAGACTTTCCCGGGACAGTGAAACCCTATATCAGAGACACTGAGAAGAAGTCCCAACGTTCAATCCAGGCACTTTCAGAGTTGGTGCCTTCTCCACGTGGTTCCTGGTTTCACTGCAGCTCTGAAGAGAATGTTAGCAAAGAGGTAATCGGGACAGTGCAAACAGTACTCAAAGACAGGGAGAGCAAGCTCTACATTACTCTCTTGGCACTTTGGATGTGGGACATACAGCGAGATGTTTGCTGCTTTTGCGTTTGGCTGTTGGGAGATTTACAGCACAAAGATATCCAGTTGATTTGAAGCAGTTCCGAGAAAGTCTAAACATAATCCTCACTTTTCCCTCCTGGCACTTTCCCTGTAGGGGATACCGCAAGACGTTTCTGTATATTGGGCACAGCGCTCTGCAGGGTGTTAGCAGAGACTTTCCCGGGACAGTGAAACCCTATATCAGAGACACTGAGAAGAAGCCCCAACGTTCCTTCCAGGCACTTTCAGTGTGGGTGCCTTCTCCACGTGGTTCCTGGTTTCACTGCAGCTCTGAAGAGAATGTTAGCAAAGAGGTAATCGGGACAGTGCAAACAGTACTCAAAGACAGGGAGAGCAAGCTCTCTCTTGGCACTTTGGATGTGGAACATACAGCGAGATGTTTGCTGCTTTTACATTTGGCTGTTGGGAGATTTACAGCACAAAGATATCTAGTTGATTTGAAGCAGTTCCGAGAAAGTCTAAACATAATCCTCACTTTTCCCTCCTGGCACTTTCCCTGTAGGGGATACCGCAAGACGTTTCTGTATATTGGGCACAGCGCTCTGCAGGGTGTTAGCAGAGACTTTCCCGGGACAGTGAAACCCTATATCAGAGACACTGAGAAGAAGCCCCAACGTTCCTTCCAGGCATTTTCAGTGTGGGTGCCTTCTCCACGTGGTTCCTGGTTTCACTGCAGCTCTGAAGAGAATGTTAGCAAAGAGGTAATCGGGACAGTGCAAACAGTACTCAAAGACAGGGAGAGCAAGCTCTACATTACTCTCTTGGCACTTTGGATGTGGGACATACAGCGAGATGTTTGCTGCTTTTGCGTTTGGCTGTTGGGAGATTTACAGCACAAAGATATCCAGTTGATTTGAAGCAGTTCCGAGAAAGTCTAAGCATAATCCTCACTTTTCCCTCCTGGCACTTTCCCTGTAGGGGATACCGCAAGACGTTTCTGTATATTGGGCACAGCGCTCTGCAGGGTGTTAGCAGAGACTTTCCCGGGACAGTGAAACCCTATATCAGAGACACTGAGAAGAAGCCCCAACGTTCCTTCCAGGCATTTTCAGTGTGGGTGCCTTCTCCACGTGGTTCCTGGTTTCACTGCAGCTCTGAAGAGAATGTTAGCAAAGAGGTAATCGGGACAGTGCAAACAGTACTCAAAGACAGGGAGAGCAAGCTCTCTCTTGGCACTTTGGATGTGGAACATACAGCGAGATGTTTGCTGCTTTTACATTTGGCTGTTGGGAGATTTACAGCACAAAGATATCTAGTTGATTTGAAGCAGTTCCGAGAAAGTCTAAGCATAATCCTCACTTTTCCCTCCTGGCACTTTCCCTGTAGGAGATACCGCAAGACGTTTCTGTATATTGGGCACAGCGCTCTGCAGGGTGTTAGCAGAGACTTTCCCGGGACAGTGAAACCCTATATCAGAGACACTGAGAAGAAGTCCTAACGTTCCTTCCAGGCACTTTCAGAGTTGGTGCCTTCTCCACGTGGTTCCTGGTTTCACTGCAGCTCTGAAGAGAATGTTAGCAAAGAGGTAATCGGGACAGTGCAAACAGTACTCAAAGACAGGGAGAGCAAGCTCTACATTACTCTCTTGGCACTTTGGATGTGGGACATACAGCGAGATGTTTGCTGCTTTTGCGTTTGGCTGTTGGGAGATTTACAGCACAAAGATATCCAGTTGATTTGAAGCAGTTCAGAGAAAGTCTAAACATAATCCTCACTTTTCCCTCCTGGCACTTTCCCTGTAGGGGATACCGCAAGACGTTTCTGTATATTGGGCACAGCGCTCTGCAGGGTGTTAGCAGAGACTTTCCCGGGACAGTGAAACCCTATATCAGAGACACTGAGAAGAAGCCCCAACGTTCCTTCCAGGCACTTTCAGTGTGGGTGCCTTCTCCACGTGGTTCCTGGTTTCACTGCAGCTCTGAAGAGAATGTTAGCAAAGAGGTAATCGGGACAGTGCAAACAGTACTCAAAGACAGGGAGAGCAAGCTCTCTCTTGGCACTTTGGATGTGGAACATACAGCGAGATGTTTGCTGCTTTTACATTTGGCTGTTGGGAGATTTACAGCACAAAGATATCTAGTTGATTTGAAGCAGTTCCGAGAAAGTCTAAACATAATCCTCACTTTTCCCTCCTGGCACTTTCCCTGTAGGAGATACCGCAAGACGTTTCTGTATATTGGGCACAGCGCTCTGCAGGGTGTTAGCAGAGACTTTCCCGGGACAGTGAAACCCTATATCAGAGACACTGAGAAGAAGCCCCAACGTTCCTTCCAGGCATTTTCAGTGTGGGTGCCTTCTTCACGTGGTTCCTGGTTTCACTGCAGCTCTGAAGAGAATGTTAGCAAAGAGGTAATCGGGACAGTGCAAACAGTACTCAAAGACAGGGAGAGCAAGCTCTACATTACTCTCTTGGCACTTTGGATGTGGGACATACAGCGAGATGTTTGCTGCTTTTGCGTTTGGCTGTTGGGAGATTTACAGCACAAAGATATCCAGTTGATTTGAAGCAGTTCCGAGAAAGTCTAAGCATAATCCTCACTTTTCCCTCCTGGCACTTTCCCTGTAGGGGATACCGCAAGACGTTTCTGTATATTGGGCACAGCGCTCTGCAGGGTGTTAGCAGAGACTTTCCCGGGACAGTGAAACCCTATATCAGAGACACTGAGAAGAAGCCCCAACGTTCCTTCCAGGCATTTTCAGTGTGGGTGCCTTCTCCACGTGGTTCCTGGTTTCACTGCAGCTCTGAAGAGAATGTTAGCAAAGAGGTAATCGGGACAGTGCAAACAGTACTCAAAGACAGGGAGAGCAAGCTCTCTCTTGGCACTTTGGATGTGGAACATACAGCGAGATGTTTGCTGCTTTTACATTTGGCTGTTGGGAGATTTACAGCACAAAGATATCTAGTTGATTTGAAGCAGTTCCGAGAAAGTCTAAGCATAATCCTCACTTTTCCCTCCTGGCACTTTCCCTGTAGGAGATACCGCAAGACGTTTCTGTATATTGGGCACAGCGCTCTGCAGGGTGTTAGCAGAGACTTTCCCGGGACAGTGAAACCCTATATCAGAGACACTGAGAAGAAGTCCTAACGTTCCTTCCAGGCACTTTCAGAGTTGGTGCCTTCTCCACGTGGTTCCTGGTTTCACTGCAGCTCTGAAGAGAATGTTAGCAAAGAGGTAATCGGGACAGTGCAAACAGTACTCAAAGACAGGGAGAGCAAGCTCTACATTACTCTCTTGGCACTTTGGATGTGGGACATACAGCGAGATGTTTGCTGCTTTTGCGTTTGGCTGTTGGGAGATTTACAGCACAAAGATATCCAGTTGATTTGAAGCAGTTCAGAGAAAGTCTAAACATAATCCTCACTTTTCCCTCCTGGCACTTTCCCTGTAGGGGATACCGCAAGACGTTTCTGTATATTGGGCACAGCGCTCTGCAGGGTGTTAGCAGAGACTTTCCCGGGACAGTGAAACCCTATATCAGAGACACTGAGAAGAAGCCCCAACGTTCCTTCCAGGCACTTTCAGTGTGGGTGCCTTCTCCACGTGGTTCCTGGTTTCACTGCAGCTCTGAAGAGAATGTTAGCAAAGAGGTAATCGGGACAGTGCAAACAGTACTCAAAGACAGGGAGAGCAAGCTCTCTCTTGGCACTATGGATGTGGAACATACAGCGAGATGTTTGCTGCTTTTACATTTGGCTGTTGGGAGATTTACAGCACAAAGATATCTAGTTGATTTGAAGCAGTTCCGAGAAAGTCTAAACATAATCCTCACTTTTCCCTCCTGGCACTTTCCCTGTAGGAGATACCGCAAGACGTTTCTGTATATTGGGCACAGCGCTCTGCAGGGTGTTAGCAGAGACTTTCCCGGGACAGTGAAACCCTATATCAGAGACACTGAGAAGAAGCCCCAACGTTCCTTCCAGGCATTTTCAGTGTGGGTGCCTTCTTCACGTGGTTCCTGGTTTCACTGCAGCTCTGAAGAGAATGTTAGCAAAGAGGTAATCGGGACAGTGCAAACAGTACTCAAAGACAGGGAGAGCAAGCTCTACATTACTCTCTTGGCACTTTGGATGTGGGACATACAGCGAGATGTTTGCTGCTTTTACGTTTGGCTGTTGGGAGATTTACAGCACAAAGATATCCAGTTGATTTGAAGCAGTTCCGAGAAAGTCTAAGCATAATCCTCACTTTTCCCTCCTGGCACTTTCCCTGTAGGGGATACCGCAAGACGTTTCTGTATATTGGGCACAGCGCTCTGCAGGGTGTTAGCAGAGACTTTCCCGGGACAGTGAAACCCTATATCAGAGACACTGAGAAGAAGTCCCAACGTTCAATCCAGGCACTTTCAGAGTTGGTGCCTTCTCCACGTGTTTCCTGGTTTCACTGCAGCTCTGAAGAGAATGTTAGCAAAGAGGTAATCGGGACAGTGCAAACAGTACTCAAAGACAGGGAGAGCAAGCTCTCTCTTGGCACTTTGGATGTGGGACATACAGCGAGATGTTTGCTGCTTTTACATTTGGCTGTGGGGAGATTTACAGCACAAAGATATCCAGTTGATTTGAAGCAGTTCAGAGAAAGTCTAAACATAATCCTCACTTTTCCCTCCTGGCACTTTCCCTGTAGGGGATACCGCAAGACGTTTCTGTATATTGGGCACAGCGCTCTGCAGGGTGTTAGCAGAGACTTTCCCGGGACAGTGAAACCCTATATCAGAGACACTGAGAAGAAGCCCCAACGTTCCTTCCAGGCATTTTCAGTGTGGGTGCCTTCTCCACGTGGTTCCTGGTTTCACTGCAGCTCTGAAGAGAATGTTAGCAAAGAGGTAATTGGGACAGTGCAAACAGTACTCAAAGACAGGGAGAGAAAGCTCTACATTACTCTCTTGGCACTTTGGATGTGGGACATACAGCGAGATGTTTGCTGCTTTTGCGTTTGGCTGTTGGGAGATTTACAGCACAAAGATATCTAGTTGATTTGAAGCAGTTCCGAGAAAGTCTAAGCATAATCCTCACTTTTCCCTCCTGGCACTTTCCCTGTAGGGGATACCGCAAGACGTTTCTGTATATTGGGCACAGCGCTCTGCAGGGTGTTAGCAGAGACTTTCCCGGGACAGTGAAACCCTATATCAGAGACACTGAGAAGAAGCCCCAACGTTCCTTCCAGGCATTTTCAGTGTGGGTGCCTTCTCCACGTGGTTCCTGGTTTCACTGCAGCTCTGAAGAGAATGTTAGCAAAGAGGTAATCGGGACAGTGCAAACAGTACTCAAAGACAGGGAGAGCAAGCTCTCTCTTGGCACTTTGGATGTGGAACATACAGCGAGATGTTTGCTGCTTTTACATTTGGCTGTTGGGAGATTTACAGCACAAAGATATCTAGTTGATTTGAAGCAGTTCCGAGAAAGTCTAAGCATAATCCTCACTTTTCCCTCCTGGCACTTTCCCTGTAGGAGATACCGCAAGACGTTTCTGTATATTGGGCACAGCGCTCTGCAGGCTGTTAGCAGAGACTTTCCCGGGACAGTGAAACCCTATATCAGAGACACTGAGAAGAAGTCCCAACGTTCCTTCCAGGCACTTTCAGAGTTGGTGCCTTCTCCACGTGGTTCCTGGTTTCACTGCAGCTCTGAAGAGAATGTTAGCAAAGAGGTAATCGGGACAGTGCAAACAGTACTCAAAGACAGGGAGAGCAAGCTCTACATTACTCTCTTGGCACTTTGGATGTGGGACATACAGCGAGATGTTTGCTGCTTTTGCGTTTGGCTGTTGGGAGATTTACAGCACAAAGATATCCAGTTGATTTGAAGCAGTTCAGAGAAAGTCTAAACATAATCCTCACTTTTCCCTCCTGGCACTTTCCCTGTAGGGGATACCGCAAGACGTTTCTGTATATTGGGCACAGCGCTCTGCAGGGTGTTAGCAGAGACTTTCCCGGGACAGTGAAACCCTATATCAGAGACACTGAGAAGAAGCCCCAACGTTCATTCCAGGCACTTTCAGTGTGGGTGCCTTCTCCACGTGGTTCCTGGTTTCACTGCAGCTCTGAAGAGAATGTTAGCAAAGAGGTAATCGGGACAGTGCAAACAGTACTCAAAGACAGGGAGAGCAAGCTCTCTCTTGGCACTTTGGATGTGGAACATACAGCGAGATGTTTGCTGCTTTTACATTTGGCTGTTGGGAGATTTACAGCACAAAGATATCTAGTTGATTTGAAGCAGTTCCGAGAAAGTCTAAACATAATCCTCACTTTTCCCTCCTGGCACTTTCCCTGTAGGAGATACCGCAAGACGTTTCTGTATATTGGGCACAGCGCTCTGCAGGGTGTTAGCAGAGACTTTCCCGGGACAGTGAAACCCTATATCAGAGACACTGAGAAGAAGCCCCAACGTTCCTTCCAGGCATTTTCAGTGTGGGTGCCTTCTTCACGTGGTTCCTGGTTTCACTGCAGCTCTGAAGAGAATGTTAGCAAAGAGGTAATCGGGACAGTGCAAACAGTACTCAAAGACAGGGAGAGCAAGCTCTACATTACTCTCTTGGCACTTTGGATGTGGGACATACAGCGAGATGTTTGCTGCTTTTACGTTTGGCTGTTGGGAGATTTACAGCACAAAGATATCCAGTTGATTTGAAGCAGTTCCGAGAAAGTCGAAGCATAATCCTCACTTTTCCCTCCTGGCACTTTCCCTGTAGGAGATACCGCAAGATGTTTCTGTATATTGGGCACAGCGCTCTGCAGGCTGTTAGCAGAGACTTTCCCGGGACAGTGAAACCCTATATCAGAGACACTGAGAAGAAGTCCCAACGTTCATTCCAGGCACTTTCAGAGTTGGTGCCTTCTCCACGTGTTTCCTGGTTTCACTGCAGCTCTGAAGAGAATGTTAGCAAAGAGGTAATCGGGACAGTGCAAACAGTACTCAAAGACAGGGAGAGCAAGCTCTCTCTTGGCACTTTGGATGTGGGACATACAGCGAGATGTTTGCTGCTTTTACATTTGGCTGTGGGGAGATTTACAGCACAAAGATATCCAGTTGATTTGAAGCAGTTCAGAGAAAGTCTAAACATAATCCTCACTTTTCCCTCCTGGCACTTTCCCTGTAGGGGATACCGCAAGACGTTTCTGTATATTGGGCACAGCGCTCTGCAGGGTGTTAGCAGAGACTTTCCCGGGACAGTGAAACCCTATATCAGAGACACTGAGAAGAAGCCCCAACGTTCCTTCCAGGCACTTTCAGTGTGGGTGCCTTCTCCACGTGGTTCCTGGTTTCAGTGCAGCTCTGAAGAGAATGTTAGCAAAGAGGTAATCGGGACAGTGCAAACAGTACTCAAAGACAGGGAGAGCAAGCTCTCTCTTGGCACTTTGGATGTGGAACTCTTTCAGAGTTGGTGCCTTCTCCACGTGGTTCCTGGTTTCAGTGCAGCTCTGAAGAGAATGTTAGCAAAGAGGTAATCGGGACAGTGCAAACAGTACTGAAAGACAGGGAGAGCAAGCTCTCTCTTGGCACTTTGGATGTGGGACATACAGCGAGATGTTTGCTGCTTTTACGTTTGGCTGTTGGGAGATTTACAGCACAAAGATATCTAGTTGATTTGAAGCAGTTCCGAGAAAGTCTAAGCATAATCCTCACTTTTCCCTCCTGGCACTTTCCCTGTAGGGGATACCGCAAGACGTTTCTGTATATTGGGCACAGCGCTCTGCAGGGTGTTAGCAGAGACTTTCCCGGGACAGTGAAACCCTATATCAGAGACACTGAGAAGAAGCCCCAACGTTCCTTCCAGGCATTTTCAGTGTGGGTGCCTTCTCCACGTGGTTCCTGGTTTCACTGCAGCTCTGAAGAGAATGTTAGCAAAGAGGTAATCGGGACAGTGCAAACAGTACTCAAAGACAGGGAGAGCAAGCTCTACATTACTCTCTTGGCACTTTGGATGTGGGACATACAGCGAGATGTTTGCTGCTTTTGCGTTTGGCTGTTGGGAGATTTACAGCACAAAGATATCCAGTTGATTTGAAGCAGTTCAGAGAAAGTCTAAACATAATCCTCACTTTTCCCTCCTGGCACTTTCCCTGTAGGGGATACCGCAAGACGTTTCTGTATATTGGGCACAGCGCTCTGCAGGGTGTTAGCAGAGACTTTCCCGGGACAGTGAAACCCTATATCAGAGACACTGAGAAGAAGTCCCAACGTTCATTCCAGGCACTTTCAGAGTTGGTGCCTTCTCCACGTGGTTCCTGGTTTCACTGCAGCTCTGAAGAGAATGTTAGCAAAGAGGTAATCGGGACAGTGCAAACAGTACTCAAAGACAGGGAGAGCAAGCTCTCTCTTGGCACTTTGGATGTGGGACATACAGCGAGATGTTTGCTGCTTTTACGTTTGGCTGTTGGGAGATTTACAGCACAAAGATATCTAGTTGATTTGAAGCAGTTCCGAGAAAGTATAAGCATAATCCTCACTTTTCCCTCCTGGCACTTTCCCTGTAGGAGATACCGCAAGACGTTTCTGTATATTGGGCACAGCGCTCTGCAGGGTGTTAGCAGAGACTTTCCCGGGACAGTGAAACCCTATATCAGAGACACTGAGAAGAAGCCCCAACGTTCCTTCCAGGCACTTTCAGTGTGGGTGCCTTCTTCACGTGGTTCCTGGTTTCACTGCAGCTCTGAAGAGAATGTTAGCAAAGAGGTAATCGGGACAGTGCAAACAGTACTCAAAGACAGGGAGAGCAAGCTCTCTCTTGGCACTTTGGATGTGGGACATACAGCGAGATGTTTGCTGCTTTTGCGTTTGGCTGTTGGGAGATTTACAGCACAAAGATATCTAGTTGATTTGAAGCAGTTCCGAGAAAGTCTAAACATAATCCTCACTTTTCCCTCCTGGCACTTTCCCTGTAGGAGATACCGCAAGACGTTTCTGTATATTGGGCACAGCGCTCTGCAGGGTGTTAGCAGAGACTTTCCCGGGACAGTGAAACCCTATATCAGAGACACTGAGAAGAAGTCCCAACGTTCATTCCAGGCACTTTCAGAGTTGGTGCCTTCTCCACGTGGTTCCTGGTTTCACTGCAGCTCTGAAGAGAATGTTAGCAAAGAGGTAATCGGGACAGTGCAAACAGTACTCAAAGACAGGGAGAGCAAGCTCTCTCTTGGCACTTTGGATGTGGGACATACAGCGAGATGTTTGCTGCTTTTACATTTGGCTGTTGGGAGGTTTACAGCACAAAGATATCTAGTTGATTTGAAGCAGTTCCGAGAAAGTCTAAACATAATCCTCACTTTTCCCTCCTGGCACTTTCCCTGTAGGGGATACCGCAAGACGTTTCTGTATATTGGGCACAGCGCTCTGCAGGCTGTTAGGAGAGACTTTCCCGGGACAGTGAAACCCTATATCAGAGACACTGAGAAGAAGCCCCAACGTTCCTTCCAGGCACTTTCAGTGTGGGTGCCTTCTCCACGTGGTTCCTGGTTTCACTGCAGCTCTGAAGAGAATGTTAGCAAAGAGGTAATCGGGACAGTGCAAACAGTACTCAAAGACAGGGAGAGCAAGCTCTCTCTTGGCACTTTGGATGTGGGACATACAGTGAGATGTTTGCTGCTTTTACATTTGGCTGTTGGGAGGTTTACAGCACAAAGATATCTAGTTGATTTGAAGCAGTTCCGAGAAAGTCTAAACATAATCCTCACTTTTCCCTCCTGGCACTTTCCCTGTAGGGGATACCGCAAGACGTTTCTGTATATTGGGCACAGCGCTCTGCAGGGTGTTAGCAGAGACTTTCCCGGGACAGTGAAACCCTATATCAGAGACACTGAGAAGAAGCCCCAACGTTCCTTCCAGGCACTTTCAGTGTGGGTGCCTTCTCCACGTGGTTCCTGGTTTCACTGCAGCTCTGAAGAGAATGTTAGCAAAGAGGTAATCGGGACAGTGCAAACAGTACTCAAAGACAGGGAGAGCAAGCTCTCTCTTGGCACTTTGGATGTGGGACATACAGCGAGATGTTTGCTGCTTTTACGTTTGGCTGTTGGGAGGTTTACAGCAGAAAGATATCTAGTTGATTTGAAGCAGTTCCGAGAAAGTCTAAGCATAATCCTCACTTTTCCCTCCTGGCACTTTCCCTGTAGGGGATACCGCAAGACGTTTCTGTATATTGGGCACAGCGCTCTGCAGGCTGTTAGGAGAGACTTTCCCGGGACAGTGAAACCCTATATCAGAGACACTGAGAAGAAGTCCCAACGTTCAATCCAGGCACTTTCAGAGTTGGTGCCTTCTCCACGTGGTTCCTGGTTTCACTGCAGCTCTGAAGAGAATGTTAGCAAAGAGGTAATCGGGACAGTGCAAACAGTACTCAAAGACAGGGAGAGCAAGCTCTACATTACTCTCTTGGCACTTTGGATGTGGGACATACAGCGAGATGTTTGCTGCTTTTGCGTTTGGCTGTTGGGAGATTTACAGCACAAAGATATCCAGTTGATTTGAAGCAGTTCCGAGAAAGTCTAAACATAATCCTCACTTTTCCCTCCTGGCACTTTCCCTGTAGGGGATACCGCAAGACGTTTCTGTATATTGGGCACAGCGCTCTGCAGGGTGTTAGCAGAGACTTTCCCGGGACAGTGAAACCCTATATCAGAGACACTGAGAAGAAGCCCCAACGTTCCTTCCAGGCACTTTCAGTGTGGGTGCCTTCTCCACGTGGTTCCTGGTTTCACTGCAGCTCTGAAGAGAATGTTAGCAAAGAGGTAATCGGGACAGTGCAAACAGTACTCAAAGACAGGGAGAGCAAGCTCTCTCTTGGCACTTTGGATGTGGAACATACAGCGAGATGTTTGCTGCTTTTACATTTGGCTGTTGGGAGGTTTACAGCACAAAGATATCTAGTTGATTTGAAGCAGTTCCGAGAAAGTCTAAACATAATCCTCACTTTTCCCTCCTGGCACTTTCCCTGTAGGGGATACCGCAAGACGTTTCTGTATATTGGGCACAGCGCTCTGCAGGGTGTTAGCAGAGACTTTCCCGGGACAGTGAAACCCTATATCAGAGACACTGAGAAGAAGCCCCAACGTTCCTTCCAGGCATTTTCAGTGTGGGTGCCTTCTCCACGTGGTTCCTGGTTTCACTGCAGCTCTGAAGAGAATGTTAGCAAAGAGGTAATCGGGACAGTGCAAACAGTACTCAAAGACAGGGAGAGCAAGCTCTACATTACTCTCTTGGCACTTTGGATGTGGGACATACAGCGAGATGTTTGCTGCTTTTGCGTTTGGCTGTTGGGAGATTTACAGCACAAAGATATCCAGTTGATTTGAAGCAGTTCCGAGAAAGTCTAAGCATAATCCTCACTTTTCCCTCCTGGCACTTTCCCTGTAGGGGATACCGCAAGACGTTTCTGTATATTGGGCACAGCGCTCTGCAGGGTGTTAGCAGAGACTTTCCCGGGACAGTGAAACCCTATATCAGAGACACTGAGAAGAAGCCCCAACGTTCCTTCCAGGCATTTTCAGTGTGGGTGCCTTCTCCACGTGGTTCCTGGTTTCACTGCAGCTCTGAAGAGAATGTTAGCAAAGAGGTAATCGGGACAGTGCAAACAGTACTCAAAGACAGGGAGAGCAAGCTCTCTCTTGGCACTTTGGATGTGGAACATACAGCGAGATGTTTGCTGCTTTTACATTTGGCTGTTGGGAGATTTACAGCACAAAGATATCTAGTTGATTTGAAGCAGTTCCGAGAAAGTCTAAGCATAATCCTCACTTTTCCCTCCTGGCACTTTCCCTGTAGGAGATACCGCAAGACGTTTCTGTATATTGGGCACAGCGCTCTGCAGGGTGTTAGCAGAGACTTTCCCGGGACAGTGAAACCCTATATCAGAGACACTGAGAAGAAGTCCCAACGTTCCTTCCAGGCACTTTCAGAGTTGGTGCCTTCTCCACGTGGTTCCTGGTTTCACTGCAGCTCTGAAGAGAATGTTAGCAAAGAGGTAATCGGGACAGTGCAAACAGTACTCAAAGACAGGGAGAGCAAGCTCTACATTACTCTCTTGGCACTTTGGATGTGGGACATACAGCGAGATGTTTGCTGCTTTTGCGTTTGGCTGTTGGGAGATTTACAGCACAAAGATATCCAGTTGATTTGAAGCAGTTCAGAGAAAGTCTAAACATAATCCTCACTTTTCCCTCCTGGCACTTTCCCTGTAGGGGATACCGCAAGACGTTTCTGTATATTGGGCACAGCGCTCTGCAGGGTGTTAGCAGAGACTTTCCCGGGACAGTGAAACCCTATATCAGAGACACTGAGAAGAAGCCCCAACGTTCCTTCCAGGCACTTTCAGTGTGGGTGCCTTCTCCACGTGGTTCCTGGTTTCACTGCAGCTCTGAAGAGAATGTTAGCAAAGAGGTAATCGGGACAGTGCAAACAGTACTCAAAGACAGGGAGAGCAAGCTCTCTCTTGGCACTTTGGATGTGGAACATACAGCGAGATGTTTGCTGCTTTTACATTTGGCTGTTGGGAGATTTACAGCACAAAGATATCTAGTTGATTTGAAGCAGTTCCGAGAAAGTCTAAACATAATCCTCACTTTTCCCTCCTGGCACTTTCCCTGTAGGAGATACCGCAAGACGTTTCTGTATATTGGGCACAGCGCTCTGCAGGGTGTTAGCAGAGACTTTCCCGGGACAGTGAAACCCTATATCAGAGACACTGAGAAGAAGCCCCAACGTTCCTTCCAGGCATTTTCAGTGTGGGTGCCTTCTTCACGTGGTTCCTGGTTTCACTGCAGCTCTGAAGAGAATGTTAGCAAAGAGGTAATCGGGACAGTGCAAACAGTACTCAAAGACAGGGAGAGCAAGCTCTACATTACTCTCTTGGCACTTTGGATGTGGGACATACAGCGAGATGTTTGCTGCTTTTACGTTTGGCTGTTGGGAGATTTACAGCACAAAGATATCCAGTTGATTTGAAGCAGTTCCGAGAAAGTCTAAGCATAATCCTCACTTTTCCCTCCTGGCACTTTCCCTGTAGGGGATACCGCAAGACGTTTCTGTATATTGGGCACAGCGCTCTGCAGGGTGTTAGCAGAGACTTTCCCGGGACAGTGAAACCCTATATCAGAGACACTGAGAAGAAGTCCCAACGTTCAATCCAGGCACTTTCAGAGTTGGTGCCTTCTCCACGTGTTTCCTGGTTTCACTGCAGCTCTGAAGAGAATGTTAGCAAAGAGGTAATCGGGACAGTGCAAACAGTACTCAAAGACAGGGAGAGCAAGCTCTCTCTTGGCACTTTGGATGTGGGACATACAGCGAGATGTTTGCTGCTTTTACATTTGGCTGTGGGGAGATTTACAGCACAAAGATATCCAGTTGATTTGAAGCAGTTCAGAGAAAGTCTAAACATAATCCTCACTTTTCCCTCCTGGCACTTTCCCTGTAGGGGATACCGCAAGACGTTTCTGTATATTGGGCACAGCGCTCTGCAGGGTGTTAGCAGAGACTTTCCCGGGACAGTGAAACCCTATATCAGAGACACTGAGAAGAAGCCCCAACGTTCCTTCCAGGCATTTTCAGTGTGGGTGCCTTCTCCACGTGGTTCCTGGTTTCAGTGCAGCTCTGAAGAGAATGTTAGCAAAGAGGTAATTGGGACAGTGCAAACAGTACTCAAAGACAGGGAGAGAAAGCTCTACATTACTCTCTTGGCACTTTGGATGTGGGACATACAGCGAGATGTTTGCTGCTTTTGCGTTTGGCTGTTGGGAGATTTACAGCACAAAGATATCTAGTTGATTTGAAGCAGTTCCGAGAAAGTCTAAGCATAATCCTCACTTTTCCCTCCTGGCACTTTCCCTGTAGGGGATACCGCAAGACGTTTCTGTATATTGGGCACAGCGCTCTGCAGGGTGTTAGCAGAGACTTTCCCGGGACAGTGAAACCCTATATCAGAGACACTGAGAAGAAGCCCCAACGTTCCTTCCAGGCATTTTCAGTGTGGGTGCCTTCTCCACGTGGTTCCTGGTTTCACTGCAGCTCTGAAGAGAATGTTAGCAAAGAGGTAATCGGGACAGTGCAAACAGTACTCAAAGACAGGGAGAGCAAGCTCTCTCTTGGCACTTTGGATGTGGAACATACAGCGAGATGTTTGCTGCTTTTACATTTGGCTGTTGGGAGATTTACAGCACAAAGATATCTAGTTGATTTGAAGCAGTTCCGAGAAAGTCTAAGCATAATCCTCACTTTTCCCTCCTGGCACTTTCCCTGTAGGAGATACCGCAAGACGTTTCTGTATATTGGGCACAGCGCTCTGCAGGCTGTTAGCAGAGACTTTCCCGGGACAGTGAAACCCTATATCAGAGACACTGAGAAGAAGTCCCAACGTTCCTTCCAGGCACTTTCAGAGTTGGTGCCTTCTCCACGTGGTTCCTGGTTTCACTGCAGCTCTGAAGAGAATGTTAGCAAAGAGGTAATCGGGACAGTGCAAACAGTACTCAAAGACAGGGAGAGCAAGCTCTACATTACTCTCTTGGCACTTTGGATGTGGGACATACAGCGAGATGTTTGCTGCTTTTGCGTTTGGCTGTTGGGAGATTTACAGCACAAAGATATCCAGTTGATTTGAAGCAGTTCAGAGAAAGTCTAAACATAATCCTCACTTTTCCCTCCTGGCACTTTCCCTGTAGGGGATACCGCAAGACGTTTCTGTATATTGGGCACAGCGCTCTGCAGGGTGTTAGCAGAGACTTTCCCGGGACAGTGAAACCCTATATCAGAGACACTGAGAAGAAGCCCCAACGTTCATTCCAGGCACTTTCAGTGTGGGTGCCTTCTCCACGTGGTTCCTGGTTTCACTGCAGCTCTGAAGAGAATGTTAGCAAAGAGGTAATCGGGACAGTGCAAACAGTACTCAAAGACAGGGAGAGCAAGCTCTCTCTTGGCACTTTGGATGTGGAACATACAGCGAGATGTTTGCTGCTTTTACATTTGGCTGTTGGGAGATTTACAGCACAAAGATATCTAGTTGATTTGAAGCAGTTCCGAGAAAGTCTAAACATAATCCTCACTTTTCCCTCCTGGCACTTTCCCTGTAGGAGATACCGCAAGACGTTTCTGTATATTGGGCACAGCGCTCTGCAGGGTGTTAGCAGAGACTTTCCCGGGACAGTGAAACCCTATATCAGAGACACTGAGAAGAAGCCCCAACGTTCCTTCCAGGCATTTTCAGTGTGGGTGCCTTCTTCACGTGGTTCCTGGTTTCACTGCAGCTCTGAAGAGAATGTTAGCAAAGAGGTAATCGGGACAGTGCAAACAGTACTCAAAGACAGGGAGAGCAAGCTCTACATTACTCTCTTGGCACTTTGGATGTGGGACATACAGCGAGATGTTTGCTGCTTTTACGTTTGGCTGTTGGGAGATTTACAGCACAAAGATATCCAGTTGATTTGAAGCAGTTCCGAGAAAGTCGAAGCATAATCCTCACTTTTCCCTCCTGGCACTTTCCCTGTAGGAGATACCGCAAGATGTTTCTGTATATTGGGCACAGCGCTCTGCAGGCTGTTAGCAGAGACTTTCCCGGGACAGTGAAACCCTATATCAGAGACACTGAGAAGAAGTCCCAACGTTCATTCCAGGCACTTTCAGAGTTGGTGCCTTCTCCACGTGTTTCCTGGTTTCACTGCAGCTCTGAAGAGAATGTTAGCAAAGAGGTAATCGGGACAGTGCAAACAGTACTCAAAGACAGGGAGAGCAAGCTCTCTCTTGGCACTTTGGATGTGGGACATACAGCGAGATGTTTGCTGCTTTTACATTTGGCTGTGGGGAGATTTACAGCACAAAGATATCCAGTTGATTTGAAGCAGTTCAGAGAAAGTCTAAACATAATCCTCACTTTTCCCTCCTGGCACTTTCCCTGTAGGGGATACCGCAAGACGTTTCTGTATATTGGGCACAGCGCTCTGCAGGGTGTTAGCAGAGACTTTCCCGGGACAGTGAAACCCTATATCAGAGACACTGAGAAGAAGCCCCAACGTTCCTTCCAGGCACTTTCAGTGTGGGTGCCTTCTCCACGTGGTTCCTGGTTTCAGTGCAGCTCTGAAGAGAATGTTAGCAAAGAGGTAATCGGGACAGTGCAAACAGTACTCAAAGACAGGGAGAGCAAGCTCTCTCTTGGCACTTTGGATGTGGAACTCTTTCAGAGTTGGTGCCTTCTCCACGTGGTTCCTGGTTTCAGTGCAGCTCTGAAGAGAATGTTAGCAAAGAGGTAATCGGGACAGTGCAAACAGTACTGAAAGACAGGGAGAGCAAGCTCTCTCTTGGCACTTTGGATGTGGGACATACAGCGAGATGTTTGCTGCTTTTACGTTTGGCTGTTGGGAGATTTACAGCACAAAGATATCTAGTTGATTTGAAGCAGTTCCGAGAAAGTCTAAGCATAATCCTCACTTTTCCCTCCTGGCACTTTCCCTGTAGGGGATACCGCAAGACGTTTCTGTATATTGGGCACAGCGCTCTGCAGGGTGTTAGCAGAGACTTTCCCGGGACAGTGAAACCCTATATCAGAGACACTGAGAAGAAGCCCCAACGTTCCTTCCAGGCATTTTCAGTGTGGGTGCCTTCTCCACGTGGTTCCTGGTTTCACTGCAGCTCTGAAGAGAATGTTAGCAAAGAGGTAATCGGGACAGTGCAAACAGTACTCAAAGACAGGGAGAGCAAGCTCTCTCTTGGCACTTTGGATGTGGAACATACAGCGAGATGTTTGCTGCTTTTACATTTGGCTGTTGGGAGATTTACAGCACAAAGATATCTAGTTGATTTGAAGCAGTTCCGAGAAAGTCTAAGCATAATCCTCACTTTTCCCTCCTGGCACTTTCCCTGTAGGAGATACCGCAAGACGTTTCTGTATATTGGGCACAGCGCTCTGCAGGCTGTTATCAGAGACTTTCCCGGGACAGTGAAACCCTATATCAGAGACACTGAGAAGAAGTCCCAACGTTCCTTCCAGGCACTTTCAGAGTTGGTGCCTTCTCCACGTGGTTCCTGGTTTCACTGCAGCTCTGAAGAGAATGTTAGCAAAGAGGTAATCGGGACAGTGCAAACAGTACTCAAAGACAGGGAGAGCAAGCTCTACATTACTCTCTTGGCACTTTGGATGTGGGACATACAGCGAGATGTTTGCTGCTTTTGCGTTTGGCTGTTGGGAGATTTACAGCACAGAGATATCCAGTTGATTTGAAGCAGTTCAGAGAAAGTCTAAACATAATCCTCACTTTTCCCTCCTGGCACTTTCCCTGTAGGGGATACCGCAAGACGTTTCTGTATATTGGGCACAGCGCTCTGCAGGGTGTTAGCAGAGACTTTCCCGGGACAGTGAAACCCTATATCAGAGACACTGAGAAGAAGCCCCAACGTTCATTCCAGGCACTTTCAGTGTGGGTGCCTTCTCCACGTGGTTCCTGGTTTCACTGCAGCTCTGAAGAGAATGTTAGCAAAGAGGTAATCGGGACAGTGCAAACAGTACTCAAAGACAGGGAGAGCAAGCTCTCTCTTGGCACTTTGGATGTGGAACATACAGCGAGATGTTTGCTGCTTTTACATTTGGCTGTTGGGAGATTTACAGCACAAAGATATCTAGTTGATTTGAAGCAGTTCCGAGAAAGTCTAAACATAATCCTCACTTTTCCCTCCTGGCACTTTCCCTGTAGGAGATACCGCAAGACGTTTCTGTATATTGGGCACAGCGCTCTGCAGGGTGTTAGCAGAGACTTTCCCGGGACAGTGAAACCCTATATCAGAGACACTGAGAAGAAGCCCCAACGTTCCTTCCAGGCATTTTCAGTGTGGGTGCCTTCTTCACGTGGTTCCTGGTTTCACTGCAGCTCTGAAGAGAATGTTAGCAAAGAGGTAATCGGGACAGTGCAAACAGTACTCAAAGACAGGGAGAGCAAGCTCTACATTACTCTCTTGGCACTTTGGATGTGGGACATACAGCGAGATGTTTGCTGCTTTTACGTTTGGCTGTTGGGAGATTTACAGCACAAAGATATCCAGTTGATTTGAAGCAGTTCCGAGAAAGTCGAAGCATAATCCTCACTTTTCCCTCCTGGCACTTTCCCTGTAGGAGATACCGCAAGATGTTTCTGTATATTGGGCACAGCGCTCTGCAGGCTGTTAGCAGAGACTTTCCCGGGACAGTGAAACCCTATATCAGAGACACTGAGAAAAAGTCCCAACGTTCATTCCAGGCACTTTCAGAGTTGGTGCCTTCTCCACGTGGTTCCTGGTTTCAGTGCAGCTCTGAAGAGAATGTTAGCAAAGAGGTAATCGGGACAGTGCAAACAGTACTCAAAGACAGGGAGAGCAAGCTCTCTCTTGGCACTTTGGATGTGGGACATACAGCGAGATGTTTGCTGCTTTTACGTTTGGCTGTTGGGAGATTTACAGCACAAAGATATCTAGTTGATTTGAAGCAGTTCCGAGAAAGTCTAAGCATAATCCTCACTTTTCCCTCCTGGCACTTTCCCTGTAGGAGATACCGCAAGACGTTTCTGTATATTGGGCACAGCGCTCTGCAGGGTGTTAGCAGAGACTTTCCCGGGACAGTGAAACCCTATATCAGAGACACTGAGAAGAAGCCCCAACGTTCCTTCCAGGCACTTTCAGTGTGGGTGCCTTCTCCACGTGGTTCCTGGTTTCACTGCAGCTCTGAAGAGAATGTTAGCAAAGAGGTAATCGGGACAGTGCAAACAGTACTCAAAGACAGGGAGAGCAAGCTCTACATTACTCTCTTGGCACTTTGGATGTGGGACATACAGCGAGATGTTTGCTGCTTTTACATTTGGCTGTTGGGAGATTTACAGCACAAAGATATCCAGTTGATTTGAAGCAGTTCCGAGAAAGTCTAAACATAATCCTCACTTTTCCCTCCTGGCACTTTCCCTGTAGGGGATACCGCAAGACGTTTCTGTATATTGGGCACAGCGCTCTGCAGGGTGTTAGCAGAGACTTTCCCGGGACAGTGAAACCCTATATCAGAGACACTGAGAAGAAGCCCCAACGTTCCTTCCAGGCACTTTCAGTGTGGGTGCCTTCTCCACGTGGTTCCTGGTTTCACTGCAGCTCTGAAGAGAATGTTAGCAAAGAGGTAATCGGGACAGTGCAAACAGTACTCAAAGACAGGGAGAGCAAGCTCTCTCTTGGCACTTTGGATGTGGAACATACAGCGAGATGTTTGCTGCTTTTACATTTGGCTGTTGGGAGGTTTACAGCACAAAGATATCCAGTTGATTTGAAGCAGTTCCGAGAAAGTCTAAACATAATCCTCACTTTTCCCTCCTGGCACTTTCCCTGTAGGAGATACCGCAAGACGTTTCTGTATATTGGGCACAGCGCTCTGCAGGGTGTTAGGAGAGACTTTCCCGGGACAGTGAAACCCTATATCAGAGACACTGAGAAGAAGCCCCAACGTTCCTTCCAGGCACTTTCAGTGTGGGTGCCTTCTCCACGTGGTTCCTGGTTTCACTGCAGCTCTGAAGAGAATGTTAGCAAAGAGGTAATCGGGACAGTGCAAACAGTACTCAAAGACAGGGAGAGCAAGCTCTACATTACTCTCTTGGCACTTTGGATGTGGGACATACAGCGAGATGTTTGCTGCTTTTACGTTTGGCTGTTGGGAGATTTACAGCACAAAGATATCCAGTTGATTTGAAGCAGTTCCGAGAAAGTCTAAGCATAATCCTCACTTTTCCCTCCTGGCACTTTCCCTGTAGGAGATACCGCAAGACGTTTCTGTATATTGGGCACAGCGCTCTGCAGGGTGTTAGCAGAGACTTTCCCGGGACAGTGAAACCCTATATCAGAGACACTGAGAAGAAGTCCCAACGTTCCTTCCAGGCACTTTCAGAGTTGGTGCCTTCTCCACGTGGTTCCTGGTTTCACTGCAGCTCTGAAGAGAATGTTAGCAAAGAGGTAATCGGGACAGTGCAAACAGTACTCAAAGACAGGGAGAGCAAGCTCTACATTACTCTCTTGGCACTTTGGATGTGGGACATACAGCGAGATGTTTGCTGCTTTTGCGTTTGGCTGTTGGGAGATTTACAGCACAAAGATATCCAGTTGATTTGAAGCAGTTCAGAGAAAGTCTAAACATAATCCTCACTTTTCCCTCCTGGCACTTTCCCTGTAGGGGATACCGCAAGACGTTTCTGTATATTGGGCACAGCGCTCTGCAGGGTGTTAGCAGAGACTTTCCCGGGACAGTGAAACCCTATATCAGAGACACTGAGAAGAAGCCCCAACGTTCCTTCCAGGCACTTTCAGTGTGGGTGCCTTCTCCACGTGGTTCCTGGTTTCACTGCAGCTCTGAAGAGAATGTTAGCAAAGAGGTAATCGGGACAGTGCAAACAGTACTCAAAGACAGGGAGAGCAAGCTCTCTCTTGGCACTTTGGATGTGGAACATACAGTGAGATGTTTGCTGCTTTTACATTTGGCTGTTGGGAGATTTACAGCACAAAGATATCTAGTTGATTTGAAGCAGTTCCGAGAAAGTCTAAACATAATCCTCACTTTTCCCTCCTGGCACTTTCCCTGTAGGAGATACCGCAAGACGTTTCTGTATATTGGGCACAGCGCTCTGCAGGGTGTTAGCAGAGACTTTCCCGGGACAGTGAAACCCTATATCAGAGACACTGAGAAGAAGCCCCAACGTTCCTTCCAGGCATTTTCAGTGTGGGTGCCTTCTTCACGTGGTTCCTGGTTTCACTGCAGCTCTGAAGAGAATGTTAGCAAAGAGGTAATCGGGACAGTGCAAACAGTACTCAAAGACAGGGAGAGCAAGCTCTACATTACTCTCTTGGCACTTTGGATGTGGGACATACAGCGAGATGTTTGCTGCTTTTACGTTTGGCTGTTGGGAGATTTACAGCACAAAGATATCCAGTTGATTTGAAGCAGTTCCGAGAAAGTCGAAGCATAATCCTCACTTTTCCCTCCTGGCACTTTCCCTGTAGGAGATACCGCAAGACGTTTCTGTATATTGGGCACAGCGCTCTGCAGGCTGTTAGCAGAGACTTTCCCGGGACAGTGAAACCCTATATCAGAGACACTGAGAAGAAGTCCCAACGTTCATTCCAGGCACTTTCAGAGTTGGTGCCTTCTCCACGTGGTTCCTGGTTTCAGTGCAGCTCTGAAGAGAATGTTAGCAAAGAGGTAATCGGGACAGTGCAAACAGTACTCAAAGACAGGGAGAGCAAGCTCTCTCTTGGCACTTTGGATGTGGGACATACAGCGAGATGTTTGCTGCTTATACGTTTGGCTGTTGGGAGATTTACAGCACAAAGATATCTAGTTGATTTGAAGCAGTTCCGAGAAAGTCTAAGCATAATCCTCACTTTTCCCTCCTGGCACTTTCCCTGTAGGAGATACCGCAAGACGTTTCTGTATATTGGGCACAGCGCTCTGCAGGGTGTTAGCAGAGACTTTCCCGGGACAGTGAAACCCTATATCAGAGACACTGAGAAGAAGCCCCAACGTTCCTTCCAGGCACTTTCAGTGTGGGTGCCTTCTCCACGTGGTTCCTGGTTTCACTGCAGCTCTGAAGAGAATGTTAGCAAAGAGGTAATCGGGACAGTGCAAACAGTACTCAAAGACAGGGAGAGCAAGCTCTACATTACTCTCTTGGCACTTTGGATGTGGGACATACAGCGAGATGTTTGCTGCTTTTACATTTGGCTGTTGGGAGATTTACAGCACAAAGATATCCAGTTGATTTGAAGCAGTTCAGAGAAAGTCTAAACATAATCCTCACTTTTCCCTCCTGGCACTTTCCCTGTAGGGGATACCGCAAGACGTTTCTGTATATTGGGCACAGCGCTCTGCAGGCTGTTAGCAGAGACTTTCCCGGGACAGTGAAACCCTATATCAGAGACACTGAGAAGAAGCCCCAACGTTCCTTCCAGGCACTTTCAGTGTGGGTGCCTTCTCCACGTGGTTCCTGGTTTCACTGCAGCTCTGAAGAGAATGTTAGCAAAGAGGTAATCGGGACAGTGCAAACAGTACTCAAAGACAGGGAGAGCAAGCTCTCTCTTGGCACTTTGGATGTGGAACATACAGCGAGATGTTTGCTGCTTTTACATTTGGCTGTTGGGAGGTTTACAGCACAAAGATACCTAGTTGATTTGAAGCAGTTCCGAGAAAGTCTAAACATAATCCTCACTTTTCCCTCCTGGCACTTTCCCTGTAGGAGATACCGCAAGACGTTTCTGTATATTGGGCACAGCGCTCTGCAGGGTGTTAGCAGAGACTTTCCCGGGACAGTGAAACCCTATATCAGAGACACTGAGAAGAAGTCCCAACGTTCCTTCCAGGCACTTTCAGAGTTGGTGCCTTCTCCACGTGGTTCCTGGTTTCACTGCAGCTCTGAAGAGAATGTTAGCAAAGAGGTAATCGGGACAGTGCAAACAGTACTCAAAGACAGGGAGAGCAAGCTCTACATTACTCTCTTGGCACTTTGGATGTGGGACATACAGCGAGATGTTTGCTGCTTTTGCGTTTGGCTGTTGGGAGATTTACAGCACAAAGATATCCAGTTGATTTGAAGCAGTTCAGAGAAAGTCTAAACATAATCCTCACTTTTCCCTCCTGGCACTTTCCCTGTAGGGGATACCGCAAGACGTTTCTGTATATTGGGCACAGCGCTCTGCAGGGTGTTAGCAGAGACTTTCCCGGGACAGTGAAACCCTATATCAGAGACACTGAGAAGAAGCCCCAACGTTCCTTCCAGGCACTTTCAGTGTGGGTGCCTTCTCCACGTGGTTCCTGGTTTCACTGCAGCTCTGAAGAGAATGTTAGCAAAGAGGTAATCGGGACAGTGCAAACAGTACTCAAAGACAGGGAGAGCAAGCTCTCTCTTGGCACTTTGGATGTGGAACATACAGTGAGATGTTTGCTGCTTTTACATTTGGCTGTTGGGAGATTTACAGCACAAAGATATCTAGTTGATTTGAAGCAGTTCCGAGAAAGTCTAAACATAATCCTCACTTTTCCCTCCTGGCACTTTCCCTGTAGGAGATACCGCAAGACGTTTCTGTATATTGGGCACAGCGCTCTGCAGGGTGTTAGCAGAGACTTTCCCGGGACAGTGAAACCCTATATCAGAGACACTGAGAAGAAGCCCCAACGTTCCTTCCAGGCATTTTCAGTGTGGGTGCCTTCTTCACGTGGTTCCTGGTTTCACTGCAGCTCTGAAGAGAATGTTAGCAAAGAGGTAATCGGGACAGTGCAAACAGTACTCAAAGACAGGGAGAGCAAGCTCTACATTACTCTCTTGGCACTTTGGATGTGGGACATACAGCGAGATGTTTGCTGCTTTTACGTTTGGCTGTTGGGAGATTTACAGCACAAAGATATCCAGTTGATTTGAAGCAGTTCCGAGAAAGTCGAAGCATAATCCTCACTTTTCCCTCCTGGCACTTTCCCTGTAGGAGATACCGCAAGACGTTTCTGTATATTGGGCACAGCGCTCTGCAGGCTGTTAGCAGAGACTTTCCCGGGACAGTGAAACCCTATATCAGAGACACTGAGAAGAAGTCCCAACGTTCATTCCAGGCACTTTCAGAGTTGGTGCCTTCTCCACGTGGTTCCTGGTTTCAGTGCAGCTCTGAAGAGAATGTTAGCAAAGAGGTAATCGGGACAGTGCAAACAGTACTCAAAGACAGGGAGAGCAAGCTCTCTCTTGGCACTTTGGATGTGGGACATACAGCGAGATGTTTGCTGCTTTTACGTTTGGCTGTTGGGAGATTTACAGCACAAAGATATCTAGTTGATTTGAAGCAGTTCCGAGAAAGTCTAAGCATAATCCTCACTTTTCCCTCCTGGCACTTTCCCTGTAGGAGATACCGCAAGACGTTTCTGTATATTGGGCACAGCGCTCTGCAGGGTGTTAGCAGAGACTTTCCCGGGACAGTGAAACCCTATATCAGAGACACTGAGAAGAAGCCCCAACGTTCCTTCCAGGCACTTTCAGTGTGGGTGCCTTCTCCACGTGGTTCCTGGTTTCACTGCAGCTCTGAAGAGAATGTTAGCAAAGAGGTAATCGGGACAGTGCAAACAGTACTCAAAGACAGGGAGAGCAAGCTCTACATTACTCTCTTGGCACTTTGGATGTGGGACATACAGCGAGATGTTTGCTGCTTTTACATTTGGCTGTTGGGAGATTTACAGCACAAAGATATCCAGTTGATTTGAAGCAGTTCAGAGAAAGTCTAAACATAATCCTCACTTTTCCCTCCTGGCACTTTCCCTGTAGGGGATACCGCAAGACGTTTCTGTATATTGGGCACAGCGCTCTGCAGGCTGTTAGGAGAGACTTTCCCGGGACAGTGAAACCCTATATCAGAGACACTGAGAAGAAGCCCCAACGTTCCTTCCAGGCACTTTCAGTGTGGGTGCCTTCTCCACGTGGTTCCTGGTTTCACTGCAGCTCTGAAGAGAATGTTAGCAAAGAGGTAATCGGGACAGTGCAAACAGTACTCAAAGACAGGGAGAGCAAGCTCTCTCTTGGCACTTTGGATGTGGAACATACAGCGAGATGTTTGCTGCTTTTACATTTGGCTGTTGGGAGGTTTACAGCACAAAGATACCTAGTTGATTTGAAGCAGTTCCGAGAAAGTCTAAACATAATCCTCACTTTTCCCTCCTGGCACTTTCCCTGTAGGAGATACCGCAAGACGTTTCTGTATATTGGGCACAGCGCTCTGCAGGGTGTTAGCAGAGACTTTCCCGGGACAGTGAAACCCTATATCAGAGACACTGAGAAGAAGCCCCAACGTTCCTTCCAGGCACTTTCAGTGTGGGTGCCTTCTCCACGTGGTTCCTGGTTTCACTGCAGCTCTGAAGAGAATGTTAGCAAAGAGGTAATCGGGACAGTGCAAACAGTACTCAAAGACAGGGAGAGCAAGCTCTACATTACTCTCTTGGCACTTTGGATGTGGGACATACAGCGAGATGTTTGCTGCTTTTGCGTTTGGCTGTTGGGAGATTTACAGCACAAAGATATCCAGTTGATTTGAAGCAGTTCCGAGAAAGTCTAAGCATAATCCTCACTTTTCCCTCCTGGCACTTTCCCTGTAGGAGATACCGCAAGACGTTTCTGTATATTGGGCACAGCGCTCTGCAGGGTGTTAGCAGAGACTTTCCCGGGACAGTGAAACCCTATATCAGAGACACTGAGAAGAAGTCCCAACGTTCATTCCAGGCACTTTCAGAGTTGGTGCCTTCTCCACGTGGTTCCTGGTTTCAGTGCAGCTCTGAAGAGAATGTTAGCAAAGAGGTAATCGGGACAGTGCAAACAGTACTCAAAGACAGGGAGAGCAAGCTCTCTCTTGGCACTTTGGATGTGGGACATACAGCGAGATGTTTGCTGCTTTTACGTTTGGCTGTTGGGAGATTTACAGCACAAAGATATCTAGTTGATTTGAAGCAGTTCCAAGAAAGTCTAAGCATAATCCTCACTTTTCCCTCCTGGCACTTTCCCTGTAGGAGATACCGCAAGACGTTTCTGTATATTGGGCACAGCGCTCTGCAGGGTGTTAGCAGAGACTTTCCCGGGACAGTGAAACCCTATATCAGAGACACTGAGAAGAAGCCCCAACGTTCCTTCCAGGCACTTTCAGTGTGGGTGCCTTCTCCACGTGGTTCCTGGTTTCACTGCAGCTCTGAAGAGAATGTTAGCAAAGAGGTAATCGGGACAGTGCAAACAGTACTCAAAGACAGGGAGAGCAAGCTCTCTCTTGGCACTTTGGATGTGGGACATACAGCGAGATGTTTGCTGCTTTTACATTTGGCTGTGGGGAGATTTACAGCACAAAGATATCCAGTTGATTTGAAGCAGTTCAGAGAAAGTCTAAACATAATCCTCACTTTTCCCTCCTGGCACTTTCCCTGTAGGGGATACCGCAAGACGTTTCTGTATATTGGGCACAGCGCTCTGCAGGGTGTTAGCAGAGACTTTCCCGGGACAGTGAAACCCTATATCAGAGACACTGAGAAGAAGCCCCAACGTTCCTTCCAGGCATTTTCAGTGTGGGTGCCTTCTCCACGTGGTTCCTGGTTTCACTGCAGCTCTGAAGAGAATGTTAGCAAAGATGTATTCGGGACAGTGCAAACAGTACTCAAAGACAGGGAGAGCAAGCTCTACATTACTCTCTTGGCACTTTGGATGTGGGACATACAGCGAGATGTTTGCTGCTTTTGCGTTTGGCTGTTGGGAGATTTACAGCACAAAGATATCCAGTTGATTTGAAGCAGTTCAGAGAAAGTCTAAACATAATCCTCACTTTTCCCTCCTGGCACTTTCCCTGTAGGGGATACCGCAAGACGTTTCTGTATATTGGGCACAGCGCTCTGCAGGGTGTTAGCAGAGACTTTCCCGGGACAGTGAAACCCTATATCAGAGACACTGAGAAGAAGCCCCAACGTTCCTTCCAGGCACTTTCAGTGTGGGTGCCTTCTCCACGTGGTTCCTGGTTTCACTGCAGCTCTGAAGAGAATGTTAGCAAAGAGGTAATCGGGACAGTGCAAACAGTACTCAAAGACAGGGAGAGCAAGCTCTCTCTTGGCACTTTGGATGTGGGACATACAGCGAGATATTTGCTGCTTTTACGTTTGGCTGTTGGGAGATTTACAGCACAAAGATATCTAGTTGATTTGAAGCAGTTCCGAGAAAGTCTAAGCATAATCCTCACTTTTTCCTCCTGGCACTTTCCCTGTAGGAGATACTGCAAGACGTTTCTGTATATTGGGCACAGCGCTCTGCAGGGTGTTAGCAGAGACTTTCCCGGGACAGTGAAACCCTATATCAGAGACACTGAGAAGAAGTCCCAACGTTCCTTCCAGGCATTTTCAGTGTGGGTGCCTTCTTCACGTGGTTCCTGGTTTCACTGCAGCTCTGAAGAGAATGTTAGCAAAGAGGTAATCGGGACAGTGCAAACAGTACTCAAAGACAGGGAGAGCAAGCTCTACATTACTCTCTTGGCACTTTGGTATGTGGGACATACAGCGAGATGTTTGCTGCTTTTGCGTTTGTCTGTTGCGAGATTTACAGCACAAAGATATCCAGTTGATTTGAAGCAGTTCAGAGAAAGTCTAAACATAATCCTCACTTTTCCCTCCTGGCACTTTCCCTGTAGGAGATACCGCAAGACGTTTCTGTATATTGGGCACAGCGCTCTGCAGGCTGTTAGGAGAGACTTTCCCGGGACAGTGAAACCCTATATCAGAGACACTGAGAAGAAGTCCCAACGTTCATTCCAGGCACTTTCAGAGTTGGTGCCTTCTCCACGTGGTTCCTGGTTTCAGTGCAGCTCTGAAGAGAATGTTAGCAAAGAGGTAATCGGGACAGTGCAAACAGTACTCAAAGACAGGGAGAGCAAGCTCTCTCTTGGCACTTTGGATGTGGGACATACAGCGAGATGTTTGCTGCTTTTACGTTTGGCTGTTGGGAGATTTACAGCAGAAAGATATCTAGTTGATTTGAAGCAGTTCCGAGAAAGTCTAAGCATAATCCTCACTTTTCCCTCCTGGCACTTTCCCTGTAGGAGATACCGCAAGACGTTTCTGTATATTGGGCACAGCGCTCTGCAGGGTGTTAGCAGAGACTTTCCCGGGACAGTGAAACCCTATATCAGAGACACTGAGAAGAAGCCCCAACGTTCCTTCCAGGCACTTTCAGTGTGGGTGCCTTCTCCACGTGGTTCCTGGTTTCACTGCAGCTCTGAAGAGAATGTTAGCAAAGAGGTAATCGGGACAGTGCAAACAGTACTCAAAGACAGGGAGAGCAAGCTCTCTCTTGGCACTTTGGATGTGGGACATACAGCGAGATGTTTGCTGCTTTTACATTTGGCTGTGGGGAGATTTACAGCACAAAGATATCCAGTTGATTTGAAGCAGTTCAGAGAAAGTCTAAACATAATCCTCACTTTTCCCTCCTGGCACTTTCCCTGTAGGGGATACCGCAAGACGTTTCTGTATATTGGGCACAGCGCTCTGCAGGGTGTTAGCAGAGACTTTCCCGGGACAGTGAAACCCTATATCAGAGACACTGAGAAGAAGCCCCAACGTTCCTTCCAGGCATTTTCAGTGTGGGTGCCTTCTCCACGTGGTTCCTGGTTTCACTGCAGCTCTGAAGAGAATGTTAGCAAAGAGGTAATCGGGACAGTGCAAACAGTACTCAAAGACAGGGAGAGCAAGCTCTACATTACTCTCTTGGCACTTTGGATGTGGGACATACAGCGAGATGTTTGCTGCTTTTGCGTTTGGCTGTTGGGAGATTTACAGCACAAAGATATCCAGTTGATTTGAAGCAGTTCAGAGAAAGTCTAAACATAATCCTCACTTTTCCCTCCTGGCACTTTCCCTGTAGGGGATACCGCAAGACGTTTCTGTATATTGGGCACAGCGCTCTGCAGGGTGTTAGCAGAGACTTTCCCGGGACAGTGAAACCCTATATCAGAGACACTGAGAAGAAGCCCCAACGTTCCTTCCAGGCACTTTCAGTGTGGGTGCCTTCTCCACGTGGTTCCTGGTTTCACTGCAGCTCTGAAGAGAATGTTAGCAAAGAGGTAATCGGGACAGTGCAAACAGTACTCAAAGACAGGGAGAGCAAGCTCTCTCTTGGCACTTTGGATGTGGGACATACAGCGAGATGTTTGCTGCTTTTGCGTTTGGCTGTTGGGAGATTTACAGCACAAAGATATCCAGTTGATTTGAAGCAGTTCAGAGAAAGTCTAAACATAATCCTCACTTTTCCCTCCTGGCACTTTCCCTGTAGGGGATACCGCAAGACGTTTCTGTATATTGGGCACAGCGCTCTGCAGGGTGTTAGCAGAGACTTTCCCGGGACAGTGAAACACTATATCAGAGACACTGAGAAGAAGCCCCAACGTTCCTTCCAGGCACTTTCAGTGTGGGTGCCTTCTCCACGTGGTTCCTGGTTTCACTGCAGCTCTGAAGAGAATGTTAGCAAAGAGGTAATCGGGACAGTGCAAACAGTACTCAAAGACAGGGAGAGCAAGCTCTACATTACTCTCTTGGCACTTTGGATGTGGGACATACAGCGAGATGTTTGCTGCTTTTGCGTTTGGCTGTTGGGAGATTTACAGCACAAAGATATCCAGTTGATTTGAAGCAGTTCAGAGAAAGTCTAAACATAATCCTCACTTTTCCCTCCTGGCACTTTCCCTGTAGGGGATACCGCAAGACGTTTCTGTATATTGGGCACAGCGCTCTGCAGGGTGTTAGCAGAGACTTTCCCGGGACAGTGAAACCCTATATCAGAGACACTGAGAAGAAGCCCCAACGTTCCTTCCAGGCACTTTCAGTGTGGGTGCCTTCTCCACGTGGTTCCTGGTTTCACTGCAGCTCTGAAGAGAATGTTAGCAAAGAGGTAATCGGGACAGTGCAAACAGTACTCAAAGACAGGGAGAGCAAGCTCTACATTACTCCCTTGGCACTTTGGATGTGGGACATACAGCGAGATGTTTGCTGCTTTTGCGTTTGTCTGTTGCGAGATTTACAGCACAAAGATATCCAGTTGATTTGAAGCAGTTCAGAGAAAGTCTAAACATAATCCTCACTTTTCCCTCCTGGCACTTTCCCTGTAGGGGATACCGCAAGACGTTTCTGTATATTGGGCACAGCGCTCTGCAGGGTGTTAGCAGAGACTTTCCCGGGACAGTGAAACCCTATATCAGAGACACTGAGAAGAAGTCCCAACGTTCATTCCAGGCACTTTCAGAGTTGGTGCCTTCTCCACGTGGTTCCTGGTTTCAGTGCAGCTCTGAAGAGAATGTTAGCAAAGAGGTAATCGGGACAGTGCAAACAGTACTCAAAGACAGGGAGAGCAAGCTCTCTCTTGGCACTTTGGATGTGGGACATACAGCGAGATGTTTGCTGCTTTTACGTTTGGCTGTTGGGAGATTTACAGCACAAAGATATCTAGTTGATTTGAAGCAGTTCCGAGAAAGTCTAAGCATAATCCTCACTTTTCCCTCCTGGCACTTTCCCTGTAGGAGATACCACAAGACGTTTCTGTATATTGGGCACAGCGCTCTGCAGGGTGTTAGCAGAGACTTTCCCGGGACAGTGAAACCCTATATCAGAGACACTGAGAAGAAGCCCCAACGTTCCTTCCAGGCATTTTCAGTGTGGGTGCCTTCTCCACGTGGTTCCTGGTTTCACTGCAGCTCTGAAGAGAATGTTAGCAAAGAGGTAATCGGGACAGTGCAAACAGTACTCAAAGACAGGGAGAGCAAGCTCTCTCTTGGCACTTTGGATGTGGAACATACAGCGAGATGTTTGCTGCTTTTACATTTGGCTGTTGGGAGATTTACAGCACAAAGATATCTAGTTGATTTGAAGCAGTTCCGAGAAAGTCTAAGCATAATCCTCACTTTTCCCTCCTGGCACTTTCCCTGTAGGAGATACCGCAAGACGTTTCTGTATATTGGGCACAGCGCTCTGCAGGCTGTTAGCAGAGACTTTCCCGGGACAGTGAAACCCTATATCAGAGACACTGAGAAGAAGCCCCAACGTTCCTTCCAGGCACTTTCAGAGTTGGTGCCTTCTCCACGTGGTTCCTGGTTTCACTGCAGCTCTGAAGAGAATGTTAGCAAAGAGGTAATCGGGACAGTGCAAACAGTACTCAAAGACAGGGAGAGCAAGCTCTACATTACTCTCTTGGCACTTTGGATGTGGGACATACAGCGAGATGTTTGCTGCTTTTGCGTTTGGCTGTTGGGAGATTTACAGCACAAAGATATCCAGTTGATTTGAAGCAGTTCAGAGAAAGTCTAAACATAATCCTCACTTTTCCCTCCTGGCACTTTCCCTGTAGGGGATACCGCAAGACGTTTCTGTATATTGGGCACAGCGCTCTGCAGGGTGTTAGCAGAGACTTTCCCGGGACAGTGAAACCCTATATCAGAGACACTGAGAAGAAGCCCCAACGTTCCTTCCAGGCACTTTCAGTGTGGGTGCCTTCTCCACGTGGTTCCTGGTTTCACTGCAGCTCTGAAGAGAATGTTAGCAAAGAGGTAATCGGGACAGTGCAAACAGTACTCAAAGACAGGGAGAGCAAGCTCTACATTACTCTCTTGGCACTTTGGATGTGGGACATACAGCGAGATGTTTGCTGCTTTTACGTTTGGCTGTTGGGAGATTTACAGCACAAAGATATCTAGTTGATTTGAAGCAGTTCCGAGAAAGTCTAAGCACAATCCTCACTTTTCCCTCCTGGCACTTTCCCTGTAGGGGATACCGCAAGACGTTTCTGTATATTGGGCACAGCGCTCTGCAGGGTGTTAGCAGAGACTTTCCCGGGACAGTGAAACCCTATATCAGAGACACTGAGAAGAAGCCCCAACGTTCCTTCCAGGCACTTTCAGTGTGGGTGCCTTCTCCACGTGGTTCCTGGTTTCACTGCAGCTCTGAAGAGAATGTTAGCAAAGAGGTAATCGGGACAGTGCAAACAGTACTGAAAGACAGGGAGAGCAAGCTCTACATTACTCTCTTGGCACTTTGGATGTGGGACATACAGCGAGATGTTTGCTGCTTTTGCGTTTGGCTGTTGGGAGATTTACAGCACAAAGATATCCAGTTGATTTGAAGCAGTTCAGAGAAAGTCTAAACATAATCCTCACTTTTCCCTCCTGGCACTTTCCCTGTAGGGGATACCGCAAGACGTTTCTGTATATTGGGCACAGCGCTCTGCAGGGTGTTAGCAGAGACTTTCCCGGGACAGTGAAACCCTATATCAGAGACACTGAGAAGAAGCCCCAACGTTCCTTCCAGGCATTTTCAGTGTGGGTGCCTTCTCCACGTGGTTCCTGGTTTCACTGCAGCTCTGAAGAGAATGTTAGCAAAGAGGTAATCGGGACAGTGCAAACAGTACTCAAAGACAGGGAGAGCAAGCTCTCTCTTGGCACTTTGGATGTGGAACATACAGCGAGATGTTTGCTGCTTTTACATTTGGCTGTTGGGAGATTTACAGCACAAAGATATCTAGTTGATTTGAAGCAGTTCCGAGAAAGTCTAAACATAATCCTCACTTTTCCCTCCTGGCACTTTCCCTGTAGGAGATACCGCAAGACGTTTCTGTATATTGGGCACAGCGCTCTGCAGGCTGTTAGGAGAGACTTTCCCGGGACAGTGAAACCCTATATCAGAGACACTGAGAAGAAGCCCCAACGTTCCTTCCAGGCATTTTCAGTGTGGGTGCCTTCTCCACGTGGTTCCTGGTTTCACTGCAGCTCTGAAGAGAATGTTAGCAAAGAGGTAATCGGGACAGTGCAAACAGTACTCAAAGACAGGGAGAGCAAGCTCTACATTACACTCTTGGCACTTTGGATGTGGGACATACAGCGAGATGTTTGCTGCTTTTACGTTTGGCTGTTGGGAGATTTACAGCACAAAGATATCCAGTTGATTTGAAGCAGTTCCGAGAAAGTCTAAGCATAATCCTCACTTTTCCCTCCTGGCACTTTCCCTGTAGGAGATACCGCAAGACGTTTCTGTATATTGGGCACAGCGCTCTGCAGGGTGTTAGCAGAGACTTTCCCGGGACAGTGAAACCCTATATCAGAGACACTGAGAAGAAGCCCCAACGTTCCTTCCAGGCATTTTCAGTGTGGGTGCCTTCTCCACGTGGTTCCTGGTTTCACTGCAGCTCTGAAGAGAATGTTAGCAAAGAGGTAATCGGGACAGTGCAAACAGTACTCAAAGACAGGGAGAGCAAGCTCTCTCTTCGCACTTTGGATGTGGGACATACAGCGAGATGTTTGCTGCTTTTACATTTGGCTGTTGGGAGATTTACAGCACAAAGATATCCAGTTGATTTGAAGCAGTTCAGAGAAAGTCTAAACATAATCCTCACTTTTCCCTCCTGGCACTTTCCCTGTAGGGGATACCGCAAGACGTTTCTGTATATTGGGCACAGCGCTCTGCAGGGTGTTAGCAGAGACTTTCCCGGGACAGTGAAACCCTATATCAGAGACACTGAGAAGAAGCCCCAACGTTCCTTCCAGGCATTTTCAGTGTGGGTGCCTTCTCCACGTGGTTCCTGGTTTCACTGCAGCTCTGAAGAGAATGTTAGCAAAGAGGTAATCGGGACAGTGCAAACAGTACTCAAAGACAGGGAGAGCAAGCTCTACATTACTCTCTTGGCACTTTGGATGTGGGACATACAGCGAGATGTTTGCTGCTTTTGCGTTTGGCTGTTGGGAGATTTACAGCACAAAGATATCCAGTTGATTTGAAGCAGTTCCGAGAAAGTCTAAGCATAATCCTCACTTTTCCCTCCTGGCACTTTCCCTGTAGGAGATACCGCAAGACGTTTCTGTATATTGGGCACAGCGCTCTGCAGGGTGTTAGCAGACACTTTCCCGGGACAGCGAAACCCTATATCAGAGACACTGAGAAGAAGCCCCAACGTTCCTTCCAGGCATTTTCAGTGTGGGTGCCTTCTTCACGTGGTTCCTGGTTTCACTGCAGCTCTGAAGAGAATGTTAGCAAAGAGGTAATCGGGACAGTGCAAACAGTACTCAAAGACAGGGAGAGCAAGCTCTCTCTTGGCACTTTGGATGTGGGACATACAGCGAGATGTTTGCTGCTTTTACATTTGGCTGTTGGGAGATTTACAGCACAAAGATATCTAGTTGATTTGAAGCAGTTCCGAGAAAGTCTAAGCATAATCCTCACTTTTCCCTCCTGGCACTTTCCCTGTAGGGGATACCGCAAGACGTTTCTGTATATTGGGCACAGCGCTCTGCAGGGTGTTAGCAGAGACTTTCCCGGGACAGTGAAACCCTATATCAGAGACACTGAGAAGAAGTCCCAACGTTCCTTCCAGGCACTTTCAGAGTTGGTGCCTTCTCCACGTGGTTCCTGGTTTCAGTGCAGCTCTGAAGAGAATGTTAGCAAAGAGGTAATCGGGACAGTGCAAACAGTACTCAAAGACAGGGAGAGCAAGTTCTACATTACTCTCTTGGCACTTTGGATGTGGGACATACAGCGAGATGTTTGCTGCTTTTGCGTTTGGCTGTTGCGAGATTTACAGCACAAAGATATCCAGTTGATTTGAAGCAGTTCCGAGAAAGTCTAAGCATAATCCTCACTTTTCCCTCCTGGCACTTTCCCTGTAGGAGATACCGCAAGACGTTTCTGTATATTGGGCACAGCGCTCTGCAGGGTGTTAGCAGAGACTTTCCCGGGACAGTGAAACCCTATATCAGAGACACTGAGAAGAAGTCCCAACGTTCCTTCCAGGCACTTTCAGAGTTGGTGCCTTCTCCACGTGGTTCCTGGTTTCACTGCAGCTCTGAAGAGAATGTTAGCAAAGAGGTAATCGGGACAGTGCAAACAGTACTCAAAGACAGGGAGAGCAAGCTCTCTCTTGGCACTTTGGATGTGGGACATACAGCGAGATGTTTGCTGCTTTTACATTTGGCTGTTGGGAGATTTACAGCACAAAGATATCCAGTTGATTTGAAGCAGTTCCAAGAAAGTCTAAACATAATCCTCACTTTTCCCTCCTGGCACTTTCCCTGTAGGGGATACCGCAAGACGTTTCTGTATATTGGGCACAGCGCTCTGCAGGGTGTTAGCAGAGACTTTCCCGGGACAGTGAAACCCTATATCAGAGACACTGAGAAGAAGCCCCAACGTTCCTTCCAGGCACTTTCAGTGTGGGTGCCTTCTCCACGTGGTTCCTGGTTTCACTGCAGCTCTGAAGAGAATGTTAGCAAAGAGGTAATCGGGACAGTGCAAACAGTACTCAAAGACAGGGAGAGCAAGCTCTCTCTTCGCACTTTGGATGTGGGACATACAGCGAGATGTTTGCTGCTTTTACGTTTGGCTGTTGGGAGATTTACAGCACAAAGATATCTAGTTGATTTGAAGCAGTTCCGAGAAAGTCTAAGCATAATCCTCACTTTTCCCTCCTGGCACTTTCCCTGTAGGAGATACCGCAAGACGTTTCTGTATATTGGGCACAGCGCTCTGCAGGGTGTTAGCAGAGACTTTCCCGGGACAGTGAAACCCTATATCAGAGACACTGAGAAGAAGCCCCAACGTTCCTTCCAGGCATTTTCAGTGTGGGTGCCTTCTCCACGTGGTTCCTGGTTTCACTGCAGCTCTGAAGAGAATGTTAGCAAAGAGGTAATCGGGACAGTGCAAACAGTACTCAAAGACAGGGAGAGCAAGCTCTACATTACTCTCTTGGCACTTTGGATGTGGGACATACAGCGAGATGTTTGCTGCTTTTGCGTTTGGCTGTTGGGAGATTTACAGCACAAAGATATCCAGTTGATTTGAAGCAGTTCCGAGAAAGTCTAAGCATAATCCTCACTTTTCCCTCCTGGCACTTTCCCTGTAGGAGATACCGCAAGACGTTTCTGTATATTGGGCACAAGCGCTCTGCAGGGTGTTAGCAGAGACTTTCCCGGGACAGTGAAACCCTATATCAGAGACACTGAGAAGAAGCCCCAACGTTCCTTCCAGGCACTTTCAGTGTGGGTGCCTTCTCCACGTGGTTCCTGGTTTCACTGCAGCTCTGAAGAGAATGTTAGCAAAGAGGTAATCGGGACAGTGCAAACAGTACTCAAAGACAGGGAGAGCAAGCTCTCTCTTGGCACTTTGGATGTGGGACATACAGCGAGATGTTTGCTGCTTTTACATTTGGCTGTTGGGAGATTTACAGCACAAAGATATCCAGTTGATTTGAAGCAGTTCCGAGAAAGTCTAAACATAATCCTCACTTTTCCCTCCTGGCACTTTCCCTGTAGGGGATACCGCAAGACGTTTCTGTATATTGGGCACAGCGCTCTGCAGGGTGTTAGCAGAGACTTTCCCGGGACAGTGAAACCCTATATCAGAGACACTGAGAAGAAGCCCCAACGTTCCTTCCAGGCACTTTCAGTGTGGGTGCCTTCTCCACGTGGTTCCTGGTTTCAGTGCAGCTCTGAAGAGAATGTTAGCAAAGAGGTAATCGGGACAGTGCAAACAGTACTCAAAGACAGGGAGAGCAAGCTCTCTCTTGGCACTTTGGATGTGGGACATACAGCGAGATGTTTGCTGCTTTTACGTTTGGCTGTTGGGAGATTTACAGCACAAAGATATCTAGTTGATTTGAAGCAGTTCCGAGAAAGTCTAAGCATAATCCTCACTTTTCCCTCCTGGCACTTTCCCTGTAGGAGATACCGCAAGACGTTTCTGTATATTGGGCACAGCGCTCTGCAGGGTGTTAGCAGAGACTTTCCCGGGACAGTGAAACCCTATATCAGAGACACTGAGAAGAAGCCCCAACGTTCCTTCCAGGCATTTTCAGTGTGGGTGCCTTCTCCACGTGGTTCCTGGTTTCACTGCAGCTCTGAAGAGAATGTTAGCAAAGAGGTAATCGGGACAGTGCAAACAGTACTCAAAGACAGGGAGAGCAAGCTCTACATTACTCTCTTGGCACTTTGGATGTGGGACATACAGCGAGATGTTTGCTGCTTTTGCGTTTGGCTGTTGGGAGATTTACAGCACAAAGATATCCAGTTGATTTGAAGCAGTTCCGAGAAAGTCTAAGCATAATCCTCACTTTTCCCTCCTGGCACTTTCCCTGTAGGAGATACCGCAAGACGTTTCTGTATATTGGGCACAAGCGCTCTGCAGGGTGTTAGCAGAGACTTTCCCGGGACAGTGAAACCCTATATCAGAGACACTGAGAAGAAGCCCCAACGTTCCTTCCAGGCACTTTCAGTGTGGGTGCCTTCTCCACGTGGTTCCTGGTTTCACTGCAGCTCTGAAGAGAATGTTAGCAAAGAGGTAATCGGGACAGTGCAAACAGTACTCAAAGACAGGGAGAGCAAGCTCTCTCTTCGCACTTTGGATGTGGGACATACAGCGAGATGTTTGCTGCTTTTACATTTGGCTGTTGGGAGATTTACAGCACAAAGATATCCAGTTGATTTGAAGCAGTTCCGAGAAAGTCTAAACATAATCCTCACTTTTCCCTCCTGGCACTTTCCCTGTAGGGGATACCGCAAGACGTTTCTGTATATTGGGCACAGCGCTCTGCAGGCTGTTAGGAGAGACTTTCCCGGGACAGTGAAACCCTATATCAGAGACACTGAGAAGAAGTCCCAACGTTCCTTCCAGGCACTTTCAGAGTTGGTGCCTTCTCCACGTGGTTCCTGGTTTCAGTGCAGCTCTGAAGAGAATGTTAGCAAAGAGGTAATCGGGACAGTGCAAACAGTACTCAAAGACAGGGAGAGCAAGCTCTCTCTTGGCACTTTGGATGTGGGACATACAGCGAGATGTTTGCTGCTTTTGCGTTTGGCTGTTGGGAGATTTACAGCACAAAGATATCCAGTTGATTTGAAGCAGTTCCGAGAAAGTCTAAGCATAATCCTCACTTTTCCCTCCTGGCACTTTCCCTGTAGGAGATACCGCAAGACGTTTCTGTATATTGGGCACAGCGCTCTGCAGGGTGTTAGCAGAGACTTTCCCGGGACAGTGAAACCCTATATCAGAGACACTGAGAAGAAGCCCCAACGTTCCTTCCAGGCATTTTCAGTGTGGGTGCCTTCTCCACGTGGTTCCTGGTTTCACTGCAGCTCTGAAGAGAATGTTAGCAAAGAGGTAATCGGGACAGTGCAAACAGTACTCAAAGACAGGGAGAGCAAGCTCTACATTACTCTCTTGGCACTTTGGATGTGGGACATACAGCGAGATGTTTGCTGCTTTTGTGTTTGGCTGTTGGGAGATTTACAGCAGAAAGATATCCAGTTGATTTGAAGCAGTTCCGAGAAAGTCTAAGCATAATCCTCACTTTTCCCTCCTGGCACTTTCCCTGTAGGAGATACCGCAAGACGTTTCTGTATATTGGGCACAGCGCTCTGCAGGGTGTTAGCAGAGACTTTCCCGGGACAGTGAAACCCTATATCAGAGACACTGAGAAGAAGCCCCAACGTTCCTTCCAGGCACTTTCAGTGTGGGTGCCTTCTCCACGTGGTTCCTGGTTTCACTGCAGCTCTGAAGAGAATGTTAGCAAAGAGGTAATCGGGACAGTGCAAACAGTACTCAAAGACAGGGAGAGCAAGCTCTCTCTTCGCACTTTGGATGTGGGACATACAGCGAGATGTTTGCTGCTTTTACATTTGGCTGTTGGGAGATTTACAGCACAAAGATATCCAGTTGATTTGAAGCAGTTCCGAGAAAGTCTAAACATAATCCTCACTTTTCCCTCCTGGCACTTTCCCTGTAGGGGATACCGCAAGACGTTTCTGTATATTGGGCACAGCGCTCTGCAGGCTGTTAGGAGAGACTTTCCCGGGACAGTGAAACCCTATATCAGAGACACTGAGAAGAAGTCCCAACGTTCCTTCCAGGCACTTTCAGAGGTGGTGCCTTCTCCACGTGGTTCCTGGTTTCACTGCAGCTCTGAAGAGAATGTTAGCAAAGAGGTAATCGGGACAGTGCAAACAGTACTCAAAGACAGGGAGAGCAAGCTCTACATTACTCTCTTGGCACTTTGGATGTGGGACATACAGCGAGATGTTTGCTGCTTTTGCGTTTGGCTGTTGGGAGATTTACAGCACAAAGATATCCAGTTGATTTGAAGCAGTTCCGAGAAAGTCTAAGCATAATCCTCACTTTTCCCTCCTGGCACTTTCCCTGTAGGAGATACCGCAAGACGTTTCTGTATATTGGGCACAGCGCTCTGCAGGGTGTTAGCAGAGACTTTCCCGGGACAGTGAAACCCTATATCAGAGACACTGAGAAGAAGCCCCAACGTTCCTTCCAGGCATTTTCAGTGTGGGTGCCTTCTTCACGTGGTTCCTGGTTTCACTGCAGCTCTGAAGAGAATGTTAGCAAAGAGGTAATCGGGACAGTGCAAACAGTACTCAAAGACAGGGAGAGCAAGCTCTACATTACTCTCTTGGCACTTTGGATGTGGGACATACAGCGAGATGTTTGCTGCTTTTGTGTTTGGCTGTTGGGAGATTTACAGCACAAAGATATCCAGTTGATTTGAAGCAGTTCCGAGAAAGTCTAAGCATAATCCTCACTTTTCCCTCCTGGCACTTTCCCTGTAGGAGATACCGCAAGACGTTTCTGTATATTGGGCACAAGCGCTCTGCAGGGTGTTAGCAGAGACTTTCCCGGGACAGTGAAACCCTATATCAGAGACACTGAGAAGAAGCCCCAACGTTCCTTCCAGGCACTTTCAGTGTGGGTGCCTTCTCCACGTGGTTCCTGGTTTCACTGCAGCTCTGAAGAGAATGTTAGCAAAGAGGTAATCGGGACAGTGCAAACAGTACTCAAAGACAGGGAGAGCAAGCTCTCTCTTGGCACTTTGGATGTGGGACATACAGCGAGATGTTTGCTGCTTTTACATTTGGCTGTTGGGAGATTTACAGCACAAAGATATCCAGTTGATTTGAAGCAGTTCCGAGAAAGTCTAAACATAATCCTCACTTTTCCCTCCTGGCACTTTCCCTGTAGGGGATACCGCAAGACGTTTCTGTATATTGGGCACAGCGCTCTGCAGGGTGTTAGCAGAGACTTTCCCGGGACAGTGAAACCCTATATCAGAGACACTGAGAAGAAGCCCCAACGTTCCTTCCAGGCACTTTCAGAGTTGGTGCCTTCTCCACGTGGTTCCTGGTTTCACTGCAGCTCTGAAGAGAATGTTAGCAAAGAGGTAATCGGGACAGTGCAAACAGTACTCAAAGACAGGGAGAGCAAGCTCTACATTACTCTCTTGGCACTTTGGATGTGGGACATACAGCGAGATGTTTGCTGCTTTTGTGTTTGGCTGTTGGGAGATTTACAGCAGAAAGATATCCAGTTGATTTGAAGCAGTTCCGAGAAAGTCTAAGCATAATCCTCACTTTTCCCTCCTGGCACTTTCCCTGTAGGAGATACCGCAAGACGTTTCTGTATATTGGGCACAGCGCTCTGCAGGGTGTTAGCAGAGACTTTCCCGGGACAGTGAAACCCTATATCAGAGACACTGAGAAGAAGCCCCAACGTTCCTTCCAGGCACTTTCAGTGTGGGTGCCTTCTCCACGTGGTTCCTGGTTTCACTGCAGCTCTGAAGAGAATGTTAGCAAAGAGGTAATCGGGACAGTGCAAACAGTACTCAAAGACAGGGAGAGCAAGCTCTCTCTTCGCACTTTGGATGTGGGACATACAGCGAGATGTTTGCTGCTTTTACATTTGGCTGTTGGGAGATTTACAGCACAAAGATATCCAGTTGATTTGAAGCAGTTCCGAGAAAGTCTAAACATAATCCTCACTTTTCCCTCCTGGCACTTTCCCTGTAGGGGATACCGCAAGACGTTTCTGTATATTGGGCACAGCGCTCTGCAGGCTGTTAGGAGAGACTTTCCCGGGACAGTGAAACCCTATATCAGAGACACTGAGAAGAAGTCCCAACGTTCCTTCCAGGCACTTTCAGAGTTGGTGCCTTCTCCACGTGGTTCCTGGTTTCACTGCAGCTCTGAAGAGAATGTTAGCAAAGAGGTAATCGGGACAGTGCAAACAGTACTCAAAGACAGGGAGAGCAAGCTCTACATTACTCTCTTGGCACTTTGGATGTGGGACATACAGCGAGATGTTTGCTGCTTTTGCGTTTGGCTGTTGGGAGATTTACAGCACAAAGATATCCAGTTGATTTGAAGCAGTTCCGAGAAAGTCTAAGCATAATCCTCACTTTTCCCTCCTGGCACTTTCCCTGTAGGAGATACCGCAAGACGTTTCTGTATATTGGGCACAGCGCTCTGCAGGGTGTTAGCAGAGACTTTCCCGGGACAGTGAAACCCTATATCAGAGACACTGAGAAGAAGCCCCAACGTTCCTTCCAGGCATTTTCAGTGTGGGTGCCTTCTTCACGTGGTTCCTGGTTTCACTGCAGCTCTGAAGAGAATGTTAGCAAAGAGGTAATCGGGACAGTGCAAACAGTACTCAAAGACAGGGAGAGCAAGCTCTACATTACTCTCTTGGCACTTTGGATGTGGGACATACAGCGAGATGTTTGCTGCTTTTGTGTTTGGCTGTTGGGAGATTTACAGCACAAAGATATCCAGTTGATTTGAAGCAGTTCCGAGAAAGTCTAAGCATAATCCTCACTTTTCCCTCCTGGCACTTTCCCTGTAGGAGATACCGCAAGACGTTTCTGTATATTGGGCACAGCGCTCTGCAGGGTGTTAGCAGAGACTTTCCCGGGACAGTGAAACCCTATATCAGAGACACTGAGAAGAAGCCCCAACGTTCCTTCCAGGCATTTTCAGTGTGGGTGCCTTCTCCACGTGGTTCCTGGTTTCACTGCAGCTCTGAAGAGAATGTTAGCAAAGAGGTAATCGGGACAGTGCAAACAGTACTCAAAGACAGGGAGAGCAAGCTCTCTCTTGGCACTTTGGATGTGGGACATACAGCGAGATGTTTGCTGCTTTTACATTTGGCTGTTGGGAGATTTACAGCACAAAGATATCCAGTTGATTTGAAGCAGTTCCGAGAAAGTCTAAACATAATCCTCACTTTTCCCTCCTGGCACTTTCCCTGTAGGGGATACCGCAAGACGTTTCTGTATATTGGGCACAGCGCTCTGCAGGCTGTTAGGAGAGACTTTCCCGGGACAGTGAAACCCTATATCAGAGACACTGAGAAGAAGCCCCAACGTTCCTTCCAGGCACTTTCAGTGTGGGTGCCTTCTCCACGTGGTTCCTGGTTTCAGTGCAGCTCTGAAGAGAATGTTAGCAAAGAGGTAATCGGGACAGTGCAAACAGTACTCAAAGACAGGGAGAGCAAGCTCTCTCTTGGCACTTTGGATGTGGGACATACAGCGAGATGTTTGCTGCTTTTACGTTTGGCTGTTGGGAGATTTACAGCACAAAGATATCTAGTTGATTTGAAGCAGTTCCGAGAAAGTCTAAGCATAATCCTCACTTTTCCCTCCTGGCACTTTCCCTGTAGGAGATACCGCAAGACGTTTCTGTATATTGGGCACAGCGCTCTGCAGGGTGTTAGCAGAGACTTTCCCGGGACAGTGAAACCCTATATCAGAGACACTGAGAAGAAGCCCCAACGTTCCTTCCAGGCATTTTCAGTGTGGGTGCCTTCTCCACGTGGTTCCTGGTTTCACTGCAGCTCTGAAGAGAATGTTAGCAAAGAGGTAATCGGGACAGTGCAAACAGTACTCAAAGACAGGGAGAGCAAGCTCTACATTACTCTCTTGGCACTTTGGATGTGGGACATACAGCGAGATGTTTGCTGCTTTTGCGTTTGGCTGTTGGGAGATTTACAGCACAAAGATATCCAGTTGATTTGAAGCAGTTCCGAGAAAGTCTAAGCATAATCCTCACTTTTCCCTCCTGGCACTTTCCCTGTAGGAGATACCGCAAGACGTTTCTGTATATTGGGCACAAGCGCTCCGCAGGGTGTTAGCAGAGACTTTCCCGGGACAGTGAAACCCTATATCAGAGACACTGAGAAGAAGCCCCAACGTTCCTTCCAGGCACTTTCAGTGTGGGTGCCTTCTCCACGTGGTTCCTGGTTTCACTGCAGCTCTGAAGAGAATGTTAGCAAAGAGGTAATCGGGACAGTGCAAACAGTACTCAAAGACAGGGAGAGCAAGCTCTCTCTTCGCACTTTGGATGTGGGACATACAGCGAGATGTTTGCTGCTTTTACATTTGGCTGTTGGGAGATTTACAGCACAAAGATATCCAGTTGATTTGAAGCAGTTCCGAGAAAGTCTAAGCATAATCCTCACTTTTCCCTCCTGGCACTTTCCCTGTAGGAGATACCGCAAGACGTTTCTGTATATTGGGCACAGCGCTCTGCAGGGTGTTAGCAGAGACTTTCCCGGGACAGTGAAACCCTATATCAGAGACACTGAGAAGAAGCCCCAACGTTCCTTCCAGGCACTTTCAGTGTGGGTGCCTTCTCCACGTGGTTCCTGGTTTCAGTGCAGCTCTGAAGAGAATGTTAGCAAAGAGGTAATCGGGACAGTGCAAACAGTACTCAAAGACAGGGAGAGCAAGCTCTCTCTTCGCACTTTGGATGTGGGACATACAGCGAGATGTTTGCTGCTTTTACATTTGGCTGTTGGGAGATTTACAGCACAAAGATATCCAGTTGATTTGAAGCAGTTCCGAGAAAGTCTAAACATAATCCTCACTTTTCCCTCCTGGCACTTTCCCTGTAGGGGATACCGCAAGACGTTTCTGTATATTGGGCACAGCGCTCTGCAGGCTGTTAGGAGAGACTTTCCCGGGACAGTGAAACCCTATATCAGAGACACTGAGAAGAAGTCCCAACGTTCCTTCCAGGCACTTTCAGAGTTGGTGCCTTCTCCACGTGGTTCCTGGTTTCACTGCAGCTCTGAAGAGAATGTTAGCAAAGAGGTAATCGGGACAGTGCAAACAGTACTCAAAGACAGGGAGAGCAAGCTCTACATTACTCTCTTGGCACTTTGGATGTGGGACATACAGCGAGATGTTTGCTGCTTTTGCGTTTGGCTGTTGGGAGATTTACAGCACAAAGATATCCAGTTGATTTGAAGCAGTTCCGAGAAAGTCTAAGCATAATCCTCACTTTTCCCTCCTGGCACTTTCCCTGTAGGAGATACCGCAAGACGTTTCTGTATATTGGGCACAGCGCTCTGCAGGGTGTTAGCAGAGACTTTCCCGGGACAGTGAAACCCTATATCAGAGACACTGAGAAGAAGCCCCAACGTTCCTTCCAGGCATTTTCAGTGTGGGTGTCTTCTTCACGTGGTTCCTGGTTTCACTGCAGCTCTGAAGAGAATGTTAGCAAAGAGGTAATCGGGACAGTGCAAACAGTACTCAAAGACAGGGAGAGCAAGCTCTACATTACTCTCTTGGCACTTTGGATGTGGGACATACAGCGAGATGTTTGCTGCTTTTGTGTTTGGCTGTTGGGAGATTTACAGCACAAAGATATCCAGTTGATTTGAAGCAGTTCAGAGAAAGTCTAAGCATAATCCTCACTTTTCCCTCCTGGCACTTTCCCTGTAGGAGATACCGCAAGACGTTTCTGTATATTGGGCACAGCGCTCTGCAGGCTGTTAGGAGAGACTTTCCCGGGACAGTGAAACCCTATATCAGAGACACTGAGAAGAAGCCCCAACGTTCCTTCCAGGCATTTTCAGTGTGGGTGCCTTCTCCACGTGGTTCCTGGTTTCACTGCAGCTCTGAAGAGAATGTTAGCAAAGAGGTAATCGGGACAGTGCAAACAGTACTCAAAGACAGGGAGAGCAAGCTCTCTCTTGGCACTTTGGATGTGGAACATACAGCGAGATGTTTGCTGCTTTTACATTTGGCTGTTGGGAGGTTTACAGCACAAAGATATCCAGTTGATTTGAAGCAGTTCCGAGAAAGTCTAAACATAATCCTCACTTTTCCCTCCTGGCACTTTCCCTGTAGGGGATACCGCAAGACGTTTCTGTATATTGGGCACAGCGCTCTGCAGGGTGTTAGGAGAGACTTTCCCGGGACAGTGAAACCCTATATCAGAGACACTGAGAAGAAGCCCCAACGTTCCTTCCAGGCACTTTCAGTGTGGGTGCCTTCTCCACGTGGTTCCTGGTTTCACTGCAGCTCTGAAGAGAATGTTAGCAAAGAGGTAATCGGGACAGTGCAAACAGTACTCAAAGACAGGGAGAGCAAGCTCTCTCTTGGCACTTTGGATGTGGGACATACAGCGAGATGTTTGCTGCTTTTACGTTTGGCTGTTGGGAGATTTACAGCACAAAGATATCCAGTTGATTTGAAGCAGTTCCGAGAAAGTCTAAGCATAATCCTCACTTTTCCCTCCTGGCACTTTCCCTGTAGGAGATACCGCAAGACGTTTCTGTATATTGGGCACAGCGCTCTGCAGGGTGTTAGCAGAGACTTTCCCGGGACAGTGAAACCCTATATCAGAGACACTGAGAAGAAGCCCCAACGTTCCTTCCAGGCATTTTCAGTGTGGGTGCCTTCTCCACGTGGTTCCTCTTTTCACTGCAGCTCTGAAGAGAATGTTAGCAAAGAGGTAATCGTGACAGTGCAAACAGTACTCAAAGACAGGGAGAGCAAGCTCTACATTACTCTCTTGGCACTTTGGATGTGGGACATACAGCGAGATGTTTGCTGCTTTTGCGTTTGGCTGTTGGGAGATTTACAGCACAAAGATATCCAGTTGATTTGAAGCAGTTCCGAGAAAGTCTAAGCATAATCCTCACTTTTCCCTCCTGGCACTTTCCCTGTAGGAGATACCGCAAGACGTTTCTGTATATTGGGCACAGCGCTCTGCAGGGTGTTAGCAGAGACTTTCCCGGGACAGTGAAACCCTATATCAGAGACACTGAGAAGAAGCCCCAACGTTCCTTCCAGGCACTTTCAGTGTGGGTGCCTTCTCCACGTGGTTCCTGGTTTCACTGCAGCTCTGAAGAGAATGTTAGCAAAGAGGTAATCGGGACAGTGCAAACAGTACTCAAAGACAGGGAGAGCAAGCTCTCTCTTGGCACTTTGGATGTGGGACATACAGCGAGATGTTTGCTGCTTTTACATTTGGCTGTTGGGAGATTTACAGCACAAAGATATCCAGTTGATTTGAAGCAGTTCAGAGAAAGTCTAAACATAATCCTCACTTTTCCCTCCTGGCACTTTCCCTGTAGGGGATACCGCAAGACGTTTCTGTATATTGGGCACAGCGCTCTGCAGGGTGTTAGGAGAGACTTTCCCGGGACAGTGAAACCCTATATCAGAGACACTGAGAAGAAGCCCCAAGGTTCCTTCCAGGCACTTTCAGTGTGGGTGCCTTCTCCACGTGGTTCCTGGTTTCACTGCAGCTCTGAAGAGAATGTTAGCAAAGAGGTAATCGGGACAGTGCAAACAGTACTCAAAGACAGGGAGAGCAAGCTCTCTCTTGGCACTTTGGATGTGGGACATACAGCGAGATGTTTGCTGCTTTTACGTTTGGCTGTTGGGAGATTTACAGCACAAAGATATCTAGTTGATTTGAAGCAGTTCCGAGAAAGTCTAAGCATAATCCTCACTTTTCCCTCCTGGCACTTTCCCTGTAGGAGATACCGCAAGACGTTTCTGTATATTGGGCACAGCGCTCTGCAGGGTGTTAGCAGAGACTTTCCCGGGACAGTGAAACCCTATATCAGAGACACTGAGAAGAAGCCCCAACGTTCCTTCCAGGCATTTTCAGTGTGGGTGCCTTCTCCACGTGGTTCCTGGTTTCACTGCAGCTCTGAAGAGAATGTTAGCAAAGAGGTAATCGGGACAGTGCAAACAGTACTCAAAGACAGGGAGAGCAAGCTCTACATTACTCTCTTGGCACTTTGGATGTGGGACATACAGCGAGATGTTTGCTGCTTTTGCGTTTGGCTGTTGGGAGATTTACAGCACAAAGATATCCAGTTGATTTGAAGCAGTTCCGAGAAAGTCTAAGCATAATCCTCACTTTTCCCTCCTGGCACTTTCCCTGTAGGAGATACCGCAAGACGTTTCTGTATATTGGGCACAGCGCTCTGCAGGGTGTTAGCAGAGACTTTCCCGGGACAGTGAAACCCTATATCAGAGACACTGAGAAGAAGCCCCAACGTTCCTTCCAGGCATTTTCAGTGTGGGTGCCTTCTTCACGTGGTTCCTGGTTTCAGTGCAGCTCTGAAGAGAATGTTAGCAAAGAGGTAATCGGGACAGTGCAAACAGTACTCAAAGACAGGGAGAGCAAGCTCTCTCTTCGCACTTTGGATGTGGGACATACAGCGAGATGTTTGCTGCTTTTACATTTGGCTGTTGGGAGATTTACAGCACAAAGATATCCAGTTGATTTGAAGCAGTTCCGAGAAAGTCTAAACATAATCCTCACTTTTCCCTCCTGGCACTTTCCCTGTAGGGGATACCGCAAGACGTTTCTGTATATTGGGCACAGCGCTCCGCAGGCTGTTAGGAGAGACTTTCCCGGGACAGTGAAACCCTATATCAGAGACACTGAGAAGAAGTCCCAACGTTCCTTCCAGGCACTTTCAGGGTTGGTGCCTTCTCCACGTGGTTCCTGGTTTCACTGCAGCTCTGAAGAGAATGTTAGCAAAGAGGTAATCGGGACAGTGCAAACAGTACTCAAAGACAGGGAGAGCAAGCTCTCTCTTGGCACTTTGGATGTGGGACATACAGCGAGATGTTTGCTGCTTTTACGTTTGGCTGTTGGGAGATTTACAGCACAAAGATATCTAGTTGATTTGAAGCAGTTCCGAGAAAGTCTAAGCATAATCCTCACTTTTCCCTCCTGGCACTTTCCCTGTAGGAGATACCGCAAGACGTTTCTGTATATTGGGCACAGCGCTCTGCAGGGTGTTAGGAGAGACTTTCCCGGGACAGTGAAACCCTATATCAGAGACACTGAGAAGAAGTCCCAACGTTCCTTCCAGGCACTTTCAGAGTTGGTGCTTTCTCCACGTGGTTCCTGGTTTCACTGCAGCTCTGAAGAGAATGTTAGCAAAGAGGTAATCGGGACAGTGCAAACAGTACTCAAAGACAGGGAGAGCAAGCTCTACATTACTCTCTTGGCACTTTGGATGTGGGACATACAGCGAGATATTTGCTGCTTTTGCGTTTGGCTGTTGGGAGGTTTACAGCACAAAGATATCCAGTTGATTTGAAGCAGTTCCGAGAAAGTCTAAGCATAATCCTCACTTTTCCCTCCTGGCACTTTCCCTGTAGGAGATACCGCAAGACGTTTCTGTATATTGGGCACAGCGCTCTGCAGGGTGTTAGCAGAGACTTTCCCGGGACAGTGAAACCCTATATCAGAGACACTGAGAAGAAGCCCCAACGTTCCTTCCAGGCATTTTCAGTGTGGGTGCCTTCTTCACGTGGTTCCTGGTTTCAGTGCAGCTCTGAAGAGAATGTTAGCAAAGAGGTAATCGGGACAGTGCAAACAGTACTCAAAGACAGGGAGAGCAAGCTCTACATTACTCTCTTGGCACTTTGGATGTGGGACATACAGCGAGATGTTTGCTGCTTTTGTGTTTGGCTGTTGGGAGATTTACAGCACAAAGATATCCAGTTGATTTGAAGCAGTTCCGAGAAAGTCTAAGCATAATCCTCACTTTTCCCTCCTGGCACTTTCCCTGTAGGAGATACCGCAAGACGTTTCTGTATATTGGGCACAGCGCTCTGCAGGGTGTTAGCAGAGACTTTCCCGGGACAGTGAAACCCTATATCAGAGACACTGAGAAGAAGCCCCAACGTTCCTTCCAGGCATTTTCAGTGTGGGTGCCTTCTTCACGTGGTTCCTGGTTTCACTGCAGCTCTGAAGAGAATGTTAGCAAAGAGGTAATCGGGACAGTGCAAACAGTACTCAAAGACAGGGAGAGCAAGCTCTCTCTTGGCACTTTGGATGTGGAACATACAGCGAGATGTTTGCTGCTTTTACATTTGGCTGTTGGGAGGTTTACAGCACAAAGATATCCAGTTGATTTGAAGCAGTTCCGAGAAAGTCTAAGCATAATCCTCACTTTTCCCTCCTGGCACTTTCCCTGTAGGAGATACCGCAAGACGTTTCTGTATATTGGGCACAGCGCTCTGCAGGGTGTTAGGAGAGACTTTCCCGGGACAGTGAAACCCTATATCAGAGACACTGAGAAGAAGTCCCAACGTTCCTTCCAGGCACTTTCAGAGTTGGTGCCTTCTCCACGTGGTTCCTGGTTTCACTGCAGCTCTGAAGAGAATGTTAGCAAAGAGGTAATCGGGACAGTGCAAACAGTACTCAAAGACAGGGAGAGCAAGCTCTCTCTTGGCACTTTGGATGTGGGACATACAGCGAGATGTTTGCTGCTTTTACGTTTGGCTGTTGGGAGATTTACAGCACAAAGATATCTAGTTGATTTGAAGCAGTTCCGAGAAAGTCTAAGCATAATCCTCACTTTTCCCTCCTGGCACTTTCCCTGTAGGAGATACCGCAAGACGTTTCTGTATATTGGGCACAGCGCTCTGCAGGGTGTTAGGAGAGACTTTCCCGGGACAGTGAAACCCTATATCAGAGACACTGAGAAGAAGTCCCAACGTTCCTTCCAGGCACTTTCAGAGTTGGTGCTTTCTCCACGTGGTTCCTGGTTTCACTGCAGCTCTGAAGAGAATGTTAGCAAAGAGGTAATCGGGACAGTGCAAACAGTACTCAAAGACAGGGAGAGCAAGCTCTACATTACTCTCTTGGCACTTTGGATGTGGGACATACAGCGAGATATTTGCTGCTTTTGCGTTTGGCTGTTGGGAGATTTACAGCACAAAGATATCCAGTTGATTTGAAGCAGTTCCGAGAAAGTCTAAGCATAATCCTCACTTTTCCCTCCTGGCACTTTCCCTGTAGGAGATACCGCAAGACGTTTCTGTATATTGGGCACAGCGCTCTGCAGGGTGTTAGCAGAGACTTTCCCGGGACAGTGAAACCCTATATCAGAGACACTGAGAAGAAGCCCCAACGTTCCTTCCAGGCATTTTCAGTGTGGGTGCCTTCTTCACGTGGTTCCTGGTTTCAGTGCAGCTCTGAAGAGAATGTTAGCAAAGAGGTAATCGGGACAGTGCAAACAGTACTCAAAGACAGGGAGAGCAAGCTCTACATTACTCTCTTGGCACTTTGGATGTGGGACATACAGCGAGATGTTTGCTGCTTTTGTGTTTGGCTGTTGGGAGATTTACAGCACAAAGATATCCAGTTGATTTGAAGCAGTTCAGAGAAAGTCTAAGCAGAATCCTCACTTTTCCCTCCTGGCACTTTCCCTGTAGGAGATACCGCAAGACGTTTCTGTATATTGGGCACAGCGCTCTGCAGGGTGTTAGCAGAGACTTTCCCGGGACAGTGAAACCCTATATCAGAGACACTGAGAAGAAGCCCCAACGTTCCTTCCAGGCATTTTCAGTGTGGGTGCCTTCTTCACGTGGTTCCTGGTTTCACTGCAGCTCTGAAGAGAATGTTAGCAAAGAGGTAATCGGGACAGTGCAAACAGTACTCAAAGACAGGGAGAGCAAGCTCTCTCTTGGCACTTTGGATGTGGAACATACAGCGAGATGTTTGCTGCTTTTACATTTGGCTGTTGGGAGGTTTACAGCACAAAGATATCCAGTTGATTTGAAGCAGTTCCGAGAAAGTCTAAACATAATCCTCACTTTTCCCTCCTGGCACTTTCCCTGTAGGGGATACCGCAAGACGTTTCTGTATATTGGGCACAGCGCTCTGCAGGGTGTTAGGAGAGACTTTCCCGGGACAGTGAAACCCTATATCAGAGACACTGAGAAGAAGCCCCAACGTTCCTTCCAGGCACTTTCAGTGTGGGTGCCTTCTCCACGTGGTTCCTGGTTTCACTGCAGCTCTGAAGAGAATGTTAGCAAAGAGGTAATCGGGACAGTGCAAACAGTACTCAAAGACAGGGAGAGCAAGCTCTCTCTTGGCACTTTGGATGTGGGACATACAGCGAGATGTTTGCTGCTTTTACGTTTGGCTGTTGGGAGATTTACAGCACAAAGATATCTAGTTGATTTGAAGCAGTTCCGAGAAAGTCTAAGCATAATCCTCACTTTTCCCTCCTGGCACTTTCCCTGTAGGAGATACCGCAAGACGTTTCTGTATATTGGGCACAGCGCTCTGCAGGGTGTTAGCAGAGACTTTCCCGGGACAGTGAAACCCTATATCAGAGACACTGAGAAGAAGCCCCAACGTTCCTTCCAGGCATTTTCAGTGTGGGTGCCTTCTCCACGTGGTTCCTGGTTTCACTGCAGCTCTGAAGAGAATGTTAGCAAAGAGGTAATCGGGACAGTGCAAACAGTACTCAAAGACAGGGAGAGCAAGCTCTACATTACTCTCTTGGCACTTTGGATGTGGGACATACAGCGAGATGTTTGCTGCTTTTGCGTTTGGCTGTTGGGAGATTTACAGCACAAAGATATCCAGTTGATTTGAAGCAGTTCAGAGAAAGTCTAAGCATAATCCTCACTTTTCCCTCCTGGCACTTTCCCTGTAGGAGATACCGCAAGACGTTTCTGTATATTGGGCACAGCGCTCTGCAGGCTGTTAGCAGAGACTTTCCCGGGACAGTGAAACCCTATATCAGAGACACTGAGAAGAAGCCCCAACGTTCCTTCCAGGCATTTTCAGTGTGGGTGCCTTCTTCACGTGGTTCCTGGTTTCACTGCAGCTCTGAAGAGAATGTTAGCAAAGAGGTAATCGGGACAGTGCAAACAGTACTCAAAGACAGGGAGAGCAAGCTCTCTCTTGGCACTTTGGATGTGGAACATACAGCGAGATGTTTGCTGCTTTTACGTTTGGCTGTTGGGAGATTTACAGCACAAAGATATCCAGTTGATTTGAAGCAGTTCAGAGAAAGTCTAAACATAATCCTCACTTTTCCCTCCTGGCACTTTCCCTGTAGGGGATACCGCAAGACGTTTCTGTATATTGGGCACAGCGCTCTGCAGGGTGTTAGGAGAGACTTTCCCGGGACAGTGAAACCCTATATCAGAGACACTGAGAAGAAGCCCCAAGGTTCCTTCCAGGCACTTTCAGTGTGGGTGCCTTCTCCACGTGGTTCCTGGTTTCACTGCAGCTCTGAAGAGAATGTTAGCAAAGAGGTAATCGGGACAGTGCAAACAGTACTCAAAGACAGGGAGAGCAAGCTCTCTCTTGGCACTTTGGATGTGGGACATACAGCGAGATGTTTGCTGCTTTTACGTTTGGCTGTTGGGAGATTTACAGCACAAAGATATCTAGTTGATTTGAAGCAGTTCCGAGAAAGTCTAAGCATAATCCTCACTTTTCCCTCCTGGCACTTTCCCTGTAGGAGATACCGCAAGACGTTTCTGTATATTGGGCACAGCGCTCTGCAGGGTGTTAGCAGAGACTTTCCCGGGACAGTGAAACCCTATATCAGAGACACTGAGAAGAAGCCCCAACGTTCCTTCCAGGCATTTTCAGTGTGGGTGCCTTCTCCACGTGGTTCCTGGTTTCACTGCAGCTCTGAAGAGAATGTTAGCAAAGAGGTAATCGGGACAGTGCAAACAGTACTCAAAGACAGGGAGAGCAAGCTCTACATTACTCTCTTGGCACTTTGGATGTGGGACATACAGCGAGATGTTTGCTGCTTTTGCGTTTGGCTGTTGGGAGATTTACAGCACAAAGATATCCAGTTGATTTGAAGCAGTTCCGAGAAAGTCTAAGCATAATCCTCACTTTTCCCTCCTGGCACTTTCCCTGTAGGAGATACCGCAAGACGTTTCTGTATATTGGGCACAGCGCTCTGCAGGGTGTTAGCAGAGACTTTCCCGGGACAGTGAAACCCTATATCAGAGACACTGAGAAGAAGCCCCAACGTTCCTTCCAGGCATTTTCAGTGTGGGTGCCTTCTTCACGTGGTTCCTGGTTTCAGTGCAGCTCTGAAGAGAATGTTAGCAAAGAGGTAATCGGGACAGTGCAAACAGTACTCAAAGACAGGGAGAGCAAGCTCTCTCTTCGCACTTTGGATGTGGGACATACAGCGAGATGTTTGCTGCTTTTACATTTGGCTGTTGGGAGATTTACAGCACAAAGATATCCAGTTGATTTGAAGCAGTTCCGAGAAAGTCTAAACATAATCCTCACTTTTCCCTCCTGGCACTTTCCCTGTAGGGGATACCGCAAGACGTTTCTGTATATTGGGCACAGCGCTCCGCAGGCTGTTAGGAGAGACTTTCCCGGGACAGTGAAACCCTATATCAGAGACACTGAGAAGAAGTCCCAACGTTCCTTCCAGGCACTTTCAGGGTTGGTGCCTTCTCCACGTGGTTCCTGGTTTCACTGCAGCTCTGAAGAGAATGTTAGCAAAGAGGTAATCGGGACAGTGCAAACAGTACTCAAAGACAGGGAGAGCAAGCTCTCTCTTGGCACTTTGGATGTGGGACATACAGCGAGATGTTTGCTGCTTTTACGTTTGGCTGTTGGGAGATTTACAGCACAAAGATATCTAGTTGATTTGAAGCAGTTCCGAGAAAGTCTAAGCATAATCCTCACTTTTCCCTCCTGGCACTTTCCCTGTAGGAGATACCGCAAGACGTTTCTGTATATTGGGCACAGCGCTCTGCAGGGTGTTAGGAGAGACTTTCCCGGGACAGTGAAACCCTATATCAGAGACACTGAGAAGAAGTCCCAACGTTCCTTCCAGGCACTTTCAGAGTTGGTGCTTTCTCCACGTGGTTCCTGGTTTCACTGCAGCTCTGAAGAGAATGTTAGCAAAGAGGTAATCGGGACAGTGCAAACAGTACTCAAAGACAGGGAGAGCAAGCTCTACATTACTCTCTTGGCACTTTGGATGTGGGACATACAGCGAGATATTTGCTGCTTTTGCGTTTGGCTGTTGGGAGATTTACAGCACAAAGATATCCAGTTGATTTGAAGCAGTTCCGAGAAAGTCTAAGCATAATCCTCACTTTTCCCTCCTGGCACTTTCCCTGTAGGAGATACCGCAAGACGTTTCTGTATATTGGGCACAGCGCTCTGCAGGGTGTTAGCAGAGACTTTCCCGGGACAGTGAAACCCTATATCAGAGACACTGAGAAGAAGCCCCAACGTTCCTTCCAGGCATTTTCAGTGTGGGTGCCTTCTTCACGTGGTTCCTGGTTTCAGTGCAGCTCTGAAGAGAATGTTAGCAAAGAGGTAATCGGGACAGTGCAAACAGTACTCAAAGACAGGGAGAGCAAGCTCTACATTACTCTCTTGGCACTTTGGATGTGGGACATACAGCGAGATGTTTGCTGCTTTTGTGTTTGGCTGTTGGGAGATTTACAGCACAAAGATATCCAGTTGATTTGAAGCAGTTCAGAGAAAGTCTAAGCATAATCCTCACTTTTCCCTCCTGGCACTTTCCCTGTAGGAGATACCGCAAGACGTTTCTGTATATTGGGCACAGCGCTCTGCAGGGTGTTAGCAGAGACTTTCCCGGGACAGTGAAACCCTATATCAGAGACACTGAGAAGAAGCCCCAACGTTCCTTCCAGGCATTTTCAGTGTGGGTGCCTTCTTCACGTGGTTCCTGGTTTCACTGCAGCTCTGAAGAGAATGTTAGCAAAGAGGTAATCGGGACAGTGCAAACAGTACTCAAAGACAGGGAGAGCAAGCTCTCTCTTGGCACTTTGGATGTGGAACATACAGCGAGATGTTTGCTGCTTTTACATTTGGCTGTTGGGAGGTTTACAGCACAAAGATATCCAGTTGATTTGAAGCAGTTCCGAGAAAGTCTAAGCATAATCCTCACTTTTCCCTCCTGGCACTTTCCCTGTAGGAGATACCGCAAGACGTTTCTGTATATTGGGCACAGCGCTCTGCAGGGTGTTAGGAGAGACTTTCCCGGGACAGTGAAACCCTATATCAGAGACACTGAGAAGAAGTCCCAACGTTCCTTCCAGGCACTTTCAGAGTTGGTGCCTTCTCCACGTGGTTCCTGGTTTCACTGCAGCTCTGAAGAGAATGTTAGCAAAGAGGTAATCGGGACAGTGCAAACAGTACTCAAAGACAGGGAGAGCAAGCTCTCTCTTGGCACTTTGGATGTGGGACATACAGCGAGATGTTTGCTGCTTTTACGTTTGGCTGTTGGGAGATTTACAGCACAAAGATATCTAGTTGATTTGAAGCAGTTCCGAGAAAGTCTAAGCATAATCCTCACTTTTCCCTCCTGGCACTTTCCCTGTAGGAGATACCGCAAGACGTTTCTGTATATTGGGCACAGCGCTCTGCAGGGTGTTAGGAGAGACTTTCCCGGGACAGTGAAACCCTATATCAGAGACACTGAGAAGAAGTCCCAACGTTCCTTCCAGGCACTTTCAGAGTTGGTGCTTTCTCCACGTGGTTCCTGGTTTCACTGCAGCTCTGAAGAGAATGTTAGCAAAGAGGTAATCGGGACAGTGCAAACAGTACTCAAAGACAGGGAGAGCAAGCTCTACATTACTCTCTTGGCACTTTGGATGTGGGACATACAGCGAGATATTTGCTGCTTTTGCGTTTGGCTGTTGGGAGATTTACAGCACAAAGATATCCAGTTGATTTGAAGCAGTTCCGAGAAAGTCTAAGCATAATCCTCACTTTTCCCTCCTGGCACTTTCCCTGTAGGAGATACCGCAAGACGTTTCTGTATATTGGGCACAGCGCTCTGCAGGGTGTTAGCAGAGACTTTCCCGGGACAGTGAAACCCTATATCAGAGACACTGAGAAGAAGCCCCAACGTTCCTTCCAGGCATTTTCAGTGTGGGTGCCTTCTTCACGTGGTTCCTGGTTTCACTGCAGCTCTGAAGAGAATGTTAGCAAAGAGGTAATCGGGACAGTGCAAACAGTACTCAAAGACAGGGAGAGCAAGCTCTACATTACTCTCTTGGCACTTTGGATGTGGGACATACAGCGAGATGTTTGCTGCTTTTGTGTTTGGCTGTTGGGAGATTTACAGCACAAAGATATCCAGTTGATTTGAAGCAGTTCAGAGAAAGTCTAAGCATAATCCTCACTTTTCCCTCCTGGCACTTTCCCTGTAGGAGATACCGCAAGACGTTTCTGTATATTGGGCACAGCGCTCTGCAGGGTGTTAGCAGAGACTTTCCCGGGACAGTGAAACCCTATATCAGAGACACTGAGAAGAAGCCCCAACGTTCCTTCCAGGCATTTTCAGTGTGGGTGCCTTCTTCACGTGGTTCCTGGTTTCACTGCAGCTCTGAAGAGAATGTTAGCAAAGAGGTAATCGGGACAGTGCAAACAGTACTCAAAGACAGGGAGAGCAAGCTCTCTCTTGGCACTTTGGATGTGGAACATACAGCGAGATATTTGCTGCTTTTACATTTGGCTGTTGGGAGGTTTACAGCACAAAGATATCCAGTTGATTTGAAGCAGTTCCGAGAAAGTCTAAACATAATCCTCACTTTTCCCTCCTGGCACTTTCCCTGTAGGGGATACCGCAAGACGTTTCTGTATATTGGGCACAGCGCTCTGCAGGGTGTTAGGAGAGACTTTCCCGGGACAGTGAAACCCTATATCAGAGACACTGAGAAGAAGCCCCAACGTTCCTTCCAGGCACTTTCAGTGTGGGTGCCTTCTCCACGTGGTTCCTGGTTTCACTGCAGCTCTGAAGAGAATGTTAGCAAAGAGGTAATCGGGACAGTGCAAACAGTACTCAAAGACAGGGAGAGCAAGCTCTCTCTTGGCACTTTGGATGTGGGACATACAGCGAGATGTTTGCTGCTTTTACGTTTGGCTGTTGGGAGATTTACAGCACAAAGATATCTAGTTGATTTGAAGCAGTTCCGAGAAAGTCTAAGCATAATCCTCACTTTTCCCTCCTGGCACTTTCCCTGTAGGAGATACCGCAAGACGTTTCTGTATATTGGGCACAGCGCTCTGCAGGGTGTTAGCAGAGACTTTCCCGGGACAGTGAAACCCTATATCAGAGACACTGAGAAGAAGCCCCAACGTTCCTTCCAGGCATTTTCAGTGTGGGTGCCTTCTCCACGTGGTTCCTGGTTTCACTGCAGCTCTGAAGAGAATGTTAGCAAAGAGGTAATCGGGACAGTGCAAACAGTACTCAAAGACAGGGAGAGCAAGCTCTACATTACTCTCTTGGCACTTTGGATGTGGGACATACAGCGAGATGTTTGCTGCTTTTGCGTTTGGCTGTTGGGAGATTTACAGCACAAAGATATCCAGTTGATTTGAAGCAGTTCAGAGAAAGTCTAAGCATAATCCTCACTTTTCCCTCCTGGCACTTTCCCTGTAGGAGATACCGCAAGACGTTTCTGTATATTGGGCACAGCGCTCTGCAGGCTGTTAGCAGAGACTTTCCCGGGACAGTGAAACCCTATATCAGAGACACTGAGAAGAAGCCCCAACGTTCCTTCCAGGCATTTTCAGTGTGGGTGCCTTCTTCACGTGGTTCCTGGTTTCACTGCAGCTCTGAAGAGAATGTTAGCAAAGAGGTAATCGGGACAGTGCAAACAGTACTCAAAGACAGGGAGAGCAAGCTCTCTCTTGGCACTTTGGATGTGGAACATACAGCGAGATGTTTGCTGCTTTTACATTTGGCTGTTGGGAGGTTTACAGCACAAAGATATCCAGTTGATTTGAAGCAGTTCTGAGAAAGTCTAAGCATAATCCTCACTTTTCCCTCCTGGCACTTTCCCTGTAGGAGATACCGCAAGACGTTTCTGTATATTGGGCACAGCGCTCTGCAGGGTGTTAGGAGAGACTTTCCCGGGACAGTGAAACCCTATATCAGAGACACTGAGAAGAAGCCCCAACGTTCCTTCCAGGCACTTTCAGAGTTGGTGCCTTCTCCACGTGGTTCCTGGTTTCACTGCAGCTCTGAAGAGAATGTTAGCAAAGAGGTAATCGGGACAGTGCAAACAGTACTCAAAGACAGGGAGAGCAAGCTCTCTCTTGGCACTTTGGATGTGGGACATACAGCGAGATGTTTGCTGCTTTTACGTTTGGCTGTTGGGAGATTTACAGCACAAAGATATCTAGTTGATTTGAAGCAGTTCCGAGAAAGTCTAAGCATAATCCTCACTTTTCCCTCCTGGCACTTTCCCTGTAGGAGATACCGCAAGACGTTTCTGTATATTGGGCACAGCGCTCTGCAGGGTGTTAGGAGAGACTTTCCCGGGACAGTGAAACCCTATATCAGAGACACTGAGAAGAAGTCCCAACGTTCCTTCCAGGCACTTTCAGAGTTGGTGCTTTCTCCACGTGGTTCCTGGTTTCACTGCAGCTCTGAAGAGAATGTTAGCAAAGAGGTAATCGGGACAGTGCAAACAGTACTCAAAGACAGGGAGAGCAAGCTCTACATTACTCTCTTGGCACTTTGGATGTGGGACATACAGCGAGATATTTGCTGCTTTTGCGTTTGGCTGTTGGGAGATTTACAGCACAAAGATATCCAGTTGATTTGAAGCAGTTCCGAGAAAGTCTAAGCATAATCCTCACTTTTCCCTCCTGGCACTTTCCCTGTAGGAGATACCGCAAGACGTTTCTGTATATTGGGCACAGCGCTCTGCAGGGTGTTAGCAGAGACTTTCCCGGGACAGTGAAACCCTATATCAGAGACACTGAGAAGAAGCCCCAACGTTCCTTCCAGGCATTTTCAGTGTGGGTGCCTTCTTCACGTGGTTCCTGGTTTCACTGCAGCTCTGAAGAGAATGTTAGCAAAGAGGTAATCGGGACAGTGCAAACAGTACTCAAAGACAGGGAGAGCAAGCTCTCTCTTGGCACTTTGGATGTGGAACATACAGCGAGATGTTTGCTGCTTTTACATTTGGCTGTTGGGAGGTTTACAGCACAAAGATATCCAGTTGATTTGAAGCAGTTCCGAGAAAGTCTAAACATAATCCTCACTTTTCCCTCCTGGCACTTTCCCTGTAGGAGATACCGCAAGACGTTTCTGTATATTGGGCACAGCGCTCTGCAGGGTGTTAGGAGAGACTTTCCCGGGACAGTGAAACCCTATATCAGAGACACTGAGAAGAAGTCCCAACGTTCCTTCCAGGCACTTTCAGAGTTGGTGCCTTCTCCACGTGGTTCCTGGTTTCACTGCAGCTCTGAAGAGAATGTTAGCAAAGAGGTAATCGGGACAGTGCAAACAGTACTCAAAGACAGGGAGAGCAAGCTCTACATTACTCTCTTGGCACTTTGGATGTGGGACATACAGCGAGATATTTGCTGCTTTTGCGTTTGGCTGTTGGGAGATTTACAGCACAAAGATATCCAGTTGATTTGAAGCAGTTCCGAGAAAGTCTAAGCATAATCCTCACTTTTCCCTCCTGGCACTTTCCCTGTAGGAGATACCGCAAGACGTTTCTGTATATTGGGCACAGCGCTCTGCAGGGTGTTAGCAGAGACTTTCCCGGGACAGTGAAACCCTATATCAGAGACACTGAGAAGAAGCCCCAACGTTCCTTCCAGGCATTTTCAGTGTGGGTGCCTTCTTCACGTGGTTCCTGGTTTCACTGCAGCTCTGAAGAGAATGTTAGCAAAGAGGTAATCGGGACAGTGCAAACAGTACTCAAAGACAGGGAGAGCAAGCTCTACATTACTCTCTTGGCACTTTGGATGTGGGACATACAGCGAGATGTTTGCTGCTTTTGTGTTTGGCTGTTGGGAGATTTACAGCACAAAGATATCCAGTTGATTTGAAGCAGTTCAGAGAAAGTCTAAGCATAATCCTCACTTTTCCCTCCTGGCACTTTCCCTGTAGGAGATACCGCAAGACGTTTCTGTATATTGGGCACAGCGCTCTGCAGGCTGTTAGCAGAGACTTTCCCGGGACAGTGAAACCCTATATCAGAGACACTGAGAAGAAGCCCCAACGTTCCTTCCAGGCATTTTCAGTGTGGGTGCCTTCTTCACGTGGTTCCTGGTTTCACTGCAGCTCTGAAGAGAATGTTAGCAAAGAGGTAATCGGGACAGTGCAAACAGTACTCAAAGACAGGGAGAGCAAGCTCTCTCTTGGCACTTTGGATGTGGAACATACAGCGAGATGTTTGCTGCTTTTACATTTGGCTGTTGGGAGGTTTACAGCACAAAGATATCTAGTTGATTTGAAGCAGTTCCGAGAAAGTCTAAACATAATCCTCACTTTTCCCTCCTGGCACTTTCCCTGTAGGGGATACCGCAAGACGTTTCTGTATATTGGGCACAGCGCTCTGCAGGGTGTTAGGAGAGACTTTCCCGGGACAGTGAAACCCTATATCAGAGACACTGAGAAGAAGCCCCAACGTTCCTTCCAGGCACTTTCAGTGTGGGTGCCTTCTCCACGTGGTTCCTGGTTTCACTGCAGCTCTGAAGAGAATGTTAGCAAAGAGGTAATCGGGACAGTGCAAACAGTACTCAAAGACAGGGAGAGCAAGCTCTCTCTTGGCACTTTGGATGTGGGACATACAGCGAGATGTTTGCTGCTTTTACGTTTGGCTGTTGGGAGATTTACAGCACAAAGATATCTAGTTGATTTGAAGCAGTTCCGAGAAAGTCTAAGCATAATCCTCACTTTTCCCTCCTGGCACTTTCCCTGTAGGAGATACCGCAAGACGTTTCTGTATATTGGGCACAGCGCTCTGCAGGGTGTTAGCAGAGACTTTCCCGGGACAGTGAAACCCTATATCAGAGACACTGAGAAGAAGCCCCAACGTTCCTTCCAGGCATTTTCAGTGTGGGTGCCTTCTCCACGTGGTTCCTGGTTTCACTGCAGCTCTGAAGAGAATGTTAGCAAAGAGGTAATCGGGACAGTGCAAACAGTACTCAAAGACAGGGAGAGCAAGCTCTACATTACTCTCTTGGCACTTTGGATGTGGGACATACAGCGAGATGTTTGCTGCTTTTGCGTTTGGCTGTTGGGAGATTTACAGCACAAAGATATCCAGTTGATTTGAAGCAGTTCAGAGAAAGTCTAAGCATAATCCTCACTTTTCCCTCCTGGCACTTTCCCTGTAGGAGATACCGCAAGACGTTTCTGTATATTGGGCACAGCGCTCTGCAGGCTGTTAGCAGAGACTTTCCCGGGACAGTGAAACCCTATATCAGAGACACTGAGAAGAAGCCCCAACGTTCCTTCCAGGCATTTTCAGTGTGGGTGCCTTCTCCACGTGGTTCCTGGTTTCACTGCAGCTCTGAAGAGAATGTTAGCAAAGAGGTAATCGGGACAGTGCAAACAGTACTCAAAGACAGGGAGAGCAAGCTCTCTCTTCGCACTTTGGATGTGGGACATACAGCGAGATGTTTGCTGCTTTTACATTTGGCTGTTGGGAGATTTACAGCACAAAGATATCCAGTTGATTTGAAGCAGTTCAGAGAAAGTCTAAACATAATCCTCACTTTTCCCTCCTGGCACTTTCCCTGTAGGGGATACCGCAAGACGTTTCTGTATATTGGGCACAGCGCTCTGCAGGGTGTTAGGAGAGACTTTCCCGGGACAGTGAAACCCTATATCAGAGACACTGAGAAGAAGCCCCAACGTTCCTTCCAGGCATTTTCAGTGTGGGTGCCTTCTCCACGTGGTTCCTGGTTTCACTGCAGCTCTGAAGAGAATGTTAGCAAAGAGGTAATCGGGACAGTGCAAACAGTACTCAAAGACAGGGAGAGCAAGCTCTACATTACTCTCTTGGCAGTTTGGATGTGGGACATACAGCGAGATGTTTGCTGCTTTTGCGTTTGGCTGTTGGGTGATTTACAGCACAAAGATATCCAGTTGATTTGAAGCAGTTCCGAGAAAGTCTAAGCATAATCCTCACTTTTCCCTCCTGGCACTTTCCCTGTAGGGGATACCGCAAGACGTTTCTGTATATTGGGCACAGCGCTCTGCAGGGTGTTAGCAGAGACTTTCCCGGGACAGTGAAACCCTATATCAGAGACACTGAGAAGAAGCCCCAACGTTCCTTCCAGGCACTTTCAGTGTGGGTGCCTTCTCCACGTGGTTCCTGGTTTCACTGCAGCTCCGAAGAGAATGTTAGCAAAGAGGTAATCGGGACAGTGCAAACAGTACTCAAAGACAGGGAGAGCAAGCTCTCTCTTCGCACTTTGGATGTGGGACATACAGCGAGATGTTTGCTGCTTTTACATTTGGCTGTTGGGAGATTTACAGCACAAAGATATCCAGTTGATTTGAAGCAGTTCAGAGAAAGTCTAAACATAATCCTCACTTTTCCCTCCTGGCACTTTCCCTGTAGGGGATACCGCAAGACGTTTCTGTATATTGGGCACAGCGCTCTGCAGGGTGTTAGGAGAGACTTTCCCGGGACAGTGAAACCCTATATCAGAGACACTGAGAAGAAGCCCCAAGGTTCCTTCCAGGCACTTTCAGTGTGGGTGCCTTCTCCACGTGGTTCCTGGTTTCACTGCAGCTCTGAAGAGAATGTTAGCAAAGAGGTAATCGGGACAGTGCAAACAGTACTCAAAGACAGGGAGAGCAAGCTCTCTCTTGGCACTTTGGATGTGGGACATACAGCGAGATGTTTGCTGCTTTTACGTTTGGCTGTTGGGAGATTTACAGCACAAAGATATCTAGTTGATTTGAAGCAGTTCCGAGAAAGTCTAAGCATAATCCTCACTTTTCCCTCCTGGCACTTTCCCTGTAGGAGATACCGCAAGACGTTTCTGTATATTGGGCACAGCGCTCTGCAGGCTGTTAGGAGAGACTTTCCCGGGACAGTGAAACCCTATATCAGAGACACTGAGAAGAAGCCCCAACGTTCCTTCCAGGCATTTTCAGTGTGGGTGCCTTCTCCACGTGGTTCCTGGTTTCACTGCAGCTCTGAAGAGAATGTTAGCAAAGAGGTAATCGGGACAGTGCAAACAGTACTCAAAGACAGGGAGAGCAAGCTCTACATTACTCTCTTGGCACTTTGGATGTGGGACATACAGCGAGATGTTTGCTGCTTTTGCGTTTGGCTGTTGGGAGATTTACAGCACAAAGATATCCAGTTGATTTGAAGCAGTTCCGAGAAAGTCTAAGCATAATCCTCACTTTTCCCTCCTGGCACTTTCCCTGTAGGAGATACCGCAAGACGTTTCTGTATATTGGGCACAGCGCTCTGCAGGGTGTTAGCAGAGACTTTCCCGGGACAGTGAAACCCTATATCAGAGACACTGAGAAGAAGCCCCAACGTTCCTTCCAGGCACTTTCAGAGTTGGTGCCTTCTCCACGTTGTTCCTGGTTTCACTGCAGCTCTGAAGAGAATGTTAGCAAAGAGGTAATCGGGACAGTGCAAACAGTACTCAAAGACAGGGAGAGCAAGCTCTCTCTTGGCACTTTGGATGTGGGACATACAGCGAGATGTTTGCTGCTTTTACGTTTGGCTGTTGGGAGATTTACAGCACAAAGATATCTAGTTGATTTGAAGAAGTTCCGAGAAAGTCTAAGCATAATCCTCACTTTTCCCTCCTGGCACTTTCCCTGTAGGAGATACCGCAAGACGTTTCTGTATATTGGGCACAGCGCTCTGCAGGGTGTTAGCAGAGACTTTCCCGGGACAGTGAAACCCTATATCAGAGACACTGAGAAGAAGCCTCAACGTTCCTTCCAGGCATTTTCAGTGTGGGTGCCTTCTCCACGTAGTTCCTGGTTTCACTGCAGTTCTGAAGAGAATGTTAGCAAAGAGGTAATCGGGACAGTGCAAACAGTACTCAAAGACAGGGAGAGCAAGCTCTCTCTTGGCACTTTGGATGTGGAACATACAGCGAGATGTTTGCTGCTTTTACATTTGGCTGTTGGGAGATTTACAGCACAAAGATATCTAGTTGATTTGAAGCAGTTCCGAGAAAGTCTAAGCATAATCCTCACTTTTCCCTCCTGGCACTTTCCCTGTAGGAGATACCGCAAGACGTTTCTGTATATTGGGCACAGCGCTCTGCAGGGTGTTAGCAGAGACTTTCCCGGGACAGTGAAACCCTATATCAGAGACACTGAGAAGAAGTCCCAACGTTCCTTCCAGGCACTTTCAGAGTTGGTGCCTTCTCCACGTGGTTCCTGGTTTCACTGCAGCTCTGAAGAGAATGTTAGCAAAGAGGTAATCGGGACAGTGCAAACAGTACTCAAAGACAGGGAGAGCAAGCTCTACATTACTCTCTTGGCACTTTGGATGTGGGACATACAGCGAGATGTTTGCTGCTTTTGCGTTTGGCTGTTGGGAGATTTACAGCACAAAGATATCCAGTTGATTTGAAGCAGTTCCGAGAAAGTCTAAGCATAATCCTCACTTTTCCCTCCTGGCACTTTCCCTGTAGGAGATACCGCAAGACGTTTCTGTATATTGGGCACAGCGCTCAGCAGGGTGTTAGCAGAGACTTTCCCGGGACAGTGAAACCCTATATCAGAGACACTGAGAAGAAGCCCCAACGTTCCTTCCAGGCATTTTCAGTGTGGGTGCCTTCTTCACGTGGTTCCTGGTTTCACTGCAGCTCTGAAGAGAATGTTAGCAAAGAGGTAATCGGGACAGTGCAAACAGTACTCAAAGACAGGGAGAGCAAGCTCTACATTACTCTCTTGGCACTTTGGATGTGGGACATACAGCGAGATGTTTGCTGCTTTTGCGTTTGGCTGTTGGGAGATTTACAGCACAAAGATATCCAGTTGATTTGAAGCAGTTCCGAGAAAGTCTAAGCATAATCCTCACTTTTCCCTCCTGGCACTTTCCCTGTAGGAGATACCGCAAGACGTTTCTGTATATTGGGCACAGCGCTCTGCAGGCTGTTAGGAGAGACTTTCCCGGGACAGTGAAACCCTATATCAGAGACACTGAGAAGAAGCCCCAACGTTCCTTCCAGGCATTTTCAGTGTGGGTGCCTTCTTCACGTGGTTCCTGGTTTCACTGCAGCTCTGAAGAGAATGTTAGCAAAGAGGTAATCGGGACAGTGCAAACAGTACTCAAAGACAGGGAGAGCAAGCTCTACATTACTCTCTTGGCACTTTGGATGTGGGACATACAGCGAGATGTTTGCTGCTTTTGCGTTTGGCTCTTGGGAGATTTACAGCACAAAGATATCCAGTTGATTTGAAGCAGTTCCGAGAAAGTCTAAGCATAATCCTCACTTTTCCCTCCTGGCACTTTCCCTGTAGGAGATACCGCAAGACGTTTCTGTATATTGGGCACAGCGCTCTGCAGGGTGTTAGCAGAGACTTTCCCGGGACAGTGAAACCCTATATCAGAGACACTGAGAAGAAGCCCCAACGTTCCTTCCAGGCACTTTCAGAGTTGGTGCCTTCTCCACGTTGTTCCTGGTTTCACTGCAGCTCTGAAGAGAATGTTAGCAAAGAGGTAATCGGGACAGTGCAAACAGTACTCAAAGACAGGGAGAGCAAGCTCTCTCTTGGCACTTTGGATGTGGGACATACAGCGAGATGTTTGCTGCTTTTACGTTTGGCTGTTGGGAGATTTACAGCACAAAGATATCTAGTTGATTTGAAGAAGTTCCGAGAAAGTCTAAGCATAATCCTCACTTTTCCCTCCTGGCACTTTCCCTGTAGGAGATACCGCAAGACGTTTCTGTATATTGGGCACAGCGCTCTGCAGGGTGTTAGCAGAGACTTTCCCGGGACAGTGAAACCCTATATCAGAGACACTGAGAAGAAGCCTCAACGTTCCTTCCAGGCATTTTCAGTGTGGGTGCCTTCTCCACGTAGTTCCTGGTTTCACTGCAGTTCTGAAGAGAATGTTAGCAAAGAGGTAATCGGGACAGTGCAAACAGTACTCAAAGACAGGGAGAGCAAGCTCTCTCTTGGCACTTTGGATGTGGAACATACAGCGAGATGTTTGCTGCTTTTACATTTGGCTGTTGGGAGATTTACAGCACAAAGATATCTAGTTGATTTGAAGCAGTTCCGAGAAAGTCTAAGCATAATCCTCACTTTTCCCTCCTGGCACTTTCCCTGTAGGAGATACCGCAAGACGTTTCTGTATATTGGGCACAGCGCTCTGCAGGGTGTTAGCAGAGACTTTCCCGGGACAGTGAAACCCTATATCAGAGACACTGAGAAGAAGTCCCAACGTTCCTTCCAGGCACTTTCAGAGTTGGTGCCTTCTCCACGTGGTTCCTGGTTTCACTGCAGCTCTGAAGAGAATGTTAGCAAAGAGGTAATCGGGACAGTGCAAACAGTACTCAAAGACAGGGAGAGCAAGCTCTACATTACTCTCTTGGCACTTTGGATGTGGGACATACAGCGAGATGTTTGCTGCTTTTGCGTTTGGCTGTTGGGAGATTTACAGCACAAAGATATCCAGTTGATTTGAAGCAGTTCCGAGAAAGTCTAAGCATAATCCTCACTTTTCCCTCCTGGCACTTTCCCTGTAGGAGATACCGCAAGACGTTTCTGTATATTGGGCACAGCGCTCAGCAGGGTGTTAGCAGAGACTTTCCCGGGACAGTGAAACCCTATATCAGAGACACTGAGAAGAAGCCCCAACGTTCCTTCCAGGCATTTTCAGTGTGGGTGCCTTCTTCACGTGGTTCCTGGTTTCACTGCAGCTCTGAAGAGAATGTTAGCAAAGAGGTAATCGGGACAGTGCAAACAGTACTCAAAGACAGGGAGAGCAAGCTCTACATTACTCTCTTGGCACTTTGGATGTGGGACATACAGCGAGATGTTTGCTGCTTTTGCGTTTGGCTGTTGGGAGATTTACAGCACAAAGATATCCAGTTGATTTGAAGCAGTTCCGAGAAAGTCTAAGCATAATCCTCAATTTTCCCTCCTGGCACTTTCCCTGTAGGAGATACCGCAAGACGTTTCTGTATATTGGGCACAGCGCTCTGCAGGGTGTTAGCAGAGACTTTCCCGGGACAGTGAAACCCTATATCAGAGACACTGAGAAGAAGCCCCAACGTTCCTTCCAGGCATTTTCAGTGTGGGTGCCTTCTTCACGTGGTTCCTGGTTTCACTGCAGCTCTGAAGAGAATGTTAGCAAAGAGGTAATCGGGACAGTGCAAACAGTACTCAAAGACAGGGAGAGCAAGCTCTCTCTTGGCACTTTGGATGTGGAACATACAGCGAGATGTTTGCTGCTTTTACATTTGGCTGTTGGGAGGTTTACAGCACAAAGATATCCAGTTGATTTGAAGCAGTATTGAGAAAGTCTAAACATAATCCTCACTTTTCCCTCCTGGCACTTTCCCTGTAGGAGATACCGCAAGACGTTTCTGTATATTGGGCACAGCGCTCTGCAGGGTGTTAGCAGAGACTTTCCCGGGACAGTGAAACCCTATATCAGAGACACTGAGAAGAAGCCCCAACGTTCCTTCCAGGCATTTTCAGTGTGGGTGCCTTCTCCACGTGGTTCCTGGTTTCACTGCAGCTCTGAAGAGAATGTTAGCAAAGAGGTAATCGGGACAGTGCAAACAGTACTCAAAGACAGGGAGAGCAAGCTCTCTCTTGGCACTTTGGATGTGGGACATACAGCGAGATGTTTGCTGCTTTTACATTTGGCTGTTGGGAGATTTACAGCACAAAGATATCCAGTTGATTTGAAGCAGTTCAGAGAAAGTCTAAACATAATCCTCACTTTTCCCTCCTGGCACTTTCCCTGTAGGAGATACCGCAAGACGTTTCTGTATATTGGGCACAGCGCTCTGCAGGGTGTTAGCAGAGACTTTCCCGGGACAGTGAAACCCTATATCAGAGACACTGAGAAGAAGCCCCAACGTTCCTTCCAGGCACTTTCAGTGTGGGTGCCTTCTCCACGTAGTTCCTGGTTTCACTGCAGCTCTGAAGAGAATGTTAGCAAAGAGGTAATCGGGACAGTGCAAACAGTACTCAAAGACAGGGAGAGCAAGCTCTCTCTTGGCACTTTGGATGTGGGACATACAGCGAGATGTTTGCTGCTTTTACGTTTGGCTGTTGGGAGATTTACAGCACAAAGATATCTAGTTGATTTGAAGCAGTTCCGAGAAAGTCTAAGCATAATCCTCACTTTTCCCTCCTGGCACTTTCCCTGTAGGAGATACCGCAAGACGTTTCTGTATATTGGGCACAGCGCTCTGCAGGGTGTTAGCAGAGACTTTCCCGGGACAGTGAAACCCTATATCAGAGACACTGAGAAGAAGCCCCAACGTTCCTTCCAGGCATTTTCAGTGTGGGTGCCTTCTCCACGTGGTTCCTGGTTTCACTGCAGCTCTGAAGAGAATGTTAGCAAAGAGGTAATCGGGACAGTGCAAACAGTACTCAAAGACAGGGAGAGCAAGCTCTACATTACTCTCTTGGCACTTTGGATGTGGGACATACAGCGAGATGTTTGCTGCTTTTGCGTTTGGCTGTTGGGAGATTTACAGCACAAAGATATCCAGTTGATTTGAAGCAGTTCCGAGAAAGTCTAAGCATAATCCTCACTTTTCCCTCCTGGCACTTTCCCTGTAGGAGATACCGCAAGACGTTTCTGTATATTGGGCACAGCGCTCTGCAGGGTGTTAGCAGAGACTTTCCCGGGACAGTGAAACCCTATATCAGAGACACTGAGAAGAAGCCCCAACGTTCCTTCCAGGCACTTTCAGTGTGGGTGCCTTCTCCACGTGGTTCCTGGTTTCACTGCAGCTCTGAAGAGAATGTTAGCAAAGAGGTAATCGGGACAGTGCAAACAGTACTCAAAGACAGGGAGAGCAAGCTCTCTCTTGGCACTTTGGATGTGGGACATACAGCGAGATGTTTGCTGCTTTTGCGTTTGGCTGTTGGGAGATTTACAGCACAAAGATATCCAGTTGATTTGAAGCAGTTCCGAGAAAGTCTAAGCATAATCCTCACTTTTCCCTCCTGGCACTTTCCCTGTAGGAGATACCGCAAGACGTTTCTGTATATTGGGCACAGCGCTCTGCAGGGTGTTAGCAGAGACTTTCCCGGGACAGTGAAACCCTATATCAGAGACACTGAGAAGAAGCCCCAACGTTCCTTCCAGGCATTTTCAGTGTGGGTGCCTTCTCCACGTGGTTCCTGGTTTCACTGCAGCTCTGAAGAGAATGTTAGCAAAGAGGTAATCGGGACAGTGCAAACAGTACTCAAAGACAGGGAGAGCAAGCTCTACATTACTCTCTTGGCACTTTGGATGTGGGACATACAGCGAGATGTTTGCTGCTTTTGCGTTTGGCTGTTGGGAGATTTACAGCACAAAGATATCCAGTTGATTTGAAGCAGTTCCGAGAAAGTCTAAACATAATCCTCACTTTTCCCTCCTGGCACTTTCCCTGTAGGAGATACCGCAAGACGTTTCTGTATATTGGGCACAGCGCTCTGCAGGGTGTTAGCAGAGACTTTCCCGGGACAGTGAAACCCTATATCAGAGACACTGAGAAGAAGCCCCAACGTTCCTTCCAGGCATTTTCAGTGTGGGTGCCTTCTCCACGTGGTTCCTGGTTTCACTGCAGCTCTGAAGAGAATGTTAGCAAAGAGGTAATCGGGACAGTGCAAACAGTACTCAAAGACAGGGAGAGCAAGCTCTACATTACTCTCTTGGCACTTTGGATGTGGGACATACAGCGAGATGTTTGCTGCTTTTGCGTTTGGCTGTTGGGAGATTTACAGCACAAAGATATCCAGTTTATTTGAAGCAGTTCCGAGAAAGTCTAAGCATAATCCTCACTTTTCCCTCCTGGCACTTTCCCTGTAGGAGATACCGCAAGACGTTTCTGTATATTGGGCACAGCGCTCTGCAGGGTGTTAGCAGAGACTTTCCCGGGACAGTGAAACCCTATATCAGAGACACTGAGAAGAAGCCCCAACGTTCCTTCCAGGCACTTTCAGTGTGGGTGCCTTCTCCACGTGGTTCCTGGTTTCACTGCAGCTCTGAAGAGAATGTTAGCAAAGAGGTAATCGGGACAGTGCAAACAGTACTCAAAGACAGGGAGAGCAAGCTCTCTCTTGGCACTTTGGATGTGGGACATACAGCGAGATGTTTGCTGCTTTTGCGTTTGGCTGTTGGGAGATTTACAGCACAAAGATATCCAGTTGATTTGAAGCAGTTCCGAGAAAGTCTAAGCATAATCCTCACTTTTCCCTCCTGGCACTTTCCCTGTAGGAGATACCGCAAGACGTTTCTGTATATTGGGCACAGCGCTCTGCAGGGTGTTAGCAGAGACTTTCCCGGGACAGTGAAACCCTATATCAGAGACACTGAGAAGAAGCCCCAACGTTCCTTCCAGGCATTTTCAGTGTGGGTGCCTTCTCCACGTGGTTCCTGGTTTCACTGCAGCTCTGAAGAGAATGTTAGCAAAGAGGTAATCGGGACAGTGCAAACAGTACTCAAAGACAGGGAGAGCAAGCTCTACATTACTCTCTTGGCACTTTGGATGTGGGACATACAGCGAGATGTTTGCTGCTTTTGCGTTTGGCTGTTGGGAGATTTACAGCACAAAGATATCCAGTTGATTTGAAGCAGTTCCGAGAAAGTCTAAGCATAATCCTCACTTTTCCCTCCTGGCACTTTCCCTGTAGGAGATACCGCAAGACGTTTCTGTATATTGGGCACAGCGCTCTGCAGGGTGTTAGCAGAGACTTTCCCGGGACAGTGAAACCCTATATCAGAGACACTGAGAAGAAGCCCCAACGTTCCTTCCAGGCATTTTCAGTGTGGGTGCCTTCTCCACGTGGTTCCTGGTTTCACTGCAGCTCTGAAGAGAATGTTAGCAAAGAGGTAATCGGGACAGTGCAAACAGTACTCAAAGACAGGGAGAGCAAGCTCTACATTACTCTCTTGGCACTTTGGATGTGGGACATACAGCGAGATGTTTGCTGCTTTTGCGTTTGGCTGTTGGGAGATTTACAGCACAAAGATATCCAGTTGATTTGAAGCAGTTCAGAGAAAGTCTAAGCATAATCCTCACTTTTCCCTCCTGGCACTTTCCCTGTAGGAGATACCGCAAGACGTTTCTGTATATTGGGCACAGCGCTCTGCAGGGTGTTAGCAGAGACTTTCCCGGGACAGTGAAACCCTATATCAGAGACACTGAGAAGAAGCCCCAACGTTCCTTCCAGGCACTTTCAGTGTGGGTGCCTTCTCCACGTGGTTCCTGGTTTCACTGCAGCTCTGAAGAGAATGTTAGCAAAGAGGTAATCGGGACAGTGCAAACAGTACTCAAAGACAGGGAGAGCAAGCTCTCTCTTGGCACTTTGGATGTGGGACATACAGCGAGATGTTTGCTGCTTTTGCGTTTGGCTGTTGGGAGATTTACAGCACAAAGATATCCAGTTGATTTGAAGCAGTTCCGAGAAAGTCTAAGCATAATCCTCACTTTTCCCTCCTGGCACTTTCCCTGTAGGAGATACCGCAAGACGTTTCTGTATATTGGGCACAGCGCTCTGCAGGGTGTTAGCAGAGACTTTCCCGGGACAGTGAAACCCTATATCAGAGACACTGAGAAGAAGCCCCAACGTTCCTTCCAGGCATTTTCAGTGTGGGTGCCTTCTCCACGTGGTTCCTGGTTTCACTGCAGCTCTGAAGAGAATGTTAGCAAAGAGGTAATCGGGACAGTGCAAACAGTACTCAAAGACAGGGAGAGCAAGCTCTACATTACTCTCTTGGCACTTTGGATGTGGGACATACAGCGAGATGTTTGCTGCTTTTGCGTTTGGCTGTTGGGAGATTTACAGCACAAAGATATCCAGTTGATTTGAAGCAGTTCCGAGAAAGTCTAAGCATAATCCTCACTTTTCCCTCCTGGCACTTTCCCTGTAGGAGATACCGCAAGACGTTTCTGTATATTGGGCACAGCGCTCTGCAGGGTGTTAGCAGAGACTTTCCCGGGACAGTGAAACCCTATATCAGAGACACTGAGAAGAAGCCCCAACGTTCCTTCCAGGCATTTTCAGTGTGGGTGCCTTCTTCACGTGGTTCCTGGTTTCACTGCAGCTCTGAAGAGAATGTTAGCAAAGAGGTAATCGGGACAGTGCAAACAGTACTCAAAGACAGGGAGAGCAAGCTCTCTCTTGGCACTTTGGATGTGGAACATACAGCGAGATGTTTGCTGCTTTTACATTTGGCTGTTGGGAGGTTTACAGCACAAAGATATCCAGTTGATTTGAAGCAGTTCCGAGAAAGTCTAAACATAATCCTCACTTTTCCCTCCTGGCACTTTCCCTGTAGGAGATACCGCAAGACGTTTCTGTATATTGGGCACAGCGCTCTGCAGGGTGTTAGCAGAGACTTTCCCGGGACAGTGAAACCCTATATCAGAGACACTGAGAAGAAGCCCCAACGTTCCTTCCAGGCATTTTCAGTGTGGGTGCCTTCTCCACGTGGTTCCTGGTTTCACTGCAGCTCTGAAGAGAATGTTAGCAAAGAGGTAATCGGGACAGTGCAAACAGTACTCAAAGACAGGGAGAGCAAGCTCTCTCTTGGCACTTTGGATGTGGGACATACAGCGAGATGTTTGCTGCTTTTACATTTGGCTGTTGGGAGATTTACAGCACAAAGATATCTAGTTGATTTGAAGCAGTTCCGAGAAAGTCTAAGCATAATCCTCACTTTTCCCTCCTGGCACTTTCCCTGTAGGAGATACCGCAAGACGTTTCTGTATATTGGGCACAGCGCTCTGCAGGGTGTTAGCAGAGACTTTCCCGGGACAGTGAAACCCTATATCAGAGACACTGAGAAGAAGCCCCAACGTTCCTTCCAGGCATTTTCAGTGTGGGTGCCTTCTCCACGTGGTTCCTGGTTTCACTGCAGCTCTGAAGAGAATGTTAGCAAAGAGGTAATCGGGACAGTGCAAACAGTACTCAAAGACAGGGAGAGCAAGCTCTACATTACTCTCTTGGCACTTTGGATGTGGGACATACAGCGAGATGTTTGCTGCTTTTGCGTTTGGCTGTTGGGAGATTTACAGCACAAAGATATCCAGTTGATTTGAAGCAGTTCCGAGAAAGTCTAAGCATAATCCTCACTTTTCCCTCCTGGCACTTTCCCTGTAGGAGATACCGCAAGACGTTTCTGTATATTGGGCACAGCGCTCTGCAGGGTGTTAGCAGAGACTTTCCCGGGACAGTGAAACCCTATATCAGAGACACTGAGAAGAAGCCCCAACGTTCCTTCCAGGCACTTTCAGTGTGGGTGCCTTCTCCACGTGGTTCCTGGTTTCACTGCAGCTCTGAAGAGAATGTTAGCAAAGAGGTAATCGGGACAGTGCAAACAGTACTCAAAGACAGGGAGAGCAAGCTCTACATTACTCTCTTGGCACTTTGGATGTGGGACATACAGCGAGATGTTTGCTGCTTTTGCGTTTGGCTGTTGGGAGATTTACAGCACAAAGATATCCAGTTGATTTGAAGCAGTTCCGAGAAAGTCTAAGCATAATCCTCACTTTTCCCTCCTGGCACTTTCCCTGTAGGAGATACCGCAAGACGTTTCTGTATATTGGGCACAGCGCTCAGCAGGGTGTTAGCAGAGACTTTCCCGGGACAGTGAAACCCTATATCAGAGACACTGAGAAGAAGCCCCAACGTTCCTTCCAGGCATTTTCAGTGTGGGTGCCTTCTTCACGTGGTTCCTGGTTTCACTGCAGCTCTGAAGAGAATGTTAGCAAAGAGGTAATCGGGACAGTGCAAACAGTACTCAAAGACAGGGAGAGCAAGCTCTCTCTTGGCACTTTGGATGTGGAACATACAGCGAGATGTTTGCTGCTTTTACATTTGGCTGTTGGGAGGTTTACAGCACAAAGATATCCAGTTGATTTGAAGCAGTTCCGAGAAAGTCTAAACATAATCCTCACTTTTCCCTCCTGGCACTTTCCCTGTAGGAGATACCGCAAGACGTTTCTGTATATTGGGCACAGCGCTCTGCAGGGTGTTAGCAGAGACTTTCCCGGGACAGTGAAACCCTATATCAGAGACACTGAGAAGAAGCCCCAACGTTCCTTCCAGGCATTTTCAGTGTGGGTGCCTTCTCCACGTGGTTCCTGGTTTCACTGCAGCTCTGAAGAGAATGTTAGCAAAGAGGTAATCGGGACAGTGCAAACAGTACTCAAAGACAGGGAGAGCAAGCTCTCTCTTGGCACTTTGGATGTGGGACATACAGCGAGATGTTTGCTGCTTTTACATTTGGCTGTTGGGAGATTTACAGCACAAAGATATCCAGTTGATTTGAAGCAGTTCAGAGAAAGTCTAAACATAATCCTCACTTTTCCCTCCTGGCACTTTCCCTGTAGGAGATACCGCAAGACGTTTCTGTATATTGGGCACAGCGCTCTGCAGGGTGTTAGCAGAGACTTTCCCGGGACAGTGAAACCCTATATCAGAGACACTGAGAAGAAGCCCCAACGTTCCTTCCAGGCACTTTCAGTGTGGGTGCCTTCTCCACGTAGTTCCTGGTTTCACTGCAGCTCTGAAGAGAATGTTAGCAAAGAGGTAATCGGGACAGTGCAAACAGTACTCAAAGACAGGGAGAGCAAGCTCTCTCTTGGCACTTTGGATGTGGGACATACAGCGAGATGTTTGCTGCTTTTACGTTTGGCTGTTGGGAGATTTACAGCACAAAGATATCTAGTTGATTTGAAGCAGTTCCGAGAAAGTCTAAGCATAATCCTCACTTTTCCCTCCTGGCACTTTCCCTGTAGGAGATACCGCAAGACGTTTCTGTATATTGGGCACAGCGCTCTGCAGGGTGTTAGCAGAGACTTTCCCGGGACAGTGAAACCCTATATCAGAGACACTGAGAAGAAGCCCCAACGTTCCTTCCAGGCATTTTCAGTGTGGGTGCCTTCTCCACGTGGTTCCTGGTTTCACTGCAGCTCTGAAGAGAATGTTAGCAAAGAGGTAATCGGGACAGTGCAAACAGTACTCAAAGACAGGGAGAGCAAGCTCTACATTACTCTCTTGGCACTTTGGATGTGGGACATACAGCGAGATGTTTGCTGCTTTTGCGTTTGGCTGTTGGGAGATTTACAGCACAAAGATATCCAGTTGATTTGAAGCAGTTCCGAGAAAGTCTAAGCATAATCCTCACTTTTCCCTCCTGGCACTTTCCCTGTAGGAGATACCGCAAGACGTTTCTGTATATTGGGCACAGCGCTCTGCAGGGTGTTAGCAGAGACTTTCCCGGGACAGTGAAACCCTATATCAGAGACACTGAGAAGAAGCCCCAACGTTCCTTCCAGGCACTTTCAGTGTGGGTGCCTTCTCCACGTGGTTCCTGGTTTCACTGCAGCTCTGAAGAGAATGTTAGCAAAGAGGTAATCAGGACAGTGCAAACAGTACTCAAAGACAGGGAGAGCAAGCTCTCTCTTGGCACTTTGGATGTGGGACATACAGCGAGATGTTTGCTGCTTTTGCGTTTGGCTGTTGGGAGATTTACAGCACAAAGATATCCAGTTGATTTGAAGCAGTTCCGAGAAAGTCTAAACATAATCCTCACTTTTCCCTCCTGGCACTTTCCCTGTAGGAGATACCGCAAGACGTTTCTGTATATTGGGCACAGCGCTCTGCAGGGTGTTAGCAGAGACTTTCCCGGGACAGTGAAACCCTATATCAGAGACACTGAGAAGAAGCCCCAACGTTCCTTCCAGGCATTTTCAGTGTGGGTGCCTTCTCCACGTGGTTCCTGGTTTCACTGCAGCTCTGAAGAGAATGTTAGCAAAGAGGTAATCGGGACAGTGCAAACAGTACTCAAAGACAGGGAGAGCAAGCTCTACATTACTCTCTTGGCACTTTGGATGTGGGACATACAGCGAGATGTTTGCTGCTTTTGCGTTTGGCTGTTGGGAGATTTACAGCACAAAGATATCCAGTTGATTTGAAGCAGTTCCGAGAAAGTCTAAGCATAATCCTCACTTTTCCCTCCTGGCACTTTCCCTGTAGGAGATACCGCAAGACGTTTCTGTATATTGGGCACAGCGCTCTGCAGGGTGTTAGCAGAGACTTTCCCGGGACAGTGAAACCCTATATCAGAGACACTGAGAAGAAGCCCCAACGTTCCTTCCAGGCATTTTCAGTGTGGGTGCCTTCTTCACGTGGTTCCTGGTTTCACTGCAGCTCTGAAGAGAATGTTAGCAAAGAGGTAATCGGGACAGTGCAAACAGTACTCAAAGACAGGGAGAGCAAGCTCTACATTACTCTCTTGGCACTTTGGATGTGGGACATACAGCGAGATGTTTGCTGCTTTTACATTTGGCTGTTGGGAGATTTACAGCACAAAGATATCCAGTTGATTTGAAGCAGTTCCGAGAAAGTCTAAACATAATCCTCACTTTTCCCTCCTGGCACTTTCCCTGTAGGGGATACCGCAAGACGTTTCTGTATATTGGGCACAGCGCTCTGCAGGGTGTTAGCAGAGACTTTCCCGGGACAGTGAAACCCTATATCAGAGACACTGAGAAGAAGTCCCAACGTTCCTTCCAGGCACTTTCAGAGTTGGTGCCTTCTCCACGTGGTTCCTGGTTTCACTGCAGCTCTGAAGAGAATGTTAGCAAAGAGGTAATCGGGACAGTGCAAACAGTACTCAAAGACAGGGAGAGCAAGCTCTACATTACTCTCTTGGCACTTTGGATGTGGGACATACAGCGAGATGTTTGCTGCTTTTGCGTTTGGCTGTTGGGAGATTTACAGCACAAAGATATCCAGTTGATTTGAAGCAGTTCCGAGAAAGTCTAAGCATAATCCTCACTTTTCCCTCCTGGCACTTTCCCTGTAGGAGATACCGCAAGACGTTTCTGTATATTGGGCACAGCGCTCTGCAGGGTGTTAGCAGAGACTTTCCCGGGACAGTGAAACCCTATATCAGAGACACTGAGAAGAAGCCCCAACGTTCCTTCCAGGCATTTTCAGTGTGGGTGCCTTCTTCACGTGGTTCCTGGTTTCACTGCAGCTCTGAAGAGAATGTTAGCAAAGAGGTAATCGGGACAGTGCAAACAGTACTCAAAGACAGGGAGAGCAAGCTCTACATTACTCTCTTGGCACTTTGGATGTGGAACATACAGCGAGATGTTTGCTGCTTTTACATTTGGCTGTTGGGAGGTTTACAGCACAAAGATATCCAGTTGATTTGAAGCAGTTCCGAGAAAGTCTAAACATAATCCTCACTTTTCCCTCCTGGCACTTTCCCTGTAGGAGATACCGCAAGACGTTTCTGTATATTGGGCACAGCGCTCTGCAGGGTGTTAGGAGAGACTTTCCCGGGACAGTGAAACCCTATATCAGAGACACTGAGAAGAAGCCCCAACGTTCCTTCCAGGCACTTTCAGTGTGGGTGCCTTCTCCACGTGGTTCCTGGTTTCACTGCAGCTCTGAAGAGAATGTTAGCAAAGAGGTAATCGGGACAGTGCAAACAGTACTCAAAGACAGGGAGAGCAAGCTCTACATTACTCTCTTGGCACTTTGGATGTGGGACATACAGCGAGATGTTTGCTGCTTTTGCGTTTGGCTCTTGGGAGATTTACAGCACAAAGATATCCAGTTGATTTGAAGCAGTTCCGAGAAAGTCTAAGCATAATCCTCACTTTTCCCTCCTGGCACTTTCCCTGTAGGAGATACCGCAAGACGTTTCTGTATATTGGGCACAGCGCTCTGCAGGGTGTTAGCAGAGACTTTCCCGGGACAGTGAAACCCTATATCAGAGACACTGAGAAGAAGCCCCAACGTTCCTTCCAGGCACTTTCAGTGTGGGTGCCTTCTCCACGTGGTTCCTGGTTTCACTGCAGCTCTGAAGAGAATGTTAGCAAAGAGGTAATCGGGACAGTGCAAACAGTACTCAAAGACAGGGAGAGCAAGCTCTCTCTTCGCACTTTGGATGTGGGACATACAGCGAGATGTTTGCTGCTTTTACATTTGGCTGTTGGGAGATTTACAGCACAAAGATATCCAGTTGATTTGAAGCAGTTCAGAGAAAGTCTAAACATAATCCTCACTTTTCCCTCCTGGCACTTTCCCTGTAGGGGATACCGCAAGACGTTTCTGTATATTGGGCACAGCGCTCTGCAGGGTGTTAGCAGAGACTTTCCCGGGACAGTGAAACCCTATATCAGAGACACTGAGAAGAAGCCCCAAGGTTCCTTCCAGGCACTTTCAGTGTGGGTGCCTTCTCCACGTGGTTCCTGGTTTCACTGCAGCTCTGAAGAGAATGTTAGCAAAGAGGTAATCGGGACAGTGCAAACAGTACTCAAAGACAGGGAGAGCAAGCTCTCTCTTGGCACTTTGGATGTGGGACATACAGCGAGATGTTTGCTGCTTTTACGTTTGGCTGTTGGGAGATTTACAGCACAAAGATATCTAGTTGATTTGAAGCAGTTCCGAGAAAGTCTAAGCATAATCCTCACTTTTCCCTCCTAACACTTTCCCTGTAGGAGATACCGCAAGACGTTTCTGTATATTGGGCACAGCGCTCTGCAGGCTGTTAGGAGAGACTTTCCCGGGACAGTGAAACCCTATATCAGAGACACTGAGAAGAAGCCCCAACGTTCCTTCCAGGCATTTTCAGTGTGGGTGCCTTCTCCACGTGGTTCCTGGTTTCACTGCAGCTCTGAAGAGAATGTTAGCAAAGAGGTAATCGGGACAGTGCAAACAGTACTCAAAGACAGGGAGAGCAAGCTCTACATTACTCTCTTGGCACTTTGGATGTGGGACATACAGCGAGATGTTTGCTGCTTTTGCGTTTGGCTGTTGGGAGATTTACAGCACAAAGATATCCAGTTGATTTGAAGCAGTTCCGAGAAAGTCTAAGCATAATCCTCACTTTTCCCTCCTGGCACTTTCCCTGTAGGAGATACCGCAAGACGTTTCTGTATATTGGGCACAGCGCTCTGCAGGGTGTTAGCAGAGACTTTCCCGGGACAGTGAAACCCTATATCAGAGACACTGAGAAGAAGCCCCAACGTTCCTTCCAGGCACTTTCAGTGTGGGTGCCTTCTCCACGTGGTTCCTGGTTTCACTGCAGCTCTGAAGAGAATGTTAGCAAAGAGGTAATCGGGACAGTGCAAACAGTACTCAAAGACAGGGAGAGCAAGCTCTCTCTTGGCACTTTGGATGTGGGACATACAGCGAGATGTTTGCTGCTTTTACGTTTGGCTGTTGGGAGATTTACAGCACAAAGATATCTAGTTGATTTGAAGCAGTTCCGAGAAAGTCTAAGCATAATCCTCACTTTTCCCTCCTGGCACTTTCCCTGTAGGAGATACCGCAAGACGTTTCTGTATATTGGGCACAGCGCTCTGCAGGCTGTTAGGAGAGACTTTCCCGGGACAGTGAAACCCTATATCAGAGACACTGAGAAGAAGACCCAACGTTCCTTCCAGGCATTTTCAGTGTGGGTGCCTTCTCCACGTGGTTCCTGGTTTCACTGCAGCTCTGAAGAGAATGTTAGCAAAGAGGTAATCGGGACAGTGCAAACAGTACTCAAAGACAGGGAGAGCAAGCTCTACATTACTCTCTTGGCACTTTGGATGTGGGACATACAGCGAGATGTTTGCTGCTTTTGTGTTTGGCTGTTGGGAGATTTACAGCACAAAGATATCCAGTTGATTTGAAGCAGTTCCGAGAAAGTCTAAGCATAATCCTCACTTTTCCCTCCTGGCACTTTCCCTGTAGGAGATACCGCAAGACGTTTCTGTATATTGGGCACAGCGCTCTGCAGGGTGTTAGCAGAGACTTTCCCGGGACAGTGAAACCCTATATCAGAGACACTGAGAAGAAGCCCCAACGTTCCTTCCAGGCACTTTCAGTGTGGGTGCCTTCTCCACGTGGTTCCTGGTTTCACTGCAGCTCTGAAGAGAATGTTAGCAAAGAGGTAATCGGGACAGTGCAAACAGTACTCAAAGACAGGGAGAGCAAGCTCTACATTACTCTCTTGGCACTTTGGATGTGGGACATACAGCGAGATGTTTGCTGCTTTTGCGTTTGGCTGTTGGGAGATTTACAGCACAAAGATATCCAGTTGATTTGAAGCAGTTCCGAGAAAGTCTAAGCATAATCCTCACTTTTCCCTCCTGGCACTTTCCCTGTAGGAGATACCGCAAGACGTTTCTGTATATTGGGCACAGCGCTCTGCAGGGTGTTAGCAGAGACTTTCCCGGGACAGTGAAACCCTATATCAGAGACACTGAGAAGAAGCCCCAACGTTCCTTCCAGGCATTTTCAGTGTGGGTGCCTTCTTCACGTGGTTCCTGGTTTCACTGCAGCTCTGAAGAGAATGTTAGCAAAGAGGTAATCGGGACAGTGCAAACAGTACTCAAAGACAGGGAGAGCAAGCTCTCTCTTGGCACTTTGGATGTGGAACATACAGCGAGATGTTTGCTGCTTTTACATTTGGCTGTTGGGAGGTTTACAGCACAAAGATATCCAGTTGATTTGAAGCAGTTCCGAGAAAGTCTAAACATAATCCTCACTTTTCCCTCCTGGCACTTTCCCTGTAGGAGATACCGCAAGACGTTTCTGTATATTGGGCACAGCGCTCTGCAGGGTGTTAGGAGAGACTTTCCCGGGACAGTGAAACCCTATATCAGAGACACTGAGAAGAAGACCCAACGTTCCTTCCAGGCACTTTCAGAGTTGGTGCCTTCTCCACGTGGTTCCTGGTTTCACTGCAGCTCTGAAGAGAATGTTAGCAAAGAGGTAATCGGGACAGTGCAAACAGTACTCAAAGACAGGGAGAGCAAGCTCTACATTACTCTCTTGGCACTTTGGATGTGGGACATACAGCGAGATATTTGCTGCTTTTGCGTTTGGCTGTTGGGAGATTTACAGCACAAAGATATCCAGTTGATTTGAAGCAGTTCCGAGAAAGTCTAAGCATAATCCTCACTTTTCCCTCCTGGCACTTTCCCTGTAGGAGATACCGCAAGACGTTTCTGTATATTGGGCACAGCGCTCTGCAGGGTGTTAGCAGAGACTTTCCCGGGACAGTGAAACCCTATATCAGAGACACTGAGAAGAAGCCCCAACGTTCCTTCCAGGCATTTTCAGTGTGGGTGCCTTCTTCACGTGGTTCCTGGTTTCACTGCAGCTCTGAAGAGAATGTTAGCAAAGAGGTAATCGGGACAGTGCAAACAGTACTCAAAGACAGGGAGAGCAAGCTCTACATTACTCTCTTGGCACTTTGGATGTGGGACATACAGCGAGATGTTTGCTGCTTTTGTGTTTGGCTGTTGGGAGATTTACAGCACAAAGATATCCAGTTGATTTGAAGCAGTTCAGAGAAAGTCTAAGCATAATCCTCACTTTTCCCTCCTGGCACTTTCCCTGTAGGAGATACCGCAAGACGTTTCTGTATATTGGGCACAGCGCTCTGCAGGGTGTTAGCAGAGACTTTCCCGGGACAGTGAAACCCTATATCAGAGACACTGAGAAGAAGCCCCAACGTTCCTTCCAGGCATTTTCAGTGTGGGTGCCTTCTTCACGTGGTTCCTGGTTTCACTGCAGCTCTGAAGAGAATGTTAGCAAAGAGGTAATCGGGACAGTGCAAACAGTACTCAAAGACAGGGAGAGCAAGCTCTCTCTTGGCACTTTGGATGTGGAACATACAGCGAGATGTTTGCTGCTTTTACATTTGGCTGTTGGGAGGTTTACAGCACAAAGATATCCAGTTGATTTGAAGCAGTTCCGAGAAAGTCTAAACATAATCCTCACTTTTCCCTCCTGGCACTTTCCCTGTAGGGGATACCGCAAGACGTTTCTGTATATTGGGCACAGCGCTCTGCAGGGTGTTAGGAGAGACTTTCCCGGGACAGTGAAACCCTATATCAGAGACACTGAGAAGAAGCCCCAACGTTCCTTCCAGGCACTTTCAGTGTGGGTGCCTTCTCCACGTGGTTCCTGGTTTCACTGCAGCTCTGAAGAGAATGTTAGCAAAGAGGTAATCGGGACAGTGCAAACAGTACTCAAAGACAGGGAGAGCAAGCTCTACATTACTCTCTTGGCACTTTGGATGTGGGACATACAGCGAGATGTTTGCTGCTTTTGCGTTTGGCTGTTGGGAGATTTACAGCACAAAGATATCCAGTTGATTTGAAGCAGTTCCGAGAAAGTCTAAGCATAATCCTCACTTTTCCCTCCTGGCACTTTCCCTGTAGGAGATACCGCAAGACGTTTCTGTATATTGGGCACAGCGCTCTGCAGGGTGTTAGCAGAGACTTTCCCGGGACAGTGAAACCCTATATCAGAGACACTGAGAAGAAGCCCCAACGTTCCTTCCAGGCACTTTCAGTGTGGGTGCCTTCTCCACGTGGTTCCTGGTTTCACTGCAGCTCTGAAGAGAATGTTAGCAAAGAGGTAATCGGGACAGTGCAAACAGTACTCAAAGACAGGGAGAGCAAGCTCTCTCTTCGCACTTTGGATGTGGGACATACAGCGAGATGTTTGCTGCTTTTACATTTGGCTGTTGGGAGATTTACAGCACAAAGATATCCAGTTGATTTGAAGCAGTTCAGAGAAAGTCTAAACATAATCCTCACTTTTCCCTCCTGGCACTTTCCCTGTAGGGGATACCGCAAGACGTTTCTGTATATTGGGCACAGCGCTCTGCAGGGTGTTAGCAGAGACTTTCCCGGGACAGTGAAACCCTATATCAGAGACACTGAGAAGAAGCCCCAAGGTTCCTTCCAGGCACTTTCAGTGTGGGTGCCTTCTCCACGTGGTTCCTGGTTTCACTGCAGCTCTGAAGAGAATGTTAGCAAAGAGGTAATCGGGACAGTGCAAACAGTACTCAAAGACAGGGAGAGCAAGCTCTCTCTTGGCACTTTGGATGTGGGACATACAGCGAGATGTTTGCTGCTTTTACGTTTGGCTGTTGGGAGATTTACAGCACAAAGATATCTAGTTGATTTGAAGCAGTTCCGAGAAAGTCTAAGCATAATCCTCACTTTTCCCTCCTAACACTTTCCCTGTAGGAGATACCGCAAGACGTTTCTGTATATTGGGCACAGCGCTCTGCAGGCTGTTAGGAGAGACTTTCCCGGGACAGTGAAACCCTATATCAGAGACACTGAGAAGAAGCCCCAACGTTCCTTCCAGGCATTTTCAGTGTGGGTGCCTTCTCCGCGTGGTTCCTGGTTTCACTGCAGCTCTGAAGAGAATGTTAGCAAAGAGGTAATCGGGACAGTGCAAACAGTACTCAAAGACAGGGAGAGCAAGCTCTACATTACTCTCTTGGCACTTTGGATGTGGGACATACAGCGAGATGTTTGCTGCTTTTGCGTTTGGCTGTTGGGAGATTTACAGCACAAAGATATCCAGTTGATTTGAAGCAGTTCCGAGAAAGTCTAAGCATAATCCTCACTTTTCCCTCCTGGCACTTTCCCTGTAGGAGATACCGCAAGACGTTTCTGTATATTGGGCACAGCGCTCTGCAGGGTGTTAGCAGAGACTTTCCCGGGACAGTGAAACCCTATATCAGAGACACTGAGAAGAAGCCCCAACGTTCCTTCCAGGCACTTTCAGTGTGGGTGCCTTCTCCACGTGGTTCCTGGTTTCACTGCAGCTCTGAAGAGAATGTTAGCAAAGAGGTAATCGGGACAGTGCAAACAGTACTCAAAGACAGGGAGAGCAAGCTCTCTCTTGGCACTTTGGATGTGGGACATACAGCGAGATGTTTGCTGCTTTTACGTTTGGCTGTTGGGAGATTTACAGCACAAAGATATCTAGTTGATTTGAAGCAGTTCCGAGAAAGTCTAAGCATAATCCTCACTTTTCCCTCCTGGCACTTTCCCTGTAGGAGATACCGCAAGACGTTTCTGTATATTGGGCACAGCGCTCTGCAGGCTGTTAGGAGAGACTTTCCCGGGACAGTGAAACCCTATATCAGAGACACTGAGAAGAAGACCCAACGTTCCTTCCAGGCATTTTCAGTGTGGGTGCCTTCTCCACGTGGTTCCTGGTTTCACTGCAGCTCTGAAGAGAATGTTAGCAAAGAGGTAATCGGGACAGTGCAAACAGTACTCAAAGACAGGGAGAGCAAGCTCTACATTACTCTCTTGGCACTTTGGATGTGGGACATACAGCGAGATGTTTGCTGCTTTTGTGTTTGGCTGTTGGGAGATTTACAGCACAAAGATATCCAGTTGATTTGAAGCAGTTCCGAGAAAGTCTAAGCATAATCCTCACTTTTCCCTCCTGGCACTTTCCCTGTAGGAGATACCGCAAGACGTTTCTGTATATTGGGCACAGCGCTCTGCAGGGTGTTAGCAGAGACTTTCCCGGGACAGTGAAACCCTATATCAGAGACACTGAGAAGAAGCCCCAACGTTCCTTCCAGGCACTTTCAGTGTGGGTGCCTTCTCCACGTGGTTCCTGGTTTCACTGCAGCTCTGAAGAGAATGTTAGCAAAGAGGTAATCGGGACAGTGCAAACAGTACTCAAAGACAGGGAGAGCAAGCTCTACATTACTCTCTTGGCACTTTGGATGTGGGACATACAGCGAGATATTTGCTGCTTTTGCGTTTGGCTGTTGGGAGATTTACAGCACAAAGATATCCAGTTGATTTGAAGCAGTTCCGAGAAAGTCTAAGCATAATCCTCACTTTTCCCTCCTGGCACTTTCCCTGTAGGAGATACCGCAAGACGTTTCTGTATATTGGGCACAGCGCTCTGCAGGGTGTTAGCAGAGACTTTCCCGGGACAGTGAAACCCTATATCAGAGACACTGAGAAGAAGCCCCAACGTTCCTTCCAGGCATTTTCAGTGTGGGTGCCTTCTCCACGTGGTTCCTGGTTTCACTGCAGCTCTGAAGAGAATGTTAGCAAAGAGGTAATCGGGACAGTGCAAACAGTACTCAAAGACAGGGAGAGCAAGCTCTACATTACTCTCTTGGCACTTTGGATGTGGGACATACAGCGAGATGTTTGCTGCTTTTGCGTTTGGCTGTTGGGAGATTTACAGCACAAAGATATCCAGTTGATTTGAAGCAGTTCAGAGAAAGTCTAAGCATAATCCTCACTTTTCCCTCCTGGCACTTTCCCTGTAGGAGATACCGCAAGACGTTTCTGTATATTGGGCACAGCGCTCTGCAGGGTGTTAGCAGAGACTTTCCCGGGACAGTGAAACCCTATATCAGAGACACTGAGAAGAAGCCCCAACGTTCCTTCCAGGCATTTTCAGTGTGGGTGCCTTCTTCACGTGGTTCCTGGTTTCACTGCAGCTCTGAAGAGAATGTTAGCAAAGAGGTAATCGGGACAGTGCAAACAGTACTCAAAGACAGGGAGAGCAAGCTCTACATTACTCTCTTGGCACTTTGGATGTGGGACATACAGCGAGATGTTTGCTGCTTTTGCGTTTGGCTGTTGGGAGATTTACAGCACAAAGATATCCAGTTGATTTGAAGCAGTTCCGAGAAAGTCTAAGCATAATCCTCACTTTTCCCTCCTGGCACTTTCCCTGTAGGAGATACCGCAAGACGTTTCTGTATATTGGGCACAGCGCTCTGCAGGGTGTTAGCAGAGACTTTCCCGGGACAGTGAAACCCTATATCAGAGACACTGAGAAGAAGCCCCAACGTTCCTTCCAGGCACTTTCAGTGTGGGTGCCTTCTCCACGTGGTTCCTGGTTTCACTGCAGCTCTGAAGAGAATGTTAGCAAAGAGGTAATCGGGACAGTGCAAACAGTACTCAAAGACAGGGAGAGCAAGCTCTCTCTTGGCACTTTGGATGTGGGACATACAGCGAGATGTTTGCTGCTTTTACGTTTGGCTGTTGGGAGATTTACAGCACAAAGATATCTAGTTGATTTGAAGCAGTTCCGAGAAAGTCTAAGCATAATCCTCACTTTTCCCTCCTGGCACTTTCCCTGTAGGAGATACCGCAAGACGTTTCTGTATATTGGGCACAGCGCTCTGCAGGCTGTTAGGAGAGACTTTCCCGGGACAGTGAAACCCTATATCAGAGACACTGAGAAGAAGACCCAACGTTCCTTCCAGGCATTTTCAGTGTGGGTGCCTTCTCCACGTGGTTCCTGGTTTCACTGCAGCTCTGAAGAGAATGTTAGCAAAGAGGTAATCGGGACAGTGCAAACAGTACTCAAAGACAGGGAGAGCAAGCTCTACATTACTCTCTTGGCACTTTGGATGTGGGACATACAGCGAGATGTTTGCTGCTTTTGTGTTTGGCTGTTGGGAGATTTACAGCACAAAGATATCCAGTTGATTTGAAGCAGTTCCGAGAAAGTCTAAGCATAATCCTCACTTTTCCCTCCTGGCACTTTCCCTGTAGGAGATACCGCAAGACGTTTCTGTATATTGGGCACAGCGCTCTGCAGGGTGTTAGCAGAGACTTTCCCGGGACAGTGAAACCCTATATCAGAGACACTGAGAAGAAGCCCCAACGTTCCTTCCAGGCATTTTCAGTGTGGGTGCCTTCTTCACGTGGTTCCTGGTTTCACTGCAGCTCTGAAGAGAATGTTAGCAAAGAGGTAATCGGGACAGTGCAAACAGTACTCAAAGACAGGGAGAGCAAGCTCTACATTACTCTCTTGGCACTTTGGATGTGGGACATACAGCGAGATGTTTGCTGCTTTTGCGTTTGGCTGTTGGGAGATTTACAGCACAAAGATATCCAGTTGATTTGAAGCAGTTCAGAGAAAGTCTAAGCATAATCCTCACTTTTCCCTCCTGGCACTTTCCCTGTAGGAGATACCGCAAGACGTTTCTGTATATTGGGCACAGCGCTCTGCAGGGTGTTAGCAGAGACTTTCCCGGGACAGTGAAACCCTATATCAGAGACACTGAGAAGAAGCCCCAACGTTCCTTCCAGGCATTTTCAGTGTGGGTGCCTTCTTCACGTGGTTCCTGGTTTCACTGCAGCTCTGAAGAGAATGTTAGCAAAGAGGTAATCGGGACAGTGCAAACAGTACTCAAAGACAGGGAGAGCAAGCTCTCTCTTGGCACTTTGGATGTGGAACATACAGCGAGATGTTTGCTGCTTTTACATTTGGCTGTTGGGAGGTTTACAGCACAAAGATATCCAGTTGATTTGAAGCAGTTCCGAGAAAGTCTAAACATAATCCTCACTTTTCCCTCCTGGCACTTTCCCTGTAGGAGATACCGCAAGACGTTTCTGTATATTGGGCACAGCGCTCTGCAGGGTGTTAGGAGAGACTTTCCCGGGACAGTGAAACCCTATATCAGAGACACTGAGAAGAAGACCCAACGTTCCTTCCAGGCACTTTCAGAGTTGGTGCCTTCTCCACGTGGTTCCTGGTTTCACTGCAGCTCTGAAGAGAATGTTAGCAAAGAGGTAATCGGGACAGTGCAAACAGTACTCAAAGACAGGGAGAGCAAGCTCTACATTACTCTCTTGGCACTTTGGATGTGGGACATACAGCGAGATATTTGCTGCTTTTGCGTTTGGCTGTTGGGAGATTTACAGCACAAAGATATCCAGTTGATTTGAAGCAGTTCAGAGAAAGTCTAAGCATAATCCTCACTTTTCCCTCCTGGCACTTTCCCTGTAGGAGATACCGCAAGACGTTTCTGTATATTGGGCACAGCGCTCTGCAGGGTGTTAGCAGAGACTTTCCCGGGACAGTGAAACCCTATATCAGAGACACTGAGAAGAAGCCCCAACGTTCCTTCCAGGCATTTTCAGTGTGGGTGCCTTCTTCACGTGGTTCCTGGTTTCACTGCAGCTCTGAAGAGAATGTTAGCAAAGAGGTAATCGGGACAGTGCAAACAGTACTCAAAGACAGGGAGAGCAAGCTCTACATTACTCTCTTGGCACTTTGGATGTGGGACATACAGCGAGATGTTTGCTGCTTTTGTGTTTGGCTGTTGGGAGATTTACAGCACAAAGATATCCAGTTGATTTGAAGCAGTTCAGAGAAAGTCTAAGCATAATCCTCACTTTTCCCTCCTGGCACTTTCCCTGTAGGAGATACCGCAAGACGTTTCTGTATATTGGGCACAGCGCTCTGCAGGGTGTTAGCAGAGACTTTCCCGGGACAGTGAAACCCTATATCAGAGACACTGAGAAGAAGCCCCAACGTTCCTTCCAGGCATTTTCAGTGTGGGTGCCTTCTTCACGTGGTTCCTGGTTTCACTGCAGCTCTGAAGAGAATGTTAGCAAAGAGGTAATCGGGACAGTGCAAACAGTACTCAAAGACAGGGAGAGCAAGCTCTCTCTTGGCACTTTGGATGTGGAACATACAGCGAGATGTTTGCTGCTTTTACATTTGGCTGTTGGGAGGTTTACAGCACAAAGATATCCAGTTGATTTGAAGCAGTTCCGAGAAAGTCTAAACATAATCCTCACTTTTCCCTCCTGGCACTTTCCCTGTAGGGGATACCGCAAGACGTTTCTGTATATTGGGCACAGCGCTCTGCAGGGTGTTAGGAGAGACTTTCCCGGGACAGTGAAACCCTATATCAGAGACACTGAGAAGAAGCCCCAACGTTCCTTCCAGGCACTTTCAGTGTGGGTGCCTTCTCCACGTGGTTCCTGGTTTCACTGCAGCTCTGAAGAGAATGTTAGCAAAGAGGTAATCGGGACAGTGCAAACAGTACTCAAAGACAGGGAGAGCAAGCTCTCTCTTGGCACTTTGGATGTGGGACATACAGCGAGATGTTTGCTGCTTTTACGTTTGGCTGTTGGGAGATTTACAGCACAAAGATATCTAGTTGATTTGAAGCAGTTCCGAGAAAGTCTAAGCATAATCCTCACTTTTCCCTCCTGGCACTTTCCCTGTAGGAGATACCGCAAGACGTTTCTGTATATTGGGCACAGCGCTCTGCAGGCTGTTAGCAGAGACTTTCCCGGGACAGTGAAACCCTATATCAGAGACACTGAGAAGAAGCCCCAACGTTCCTTCCAGGCATTTTCAGTGTGGGTGCCTTCTCCACGTGGTTCCTCTTTTCACTGCAGCTCTGAAGAGAATGTTAGCAAAGAGGTAATCGGGACAGTGCAAACAGTACTCAAAGACAGGGAGAGCAAGCTCTACATTACTCTCTTGGCACTTTGGATGTGGGACATACAGCGAGATGTTTGCTGCTTTTGCGTTTGGCTGTTGGGAGATTTACAGCACAAAGATATCCAGTTGATTTGAAGCAGTTCAGAGAAAGTCTAAGCATAATCCTCACTTTTCCCTCCTGGCACTTTCCCTGTAGGAGATACCGCAAGACGTTTCTGTATATTGGGCACAGCGCTCTGCAGGCTGTTAGCAGAGACTTTCCCGGGACAGTGAAACCCTATATCAGAGACACTGAGAAGAAGCCCCAACGTTCCTTCCAGGCATTTTCAGTGTGGGTGCCTTCTCCACGTGGTTCCTGGTTTCACTGCAGCTCTGAAGAGAATGTTAGCAAAGAGGTAATCGGGACAGTGCAAACAGTACTCAAAGACAGGGAGAGCAAGCTCTCTCTTGGCACTTTGGATGTGGGACATACAGCGAGATGTTTGCTGCTTTTACATTTGGCTGTTGGGAGATTTACAGCACAAAGATATCCAGTTGATTTGAAACAGTTCAGAGAAAGTCTAAACATAATCCTCACTTTTCCCTCCTGGCACTTTCCCTGTAGGGGATACCGCAAGACGTTTCTGTATATTGGGCACAGCGCTCTGCAGGGTGTTAGGAGAGACTTTCCCGGGACAGTGAAACCCTATATCAGAGACACTGAGAAGAAGCCCCAACGTTCCTTCCAGGCATTTTCAGTGTGGGTGCCTTCTCCACGTGGTTCCTGGTTTCACTGCAGCTCTGAAGAGAATGTTAGCAAAGAGGTAATCGGGACAGTGCAAACAGTACTCAAAGACAGGGAGAGCAAGCTCTACATTACTCTCTTGGCACTTTGGATGTGGGACATACAGCGAGATGTTTGCTGCTTTTGCGTTTGGCTGTTGGGTGATTTACAGCACAAAGATATCCAGTTGATTTGAAGCAGTTCCGAGAAAGTCTAAGCATAATCCTCACTTTTCCCTCCTGGCACTTTCCCTGTAGGAGATACCGCAAGACGTTTCTGTATATTGGGCACAGCGCTCTGCAGGGTGTTAGCAGAGACTTTCCCGGGACAGTGAAACCCTATATCAGAGACACTGAGAAGAAGCCCCAACGTTCCTTCCAGGCACTTTCAGTGTGGGTGCCTTCTCCACGTGGTTCCTGGTTTCACTGCAGCTCTGAAGAGAATGTTAGCAAAGAGGTAATCGGGACAGTGCAAACAGTACTCAAAGACAGGGAGAGCAAGCTCTCTCTTCGCACTTTGGATGTGGGACATACAGCGAGATGTTTGCTGCTTTTACATTTGGCTGTTGGGAGATTTACAGCACAAAGATATCCAGTTGATTTGAAGCAGTTCAGAGAAAGTCTAAACATAATCCTCACTTTTCCCTCCTGGCACTTTCCCTGTAGGAGATACCGCAAGACGTTTCTGTATATTGGGCACAGCGCTCTGCAGGGTGTTAGGAGAGACTTTCCCGGGACAGTGAAACCCTATATCAGAGACACTGAGAAGAAGCCCCAAGGTTCCTTCCAGGCACTTTCAGTGTGGGTGCCTTCTCCACGTGGTTCCTGGTTTCACTGCAGCTCTGAAGAGAATGTTAGCAAAGAGGTAATCGGGACAGTGCAAACAGTACTCAAAGACAGGGAGAGCAAGCTCTCTCTTGGCACTTTGGATGTGGGACATACAGCGAGATGTTTGCTGCTTTTACGTTTGGCTGTTGGGAGATTTACAGCACAAAGATATCTAGTTGATTTGAAGCAGTTCCGAGAAAGTCTAAGCATAATCCTCACTTTTCCCTCCTGGCACTTTCCCTGTAGGAGATACCGCAAGACGTTTCTGTATATTGGGCACAGCGCTCTGCAGGCTGTTAGGAGAGACTTTCCCGGGACAGTGAAACCCTATATCAGAGACACTGAGAAGAAGCCCCAACGTTCCTTCCAGGCATTTTCAGTGTGGGTGCCTTCTCCACGTGGTTCCTGGTTTCACTGCAGCTCTGAAGAGAATGTTAGCAAAGAGGTAATCGGGACAGTGCAAACAGTACTCAAAGACAGGGAGAGCAAGCTCTACATTACTCTCTTGGCACTTTGGATGTGGGACATACAGCGAGATGTTTGCTGCTTTTGCGTTTGGCTGTTGGGAGATTTACAGCACAAAGATATCCAGTTGATTTGAAGCAGTTCCGAGAAAGTCTAAGCATAATCCTCACTTTTCCCTCCTGGCACTTTCCCTGTAGGAGATACCGCAAGACGTTTCTGTATATTGGGCACAGCGCTCTGCAGGGTGTTAGCAGAGACTTTCCCGGGACAGTGAAACCCTATATCAGAGACACTGAGAAGAAGCCCCAAAGTTCCTTCCAGGCACTTTCAGAGTTGGTGCCTTCTCCACGTTGTTCCTGGTTTCACTGCAGCTCTGAAGAGAATGTTAGCAAAGAGGTAATCGGGACAGTGCAAACAGTACTCAAAGACAGGGAGAGCAAGCTCTCTCTTGGCACTTTGGATGTGGGACATACAGCGAGATGTTTGCTGCTTTTACGTTTGGCTGTTGGGAGATTTACAGCACAAAGATATCTAGTTGATTTGAAGAAGTTCCGAGAAAGTCTAAGCATAATCCTCACTTTTCCCTCCTGGCACTTTCCCTGTAGGAGATACCGCAAGACGTTTCTGTATATTGGGCACAGCGCTCTGCAGGGTGTTAGCAGAGACTTTCCCGGGACAGTGAAACCCTATATCAGAGACACTGAGAAGAAGCCTCAACGTTCCTTCCAGGCATTTTCAGTGTGGGTGCCTTCTCCACGTAGTTCCTGGTTTCACTGCAGTTCTGAAGAGAATGTTAGCAAAGAGGTAATCGGGACAGTGCAAACAGTACTCAAAGACAGGGAGAGCAAGCTCTCTCTTGGCACTTTGGATGTGGAACATACAGCGAGATGTTTGCTGCTTTTACATTTGGCTGTTGGGAGATTTACAGCACAAAGATATCTAGTTGATTTGAAGCAGTTCCGAGAAAGTCTAAGCATAATCCTCACTTTTCCCTCCTGGCACTTTCCCTGTAGGAGATACCGCAAGACGTTTCTGTATATTGGGCACAGCGCTCTGCAGGGTGTTAGCAGAGACTTTCCCGGGACAGTGAAACCCTATATCAGAGACACTGAGAAGAAGTCCCAACGTTCCTTCCAGGCACTTTCAGAGTTGGTGCCTTCTCCACGTGGTTCCTGGTTTCACTGCAGCTCTGAAGAGAATGTTAGCAAAGAGGTAATCGGGACAGTGCAAACAGTACTCAAAGACAGGGAGAGCAAGCTCTACATTACTCTCTTGGCACTTTGGATGTGGGACATACAGCGAGATGTTTGCTGCTTTTGCGTTTGGCTGTTGGGAGATTTACAGCACAAAGATATCCAGTTGATTTGAAGCAGTTCCGAGAAAGTCTAAGCATAATCCTCACTTTTCCCTCCTGGCACTTTCCCTGTAGGAGATACCGCAAGACGTTTCTGTATATTGGGCACAGCGCTCAGCAGGGTGTTAGCAGAGACTTTCCCGGGACAGTGAAACCCTATATCAGAGACACTGAGAAGAAGCCCCAACGTTCCTTCCAGGCACTTTCAGTGTGGGTGCCTTCTCCACGTGGTTCCTGGTTTCACTGCAGCTCTGAAGAGAATGTTAGCAAAGAGGTAATCGGGACAGTGCAAACAGTACTCAAAGACAGGGAGAGCAAGCTCTACATTACTCTCTTGGCACTTTGGATGTGGGACATACAGCGAGATGTTTGCTGCTTTTGCGTTTGGCTGTTGGGAGATTTACAGCACAAAGATATCCAGTTGATTTGAAGCAGTTCCGAGAAAGTCTAAACATAATCCTCACTTTTCCCTCCTGGCACTTTCCCTGTAGGAGATACCGCAAGACGTTTCTGTATATTGGGCACAGCGCTCTGCAGGCTGTTAGCAGAGACTTTCCCGGGACAGTGAAACCCTATATCAGAGACACTGAGAAGAAGCCCCAACGTTCCTTCCAGGCATTTTCAGTGTGGGTGCCTTCTCCACGTGGTTCCTGGTTTCACTGCAGCTCTGAAGAGAATGTTAGCAAAGAGGTAATCGGGACAGTGCAAACAGTACTCAAAGACAGGGAGAGCAAGCTCTACATTACTCTCTTGGCACTTTGGATGTGGGACATACAGCGAGATGTTTGCTGCTTTTGCGTTTGGCTGTTGGGAGATTTACAGCACAAAGATATCCAGTTGATTTGAAGCAGTTCCGAGAAAGTCTAAGCATAATCCTCACTTTTCCCTCCTGGCACTTTCCCTGTAGGAGATACCGCAAGACGTTTCTGTATATTGGGCACAGCGCTCTGCAGGGTGTTAGCAGAGACTTTCCCGGGACAGTGAAACCCTATATCAGAGACACTGAGAAGAAGCCCCAACGTTCCTTCCAGGCACTTTCAGAGTTGGTGCCTTCTCCACGTGGTTCCTGGTTTCACTGCAGCTCTGAAGAGAATGTTAGCAAAGAGGTAATCGGGACAGTGCAAACAGTACTCAAAGACAGGGAGAGCAAGCTCTACATTACTCTCTTGGCACTTTGGATGTGGGACATACAGCGAGATGTTTGCTGCTTTTGCGTTTGGCTGTTGGGAGATTTACAGCACAAAGATATCCAGTTGATTTGAAGCAGTTCCGAGAAAGTCTAAGCATAATCCTCACTTTTCCCTCCTGGCACTTTCCCTGTAGGAGATACCGCAAGACGTTTCTGTATATTGGGCACAGCGCTCTGCAGGGTGTTAGCAGAGACTTTCCCGGGACAGTGAAACCCTATATCAGAGACACTGAGAAGAAGCCCCAACGTTCCTTCCAGGCATTTTCAGTGTGGGTGCCTTCTTCACGTGGTTCCTGGTTTCACTGCAGCTCTGAAGAGAATGTTAGCAAAGAGGTAATCGGGACAGTGCAAACAGTACTCAAAGACAGGGAGAGCAAGCTCTACATTACTCTCTTGGCACTTTGGATGTGGGACATACAGCGAGATGTTTGCTGCTTTTGTGTTTGGCTGTTGGGAGATTTACAGCACAAAGATATCCAGTTGATTTGAAGCAGTTCCGAGAAAGTCTAAGCATAATCCTCACTTTTCCCTCCTGGCACTTTCCCTGTAGGAGATACCGCAAGACGTTTCTGTATATTGGGCACAGCGCTCTGCAGGGTGTTAGCAGAGACTTTCCCGGGACAGTGAAACCCTATATCAGAGACACTGAGAAGAAGCCCCAACGTTCCTTCCAGGCATTTTCAGTGTGGGTGCCTTCTCCACGTGGTTCCTGGTTTCACTGCAGCTCTGAAGAGAATGTTAGCAAAGAGGTAATCGGGACAGTGCAAACAGTACTCAAAGACAGGGAGAGCAAGCTCTACATTACTCTCTTGGCACTTTGGATGTGGGACATACAGCGAGATGTTTGCTGCTTTTGCGTTTGGCTGTTGGGAGATTTACAGCACAAAGATATCCAGTTGATTTGAAGCAGTTCAGAGAAAGTCTAAGCATAATCCTCACTTTTCCCTCCTGGCACTTTCCCTGTAGGAGATACCGCAAGACGTTTCTGTATATTGGGCACAGCGCTCTGCAGGGTGTTAGCAGAGACTTTCCCGGGACAGTGAAACCCTATATCAGAGACACTGAGAAGAAGCCCCAACGTTCCTTCCAGGCACTTTCAGTGTGGGTGCCTTCTCCACGTGGTTCCTGGTTTCACTGCAGCTCTGAAGAGAATGTTAGCAAAGAGGTAATCGGGACAGTGCAAACAGTACTCAAAGACAGGGAGAGCAAGCTCTCTCTTCGCACTTTGGATGTGGGACATACAGCGAGATGTTTGCTGCTTTTACATTTGGCTGTTGGGAGATTTACAGCACAAAGATATCCAGTTGATTTGAAGCAGTTCAGAGAAAGTCTAAACATAATCCTCACTTTTCCCTCCTGGCACTTTCCCTGTAGGGGATACCGCAAGACGTTTCTGTATATTGGGCACAGCGCTCTGCAGGGTGTTAGCAGAGACTTTCCCGGGACAGTGAAACCCTATATCAGAGACACTGAGAAGAAGCCCCAACGTTCCTTCCAGGCACTTTCAGTGTGGGTGCCTTCTCCACGTGGTTCCTGGTTTCACTGCAGCTCTGAAGAGAATGTTAGCAAAGAGGTAATCGGGACAGTGCAAACAGTACTCAAAGACAGGGAGAGCAAGCTCTCTCTTGGCACTTTGGATGTGGGACATACAGCGAGATGTTTGCTGCTTTTACGTTTGGCTGTTGGGAGATTTACAGCACAAAGATATCTAGTTGATTTGAAGCAGTTCCGAGAAAGTCTAAGCATAATCCTCACTTTTCCCTCCTGGCACTTTCCCTGTAGGAGATACCGCAAGACGTTTCTGTATATTGGGCACAGCGCTCTGCAGGCTGTTAGGAGAGACTTTCCCGGGACAGTGAAACCCTATATCAGAGACACTGAGAAGAAGCCCCAACGTTCCTTCCAGGCACTTTCAGTGTGGGTGCCTTCTCCACGTGGTTCCTGGTTTCACTGCAGCTCTGAAGAGAATGTTAGCAAAGAGGTAATCGGGACAGTGCAAACAGTACTCAAAGACAGGGAGAGCAAACTCTCTCTTGGCACTTTGGATGTGGGACATACAGCGAGATGTTTGCTGCTTTTACGTTTGGCTGTTGGGAGATTTACAGCACAAAGATATCTAGTTGATTTGAAGCAGTTCCGAGAAAGTCTAAGCATAATCCTCACTTTTCCCTCCTGGCACTTTCCCTGTAGGAGATACCGCAAGACGTTTCTGTATATTGGGCACAGCGCTCTGCAGGCTGTTAGGAGAGACTTTCCCGGGACAGTGAAACCCTATATCAGAGACACTGAGAAGAAGCCCCAACGTTCCTTCCAGGCATTTTCAGTGTGGGTGCCTTCTCCACGTGGTTCCTGGTTTCACTGCAGCTCTGAAGAGAATGTTAGCAAAGAGGTAATCGGGACAGTGCAAACAGTACTCAAAGACAGGGAGAGCAAGCTCTACATTACTCTCTTGGCACTTTGGATGTGGGACATACAGCGAGATGTTTGCTGCTTTTGCGTTTGGCTGTTGGGAGATTTACAGCACAAAGATATCCAGTTGATTTGAAGCAGTTCAGAGAAAGTCTAAACATAATCCTCACTTTTCCCTCCTGGCACTTTCCCTGTAGGGGATACCGCAAGATGTTTCTGTATATTGGGCACAGCGCTCTGCAGGCTGTTAGGAGAGACTTTCCCGGGACAGTGAAACCCTATATCAGAGAAACTGAGAAGAAGCCCCAACGTTCCTTCCAGGCATTTTCAGTGTGGGTGCCTTCTCCACGTGGTTCCTGGTTTCACTGCAGCTCTGAAGAGAATGTTAGCAAAGAGGTAATCGGGACAGTGCAAACAGTACTCAAAGACAGGGAGAGCAAGCTCTCTCTTGGCACTTTGGATGTGGAACATACAGCGAGATGTTTGCTGCTTTTACATTTGGCTGTTGGGAGATTTACAGCACAAAGATATCTAGTTGATTTGAAGCAGTTCCGAGAAAGTCTAAGCATAATCCTCACTTTTCCCTCCTGGCACTTTCCCTGTAGGAGATACCGCAAGACGTTTCTGTATATTGGGCACAGCGCTCTGCAGGGTGTTAGGAGAGACTTTCCCGGGACAGTGAAACCCTATATCAGAGACACTGAGAAGAAGCCCCAACGTTCCTTCCAGGCACTTTCAGTGTGGGTGCCTTCTCCACGTGGTTCCTGGTTTCACTGCAGCTCTGAAGAGAATGTTAGCAAAGAGGTAATCGGGACAGTGCAAACAGTACTCAAAGACAGGGAGAGCAAGCTCTACATTACTCTCTTGGCACTTTGGATGTGGGACATACAGCGAGATGTTTGCTGCTTTTGCGTTTGGCTGTTGGGAGATTTACAGCACAAAGATATCCAGTTGATTTGAAGCAGTTCAGAGAAAGTCTAAGCATAATCCTCACTTTTCCCTCCTGGCACTTTCCCTGTAGGAGATACCGCAAGACGTTTCTGTATATTGGGCACAGCGCTCTGCAGGGTGTTAGCAGAGACTTTCCCGGGACAGTGAAACCCTATATCAGAGACACTGAGAAGAAGCCCCAACGTTCCTTCCAGGCACTTTCAGTGTGGGTGCCTTCTCCACGTGGTTCCTGGTTTCACTGCAGCTCTGAAGAGAATGTTAGCAAAGAGGTAATCGGGACAGTGCAAACAGTACTCAAAGACAGGGAGAGCAAGCTCTCTCTTCGCACTTTGGATGTGGGACATACAGCGAGATGTTTGCTGCTTTTACATTTGGCTGTTGGGAGATTTACAGCACAAAGATATCCAGTTGATTTGAAGCAGTTCAGAGAAAGTCTAAACATAATCCTCACTTTTCCCTCCTGGCACTTTCCCTGTAGGGGATACCGCAAGACGTTTCTGTATATTGGGCACAGCGCTCTGCAGGGTGTTAGCAGAGACTTTCCCGGGACAGTGAAACCCTATATCAGAGACACTGAGAAGAAGCCCCAACGTTCCTTCCAGGCACTTTCAGTGTGGGTGCCTTCTCCACGTGGTTCCTGGTTTCACTGCAGCTCTGAAGAGAATGTTAGCAAAGAGGTAATCGGGACAGTGCAAACAGTACTCAAAGACAGGGAGAGCAAGCTCTCTCTTGGCACTTTGGATGTGGGACATACAGCGAGATGTTTGCTGCTTTTACGTTTGGCTGTTGGGAGATTTACAGCACAAAGATATCTAGTTGATTTGAAGCAGTTCCGAGAAAGTCTAAGCATAATCCTCACTTTTCCCTCCTGGCACTTTCCCTGTAGGAGATACCGCAAGACGTTTCTGTATATTGGGCACAGCGCTCTGCAGGCTGTTAGGAGAGACTTTCCCGGGACAGTGAAACCCTATATCAGAGACACTGAGAAGAAGCCCCAACGTTCCTTCCAGGCATTTTCAGTGTGGGTGCCTTCTCCACGTGGTTCCTGGTTTCACTGCAGCTCTGAAGAGAATGTTAGCAAAGAGGTAATCGGGACAGTGCAAACAGTACTCAAAGACAGGGAGAGCAAGCTCTACATTACTCTCTTGGCACTTTGGATGTGGGACATACAGCGAGATGTTTGCTGCTTTTGCGTTTGGCTGTTGGGAGATTTACAGCACAAAGATATCCAGTTGATTTGAAGCAGTTCCGAGAAAGTCTAAGCATAATCCTCACTTTTCCCTCCTGGCACTTTCCCTGTAGGAGATACCGCAAGACGTTTCTGTATATTGGGCACAGCGCTCTGCAGGGTGTTAGCAGAGACTTTCCCGGGACAGTGAAACCCTATATCAGAGACACTGAGAAGAAGCCCCAACGTTCCTTCCAGGCACTTTCAGTGTGGGTGCCTTCTCCACGTGGTTCCTGGTTTCACTGCAGCTCTGAAGAGAATGTTAGCAAAGAGGTAATCGGGACAGTGCAAACAGTACTCAAAGACAGGGAGAGCAAACTCTCTCTTGGCACTTTGGATGTGGGACATACAGCGAGATGTTTGCTGCTTTTACATTTGGCTGTTGGGAGATTTACAGCACAAAGATATCTAGTTGATTTGAAGCAGTTCCGAGAAAGTCTAAGCATAATCCTCACTTTTCCCTCCTGGCACTTTCCCTGTAGGAGATACCGCAAGACGTTTCTGTATATTGGGCACAGCGCTCTGCAGGGTGTTAGCAGAGACTTTCCCGGGACAGTGAAACCCTATATCAGAGACACTGAGAAGAAGCCCCAACGTTCCTTCCAGGCATTTTCAGTGTGGGTGCCTTCTCCACGTGGTTCCTGGTTTCACTGCAGCTCTGAAGAGAATGTTAGCAAAGAGGTAATCGGGACAGTGCAAACAGTACTCAAAGACAGGGAGAGCAAGCTCTACATTACTCTCTTGGCACTTTGGATGTGGGACATACAGCGAGATGTTTGCTGCTTTTGCGTTTGGCTGTTGGGAGATTTACAGCACAAAGATATCCAGTTGATTTGAAGCAGTTCAGAGAAAGTCTAAACATAATCCTCACTTTTCCCTCCTGGCACTTTCCCTGTAGGGGATACCGCAAGATGTTTCTGTATATTGGGCACAGCGCTCTGCAGGGTGTTAGCAGAGACTTTCCCGGGACAGTGAAACCCTATATCAGAGAAACTGAGAAGAAGCCCCAACGTTCCTTCCAGGCATTTTCAGTGTGGGTGCCTTCTCCACGTGGTTCCTGGTTTCACTGCAGCTCTGAAGAGAATGTTAGCAAAGAGGTAATCGGGACAGTGCAAACAGTACTCAAAGACAGGGAGAGCAAGCTCTCTCTTGGCACTTTGGATGTGGAACATACAGCGAGATGTTTGCTGCTTTTACATTTGGCTGTTGGGAGATTTACAGCACAAAGATATCTAGTTGATTTGAAGCAGTTCCGAGAAAGTCTAAGCATAATCCTCACTTTTCCCTCCTGGCACTTTCCCTGTAGGAGATACCGCAAGACGTTTCTGTATATTGGGCACAGCGCTCTGCAGGGTGTTAGCAGAGACTTTCCCGGGACAGTGAAACCGTATATCAGAGTCACTGAGAAGAAGTCCCAACGTTCCTTCCAGGCACTTTCAGAGTTGGTGCCTTCTCCACGTGGTTCCTGGTTTCACTGCAGCTCTGAAGAGAATGTTAGCAAAGAGGTAATCGGGACAGTGCAAACAGTACTCAAAGACAGGGAGAGCAAGCTCTACATTACTCTCTTGGCACTTTGGATGTGGGACATACAGCGAGATGTTTGCTGCTTTTGCGTTTGGCTCTTGGGAGATTTACAGCACAAAGATATCCAGTTGATTTGAAGCAGTTCCGAGAAAGTCTAAGCATAATCCTCACTTTTCCCTCCTGGCACTTTCCCTGTAGGAGATACCGCAAGACGTTTCTGTATATTGGGCACAGCGCTCTGCAGGGTGTTAGCAGAGACTTTCCCGGGACAGTGAAACCCTATATCAGAGACACTGAGAAGAAGCCCCAACGTTCCTTCCAGGCACTTTCAGTGTGGGTGCCTTCTCCACGTGGTTCCTGGTTTCACTGCAGCTCTGAAGAGAATGTTAGCAAAGAGGTAATCGGGACAGTGCAAACAGTACTCAAAGACAGGGAGAGCAAGCTCTCTCTTCGCACTTTGGATGTGGGACATACAGCGAGATGTTTGCTGCTTTTACATTTGGCTGTTGGGAGATTTACAGCACAAAGATATCCAGTTGATTTGAAGCAGTTCAGAGAAAGTCTAAACATAATCCTCACTTTTCCCTCCTGGCACTTTCCCTGTAGGGGATACCGCAAGACGTTTCTGTATATTGGGCACAGCGCTCTGCAGGGTGTTAGGAGAGACTTTCCCGGGACAGTGAAACCCTATATCAGAGACACTGAGAAGAAGCCCCAAGGTTCCTTCCAGGCACTTTCAGTGTGGGTGCCTTCTCCACGTGGTTCCTGGTTTCACTGCAGCTCTGAAGAGAATGTTAGCAAAGAGGTAATCGGGACAGTGCAAACAGTACTCAAAGACAGGGAGAGCAAGCTCTACATTACTCTCTTGGCACTTTGGATGTGGGACATACAGCGAGATGTTTGCTGCTTTTGCGTTTGGCTGTTGGGAGATTTACAGCACAAAGATATCCAGTTGATTTGAAGCAGTTCAGAGAAAGTCTAAACATAATCCTCACTTTTCCCTCCTGGCACTTTCCCTGTAGGGGATACCGCAAGACGTTTCTGTATATTGGGCACAGCGCTCTGCAGGCTGTTAGGAGAGACTTTCCCGGGACAGTGAAACCCTATATCAGAGAAACTGAGAAGAAGCCCCAACGTTCCTTCCAGGCATTTTCAGTGTGGGTGCCTTCTCCACGTGGTTCCTGGTTTCACTGCAGCTCTGAAGAGAATGTTAGCAAAGAGGTAATCGGGACAGTGCAAACAGTACTCAAAGACAGGGAGAGCAAGCTCTCTCTTGGCACTTTGGATGTGGAACATACAGCGAGATGTTTGCTGCTTTTACATTTGGCTGTTGGGAGATTTACAGCACAAAGATATCTAGTTGATTTGAAGCAGTTCCGAGAAAGTCTAAGCATAATCCTCACTTTTCCCTCCTGGCACTTTCCCTGTAGGAGATACCGCAAGACGTTTCTGTATATTGGGCACAGCGCTCTGCAGGCTGTTAGGAGAGACTTTCCCGGGACAGTGAAACCCTATATCAGAGACACTGAGAAGAAGCCCCAACGTTCCTTCCAGGCACTTTCAGAGTTGGTGCCTTCTCCACGTTGTTCCTGGTTTCACTGCAGCTCTGAAGAGAATGTTAGCAAAGAGGTAATCGGGACAGTGCAAACAGTACTCAAAGACAGGGAGAGCAAGCTCTACATTACTCTCTTGGCACTTTGGATGTGGGACATACAGCGAGATGTTTGCTGCTTTTGCGTTTGGCTGTTGGGAGATTTACAGCACAAAGATATCCAGTTGATTTGAAGCAGTTCCGAGAAAGTCTAAGCATAATCCTCACTTTTCCCTCCTGGCACTTTCCCTGTAGGAGATACCGCAAGACGTTTCTGTATATTGGGCACAGCGCTCTGCAGGGTGTTAGCAGAGACTTTCCCGGGACAGTGAAACCCTATATCAGAGACACTGAGAAGAAGCCCCAACGTTCCTTCCAGGCATTTTCAGTGTGGGTGCCTTCTCCACGTGGTTCCTGGTTTCACTGCAGCTCTGAAGAGAATGTTAGCAAAGAGGTAATCGGGACAGTGCAAACAGTACTCAAAGACAGGGAGAGCAAGCTCTCTCTTGGCACTTTGGATGTGGAACATACAGCGAGATGTTTGCTGCTTTTACATTTGGCTGTTGGGAGATTTACAGCACAAAGATATCTAGTTGATTTGAAGCAGTTCCGAGAAAGTCTAAGCATAATCCTCACTTTTCCCTCCTGGCACTTTCCCTGTAGGAGATACCGCAAGACGTTTCTGTATATTGGGCACAGCGCTCTGCAGGCTGTTAGGAGAGACTTTCCCGGGACAGTGAAACCCTATATCAGAGACACTGAGAAGAAGCCCCAACGTTCCTTCCAGGCACTTTCAGAGTTGGTGCCTTCTCCACGTTGTTCCTGGTTTCACTGCAGCTCTGAAGAGAATGTTAGCAAAGAGGTAATCGGGACAGTGCAAACAGTACTCAAAGACAGGGAGAGCAAGCTCTCTCTTCGCACTTTGGATGTGGGACATACAGCGAGATGATTGCTGCTTTTGCGTTTGGCTGTTGGGAGATTTACAGCACAAAGATATCCAGTTGATTTGAAGCAGTTCCGAGAAAGTCTAAGCATAATCCTCACTTTTCCCTCCTGGCACTTTCCCTGTAGGAGATACCGCAAGACGTTTCTGTATATTGGGCACAGCGCTCTGCAGGGTGTTAGCAGAGACTTTCCCGGGACAGTGAAACCCTATATCAGAGACACTGAGAAGAAGCCCCAACGTTCCTTCCAGGCATTTTCAGTGTGGGTGCCTTCTCCACGTGGTTCCTGGTTTCACTGCAGCTCTGAAGAGAATGTTAGCAAAGAGGTAATCGGGACAGTGCAAACAGTACTCAAAGACAGGGAGAGCAAGCTCTCTCTTGGCACTTTGGATGTGGAACATACAGCGAGATGTTTGCTGCTTTTACATTTGGCTGTTGGGAGATTTACAGCACAAAGATATCTAGTTGATTTGAAGCAGTTCCGAGAAAGTCTAAGCATAATCCTCACTTTTCCCTCCTGGCACTTTCCCTGTAGGAGATACCGCAAGACGTTTCTGTATATTGGGCACAGCGCTCTGCAGGCTGTTAGGAGAGACTTTCCCGGGACAGTGAAACCCTATATCAGAGACACTGAGAAGAAGCCCCAACGTTCCTTCCAGGCACTTTCAGAGTTGGTGCCTTCTCCACGTTGTTCCTGGTTTCACTGCAGCTCTGAAGAGAATGTTAGCAAAGAGGTAATCGGGACAGTGCAAACAGTACTCAAAGACAGGGAGAGCAAGCTCTCTCTTCGCACTTTGGATGTGGGACATACAGCGAGATGTTTGCTGCTTTTGCGTTTGGCTGTTGGGAGATTTACAGCACAAAGATATCCAGTTGATTTGAAGCAGTTCCGAGAAAGTCTAAGCATAATCCTCACTTTTCCCTCCTGGCACTTTCCCTGTAGGAGATACCGCAAGACGTTTCTGTATATTGGGCACAGCGCTCTGCAGGGTGTTAGCAGAGACTTTCCCGGGACAGTGAAACCCTATATCAGAGACACTGAGAAGAAGCCCCAACGTTCCTTCCAGGCACTTTCAGTGTGGGTGCCTTCTCCACGTGGTTCCTGGTTTCACTGCAGCTCTGAAGAGAATGTTAGCAAAGAGGTAATCGGGACAGTGCAAACAGTACTCAAAGACAGGGAGAGCAAGCTCTACATTACTCTCTTGGCACTTTGGATGTGGGACATACAGCGAGATGTTTGCTGCTTTTGCGTTTGGCTGTTGGGAGATTTACAGCACAAAGATATCCAGTTGATTTGAAGCAGTTCAGAGAAAGTCTAAGCATAATCCTCACTTTTCCCTCCTGGCACTTTCCCTGTAGGAGATACCGCAAGACGTTTCTGTATATTGGGCACAGCGCTCTGCAGGGTGTTAGCAGAGACTTTCCCGGGACAGTGAAACCCTATATCAGAGACACTGAGAAGAAGCCCCAACGTTCCTTCCAGGCACTTTCAGTGTGGGTGCCTTCTCCACGTGGTTCCTGGTTTCACTGCAGCTCTGAAGAGAATGTTAGCAAAGAGGTAATCGGGACAGTGCAAACAGTACTCAAAGACAGGGAGAGCAAGCTCTCTCTTCGCACTTTGGATGTGGGACATACAGCGAGATGTTTGCTGCTTTTACATTTGGCTGTTGGGAGATTTACAGCACAAAGATATCCAGTTGATTTGAAGCAGTTCAGAGAAAGTCTAAACATAATCCTCACTTTTCCCTCCTGGCACTTTCCCTGTAGGGGATACCGCAAGACGTTTCTGTATATTGGGCACAGCGCTCTGCAGGGTGTTAGCAGAGACTTTCCCGGGACAGTGAAACCCTATATCAGAGACACTGAGAAGAAGCCCCAACGTTCCTTCCAGGCATTTTCAGTGTGGGTGCCTTCTCCACGTGGTTCCTGGTTTCACTGCAGCTCTGAAGAGAATGTTAGCAAAGAGGTAATCGGGACAGTGCAAACAGTACTCAAAGACAGGGAGAGCAAGCTCTCTCTTGGCACTTTGGATGTGGGACATACAGCGAGATGTTTGCTGCTTTTACGTTTGGCTGTTGGGAGATTTACAGCACAAAGATATCTAGTTGATTTGAAGCAGTTCCGAGAAAGTCTAAGCATAATCCTCACTTTTCCCTCCTGGCACTTTCCCTGTAGGAGATACCGCAAGACGTTTCTGTATATTGGGCACAGCGCTCTGCAGGCTGTTAGGAGAGACTTTCCCGGGACAGTGAAACCCTATATCAGAGACACTGAGAAGAAGCCCCAACGTTCCTTCCAGGCATTTTCAGTGTGGGTGCCTTCTCCACGTGGTTCCTGGTTTCACTGCAGCTCTGAAGAGAATGTTAGCAAAGAGGTAATCGGGACAGTGCAAACAGTACTCAAAGACAGGGAGAGCAAGCTCTACATTACTCTCTTGGCACTTTGGATGTGGGACATACAGCGAGATGTTTGCTGCTTTTGCGTTTGGCTGTTGGGAGATTTACAGCACAAAGATATCCAGTTGATTTGAAGCAGTTCCGAGAAAGTCTAAGCATAATCCTCACTTTTCCCTCCTGGCACTTTCCCTGTAGGAGATACCGCAAGACGTTTCTGTATATTGGGCACAGCGCTCTGCAGGGTGTTAGCAGAGACTTTCCCGGGACAGTGAAACCCTATATCAGAGACACTGAGAAGAAGCCCCAACGTTCCTTCCAGGCACTTTCAGTGTGGGTGCCTTCTCCACGTGGTTCCTGGTTTCACTGCAGCTCTGAAGAGAATGTTAGCAAAGAGGTAATCGGGACAGTGCAAACAGTACTCAAAGACAGGGAGAGCAAACTCTCTCTTGGCACTTTGGATGTGGGACATACAGCGAGATGTTTGCTGCTTTTACGTTTGGCTGTTGGGAGATTTACAGCACAAAGATATCTAGTTGATTTGAAGCAGTTCCGAGAAAGTCTAAGCATAATCCTCACTTTTCCCTCCTGGCACTTTCCCTGTAGGAGATACCGCAAGACGTTTCTGTATATTGGGCACAGCGCTCTGCAGGGTGTTAGCAGAGACTTTCCCGGGACAGTGAAACCCTATATCAGAGACACTGAGAAGAAGCCCCAACGTTCCTTCCAGGCATTTTCAGTGTGGGTGCCTTCTCCACGTGGTTCCTGGTTTCACTGCAGCTCTGAAGAGAATGTTAGCAAAGAGGTAATCGGGACAGTGCAAACAGTACTCAAAGACAGGGAGAGCAAGCTCTACATTACTCTCTTGGCACTTTGGATGTGGGACATACAGCGAGATGTTTGCTGCTTTTGCGTTTGGCTGTTGGGAGATTTACAGCACAAAGATATCCAGTTGATTTGAAGCAGTTCAGAGAAAGTCTAAACATAATCCTCACTTTTCCCTCCTGGCACTTTCCCTGTAGGGGATACCGCAAGATGTTTCTGTATATTGGGCACAGCGCTCTGCAGGCTGTTAGGAGAGACTTTCCCGGGACAGTGAAACCCTATATCAGAGAAACTGAGAAGAAGCCCCAACGTTCCTTCCAGGCATTTTCAGTGTGGGTGCCTTCTCCACGTGGTTCCTGGTTTCACTGCAGCTCTGAAGAGAATGTTAGCAAAGAGGTAATCGGGACAGTGCAAACAGTACTCAAAGACAGGGAGAGCAAGCTCTCTCTTGGCACTTTGGATGTGGAACATACAGCGAGATGTTTGCTGCTTTTACATTTGGCTGTTGGGAGATTTACAGCACAAAGATATCTAGTTGATTTGAAGCAGTTCCGAGAAAGTCTAAGCATAATCCTCACTTTTCCCTCCTGGCACTTTCCCTGTAGGAGATACCGCAAGACGTTTCTGTATATTGGGCACAGCGCTCTGCAGGGTGTTAGCAGAGACTTTCCCGGGACAGTGAAACCGTATATCAGAGTCACTGAGAAGAAGTCCCAACGTTCCTTCCAGGCACTTTCAGAGTTGGTGCCTTCTCCACGTGGTTCCTGGTTTCACTGCAGCTCTGAAGAGAATGTTAGCAAAGAGGTAATCGGGACAGTGCAAACAGTACTCAAAGACAGGGAGAGCAAGCTCTACATTACTCTCTTGGCACTTTGGATGTGGGACATACAGCGAGATGTTTGCTGCTTTTGCGTTTGGCTCTTGGGAGATTTACAGCACAAAGATATCCAGTTGATTTGAAGCAGTTCCGAGAAAGTCTAAGCATAATCCTCACTTTTCCCTCCTGGCACTTTCCCTGTAGGAGATACCGCAAGACGTTTCTGTATATTGGGCACAGCGCTCTGCAGGGTGTTAGCAGAGACTTTCCCGGGACAGTGAAACCCTATATCAGAGACACTGAGAAGAAGCCCCAACGTTCCTTCCAGGCACTTTCAGTGTGGGTGCCTTCTCCACGTGGTTCCTGGTTTCACTGCAGCTCTGAAGAGAATGTTAGCAAAGAGGTAATCGGGACAGTGCAAACAGTACTCAAAGACAGGGAGAGCAAGCTCTCTCTTCGCACTTTGGATGTGGGACATACAGCGAGATGTTTGCTGCTTTTACATTTGGCTGTTGGGAGATTTACAGCACAAAGATATCCAGTTGATTTGAAGCAGTTCAGAGAAAGTCTAAACATAATCCTCACTTTTCCCTCCTGGCACTTTCCCTGTAGGGGATACCGCAAGACGTTTCTGTATATTGGGCACAGCGCTCTGCAGGGTGTTAGGAGAGACTTTCCCGGGACAGTGAAACCCTATATCAGAGACACTGAGAAGAAGCCCCAAGGTTCCTTCCAGGCACTTTCAGTGTGGGTGCCTTGTCCACGTGGTTCCTGGTTTCACTGCAGCTCTGAAGAGAATGTTAGCAAAGAGGTAATCGGGACAGTGCAAACAGTACTCAAAGACAGGGAGAGCAAGCTCTACATTACTCTCTTGGCACTTTGGATGTGGGACATACAGCGAGATGTTTGCTGCTTTTGCGTTTGGCTGTTGGGAGATTTACAGCACAAAGATATCCAGTTGATTTGAAGCAGTTCAGAGAAAGTCTAAACATAATCCTCACTTTTCCCTCCTGGCACTTTCCCTGTAGGGGATACCGCAAGACGTTTCTGTATATTGGGCACAGCGCTCTGCAGGCTGTTAGGAGAGACTTTCCCGGGACAGTGAAACCCTATATCAGAGAAACTGAGAAGAAGCCCCAACGTTCCTTCCAGGCATTTTCAGTGTGGGTGCCTTCTCCACGTGGTTCCTGGTTTCACTGCAGCTCTGAAGAGAATGTTAGCAAAGAGGTAATCGGGACAGTGCAAACAGTACTCAAAGACAGGGAGAGCAAGCTCTCTCTTGGCACTTTGGATGTGGAACATACAGCGAGATGTTTGCTGCTTTTACATTTGGCTGTTGGGAGATTTACAGCACAAAGATATCTAGTTGATTTGAAGCAGTTCCGAGAAAGTCTAAGCATAATCCTCACTTTTCCCTCCTGGCACTTTCCCTGTAGGAGATACCGCAAGACGTTTCTGTATATTGGGCACAGCGCTCTGCAGGCTGTTAGGAGAGACTTTCCCGGGACAGTGAAACCCTATATCAGAGACACTGAGAAGAAGCCCCAACGTTCCTTCCAGGCACTTTCAGAGTTGGTGCCTTCTCCACGTTGTTCCTGGTTTCACTGCAGCTCTGAAGAGAATGTTAGCAAAGAGGTAATCGGGACAGTGCAAACAGTACTCAAAGACAGGGAGAGCAAGCTCTACATTACTCTCTTGGCACTTTGGATGTGGGACATACAGCGAGATGTTTGCTGCTTTTGCGTTTGGCTGTTGGGAGATTTACAGCACAAAGATATCCAGTTGATTTGAAGCAGTTCCGAGAAAGTCTAAGCATAATCCTCACTTTTCCCTCCTGGCACTTTCCCTGTAGGAGATACCGCAAGACGTTTCTGTATATTGGGCACAGCGCTCTGCAGGGTGTTAGCAGAGACTTTCCCGGGACAGTGAAACCCTATATCAGAGACACTGAGAAGAAGCCCCAACGTTCCTTCCAGGCATTTTCAGTGTGGGTGCCTTCTCCACGTGGTTCCTGGTTTCACTGCAGCTCTGAAGAGAATGTTAGCAAAGAGGTAATCGGGACAGTGCAAACAGTACTCAAAGACAGGGAGAGCAAGCTCTCTCTTGGCACTTTGGATGTGGAACATACAGCGAGATGTTTGCTGCTTTTACATTTGGCTGTTGGGAGATTTACAGCACAAAGATATCTAGTTGATTTGAAGCAGTTCCGAGAAAGTCTAAGCATAATCCTCACTTTTCCCTCCTGGCACTTTCCCTGTAGGGGATACCGCAAGACGTTTCTGTATATTGGGCACAGCGCTCTGCAGGGTGTTAGCAGAGACTTTCCCGGGACAGTGAAACCCTATATCAGAGACACTGAGAAGAAGCCCCAACGTTCCTTCCAGGCATTTTCAGTGTGGGTGCCTTCTCCACGTGGTTCCTGGTTTCACTGCAGCTCTGAAGAGAATGTTAGCAAAGAGGTAATCGGGACAGTGCAAACAGTACTCAAAGACAGGGAGAGCAAGCTCTCTCTTGGCACTTTGGATGTGGGACATACAGCGAGATGTTTGCTGCTTTTACGTTTGGCTGTTGGGAGATTTACAGCACAAAGATATCTAGTTGATTTGAAGCAGTTCCGAGAAAGTCTAAGCATAATCCTCACTTTTCCCTCCTGGCACTTTCCCTGTAGGAGATACCGCAAGACGTTTCTGTATATTGGGCACAGCGCTCTGCAGGCTGTTAGGAGAGACTTTCCCGGGACAGTGAAACCCTATATCAGAGACACTGAGAAGAAGCCCCAACGTTCCTTCCAGGCATTTTCAGTGTGGGTGCCTTCTCCACGTGGTTCCTGGTTTCACTGCAGCTCTGAAGAGAATGTTAGCAAAGAGGTAATCGGGACAGTGCAAACAGTACTCAAAGACAGGGAGAGCAAGCTCTCTCTTGGCACTTTGGATGTGGAACATACAGCGAGATGTTTGCTGCTTTTACATTTGGCTGTTGGGAGATTTACAGCACAAAGATATCTAGTTGATTTGAAGCAGTTCCGAGAAAGTCTAAGCATAATCCTCACTTTTCCCTCCTGGCACTTTCCCTGTAGGAGATACCGCAAGACGTTTCTGTATATTGGGCACAGCGCTCTGCAGGCTGTTAGGAGAGACTTTCCCGGGACAGTGAAACCCTATATCAGAGACACTGAGAAGAAGCCCCAACGTTCCTTCCAGGCACTTTCAGAGTTGGTGCCTTCTCCACGTTGTTCCTGGTTTCACTGCAGCTCTGAAGAGAATGTTAGCAAAGAGGTAATCGGGACAGTGCAAACAGTACTCAAAGACAGGGAGAGCAAGCTCTCTCTTCGCACTTTGGATGTGGGACATACAGCGAGATGTTTGCTGCTTTTGCGTTTGGCTGTTGGGAGATTTACAGCACAAAGATATCCAGTTGATTTGAAGCAGTTCCGAGAAAGTCTAAGCATAATCCTCACTTTTCCCTCCTGGCACTTTCCCTGTAGGAGATACCGCAAGACGTTTCTGTATATTGGGCACAGCGCTCTGCAGGGTGTTAGCAGAGACTTTCCCGGGACAGTGAAACCCTATATCAGAGACACTGAGAAGAAGCCCCAACGTTCCTTCCAGGCACTTTCAGTGTGGGTGCCTTCTCCACGTGGTTCCTGGTTTCACTGCAGCTCTGAAGAGAATGTTAGCAAAGAGGTAATCGGGACAGTGCAAACAGTACTCAAAGACAGGGAGAGCAAGCTCTCTCTTCGCACTTTGGATGTGGGACATACAGCGAGATGTTTGCTGCTTTTACATTTGGCTGTTGGGAGATTTACAGCACAAAGATATCCAGTTGATTTGAAGCAGTTCAGAGAAAGTCTAAACATAATCCTCACTTTTCCCTCCTGGCACTTTCCCTGTAGGGGATACCGCAAGACGTTTCTGTATATTGGGCACAGCGCTCTGCAGGGTGTTAGGAGAGACTTTCCCGGGACAGTGAAACCCTATATCAGAGACACTGAGAAGAAGCCCCAACGTTCCTTCCAGGCACTTTCAGTGTGGGTGCCTTCTCCACGTGGTTCCTGGTTTCACTGCAGCTCTGAAGAGAATGTTAGCAAAGAGGTAATCGGGACAGTGCAAACAGTACTCAAAGACAGGGAGAGCAAGCTCTACATTACTCTCTTGGCACTTTGGATGTGGGACATACAGCGAGATGTTTGCTGCTTTTGCGTTTGGCTGTTGGGAGATTTACAGCACAAAGATATCCAGTTGATTTGAAGCAGTTCAGAGAAAGTCTAAACATAATCCTCACTTTTCCCTCCTGGCACTTTCCCTGTAGGGGATACCGCAAGACGTTTCTGTATATTGGGCACAGCGCTCTGCAGGCTGTTAGGAGAGACTTTCCCGGGACAGTGAAACCCTATATCAGAGAAACTGAGAAGAAGCCCCAACGTTCCTTCCAGGCATTTTCAGTGTGGGTGCCTTCTCCACGTGGTTCCTGGTTTCACTGCAGCTCTGAAGAGAATGTTAGCAAAGAGGTAATCGGGACAGTGCAAACAGTACTCAAAGACAGGGAGAGCAAGCTCTCTCTTGGCACTTTGGATGTGGAACATACAGCGAGATGTTTGCTGCTTTTACATTTGGCTGTTGGGAGATTTACAGCACAAAGATATCTAGTTGATTTGAAGCAGTTCCGAGAAAGTCTAAGCATAATCCTCACTTTTCCCTCCTGGCACTTTCCCTGTAGGAGATACCGCAAGACGTTTCTGTATATTGGGCACAGCGCTCTGCAGGGTGTTAGCAGAGACTTTCCCGGGACAGTGAAACCCTATATCAGAGACACTGAGAAGAAGCCCCAACGTTCCTTCCAGGCACTTTCAGTGTGGGTGCCTTCTCCACGTTGTTCCTGGTTTCACTGCAGCTCTGAAGAGAATGTTAGCAAAGAGGTAATCGGGACAGTGCAAACAGTACTCAAAGACAGGGAGAGCAAGCTCTACATTACTCTCTTGGCACTTTGGATGTGGGACATACAGCGAGATGTTTGCTGCTTTTGCGTTTGGCTGTTGGGAGATTTACAGCACAAAGATATCCAGTTGATTTGAAGCAGTTCAGAGAAAGTCTAAGCATAATCCTCACTTTTCCCTCCTGGCACTTTCCCTGTAGGGGATACCGCAAGACGTTTCTGTATATTGGGCACAGCGCTCTGCAGGGTGTTAGCAGAGACTTTCCCGGGACAGTGAAACCCTATATCAGAGAAACTGAGAAGAAGCCCCAACGTTCCTTCCAGGCATTTTCAGTGTGGGTGCCTTCTCCACGTGGTTCCTGGTTTCACTGCAGCTCTGAAGAGAATGTTAGCAAAGAGGTAATCGGGACAGTGCAAACAGTACTCAAAGACAGGGAGAGCAAGCTCTCTCTTGGCACTTTGGATGTGGAACATACAGCGAGATGTTTGCTGCTTTTACATTTGGCTGTTGGGAGATTTACAGCACAAAGATATCTAGTTGATTTGAAGCAGTTCCGAGAAAGTCTAAGCATAATCCTCACTTTTCCCTCCTGGCACTTTCCCTGTAGGAGATACCGCAAGACGTTTCTGTATATTGGGCACAGCGCTCTGCAGGGTGTTAGCAGAGACTTTCCCGGGACAGTGAAACCCTATATCAGAGACACTGAGAAGAAGCCCCAACGTTCAATCCAGGCACTTTCAGAGTTGGTGCCTTCTCCACGTTGTTCCTGGTTTCACTGCAGCTCTGAAGAGAATGTTAGCAAAGAGGTAATCGGGACAGTGCAAACAGTACTCAAAGACAGGGAGAGCAAGCTCTCTCTTCGCACTTTGGATGTGGGACATACAGCGAGATGTTTGCTGCTTTTACATTTGGCTGTTGGGAGATTTACAGCACAAAGATATCTAGTTGATTTGAAGCACTTCCGAGAAAGTCTAAACATAATCCTCACTTTTCCCTCCTGGCACTTTCCCTGTAGGAGATACCGCACGACGTTTCTGTATATTGGGCACAGCGCTCTGCAGGGTGTTAGCAGAGACTTTCCCGGGACAGTGAAACCCTATATCAGAGACACTGAGAAGAAGCCCCAACGTTCCTTCCAGGCATTTTCAGTGTGGGTGCCTTCTCCACGTAGTTCCTGGTTTCACTGCAGCTCTGAAGAGAATGTTAGCAAAGAGGTAATCGGGACAGTGCAAACAGTACTCAAAGACAGGGAGAGCAAGCTCTCTCTTGGCACTTTGGATGTGGAACATACAGCGAGATGTTTGCTGCTTTTACATTTGGCTGTTGGGAGATTTACAGCACAAAGATATCTAGTTGATTTGAAGCAGTTCCGAGAAAGTCTAAGCATAATCCTCACTTTTCCCTCCTGGCACTTTCCCTGTAGGAGATACCGCAAGACGTTTCTGTATATTGGGCACAGCGCTCTGCAGGCTGTTAGGAGAGACTTTCCCGGGACAGTGAAACCCTATATCAGAGACACTGAGAAGAAGCCCCAACGTTCCTTCCAGGCATTTTCAGTGTGGGTGCCTTCTTCACGTGGTTCCTGGTTTCACTGCAGCTCTGAAGAGAATGTTAGCAAAGAGGTAATCGGGACAGTGCAAACAGTACTCAAAGACAGGGAGAGCAAGCTCTACATTACTCTCTTGGCACTTTGGATGTGGGACATACAGCGAGATGTTTGCTGCTTTTGCGTTTGGCTGTTGGGAGATTTACAGCACAAAGATATCCAGTTGATTTGAAGCAGTTCCGAGAAAGTCTAAGCATAATCCTCACTTTTCCCTCCTGGCACTTTCCCTGTAGGAGATACCGCAAGACGTTTCTGTATATTGGGCACAGCGCTCTGCAGGGTGTTAGCAGAGACTTTCCCGGGACAGTGAAACCCTATATCAGAGACACTGAGAAGAAGCCCCAACGTTCCTTCCAGGCATTTTCAGTGTGGGTGCCTTCTTCACGTGGTTCCTGGTTTCACTGCAGCTCTGAAGAGAATGTTAGCAAAGAGGTAATCGGGACAGTGCAAACAGTACTCAAAGACAGGGAGAGCAAGCTCTCTCTTGGCACTTTGGATGTGGAACATACAGCGAGATGTTTGCTGCTTTTACATTTGGCTGTTGGGAGGTTTACAGCACAAAGATATCCAGTTGATTTGAAGCAGTTCCGAGAAAGTCTAAACATAATCCTCACTTTTCCCTCCTGGCACTTTCCCTGTAGGAGATACCGCAAGACGTTTCTGTATATTGGGCACAGCGCTCTGCAGGGTGTTAGCAGAGACTTTCCCGGGACAGTGAAACCCTATATCAGAGACACTGAGAAGAAGCCCCAACGTTCCTTCCAGGCATTTTCAGTGTGGGTGCCTTCTCCACGTGGTTCCTGGTTTCACTGCAGCTCTGAAGAGAATGTTAGCAAAGAGGTAATCGGGACAGTGCAAACAGTACTCAAAGACAGGGAGAGCAAGCTCTCTCTTGGCACTTTGGATGTGGGACATACAGCGAGATGTTTGCTGCTTTTACATTTGGCTGTTGGGAGATTTACAGCACAAAGATATCCAGTTGATTTGAAGCAGTTCAGAGAAAGTCTAAACATAATCCTCACTTTTCCCTCCTGGCACTTTCCCTGTAGGGGATACCGCAAGACGTTTCTGTATATTGGGCACAGCGCTCTGCAGGGTGTTAGGAGAGACTTTCCCGGGACAGTGAAACCCTATATCAGAGACACTGAGAAGAAGCCCCAAGGTTCCTTCCAGGCACTTTCAGTGTGGGTGCCTTCTCCACGTGGTTCCTGGTTTCACTGCAGCTCTGAAGAGAATGTTAGCAAAGAGGTAATCGGGACAGTGCAAACAGTACTCAAAGACAGGGAGAGCAAGCTCTACATTACTCTCTTGGCACTTTGGATGTGGGACATACAGCGAGATGTTTGCTGCTTTTGCGTTTGGCTGTTGGGAGATTTACAGCACAAAGATATCCAGTTGATTTGAAGCAGTTCAGAGAAAGTCTAAACATAATCCTCACTTTTCCCTCCTGGCACTTTCCCTGTAGGGGATACCGCAAGATGTTTCTGTATATTGGGCACAGCGCTCTGCAGGCTGTTAGGAGAGACTTTCCCGGGACAGTGAAACCCTATATCAGAGAAACTGAGAAGAAGCCCCAACGTTCCTTCCAGGCATTTTCAGTGTGGGTGCCTTCTCCACGTGGTTCCTGGTTTCACTGCAGCTCTGAAGAGAATGTTAGCAAAGAGGTAATCGGGACAGTGCAAACAGTACTCAAAGACAGGGAGAGCAAGCTCTCTCTTGGCACTTTGGATGTGGAACATACAGCGAGATGTTTGCTGCTTTTACATTTGGCTGTTGGGAGATTTACAGCACAAAGATATCTAGTTGATTTGAAGCAGTTCCGAGAAAGTCTAAGCATAATCCTCACTTTTCCCTCCTGGCACTTTCCCTGTAGGAGATACCGCAAGACGTTTCTGTATATTGGGCACAGCGCTCTGCAGGGTGTTAGCAGAGACTTTCCCGGGACAGTGAAACCCTATATCAGAGACACTGAGAAGAAGCCCCAACGTTCCTTCCAGGCACTTTCAGAGTTGGTGCCTTCTCCACGTTGTTCCTGGTTTCACTGCAGCTCTGAAGAGAATGTTAGCAAAGAGGTAATCGGGACAGTGCAAACAGTACTCAAAGACAGGGAGAGCAAGCTCTCTCTTGGCACTTTGGATGTGGGACATACAGCGAGATGTTTGCTGCTTTTACGTTTGGCTGTTGGGAGATTTACAGCACAAAGATATCTAGTTGATTTGAAGCAGTTCCGAGAAAGTCTAAGCATAATCCTCACTTTTCCCTCCTGGCACTTTCCCTGTAGGAGATACCGCAAGACGTTTCTGTATATTGGGCACAGCGCTCTGCAGGGTGTTAGCAGAGACTTTCCCGGGACAGTGAAACCCTATATCAGAGACACTGAGAAGAAGCCCCAACGTTCCTTCCAGGCATTTTCAGTGTGGGTGCCTTCTTCACGTGGTTCCTGGTTTCACTGCAGCTCTGAAGAGAATGTTAGCAAAGAGGTAATCGGGACAGTGCAAACAGTACTCAAAGACAGGGAGAGCAAGCTCTACATTACTCTCTTGGCACTTTGGATGTGGGACATACAGCGAGATGTTTGCTGCTTTTGCGTTTGGCTGTTGGGAGATTTACAGCACAAAGATATCCAGTTGATTTGAAGCAGTTCCGAGAAAGTCTAAGCATAATCCTCACTTTTCCCTCCTGGCACTTTCCCTGTAGGAGATACCGCAAGACGTTTCTGTATATTGGGCACAGCGCTCTGCAGGGTGTTAGCAGAGACTTTCCCGGGACAGTGAAACCCTATATCAGAGACACTGAGAAGAAGACCCAACGTTCCTTCCAGGCATTTTCAGTGTGGGTGCCTTCTTCACGTGGTTCCTGGTTTCACTGCAGCTCTGAAGAGAATGTTAGCAAAGAGGTAATCGGGACAGTGCAAACAGTACTCAAAGACAGGGAGAGCAAGCTCTCTCTTGGCACTTTGGATGTGGAACATACAGCGAGATGTTTGCTGCTTTTACATTTGGCTGTTGGGAGGTTTACAGCACAAAGATATCCAGTTGATTTGAAGCAGTTCCGAGAAAGTCTAAACATAATCCTCACTTTTCCCTCCTGGCACTTTCCCTGTAGGAGATACCGCAAGACGTTTCTGTATATTGGGCACAGCGCTCTGCAGGGTGTTAGCAGACACTTTCCCGGGACAGTGAAACCCTATATCAGAGACACTGAGAAGAAGCCCCAACGTTCCTTCCAGGCATTTTCAGTGTGGGTGCCTTCTCCACGTGGTTCCTGGTTTCACTGCAGCTCTGAAGAGAATGTTAGCAAAGAGGTAATCGGGACAGTGCAAACAGTACTCAAAGACAGGGAGAGCAAGCTCTCTCTTGGCACTTTGGATGTGGGACATACAGCGAGATGTTTGCTGCTTTTACATTTGGCTGTTGGGAGATTTACAGCACAAAGATATCCCGTTGATTTGAAGCAGTTCAGAGAAAGTCTAAACATAATCCTCACTTTTCCCTCCTGGCACTTTCCCTGTAGGGGATACCGCAAGACGTTTCTGTATATTGGGCACAGCGCTCTGCAGGGTGTTAGGAGAGACTTTCCCGGGACAGTGAAACCCTATATCAGAGACACTGAGAAGAAGCCCCAACGTTCCTTCCAGGCACTTTCAGTGTGGGTGCCTTCTCCACGTGGTTCCTGGTTTCACTGCAGCTCTGAAGAGAATGTTAGCAAAGAGGTAATCGGGACAGTGCAAACAGTACTCAAAGACAGGGAGAGCAAGCTCTACATTACTCTCTTGGCACTTTGGATGTGGGACATACAGCGAGATGTTTGCTGCTTTTGCGTTTGGCTGTTGGGAGATTTACAGCACAAAGATATCCAGTTGATTTGAAGCAGTTCCGAGAAAGTCTAAGCATAATCCTCACTTTTCCCTCCTGGCACTTTCCCTGTAGGAGATACCGCAAGACGTTTCTGTATATTGGGCACAGCGCTCTGCAGGGTGTTAGCAGAGACTTTCCCGGGACAGTGAAACCCTATATCAGAGACACTGAGAAGAAGCCCCAACGTTCCTTCCAGGCACTTTCAGTGTGGGTGCCTTCTCCACGTGGTTCCTGGTTTCACTGCAGCTCTGAAGAGAATGTTAGCAAAGAGGTAATCGGGACAGTGCAAACAGTACTCAAAGACAGGGAGAGCAAGCTCTCTCTTGGCACTTTGGATGTGGGACATACAGCGAGATGTTTGCTGCTTTTACATTTGGCTGTTGGGAGATTTACAGCACAAAGATATCCAGTTGATTTGAAGCAGTTCCGAGAAAGTCTAAGCATAATCCTCACTTTTCCCTCCTGGCACTTTCCCTGTAGGAGATACCGCAAGACGTTTCTGTATATTGGGCACAGCGCTCTGCAGGGTGTTAGCAGAGACTTTCCCGGGACAGTGAAACCCTATATCAGAGACACTGAGAAGAAGCCCCAACGTTCCTTCCAGGCATTTTCAGTGTGGGTGCCTTCTCCACGTGGTTCCTGGTTTCACTGCAGCTCTGAAGAGAATGTTAGCAAAGAGGTAATCGGGACAGTGCAAACAGTACTCAAAGACAGGGAGAGCAAGCTCTACATTACTCTCTTGGCACTTTGGATGTGGGACATACAGCGAGATGTTTGCTGCTTTTGCGTTTGGCTGTTGGGAGATTTACAGCACAAAGATATCCAGTTGATTTGAAGCAGTTCCGAGAAAGTCTAAGCATAATCCTCACTTTTCCCTCCTGGCACTTTCCCTGTAGGAGATACCGCAAGACGTTTCTGTATATTGGGCACAGCGCTCTGCAGGGTGTTAGCAGAGACTTTCCCGGGACAGTGAAACCCTATATCAGAGACACTGAGAAGAAGACCCAACGTTCCTTCCAGGCATTTTCAGTGTGGGTGCCTTCTTCACGTGGTTCCTGGTTTCACTGCAGCTCTGAAGAGAATGTTAGCAAAGAGGTAATCGGGACAGTGCAAACAGTACTCAAAGACAGGGAGAGCAAGCTCTCTCTTGGCACTTTGGATGTGGAACATACAGCGAGATGTTTGCTGCTTTTACATTTGGCTGTTGGGAGGTTTACAGCACAAAGATATCCAGTTGATTTGAAGCAGTTCCGAGAAAGTCTAAACATAATCCTCACTTTTCCCTCCTGGCACTTTCCCTGTAGGAGATACCACAAGACGTTTCTGTATATTGGGCACAGCGCTCTGCAGGGTGTTAGCAGAGACTTTCCCGGGACAGTGAAACCCTATATCAGAGACACTGAGAAGAAGCCCCAACGTTCCTTCCAGGCACTTTCAGTGTGGGTGCCTTCTCCACGTGGTTCCTGGTTTCACTGCAGCTCTGAAGAGAATGTTAGCAAAGAGGTAATCGGGACAGTGCAAACAGTACTCAAAGACAGGGAGAGCAAGCTCTCTCTTCGCACTTTGGATGTGGGACATACAGCGAGATGTTTGCTGCTTTTACATTTGGCTGTTGGGAGATTTACAGCACAAAGATATCCAGTTGATTTGAAGCAGTTCAGAGAAAGTCTAAACATAATCCTCACTTTTCCCTCCTGGCACTTTCCCTGTAGGGGATACCGCAAGACGTTTCTGTATATTGGGCACAGCGCTCTGCAGGGTGTTAGCAGAGACTTTCCCGGGACAGTGAAACCCTATATCAGAGACACTGAGAAGAAGCCCCAACGTTCCTTCCAGGCACTTTCAGTGTGGGTGCCTTCTCCACGTGGTTCCTGGTTTCACTGCAGCTCTGAAGAGAATGTTAGCAAAGAGGTAATCGGGACAGTGCAAACAGTACTCAAAGACAGGGAGAGCAAGCTCTCTCTTGGCACTTTGGATGTGGGACATACAGCGAGATGTTTGCTGCTTTTACGTTTGGCTGTTGGGAGATTTACAGCACAAAGATATCTAGTTGATTTGAAGCAGTTCCGAGAAAGTCTAAGCATAATCCTCACTTTTCCCTCCTGGCACTTTCCCTGTAGGAGATACCGCAAGACGTTTCTGTATATTGGGCACAGCGCTCTGCAGGCTGTTAGGAGAGACTTTCCCGGGACAGTGAAACCCTATATCAGAGACACTGAGAAGAAGCCCCAACGTTCCTTCCAGGCATTTTCAGTGTGGGTGCCTTCTCCACGTGGTTCCTGGTTTCACTGCAGCTCTGAAGAGAATGTTAGCAAAGAGGTAATCGGGACAGTGCAAACAGTACTCAAAGACAGGGAGAGCAAGCTCTACATTACTCTCTTGGCACTTTGGATGTGGGACATACAGCGAGATGTTTGCTGCTTTTGCGTTTGGCTGTTGGGAGATTTACAGCACAAAGATATCCAGTTGATTTGAAGCAGTTCAGAGAAAGTCTAAGCATAATCCTCACTTTTCCCTCCTGGCACTTTCCCTGTAGGAGATACCGCAAGACGTTTCTGTATATTGGGCACAGCGCTCTGCAGGGTGTTAGCAGAGACTTTCCCGGCACAGTGAAACCCTATATCAGAGACACTGAGAAGAAGTCCCAACGTTCCTTCCAGGCATTTTCAGTGTGGGTGCCTTCTCCACGTGGTTCCTGGTTTCACTGCAGCTCTGAAGAGAATGTTAGCAAAGAGGTAATCGGGACAGTGCAAACAGTACTCAAAGACAGGGAGAGCAAGCTCTCTCTTGGCACTTTGGATGTGGGACATACAGCGAGATGTTTGCTGCTTTTACATTTGGCTGTTGGGAGATTTACAGCACAAAGATATCCAGTTGATTTGAAGCAGTTCAGAGAAAGTCTAAACATAATCCTCACTTTTCCCTCCTGGCACTTTCCCTGTAGGGGATACCGCAAGACGTTTCTGTATATTGGGCACAGCGCTCTGCAGGGTGTTAGGAGAGACTTTCCCGGGACAGTGAAACCCTATATCAGAGACACTGAGAAGAAGCCCCAAGGTTCCTTCCAGGCACTTTAACAAGGCTTAGTTTTCCCTGCTGGCTCTTTGGGCGTGGGAGCAGTCTCCAGACATATGGCCATTTTTGGGCCTGGCGCGGTGCCAAGTGGGAAAGGGTGGTTTTGAGGCTGAAGGCAGCAGGAAAGCCTGCAGCCCCCAGGTGTGTGGGGCTACGCAAGCGGTTCCCAAAGAGCTTTAGAACAAGGCATAGTTTTCCCTGCTGGCTCTTTGGGCGTGGGACCAATCTCCAGACATATGGCCATTTTTGTGCCTGGCGCGGCGCCAAGTGGGAAAGGGTGGTTTTGAGGCTGAAGGCAGCAGGAAAGCCTGCAGCCCCCAGGTGTGTGGGGCCACGCAAGCGGTTCCCAAAGAGCTTTAGAACAAGGCATAGTTTTCCCTGCTGGCTCTCTGGGCGTGGGACCAGTCTCCAGACATATGGCCATTTTTGTGCCTGGCGCGGCGCCAAGTGGGAAAGGGTGGTTTTGAGACTGAAGAGAGCAGGAATGCCTGCAGCCCCCAGTTTATGTGGGGCTACGCAAGCCGTTCCCAAAGAGCTTTAGAACAAGGCATAGTTTTCCCTGCTGGCTCTTTGGGCGTGGGACCAGTCTCCAGAAATATAGCCATTTTTGTGCCTGGCGCGACGCCAAGAGGGAAAGGGTGGTTTTGAGGCTGAAGGCAGCAGGAAAGCCTGCAGCCCCCAGGTCTGTGGGGCCACGCAAGCGGTTCCCAAAGAGCTTTAGAACAAGGCATCGTTTTCCCTGCTGGCTCTTTGGGCGTGGGACCAATCTCCAGACATATGGCCATTTTTGTGCCTGGCGCGGCGCCAAGTCGGAAAGGGTGGTTTTGAGGCTGAAGGCAGCAGGAAAGCCTGCAGCCCCCAGGTGTGTGGGGCCACGCAAGCGGTTCCCAAAGAGCTTTAGAACAAGGCATCGTTTTCCCTGCTGGCTCTTTGGGCGTGGAACCAAGCTCCAGACATATGGGCATTTTTGTGCCTGGCGTGTCGCCAAGTGGGAAAGGGTGCCTCTGAGGCTGAAGAGAGCAGGAAAGCCGCAGCCCCCAGGTGTGTGGGGCTACGCAAGCGGTTCCCAAAGAGCTTTAGAACAAGGCATAGTTTTCCCTGCCGGCTCTTTGGGCGTGGGACCAGTCTCCAGACATATGGCCATTTTTGGGCCTGGCGCGGCACCAAGTGGGAAAGGGTGGTTTTGAGGCTGAAGGCAGCAGGAGAGCCTGCAGCCCCCAGGTCTGTTGGGCTACGCAAGCCGTTCCCTAAGAGCTTTAGAACAAGGCATAGTTTTCCCTGCTGGCTCTTTGGGCGTGGGACCAGTCTCCAGACATATGGCCATTTTTGTGCTGGCGCGGGGCCAAGTGGGAAAGGGTGGTTTTGAGGCTGAAGGCAGCAGGAAAGCCTGCAGCCCCCAGGTCTGTGGGGCTACGCAAGCGGTTCCCAAAGAGCTTTAGAACAAGGCATAGTTTTCCCTGCTGGCTCTTTGGGCGTGGGACCAATCTCCAGACATATGGCCATTTTTGTGACTGGCGCGGCGCCAAATGGGAAAGGGTGGTTTTGAGGCTGAAGGCAGCAGGAAAGCCTGCAGCCCGCAGGTGTGTGGGGCTACGCAAGCGGTTCCCAAAGAGCTTTAGAACAAGGCATAGTTTTCCCTGCTGGCTCTTTGGGCGTGGGACCAGTCTCCAGACATATGGCCATTTTTGTGCCTGGCGCGGCGCCAAGTGGGAAAGGGTGGTTTTGAGACTGAAGGCAGCAGGAATGCCTGCAGCCCCCAGTCTGTGTGGGGCTACGCAAGCGGTTCCCAAAGAGCTTTAGAACAAGGCATAGTTTTCCCTGCTGGCTCTTTGGGCGTGGGACCAGTCTCCAGAAATATAGCCATTTTTGTGCCTGGCGCGACGCCAAGAGGGAAAGGGTGGTTTTGAGGCTGAAGGCAGCAGGAAAGCCTGCAGCCCCCAGGTCTGTGGGGCCACGTAAGCGGTTTCCAAAGAGCTTTAGAACAAGGCATAGTTTTCCCTGCTGGCTCTTTGGGCGTGGGACCAATCTCCAGACATATGCCCATTTTTGTGCCTGGCGCGGCGCCAAGTCGGAAAGGGTGGTTTTGAGGCTGAAGGCAGCAGGAAAGCCTGCACCCCCCAGGTCTGTGGGGCCACGCAAGCGGTTCCCAAAGAGCGTTAGAACAAGGCATCGTTTTCCCTGCTGGCTCTTTGGGCGTGGGACCAATCTCCAGACATATGGCCATTTTTGGGCCTGGAGCGACGCCAAGTGGGAAAGGGTGGTTTTGAGGCTGAAGGCAGCAGGAAAGCCTGCAGCCCCCAGGTGTGTGGGGCTACGCAAGCGGTTCCCAAAGAGCTTTAGAACAAGGCATAGTTTTCCCTGCTGGCTCTTTGGGAAAGGGACCAGTCTCCAGACATATGGCCATTTTTGGGCCTGGCGCGGCACCAAGTGGGAAAGGGTGGTTTTGAGGCTGAAGGCAGCAGGAAAGCCTGCAGCCCCCAGGTGTGTGGGGCTACGCAAGCGGTTCCCAAAGAGCTTTAGAACAAGGCATAGTTTTCCCTGCTGGCTCTTTGGGCGTGGGACCAATCTCCAGACATATGGCCATTTTTGTGCCTGGCGCGGCGCCAAGTGGGAAAGGGTGGTTTTGAGGCTGAAGGCAGCAGGAAAGCCTGCAGCCCCCAGGTGTGTGGGGCCACGCAAGCGGTTCCCAAAGAGCTTTAGAACAAGGCATAGTTTTCCCTGCTGGCTCTCTGGGCGTGGGACCAGTCTCCAGACATATGGCCATTTTTGTGCCTGGCGCGGCGCCAAGTGGGAAAGGGTGGTTTTGAGACTGAAGAGAGCAGGAATGCCTGCAGCCCCCAGTTTATGTGGGGCTACGCAAGCCGTTCCCAAAGAGCTTTAGAACAAGGCATAGTTTTCCCTGCTGGCTCTTTGGGCGTGGGACCAGTCTCCAGACATATGGCCATTTTTGTGCCTGGCGCGACGCCAAGAGGGAAAGGGTGGTTTTGAGGCTGAAGGCAGCAGGAAAGCCTGCAGCCCCCAGGTCTGTGGGGCCACGTAAGCGTTTTCCAAAGAGCTTTAGAACAAGGCATAGTTTTCCCTGCTGGCTCTTTGGGCGTGGGACCAATCTCCAGACATATGGCCATTTTTGTGCCTGGCGCGGCGCCAAGTCGGAAAGGGTGGTTTTGAGGCTGAAGGCAGCAGGAAAGCCTGCAGCCCCCAGGTGTGTGGGGCCACGCAAGCGGTTCCCAAAGAGCTTTAGAACAAGGCATCGTTTTCCCTGCTGGCTCTTTGGGCGTGGAACCAAGCTCCAGACATATGGGCATTTTTGTGCCTGGCGTGTCGCCAAGTGGGAAAGGGTGCCTCTGAGGCTGAAGAGAGCAGGAAAGCCGCAGCCCCCAGGTGTGTGGGGCTACGCAAGCGGTTCCCAAAGAGCTTTAGAACAAGGCATAGTTTTCCCTGCCGGCTCTTTGGGCGTGGGACCAGTCTCCAGACATATGGCCATTTTTGGGCCTGGCGCGGCACCAAGTGGGAAAGGGTGGTTTTGAGGCTGAAGGCAGCAGGAAAGCCTGCAGCCCCCAGGTCTGTTGGGCTACGCAAGCCGTTCCCTAAGAGCTTTAGAACAAGGCATAGTTTTCCCTGCTGGCTCTTTGGGCGTGGGACCAGTCTCCAGACATATGGCCATTTTTGTGCTGGCGCGGGGCCAAGTGGGAAAGGGTGGTTTTGAGGCTGAAGGCAGCAGGAAAGCCTGCAGCCCCCAGGTGTGTGCGGCTACGCAAGCGGTTCCCAAAGAGCTTTAGAACAAGGCATAGTTTTCCCTGCTGGCTCTTTGGGCGTGGGACCAATCTCCAGACATATGGCCATTTTTGTGCCTGGCGCGGCGCCAAGTGGGAAAGGGTGGTTTTGAGGCTGAAGGCAGCAGGAAAGCCTGCAGCCCCCAGGTGTGTGGGGCCACGCAAGCGGTTCCCAAAGAGCTTTAGAACAAGGCATAGTTTTCCCTGCTGGCTCTCTGGGCGTGGGACCAGTCTCCAGACATATGGCCATTTTTGTACCGGGCGTGACGCCATGTGGGAAAAGGGTGGTTTGGAGGCTGAAGGCAGCAGGAAAGTCTGCAACCCCCAGGTCTGTGAGGCCACGCAAGCGGTTCCCAAAGAGCTTTAGAACAAGGCATAGTTTTCCCTGCTGGCTCTTTGGGCGTGGGACCAATCTCCAGACATATGGCCATTTTTGTTCCTGGCGTGACGCCATGTGGGTAAGGGTGGTTTTGAGGCTGAAGGCAGCAGGAAAGCCTGCAGCCCCCAGGTCTGTGGGGCTACGAAAGCGGTTCCCAAAGAGCTTTAGAACAAGGCATATTTTTCCCTGCTGGCTCTTTGGGCGTGGGACCAATCTCCAGACATATGGCCATTTTTGGGCCTGGCGTAAAGCCATGTGGGAAAGGGTGGTTTTGAGGCTGAAGGCAGCAGGAAAGCCTGCAGCACCCTGGTGTGTGGGGCCACGCAAGCGGTTCCCAAAGAGCTTTAGAACAAGGCATAGTTTTCCCTGCTGGCTCTTTGGGAAAGGGACCAGTCTCCAGACATAGGGCCATTTTTGTGCCTGGCGCGGCGCCAAGTGGGAAAGGGTGGTTTTGAGGCTGAAGGCAGCAGGAAAGCCTGCAGCCCCCAGGTGTGTGGGGCTACGCAAGCGGTTCCCAAAGAGCTTTAGAACAAGGCATAGTTTTCCCTGCTGGCTCTTTGGGCGTGGGACCAGTCTCCAGACATCTGGCCATTTTTGTGCCTGGCGTGATGCCATGAGGGAAAGTGTGGTTTTGAGGCTGAAAGCGCGAGAAAAGCCTGCAGCCCCCAGGTGAGTGGGGCTACGCAAGCGGTTCCCAAAGAGCTTTAGAACAAGGCATAGTTTTCCCTGCTGGCTCTTTGGGCGTGGGACCAGTCTCCAGACATATGGCCATTTTTGGGCCTGGCGCGGGGACAAGTGGGAAAGGGTGGATTTGAGGCTGAAGGCAGCAGGAAAGCCTGCAGCCCCCAGGTGTGTGGGGCTACGGAAGCGGTTCCCAAAGAGCTTTAGTACAAGGCATAGTTTTCCCTGCTGGCTCTTTCGGCGTGGACCAACCTCCAGACATATGTCGATTTTTGTGCCTGGCGCGGGGTCACGTGGAAAATGGAGGTTTTGAGGCTGAAGGCAGCAGGAAAGCCTGCAGCCCCCAGGTGTGTGGGGCTACGCAAGCGGTTCCCAAAGAGCTTTAGAACAAGGCATAGTTTTCCCTGCTGGCTCTTTGGGCGTGGGACCAACCTCCAGACATATGGCCATTTTTGTGCCTGGCGTGACGCCATGTGGGAAAGGGTGGTTTTGAGGCTGAAGGCAGCAGGAAAGCCTGCAGCCCCCAGGTGTGTGGGGCTACGCAAGCGGTTCCCAAAGAGCTTTAGTACAAGGCATAGTTTTCACTGCTGGCTCTTTGGGCGTCGGACCAATCTCCAGACATATGGCCATTTTTGTGCCTGGCGTGACACCAAGTGGGAAAGGGTGGTTTTGAGGCTGAAGAGAGCAGGAAAGCCTGCAGCCCCCAGGTGTGTGGGGCTACGCAAGCAGTTCCCAAAGAGCTTTAGAACAAGGCATAGTTTTCCCTGCTGGCTCTTTGGGCGTGGGACCAACCTCCAGACATATGGCCATTTTTGGGCCTGGCGCGGCGCCAAGTGGGAAAGGGTGGTTTTGAGGCTGAAGGCAGCAGGAAAGCCTGTAGCCCCCAGGTGTGTGGGGCTACGCAAGCGGTTCCCAAAGAGCTTTAGAACAAGGCATAGTTTTCCCTGCTGGCTCTTTGGGCGTGGGACCAATCTCCACACATATGGCCATTTTTGTGCCTGTCGTGACACCATGTGGGAAAGGGTGGTTTTGAGGCTGAAGGCAGCAGGAAGGTCTGCAGCCCCCAGGTGTGTGGGGCTACGCAAGCCGTTCCCAAAGAGCTTTAGAACAAGGCATAGTTTTCCCTGCTGGCTCTTTGAGCGTGGGACCAGTCTCCAGACATATGGCCATTTTTGGGCCTCGCGCAGCGCCATGTGGGAAAGGGTGGTTTTGAGGCTGAAGGCAGCAGGAAAGCCTGCAGCCCCCAGGTCTGTGGGGCTACGCAAGCAGTTCCCAAAGAGCTTTAGAACAAGGCATAGTTTTCCCTGCTGGCTCTTTGGGCGTCAGACCAATCTCCAGACATATGGTCATTTTTGGGCCTGGCGCGACGCCATGTGGGAAAGGGTGGTTTTGAGGCCGAAGGCAGCAGGAAAGCCTGCAGCCCCCAGGTGTGTGGGGCTATGCAAGCGGTTCCCAAAGAGCTTTAGAACAAGGCGTAGTTTTCCCTGCTGGCTCTTTGGGCGTGGGACCAATCTCCAGCTATATGGCCATTTTTGTGCCTGGCGTGACGCCATGTGGGAAAGGGTGGTTTTGAGGCTGAGGGTGCCAGAAAAGCCTGCAGCCCCCAGGTGTGTGGGGCTACGCAAGCGGTTCCCAAAGAGCTTTAGAACAAGGCATAGTTTTCCCTGCTGGCTCTGTGGCCGTGGGACCAGTCTCCAGACATATGGCCATTTTTGGGCCTGGTGCGGCGCCAAGTGGGAAAGGGTGGTTTTGAGGCTGAAGGCAGCAGGAAAGCCTGCAGCCCCCAGGTGTGTGGGGCTACGCAAGCGGTTCCCAAAGAGCTTTAGTACAAGGCATAGTTTTCCCTGCTGGCTCTTTGGGCGTGGGACCAATCTCCAGACATATGGCCATTTTTGTGCCTGGCGTGACACCAAGTGGGAAAGGGTGGTTTTGAGGCTGAAGAGAGCAAGAAAGCCTGCAGCCCCCAGGTCTGTGAGGCCACGCAAGCGGTTCCCAAAGAGCTTTAGAACAAGGCATAGTTTTCCCTGCTGGCTCTTTGGGCGTGGGACCAACCTCCAGACATATGGCCATTTTTGGGCCTCGCGCGGCGCCAAGTGGGAAAGGGTGGTTTTGAGGCTGAAGGCAGCAGGAAAGCTTGCAGCCCCCAGGTGTGTGGGGCTACGCAAGCGGTTCCCAAAGAGCTTTAGAACAAGGCATAGTTTTCCCTGCTGGCTCTTTGGGCGTGGGACCAACCTCCAGACATATGGCCATTTTTATGCCTGTCGTGACGCCATGTGGGAAAGGGTGGTTTTGAGGCTGAAGGCAGCAGGAAAGCCTGCAGCCCCCAGGTGTGTGGGGCTACGCAAGCGGTTCCCAAAGAGCTTTAGAACAAGGCATAGTTTTCCCTGCTGGCTCTTTGGGCGTGGGACCAGTCTCCAGACATATGGCCATTTTTGGGCCTGGTGCGGCGCCAAGTGGGAAAGGGTGGTTTTGAGGCTGAAGGCAGCAGGAAAGCCTGCAGCCCCCAGGTGTGTGGGGCTACGCAAGCAGCTCCCAAAGAGCTTTAGAACAAGGCATAGTTTTCCCTGCTGGCTCTTTGGGCGTGGGACCAACCTCCAGACATATGGCCATTTTTGGGCCTGGCGCGGCGCCAAGTGGGAAAGGGTGGTTTTGAGGCTGAAGGCAGCAGGAAAGCCTGTAGCCCCCAGGTGTGTGGGGCTACGCAAGCAGTTCCCAAAGAGCTTTAGAACAAGGCATAGTTTTCCCTGCTGGCTCTTTGGGCGTGGGACCAATCTCCACACAAATGGCCATTTTTGTGCCTGTCGTGACACCATGTGGGAAAGGGTGGTTTTGAGGCTGAAGGCAGCAGGAAAGCCTGCAGCCCGCAGGTGTGTGGGGCTACGCAAGCGGTTCCCAAAGAGCTTTAGAACAAGGCATAGTTTTCCCTGCTGGCTCTTTGGGCGTGGGACCAGTCTCCAGACATATGGCCATTTTTGGGCCTCGCGCAGCGCCATGTGGGAAAGGGTGGTTTTGAGGCTGAAGGCAGCAGGAAAGTCTGCAGCCCCCAGGTCTGTGGGGCTATGCAAGCGGTTCCCAAAGAGCTTTAGAACAAGGCGTAGTTTTCCCTGCTGGCTCTTTGGGCGTGGGACCAATCTCCAGCTATATGGCCATTTTTCTGCCTGGCGTGACGCCATGTGGGAAAGGGTGGTTTTGAGGCTGAGGGTGCCAGAAAAGCCTGCAGCCCCCAGGTGTGTGGGGCTACGCAAGCGGTTCCCAAAGAGCTTTAGAACAAGGCATAGTTTTCCCTGCTGGCTCTTTGGGCGTCAGACCAATCTCCAGACATATGGTCATTTTTGGGCCTGCGCGACGCCAAGTGGGAAAGGGTGGTTTTGAGGCTGAAGGCAGGAGGAAAGCCTGCAGCCCCCAGGTGTGTGCGGCTACGCAAGCGGTTCCCAACGAGCTTTAGAACAAGGCATAGTTTTCCCTGCTGGCTCTTTGGGCGTGGGACCAACCTCCAGACATATGGCCATTTTTGTGCCTGGGGTGACGCCATGTGGGAAAGGGTGGTTTTGAGGCCGAAGGCAGCAGGAAAGCCTGCAGCCCCCAGGTGTGTGGGGCTATGCAAGCGGTTCCCAAAGAGCTTTAGAACAAGGCGTAGTTTTCCCTGCTGGCTCTTTGGGCGTGGGACCAATCTACAGCCATATGGCCATTTTTCTGCCTGGCGTGACACCAAGTGGGAAAGGGTGGTTTTGAGGCTGAAGAGAGCAAGAAAGCCTGCAGCCCCCAGGTCTGTGAGGCCACGCAAGCGGTTCCCAAAGAGCTTTAGAACAAGGCATAGTTTTCCCTGCTGGCTCTTTGAGCGTGGGACCAGTCTCCAGACATATGGCCATTTTTGGGCCTCGCGCAGCGCCATGTGGGAAAGGGTGGTTTTGAGGCTGAAGGCAGCAGGAAAGCCTGCAGCCCCCAGGTCTGTGGGGCTACGCAAGCAGTTCCCAAAGAGCTTTAGAACAAGGCATAGTTTTCCCTGCTGGCTCTTTGGGCGTCAGACCAATCTCCAGACATATGGTCATTTTTGGGCCTGGCGCGACGCCATGTGGGAAAGGGTGGTTTTGAGGCCGAAGGCAGCAGGAAAGCCTGCAGCCCTCAGGTGTGTGGGGCTATGCAAGCGGTTCCCAAAGAGCTTTAGAACAAGGCGTAGTTTTCCCTGCTGGCTCTTTGGGCGTGGGACCAATCTCCAGCTATATGGCCATTTTTCTGCCTGGCGTGACGCCATGTGGGAAAGGGTGGTTTTGAGGCTGAGGGTGCCAGAAAAGCCTGCAGCCCCCAGGTGTGTGGGGCTACGCAAGCGGTTCCCAAAGAGCTTTAGAACAAGGCATAGTTTTCCCTGCTGGCTCTGTGGCCGTGGGACCAGTCTCCAGACATATGGCCATTTTTGGGCCTGGTGCGGCGCCAAGTGGGAAAGGGTAGTTTTGAGGCTGAAGGCAGCAGGAAAGCCTGCAGCCCCCAGGTGTGTGGGGCTACGCAAGCGGTTCCCAAAGAGCTTTAGTACAAGGCATAGTTTTCCCTGCTGGCTCTTTGGGCGTGGGACCAATCTCCAGACATATGGCCATTTTTGTGCCTGGCGTGACACCAAGTGGGAAAGGGTGGTTTTGAGGCTGAAGAGAGCAAGAAAGCCTGCAGCCCCCAGGTCTGTGAGGCCACGCAAGCGGTTCCCAAAGAGCTTTAGAACAAGGCATAGTTTTCCCTGCTGGCTCTTTGGGCGTGGGACCAACCTCCAGACATATGGCCATTTTTGGGCCTCGCGCGGCGCCAAGTGGGAAAGGGTGGTTTTGAGGCTGAAGGCAGCAGGAAAGCTTGCAGCCCCCAGGTGTGTGGGGCTACGCAAGCGGTTCCCAAAGAGCTTTAGAACAAGGCATAGTTTTCCCTGCTGGCTCTTTGGGCGTGGGACCAACCTCCAGACATATGGCCATTTTTATGCCTGTCGTGACGCCATGTGGGAAAGGGTGGTTTTGAGGCTGAAGGCAGCAGGAAAGCCTGCAGCCCCCAGGTGTGTGGGGCTACGCAAGCGGTTCCCAAAGAGCTTTAGAACAAGGCATAGTTTTCCCTGCTGGCTCTTTGGGCGTGGGACCAGTCTCCAGACATATGGCCATTTTTGGGCCTGGTGCGGCGCCAAGTGGGAAAGGGTGGTTTTGAGGCTGAAGGCAGCAGGAAAGCCTGCAGCCCCCAGGTGTGTGGGGCTACGCAAGCAGCTCCCAAAGAGCTTTAGAACAAGGCATAGTTTTCCCTGCTGGCTCTTTGGGCGTGGGACCAACCTCCAGACATATGGCCATTTTTGGGCCTGGCGCGGCGCCAAGTGGGAAAGGGTGGTTTTGAGGCTGAAGGCAGCAGGAAAGCCTGTAGCCCCCAGGTGTGTGGGGCTACGCAAGCAGTTCCCAAAGAGCTTTAGAACAAGGCATAGTTTTCCCTGCTGGCTCTTTGGGCGTGGGACCAATCTCCACACAAATCGCCATTTTTGTGCCTGTCGTGACACCATGTGGGAAAGGGTGGTTTTGAGGCTGAAGGCAGCAGGAAAGCCTGCAGCCCGCAGGTGTGTGGGGCTACGCAAGCGGTTCCCAAAGAGCTTTAGAACAAGGCATAGTTTTCCCTGCTGGCTCTTTGGGCGTGGGACCAGTCTCCAGACATATGGCCATTTTTGGGCCTCGCGCAGCGCCATGTGGGAAAGGGTGGTTTTGAGGCTGAAGGCAGCAGGAAAGCCTGCAGCCCCCAGGTCTGTGGGGCTACGCAAGCGGTTCCCAAAGAGCTTTAGAACAAGGCGTAGTTTTCCCTGCTGGCTCTTTGGGCGTGGGACCAATCTCCAGCTATATGGCCATTTTTCTGCCTGGCGTGACGCCATGTGGGAAAGGGTGGTTTTGAGGCTGAGGGTGCCAGAAAAGCCTGCAGCCCCCAGGTGTGTGGGGCTACGCAAGCGGTTCCCAAAGAGCTTTAGAACAAGGCATAGTTTTCCCTGCTGGCTCTTTGGGCGTCAGACCAATCTCCAGACATATGGTCATTTTTGGGCCTGCGCGACGCCAAGTGGGAAAGGGTGGTTTTGAGGCTGAAGGCAGGAGGAAAGCCTGCAGCCCCCAGGTGTGTGGGGCTACGCAAGCAGTTCCCAAAGAGCTTTAGAACAAGGCATAGTTTTCCCTGCTGGCTCTTTGGGCGTCAGACCAATCTCCAGACATATGGTCATTTTTGGGCCTGGCGCGACGCCATGTGGGAAAGGGTGGTTTTGAGGCCGAAGGCAGCAGGAAAGCCTGCAGCCCCCAGGTGTGTGGGGCTATGCAAGCGGTTCCCAAAGAGCTTTAGAACAAGGCGTAGTTTTCCCTGCTGGCTCTTTGGGCGTGGGACCAATCTCCAGCTATATGGCCATTTTTCTGCCTGGCGTGACGCCATGTGGGAAAGGGTGGTTTTGAGGCTGAGGGTGCCAGAAAAGCCTGCAGCCCCCAGGTGTGTGGGGCTACGCAAGCGGTTCCCAAAGAGCTTTAGAACAAGGCATAGTTTTCCCTGCTGGCTCTGTGGCCGTGGGACCAGTCTCCAGACATATGGCCATTTTTGGGCCTGGTGCGGCGCCAAGTGGGAAAGGGTGGTTTTGAGGCTGAAGGCAGCAGGAAAGCCTGCAGCCCCCAGGTGTGTGGGGCTACGCAAGCGGTTCCCAAAGAGCTTTAGTACAAGGCATAGTTTTCCCTGCTGGCTCTTTGGGCGTGGGACCAATCTCCAGACATATGGCCATTTTTGTGCCTGGCGTGACACCAAGTGGGAAAGGGTGGTTTTGAGGCTGAAGAGAGCAAGAAAGCCTGCAGCCCCCAGGTCTGTGAGGCCACGCAAGCGGTTCCCAAAGAGCTTTAGAACAAGGCATAGTTTTCCCTGCTGGCTCTTTGGGCGTGGGACCAACCTCCAGACATATGGCCATTTTTGGGCCTCGCGCGGCGCCAAGTGGGAAAGGGTGGTTTTGAGGCTGAAGGCAGCAGGAAAGCTTGCAGCCCCCAGGTGTGTGGGGCTACGCAAGCGGTTCCCAAAGAGCTTTAGAACAAGGCATAGTTTTCCCTGCTGGCTCTTTGGGCGTGGGACCAACCTCCAGACATATGGCCATTTTTATGCCTGTCGTGATGCCATGTGGGAAAGGGTGGTTTTGAGGCTGAAGGCAGCAGGAAAGCCTGCAGCCCCCAGGTGTGTGGGGCTACGCAAGCGGTTCCCAAAGAGCTTTAGAACAAGGCATAGTTTTCCCTGCTGGCTCTTTGGGCGTGGGACCAGTCTCCAGACATATGGCCATTTTTGGGCCTGGCGCGGCGCCAAGTGGGAAAGGGTGGTTTTGAGGCTGAAGGCAGCAGGAAAGCCTGCAGCCCCCAGGTGTGTGGGGCTACGCAAGCAGCTCCCAAAGAGCTTTAGAACAAGGCATAGTTTTCCCTGCTGGCTCTTTGGGCGTGGGACGAACCTCCAGACATATGGCCATTTTTGGGCCTGGCGCGGCGCCAAGTGGGAAAGGGTGGTTTTGAGGCTGAAGGCAGCAGGAAAGCCTGTAGCCCCCAGGTGTGTGGGGCTACGCAAGCAGTTCCCAAAGAGCTTTAGAACAAGGCATAGTTTTCCCTGCTGGCTCTTTGGGCGTGGGACCAATCTCCACACAAATGGCCATTTTTGTGCCTGTCGTGACACCATGTGGGAAAGGGTGGTTTTGAGGCTGAAGGCAGCAGGAAAGCCTGCAGCCCGCAGGTGTGTGGGGCTACGCAAGCGGTTCCCAAAGAGCTTTAGAACAAGGCATAGTTTTCCCTGCTGGCTCTTTGGGCGTGGGACCAGTCTCCAGACATATGGCCATTTTTGGGCCTCGCGCAGCGCCATGTGGGAAAGGGTGGTTTTGAGGCTGAAGGCAGCAGGAAAGCCTGCAGCCCCCAGGTCTGTGGGGCTATGCAAGCGGTTCCCAAAGAGCTTTAGAACAAGGCGTAGTTTTCCCTGCTGGCTCTTTGGGCGTGGGACCAATCTCCAGCTATATGGCCATTTTTCTGCCTGGCGTGACGCCATGTGGGAAAGGGTGGTTTTGAGGCTGAGGGTGCCAGAAAAGCCTGCAGCCCCCAGGTGTGTGGGGCTACGCAAGCGGTTCCCAAAGAGCTTTAGAACAAGGCATAGTTTTCCCTGCTGGCTCTTTGGGCGTCAGACCAATCTCCAGACATATGGTCATTTTTGGGCCTGCGCGACGCCAAGTGGGAAAGGGTGGTTTTGAGGCTGAAGGCAGGAGGAAAGCCTGCAGCCCCCAGGTGTGTGCGGCTACGCAAGCGGTTCCCAACGAGCTTTAGAACAAGGCATAGTTTTCCCTGCTGGCTCTTTGGGCGTGGGACCAACCTCCAGACATATGGCCATTTTTGTGCCTGGGGTGACGCCATGTGGGAAAGGGTGGTTTTGAGGCCGAAGGCAGCAGGAAAGCCTGCAGCCCCCAGGTGTGTGGGGCTATGCAAGCGGTTCCCAAAGAGCTTTAGAACAAGGCGTAGTTTTCCCTGCTGGCTCTTTGGGCGTGGGACCAATCTACAGCCATATGGCCATTTTTCTGCCTGGCGTGACGCCATGTGGGAAAGGGTGGTTTTGAGGCTGAGGGTGCCAGAAAAGCCTGCAGCCCCCAGGTGTGTGGGGCTACGCAAGCGGTTCCCAAAGAGCTTTAGAACAAGGCATAGTTTTCCCTGCTGGCTCTGTGGCCGTGGGACCACTCTCCAGACATATGGCCATTTTTGGGCCTGGTGCGGCGCCAAGTGGGAAAGGGTGGTTTTGAGGCTGAAGGCAGCAGGAAAGCCTGCAGCCCCCAGGTGTGTGGGGCTACGCAAGCGGTTCCCAAAGAGCTTTAGAACAAGGCATAGTTTTCCCTGCTGGCTCTTTGGGCGTGGGACCAATCTCCAGACATATGGCCATTTTTGGGCCTGGCGTGACACCAAGTGGGAAAGGGTGGTTTTGAGGCTGAAGAGAGCAAGAAAGCCTTTAGCCCCCAGGTCTGTGAGGCCACGCAAGCGGTTCCCAAAGAGCTTTAGAACAAGGCATAGTTTTCCCTGCTGGCTCTTTGGGCGTGGGACCAACCTCCAGACATATGGCCATTTTTGGGCCTCGCGCGGCGCCAAGTGGGAAAGGGTGGTTTTGAGGCTGAAGGCAGCAGGAAAGCTTGCAGCCCCCAGGTGTGTGGGGCTACGCAAGCGGTTCCCAAAGAGCTTTAGAAGAAGGCATAGTTTTCCCTGCTGGCTCTTTGGGCGTGGGACCAACCTCCAGACATATGGCCATTTTTATGCCTGGCGTGACGCCATGTGGGAAAGGGTGGTTTTGAGGCTGAAGGCAGCAGGAAAGCCTGCAGCCCCCAGGTGTGTGGGGCTACGCAAGCGGTTCCCAAAGAGCTTTAGAACAAGGCATAGTTTTCCCTGCTGGCTCTTTGGGCGTGGGACCAATCCCCAGACATATGGCCATTTTTGGGCCTGGTGCGGCGCCAAGTGGGAAAGGGTGGTTTTGAGGCTGAAGGCAGCAGGAAAGCTTGCACCCCCCAGGTCTGTGAGGCCACGCAAGCGGTTCCCAAAGAGCTTTAGAACAAGGCATAGTTTTCCCTGTTGGCTCTTTGGGCGTGGGACCAACCTCCAGACATATGGCCATTTTTGGGCCTGGCGTGACGCCATGTGGGAAAGGGTGGTTTTGAGGCTGAAGGCAGCAGGAAAGCCTGCAGCCCCCAGGTGTGTGGGGCTACGCAAGCGGTTCCCAAAGAGCTTTAGTACAAGGCATAGTTTTCCCTGCTGGCTCTTTGGGCGTGGGACCAACCTCCAGACATATGGCCATTTTTGGGCCTCGCGCGGCGCCAAGTGGGAAAGGGTGGTTTTGAGGCTGAAGGCAGCAGGAAAGCTTGCAGCCCCCAGGTGTGTGGGGCTACGCAAGCGGTTCCCAAAGAGCTTTAGAAGAAGGCATAGTTTTCCCTGCTGGCTCTTTGGGCGTGGGACCAACCTCCAGACATATGGCCATTTTTATGCCTGGCGTGACGCCATGTGGGAAAGGGTGGTTTTGAGGCTGAAGGCAGCAGGAAAGCCTGCAGCCCCCAGGTGTGTGGGGCTACGCAAGCGGTTCCCAAAGAGCTTTAGAACAAGGCATAGTTTTCCCTGCTGGCTCTGTGGCCGTGGGACCACTCTCCAGACATATGGCCATTTTTGGGCCTGGTGCGGCGCCAAGTGGGAAAGGGTGGTTTTGAGGCTGAAGGCAGCAGGAAAGCCTGCAGCCCCCAGGTGTGTGGGGCTACGCAAGCGGTTCCCAAAGAGCTTTAGAACAAGGCATAGTTTTCCCTGCTGGCTCTTTGGGCGTGGGACCAATCTCCAGACATATGGCCATTTTTGGGCCTGGCGTGACACCAAGTGGGAAAGGGTGGTTTTGAGGCTGAAGAGAGCAAGAAAGCCTGCAGCCCCCAGGTCTGTGAGGCCACGCAAGCGGTTCCCAAAGAGCTTTAGAACAAGGCATAGTTTTCCCTGCTGGCTCTTTGGGCGTGGGACCAACCTCCAGACATATGGCCATTTTTGGGCCTCGCGCGGCGCCAAGTGGGAAAGGGTGGTTTTGAGGCTGAGGGCAGCAGGAAAGCTTGCAGCCCCCAGGTGTGTGGGGCTACGCAAGCGGTTCCCAAAGAGCTTTAGAAGAAGGCATAGTTTTCCCTGCTGGCTCTTTGGGCGTGGGACCAACCTCCAGACATATGGCCATTTTTATGCCTGGCGTGACGCCATGTGGGAAAGGGTGGTTTTGAGGCTGAAGGCAGCAGGAAAGCCTGCAGCCCCCAGGTGTGTGGGGCTACGCAAGCGGTTCCCAAAGAGCTTTAGAACAAGGCATAGTTTTCCCTGCTGGCTCTTTGGGCGTGGGACCAATCCCCAGACATATGGCCATTTTTGGGCCTGGTGCGGCGCCAAGTGGGAAAGGGTGGTTTTGAGGCTGAAGGCAGCAGGAAAGCTTGCACCCCCCAGGTCTGTGAGGCCACGCAAGCGGTTCCCAAAGAGCTTTAGAACAAGGCATAGTTTTCCCTGCTGGCTCTTTGGGCGTGGGACCAACCTCCAGACATATGGCCATTTTTGGGCCTGGCGTGACGCCATGTGGGAAAGGGTGGTTTTGAGGCTGAAGGCAGCAGGAAAGCCTGCAGCCCCCAGGTGTGTGGGGCTACGCAAGCGGTTCCCAAAGAGCTTTAGTACAAGGCATAGTTTTCCCTGCTGGCTCTTTGGGCGTGGGACCAATCTCCACACATATGGCAATTTTCGTGCCTGGCGTGACACCAAGTGGGAAAGGGTGGTTTTGAGGCTGAAGGCAGCAGGAAAGCCTGCAGCCCCCAGGTGTGTGGGGCTACGCAAGCCGTTCCCAAAGAGCTTTAGAACAAGGCATAGTTTTCCCTGCTGGCTCTTTCGGCGTGGGACCAACCTCCAGACATATGGCCATTTTTGGGCCTGGCGCGGCGCCAAGTGGGAAAGGGTGGTTTTGAGGCTGAAGGAAGGAGGAAAGCCTGCAGCCCCCAGGTGTGTGCGGCTACGCAAGCGGTTCCCAACGAGCTTTAGAACAAGGCATAGTTTTCCCTGCTGGCTCTTTGGGCGTGGGACCAACCTCCAGACATATGGCCATTTTTGTGCCTGGGGTGACGCCATGTGGGAAAGGGTGGTTTTGAGGCTGAAGGCAGCAGGAAAGCCTGCAGCCCCCAGGTGTGTGGGGCTACGCAAGCGGTTCCCAAAGAGCTTTAGAACAAGGCGTAGTTTTCCCTGCTGGCTCTTTGGGCGTGGGACCAATCTCCAGCTATATGGCCATTTTTCTGCCTGGCGTGACGCCATGTGGGAAAGGGTGGTTTTGAGGCTGAGGGTGCCAGAAAAGCCTGCAGCCCCCAGGTGTGTGGGGCTACGCAAGCGGTTCCCAAAGAGCTTTAGAACAAGGCATAGTTTTCCCTGCTGGCTCTGTGGCCGTGGGACCAGTCTCCAGACATATGGCCATTTTTGGGCCTGGTGCGGCGCCAAGTGGGAAAGGGTGGTTTTGAGGCTGAAGGCAGCAGGAAAGCCTGCAGCCCCCAGGTGTGTGGGGCTACGCAAGCGGTTCCCAAAGAGCTTTAGTACAAGGCATAGTTTTCCCTGCTGGCTCTTTGGGCGTGGGACCAATCTCCAGACATATGGCCATTTTTGTGCCTGGCGTGACACCAAGTGGGAAAGGGTGGTTTTGAGGCTGAAGAGAGCAAGAAAGCCTGCAGCCCCCAGGTCTGTGAGGCCACGCAAGCGGTTCCCAAAGAGCTTTAGAACAAGGCATAGTTTTCCCTGCTGGCTCTTTGGGCGTGGGACCAACCTCCAGACATATGGCCATTTTTGGGCCTCGCGCGGCGCCAAGTGGGAAAGGGTGGTTTTGAGGCTGAAGGCAGCAGGAAAGCTTGCAGCCCCCAGGTGTGTGGGGCTACGCAAGCGGTTCCCAAAGAGCTTTAGAACAAGGCATAGTTTTCCCTGCTGGCTCTTTGGGCGTGGGACCAACCTCCAGACATATGGCCATTTTTATGCCTGGCGTGACGCCATGTGGGAAAGGGTGGTTTTGAGGCTGAAGGCAGCAGGAAAGCCTGCAGCCCCCAGGTGTGTGGGGCTACGCAAGCGGTTCCCAAAGAGCTTTAGAACAAGGCATAGTTTTCCCTGCTGGCTCCTTGGGCGTGGGACCAGTCTCCAGACATATGGCCATTTTTGGGCCTGGTGCGGCGCCAAGTGGGAAAGGGTGGTTTTCAGGCTGAAGGCAGCAGGAAAGCCTGCAGCCCCCAGGTCTGTGAGGCCACGCAAGCGGTTCCCAAAGAGCTTTAGAACAAGGCATAGTTTTCCCTGCTGGCTCTTTGGGCGTGGGACCAACCTCCAGACATATGGCCATTTTTGTGCCTGGCGTGACGCCATGTGGGAAAGGGTGGTTTTGAGGCTGAAGGCAGCAGGAAAGCCTGCAGCCCCCAGGTGTGTGGGGCTACGCAAGCGGTTCCCAAAGAGCTTTAGTACAAGGCATAGTTTTCCCTGCTGGCTCTTTCGGCGTGGGACCAATCTCCAGACATATGGCCATTTTTGTGCCTGGCGTGACGCCATGTGGGAAAGGGTGGTTTTGAGGCTGAAGGCAGCAGGAAAGCCTGCAGCCCCCAGGTGTGTGGGGCTACGCAAGCGGTTCCCAAAGAGCTTTAGAACAAGGCATAGTTTTCCCTGCTGCTCTTTGGCCGTGGGACCAATCTGCAGACATATGGCCATTTTTGGGCCTTGTGCGGCGCCAAGTGGGAAAGGGTGGTTTTGAGGCTGAAGGCAGCAGGAAAGCCTGCAGCCCCCAGGTGTGTGCGGCTACGCAAGCGGTTCCCAAAGAGCTTTAGAACAAGGCATAGTTTTCCCTGCTGGCTCTTTCGGCGTGGGACCAATCTCCAGACATATGGCCATTTTTGTGCCTGGCGTGACACCAAGTGGGAAAGGGTGGTTTTGAGGCTGAAGGCAGCAGGAAGGTCTGCAGCCCCCAGGTGTGTGGGGCTACGCAAGCGGTTCCCAAAGAGCTTTAGAACAAGGCATAGTTTTCCCTGCTGTCTCTTTGGGCGTGGGACCAGTCTCCAGACATATGGCCATTTTTGTGCCTGGCGTGGCGCCAAGTGGGAAAGGGTGGTTTTGAGGCTGAAGGCAGCAGGAAAGCCTGCAGCCCCCAGGTGTGTGGGGCTACGCAAGCGGTTCCCAAAGAGCTTTAGAACAAGGCATAGTTTTCCCTGCTGGCTCTTTGGGCGTCGGACCAATCTCCAGACATATGGTCATTTTTGGGCCTGGCGCGACGCCAAGTGGGAAAGGGTGGTTTTGAGGCTGAAGGCAGGAGGAAAGCCTGCAGCCCCCAGGTGTGTGCGGCTACGCAAGCGGTTCCCAACGAGCTTTAGAACAAGGCATAGTTTTCCCTGCTGGCTCTTTGGGCGTGGGACCAATCTCCAGACATATGGCCATTTTTGTGCCTGGGGTGACGCCATGTGGGAAAGGGTGGTTTTGAGGCCGAAGGCAGCAGGAAAGCCTGCAGCCCCCAGGTGTGTGGGGCTATGCAAGCGGTTCCCAAAGAGCTTTAGAACAAGGCGTAGTTTTCCCTGCTGGCTCTTTGGGCGTGGGACCAATCTCCAGCTATATGACCATTTTTCTGCCTGGCGTGACGCCATGTGGGAAAGGGTGGTTTTGAGGCTGAGGGTGCCAGAAAAGCCTGCAGCCCCCAGGTGTGTGGGGCTACGCAAGCGGTTCCCAAAGAGCTTTAGAACAAGGCATAGTTTTCCCTGCTGGCTCTGTGGCCGTGGGACCAGTCTCCAGACATATGGCCATTTTTGGGCCTGGTGCGGCGCCAAGTGGGAAAGGGTGGTTTTGAGGCTGAAGGCAGCAGGAAAGCCTGCAGCCCCCAGGTGTGTGGGGCTACGCAAGCGGTTCCCAAAGAGCTTTAGTACAAGGCATAGTTTTCCCTGCTGGCTCTTTGGGCGTGGGACCAATCTCCAGACATATGGCCATTTTTGTGCCTGGCGTGACACCAAGTGGGAAAGGGTGGTTTTGAGGCTGAAGAGAGCAAGAAAGCCTGCAGCCCCCAGGTCTGTGAGGCCACGCAAGCGGTTCCCAAAGAGCTTTAGAACAAGGCATAGTTTTCCCTGCTGGCTCTTTGGGCGTGGGACCAACCTCCAGACATATGGCCATTTTTGGGCCTCGCGCGGCGCCAAGTGGGAAAGGGTGGTTTTGAGGCTGAAGGCAGCAGGAAAGCTTGCAGCCCCCAGGTGTGTGGGGCTACGCAAGCGGTTCCCAAAGAGCTTTAGAACAAGGCATAGTTTTCCCTGCTGGCTCTTTGGGCGTGGGACCAACCTCCAGACATATGGCCATTTTTGTGCCTGGCGTGACGCCATGTGGGAAAGGGTGGTTTTGAGGCTGAAGGCAGCAGGAAAGCCTGCAGCCCCCAGGTGTGTGGGGCTACGCAAGCCGTTCCCAAAGAGCTTTAGAACAAGGCATAGTTTTCCCTGCTGGCTCTTTGGGCGTGGGACCAGTCTCCAGACATATGGCCATTTTTGGGCCTGGTGCGGCGCCAAGTGGGAAAGGGTGGTTTTCAGGCTGAAGGCAGCAGGAAAGCCTGCAGCCCCCAGGTCTGTGAGGCCACGCAAGCGGTTCCCAAAGAGCTTTAGAACAAGGCATAGTTTTCCCTGCTGGCTCTTTGGGCGTGGGACCAACCTCCAGACATATGGCCATTTTTGTGCCTGGCGTGACGCCATGTGGGAAAGGGTGGTTTTGAGGCTGAAGGCAGCAGGAAAGCCTGCAGCCCCCAGGTGTGTGGGGCTACGCAAGCGGTTCCCAAAGAGCTTTAGTACAAGGCATAGTTTTCCCTGCTGGCTCTTTGGGCGTGGGACCAACCTCCAGACATATGGCCATTTTTGTGCCTGGCGTGACACCAAGTGGGAAAGGGTGGTTTTGAGGCTGAAGAGAGCAGGAAAGCCTGCAGCCCCCAGGTGTGTGGGGCTACGCAAGCAGTTCCCAAAGAGCTTTAGAACAAGGCATAGTTTTCCCTGCTGGCTCTTTGGGCGTGGGACCAACCTCCAGACATACGGCCATTTTTGGGCCTGGCGCGGCGCCAAGTGGGAAAGGGTGGTTTTGAGGCTGAAGGGAGCAGGAAAGCCTGTAGCCCCCAGGTGTGTGGGGCTACGCAAGCAGTTCCCAAAGAGCTTTAGAACAAGGCATAGTTTTCCCTGCTGGCTCTTTGGGCGTGGGACCAATCTCCACACATATGGCCATTTTTGTGCCTGTCGTGACACCATGTGGGAAAGGGTGGTTTTGAGGCTGAAGGCAGCAGGAAAGCCTGCAGCCCGCAGGTGTGTGGGGCTACGCAAGCGGTTCCCAAAGAGCTTTAGAACAAGGCATAGTTTTCCCTGCTGGCTCTTTGGGCGTGGGACCAGTCTCCAGACATATGGCCATTTTTGGGCCTCGCGCAGCGCCATGTGGGAAAGGGTGGTTTTGAGGCTGAAGGCAGCAGGAAAGCCTGCAGCCCCCAGGTCTGTGGGGCTACGCAAGCAGTTCCCAAAGAGCTTTAGAACAAGGCATAGTTTTCCCTGCTGGCTCTTTGGGCGTCAGACCAATCTCCAGACATATGGTCATTTTTGGGCCTGGCGCGACGCCAAGTGGGAAAGGGTGGTTTTGAGGCTGAAGGCAGGAGGAAAGCCTGCAGCCCCCAGGTGTGTGCGGCTACGCAAGCGGTTCCCAACGAGCTTTAGAACAAGGCATAGTTTTCCCTGCTGGCTCTTTGGGCGTGGGACCAACCTCCAGACATATGGCCATTTTTGTGCCTGGGGTGACGCCATGTGGGAAAGGGTGGTTTTGAGGCCGAAGGCAGCAGGAAAGCCTGCAGCCCCCAGGTGTGTGGGGCTATGCAAGCGGTTCCCAAAGAGCTTTAGAACAAGGCGTAGTTTTCCCTGCTGGCTCTTTGGGCGTGGGACCAATCTCCAGCTATATGGCCATTTTTCTGCCTGGCGTGACGCCATGTGGGAAAGGGTGGTTTTGAGGCTGAGGGTGCCAGAAAAGCCTGCAGCCCCCAGGTGTGTGGGGCTACGCAAGCGGTTCCCAAAGAGCTTTAGAACAAGGCATAGTTTTCCCTGCTGGCTCTGTGGCCGTGGGACCAGTCTCCAGACATATGGCCATTTTTGGGCCTGGTGCGGCGCCAAGTGGGAAAGGGTGGTTTTGAGGCTGAAGGCAGCAGGAAAGCCTGCAGCCCCCAGGTGTGTGGGGCTACGCAAGCGGTTCCCAAAGAGCTTTAGAACAAGGCATAGTTTTCCCTGCTGGCTCTTTGGGCGTGGGACCAATCTCCAGACATATGGCCATTTTTGGGCCTGGCGTGACACCAAGTGGGAAAGGGTGGTTTTGAGGCTGAAGAGAGCAAGAAAGCCTGCAGCCCCCAGGTCTGTGAGGCCACGCAAGCGGTTCCCAAAGAGCTTTAGAACAAGGCATAGTTTTCCCTGCTGGCTCTTTGGGCGTGGGACCAACCTCCAGACATATGGCCATTTTTGGGCCTCGCGCGGCGCCAAGTGGGAAAGGGTGGTTTTGAGGCTGAAGGCAGCAGGAAAGCTTGCAGCCCCCAGGTGTGTGGGGCTACGCAAGCGGTTCCCAAAGAGCTTTAGAAGAAGGCATAGTTTTCCCTGCTGGCTCTTTGGGCGTGGGACCAACCTCCAGACATATGGCCATTTTTATGCCTGGCGTGACGCCATGTGGGAAAGGGTGGTTTTGAGGCTGAAGGCAGCAGGAAAGCCTGCAGCCCCCAGGTGTGTGGGGCTACGCAAGCGGTTCCCAAAGAGCTTTAGAACAAGGCATAGTTTTCCCTGCTGGCTCTTTGGGCGTGGGACCAATCTCCAGACATATGGCCATTTTTGGGCCTGGTGCGGCGCCAAGTGGGAAAGGGTGGTTTTGAGGCTGAAGGCAGCAGGAAAGCTTGCAGCCCCCAGGTCTGTGAGGCCACGCAAGCGGTTCCCAACGAGCTTTAGAACAAGGCATAGTTTTCCCTGCTGGCTCTTTGGGCGTGGGACCAACCTCCAGACATATGGCCATTTTTGTGCCTGGGGTGACGCCATGTGGGAAAGGGTGGTTTTGAGGCCGAAGGCAGCAGGAAAGCCTGCAGCCCCCAGGTGTGTGGGGCTATGCAAGCGGTTCCCAAAGAGCTTTAGAACAAGGCGTAGTTTTCCCTGCTGGCTCTTTGGGCGTGGGACCAATCTCCAGCTATATGGCCATTTTTCTGCCTGGCGTGACGCCATGTGGGAAAGGGTGGTTTTGAGGCTGAGGGTGCCAGAAAAGCCTGCAGCCCCCAGGTGTGTGGGGCTACGCAAGCGGTTCCCAAAGAGCTTTAGAACAAGGCATAGTTTTCCCTGCTGGCTCTGTGGCCGTGGGACCAGTCTCCAGACATATGGCCATTTTTGGGCCTGGTGCGGCGCCAAGTGGGAAAGGGTGGTTTTGAGGCTGAAGGCAGCAGGAAAGCCTGCAGCCCCCAGGTGTGTGGGGCTACGCAAGCGGTTCCCAAAGAGCTTTAGAACAAGGCATAGTTTTCCCTGCTGGCTCTTTGGGCGTGGGACCAATCTCCAGACATATGGCCATTTTTGGGCCTGGCGTGACACCAAGTGGGAAAGGGTGGTTTTGAGGCTGAAGAGAGCAAGAAAGCCTGCAGCCCCCAGGTGTGTGGGGCTACGCAAGCGGTTCCCAAAGAGCTTTAGAACAAGGCATAGTTTTCCCTGCTGGCTCTTTGGGCGTGGGACCAACCTCCAGACATATGGCCATTTTTGGGCCTCGCGCGGCGCCAAGTGGGAAAGGGTGGTTTTGAGGCTGAAGGCAGCAGGAAAGCTTGCAGCCCCCAGGTGTGTGGGGCTACGCAAGCGGTTCCCAAAGAGCTTTAGAAGAAGGCATAGTTTTCCCTGCTGGCTCTTTGGGCGTGGGACCAACCTCCAGACATATGGCCATTTTTATGCCTGGCGTGACGCCATGTGGGAAAGGGTGGTTTTGAGGCTGAAGGCAGCAGGAAAGCCTGCAGCCCCCAGGTGTGTGGGGCTACGCAAGCGGTTCCCAAAGAGCTTTAGAACAAGGCATAGTTTTCCCTGCTGGCTCTTTGGGCGTGGGACCAATCTCCAGACATATGGCCATTTTTGGGCCTGGTGCGGCGCCAAGTGGGAAAGGGTGGTTTTGAGGCTGAAGGCAGCAGGAAAGCTTGCAGCCCCCAGGTCTGTGAGGCCACGCAAGCGGTTCCCAAAGAGCTTTAGAACAAGGCATAGTTTTCCCTGCTGGCTCTTTGGGCGTGGGACCAACCTCCAGACATATGGCCATTTTTGTGCCTGGCGTGACGCCATGTGGGAAAGGGTGGTTTTGAGGCTGAAGGCAGCAGGAAAGCCTGCAGCCCTCAGGTGTGTGGGGCTACGCAAGCGGTTCCCAAAGAGCTTTAGTACAAGGCATAGTTTTCCCTGCTGGCTCTTTCGGTGTGGGACCAATCTCCAGACATATGGCCATTTTTGTGCCTGGCGTGACACCAAGTGGGAAAGGGTGGTTTTGAGGCTGAAGGCAGCAGGAAAGCCTGCAGCCCCCAGGTGTGTGGGGCTACGCAAGCCGTTCCCAAAGAGCTTTAGAACAAGGCATAGTTTTCCCTGCTGGCTCTTTGGGCGTGGGACCAGTCTCCAGACATATGGCCATTTTTGGGCCTGGCGCGGCGCCAAGTGGGAAAGGGTGGTTTTGAGGCTGAAGGAAGGAGGAAAGCCTGCAGCCCCCAGGTGTGTGCGGCTACGCAAGCGGTTCCCAACGAGCTTTAGAACAAGGCATAGTTTTCCCTGCTGGCTCTTTGGGCGTGGGACCAACCTCCAGACATATGGCCATTTTTGTGCCTGGGGTGACGCCATGTGGGAAAGGGTCGTTTTGAGGCTGAAGGCAGCAGGAAAGCCTGCAGCCCCCAGGTGTGTGGGGCTACGCAAGCGGTTCCCAAAGAGCTTTAGAACAAGGCGTAGTTTTCCCTGCTGGCTCTTTGGGCGTGGGACCAATCTCCAGCTATATGGCCATTTTTCTGCCTGGCGTGACGCCATGTGGGAAAGGGTGGTTTTGAGGCTGAGGGTGCCAGAAAAGCCTGCAGCCCCCAGGTGTGTGGGGCTACGCAAGCGGTTCCCAAAGAGCTTTAGAACAAGGCATAGTTTTCCCTGCTGGCTCTGTGGCCGTGGGACCAGTCTCCAGACATATGGCCATTTTTGGGCCTGGTGCGGCGCCAAGTGGGAAAGGGTGGTTTTGAGGCTGAAGGCAGCAGGAAAGCCTGCAGCCCCCAGGTGTGTGGGGCTACGCAAGCGGTTCCCAAAGAGCTTTAGTACAAGGCATAGTTTTCCCTGCTGGCTCTTTGGGCGTGGGACCAATCTCCAGACATATGGCCATTTTTGTGCCTGGCGTGACACCAAGTGGGAAAGGGTGGTTTTGAGGCTGAAGAGAGCAAGAAAGCCTGCAGCCCCCAGGTCTGTGAGGCTACGCAAGCGGTTCCCAAAGAGCTTTAGAACAAGGCATAATTTTCCCTGCTGGCTCTTTGGGCGTGGGACCAACCTCCAGACATATGGCCATTTTTGGTCCTCGCGCGGCGCCAAGTGGGAAAGGGTGGTTTTGAGGCTGAAGGCAGCAGGAAAGCTTGCAGCCCCCAGGTGTGTGGGGCTACGCAAGCGGTTCCCAAAGAGCTTTAGAACAAGGCATAGTTTTCCCTGCTGGCTCTTTGGGCGTGGGACCAACCTCCAGACATATGGCCATTTTTATGCCTGGCGTGACGCCATGTGGGAAAGGGTGGTTTTGAGGCTGAAGGCAGCAGGAAAGCCTGCAGCCCCCAGGTCTGTGGGGCTACGCAAGCGGTTCCCAAAGAGCTTTAGAACAAGGCATAGTTTTCCCTGCTGGCTCTTTGGGCATGGGACCAGTCTCCAGCCATATGGCCATTTTTTGGCCTGGTGCGGCGCCAAGTGGGAAAGGGTGGTTTTCAGGCTGAAGGCAGCAGGAAAGCCTGCAGCCCCCAGGTCTGTGAGGCCACGCAAGCGGTTCCCAAAGAGCTTTAGAACAAGGCATAGTTTTCCCTGCTGGCTCTTTGGGCGTGGGACCAACCTCCAGACATATGGCCATTTTTGTGCCTGGCGTGACGCCATGTGGGAAAGGGTGGTTTTGAGGCTGAAGGCAGCAGGAAAGCCTGCAGCCCCCAGGTGTGTGGGGCTACGCAAGCGGTTCCCAAAGAGCTTTAGTACAAGGCATAGTTTTCCCTGCTGGCTCTTTCAGCGTGGGACCAATCTCCAGACATATGGCCATTTTTGTGCCTGGCGTGACACCAAGTGGGAAAGGGTGGTTTTGAGGCTGAAGAGAGCAGGAAAGCCTGCAGCCCCCAGGTGTGTGGGGCTACGCAAGCAGTTCCCAAAGAGCTTTAGAACAAGGCATAGTTTTCCCTGCTGGCTCTTTGGGCGTGGGACCAATCTCCAGACATATGGCCATTTTTGGGCCTGTCGCGGCGCCAAGTGGGAAAGGGTGGTTTTGAGGCTGAAGGCAGCAGGAAAGCCTGTAGCCCCCAGGTGTGTGGGGCTACGCAAGCGGTTCCCAAAGAGCTTTAGAACAAGGCATAGTTTTCCCTGCTGGCTCTTTCGGCGTGGGACCAATCTCCAGACATATGGCCATTTTTGTGCCTGGCGTGACGCCATGTGGGAAAGGGTGGTTTTGAGGCTGAAGGCAGCAGGAAAGCCTGCAGCCCCCAGGTGTGTGCGGCTACGCAAGCGGTTCCCAAAGAGCTTTAGAACAAGGCATAGTTTTCCCTGCTGGCTCTTTCGGCGTGGGACCAATCTCCAGACATATGGCCATTTTTGTGCCTGGCGTGACACCAAGTGGGAAAGGGTGGTTTTGAGGCTGAAGGCAGCAGGAAGGTCTGCAGCCCCCAGGTGTGTGGGGCTACGCAAGCGGTTCCCAAAGAGCTTTAGAACAAGGCATAGTTTTCCCTGCTCGCTCTTTGGGCGTGGGACCAGTCTCCAGACATATGGCCATTTTTGTGCCTGGCGTGGCGCCAAGTGGGAAAGGGTGGTTTTGAGGCTGAAGGCAGCAGGAAAGCCTGCAGCCCCCAGGTGTGTGGGGCTACGCAAGCGGTTCCCAAAGAGCTTTAGAACAAGGCATAGTTTTCCCTGCTGGCTCTTTGGGCGTCGGACCAATCTCCAGACATATGGTCATTTTTGGGCCTGGCGCGGCGCCAAGTCTGAAAGGGTGGTTTTGAGGCTGAAAGCAGCAGGAAAGCCTGCAGCCCCCAGGTGTGTGGGGCTACGCAAGCGGTTCCCAAAGAGCTTTAGAACAAGGCATAGTTTTCCCTGCTGGCTCTTTCGGCGTGGGACCAACCTCCAGACATATGGCCATTTTTGAGCCTGGCGCGGCACCAAGTGGGAAAGGGTGGTTTTGAGGCCGAAGGCAGCAGGAAAGCCTGCAGCCCCCAGGTGTGTGGGGCTACGCAAGCGGTTCCCAAAGAGCTTTAGAACAAGGAATAGTTTTCCCTGCTGGCTCTTTGGGCGTGGGACCAACCTCCAGACATATGGCCATTTTTGTGCCTGGTGTGACGCCATGTGGGAAAGGGTGGTTTTGAGGCCGAAGGCAGCAGGAAAGCCTGCAGCCCCCAGGTGTGTGGGGCTACGCAAGCGGTTCCCAAAGAGCTTTAGAACAAGGCATAGTTTTCCCTGCGGGCTCTTTGGGCGTGGGACCAATCTCCAGCCATATGGCCATTTTTCTGCCTGGCGTGACGCCATGTGGGAAAGGGTGGTTTTGAGGTTGCAGGTGCCAGAAAACCCTGCAGCCCCCAGGTGTGTGGGGCTACGCAAGCAGTTCCCAAAGAGCTTTAGAACAAGGCATAGTTTTCCCTGCTGGCTCTGTGGCCGTGGGACCACTCTCCAGACATATGGCCATTTTGGGGCCTCGCGCGGGGCCAAGTGGGAAAGGGTGGTTTTGAGGCTGAAGGCAGCAGGAAAGCCTGCAGCCCCCAGGTGTGTGGGGCTACGCAAGCGGTTCCCAAAGAGCTTTAGAACAAGGCATAGTTTTCCCTGCTGGCTCTTTGGGCGTGGGACCAACCTCCAGACATATGGCCATTTTTGTGCCTGTCGTGACACCATGTGGGAAAGGGTGTTTTTGAGGCTGCAGGTGCCAGAAAAGCCTGCAGCCCCCAGGGGTGTGGGGCTACGCAAGCGGTTCCCAAAGAGCTTTAGAACAAGGCATAGTTTTCCCTGCTGGCTCTTTGGGCGTGGGACCAGTCTCAGGACATATGGCCATTTTTGGGCCTCGCGCAGCGCCATGTGGGATAGGGTGGTTCTGAGGCTGAAGGCAGCAGGAAAGCCTGCAGCCCCCAGGTGTGTGGGGCTACGCAAGCAGTTCCCAAAGAGCTTTAGAACAAGGCATAGTTTTCCCTGCTGGCTCTTTGGGCGTGGGACCAATCTCCAGACATATGGTCATTTTTGGGCCTGGCGCGGCGCCAAGTCGGAAAGGGTGGTTTTGAGGCTGAAGGCAGCAGGAAAGCCTGCAGCCCCCAGGTGTGTGGGGCTACGCAAGCCGTTCCCAAAGAGCTTTAGAACAAGGCATAGTTTTCCCTGCTGGCTCTTTCGGCGTGGGACCAACCTCCAGACATATGGCCATTTTTGAGCCTGGCGCGGCACCAAGTGGGAAAGGGTGGTTTTGAGGCCGAAGGCAGCAGGAAAGCCTGCAGCCCCCAGGTGTGTGGGGCTACGCAAGCGGTTCCCAAAGAGCTTTAGAACAAGGCATAGTTTTCCCTGCTGGCTCTTTGGGCGTGGGACCAACCTCCAGACATATGGCCATTTTTGTGCCTGGCGTGACGCCATGTGGGAAAGGGTGGTTTTGAGGCTGAAGGCAGCAGGAAAGCCTGCAGCCCCCAGGTGTGTGGGGCTACGCAAGCGGTTCCCAAAGAGCTTTAGAACAAGGCATAGTTTTCCCTGCTGGCTCTTTGGGTGTGGGACCAACCTCCAGACATATGGCCATTTTTCTGCCTGGCGTGACGCCATGTGGGAAAGGGTGGTTTTGAGGCTGCAGGTGCCAGAAAACCCTGCAGCCCCCAGGTGTGTGGGGCTACGCAAGCGGTTCCCAAAGAGCTTTAGTACAAGGCATAGATTTCCCTGCTGGCTCTGTGGCCGTGGGACCAGTCTCCAGACATATGGCCATTTTTGGGCCTCGCGCGGGGCCAAGTGGGAAAGGGTGGTTTTGAGGCTGAAGGCAGCAGGAAAGCCTGTAGCCCCCAGGTGTGTGGGGCTACGCAAGCGGTTCCCAAAGAGCTTTAGAACAAGGCATAGTTTTCCCTGCTGGCTCTTTGGGCGTGGGACCAATCTCCACACATATGGCCATTTTTGTGCCTGTCGTGACACCATGTGGGAAAGGGTGGTTTTGAGGCTGCAGGTGCCAGAAAAGCCTGCAGCCCGCAGGTGTGTGGGGCTACGCAAGCGGTTCCCAAAGAGCTTTAGAACAAGGCATAGTTTTCCCTGCTGGCTCTTTCGGCGTGGGACCAGTCTCCAGACATATGGCCATTTTTGTGCCTGGCGTGACACCAAGTGGGAAAGGGTGGTTTTGAGGCTGAAGGCAGCAGGAAAGCCTGCAGCCCCCACGTCTGTGGGGCTACGCAAGCAGTTCCCAAAGAGCTTTAGAACAAGGCATAGTTTTCCCTGCTGGCTCTTTGAGCGTGGGACCAGTCTCCAGACATATGGCCATTTTTGGGCCTGGCGCGGCGCCAAGTGGGAAAGGGTGCCTTTGAGGCTGAAGAGAGCAGGAAAGCCTGCAGCCCCCAGGTGTGTGGGGCTACGCAAGCGGTTCCCAAAGAGCTTTAGAACAAGGCATAGTTTTCCCTGCTGGCTCTTTGGGCGTCGGACCAATCTCCAGACATATGGGCATTTTTGAGCCTGGCGCGGCACCAAGTGGGAAAGGGTGGTTTTGAGGCCGAAGGCAGCAGGAAAGCCTGCAGCCCCCAGGTCTGTGGGGCTACGCAAGCGGTTCCCAAAGAGCTTTAGAACAAGGCATAGTTTTCCCTGCTGGCTCTTTGGGCGTGGGACCAACCTCCAGACATATGGCCATTTTTGTGCCTGGCGTGACGCCATGTGGGAAAGGGTGGTTTTGAGGCCGAAGGTAGCAGGAAAGCCTGCAGCCCCCAGGTGTGTGGGGCTACGCAAGCGGTTCCCAAAGAGCTTTAGAACAAGGCATAGTTTTCCCTGCTGGCTCTTTGGGCGTGGGACCAATCTCCAGACATATGGCCATTTTTGTGCCTGGCGTGACGCCATGTGGGAAAGTGTGGTTTTGGGGCCGAAGGCAGCAGGAAAGCCTGTAGCCCCCAGGTGTGTGGGGCTACGCAAGCGGTTCCCAAAGAGCTTTAGAACAAGGCATAGTTTTCCCTGCTGCTCTTTGGGCGTGGGACCAACCTCCAGACATATGGCCATTTTTGGGCCTGGTGCGGCGCCAAGTGGGAAAGGGTGGTTTTGAGGCTGAAGGCAGCAGGAAAGCCTGCAGCCCCCAGGTGTGTGCGGCTACGCAAGCGGTTCCCAAAGAGCTTTAGAACAAGGCATAGTTTTCCCTGCTGGCTCTTTCGGCGTGGGACCAATCTCCAGACATATGGCCATTTTTGTGCCTGGCGTGACACCAAGTGGGAAAGGGTGGTTTTGAGGCTGAAGGCAGCAGGAAGGTCTGCAGCCCCCAGGTGTGTGGGGCTACGCAAGCAGTTCCCAAAGAGCTTTAGAACAAGGCATAGTTTTCCCTGCTGGCTCTTTGGGCGTGGGACCAATCTCCACACATATGGCCATTTTTGTGCCTGTCGTGACACCATGTGGGAAAGGGTGGTTTTGAGGCTGCAGGTGCCAGAAAAGCCTGCAGCCCGCAGGTGTGTGGGGCTACGCAAGCGGTTCCCAAAGAGCTTTAGAACAAGGCATATTTTTCCCTGCTGGCTCTTTGAGCGTGGGACCAGTCTCCAGACATATGGCCATTTTTGGGCCTCGCGCAGCGCCATGTGGGATAGGGTGGTTTTGAGGCTGAAGGCAGCAGGAAAGCCTGCAGCCCGCAGGTGTGTGGGGCTACGCAAGCAGTTCCCAAAGAGCTTTAGAACAAGGCATAGTTTTCCCTGCTGGCTCTTTGGGCGTGGGACCAGTCTCCAGACACATGGCCATTTTTGGGCCTGGCGTGGCGCCAAGTGGGAAAGGGTGCCTTTGAGGCTGAAGAGAGCAGGAAAGCCTGCAGCCCGCAGGTGTGTGGGGCTACGCAAGCGGTTCCCAAAGAGCTTTAGAACAAGGCATAGTTTTCCCTGCTGGCTCTTTGGGCGTCGGACCAATCTCCAGACATATGGTCATTTTTGGGCCTGGCGCGGCGCCAAGTCGGAAAGGGTGGTTTTGAGGCTGAAAGCAGCAGGAAAGCCTGCAGCCCCCAGGTGTGTGGGGCTACGCAAGCGGTTCCCAAAGAGCTTTAGAACAAGGCATAGTTTTCCCTGTTGGCTCTTTGGGCGTGGGACCAACCTCCAGACATATGGCCATTTTTGAGCCTGGCGCGGCACCAAGTGGGAAAGGGTGGTTTTGAGGCTGAAGGCAGCAGGAAAGCCTGCAGCCCCCAGGTGTGTGGGGCTACGCAAGCGGTTCCCAAAGAGCTTTAGAACAAGGCATAGTTTTCCCTGCTGGCTCTTTGGGCATGGGACCAACCTCCAGACATATGGCCATTTTTGTGCCTGGCGTGACGCCATGTGGGAAAGGGTGGTTTTGGGGCCGAAGGCAGCAGGAAAGCCTGTAGCCCCCAGGTGTGTGGGGCTACGCAAGCGGTTCCCAAAGAGCTTTAGAACAAGGCATAGTTTTCCCTGCTGGCTCTTTGGGCGTGGGACCAACCTCCAGAGATATGGCCATTTTTGTGCCTGTCGTGACACCATGTGGGAAAGGGTGGTTTTGAGGCTGCAGGTGCCAGAAAAGCCTGCAGCCCCCAGGTGTGTGGGGCTACGCAAGCGGTTCCCAAAGAGCTTTACAACAAGGCATAGTTTTCCCTGCTGGCTCTTTGAGCGTGAGACCAGTCTCCAGACATATGGCCATTTTTGGGCCTCGCGCAGCGCCATGTGGGATAGGGTGGTTTTGAGGCTGAAGGCAGCAGGAAAGCCTGCAGCCCGCAGGTGTGTGGGGCTACGCAAGCAGTTCCCAAAGAGCTTTAGAACAAGGCATAGTTTTCCCTGCTGGCTCTTTGGGCGTCGGACCAATCTCCAGACATATGGCCATTTTTGGGCCTGGCGCGGCGCCAAGTGGGAAAGGGTGGTTTTGAGGCTGCAGGTGCCAGAAAACCCTGCAGCCCCCAGGTGTGTGGGGCTACGCAAGCGGTTCCCAAACAGCTTTAGAACAAGGCATAGTTTTCCCTGCTGGCTCTGTGGCCGTGGGACCAGTCTCCAGACATATGGCCATTTTGGGGCCTCGCGCGGGGCCAAGTGGGAAAGGGTGGTTTTGAGGCTGAAGGCAGCAGGAAATCCTGCAGCCCCCAGGTCTCCGTGGCTACGCAAGCGGTTCCCAAAGAGCTTTAGAACAAGGCATAGTTTTCCCTGCTGGCTCTTTGGGCGTGGGACCAACCTCCAGACATATGGCCATTTTTGTGCCTGGCGTGACGCCATGTGGGAAAGGGTGGTTTTGAGGCCGAAGGCAGCAGGAAAGCCTGCAGCCCCCAGGTGTGTGGGGCTACGCAAGCGGTTCCCAAAGAGCTTTAGAACAAGGCATAGTTTTCCCTGCTGGCTCTTTGGGCGTGGGACCAATCTCCAGACATATGGCCATTTTTCTGCCTGGCGTGACGCCATGTGGGAAAGGGTGGTTTTGAGGCTGCAGGTGCCAGAAAACCCTGCAGCCCCCAGGTGTGTGGGGCTACGCAAGTGGTTCCCAAAGATCTTTAGAACAAGGCATAGTTTTCCCTGCTGGCTCTGTGGCCGTGGGACCAGTCTCCAGACATATGGCCATTTTGGGGCCTCGCGCGGGGCCAAGTGGGAAAGGGTGGTTTTGAGGCTGAAGGCAGCAGGAAAGCCTGCGTCCCCCAGGTCTCCGCGGCTACGCAAGCGGTTCCCAAAGAGCTTTAGAACAAGGCATAGTTTTCCCTGCTGGCTCTTTGGGCGTGGGACCAATCTCCAGCCATATGGTCATTTTTGGGCCTGGCGCGGCGCCAAGTTGGAAAGGGTGGTTTTGAGGCTGAAGGCAGCAGGAAAGCCTGCAGCCCCCAGGTGTGTGGGGCTACGCAAGCAGTTCCCAAAGAGCTTTAGAACAAGGCATAGTTTTCCCTGCTGGCTCTTTGGGCGTCGGACCAATCTCCAGACATATGGTCATTTTTGGGCCTGGCGCGGCGCCAAGTCGGAAAGGGTGGTTTTGAGGCTGAAGGCAGCAGGAAAGCCTGCAGCCCCCAGGTGTGTGGGGCTACGCAAGCGGTTCCCAAAGAGCTTTAGAACAAGGCATAGTTTTCCCTGCTGGCTCTTTGGGCGTGGGACCAACCTCCAGACATATGGGCATTTTTGAGCCTGGCGCGGCACCAAGTGGGAAAGGGTGGTTTTGAGGCCGAAGGCAGCAGGAAAGCCTGCAGCCCCCAGGTGTGTGGGGCTACGCAAGCGGTTCCCAAAGAGCTTTAGAACAAGGCATAGTTTTCCCTGCTGGCTCTTTGGGCGTGGGACCAATCTCCAGACATATGGACATTTTTCTGACTGGCGAGACGCCATGTGGGAAAGGGTGGTTTTGAGGCTGCAGGTGCCAGAACTCCGGCAGCCCCCAGGTGTGTGGGGCTACGCAAGCGGTTCCCAAAGAGCTTTAGAACAAGGCATAGTTTTCCCTGCTGGCTCTTTCGGCGTGGGACCAGTCTCCAGACATATGGCCATTTCTGGGCCTGGTGCGGCGACAAGTGGGAAAGGGTGGTTTTGAGGCTGAAGGCAGCAGGAAAGCCTGCAGCCCCCAGGTCTGTGGGGCTACGCAAGCGGTTCCCAAAGAGCTTTAGAACAAGGCATAGTTTACCCTGCTGGCTCTTTCGGCGTGGGACCAGTCTCCAGACATATGGCCATTTTTGGGCCTGGCGCGGCGCCAAGTGGGAAAGGGTGGTTTTGAGGCTGAAGGCAGCAGGAAAGCTTGCAGCCCCCTGGTCTGTGGGGCTACGCAAGGCGATCCCAAAGAGCTTTAGAACAAGGCATAGTTTTCCCTGCTGGCTCTGTGGCCGTGGGACCAGTCTCCAGACATATGGCCATTTTTGGGCCTGGCGTGGCGCCACGTGGGAAAGGGTGGTTTTGAGGCTGAAGGCAGCAGGAAAGCCTGTAGCCCCCAGGTGTGTGGGGCTACGCAAGCGGTTCCCAAAGAGCTTTAGAACAAGGCATAGTTTTCCCTGCTGGCTCTTTGAGCGTGGGACCAGTCTCCAGACATATGGCCATTCTTGGGCCTGGCGCGGGGCCAAGTGGGAAAGGGTGGTTTTGAGGCTGAAGGCAGCAGGAAAGCCTGTAGCCCCCAGGTCTGTGGGGCTATGCAAGCGGTTCCCAAAGAGCTTTAGAACAAGGCATAGTTTTCCCTGTTGGCTCTTTGGGCGTGGGACCAGTCTCCAGACATATGGCCATTTCTGGGCCTGGTGCGGCGACAAGTGGGAAAGGGTGGTTTTGAGGCTGAAGGCAGCAGGAAAGCCTGCAGCCCCCAGGTCTGTGGGGCTACGCAAGCGGTTCCCAAAGAGCTTTAGAACAAGGCATAGTTTTCCCTGCTGGCTCTTTCGGCGTGGGACCAGTCTCCAGACATATGGCCATTTTTGGGCCTGGCGCGGCGCCAAGTGGGAAAGGGTGGTTTTGAGGCTGAAGGCAGCAGGAAAGCTTGCAGCACCCTGGTCTGTGGGGCTACGCAAGCCGATCCCAAAGAGCTTTAGAACAAGGCATAGTTTTCCCTGCTGGCTCTTTGGGCGTCGGACCAATCTCCAGACATATGGCCATTTTTGTGCCTGGCGTGACGCCATGTGGGAAAGGGTGGTTTTGAGGCTGAAGGCAGCAGGAAAGCCTGCAGCCCCCAGGTGTGTGGGGCTATGCAAGCGGTTCCCAAAGAGCTTTAGAACAAGGCATAGTTTTCCCTGCTGGCTCTATGGGCGTGGGACCAGTCTCCAGACATATGGCCATTTTTGGGCCTGGCGTGGCGCCACGTGGGAAAGGGTGCCTTTGAGGCTGAAGAGAGCAGGAAAGCCTGCAGCCCCCAGGTGTGTGGGGCTACGCAAGCGGTTCCCAAAGAGCTTTAGAACAAGGCATAGTTTTCCCTGCTGACTCTTTGGGCGTGGGACCAATCTCCAGAAATATGGTCATTTTTGGGCCTGGCGTGGCGCCAAGTGGGAAAGGGTGGTTTTGAGGCTGAAGGCAGCAGGAGAGCCTGCAGCCCCCAGGTCTGTGGGGCTACGCAAGCGGTTCCCAAAGAGCTTTAGAACAAGGCATAGTTTTCCCTGCTGGCTCTTTGGGCGTGGGACCAATCTCCAGACATATGGCCATTTTTGTGCCTGGCGTGACGCCATGTGGGAAAGGGTGGTTTTGAGGCTGAAGGCAGCAGGAAAGCCTGCAGCCCCCAGGTGTGTGGGGCTACGCAAGCGGTTCCCAAAGAGCTTTAGAACAAGGCATAGTTTTCCCTGCTGGCTCTTTGGGCGTGGGACCAATCTCCAGACATATGGCCATTTTTGTGCCTGGCGTGACGCCATGTGGGAAAGGGTGGTTTTGAGGCTGAAGGCAGCAGGAAAGCCTGCAGCCCCCAGGTGTGTGGGGCTACGCAAGCGGTTCCCAAAGAGCTTTAGAACAAGGCATAGTTTTCCCTGCTGGCTCTTTCGGCGTGGGACCAATCTCCAGACATATGGCCATTTTTGTGCCTGGCGTGACACCAAGTGGGAAAGGGTGGTTTTGAGGCTGAAGGCAGCAGGAAGGTCTGCAGCCCCCAGGTGTGTGGGGCTACGCAAGCGGTTCCCAAAGAGCTTTAGAACAAGGCATAGTTTTCCCTGCTGGCTCTTTGGGCGTGGGACCAACCTCCAGACATATGGCCATTTTTGTGCCTGGCGTGACGCCATGTGGGAAAGGGTGGTTTTGAGGCTGAAGGCAGCAGGAAAGCCTGCAGCCCCCAGGTCTGTGGAGCTACGCAAGCGGTTCCCAAAGAGCTTTAGTACAAGGCATAGTTTTCCCTGCTGGCTCTTTCGGCGTGGGACCAGTCTCCAGACATATGGCCATTTTTGTGCCTGGCGTGACACCAAGTGGGAAAGGGTGGTTTTGAGGCTGAAGGCAGCAGGAAAGCCTGCAGCCCCCAGGTGTGTGGGGCTACGCAAGCCGTTCCCAAAGAGCTTTAGAACAAGGCATAGTTTTCCCTGCTGGCTCTTTGGGCGTGGGACCAACCTCCAGACATATGGTCATTTTTGGGCCTGGTGCGGCGCCAAGTGGGAAAGGGTGGTTTTGAGGCTGAAGGCAGCAGGAAAGCCTGCAGCCCCCAGGTCTGTGGGGCTACGCAAGTGGTTCCCAAAGAGCTTTAGAACAAGGCATAGTTTTCCCTGCTGGCTCTTTGAGCGTGGGACCAATCTCCAGACATATGGCCATTTTTGGGCCTGGCGCGGGGCCAAGTGGGAAAGGGTGGTTTTGAGGCTGAAGGCAGCAGGAAAGCCTGTAGCCCCCAGGTGTGTGGGGCTACGCAAGCGGTTCCCAAAGAGCTTTAGAACAAGGCATAGTTTTCCCTGTTGGCTCTTTGGGCGTGGGACCAATCTCCAGACATATGGCCATTTTTGGGCCTGGCGTGACGCCATGTGGGAAAGGGTGGTTTTGAGGCTGAAGGCAGCAGGAAAGCCTGCAGCCCCCAGGTGTGTGGGGCTACGCAAGCGGTTCCCAAAGAGCTTTAGAACAAGGCATAGTTTTCCCTGCTGGCTCTATGGGCGTGGGACCAGTCTCCAGACATATGGCCATTTTTGGGCCTGGCGTGGCGCCAAGTGGGACAGGGTTGTTTTGAGGCTGAAGGCAGCAGGAGAGCCTGCAGCCCCAAGGTCTGTGGGGCTACGCAAGCGGTTCCCAAAGAGCTTTAGAACAAGGCATAGTTTTCCCTGCTGGCTCTTTGGGCGTGGGACCAAGCTCCAGACATATGGCCATTTTTGTGCCTGGTGTCACGCTATGTGGGAAAGGGTGGTTTTGAGGCTGAAGGCAGCAGGAAAGCCTGTAGCCCCCAGGTGTGTGGGGCTACGCAAGCGGTTCCCAAAGAGCTTTAGAACAAGGCATAGTTTTCCCTGCTGGCTCTTTGGGCGTGGGACCAATCTCCAGACATATGGCCGTTTTTGTGCCTGGCGTGACGCCATGTGGGAAAGGGCGGTTTTGAGGCTGAAGGCAGCAGGAAGGTCTGCAGCCCCCAGGTGTGTGGGGCTACACAAGCCGTTCCCAAAGAGCTTTAGAACAAGGCATAGTTTTCCCTGCTGGCTCTTTGAGCGTGGGACCAGTCTCCAGACATATGGCCATTTTTGGGCCTGGCGCAGTGCCAAGTGGGAAAGGGTGGTTTTGAGGCTGAAGGCAGCAGGAAAGCTTGCAGCCCCCTGGTCTGTGGGGCTACGCAAGCCGTTCCCAAAGAGCTTTAGAACAAGGCATAGTTTTCCCTGCTGGCTCTTTGGGCGTGGGACCAATCTCCAGACATATGGCCATTTTTGGGCCTGGCGTGACGCCATGTGGGAAAGGGTGGTTTTGAGGCTGAAGGCAGCAGGAAAGCCTGCAGCCCCCAGCTGTGTGGGGCTATGCAAGCGGTTCCCAAAGAGCTTTAGAACAAGGCATAGTTTTCCCTGCTGGCTCTATGGGCGTGGGACCAGTCTCCAGACATATGGCCATTTTTGGGCCTGGCGTGGCGCCAAGTGGGACAGGGTTGTTTTGAGGCTGAAGGCAGCAGGAGAGCCTGCAGCCCCCAGGTCTGTGGGGCTACGCAAGCGGTTCCCAAAGAGCTTTAGAACAAGGCATAGTTTTCCCTGCTGGCTCTTTGGGCGTGGGACCAAGCTCCAGACATATGGCCATTTTTGTGCCTGGTGTCACGCCATGTGGGAAAGGGTGGTTTTGAGGCTGAAGGCAGCAGGAAAGCCTGCAGCCCCCAGGTGTGTGGGGCTACGCAAGCGGTTCCCAAAGAGCTTTAGAACAAGGCACAGTTTTCCCTGCTCGCTCTTTGGGCGTGGGACCAATCTCCAGACATATGGCCGTTTTTGTGCCTGGCGTGACGCCATGTGGGAAAGGGTGGTTTTGAGGCTGAAGGCAGCAGGAAGGTCTGCAGCCCCCAGGTGTGTGGGGCTACGCAAGCCGTTCCCAAAGAGCTTTAGAACAAGGCATAGTTTTCCCTGCTGGCTCTTTGAGCGTGGGACCAGTCTCCAGACATATGGCCATTTTTGGGCCTCGCGCAGCGCCAAGTGGGAAAGGGTGGTTTTGAGGCTGAAGGCAGCAGGAAAGCCTGCAGCGCCCAGGTGTGTGGGGCTACGCAAGCCGTTCCCAAAGAGCTTTAGAACAAGGCATAGTTTTCCCTGCTGGCTCTTTGGGCGTGGGACCAGTCTCCAGACATATGGCCATTTTTGTGCCTGGCGTGACGCCAAGTGGGAAAGGGTGCCTTTGAGGCTGAAGAGAGCAGGAAAGCCTGCAGCCCCCAGGTGTGTGAGGCTACGCAAGCGGTTCCCAAAGAGCTTTAGAACAAGGCATAGTTTTCCCTGCTGGCTCTTTGGGCGTGGGACCAGTCTCCAGACATATGGCCATTTTTATGCCTGGCGTGACGCCATGTGGGAAAGGGTGGTTTTGAGGCTGAAGGCAGCAGGAAAGCCTGCAGCCCCCAGGTCTGTGGGGCTACGCAAGTGGTTCCCAAAGAGCTTTAGAACAAGGCATAGTTTTCCCTGCTGGCTCTTTGAGCATGGGACCAATCTCCAGACATACGGCCATTTTTGGGCCTGGCGCGGCGCCAAGTGGGAAAGGGTGCCTTTGAGGCTGAAGAGAGCAGGAAAGCCTGCAGCCACCAGGTCTGTGGGGCTACGCAAGCGGTTCCCAAAGAGCTTTAGAACAAGGCATAGTTTTCCCTGCTGGCTCTTTGGGCGTCGGACCAGTCTCCAGACATATGGCCATTTTTGGGCCTGGCGTGGCGCCAAGTGGGACAGGGTTGTTTTGAGGCTGAAGGCAGCAGGAGAGCCTGCAGCCCCCAGGTGTGTGGGGCTACGCAAGCGGTTCCCAAAGAGCTTTAGAACAAGGCATAGTTTTCCCTGCTGGCTCTTTGGGCGTGGGACCAATCTCCAGACATATGGCCATTTTTGTGCCTGGCGCAGCGACAAGTGGGAAAGGGTGGTTTTGAGGCTGAAGGCAGCAGGAAAGCCTGTAGCCCCCAGGTGTGTGGGGCTACGCAAGCGGTTCCCAAAGAGCTTTAGAACAAGGCATAGTTTTCCCTGCTGGCTCTTTGGGCGTGGGACCAGTCTCCAGACATATGGCCATTTTTGGGCCTGGCGCAGCGCCAAGTGGGAAAGGGTGGTTTTGAGGCTGAAGGCAGCAGGAAAGCTTGCAGCTCCCAGGTCTGTGGGGCTACGCAAGCCGTTCCCAAAGAGCTTTAGAACAAGGCATAGTTTTCCCTGCTGGCTCTTTGGGCGTGGGACCAATCTCCAGACATATGGCCATTTTTGGGCCTGGCGCAGCGCCAAGTGGGAAAGGGTGGTTTTGAGGCTGAAGGCAGCAGGAAAGGTTGCAGCCCCCTGGTCTGTGGGGCTACGCAAGCCGTTCCCAAAGAGCTTTAGAACAAGGCATAGTTTTCCCTGCTGGCTCTTTGGGCGTGGGACCAACCTCCAGACATATGGTCATTTTTGGGCCTGGCGCGGCGCCAAGTGGGAAAGGGTGGTTTTGAGGCTGAAGGCAGCAGGAAAGCCTGCAGCCCCCAGGTCTGTGGGGCTACGCAAGTGGTTCCCAAAGAGCTTTAGAACAAGGCATAGTTTTCCCTGCTGGCTCTTTGGGCGTGGGACCAACCTCCAGACATATGGCCATTTTTGTGCCTGGCGTGACGCCATGTGGGAAAGGGTGGTTTTGAGGCTGAAGGCAGCAGGAAAGCCTGCAGCCCCCAGGTGTGTGGGGCTACGCAAGCGGTTCCCAAAGAGCTTTAGTACAAGGCATAGTTTTCCCTGCTGGCTCTTTCGGCGTCGGACCAACCTCCAGACATATGGTCATTTTTGGGCCTGGCGCAGCGCCAAGTGGGAAAGGGTGGTTTTGAGGCTGAAGGCAGCAGGAAAGCTTGCAGCCCCCTGGTCTGTGGGGCTACGCAAGCCGTTCCCAAAGAGCTTTAGAACAAGGCATAGTTTTCCCTGCTGGCTCTTTGGGCGTGGGACCAATCTCCAGACATATGGCCATTTTTGGGCCTGGCGTGACGCCATGTGGAAAAGGGTGGTTTTCAGGCTGAAGGCAGCAGGAAAGCCTGCAGCCCCCAGGTGTGTGGGGCTATGCAAGCGGTTCCCAAAGAGCTTTAGAACAAGGCATAGTTTTCCCTGCTGGCTCTTTGGGCGTGGGAGCAATCTCCAGATATATGGCCGTTTTTGTGCCTGGCGTGACGCCATGTGGGAAAGGGTGGTTTTGAGGCTGAAGGCAGCAGGAAGGTCTGCAGCCCCCAGGTGTGTGGGGCTACGCAAGCCGTTCCCAAAGAGCTTTAGAACAAGGCATAGTTTTCCCTGCTGGCTCTTTGGGCGTGGGACCAGTCTCCAGACATATGGCCATTTTTGGGCCTCGCGCAGCGCCAAGTGGGAAAGGGTGGTTTTGAGGCTGAAGAGAGCAGGAAAGCCTGCAGCCCCCAGGTGTGTGAGGCTACGCAAGCGGTTCCCAAAGAGCTTTAGAACAAGGCATAGTTTTCCCTGCTGGCTCTTTGGGCGTGGGACCAACCTCCAGACATATGGCCATTTTTATGCCTGGCGTGACGCCATGTGGGAAAGGGTGGTTTTGAGGCTGAAGGCAGCAGGAAAGCCTGCAGCCCCCAGGTGTGTGGGGCTATGCAAGTGGTTCCCAAAGAGCTTTAGAAAAAGGCATAGTTTTCCCTGCTGGCTCTTTGGGCGTGGGACCAATCTCCAGACATATGGCCATTTTTGTGCCTGGCGCAGCGACAAGTGGGAAAGGGTGGTTTTGAGGCTGAAGGCAGCAGGAAAGCCTGTAGCCCCCAGGTGTGTGGGGCTACGCAAGCGGTTCCCAAAGAGCTTTAGAACAAGGCATAGTTTTCCCTGCTGGCTCTTTGGGCGTGGGACCAGTCTCCAGACATATGGCCATTTTTGGGCCTGGCGCAGCGCCAAGTGGGAAAGGGTGGTTTTGAGGCTGAAGGCAGCAGGAAAGCTTGCAGCCCCCTGGTCTGTGGGGCTACGCAAGCCGTTCCCAAAGAGCTTTAGAACAAGGCATAGTTTTCCCTGCTGGCTCTTTGGGCGTGGGACCAATCTCCAGACATATGGCCATTTTTGGGCCTGGCGTGACGCCATGTGGAAAAGGGTGGTTTTCAGGCTGAAGGCAGCAGGAAAGCCTGCAGCCCCCAGGTGTGTGGGGCTATGCAAGCGGTTCCCAAAGAGCTTTAGAACAAGGCATAGTTTTCCCTGCTGGCTCTTTGGGCGTGGGACCAATCTCCAGATATATGGCCGTTTTTGTGCCTGGCGTGACGCCATGTGGGAAAGGGTGGTTTTGAGGCTGAAGGCAGCAGGAAGGTCTGCAGCCCCCAGGTGTGTGGGGCTACGCAAGCCGTTCCCAAAGAGCTTTAGAACAAGGCATAGTTTTCCCTGCTGGCTCTTTGGGCGTGGGACCAGTCTCCAGACATATGGCCATTTTTGGGCCTCGCGCAGCGCCAAGTGGGAAAGGGTGGTTTTGAGGCTGAAGAGAGCAGGAAAGCCTGCAGCCCCCAGGTGTGTGAGGCTACGCAAGCGGTTCCCAAAGAGCTTTAGAACAAGGCATAGTTTTCCCTGCTGGCTCTTTGGGCGTGGGACCAACCTCCAGACATATGGCCATTTTTATGCCTGGCGTGACGCCATGTGGGAAAGGGTGGTTTTGAGGCTGAAGGCAGCAGGAAAGCCTGCAGCCCCCAGGTGTGTGGGGCTATGCAAGTGGTTCCCAAAGAGCTTTAGAAAAAGGCATAGTTTTCCCTGCTGGCTCTTTGGGCGTGGGACCAATCTCCAGACATATGGCCATTTTTGTGCCTGGCGCAGCGACAAGTGGGAAAGGGTGGTTTTGAGGCTGAAGGCAGCAGGAAAGCCTGTAGCCCCCAGGTGTGTGGGGCTACGCAAGCGGTTCCCAAAGAGCTTTAGAACAAGGCATAGTTTTCCCTGCTGGCTCTTTGGGCGTGGGACCAGTCTCCAGACATATGGCCATTTTTGGGCCTGGCGCAGCGCCAAGTGGGAAAGGGTGGTTTTGAGGCTGAAGGCAGCAGGAAAGCTTGCAGCCCCCTGGTCTGTGGGGCTACGCAAGCCGTTCCCAAAGAGCTTTAGAACAAGGCATAGTTTTCCCTGCTGGCTCTTTGGGCGTCGGACCAATCTCCAGACATATGGCCATTTTTGTGCCTGGCGTGACGCCATGTGGGAAAGGGTGGTTTTGAGGCTGAAGGCAGCAGGAAAGCCTGCAGCCCTCAGGTGTGTGGGGCTATGCAAGCGGTACCCAAAGAGCTTTAGAACAAGGCATAGTTTTCCCTGCTGGCTCTATGGGCGTGGGACCAGTCTCCAGACATATGGCCATTTTTGGGCCTGGCGTGGCGCCAAGTGGGACAGGGTTGTTTTGAGGCTGAAGGCAGCAGGAGAGCCTGCAGCCCCAAGGTCTGTGGGGCTACGCAAGCGGTTCCCAAAGAGCTTTAGAACAAGGCATAGTTTTCCCTGCTGGCTCTTTGGGCGTGGGACCAACCTCCAGACATATGGCCATTGTTGTGCCTGGTGTCACGCCATGTGGGAAAGGGTGGTTTTGAGGCTGAAGGCAGCAGGAAAGCCTGTAGCCCCCAGGTGTGTGGGGCTACGCAAGCGGTTCCCAAAGAGCTTTAGAACAAGGCATAGTTTTCCCTGCTGGCTCTTTGGGCGTGGGACCAATCTCCAGACATATGGCCGTTTTTGTGCCTGGCGTGACGCCATGTGGGAAAGGGTGGTTTTGAGGCTGAAGGCAGCAGGAAGGTCTGCAGCCCCCAGGTGTGTGGGGCTACGCAAGCCGTTCCCAAAGAGCTTTAGAACAAGGCATAGTATTCCCTGCTGGCTCTTTGAGCGTGGGACCAGTCTCCAGACATATGGCCATTTTTGGGCCTCGCACAGCGCCAAGTGGGAAAGGGTGGTTTTGAGGCTGAAGGCAGCAGGAAAGCCTGCAGCGCCCAGGTGTGTGGGGCTACGCAAGCAGTTCCCAAAGAGCTTTAGAACAAGGCATAGTTTTCCCTGCTGGCTCTTTGGGCGTGGGACCAATCTCCAGACATATGGCCATTTTTGTGCCTGGCGTGACACCAAGTGGGAAAGGGTGGTTTTGAGGCTGAAGGCAGCAGGAAAGCCTGCAGCCCCCAGGTCTGTGGGGCTACGCAAGCCGTTCCCAAAGAGCTTTAGAACAAGGCATAGTTTTCCCTGCTGGCTCTTTGGGCGTGGGACCAACCTCCAGACATATGGTCATTTTTGGGCCTGGCGCGGCGCCAAGTGGGAAAGGGTGGTTTTGAGGCTGAAGGCAGCAGGAAAGCCTGCAGCCCCCAGGTGTGTGGGGCTACGCAAGTGGTTCCCAAAGAGGTTTAGAACAAGGCATAGTTTTCCCTGCTGGCTCTTTGAGCGTGGGACCAGTCTCCAGACATATGGCCATTTTTGGGCCTGGCGCGGGGCCAAGTGGGAAAGGGTGGTTTTGAGGCTGAAGGCAGTAGGAAAGCCTGCAGCCCCCAGGTGTGTGGGGCTACGCAAGCGGTTCCCAAAGAGCTTTAGAACAAGGCATAGTTTTCCCTGCTGGCTCTTTGGGCGTGGGACCAGTCTCCAGACATATGGCTATTTTTGTGCCTGGCGTGACGCCATGTGGGAAAGGGTGGTTTTGAGGCTGAAGAGAGCAGGACTGCCTGCAGACCCCAGGTGTGTGGGGCTACGCAAGCCGTTCCCAAAGAGCTTTAGAACAAGGCATAGTTTTCCCTGCTGGCTCTTTGAGCGTGGGACCAGTCTCCAGACATATGGCCATTTTTGGGCCTCGCGCAGCGCCAAGTGGGAAAGGGTGGTTTTGAGGCTGAAGGCAGCAGGAAAGCTTGCAGCCCCCAGGTGTGTGGGGCTACGCAAGCCGTTCCCAAAGAGCTTTAGAACAAGGCATAGTTTTCCCTGCTGGCTCTTTGGGCGTGGGACCAGTCTCCAGACATATGGCCTTTTTTCGGCCTGGCGTGGCGCCAAGTGGGAAAGGGTGCCTTTGAGGCTGAAGAGAGCAGGAAAGCCTGCAGCCCCCAGGTGTGTGAGGCTACGCAAGCGGTTCCCAAAGAGCTTTAGAACAAGGCATAGTTTTCCCTGCAGGCTCTTTGGGCGTGGGACCAATCTCCAGACATATGGCCATTTTTGTGCCTGGCTTGACGCCATGTGGGAAAGGGTGGTTTTGAGGCTGAAGGCAGCAGGAAAGCCTGTAGCCCCCAGGTGTGTGGGGCTACGCAAGCGGTTCCCAAAGAGCTTTAGAACAAGGCATAGTTTTCCCTGCTGGCTCTTTGGGCGTGGGACCAACCTCCAGACATATGGCCGTTTTTGTGCCTGGCGTGACGCCATGTGGGAAAGGGTGGTTTTGAGGCTGAAGGCAGCAGGAAAGCCTGCAGCCCCCAGGTGTGTGGGGCTACGCAAGCCGTTTCCAAAGAGCTTTAGTACAAGGCATAGTTTTCCCTGCTGGCTCTTTCGGCGTGGGACCAATCTCCAGACATATGGCCATTTTTGTTCCTGGCGTGACACCAAGTGGGAAAGGGTGGTTTTGAGGCTGAAGGCAGCAGGAAGGTCTGCAGCCCCCAGGTGTGTGGGGCTACGCAAGCCGTTCCCAAAGAGCTTTAGAACAAGGCATAGTTTTCCCTGCAGGCTCTTTGGGCGTGGGACCAACCTCCAGACATATGGCCATTTTACGCCTGGCGTGACGCCATGTGGGAAAGGGTGGTTTTGAGGCTGAAGGCAGCAGGAAAGCTTGCAGCCCCCTGGTCTGTGGGGCTATGCAAGCGGTTCCCAAAGAGCTTTAGAACAAGGCATAGTTTTCCCTGCTGCTCTTTGGGCGTGGGACCAGTCTCCAGACATATGGCCATTCTTGGGCCTGGCGCGGGGCCAAGTGGGAAAGGGTGGTTTTGAGGGTGAAGGCAGCAAGAAAGCCTGCAGCCCCTAGGTCTTTGAGGACACGGAAGCGGTTCCCAAAGAGCTTTAGAACAAGGCATAGTTTTCCCTGCTGGCTCTTTGGGCGTGGGACCAACCTCCAGACATATGGCCATTTCTGGGCCTGGTGCGGCGACAAGTGGGAAAGGGTGGTTTTGAGGCTGAAGGCAGCAGGAAAGCCTGCAGCCCCCAGGTGTGTGGGGCTACGCAAGCGGTTCCCAAAGAGCTTTAGAACAAGGCATAGTTTTCCCTGCTGGCTCTTTCGGCGTGGGACCAGTCTCCAGACATATGGCCATTTTTGGGCCTGGCGCGGCGCCAAGTGGGAAAGGGTGGTTTTGAGGCTGAAGGCAGCAGGAAAGCTTGCAGCCCCCTGGTCTGTGGGGCTACGCAAGCCGATCCCAAAGAGCTTTAGAACAAGGCATAGTTTTCCCTGCTGGCTCTTTGGGTGTGGGACCAATCTCCAGACATATGGCCATTTTTCTGCCTGGCGTGACGCCATGTGGGAAAGGGTGGTTTTGAGGCTGAAGGCAGCAGGAAAGCCTGCAGCCCCCAGGTGTGTGGGGCTATGCAAGCGGTTCCCAAAGAGCTTTAGAACAAGGCATAGTTTTCCCTGCTGGCTCTATGGGCGTGGGACCAGTCTCCAGACATATGGCCATTTTTGGGCCTGGCGTGGCGCCACGTGGGAAAGGGTGCCTTTGAGGCTGAAGAGAGCAGGAAAGCCTGCAGCCCCCAGGTCTGTGGGGCTACGCAAGCGGTTCCCAAAGAGCTTTAGAACAAGGCATAGTTTTCCCTGCTGACTCTTTGGGCGTGGGACCAATCTCCAGAAATATGGTCATTTTTGGGCCTGGCGTGGCGCCAAGTGGGAAAGGGTGGTTTTGAGGCTGAAGGCAGCAGGAGAGCCTGCAGCCCCCAGGTGTGTGGGGCTACGCAAGCGGTTCCCAAAGAGCTTTAGAACAAGGCATAGTTTTCCCTGCTGGCTCTTTGGGCGTGGGACCAATCTCCAGACATATGGCCATTTTTGTGCCTGGCGTGACACCAAGTGGGAAAGGGTGGTTTTGAGGCTGAAGGCAGCAGGAAAGCCTGCAGCCCCCAGGTGTGTGGGGCTACGCAAGCGGTTCCCAAAGAGCTTAAGAACAAGGCATAGTTTTCCCTGCTGGCTCTTTCGGCGTGGGACCAATCTCCAGACATATGGCCATTTTTGTGCCTGGCGTGACACCAAGTGGGAAAGGGTGGTTTTGAGGCTGAAGGCAGCAGGAAAGCCTGCACCCCCCAGGTCTGTGGGGCTACGCAAGCGGTTCCCAAAGAGCTTTAGAACAAGGCATAGTTTTCCCTGCTGGCTCTTTGGGCGTGGGACCAACCTCCAGCCATATGGCCATTTTTCTGCCTGGTGTGACGCCATGTTGGAAAGGGTGGTTTTGAGGCTGAAGGCAGCAGGAAAGCCTGTAGCCCCCAGGTGTGTGGGGCTACGCAAGCGGTTCCCAAAGAGCTTTAGAACAAGGCATAGTTTTCCCTGCTGGCTCTTTGGGCGTGGGACCAGTCTCCAGACATATGGCCATTTTTGGGCCTGGTGCGGCGATAAATGGGAAAGGGTGGTTTTGAGGCTGAAGGCAGCAAGAAAGCCTGCAGCCCCCAGGTCTTTGAGGCCACGCAAGCGGTTCCCAAAGAGCATTAGTACAAGGCATAGTTTTCCCTGCTGGCTCTGTGGCCGTGGGACCAGTCTCCAGACATATGGCCATTTTTGTGCCTGGCGTGACACCAAGTGGGAAAGGGTGGTTTTGAGGCTGAAGGCAGCAGGAAAGCCTGCAGCCCCCAGGTGTGTGGGGCTACGCAAGCCGTTCCCAAAGAGCTTTAGAACAAGGCATAGTTTTCCCTGCTGGCTCTTTGGGCGTGGGACCAACCTCCAGACATATGGTCATTTTTGGGCCTGGCGCGGCGCCAAGTGGGAAAGGGTGGTTTTGAGGCTGAAGGCAGCAGGAAAGCCTGCAGCCCCCTGGTCTGTGGGGCTACGCAAGTGGTTCCCAAAGAGCTTTAGAACAAGGCATAGTTTTCCCTGCTGGCTCTTTGAGCGTGGGACCAATCTCCAGACATATGGCCATTTTTGGGCCTGGCGCGGGGCCAAGTGGGAAAGGGTGGTTTTGAGGCTGAAGGCAGCAGGAAAGCCTGTAGCCCCCAGGTGTGTGGGGCTACGCAAGCGGTTCCCAAAGAGCCTTAGAACAAGGCATAGTTTTCCCTGCTGGCTCTTTGGGCGTGGGACCAGTCTCCAGACATATGGCCATTTCTGGGCCTGGTGCGGCGACAAGTGGGAAAGGGTGGTTTTGAGGCTGAAGGCAGCAGGAAAGCCTGCAGCCCCCAGGTGTGTGGGGCTACGCAAGCGGTTCCCAAAGAGCTTTAGAACAAGGCATAGTTTTCCCTGCTGGCTCTTTGGGCGTCGGACCAATCTCCAGACATATGGCCATTTTTGGGCCTGGCGCGGCGCCAAGTGGGAAAGGGTGGTTTTGAGGCTGAAGGCAGCAGGAAAGCCTGCAGCCCCCAGGTGTGTGGGGCTACGCAAGTGGTTCCCAAAGAGGTTTAGAACAAGGCATAGTTTTCCCTGCTGGCTCTTTGAGCGTGGGACCAGTCTCCAGACATATGGCCATTTTTGGGCCTGGCGCGGGGCCAAGTGGGAAAGGGTGGTTTTGAGGCTGAAGGCAGTAGGAAAGCCTGCAGCCCCCAGGTGTGTGGGGCTACGCAAGCGGTTCCCAAAGAGCTTTAGAACAAGGCATAGTTTTCCCTGCTGGCTCTTTGGGCGTGGGACCAGTCTCCAGACATATGGCTATTTTTGTGCCTGGCGTGACGCCATGTGGGAAAGGGTGGTTTTGAGGCTGAAGAGAGCAGGACTGCCTGCAGACCCCAGGTGTGTGGGGCTACGCAAGCCGTTCCCAAAGAGCTTTAGAACAAGGCATAGTTTTCCCTGCTGGCTCTTTGAGCGTGGGACCAGTCTCCAGACATATGGCCATTTTTGGGCCTCGCGCAGCGCCAAGTGGGAAAGGGTGGTTTTGAGGCTGAAGGCAGCAGGAAAGCTTGCAGCCCCCAGGTGTGTGGGGCTACGCAAGCCGTTCCCAAAGAGCTTTAGAACAAGGCATAGTTTTCCCTGCTGGCTCTTTGGGCGTGGGACCAGTCTCCAGACATATGGCCTTTTTTCGGCCTGGCGTGGCGCCAAGTGGGAAAGGGTGCCTTTGAGGCTGAAGAGAGCAGGAAAGCCTGCAGCCCCCAGGTGTGTGAGGCTACGCAAGCGGTTCCCAAAGAGCTTTAGAACAAGGCATAGTTTTCCCTGCAGGCTCTTTGGGCGTGGGACCAATCTCCAGACATATGGCCATTTTTGTGCCTGGCTTGACGCCATGTGGGAAAGGGTGGTTTTGAGGCTGAAGGCAGCAGGAAAGCCTGTAGCCCCCAGGTGTGTGGGGCTACGCAAGCGGTTCCCAAAGAGCTTTAGAACAAGGCATAGTTTTCCCTGCTGGCTCTTTGGGCGTGGGACCAACCTCCAGACATATGGCCGTTTTTGTGCCTGGCGTGACGCCATGTGGGAAAGGGTGGTTTTGAGGCTGAAGGCAGCAGGAAAGCCTGCAGCCCCCAGGTGTGTGGGGCTACGCAAGCCGTTTCCAAAGAGCTTTAGTACAAGGCATAGTTTTCCCTGCTGGCTCTTTCGGCGTGGGACCAATCTCCAGACATATGGCCATTTTTGTTCCTGGCGTGACACCAAGTGGGAAAGGGTGGTTTTGAGGCTGAAGGCAGCAGGAAGGTCTGCAGCCCCCAGGTGTGTGGGGCTACGCAAGCCGTTCCCAAAGAGCTTTAGAACAAGGCATAGTTTTCCCTGCAGGCTCTTTGGGCGTGGGACCAACCTCCAGACATATGGCCATTTTACGCCTGGCGTGACGCCATGTGGGAAAGGGTGGTTTTGAGGCTGAAGGCAGCAGGAAAGCTTGCAGCCCCCTGGTCTGTGGGGCTATGCAAGCGGTTCCCAAAGAGCTTTAGAACAAGGCATAGTTTTCCCTGCTGCTCTTTGGGCGTGGGACCAGTCTCCAGACATATGGCCATTCTTGGGCCTGGCGCGGGGCCAAGTGGGAAAGGGTGGTTTTGAGGGTGAAGGCAGCAAGAAAGCCTGCAGCCCCTAGGTCTTTGAGGACACGGAAGCGGTTCCCAAAGAGCTTTAGAACAAGGCATAGTTTTCCCTGCTGGCTCTTTGGGCGTGGGACCAACCTCCAGACATATGGCCATTTCTGGGCCTGGTGCGGCGACAAGTGGGAAAGGGTGGTTTTGAGGCTGAAGGCAGCAGGAAAGCCTGCAGCCCCCAGGTGTGTGGGGCTACGCAAGCGGTTCCCAAAGAGCTTTAGAACAAGGCATAGTTTTCCCTGCTGGCTCTTTCGGCGTGGGACCAGTCTCCAGACATATGGCCATTTTTGGGCCTGGCGCGGCGCCAAGTGGGAAAGGGTGGTTTTGAGGCTGAAGGCAGCAGGAAAGCTTGCAGCCCCCTGGTCTGTGGGGCTACGCAAGCCGATCCCAAAGAGCTTTAGAACAAGGCATAGTTTTCCCTGCTGGCTCTTTGGGTGTGGGACCAATCTCCAGACATATGGCCATTTTTCTGCCTGGCGTGACGCCATGTGGGAAAGGGTGGTTTTGAGGCTGAAGGCAGCAGGAAAGCCTGCAGCCCCCAGGTGTGTGGGGCTATGCAAGCGGTTCCCAAAGAGCTTTAGAACAAGGCATAGTTTTCCCTGCTGGCTCTATGGGCGTGGGACCAGTCTCCAGACATATGGCCATTTTTGGGCCTGGCGTGGCGCCACGTGGGAAAGGGTGCCTTTGAGGCTGAAGAGAGCAGGAAAGCCTGCAGCCCCCAGGTCTGTGGGGCTACGCAAGCGGTTCCCAAAGAGCTTTAGAACAAGGCATAGTTTTCCCTGCTGACTCTTTGGGCGTGGGACCAATCTCCAGAAATATGGTCATTTTTGGGCCTGGCGTGGCGCCAAGTGGGAAAGGGTGGTTTTGAGGCTGAAGGCAGCAGGAGAGCCTGCAGCCCCCAGGTGTGTGGGGCTACGCAAGCGGTTCCCAAAGAGCTTTAGAACAAGGCATAGTTTTCCCTGCTGGCTCTTTGGGCGTGGGACCAATCTCCAGACATATGGCCATTTTTGTGCCTGGCGTGACACCAAGTGGGAAAGGGTGGTTTTGAGGCTGAAGGCAGCAGGAAAGCCTGCAGCCCCCAGGTGTGTGGGGCTACGCAAGCGGTTCCCAAAGAGCTTAAGAACAAGGCATAGTTTTCCCTGCTGGCTCTTTCGGCGTGGGACCAATCTCCAGACATATGGCCATTTTTGTGCCTGGCGTGACACCAAGTGGGAAAGGGTGGTTTTGAGGCTGAAGGCAGCAGGAAAGCCTGCACCCCCCAGGTCTGTGGGGCTACGCAAGCGGTTCCCAAAGAGCTTTAGAACAAGGCATAGTTTTCCCTGCTGGCTCTTTGGGCGTGGGACCAACCTCCAGCCATATGGCCATTTTTCTGCCTGGTGTGACGCCATGTTGGAAAGGGTGGTTTTGAGGCTGAAGGCAGCAGGAAAGCCTGTAGCCCCCAGGTGTGTGGGGCTACGCAAGCGGTTCCCAAAGAGCTTTAGAACAAGGCATAGTTTTCCCTGCTGGCTCTTTGGGCGTGGGACCAGTCTCCAGACATATGGCCATTTTTGGGCCTGGTGCGGCGATAAATGGGAAAGGGTGGTTTTGAGGCTGAAGGCAGCAAGAAAGCCTGCAGCCCCCAGGTCTTTGAGGCCACGCAAGCGGTTCCCAAAGAGCATTAGTACAAGGCATAGTTTTCCCTGCTGGCTCTGTGGCCGTGGGACCAGTCTCCAGACATATGGCCATTTTTGTGCCTGGCGTGACACCAAGTGGGAAAGGGTGGTTTTGAGGCTGAAGGCAGCAGGAAAGCCTGCAGCCCCCAGGTGTGTGGGGCTACGCAAGCCGTTCCCAAAGAGCTTTAGAACAAGGCATAGTTTTCCCTGCTGGCTCTTTGGGCGTGGGACCAACCTCCAGACATATGGTCATTTTTGGGCCTGGCGCGGCGCCAAGTGGGAAAGGGTGGTTTTGAGGCTGAAGGCAGCAGGAAAGCCTGCAGCCCCCTGGTCTGTGGGGCTACGCAAGTGGTTCCCAAAGAGCTTTAGAACAAGGCATAGTTTTCCCTGCTGGCTCTTTGAGCGTGGGACCAATCTCCAGACATATGGCCATTTTTGGGCCTGGCGCGGGGCCAAGTGGGAAAGGGTGGTTTTGAGGCTGAAGGCAGCAGGAAAGCCTGTAGCCCCCAGGTGTGTGGGGCTACGCAAGCGGTTCCCAAAGAGCCTTAGAACAAGGCATAGTTTTCCCTGCTGGCTCTTTGGGCGTGGGACCAGTCTCCAGACATATGGCCATTTCTGGGCCTGGTGCGGCGACAAGTGGGAAAGGGTGGTTTTGAGGCTGAAGGCAGCAGGAAAGCCTGCAGCCCCCAGGTGTGTGGGGCTACGCAAGCGGTTCCCAAAGAGCTTTAGAACAAGGCATAGTTTTCCCTGCTGGCTCTTTGGGCGTCGGACCAATCTCCAGACATATGGCCATTTTTGGGCCTGGCGCGGCGCCAAGTGGGAAAGGGTGGTTTTGAGGCTGAAGGCAGCAGGAAAGCCTGCAGCCCCCAGGTGTGTGGGGCTATGCAAGTGGTTCCCAAAGAGCTTTAGAACAAGGCATAGTTTTCCCTGCTGGCTCTGTGGCCGTGGGACCAATCTCCAGACATATGGCCATTTTTGGGCCTGGCGCGGGGCCAAGTGGGAAAGGGTGGTTTTGAGGCTGAAGGCAGCAGGAAAGCCTGTAGCCCCCAGGTGTGTGGGGCTACGCAAGCGGTTCCCAAAGAGCCTTAGAACAAGGCATAGTTTTCCCTGTTGGCTCTTTGGGCGTGGGACCAGTCTCCAGACATATGGCCATTTCTGGGCCTGGTGCGGCGACAAGTGGGAAAGGGTGGTTTTGAGGCTGAAGGCAGCAGGAAAGCCTGCAGCCCCCAGGTGTGTGGGGCTACGCAAGCGGTTCCCAAAGAGCTTTAGAACAAGGCATAGTTTTCCCTGCTGGCTCTTTGGGCGTCGGACCAATCTCCAGACATATGGCCATTTTTGGGCCTGGCGTGACGCCATGTGGGAAAGGGTGGTTTTGAGGCTGAAGGCAGCAGGAAAGCCTGCAGCCCCCAGGTGTGTGGGGCTATGCAAGTGGTTCCCAAAGAGCTTTAGAACAAGGCATAGTTTTCCCTGCTGGCTCTTTGGGCGTGGGACCAATCTCCAGACATATGGCCATTTTTGTGCCTGGCGCAGCGACAAGTGGGAAAGGGTGGTTTTGAGGCTGAAGGCAGCAGGAAAGCCTGTAGCCCCCAGGTGTGTGGGGCTACGCAAGCGGTTCCCAAAGAGCTTTAGAACAAGGCATAGTTTTCCCTGCTGGCTCTTTGGGCGTGGGACCAGTCTCCAGACATATGGCCATTTTTGGGCCTGGTGCGGCGCCAAGTGGGAAAGGGTGGTTTTGAGGCTGAAGGCAGCAAGAAAGCCTGCAGCCCCCAGGTCTGTGGGGCTACGCAAGTGGTTCCCAAAGAGCTTTAGAACAAGGCATAGTTTTCCCTGCTGGCTCTTTGAGCGTGGGACCAGTCTCCAGACATATGGCCATTTTTGGGCCTCGCGCAGCGCCAAGTGGGAAAGGGTGGTTTTGAGGCTGAAGGCAGCAGGAAAGCCTGCAGCCCCCAGGTGTGTGGGGCTACGCAAGCAGTTCCCAAAGAGCTTTAGAACAAGGCATAGTTTTCCCTGCTGGCTCTTTGGGCGTGGGACCAGTCTCCAGACATATGGCCATTTTTGGGCCTGGCGTGGCGCCAAGTGGGAAAGGGTGCCTTTGAGGCTGAAGGCAGCAGGAAAGCCTGCAGCCCCCAGGTGTGTGAGGCTACGCAAGCGGTTCCCAAAGAGCTTTAGAACAAGGCATAGTTTTCCCTGCTGGCTCTTTGGGCGTGGGACCAACCTCCAGACATATGGCCATTTTTATGCCTGGCGTGACGCCATGTGGGAAAGGGTGGTTTTGAGGCTGAAGGCAGCAAGAAAGCCTGCAGCCCCCAGGTCTGTGGGGCTACGCAAGTGGTTCCCAAAGAGCTTTAGAACAAGGCATAGTTTTCCCTGCTGGCTCTTTGAGCGTGGGACCAGTCTCCAGACATATGGCCATTTTTGGGCCTCGCGCAGCGCCAAGTGGGAAAGGGTGGTTTTGAGGCTGAAGGCAGCAGGAAAGCCTGCAGCCCCCAGGTGTGTGGGGCTACGCAAGCAGTTCCCAAAGAGCTTTAGAACAAGGCATAGTTTTCCCTGCTGGCTCTTTGGGCGTGGGACCAGTCTCCAGACATATGGCCATTTTTGGGCCTGGCGTGGCGCCAAGTGGGAAAGGGTGCCTTTGAGGCTGAAGGCAGCAGGAAAGCCTGCAGCCCCCAGGTGTGTGAGGCTACGCAAGCGGTTCCCAAAGAGCTTTAGAACAAGGCATAGTTTTCCCTGCTGGCTCTTTGGGCGTGGGACCAACCTCCAGACATATGGCCATTTTTATGCCTGGCGTGACGCCATGTGGGAAAGGGTGGTTTTGAGGCTGAAGGCAGCAAGAAAGCCTGCAGCCCCCAGGTCTGTGGGGCTACGCAAGTGGTTCCCAAAGAGCTTTAGAACAAGGCATAGTTTTCCCTGCTGGCTCTTTGAGCGTGGGACCAGTCTCCAGACATATGGCCATTTTTGGGCCTCGCGCAGCGCCAAGTGGGAAAGGGTGGTTTTGAGGCTGAAGGCAGCAGGAAAGCCTGCAGCCCCCAGGTGTGTGGGGCTACGCAAGCAGTTCCCAAAGAGCTTTAGAACAAGGCATAGTTTTCCCTGCTGGCTCTTTGGGCGTGGGACCAGTCTCCAGACATATGGCCATTTTTGGGCCTGGCGTGGCGCCAAGTGGGAAAGGGTGCCTTTGAGGCTGAAGGCAGCAGGAAAGCCTGCAGCCCCCAGGTGTGTGAGGCTACGCAAGCGGTTCCCAAAGAGCTTTAGAACAAGGCATAGTTTTCCCTGCTGGCTCTTTGGGCGTGGGACCAACCTCCAGACATATGGCCATTTTTATGCCTGGCGTGACGCCATGTGGGAAAGGGTGGTTTTGAGGCTGAAGGCAGCAGGAAAGCCTGCAGCCCCCAGGTGTGTGGGGCTATGCAAGTGGTTCCCAAAGAGCTTTAGAAAAAGGCATAGTTTTCCCTGCTGGCTCTTTGGGCGTGGGACCAATCTCCAGACATATGGCCATTTTTGTGCCTGGCGCAGCGACAATTTGGAAAGGGTGGTTTTGAGGCTGAAGGCAGCAGGAAAGCCTGTAGCCCCCAGGTGTGTGGGGCTACGCAAGCGGTTCCCAAAGAGCTTTAGAACAAGGCATAGTTTTCCCTGCTGCTCTTTGGGCGTGGGACCAGTCTCCAGACATATGGCCATTTTTGGGCCTGGTGCGGCGCCAAGTGGGAAAGGGTGGTTTTGAGGCTGAAGGCAGCAAGAAAGCCTGCAGCCCCCAGGTCTTTGAGGCCACGCAAGCGGTTCCCAAAGAGCTTTAGAACAAGGCATAGTTTTCCCTGCTGGCTCTTTGGGCGTGGGACCAACCTCCAGACATATGGCCATTTTTGTGCCTGGCGTGACGCCATGTGGGAAAGGGTGGTTTTGAGGATGAAGGCAGCAGGAAAGCCTGCAGCCCCCAGGTGTGTGGGGCTACGCAAGCGGTTCCCAAAGAGCTTTAGTACAAGGCATAGTTTTCCCTGCTGGCTCTTTGGGCGTGGGACCAATCTCCAGACATATGGCCATTTTTGTGCCTGGCGTGACACCAAGTGGGAAAGGGTGGTTTTGAGGCTGAAGGCAGCAGGAAAGCCTGCAGCCCCCAGGTGTGTGGGGCTACGCAAGAGGTTCCCAAAGAGCTTTAGAACAAGGCATAGTTTTCCCTGCTGGCTCTTTGAGCGTGGGACCAGTCTCCAGACATATGGCCATTTTTGGGCCTGGCGCGGGGCCAAGTCGGAAAGGGTGGTTTTGAGGCTGAAGGCGGCAGGAAAGCCTGTAGCCCCCAGGTGTGTGGGGCTACGCAAGCGGTTCCCAAAGAGCTTTAGAACAAGGCATAGTTTTCCCTGTTGGCTCTTTTGGCGTGGGACCAGTCTCCAGACATATGGCCATTTCTGGGCCTGGTGCGGCGACAAGTGGCAAAGGGTGGTTTTGAGGCCGAAGGCAGCAGGAAAGCCTGCAGCCCCCAGGTGTGTGGGGCTACGCAAGCGGTTCCCAAAGAGCCTTAGAACATGGCATAGTTTTCCCTGCTGGCTCTTTGGGCGTGGGACCAGTCTCCAGACATATGGCCATTTCTGGGCCTGGTGCGGCGACAAGTGGGAAAGGGTGGTTTTTAGGCTGAAGGCAGCAGGAAAGCCTGCAGCCCCCAGGTGTGTGGGGCTACGCAAGCGGTTCCCAAAGAGCTTTAGAACAAGGCATAGTTTTCCCTGCTGGCTCTTTGGGCGTGGGACCAGTCTCCAGACATATGGCCATTTTTGGGCCTGGCGCGGCGCCAAGTGGGAAAGGGTGGTTTTGAGGATGAAGGCAGCAGGAAAGCTTGCAGCCCCCTGGTCTGTGGGGCTACGCAAGCCGTTCCCAAAGAGCTTTAGAACAAGGCATAGTTTTCCCTGCTGGCTCTTTGGGCGTGGGACCAATCTCCAGACATATGGCCATTTTTGGGCCTGGCGTGACGCCATGTGGGAAAGGGTGGTTTTGAGGCTGAAGGCAGCAGGAAAGCCTGCAGCCCCCAGGTGTGTGGGGCTATGCAAGTGGTTCCCAAAGAGCTTTAGAACAAGGCATAGTTTTCCCTGCTGGCTCTTTGGGCGTGGGACCAATCTCCAGACAGATGGCCATTTTTGTGCCTGGCGCAGCGACAAGTGGGAAAGGGTGGTTTTGAGGCTGAAGGCAGCAGGAAAGCCTGCAGCCCCCAGGTGCGTGGGGCTACGCAAGCGGTTCCCAAAGTGCTTTAGAACAAGGCATAGTTTTCCCTGCTGGCTCTTTGGGCGTGGGACCAGTCTCCAGACATATGGCCATTTTTGGGCCTGGTGCGGCGCCAAGTGGGAAAGGGTGGTTTTGAGGCTGAAGGCAGCAAGAAAGCCTGCAGCCCCCAGGTCTTTGAGGCCACGCAAGCGGTTCCCAAAGAGCTTTAGTACAAGGCATAGTTTTCCCTGCTGGCTCTTTCGGCGTGGGACCAATCTCCAGACATATGGCCATTTTTGTGCCTGGCGTGACACCAAGTGGGAAAGGGTGGTTTTGAGGCTGAAGGCAGCAGGAAAGCCTGCAGCCCCCAGGTGTGTGGGGCTACGCAAGCCGTTCCCAAAGAGCTTTAGAACAAGGCATAGTTTTCCCTGCTGGCTCTTTGGGCGTGGGACCAACCTCCAGACATATGGTCATTTTTGGGCCTGGCGCGGCGCCAAGTGGGAAAGGGTGGTTTTGAGGCTGAAGGCAGCAGGAAAGCCTGCAGCCCCCAGGTCTGTGGGGCTACGCAAGTGGTTCCCAAAGAGCTTTAGAACAAGGCATAGTTTTCCCTGCTGGCTCTTTGAGCGTGGGACCAATCTCCAGACATATGGCCATTTTTGGGCCTGGCGCGGGGCCGAGTGGGAAAGGGTGGTTTTGAGGCTGAAGGCAGCAGGAAAGCCTGTAGCCCCCAGGTGTGTGGGGCTACGCAAGCGGTTCCCAAAGAGCTTTAGAACAAGGCATAGTTTTCCCTGTTGGCTCTTTGGGCGTGGGACCAACCTCCAGACATATGGCCATTTCTGGGCCTGGTGCGGCGCCAAGTGGGAAAGGGTGGTTTTGAGGCTGAAGGCAGCAGGAAAGCTTGCAGCCCCCTGGTCTGTGGGGCTACGCAAGCCGTTCCCAAAGAGCTTTAGAACAAGGCATAGTTTTCCCTGCTGGCTCTTTGGGCGTCGGACCAATCTCCAGACATATGGCCATTTTTGGGCCTGGCGTGACGCCATGTGGGAAAGGGTGGTTTTGAGGCTGAAGGCAGCAGGAAAGCCTGCAGCCCCCAGGTGTGTGGGGCTATGCAAGCGGTTCCCAAAGAGCTTTAGAACAAGGCATAGTTTTCCCTGCTGGCTCTATGGGCGTGGGACCAGTCTCCAGACATATGGCCATTTTTGGGCCTGGCGTGGCGCCAAGTGGGAAAGGGTGGTTTTGAGGCTGAAGGCAGCAGGAGAGCCTGCAGCCCCAAGGTCTGTGGGGCTACGCAAGCGGTTCCCAAAGAGCTTTAGAACAAGGCATAGTTTTCCCTGCTGTCTCTTTGGGCGTGGGACCAAGCTCCAGACATATGGCCATTTTTGGGCCTGGTGTCACGCCATGTGGGAAAGGGTGGTTTTGAGGCTGAAGGCAGCAGGAAAGCCTGTAGCCCCCAGGTGTGTGGGGCTACGCAAGCGGTTCCCAAAGAGCTTTAGAACAAGGCATAGTTTTCCCTGCTGGCTCTTTGGGCGTCGGACCAATCTCCAGACATATGGCCATTTTTGGGCCTGGCGTGACGCCATGTGGGAAAGGGTGGTTTTGAGGCTGAAGGCAGCAGGAAAGCCTGCAGCCCCCAGGTGTGTGGGGCTATGCAAGTGGTTCCCAAAGAGCTTTAGAACAAGGCATAGTTTTCCCTGCTGGCTCTTTGGGCGTGGGACCAATCTCCAGACATATGGCCATTTTTGTGCCTGGCGCAGCGACAAGTGGGAAAGGGTGGTTTTGAGGCTGAAGGCAGCAGGAAAGCCTGCAGCCCCCAGGTGCGTGGGGCTACGCAAGCGGTTCCCAAAGAGCTTTAGAACAAGGCATAGTTTTCCCTGCTGGCTCTTTGGGCGTGGGACCAGTCTCCAGACATATGGCCATTTTTGGGCCTGGTGCGGGGCCAAGTGGGAAAGGGTGGTTTTGAGGCTGAAGGCAGCAAGAAAGCCTGCAGCCCCCAGGTCTTTGAGGCCACGCAAGCGGTTCCCAAAGAGCTTTAGTACAAGGCATAGTTTTCCCTGCTGGCTCTTTGGGCGTGGGACCAACCTCCAGACATATGGTCATTTTTGGGCCTGGCGCGGCGCCAAGTGGGAAAGGGTGGTTTTGAGGCTGAAGGCAGCAGGAAAGCCTGCAGCCCCCAGGTCTGTGGGGCTACGCAAGTGGTTCCCAAAGAGCTTTAGAACAAGGCATAGTTTTCCCTGCTGGCTCTTTGAGCGTGGGACCAGTCTCCAGACATATGGCCATTTTTGGGCCTGGCGCGGGGCCGAGTGGGAAAGGGTGGTTTTGAGGCTGAAGGCAGCAGGAAAGCCTGTAGCCCCCAGGTGTGTGGGGCTACGCAAGCGGTTCCCAAAGAGCTTTAGAACAAGGCATAGTTTTCCCTGTTGGCTCTTTGGGCGTGGGACCAACCTCCAGACATATGGTCATTTTTGGGCCTGGCGCGGCGCCAAGTGGGAAAGGGTGGTTTTGAGGCTGAAGGCAGCAGGAAAGCCTGCAGCCCCCAGGTCTGTGGGGCTACGCAAGTGGTTCCCAAAGAGCTTTAGAACAAGGCATAGTTTTCCCTGCTGGCTCTTTGAGCGTGGGACCAATCTCCAGACATATGGCCATTTTTGGGCCTGGCGCGGGGCCGAGTGGGAAAGGGTGGTTTTGAGGCTGAAGGCAGCAGGAAAGCCTGTAGCCCCCAGGTGTGTGGGGCTACGCAAGCGGTTCCCAAAGAGCTTTAGAACAAGGCATAGTTTTCCCTGTTGGCTCTTTGGGCGTGGGACCAACCTCCAGACATATGGCCATTTCTGGGCCTGGTGCGGCGCCAAGTGGGAAAGGGTGGTTTTGAGGCTGAAGGCAGCAGGAAAGCTTGCAGCCCCCTGGTCTGTGGGGCTACGCAAGCCGTTCCCAAAGAGCTTTAGAACAAGGCATAGTTTTCCCTGCTGGCTCTTTGGGCGTCGGACCAATCTCCAGACATATGGCCATTTTTGGGCCTGGCGTGACGCCATGTGGGAAAGGGTGGTTTTGAGGCTGAAGGCAGCAGGAAAGCCTGCAGCCCCCAGGTGTGTGGGGCTATGCAAGCGGTTCCCAAAGAGCTTTAGAACAAGGCATAGTTTTCCCTGCTGGCTCTATGGGCGTGGGACCAGTCTCCAGACATATGGCCATTTTTGGGCCTGGCGTGGCGCCAAGTGGGAAAGGGTGGTTTTGAGGCTGAAGGCAGCAGGAGAGCCTGCAGCCCCAAGGTCTGTGGGGCTACGCAAGCGGTTCCCAAAGAGCTTTAGAACAAGGCATAGTTTTCCCTGCTGGCTCTTTGGGCGTGGGACCAAGCTCCAGACATATGGCCATTTTTGTGCCTGGTGTCACGCCATGTGGGAAAGGGTGGTTTTGAGGCTGAAGGCAGCAGGAAAGCCTGTAGCCCCCAGGTGTGTGGGGCTACGCAAGCGGTTCCCAAAGAGCTTTAGAACAAGGCATAGTTTTCCCTGCTGGCTCTTTGGGCGTCGGACCAATCTCCAGACATATGGCCATTTTTGGGCCTGGCGTGACGCCATGTGGGAAAGGGTGGTTTTGAGGCTGAAGGCAGCAGGAAAGCCTGCACCCCCCAGGTCTGTGGGGCTATGCAAGTGGTTCCCAAAGAGCTTTAGAACAAGGCATAGTTTTCCCTGCTGGCTCTTTGGGCGTGGGACCAATCTCCAGACATATGGCCATTTTTGTGTCTGGCGCAGCGACAAGTGGGAAAGGGTGGTTTTGAGGCTGAAGGCAGCAGGAAAGCCTGCACCCCCCAGGTGCGTGGGGCTACGCAAGCGGTTCCCAAAGAGCTTTAGAACAAGGCATAGTTTTCCCTGCTGGCTCTTTGGGCGTCGGACCAATCTCCAGACATATGGCCATTTTTGGGCCTGGCGTGACGCCATGTGGGAAAGGGTGGTTTTGAGGCTGAAGGCAGCAGGAAAGCCTGCAGCCCCCAGGTGTGTGGGGCTATGCAAGCGGTTCCCAAAGAGCTTTAGAACAAGGCATAGTTTTCCCTGCTGGCTCTATGGGCGTGGGACCAGTCTCCAGACATATGGCCATTTTTGGGCCTGGCGTGGCGCCAAGTGGGAAAGGGTGGTTTTGAGGCTGAAGGCAGCAGGAGAGCCTGCAGCCCCCAGGTGTGTGGGGCTACGCAAGCGGTTCCCAAAGAGCTTTAGAACAAGGCATAGTTTTCCCTGCTGGCTCTTTGGGCGTGGGACCAAGCTCCAGACATATGGCCATTTTTGTGCCTGGTGTCACGCCATGTGGGAAAGGGTGGTTTTGAGGCTGAAGGCAGCAGGAAAGCCTGTAGCCCCCAGGTGTGTGGGGCTACGCAAGCGGTTCCCAAAGAGCTTTAGAACAAGGCATAGTTTTCCCTGCTGGCTCTTTGGGCGTGGGACCAATCTCCAGACATATGGCCGTTTTTGTGCCTGGCGTGACGCCATGTGGGAAAGGGTGGTTTTGAGGCTGAAGGCAGCAGGAAGGTCTGCAGCCCCCAGGTGTGTGGGGCTACGCAAGCCGTTCCCAAAGAGCTTTAGAAGAAGGCATAGTTTTCCCTGCTGGCTCTTTGAGCGTGGGACCAGTCTCCAGACATATGGCCATTTTTGGGCCTCGCGCAGCGCCAAGTGGGAAAGGGTGGTTTTGAGGCTGAAGGCAGCAGGAAAGCCTGCAGCGCCCAGGTGTGTGGGGCTACGCAAGCAGTTCCCAAAGAGCTTTAGAACAAGGCATAGTTTTCCCTGCTGGCTCTTTGGGCGTGGGACCAGTCTGCAGACATATGGCCATTTTTGGGCCTGGCGTGGCGCCAAGTGGGAAAGGGTGCCTTTGAGGCTGAAGGCAGCAGGAAAGCCTGCAGCCCCCAGGTGTGTGAGGCTACGCAAGCGGTTCCCAAAGAGCTTTAGAACAAGGCATAGTTTTCCCTGCTGGCTCTTTGGGCGTGGGACCAAGCTCCAGACATATGGCCATTTTTGTGCCTGGTGTCACGCCATGTGGGAAAGGGTGGTTTTGAGGCTGAAGGCAGCAGGAAAGCCTGTAGCCCCCAGGTGTGTGGGGCTACGCAAGCGGTTCCCAAAGAGCTTTAGAACAAGGCATAGTTTTCCCTGCTGGCTCTTTGGGCGTGGGACCAATCTCCAGACATATGGCCGTTTTTGTGCCTGGCGTGACGCCATGTGGGAAAGGGTGGTTTTGAGGCTGAAGGCAGCAGGAAGGTCTGCAGCCCCCAGGTGTGTGGGGCTACGCAAGCCGTTCCCAAAGAGCTTTAGAAGAAGGCATAGTTTTCCCTGCTGGCTCTTTGAGCGTGGGACCAGTCTCCAGACATATGGCCATTTTTGGGCCTCGCGCAGTGCCAAGTGGGAAAGGGTGGTTTTGAGGCTGAAGGCAGCAGGAAAGCCTGCAGCGCCCAGGTGTGTGGGGCTACGCAAGCAGTTCCCAAAGAGCTTTAGAACAAGGCATAGTTTTCCCTGCTGGCTCTTTGGGCGTGGGACCAACCTCCAGACATATGGCCATTTCTGGGCCTGGTGCGGCGCCAAGTGGGAAAGGGTGGTTTTGAGGCTGAAGGCAGCAGGAAAGCTTGCAGCCCCCTGGTCTGTGGGGCTACGCAAGCCGTTCCCAAAGAGCTTTAGAACAAGGCATAGTTTTCCCTGCTGGCTCTTTGGGCGTCGGACCAATCTCCAGACATATGGCCATTTTTGGGCCTGGCGTGACGCCATGTGGGAAAGGGTGGTTTTGAGGCTGAAGGCAGCAGGAAAGCCTGCAGCCCCCAGGTGTGTGGGGCTATGCAAGCGGTTCCCAAAGAGCTTTAGAACAAGGCATAGTTTTCCCTGCTGGCTCTATGGGCGTGGGACCAGTCTCCAGACATATGGCCATTTTTGGGCCTGGCGTGGCGCCAAGTGGGAAAGGGTGGTTTTGAGGCTGAAGGCAGCAGGAGAGCCTGCAGCCCCAAGGTCTGTGGGGCTACGCAAGCGGTTCCCAAAGAGCTTTAGAACAAGGCATAGTTTTCCCTGCTGGCTCTTTGGGCGTGGGACCAAGCTCCAGACATATGGCCATTTTTGTGCCTGGTGTCACGCCATGTGGGAAAGGGTGGTTTTGAGGCTGAAGGCAGCAGGAAAGCCTGTAGCCCCCAGGTGTGTGGGGCTACGCAAGCGGTTCCCAAAGAGCTTTAGAACAAGGCATAGTTTTCCCTGCTGGCTCTTTGGGCGTGGGACCAATCTCCAGACATATGGCCGTTTTTGTGCCTGGCGTGACGCCATGTGGGAAAGGGTGGTTTTGAGGCTGAAGGCAGCAGGAAGGTCTGCAGCCCCCAGGTGTGTGGGGCTACGCAAGCCGTTCCCAAAGAGCTTTAGAAGAAGGCATAGTTTTCCCTGCTGGCTCTTTGAGCGTGGGACCAGTCTCCAGACATATGGCCATTTTTGGGCCTCGCGCAGCGCCAAGTGGGAAAGGGTGGTTTTGAGGCTGAAGGCAGCAGGAAAGCCTGCAGCGCCCAGGTGTGTGGGGCTACGCAAGCAGTTCCCAAAGAGCTTTAGAACAAGGCATAGTTTTCCCTGCTGGCTCTTTGGGCGTGGGACCAGTCTGCAGACATATGGCCATTTTTGGGCCTGGCGTGGCGCCAAGTGGGAAAGGGTGCCTTTGAGGCTGAAGGCAGCAGGAAAGCCTGCAGCCCCCAGGTGTGTGAGGCTACGCAAGCGGTTCCCAAAGAGCTTTAGAACAAGGCATAGTTTTCCCTGCTGGCTCTTTGGGCGTGGGACCAAGCTCCAGACATATGGCCATTTTTGTGCCTGGTGTCACGCCATGTGGGAAAGGGTGGTTTTGAGGCTGAAGGCAGCAGGAAAGCCTGTAGCCCCCAGGTGTGTGGGGCTACGCAAGCGGTTCCCAAAGAGCTTTAGAACAAGGCATAGTTTTCCCTGCTGGCTCTTTGGGCGTGGGACCAATCTCCAGACATATGGCCGTTTTTGTGCCTGGCGTGACGCCATGTGGGAAAGGGTGGTTTTGAGGCTGAAGGCAGCAGGAAGGTCTGCAGCCCCCAGGTGTGTGGGGCTACGCAAGCCGTTCCCAAAGAGCTTTAGAAGAAGGCATAGTTTTCCCTGCTGGCTCTTTGAGCGTGGGACCAGTCTCCAGACATATGGCCATTTTTGGGCCTCGCGCAGCGCCAAGTGGGAAAGGGTGGTTTTGAGGCTGAAGGCAGCAGGAAAGCCTGCAGCGCCCAGGTGCGTGGGGCTACGCAAGCGGTTCCCAAAGAGCTTTAGAACAAGGCATAGTTTTCCCTGCTGGCTCTTTGGGCGTCGGACCAATCTCCAGACATATGGCCATTTTTGGGCCTGGCGTGACGCCATGTGGGAAAGGGTGGTTTTGAGGCTGAAGGCAGCAGGAAAGCCTGCAGCCCCCAGGTGTGTGGGGCTATGCAAGTGGTTCCCAAAGAGCTTTAGAACAAGGCATAGTTTTCCCTGCTGGCTCTTTGGGCGTGGGACCAATCTCCAGACATATGGCCATTTTTGTGCCTGGCGCAGCGACAAGTGGGAAAGGGTGGTTTTGAGGCTGAAGGCAGCAGGAAAGCCTGCAGCCCCCAGGTGCGTGGGGCTACGCAAGCGGTTCCCAAAGAGCTTTAGAACAAGGCATAGTTTTCCCTGCTGGCTCTTTGGGCGTGGGACCAGTCTCCAGACATATGGTCATTTTTGGGCCTGGCGCGGCGCCAAGTGGGAAAGGGTGGTTTTGAGGCTGAAGGCAGCAGGAAAGCCTGCAGCCCCCAGGTCTGTGGGGCTACGCAAGTGGTTCCCAAAGAACTTTAGAACAAGGCATAGTTTTCCCTGCTGGCTCTTTGAGCGTGGGACCAATCTCCAGACATATGGCCATTTTTGGGCCTGGCGCGGGGCCGAGTGGGAAAGGGTGGTTTTGAGGCTGAAGGCAGCAGGAAAGCCTGTAGCCCCCAGGTGTATGGGGCTACGCAAGCGGTTCCCAAAGAGCTTTAGAACAAGGCATAGTTTTCCCTGTTGGCTCTTTGGGCGTGGGACCAACCTCCAGACATATGGCCATTTCTGGGCCTGGTGCGGCGCCAAGTGGGAAAGGGTGGTTTTGAGGCTGAAGGCAGCAGGAAAGCTTGCAGCCCCCTGGTCTGTGGGGCTACGCAAGCCGTTCCCAAAGAGCTTTAGAACAAGGCATAGTTTTCCCTGCTGGCTCTTTGGGCGTCGGACCAATCTCCAGACATATGGCCATTTTTGGGCCTGGCGTGACGCCATGTGGGAAAGGGTGGTTTTGAGGCTGAAGGCAGCAGGAAAGCCTGCAGCCCCCAGGTGTGTGGGGCTATGCAAGCGGTTCCCAAAGAGCTTTAGAACAAGGCATAGTTTTCCCTGCTGGCTCTATGGGCGTGGGACCAGTCTCCAGACATATGGCCATTTTTGGGCCTGGCGTGGCGCCAAGTGGGAAAGGGTGGTTTTGAGGCTGAAGGCAGCAGGAGAGCCTGCAGCCCCAAGGTCTGTGGGGCTACGCAAGCGGTTCCCAAAGAGCTTTAGAACAAGGCATAGTTTTCCCTGCTGGCTCTTTGGGCGTGGGACCAAGCTCCAGACATATGGCCATTTTTGTGCCTGGTGTCACGCCATGTGGGAAAGGGTGGTTTTGAGGCTGAAGGCAGCAGGAAAGCCTGTAGCCCCCAGGTGTGTGGGGCTACGCAAGCGGTTCCCAAAGAGCTTTAGAACAAGGCATAGTTTTCCCTGCTGGCTCTTTGGGCGTGGGACCAATCTCCAGACATATGGCCGTTTTTGTGCCTGGCGTGACGCCATGTGGGAAAGGGTGGTTTTGAGGCTGAAGGCAGCAGGAAGGTCTGCAGCCCCCAGGTGTGTGGGGCTACGCAAGCCGTTCCCAAAGAGCTTTAGAAGAAGGCATAGTTTTCCCTGCTGGCTCTTTGAGCGTGGGACCAGTCTCCAGACATATGGCCATTTTTGGGCCTCGCGCAGCGCCAAGTGGGAAAGGGTGGTTTTGAGGCTGAAGGCAGCAGGAAAGCCTGCAGCGCCCAGGTGTGTGGGGCTACGCAAGCAGTTCCCAAAGAGCTTTAGAACAAGGCATAGTTTTCCCTGCTGGCTCTTTGGGCGTGGGACCAGTCTGCAGACATATGGCCATTTTTGGGCCTGGCGTGGCGCCAAGTGGGAAAGGGTGCCTTTGAGGCTGAAGGCAGCAGGAAAGCCTGCAGCCCCCAGGTGTGTGAGGCTACGCAAGCGGTTCCCAAAGAGCTTTAGAACAAGGCATAGTTTTCCCTGCTGGCTCTTTGGGCGTGGGACCAAGCTCCAGACATATGGCCATTTTTGTGCCTGGTGTCACGCCATGTGGGAAAGGGTGGTTTTGAGGCTGAAGGCAGCAGGAAAGCCTGTAGCCCCCAGGTGTGTGGGGCTACGCAAGCGGTTCCCAAAGAGCTTTAGAACAAGGCATAGTTTTCCCTGCTGGCTCTTTGGGCGTGGGACCAATCTCCAGACATATGGCCGTTTTTGTGCCTGGCGTGACGCCATGTGGGAAAGGGTGGTTTTGAGGCTGAAGGCAGCAGGAAGGTCTGCAGCCCCCAGGTGTGTGGGGCTACGCAAGCCGTTCCCAAAGAGCTTTAGAAGAAGGCATAGTTTTCCCTGCTGGCTCTTTGAGCGTGGGACCAGTCTCCAGACATATGGCCATTTTTGGGCCTCGCGCAGCGCCAAGTGGGAAAGGGTGGTTTTGAGGCTGAAGGCAGCAGGAAAGCCTGCAGCGCCCAGGTGTGTGGGGCTACGCAAGCAGTTCCCAAAGAGCTTTAGAACAAGGCATAGTTTTCCCTGCTGGCTCTTTGGGCGTGGGACCAACCTCCAGACATATGGCCATTTCTGGGCCTGGTGCGGCGCCAAGTGGGAAAGGGTGGTTTTGAGGCTGAAGGCAGCAGGAAAGCTTGCAGCCCCCTGGTCTGTGGGGCTACGCAAGCCGTTCCCAAAGAGCTTTAGAACAAGGCATAGTTTTCCCTGCTGGCTCTTTGGGCGTCGGACCAATCTCCAGACATATGGCCATTTTTGGGCCTGGCGTGACGCCATGTGGGAAAGGGTGGTTTTGAGGCTGAAGGCAGCAGGAAAGCCTGCAGCCCCCAGGTGTGTGGGGCTATGCAAGCGGTTCCCAAAGAGCTTTAGAACAAGGCATAGTTTTCCCTGCTGGCTCTATGGGCGTGGGACCAGTCTCCAGACATATGGCCATTTTTGGGCCTGGCGTGGCGCCAAGTGGGAAAGGGTGGTTTTGAGGCTGAAGGCAGCAGGAGAGCCTGCAGCCCCAAGGTCTGTGGGGCTACGCAAGCGGTTCCCAAAGAGCTTTAGAACAAGGCATAGTTTTCCCTGCTGGCTCTTTGGGCGTGGGACCAAGCTCCAGACATATGGCCATTTTTGTGCCTGGTGTCACGCCATGTGGGAAAGGGTGGTTTTGAGGCTGAAGGCAGCAGGAAAGCCTGTAGCCCCCAGGTGTGTGGGGCTACGCAAGCGGTTCCCAAAGAGCTTTAGAACAAGGCATAGTTTTCCCTGCTGGCTCTTTGGGCGTGGGACCAATCTCCAGACATATGGCCGTTTTTGTGCCTGGCGTGACGCCATGTGGGAAAGGGTGGTTTTGAGGCTGAAGGCAGCAGGAAGGTCTGCAGCCCCCAGGTGTGTGGGGCTACGCAAGCCGTTCCCAAAGAGCTTTAGAAGAAGGCATAGTTTTCCCTGCTGGCTCTTTGAGCGTGGGACCAGTCTCCAGACATATGGCCATTTTTGGGCCTCGCGCAGCGCCAAGTGGGAAAGGGTGGTTTTGAGGCTGAAGGCAGCAGGAAAGCCTGCAGCGCCCAGGTGTGTGGGGCTACGCAAGCAGTTCCCAAAGAGCTTTAGAACAAGGCATAGTTTTCCCTGCTGGCTCTTTGGGCGTGGGACCAGTCTGCAGACATATGGCCATTTTTGGGCCTGGCGTGGCGCCAAGTGGGAAAGGGTGCCTTTGAGGCTGAAGGCAGCAGGAAAGCCTGCAGCCCCCAGGTGTGTGAGGCTACGCAAGCGGTTCCCAAAGAGCTTTAGAACAAGGCATAGTTTTCCCTGCTGGCTCTTTGGGCGTGGGACCAAGCTCCAGACATATGGCCATTTTTGTGCCTGGTGTCACGCCATGTGGGAAAGGGTGGTTTTGAGGCTGAAGGCAGCAGGAAAGCCTGTAGCCCCCAGGTGTGTGGGGCTACGCAAGCGGTTCCCAAAGAGCTTTAGAACAAGGCATAGTTTTCCCTGCTGGCTCTTTGGGCGTGGGACCAATCTCCAGACATATGGCCGTTTTTGTGCCTGGCGTGACGCCATGTGGGAAAGGGTGGTTTTGAGGCTGAAGGCAGCAGGAAGGTCTGCAGCCCCCAGGTGTGTGGGGCTACGCAAGCCGTTCCCAAAGAGCTTTAGAAGAAGGCATAGTTTTCCCTGCTGGCTCTTTGAGCGTGGGACCAGTCTCCAGACATATGGCCATTTTTGGGCCTCGCGCAGTGCCAAGTGGGAAAGGGTGGTTTTGAGGCTGAAGGCAGCAGGAAAGCCTGCAGCGCCCAGGTGTGTGGGGCTACGCAAGCAGTTCCCAAAGAGCTTTAGAACAAGGCATAGTTTTCCCTGCTGGCTCTTTGGGCGTGGGACCAGTCTGCAGACATATGGCCATTTTTGGGCCTGGCGTGGCGCCAAGTGGGAAAGGGTGCCTTTGAGGCTGAAGGCAGCAGGAAAGCCTGCAGCCCCCAGGTGTGTGAGGCTACGCAAGCGGTTCCCAAAGAGCTTTAGAACAAGGCATAGTTTTCCCTGCTGGCTCTTTGGGCGTGGGACCAACCTCCAGACATATGGCCATTTTTATGCCTGGCGTGACGCCATGTGGGAAAGGGTGGTTTTGAGGCTGAAGGCAGCAGGAAAGCCTGCAGCCCCCAGGTGTGTGGGGCTATGCAAGTGGTTCCCAAAGAGCTTTAGAACAAGGCATAGTTTTCCCTGCTGGCTCTTTGGGCGTGGGACCAATCTCCAGACATATGGCCATTTTTGTGCCTGGCGCAGCGCCAAGTGGGAAAGGGTGGTTTTGAGGCTGAAGGCAGCAGGAAAGCCTGTAGCCCCCAGGTGTGTGGGGCTACGCAAGCGGTTCCCAAAGAGCTTTAGAACAAGGCATAGTTTTCCCTGTTGCTCTTTGGGCGTGGGACCAGTCTCCAGACATATGGCCATTTTTGGGCCTCGCGCAGCGCCAAGTGGGAAAGGGTGGTTTTGAGGCTGAAGGCAGCAAGAAAGCCTGCAGCCCCCAGGTCTTTGAGGCCACGCAAGCGGTTCCCAAAGAGCTTTAGAACAAGGCATAGTTTTCCCTGCTGGCTCTTTGGGCGTGGGACCAACCTCCAGACATATGGCCATTTTTGTGCCTGGCGTGACGCCATGTGGGAAAGGGTGGTTTTGAGGCTGAAGGCAGCAGGAAAGCCTGCAGCCCCCAGGTGTGTGGGGCTACGCAAGCGGTTCCCAAAGAGCTTTAGTACAAGGCATAGTTTTCCCTGCTGGATCTTTGGGCGTGGGACCAATCTCCAGACATATGGCCATTTTTGTGCCTGGCGTGACACCAAGTGGGAAAGGGTGGTTTTGAGGCTGAAGGCAGCAGGAAAGCCTGCAGCCCCCAGGTGTGTGGGGCTACGCAAGAGGTTCCCAAAGAGCTTTAGAACAAGGCATAGTTTTCCCTGCTGGCTCTTTGGGCGTGGGACCAACCTCCAGACATATGGTCATTTTTGGGCCTGGCGCGGCGCCAAGTGGGAAAGGGTGGTTTTGAGGCTGAAGGCAGCAGGAAAGCCTGCAGCCCCCAGGTCTGTGGGGCTACGCAAGTGGTTCCCAAAGAGCTTTAGAACAAGGCATAGTTTTCCCTGCTGGCTCTTTGGGCGTGGGACCAGTCTCCAGACATATGGCCATTTTTGGGCCTGGCGCGGGGCCAAGCGGGAAAGGGTGGTTTTGAGACTGAAGGCGGCAGGAAAGCCTGTAGCCCCCAGGTGTGTGGGGCTACGCAAGCGGTTCCCAAAGAGCTTTAGAACAAGGCATAGTTTTCCCTGTTGGCTCTTTGGGCGTGGGACCAGTCTCCAGACATATGGCCATTTCTGGGCCTGGTGCGGCGACAAGTGGGAAAGGGTGGTTTTGAGGCTGAAGGCAGCAGGAAAGCCTGCAGCCCCCAGGTCTGTGGGGCTACGCAAGCGGTTCCCAAAGAGCTTTAGAACAAGGCATAGTTTTCCCTGCTGGCTCTTTGGGCGTGGGACCAGTCTCCAGACATATGGCCATTTTTTGGCCTGGCGCGGCGCCAAGTGGGAAAGGGTGGTTTTGAGGCTGAAGGCAGCAGGAAAGCTTGCAGCCCCCTGGTCTGTGGGGCTACGCAAGCCGTTCCCAAAGAGCTTTAGAACAAGGCATAGTTTTCCCTGCTGGCTCTTTGGGCGTCGGACCAATCTCCAGACATATGGCCATTTTTGGGCCTGGCGTGACGCCATGTGGGAAAGGGTGGTTTTGAGGCTGAAGGCAGCAGGAAAGCCTGCAGCCCCCAGGTGTGTGGGGCTACGCAAGCGGTTCCCAAAGAGCTTTAGAACAAGGCATAGTTTTCCCTGTTGGCTCTTTGGGCGTGGGACCAGTCTCCAGACATATGGCCATTTCTGGGCCTGGTGCGGCGACAAGTGGGAAAGGGTGGTTTTGAGGCCGAAGGCAGCAGGAAAGCCTGCAGCCCCCAGGTGTGTGGGGCTACGCAAGCGGTTCCCAAAGAGCTTTAGAACAAGGCATAGTTTTCCCTGCTGGCTCTTTGGGCGTGGGACCAGTCTCCAGACATATGGCCATTTTTGGGCCTGGCGCGGCGCCAAGTGGGAAAGGGTGGTTTTGAGGCTGAAGGCAGCAGGAAAGCCTGCAGCCCCCAGGTGTGTGGGGCTATGCAAGCGGTTCCCAAAGAGCTTTAGAACAAGGCATAGTTTTCCCTGCTGACTCTATGGGCGTGGGACCAGTCTCCAGACATATGGCCATTTTTGGGCCCGGCGTGGCGCCAAGTGGGAAAGGGTGGTTTTGAGGCTGAAGGCAGCAGGAGAGCCTGCAGCCCCAAGGTCTGTGGGGCTACGCAAGCGGTTCCCAAAGAGCTTTAGAACAAGGCATAGTGTTCCCTGCTGGCTCTTTGGGCGTGGGACCAAGCTCCAGACATATGGGCATTTTTGTGCCTGGTGTCACGCCATGTGGGAAAGGGTGGTTTTGAGGCTGAAGGCAGCAGGAAAGCCTGTAGCCCCCAGGTGTGTGGGGCTACGCAAGCGGTTCCCAAAGAGCTTTAGAACAAGGCATAGTTTTCCCTGCTGGCTCTTTGGGCGTGGGACCAATCTCCAGACATATGGCCGTTTTTGTGCCTGGCGTGACGCCATGTGGGAAAGGGTGGTTTTGAGGCTGAAGGCAGCAGGAAGGTCTGCAGCCCCCAGGTGTGTGGGGCTACGCAAGCCGTTCCCAAAGAGCTTTAGAACAAGGCATAGTTTTCCCTGCTGGCTCTTTGAGCGTGGGACCAGTCTCCAGACATATGGCCATTTTTGGGCCTCGCGCAGCGCCAAGTGGGAAAGGGTGGTTTTGAGGCTGAAGGCAGCAGGAAAGCCTGCAGCCCCCAGGTGTGTGGGGCTACGCAAGCAGTTCCCAAAGAGCTTTAGAACAAGGCATAGTTTTCCCTGCTGGCTCTTTGGGCGTGGGACCAGTCTCCAGACATATGGCCATTTTTGGGCCTGGCGTGGCGCCAAGTGGGAAAGGGTGCCTTTGAGGCTGAAGGCAGCAGGAAAGCCTGCAGCCCCCAGGTGTGTGGGGCTACGCAAGCATTTCCCAAAGAGCTTTAGAACAAGGCATAGTTTTCCCTGCTGGCTCTTTGGGCGTGGGACCAGTCTCCAGACATATGGCCATTTTTGGGCCTGGTGCGGCGCCAAGTGGGAAAGGGTGGTTTTGAGGCTGAAGGCAGCAAGAAAGCCTGCAGCCCCCAGGTCTTTGAGGCCACGCAAGCGGTTCCCAAAGAGCTTTAGAACAAGGCATAGTTTTCCCTGCTGGCTCTTTGGGCGTGGGACCAACCTCCAGACATATGGCCATTTTTGTGCCTGGCGTGACGCCATGTGGGAAAGGGTGGTTTTGAGGCTGAAGGCAGCAGGAAAGCCTGCAGCCCCCAGGTGTGTGGGGCTACGCAAGCGGTTCCCAAAGAGCTTTAGTACAAGGCATAGTTTTCCCTGCTGGATCTTTGGGCGTGGGACCAATCTCCAGACATATGGCCATTTTTGTGCCTGGCGTGACACCAAGTGGGAAAGGGTGGTTTTGAGGCTGAAGGCAGCAGGAAAGCCTGCAGCCCCCAGGTGTGTGGGGCTACGCAAGAGGTTCCCAAAGAGCTTTAGAACAAGGCATAGTTTTCCCTGCTGGCTCTTTGGGCGTGGGACCAACCTCCAGACATATGGTCATTTTTGGGCCTGGCGCGGCGCCAAGTGGGAAAGGGTGGTTTTGAGGCTGAAGGCAGCAGGAAAGCCTGCAGCCCCCAGGTCTGTGGGGCTACGCAAGTGGTTCCCAAAGAGCTTTAGAACAAGGCATAGTTTTCCCTGCTGGCTCTTTGAGCGTGGGACCAGTCTCCAGACATATGGCCATTTTTGGGCCTGGCGCGGGGCCAAGCGGGAAAGGGTGGTTTTGAGGCTGAAGGCGGCAGGAAAGCCTGTAGCCCCCAGGTGTGTGGGGCTACGCAAGCGGTTCCCAAAGAGCTTTAGAACAAGGCATAGTTTTCCCTGTTGGCTCTTTGGGCGTGGGACCAGTCTCCAGACATATGGCCATTTCTGGGCCTGGTGCGGCGACAAGTGGGAAAGGGTGGTTTTGAGGCTGAAGGCAGCAGGAAAGCCTGCAGCCCCCAGGTGTGTGGGGCTACGCAAGCGGTTCCCAAAGAGCTTTAGAACAAGGCATAGTTTTCCCTGCTGGCTCTTTGGGCGTGGGACCAGTCTCCAGACATATGGCCATTTTTGGGCCTGGCGCGGCGCCAAGTGGGAAAGGGTGGTTTTGAGGCTGAAGGCAGCAGGAAAGCTTGCAGCCCCGTGGTCTGTGGGGCTACGCAAGCCGTTCCCAAAGAGCTTTAGAACAAGGCATAGTTTTCCCTGCTGGCTCTTTGGGCGTCGGACCAATCTCCAGACATATGGCCATTTTTGGGCCTGGCGTGACGCCATGTGGGAAAGGGTGGTTTTGAGGCTGAAGGCAGCAGGAAAGCCTGCAGCCCCCAGGTGTGTGGGGCTATGCAAGTGGTTCCCAAAGAGCTTTAGAACAAGGCATAGTTTTCCCTGCTGGCTCTTTGGGCGTGGGACCAATCTCCAGACATATGGCCATTTTTGTGCCTGGCGCAGCGACAAGTGGGAAAGGGTGGTTTTGAGGCTGAAGGCAGCAGGAAAGCCTGTAGCCCCCAGGTGTGTGGGGCTACGCAAGCGGTTCCCAAAGAGCTTTAGAACAAGGCATAGTTTTCCCTGCTGGCTCTTTGGGCGTGGGACCAGTCTCCAGACATATGGCCATTTTTGGGCCTGGTGCGGTGCCATGTGGGAAAGGGTGGTTTTGAGGCTGAAGGCAGCAAGAAAGCCTGCAGCCCCCAGGTCTTTGAGGCCACGCAAGCGGTTCCCAAAGAGCTTTAGTACAAGGCATAGTTTTCCCTGCTGGCTCTTTCGGCGTGGGACCAATCTCCAGACATATGGCCATTTTTGTGCCTGGCGTGACACCAAGTGGGAAAGGGTGGTTTTGAGGCTGAAGGCAGCAGGAAAGCCTGCAGCCCCCAGGTGTGTGGGGCTACGCAAGCCGTTCCCAAAGAGCTTTAGAACAAGGCATAGTTTTCCCTGCTGGCTCTTTGGGCGTAAAACCAACCTCCAGACATATGGTCATTTTTGGGCCTGGCGCGGCGCCAAGTGGGAAAGGGTGGTTTTGAGGCTGAAGGCAGCAGGAAAGCCTGCAGCCCCCAGGTCAGTGGGGCTACGCAAGTGGTTCCCAAAGAGCTTTAGAACAAGGCATAGTTTTCCCTGCTGGCTCTTTGGGCGTGGGACCAATCTCCAGACATATGGCCATTTTTGGGCCTGGCGCGGGGCCAAGTGGGAAAGGGTGGTTTTGAGGCTGAAGGCAGCAGGAAAGCCTATAGCCCCCAGGTGTGTGGGGCTACGCAAGCGGTTCCCAAAGAGCTTTAGAACAAGGCATAGTTTTCCCTGTTGACTCTTTGGGCGTGGGACCAGTCTCCAGACATATGGCCATTTTTGGGCCTGGTGCGGCGACAAGTGGGAAAGGGTGGTTTTGAGGCTGAAGGCAGCAGGAAAGCCTGCAGCCCCCAGGTGTGTGGGGCTACGCAAGCGGTTCCCAAAGAGCTTTAGAACAAGGCATAGTTTTCCCTGTTGACTCTTTGGGCGTGGGACCAGTCTCCAGACATATGGCCATTTTTGGGCCTGGTGCGGCGACAAGTGGGAAAGGGTGGTTTTGAGGCTGAAGGCAGCAGGAAAGCCTGCAGCCCCCAGGTGTGTGGGGCTACGCAAGCGGTTCCCAAAGAGCTTTAGAACAAGGCATAGTTTTCCCTGCTGGCTCTTTGGGCGTGGGACCAGTCTCCAGACATATGGCCATTTTTGGGCCTGGTGCGGCGCCAAGTGGGAAAGGGTGGTTTTGAGGCTGAAGGCAGCAGGAAAGCCTGCAGCCCCCAGGTGTGTGGGGCTACGCAAGCGGTTCCCAAAGAGCTTTAGAACAAGGCATAGTTTTCCCTGCTGGCTCTTTGGGCGTGGGACCAGTCTCCAGACATATGGCCATTTTTGGGCCTGGCGCGGCGCCAAGTGGGAAAGGGTGGTTTTGAGGCTGAAGGCAGCAGGAAAGCTTGCAGCCCCGTGGTCTGTGGGGCTACGCAAGCCGTTCCCAAAGAGCTTTAGAACAAGGCATAGTTTTCCCTGCTGGCTCTTTGGGCGTCGGACCAATCTCCAGACATATGGCCATTTTTGGGCCTGGCGTGACGCCATGTGGGAAAGGGTGGTTTTGAGGCTGAAGGCAGCAGGAAAGCCTGCAGCCCCCAGGTGTGTGGGGCTATGCAAGTGGTTCCCAAAGAGCTTTAGAACAAGGCATAGTTTTCCCTGCTGGCTCTTTGGGCGTGGGACCAATCTCCAGACATATGGCCATTTTTGTGCCTGGCGCAGCGACAAGTGGGAAAGGGTGGTTTTGAGGCTGAAGGCAGCAGGAAAGCCTGTAGCCCCCAGGTGTGTGGGGCTACGCAAGCGGTTCCCAAAGAGCTTTAGAACAAGGCATAGTTTTCCCTGCTGGCTCTTTGGGCGTGGGACCAGTCTCCAGACATATGGCCATTTTTGGGCCTGGTGCGGTGCCATGTGGGAAAGGGTGGTTTTGAGGCTGAAGGCAGCAAGAAAGCCTGCAGCCCCCAGGTCTTTGAGGCCACGCAAGCGGTTCCCAAAGAGCTTTAGTACAAGGCATAGTTTTCCCTGCTGGCTCTTTCGGCGTGGGACCAATCTCCAGACATATGGCCATTTTTGTGCCTGGCGTGACACCAAGTGGGAAAGGGTGGTTTTGAGGCTGAAGGCAGCAGGAAAGCCTGCAGCCCCCAGGTGTGTGGGGCTACGCAAGCCGTTCCCAAAGAGCTTTAGAACAAGGCATAGTTTTCCCTGCTGGCTCTTTGGGCGTAAAACCAACCTCCAGACATATGGTCATTTTTGGGCCTGGCGCGGCGCCAAGTGGGAAAGGGTGGTTTTGAGGCTGAAGGCAGCAGGAAAGCCTGCAGCCCCCAGGTCAGTGGGGCTACGCAAGTGGTTCCCAAAGAGCTTTAGAACAAGGCATAGTTTTCCCTGCTGGCTCTTTGAGCGTGGGACCAATCTCCAGACATATGGCCATTTTTGGGCCTGGCGCGGGGCCAAGTGGGAAAGGGTGGTTTTGAGGCTGAAGGCAGCAGGAAAGCCTGCAGCCCCCAGGTGTGTGGGGCTACGCAAGCGGTTCCCAAAGAGCTTTAGAACAAGGCATAGTTTTCCCTGTTGACTCTTTGGGCGTGGGACCAGTCTCCAGACATATGGCCATTTTTGGGCCTGGTGCGGCGACAAGTGGGAAAGGGTGGTTTTGAGGCTGAAGGCAGCAGGAAAGCCTGCAGCCCCCAGGTGTGTGGGGCTACGCAAGCGGTTCCCAAAGAGCTTTAGAACAAGGCATAGTTTTCCCTGCTGGCTCTTTGGGCGTGGGACCAGTCTCCAGACATATGGCCATTTTTGGGCCTGGCGCGGCGCCAAGTGGGAAAGGGTGGTTTTGAGGCTGAAGGCAGCAGGAAAGCCTGCAGCCCCCAGGTGTGTGGGGCTATGCAAGCGGTTCCCAAAGAGCTTTAGAACAAGGCATAGTTTTCCCTGCTGACTCTATGGGCGTGGGACCAGTCTCCAGACATATGGCGATTTTTGGGCCCGGCGTGGCGCCAAGTGGGAAAGGGTGGTTTTGAGGCTGAAGGCAGCAGGAGAGCCTGCAGCCCCAAGGTCTGTGGGGCTACGCAAGCGGTTCCCAAAGAGCTTTAGAACAAGGCATAGTTTTCCCTGCTGGCTCTTTGGGCGTGGGACCAAGCTCCAGACATATGGGCATTTTTGTGCCTGGTGTCACGCCATGTGGGAAAGGGTGGTTTTGAGGCTGAAGGCAGCAGGAAAGCCTGTAGCCCCCAGGTGTGTGGGGCTACGCAAGCGGTTCCCAAAGAGCTTTAGAACAAGGCATAGTTTTCCCTGCTGGCTCTTTGGGCGTGGGACCAATCTCCAGACATATGGCCGTTTTTGTGCCTGGCGTGACGCCATGTGGGAAAGGGTGGTTTTGAGGCTGAAGGCAGCAGGAAGGTCTGCAGCCCCCAGGTGTGTGGGGCTACGCAAGCCGTTCCCAAAGAGCTTTAGAACAAGGCATAGTTTTCCCTGCTGGCTCTTTGAGCGTGGGACCAGTCTCCACACATATGGCCATTTTTGGGCCTCGCGCAGCGCCAAGTGGGAAAGGGTGGTTTTGAGGCTGAAGGCAGCAAGAAAGCCTGCAGCCCCCAGGTCTTTGAGGCCACGCAAGCGGTTCCCAAAGAGCTTTAGAACAAGGCATAGTTTTCCCTGCTGGCTCTTTGGGCGTGGGACCAACCTCCAGACATATGGCCATTTTTGTGCCTGGCGTGACGCCATGTGGGAAAGGGTGGTTTTGAGGCTGAAGGCAGCAGGAAAGCCTGCAGCCCCCAGGTGTGTGGGGCTACGCAAGCGGTTCCCAAAGAGCTTTAGTACAAGGCATAGTTTTCCCTGCTGGATCTTTGGGCGTGGGACCAATCTCCAGACATATGGCCATTTTTGTGCCTGGCGTGACACCAAGTGGGAAAGGGTGGTTTTGAGGCTGAAGGCAGCAGGAAAGCCTGCAGCCCCCAGGTGTGTGGGGCTACGCAAGAGGTTCCCAAAGAGCTTTAGAACAAGGCATAGTTTTCCCTGCTGGCTCTTTGGGCGTGGGACCAACCTCCAGACATATGGTCATTTTTGGGCCTGGCGCGGCGCCAAGTGGGAAAGGGTGGTTTTGAGGCTGAAGGCAGCAGGAAAGCCTGCAGCCCCCAGGTCTGTGGGGCTACGCAAGTGGTTCCCAAAGAGCTTTAGAACAAGGCATAGTTTTCCCTGCTGGCTCTTTGGGCGTGGGACCAGTCTCCAGACATATGGCCATTTTTGGGCCTGGCGCGGGGCCAAGCGGGAAAGGGTGGTTTTGAGGCTGAAGGCGGCAGGAAAGCCTGTAGCCCCCAGGTGTGTGGGGCTACGCAAGCGGTTCCCAAAGAGCTTTAGAACAAGGCATAGTTTTCCCTGTTGGCTCTTTGGGCGTGGGACCAGTCTCCAGACATATGGCCATTTCTGGGCCTGGTGCGGCGACAAGTGGGAAAGGGTTGTTTTGAGGCTGAAGGCAGCAGGAAAGCCTGCAGCCCCCAGGTGTGTGGGGCTACGCAAGCGGTTCCCAAAGAGCTTTAGAACAAGGCATAGTTTTCCCTGCTGGCTCTTTGGGCGTGGGACCAGTCTCCAGACATATGGCCATTTTTTGGCCTGGCGCGGCGCCAAGTGGGAAAGGGTGGTTTTGAGGCTGAAGGCAGCAGGAAAGCTTGCAGCCCCCTGGTCTGTGGGGCTACGCAAGCCGTTCCCAAAGAGCTTTAGAACAAGGCATAGTTTTCCCTGCTGGCTCTTTGGGCGTCGGACCAATCTCCAGACATATGGCCATTTTTGGGCCTGGCGTGACGCCATGTGGGAAAGGGTGGTTTTGAGGCTGAAGGCAGCAGGAAAGCCTGCAGCCCCCAGGTGTGTGGGGCTACGCAAGCGGTTCCCAAAGAGCTTTAGAACAAGGCATAGTTTTCCCTGCTGGCTCTTTGGGCGTGGGACCAGTCTCCAGACATATGGCCATTTTTGGGCCTGGCGCGGCGCCAAGTGGGAAAGGGTGGTTTTGAGGCTGAAGGCAGCAGGAAAGCCTGCAGCCCCCAGGTGTGTGGGGCTATGCAAGCGGTTCCCAAAGAGCTTTAGAACAAGGCATAGTTTTCCCTGCTGACTCTATGGGCGTGGGACCAGTCTCCAGACATATGGCCATTTTTGGGCCCGGCGTGGCGCCAAGTGGGAAAGGGTGGTTTTGAGGCTGAAGGCAGCAGGAGAGCCTGCAGCCCCAAGGTCTGTGGGGCTACGCAAGCGGTTCCCAAAGAGCTTTAGAACAAGGCATAGTTTTCCCTGCTGGCTCTTTGGGCGTGGGACCAAGCTCCAGACATATGGGCATTTTTGTGCCTGGTGTCACGCCATGTGGGAAAGGGTGGTTTTGAGGCTGAAGGCAGCAGGAAAGCCTGTAGCCCCCAGGTGTGTGGGGCTACGCAAGCGGTTCCCAAAGAGCTTTAGAACAAGGCATAGTTTTCCCTGCTGGCTCTTTGGGCGTGGGACCAATCTCCAGACATATGGCCGTTTTTGTGCCTGGCGTGACGCCATGTGGGAAAGGGTGGTTTTGAGGCTGAAGGCAGCAGGAAGGTCTGCAGCCCCCAGGTGTGTGGGGCTACGCAAGCCGTTCCCAAAGAGCTTTAGAACAAGGCATAGTTTTCCCTGCTGGCTCTTTGAGCGTGGGACCAGTCTCCAGACATATGGCCATTTTTGGGCCTCGCGCAGCGCCAAGTGGGAAAGGGTGGTTTTGAGGCTGAAGGCAGCAGGAAAGCCTGCAGCCCCCAGGTGTGTGGGGCTACGCAAGCAGTTCCCAAAGAGCTTTAGAACAAGGCATAGTTTTCCCTGCTGGCTCTTTGGGCGTGGGACCAGTCTCCAGACATATGGCCATTTTTGGGCCTGGCGTGGCGCCAAGTGGGAAAGGGTGCCTTTGAGGCTGAAGGCAGCAGGAAAGCCTGCAGCCCCCAGGTGTGTGGGGCTACGCAAGCATTTCCCAAAGAGCTTTAGAACAAGGCATAGTTTTCCCTGCTGGCTCTTTGGGCGTGGGACCAGTCTCCAGACATATGGCCATTTTTGGGCCTGGTGCGGCGCCAAGTGGGAAAGGGTTGTTTTGAGGCTGAAGGCAGCAAGAAAGCCTGCAGCCCCCAGGTCTTTGAGGCCACGCAAGCGGTTCCCAAAGAGCTTTAGAACAAGGCATAGTTTTCCCTGCTGGCTCTTTGGGCGTGGGACCAACCTCCAGACATATGGCCATTTTTGTGCCTGGCGTGACGCCATGTGGGAAAGGGTGGTTTTGAGGATGAAGGCAGCAGGAAAGCCTGCAGCCCCCAGGTGTGTGGGGCTACGCAAGCGGTTCCCAAAGAGCTTTAGTACAAGGCATAGTTTTCCCTGCTGGATCTTTGGGCGTGGGACCAATCTCCAGACATATGGCCATTTTTGGGCCTGGCGCGGGGCCAAGTGGGAAAGGGTGGTTTTGAGGCTGAAGGCAGCAGGAAAGCCTGCAGCCCCCAGGTGTGTGGGGCTACGCAAGAGGTTCCCAAAGAGCTTTAGAACAAGGCATAGTTTTCCCTGCTGGCTCTTTGAGCGTGGGACCAGTCTCCAGACATATGGCCATTTTTGGGCCTGGCGCGGGGCCAAGCGGGAAAGGGTGGTTTTGAGGCTGAAGGCGGCAGGAAAGCCTGTAGCCCCCAGGTGTGTGGGGCTACGCAAGCGGTTCCCAAAGAGCTTTAGAACAAGGCATAGTTTTCCCTGTTGGCTCTTTGGGCGTGGGACCAGTCTCCAGACATATGGCCATTTCTGGGCCTGGTGCGGCGACAAGTGGGAAAGGGTGGTTTTGAGGCTGAAGGCAGCAGGAAAGCCTGCAGCCCCCAGGTGTGTGGGGCTACGCAAGCGGTTCCCAAAGAGCTTTAGAACAAGGCATAGTTTTCCCTGCTGGCTCTTTGGGCGTGGGACCAGTCTCCAGACATATGGCCATTTTTGGGCCTGGCGCGGCGCCAAGTGGGAAAGGGTGGTTTTGAGGCTGAAGGCAGCAGGAAAGCTTGCAGCCTCGTGGTCTGTGGGGCTACGCAAGCCGTTCCCAAAGAGCTTTAGAACAAGGCATAGTTTTCCCTGCTGGCTCTTTGGGCGTCGGACCAATCTCCAGACATATGGCCATTTTTGGGCCTGGCGTGACGCCATGTGGGAAAGGGTGGTTTTGAGGCTGAAGGCAGCAGGAAAGCCTGCAGCCCCCAGGTGTGTGGGGCTATGCAAGTGGTTCCCAAAGAGCTTTAGAACAAGGCATAGTTTTCCCTGCTGGCTCTTTGGGCGTGGGACCAATCTCCAGACATATGGCCATTTTTGTGCCTGGCGCAGCGACAAGTGGGAAAGGGTGGTTTTGAGGCTGAAGGCAGCAGGAAAGCCTGTAGCCCCCAGGTGTGTGGGGCTACGCAAGCGGTTCCCAAAGAGCTTTAGAACAAGGCATAGTTTTCCCTGCTGGCTCTTTGGGCGTGGGACCAGTCTCCAGACATATGGCCATTTTTGGGCCTGGTGCGGCGCCATGTGGGAAAGGGTGGTTTTGAGGCTGAAGGCAGCAAGAAAGCCTGCAGCCCCCAGGTCTTTGAGGCCACGCAAGCGGTTCCCAAAGAGCTTTAGTACAAGGCATAGTTTTCCCTGCTGGCTCTTTCGGCGTGGGACCAATCTCCAGACATATGGCCATTTTTGTGCCTGGCGTGACACCAAGTGGGAAAGGGTGGTTTTGAGGCTGAAGGCAGCAGGAAAGCCTGCAGCCCCCAGGTGTGTGGGGCTACGCAAGCCGTTCCCAAAGAGCTTTAGAACAAGGCATAGTTTTCCCTGCTGGCTCTTTGGGCGTGGGACCAACCTCCAGACATATGGTCATTTTTGGGCCTGGCGCGGCGCCAAGTGGGAAAGGGTGGTTTTGAGGCTGAAGGCAGCAGGAAGGTCTGCAGCCCCCAGGTCAGTGGGGCTACGCAAGTGGTTCCCAAAGAGCTTTAGAACAAGGCATAGTTTTCCCTGGTGGCTCTTTGAGCGTGGGACCAATCTCCAGACATATGGCCATTTTTGGGCCTGGCGCGGGGCCAAGTGGGAAAGGGTGGTTTTGAGGCTGAAGGCAGCAGGAAAGCCTATAGCCCCCAGGTGTGTGGGGCTACGCAAGCGGTTCCCAAAGAGCTTTAGAACAAGGCATAGTTTTCCCTGTTGACTCTTTGGGCGTGGGACCAGTCTCCAGACATATGGCCATTTTTGGGCCTGGTGCGGCGACAAGTGGGAAAGGGTGGTTTTGAGGCTGAAGGCAGCAGGAAAGCCTGCAGCCCCCAGGTGTGTGGGGCTACGCAAGCGGTTCCCAAAGAGCTTTAGAACAAGGCATAGTTTTCCCTGCTGGCTCTTTGGGCGTGGGACCAGTCTCCAGACATATGGCCATTTTTGGGCCTGGCGCGGCGCCAAGTGGGAAAGGGTGGTTTTGAGGCTGAAGGCAGCAGGAAAGCTTGCAGCCCCCTGGTCTGTGGGGCTACGCAAGCCGTTCCCAAAGAGCTTTAGAACAAGGCATAGTTTTCCCTGCTGGCTCTTTGTGCATCGGACCAATCTCCAGACAGATGGCCATTTTTGGGCCTGGCGTGACGCCATGTGGGAAAGGGTGGTTTTGAGGCTGAAGGCAGCAGGAAAGCCTGCAGCCCCCAGGTGTGTGGGGCTATGCAAGCGGTTCCCAAAGAGCTTTAGAACAAGGCATAGTTTTCCCTGCTGGCTCTTTGGGCGTGGGACCAGTCTCCAGACATATGGCCATTTTTGGGCCTGGCGTGGCGCCAAGTGGGAAAGGGTGGTTTTGAGGCTGAAGGCAGCAGGAGAGCCTGCAGCCCCCAGGTGTGTGGGGCTACGCAAGCGGTTCCCAAAGAGCTTTAGAACAAGGCATAGTTTTCCCTGCTGGCTCTTTGGGCGTGGGACCAAGCTCCAGACATATGGCCATTTTTGTGCCTGGTGTCACGCCATGTGGGAAAGGGTGGTTTTGAGGCTGAAGGCAGCAGGAAAGCCTGTATCCCCCAGGTGTGTGGGGCTACGCAAGCGGTTCCCAAAGAGCTTTAGAACAAGGCATAGTTTTCCCTGCTGGCTCTTTGGGCGTGGGACCAACCTCCAGACATATGGCCGTTTTTGTGCCTGGCGTGACGCCATGTGGGAAAGGGTGGTTTTGAGGCTGAAGGCAGCAGGAAGGTCTGCAGCCCCCAGGTGTGTGGGGCTACGCAAGCGGTTCCCAAAGAGCTTTAGAACAAGGCATAGTTTTCCCTGCTGGCTCTTTGAGCGTTTGACCAGTCTCCAGACATATGGCCATTTTTGGGCCTCGCGCAGCGCCAAGTGGGAAAGGGTGGTTTTGAGGCTGAAGGCAGCAGGAAAGCCTGCAGCCCCCAGGTGTGTGGGGCTACGCAAGCAGTTCCCAAAGAGCTTTAGAACAAGGCATAGTTTTCCCTGCTGGCTCTTTGGGCGTGGGACCAACCTCCAGACATATGGCCATTTTTATGCCTGGCGTGACGCCATGTGGGAAAGGGTGGTTTTGAGGCTGAAGGCAGCAGGAAAGCCTGCAGCCCCCAGGTGTGTGGGGCTATGCAAGTGGTTCCCAAAGAGCTTTAGAACAAGGCATAGTTTTCCCTGCTGGCTCTTTGGGCGTGGGACCAATCTCCAGACATATGGCCATTTTTGTGCCTGGCGTGACACTAAGTGGGAAAGGGTGGTTTTGAGGCTGAAGGCAGCAGGAAAGCCTGCAGCCCCCAGGTCTGTGGGGCTACGCAAGCCGTTCCCAAAGAGCTTTAGAACAAGGCATAGTTTTCCCTGCTGGCTCTTTGGGCGTGGGACCAACCTCCAGACATATGGTCATTTTTGGGCCTGGCGCGGCGCCAAGTGGGAAAGGGTGGTTTTGAGGCTGAAGGCAGCAGGAAAGCCTGCAGCCCCCAGGTCTGTGGGGCTACGCAAGTGGTTCCCAAAGAGCTTTAGAACAAGGCATAGTTTTCCCTGCTGGCTCTTTGAGCGTGGGACCAGTCTCCAGACATATGGCCATTTTTGGGCCTGGCGCGGGGCCAAGTGGGAAAGGGTGGTTTTGAGGCTGAAGGCGGCAGGAAAGCCTGTAGCCCCCAGGTGTGTGGGGCTACGCAAGCGGTTCCCAAAGAGCTTTAGAACAAGGCATAGTTTTCCCTGTTGGCTCTTTGGGCGTGGGACCAGTCTCCAGACATATGGCCATTTCTGGGCCTGGTGCGGCGACAAGTGGGAAAGGGTGGTTTTGAGGCTGAAGGCAGCAGGAAAGCCTGCAGCCCCCAGGTGTGTGGGGCTACGCAAGCGGTTCCCAAAGAGCTTTAGAACAAGGCATAGTTTTCCCTGCTGGCTCTTTCGGCGTGGGACCAGTCTCCAGACATATGGCCATTTTTGGGCCTGGCGTGGCGCCAAGTGGGAAAGGGTGCCTTTGAGGCTGAAGGCAGCAGGAAAGCCTGCAGCCCCCAGGTGTGTGGGGCTACGCAAGCATTTCCCAAAGAGCTTTAGAACAAGGCATAGTTTTCCCTGCTGGCTCTTTGGGCGTGGGACCAGTCTCCAGACATATGGCCATTTTTGGGCCTGGTGCGGCGCCAAGTGGGAAAGGGTGGTTTTGAGGCTGAAGGCAGCAAGAAAGCCTGCAGCCCCCAGGTCTTTGAGGCCACGCAAGCGGTTCCCAAAGAGCTTTAGAACAAGGCATAGTTTTCCCTGCTGGCTCTTTGGGCGTGGGACCAACCTCCAGACATATGTCCATTTTTGTGCCTGGCGTGACGCCATGTGGGAAAGGGTGGTTTTGAGGCTGAAGGCAGCAGGAAAGCCTGCAGCCCCCAGGTGTGTGGGGCTACGCAAGCGGTTCCCAAAGAGCTTTAGTACAAGGCATAGTTTTCCCTGCTGGATCTTTGGGCGTGGGACCAATCTCCAGACATATGGCCATTTTTGTGCCTGGCGTGACACCAAGTGGGAAAGGGTGGTTTTGAGGCTGAAGGCAGCAGGAAAGCCTGCAGCCCCCAGGTGTGTGGGGCTACGCAAGAGGTTCCCAAAGAGCTTTAGAACAAGGCATAGTTTTCCCTGCTGGCTCTTTGGGCGTGGGACCAATCTCCAGACATATGGTCATTTTTGGGCCTGGCGCGGCGCCAAGTGGGAAAGGGTGGTTTTGAGGCTGAAGGCAGCAGGAAAGCCTGCAGCCCCCAGGTCTGTGGGGCTACGCAAGTGGTTCCCAAAGAGCTTTAGAACAAGGCATAGTTTTCCCTGCTGGCTCTTTGAGCGTGGGACCAGTCTCCAGACATATGGCCATTTTTGGGCCTGGCGCGGGGCCAAGCGGGAAAGGGTGGTTTTGAGGCTGAAGGCGGCAGGAAAGCCTGTAGCCCCCAGGTCTGTGGGGCTATGCAAGCGGTTCCCAAAGAGCTTTAGAACAAGGCATAGTTTTCCCTGTTGGCTCTTTGGGCGTGGGACCAGTCTCCAGACATATGGCCATTTCTGGGCCTGGTGCGGCGACAAGTGGGAAAGGGTGGTTTTGAGGCTGAAGGCAGCAGGAAAGCCTGCAGCCCCCAGGTGTGTGGGGCTACGCAAGCGGTTCCCAAAGAGCTTTAGAACAAGGCATAGTTTTCCCTGCTGGCTCTTTGGGCGTGGGACCAGTCTCCAGACATATGGCCATTTTTGGGCCTGGCGCGGCGCCAAGTGGGAAAGGGTGGTTTTGAGGCTGAAGGCAGCAGGAAAGCTTGCAGCCCCGTGGTCTGTGGGGCTACGCAAGCCGTTCCCAAAGAGCTTTAGAACAAGGCATAGTTTTCCCTGCTGGCTCTTTGGGCGTCGGACCAATCTCCAGACATATGGCCATTTTTGGGCCTGGCGTGACGCCATGTGGGAAAGGGTGGTTTTGAGGCTGAAGGCAGCAGGAAAGCCTGCAGCCCCCAGGTGTGTGGGGCTATGCAAGTGGTTCCCAAAGAGCTTTAGAACAAGGCATAGTTTTCCCTGCTGGCTCTTTGGGCGTGGGACCAATCTCCAGACATATGGCCATTTTTGGGCCTGGCGTGACGCCATGTGGGAAAGGGTGGTTTTGAGGCTGAAGGCAGCAGGAAAGCCTGCAGCCCCCAGGTGTGTGGGGCTATGCAAGTGGTTCCCAAAGAGCTTTAGAACAAGGCATAGTTTTCCCTGCTGGCTCTTTGGGCGTGGGACCAACCTCCAGACATATGGTCATTTTTGGGCCTGGCGCGGCGCCAAGTGGGAAAGGGTGGTTTTGAGGCTGAAGGCAGCAGGAAAGCCTGCAGCCCCCAGGTCTGTGGGGCTACGCAAGCCGTTCCCAAAGAGCTTTAGAACAAGGCATAGTTTTCCCTGCTGGCTCTTTGGGCGTCGGACCAATCTCCAGACATATGGCCATTTTTGGGCCTGGCGTGACGCCAAGTGGGAAAGGGTGGTTTTGAGGCTGAAGGCAGCAGGAAAGCCTGCAGCCCCCAGGTGTGTGGGGCTACGCAAGCCGTTCCCAAAGAGCTTTAGAACAAGGCATAGTTTTCCCTGCTGGCTCTTTGGGCGTGGGACCAACCTCCAGACATATGGTCATTTTTGGGCCTGGCGCGGCGCCAAGTGGGAAAGGGTGGTTTTGAGGCTGAAGGCAGCAGGAAAGCCTGCAGCCCCCAGGTCAGTGGGGCTACGCAAGTGGTTCCCAAAGAGCTTTAGAACAAGGCATAGTTTTCCCTGCTGGCTCTTTGAGCGTGGGACCAATCTCCAGACATATGGCCATTTTTGGGCCTGGCGCGGGGCCAAGTGGGAAAGGGTGGTTTTGAGGCTGAAGGCAGCAGGAAAGCCTATAGCCCCCAGGTGTGTGGGGCTACGCAAGCGGTTCCCAAAGAGCTTTAGAACAAGGCATAGTTTTCCCTGTTGACTCTTTGGGCGTGGGACCAGTCTCCAGACATATGGCCATTTTTGGGCCTGGTGCGGCGACAAGTGGGAAAGGGTGGTTTTGAGGCTGAAGGCAGCAGGAAAGCCTGCAGCCCCCAGGTGTGTGGGGCTACGCAAGCGGTTCCCAAAGAGCTTTAGAACAAGGCATAGTTTTCCCTGCTGGCTCTTTGGGCGTGGGACCAGTCTCCAGACATATGGCCATTTTTGGGCCTGGCGCGGCGCCAAGTGGGAAAGGGTGGTTTTGAGGCTGAAGGCAGCAGGAAAGCTTGCAGCCCCCTGGTCTGTGGGGCTACGCAAGCCGTTCCCAAAGAGCTTTAGAACAAGGCATAGTTTTCCCTGCTGGCTCTTTGGGCGTGGGACCAATCTCCAGACAGATGGCCATTTTTGGGCCTGGCGTGACGCCATGTGGGAAAGGGTGGTTTTGAGGCTGAAGGCAGCAGGAAAGCCTGCAGCCCCCAGGTGTGTGGGGCTATGCAAGCGGTTCCCAAAGAGCTTTAGAACAAGGCATAGTTTTCCCTGCTGGCTCTTTGGGCGTGGGACCAGTCTCCAGACATATGGCCATTTTTGGGCCTGGCGTGGCGCCAAGTGGGAAAGGGTGGTTTTGAGGCTGAAGGCAGCAGGAGAGCCTGCAGCCCCCAGGTGTGTGGGGCTACGCAAGCGGTTCCCAAAGAGCTTTAGAACAAGGCATAGTTTTCCCTGCTGGCTCTTTGGGCGTGGGACCAAGCTCCAGACATATGGCCATTTTTGTGCCTGGTGTCACGCCATGTGGGAAAGGGTGGTTTTGAGGCTGAAGGCAGCAGGAAAGCCTGTATCCCCCAGGTGTGTGGGGCTACGCAAGCGGTTCCCAAAGAGCTTTAGAACAAGGCATAGTTTTCCCTGCTGGCTCTTTGGGCGTGGGACCAACCTCCAGACATATGGCCGTTTTTGTGCCTGGCGTGACGCCATGTGGGAAAGGGTGGTTTTGAGGCTGAAGGCAGCAGGAAGGTCTGCAGCCCCCAGGTGTGTGGGGCTACGCAAGCCGTTCCCAAAGAGCTTTAGAACAAGGCATAGTTTTCCCTGCTGGCTCTTTGAGCGTTTGACCAGTCTCCAGACATATGGCCATTTTTGGGCCTCGCGCAGCGCCAAGTGGGAAAGGGTGGTTTTGAGGCTGAAGGCAGCAGGAAAGCCTGCAGCCCCCAGGTGTGTGGGGCTACGCAAGCAGTTCCCAAAGAGCTTTAGAACAAGGCATAGTTTTCCCTGCTGGCTCTTTGGGCGTGGGACCAACCTCCAGACATATGGCCATTTTTATGCCTGGCGTGACGCCATGTGGGAAAGGGTGGTTTTGAGGCTGAAGGCAGCAGGAAAGCCTGCAGCCCCCAGGTGTGTGGGGCTATGCAAGTGGTTCCCAAAGAGCTTTAGAACAAGGCATAGTTTTCCCTGCTGGCTCTTTGGGCGTGGGACCAATCTCCAGACATATGGCCATTTTTGTGCCTGGCGTGACACTAAGTGGGAAAGGGTGGTTTTGAGGCTGAAGGCAGCAGGAAAGCCTGCAGCCCCCAGGTCTGTGGGGCTACGCAAGCCGTTCCCAAAGAGCTTTAGAACAAGGCATAGTTTTCCCTGCTGGCTCTTTGGGCGTGGGACCAACCTCCAGACATATGGTCATTTTTGGGCCTGGCGCGGCGCCAAGTGGGAAAGGGTGGTTTTGAGGCTGAAGGCAGCAGGAAAGCCTGCAGCCCCCAGGTCTGTGGGGCTACGCAAGTGGTTCCCAAAGAGCTTTAGAACAAGGCATAGTTTTCCCTGCTGGCTCTTTGAGCGTGGGACCAGTCTCCAGACATATGGCCATTTTTGGGCCTGGCGCGGGGCCAAGTGGGAAAGGGTGGTTTTGAGGCTGAAGGCGGCAGGAAAGCCTGTAGCCCCCAGGTGTGTGGGGCTACGCAAGCGGTTCCCAAAGAGCTTTAGAACAAGGCATAGTTTTCCCTGTTGGCTCTTTGGGCGTGGGACCAGTCTCCAGACATATGGCCATTTCTGGGCCTGGTGCGGCGACAAGTGGGAAAGGGTGGTTTTGAGGCTGAAGGCAGCAGGAAAGCCTGCAGCCCCCAGGTGTGTGGGGCTACGCAAGCGGTTCCCAAAGAGCTTTAGAACAAGGCATAGTTTTCCCTGCTGGCTCTTTCGGCGTGGGACCAGTCTCCAGACATATGGCCATTTTTGTGCTTGGCGCGGCTCCAAGTGGGAAAGGGTGGTTTTGAGGCTGAAGGCAGCAGGAAAGCTTGCAGCCCCCTGGTCTGTGGGGCTACGCAAGCCGTTCCCAAAGAGCTTTAGAACAAGGCATAGTTTTCCCTGCTGGCTCTTTGGGCGTGGGACCAATCTCCAGACATATGGCCATTTTTGGGCCTGGCGTGACGCCATGTGGGAAAGGGTGGTTTTGAGGCTGAAGGCAGCAGGAAAGCCTGCAGCCCCCAGGTGTGTGGGGCTATGCAAGCGGTTCCCAAAGAGCTTTAGAACAAGGCATAGTTTTCCCTGCTGGCTCTATGGGCGTGGGACCAGTCTCCAGACATATGGCCATTTTTGGGCCTGGCGCGGCACCAAGTGGGAAAGGGTGCCTCTGAGGCTGAAGAGAGCAGGAAAGCCTGCAGCCCCCAGGTGTGTGGGGCTACGCAAGCCGTTCCCAAAGAGCTTTAGAACAAGGCATAGTTTTCCCTGCTGGCTCTTTGGGCGTGGGACCAACCTCCAGACATATGGTCATTTTTGGGCCTGGCGCGGCACCAAGTGGGAAAGGGTGGTTTTGAGGCTGAAGGCAGCAGGAAAGCCTGCAGCCCCCAGGTCTGTGGGGCTACGCAAGTGGTTCCCAAAGAGCTTTAGAACAAGGCATAGTTTTCCCTGTTGGCTCTTTGGGCGTGGGACCAGTCTCCAGACATATGGCCATTTCTGGGCCTGGTGCGGCGACAAGTGGGAAAGGGTGGTTTTGAGGCTGAAGGCAGCAGGAAAGCCTGCACCCCCCAGGTGTGTGGGGCTACGCAAGCGGTTCCCAAAGAGCTTTAGAACAAGGCATAGTTTTCCCTGTTGGCTCTTTCGGCGTGGGACCAGTCTCCAGACATATGGCCATTTTTGGGCCTGGCGCGGCGCCAAGTGGGAAAGGGTGGTTTTGAGGCTGAAGGCAGCAGGAAATCCTGCAGCCCCCTGGTCTGTGGGGCTACGCAAGCCGTTCCCAAAGAGCTTTAGAACAAGGCATAGTTTTCCCTGCTGGCTCTTTGGGCGTCGGACCAATCTCCAGACATATGGCCATTTTTGGGCCTGGCGTGACGCCATGTGGGAAAGGGTGGTTTTCAGGCTGAAGGCAGCAGGAAAGCCTGCAGCCCCCAGGTGTGTGGGGCTATGCAAGCGGTTCCCAAAGAGCTTTAGAACAAGGCATAGTTTTCCCTGCTGGCTCTATGGGCGTGGGACCAGTCTCCAGACATATGGCCATTTTTGGGCCTGGCGCGGCACCAAGTGGGAAAGGGTGCCTCTGAGGCTGAAGAGAGCAGGAAAGCCTGCAGCCCCCAGGTGTGTGGGGCTACGCAAGCGGTTCCCAAAGAGCTTTAGAACAAGGCATAGTTTTCCCTGCTGACTCTTTGGGCGTGGGACCAATCTCCAGACATATGGTCATTTTTGGGCCTGGCGTGGCGCCAAGTGGGAAAGGGTGGTTTTGAGGCTGAAGGCAGCAGGAAAGCCTGCAGCCCCAAGGTCTGTGGGGCTACGCAAGCGGTTCCCAAAGAGCTTTAGAACAAGGCATAGTTTTCCCTGCTGGCTCTTTGGGCGTGGGACCAATCTCCAGACATATGGCCATTTTTGTGCCTGGTGTCACGCCATGTGGGAAAGGGTGGTTTTGAGGCTGAAGGCAGCAGGAAAGCCTGCAGCCCCCAGGTGTGTGGGGCTACGCAAGCGGTTCCCAAAGAGCTTTAGAACAAGGCATAGTTTTCCCTGCTGGCTCTTTGGGCGTGGGACCAATCTCCAGACATATGGCCATTTTTGTGCCTGGCGTGACGCCATGTGGGAAAGGGTGGTTTTGAGGCTGAAGGCAGCAGGAAAGCCTGCAGCCCCCAGGTCTGTGGGGCTACGCAAGCGGTTCCCAAAGAGCTTTAGAACAAGGCATAGTTTTCCCTGCTGGCTCTTTGGGCGTGGGACCAACCTCCAGACATATGGCCATTTTTGTGCCTGGCGTGACGCCATGTGGGAAAGGGTGGTTTTGAGGCTGAAGGCAGTAGGAAAGCCTGCAGCCCCCAGGTGTGTGGGGCTACGCAAGCCGTTTCCAAAGAGCTTTAGTACAAGGCATAGTTTTCCCTGCTGGCTCTTTCGGCGTGGGACCAATCTCCAGACATATGGCCATTTTTGTGCCTGGCGTGACACCAAGTGGGAAAGGGTGGTTTTGAGGCTGAAGGCAGCAGGAAGGTCTGCAGCCCCCAGGTGTGTGGGGCTACGCAAGCCGTTCCCAAAGAGCTTTAGAACAAGGCATAGTTTTCCCTGCTGGCTCTTTGAGCGTGGGACCAGTCTCCAGACATATGGCCATTTTTGGGCCTCGCGCAGCGCCAAGTGGGAAAGGGTGCCTTTGAGGCTGAAGAGAGCAGGAAAGCCTGCAGCCCCCAGGTGTGTGAGGCTACGCAAGCGGTTCCCAAAGAGCTTTAGAACAAGGCATAGTTTTCCCTGCTGGCTCTTTGGGCGTGGGACCAACCTCCAGACATATGGCCATTTTTGAGCCTGGCGCGGCACCAAGTGAGAAAGGGTGCCTTTGAGGCTGAAGGCAGCAGGAAAGCCTGCAGCCCCCAGGTGTGTGGGGCTACGCAAGCGGTTCCCAAAGAGCTTTAGAACAAGGCATAGTTTTCCCTGCTGTCTCTTTGGGCTTGGGACCAACCTCCAGACATATGGCCATTTTTTTGCCTGGCGCAGCGCCAAGTGGGAAAGGGTGGTTTTGAGGCTGAAGGCAGCAGGAGAGCCTGCAGCCCCCAGGTGTGTGGGGCTACGCAAGCGGTTCCCAAAGAGCTTTAGAACAAGGCATAGTTTTCCCTGCTGGCTCTTTGGGCGTGGGACCAACCTCCAGACATATGGCCATTTTTGTGCCTGGCGTGGCACCAAGTGGGAAAGGGTGCCTCTGAGGCTGAAGAGAGCAGGAAAGCCTGCAGCCCCCAGGTGTGTGGGGCTACGCAAGCGGTTCCCAAACAGCTTTAGAACAAGGCATAGTTTTCCCTGCTGGCTCTTTGGGCGTGGGACCAATCTCCAGACATATGGCCATTTTTGTGCCTGGTGCGACGCCAAGTGGGAAAGGGTGGTTTTGAGGCTGAAGGCAGCAGGAAAGTCTGCAGCCCGCAGGTCTGTTGGGCCAAGCAAGCGGTTCCCAAAGAGCTTTAGAACAAGGCATAGTTTTCCCTGCTGGCTCTTTGGGCGTGGGACCAGTCTCCAGAAATATAGCCATTTTTGTGCCTGGCGCTGGGCTAAGTGGGAAAGGGTGGTTTTGAGGCTGAAGGCAGCAGGAAAGCCTGTAGCCCCTAGGTGTGTGGGGCTACGCAAGCGGTTCCCAAAGAGCTTTAGAACAAGGCATAGTTTTCCCTGCTGGCTCTTTGGGCGTGGGACCAACCTCCAGACATATGGCCATTTTTGTGCCTGGCGTGACGCCATGTGGTAAAGGGTGGTTTTGAGGCTGAAGGCAGCAGGAAAGCCTGCAGCCCCCAGGTGTGTGGGGCTACGCAAGCGGTTCCCAAAGAGCTTTAGAACAAGGCATAGTTTTCCCTGCTGGCTCTTTGGGCATGGGACCAATCTCCAGACATATGGCCATTTTTGTGCCTGGCGTGACACCAAGTGGGAAAGGGTGGTTTTGAGGCTGAAGGCAGCAGGAAGGTCTGCAGCCCCCAGGTGTGTGGGGCTACGCAAGCGGTTCCCAAAGAGCTTTAGAACAAGGCATAGTTTTCCCTGCTGGCTCTTTGAGCGTGGGACCAACCTCCAGACATATGGCCATTTTTGGGCCTGGCGTGACGCCATGTGGGAAAGGGTGGTTTTGAGGCTGAAGGCAGCAGGAAAGCCTGCAGCCCCCAGGTGTGTCGGGCTACGCAAGCGGTTCCCAAAGAGCTTTAGAACAAGGCATAGTTTTCCCTGCTGGCTCTTTGGGCGTGGGACCAACCTCCAGACATATGGCCATATTTGTGCCTGGCGCGGCGCCAAGTGGGAAAGGGTGGTTTTGAGGCTGAAGGCAGCAGGAGAGCCTGCAGCCCCCAGGTGTGTGGGGCTACGCAAGCGGTTCCCAAAGAGCTTTAGAACAAGGCATAGTTTTCCCTGCTGGCTCTTTGGGCGTGGGACCAGTCTCCAGACATATGGCCATTTTTGGGCCTGGCGTGGCACCAAGTGGGAAAGGGTGCCTCTGAGGCTGAAGAGAGCAGGAAAGCCTGCAGCCCCCAGGTGTGTGGGGCTACGCAAGCGGTTCCCAAACAGCTTTAGAACAAGGCATAGTTTTCCCTGCTGGCTCTTTGGGCGTGGGACCAATCTCCAGACTTATGGCCATTTTTGTGCCTGGTGCGACGCCAAGTGGGAAAGGGTGGTTTTGAGGCTGAAGGCAGCAGGAAAGTCTGCAGCCCGCAGGTCTGTGGGGCCAAGCAAGCTGTTCCCAAAGAGCTTTAGAACAAGGCATAGTTTTCCCTGCTGGCTCTTTGGGCGTGGGACCAGTCTCCAGAAATATAGCCATTTTTGTGCCTGGCGCTGGGCTAAGTGGGAAAGGGTGGTTTTGAGGCTGAAGGCAGCAGGAAAGCCTGCAGCCCCCAGGTGTGTGGGGCTACGCAAGCGGTTCCCAAAGAGCTTTAGAACAAGGCATAGTTTTCCCTGCTGGCTCTTTCGGCGTGGGACCAATCTCCAGACATATGGCCATTTTTGTGCCTGGCGTGACACCAAGTGGGAAAGGGTGGTTTTGAGGCTGAAGGCAGCAGGAAAGCCTGCAGCCCCCAGGTCTGTGGGGCTACGCAAGTGGTTCCCAAAGAGCTTTAGAACAAGGCATAGTTTTCCCTGCTGGCTCTTTGGGCGTGGGACCAACCTCCAGACATATGGCCATTTTTGGGCCTGGCGTGACGCCATGTGGGAAAGGGTGGTTTTGAGGCCGAAGGCAGCAGGAAAGCCTGCAGCCCCCAGGTGTGTGGGGCTACGCAAGCGGTTCCCAAAGAGCTTTAGAACAAGGCATAGTTTTCCCTGCTGGCTCTTTGAGCGTGGGACCAGTCTCCAGACATATGGCCATTTTTGGGCCTGGCGTGGCGCCAAGTGGGAAAGGGTGCCTTTGAGGCTGAAGAGAGCAGGAAAGCCTGCAGCCCCCAGGTGTGTGGGGCTACGCAAGCAGTTCCCAAAAAGCTTTAGAACAAGGCATAGTTTTCCCTGCTGGCTCTTTGGGCGTGGGACCAGTCTCCAGACATATGGCCATTTTTGGGCCTGGCGTGGCGCCAAGTGGGAAAGGGTGCCTTTGAGGCTGAAGAGAGCAGGAAAGCCTGCAGCCCCCAGGTGTGTGGGGCTACGCAAGCGGTTCCCAAAGAGCTTTAGAACAAGGCATAGTTTTCCCTGCTGTCTCTTTGGGCGTCAGACCAATCTCCAGACATATGGTCATTTTTGTGCCTGGCACGGGGCCAAGTGGGAAAGGGTGGTTTTGAGGCTGAAGGCAGCAGGAAAGCCTGCAGCCCCCAGGTGTGTGGGGCTACGCAAGCGGTTCCCAAAGAGCTTTAGAACAAGGCATAGTTTTCCCTGCTGGCTCTTTGGGCGTGGGACCAACCTCCAGACATATGGCCATTTTTGGGCCTGGCGTGACGCCATGTGGGAAAGGGTGGTTTTGAGGCCGAAGGCAGCAGGAAAGCCTGCAGCCCCCAGATGTGTGGGGCTACGCAAGCGGTTCCCAAAGAGCTTTAGAACAAGGCATAGTTTTCCCTGCTGGCTCTTTGGGCGTGGGACCAACCTCCAGACATATGGCCATTTTTGAGCCTGGCGCGGCACCAAGTGAGAAAGGGTGCCTTTGAGGCTGAAGGCAGCAGGAAAGCCTGCAGCCCCCAGGTGTGTGGGGCTACGCAAGCGGTTCCCAAAGAGCTTTAGAACAAGGCATAGTTTTCCCTGCTGTCTCTTTGGGCTTGGGACCAACCTCCAGACATATGGCCATTTTTTTGCCTGGCGCAGCGCCAAGTGGGAAAGGGTGGTTTTGAGGCTGAAGGCAGCAGGAGAGCCTGCAGCCCCCAGGTGTGTGGGGCTACGCAAGCGGTTCCCAAAGAGCTTTAGAACAAGGCATAGTTTTCCCTGCTGGCTCTTTGGGCGTGGGACCAACCTCCAGACATATGGCCATTTTTGTGCCTGGCGTGGCACCAAGTGGGAAAGGGTGCCTCTGAGGCTGAAGAGAGCAGGAAAGCCTGCAGCCCCCAGGTGTGTGGGGCTACGCAAGCGGTTCCCAAACAGCTTTAGAACAAGGCATAGTTTTCCCTGCTGGCTCTTTGGGCGTGGGACCAATCTCCAGACATATGGCCATTTTTGTGCCTGGTGCGACGCCAAGTGGGAAAGGGTGGTTTTGAGGCTGAAGGCAGCAGGAAAGTCTGCAGCCCGCAGGTCTGTTGGGCCAAGCAAGCGGTTCCCAAAGAGCTTTAGAACAAGGCATAGTTTTCCCTGCTGGCTCTTTGGGCGTGGGACCAGTCTCCAGAAATATAGCCATTTTTGTGCCTGGCGCTGGGCTAAGTGGGAAAGGGTGGTTTTGAGGCTGAAGGCAGCAGGAAAGCCTGTAGCCCCTAGGTGTGTGGGGCTACGCAAGCGGTTCCCAAAGAGCTTTAGAACAAGGCATAGTTTTCCCTGCTGGCTCTTTGGGCGTGGGACCAACCTCCAGACATATGGCCATTTTTGTGCCTGGCGTGACGCCATGTGGTAAAGGGTGGTTTTGAGGCTGAAGGCAGCAGGAAAGCCTGCAGCCCCCAGGTGTGTGGGGCTACGCAAGCGGTTCCCAAAGAGCTTTAGAACAAGGCATAGTTTTCCCTGCTGGCTCTTTGGGCATGGGACCAATCTCCAGACATATGGCCATTTTTGTGCCTGGCGTGACACCAAGTGGGAAAGGGTGGTTTTGAGGCTGAAGGCAGCAGGAAGGTCTGCAGCCCCCAGGTGTGTGGGGCTACGCAAGCGGTTCCCAAAGAGCTTTAGAACAAGGCATAGTTTTCCCTGCTGGCTCTTTGAGCGTGGGACCAACCTCCAGACATATGGCCATTTTTGGGCCTGGCGTGACGCCATGTGGGAAAGGGTGGTTTTGAGGCTGAAGGCAGCAGGAAAGCCTGCAGCCCCCAGGTGTGTCGGGCTACGCAAGCGGTTCCCAAAGAGCTTTAGAACAAGGCATAGTTTTCCCTGCTGGCTCTTTGGGCGTGGGACCAACCTCCAGACATATGGCCATATTTGTGCCTGGCGCGGCGCCAAGTGGGAAAGGGTGGTTTTGAGGCTGAAGGCAGCAGGAGAGCCTGCAGCCCCCAGGTGTGTGGGGCTACGCAAGCGGTTCCCAAAGAGCTTTAGAACAAGGCATAGTTTTCCCTGCTGGCTCTTTGGGCGTGGGACCAGTCTCCAGACATATGGCCATTTTTGGGCCTGGCGTGGCACCAAGTGGGAAAGGGTGCCTCTGAGGCTGAAGAGAGCAGGAAAGCCTGCAGCCCCCAGGTGTGTGGGGCTACGCAAGCGGTTCCCAAACAGCTTTAGAACAAGGCATAGTTTTCCCTGCTGGCTCTTTGGGCGTGGGACCAATCTCCAGACTTATGGCCATTTTTGTGCCTGGTGCGACGCCAAGTGGGAAAGGGTGGTTTTGAGGCTGAAGGCAGCAGGAAAGTCTGCAGCCCGCAGGTCTGTGGGGCCAAGCAAGCTGTTCCCAAAGAGCTTTAGAACAAGGCATAGTTTTCCCTGCTGGCTCTTTGGGCGTGGGACCAGTCTCCAGAAATATAGCCATTTTTGTGCCTGGCGCTGGGCTAAGTGGGAAAGGGTGGTTTTGAGGCTGAAGGCAGCAGGAAAGCCTGCAGCCCCCAGGTGTGTGGGGCTACGCAAGCGGTTCCCAAAGAGCTTTAGAACAAGGCATAGTTTTCCCTGCTGGCTCTTTGGGCGTGGGACCAATCTCCAGACATATGGCCATTTTTGTGCCTGGCGTGACACCAAGTGGGAAAGGGTGGTTTTGAGGCTGAAGGCAGCAGGAAAGCCTGCAGCCCCCAGGTCTGTGGGGCTACGCAAGTGGTTCCCAAAGAGCTTTAGAACAAGGCATAGTTTTCCCTGCTGGCTCTTTGGGCGTGGGACCAACCTCCAGACATATGGCCATTTTTGGGCCTGGCGTGACGCCATGTGGGAAAGGGTGGTTTTGAGGCCGAAGGCAGCAGGAAAGCCTGCAGCCCCCAGGTGTGTGGGGCTACGCAAGCGGTTCCCAAAGAGCTTTAGAACAAGGCATAGTTTTCCCTGCTGGCTCTTTGAGCGTGGGACCAGTCTCCAGACATATGGCCATTTTTGGGCCTGGCGTGGCGCCAAGTGGGAAAGGGTGCCTTTGAGGCTGAAGAGAGCAGGAAAGCCTGCAGCCCCCAGGTGTGTGGGGCTACGCAAGCAGTTCCCAAAAAGCTTTAGAACAAGGCATAGTTTTCCCTGCTGGCTCTTTGGGCGTGGGACCAGTCTCCAGACATATGGCCATTTTTGGGCCTGGCGTGGCGCCAAGTGGGAAAGGGTGCCTTTGAGGCTGAAGAGAGCAGGAAAGCCTGCAGCCCCCAGGTGTGTGGGGCTACGCAAGCGGTTCCCAAAGAGCTTTAGAACAAGGCATAGTTTTCCCTGCTGTCTCTTTGGGCGTCAGACCAATCTCCAGACATATGGTCATTTTTGTGCCTGGCACGGGGCCAAGTGGGAAAGGGTGGTTTTGAGGCTGAAGGCAGCAGGAAAGCCTGCAGCCCCCAGGTGTGTGGGGCTACGCAAGCGGTTCCCAAAGAGCTTTAGAACAAGGCATAGTTTTCCCTGCTGGCTCTTTGGGCGTGGGACCAACCTCCAGACATATGGCCATTTTTGGGCCTGGCGTGACGCCATGTGGGAAAGGGTGGTTTTGAGGCCGAAGGCAGCAGGAAAGCCTGCAGCCCCCAGATGTGTGGGGCTACGCAAGCGGTTCCCAAAGAGCTTTAGAACAAGGCATAGTTTTCCCTGCTGGCTCTTTGGGCGTGGGACCAATCTCCAGCCATATGGCCATTTTTGTGCCTGGCGTGACACCAAGTGGGAAAGGGTGGTTTTGAGGCTGAAGGCAGCAGGAAGGTCTGCAGCCCCCAGGTGTGTGGGGCTACGCAAGCCGTTCCCAAAGAGCTTTAGAACAAGGCATAGTTTTCCCTGCTGGCTCTTTGAGCGTGGGACCAGTCTCCAGACATATGGCCATTTTTGGGCCTCGCGCAGCGCCAAGTGGGAAAGGGTGGTTTTGAGGCTGAAGGCAGCAGGAATGCCTGCAGCCCCCAGGTGTGTGGGGCTACGCAAGCAGTTCCCAAAGAGCTTTAGAACAAGGCATAGTTTTCCCTGCTGGCTCTTTGGGCGTGGGACCAGTCTCCAGACATGTGGCCATTTTTGGGCCTGGCACGGCACCAAGTGGGAAAGGGTGCCTTTGAGGCTGAAGAGAGCAGGAAAGCCTGCAGCCCCCAGGTGTGTGGGGCTACGCAAGCGGTTCCCAAAGAGCTTTAGAAAAAGGCATAGTTTTCCCTGCTGGCTCTTTGGGCGTGGGACCAACCTCCAGACATATGGCCATTTTTGAGCCTGGCGCGGCACCAAGTTGGAAAGGGTGCCTTTGAGGCTGAAGGCAGCAGGAAAGCCTGCAGCCCCCAGGTGTGTGGGGCTACGCAAGCGGTTCCCAAATAGCTTTAGAACAAGGCATAGTTTTCCCTGCTGGCTCTTTGGGCGTGGGACCAACCTCCAGACATATGGCCATATTTGTGCCTGGCGCGGCGCCAAGTGGGAAAGGGTGGTTTTGAGGCTGAAGGCAGCAGGAGAGCCTGCAGCCCCCAGGTGTGTGGGGCTACGCAAGCGGTTCCCAAAGAGCTTTAGAACAAGGCATAGTTTTCCCTGCTGGCTCCTTGGGCGTGGGACCAGTCTCCAGACATATGGCCATTTTTGGGCCTGGCGTGGCACCAAGTGGGAAAGGGTGCCTCTGAGGCTGAAGAGAGCAGGAAAGCCTGCAGCCCCCAGGTGTGTGGGGCTACGCAAGCCGTTCCCAAAGAGCTTTAGAACAAGGCATAGTTTTCCCTGCTGGCTCTTTGGGCGTGGGACCAACCTCCAGACATATGGTCATTTTTGGGCCTGGCGCGGCACCAAGTGGGAAAGGGTGGTTTTGAGGCTGAAGGCAGCAGGAAAGCCTGCAGCCCCCAGGTCTGTGGGGCTACGCAAGTGGTTCCCAAAGAGCTTTAGAACAAGGCATAGTTTTCCCTGTTGGCTCTTTGGGCGTGGGACCAGTCTCCAGACATATGGCCATTTCTGGGCCTGGTGCGGCGACAAGTGGGAAAGGGTGGTTTTGAGGCTGAAGGCAGCAGGAAAGCCTGCAGCCCCCAGGTGTGTGGGGCTACGCAAGCGGTTCCCAAAGAGCTTTAGAACAAGGCATAGTTTTCCCTGTTGGCTCTTTCGGCGTGGGACCAGTCTCCAGAAATATGGCCGTTTTTGTGCCTGGCGCGGCGCCAAGTGGGAAAGGGTGGTTTTGAGGCTGAAGGCAGCAGGAAAGCTTGCAGCCCCCTGGTCTGTGGGGCTACGCAAGCCGTTCCCAAAGAGCTTTAGAACAAGGCATAGTTTTCCCTGCTGGCTCTTTGGGCGTCGGACCAATCTCCAGACATATGGCCATTTTTGGGCCTGGCGTGACGCCATGTGGGAAAGGGTGGTTTTCAGGCTGAAGGCAGCAGGAAAGCCTGCAGCCCCCAGGTGTGTGGGGCTATGCAAGCGGTTCCCAAAGAGCTTTAGAACAAGGCATAGTTTTCCCTGCTGGCTCTATGGGCGTGGGACCAGTCTCCAGACATATGGCCATTTTTGGGCCTGGCGCGGCACCAAGTAGGAAAGGGTGGTTTTGAGGCTGAAGAGAGCAGGAAAGCCTGTAGCCCCCAGGTGTGTGGGGCTACGCAAGCGGTTCCCAAAGAGCTTTAGAACAAGGCATAGTTTTCCCTGCTGACTCTTTGGGCGTGGGACCAATCTCCAGACATATGGTCATTTTTGGGCCTGGCGTGGCGCCAAGTGGGAAAGGGTGGTTTTGAAGCTGAAGGCAGCAGGAAAGCCTGCAGCCCCAAGGTCTGTGGGGCTACGCAAGCGGTTCCCAAAGAGCTTTAGAACAAGGCATAGTTTTCCCTGCTGGCTCTTTGGGCGTGGGACCAATCTCCAGACATATGGCCATTTTTGTGCCTGGTGTCACGCCATGTGGGAAAGGGTGGTTTTGAGGCTAAAGGCAGCAGGAAAGCCTGCAGCCCCCAGGTGTGTGGGGCTACGCAAGCGGTTCCCAAAGAGCTTTAGAACAAGGCATAGTTTTCCCTGCTGGCTCTTTGGGCGTGGGACCAATCTCCAGACATATGGCCATTTTTCTGCCTGGCGTGACGCCATGTGGGAAAGGGTGGTTTTGAGGCTGAAGGCAGCAGGAAAGCCTGCAGCCCCCAGGTCTGTGGGGCTACGCAAGCGGTTCCCAAAGAGCTTTAGAACAAGGCATAGTTTTCCCTGCTGGCTCTTTGGGCGTGGGACCAACCTCCAGACATATGGCCATTTTTGTGCCTGGCGTGACGCCATGTGGGAAAGGGTGGTTTTGAGGCTGAAGGCAGTAGGAAAGCCTGCAGCCCCCAGGTGTGTGGGGCTACGCAAACCGTTTCCAAAGAGCTTTAGTACAAGGCATAGTTTTCCCTGCTGGCTCTTTCGGCGTGGGACCAATCTCCAGACATATGGCCATTTTTGTGCCTGCCGTGACACCAAGTGGGAAAGGGTGGTTTTGAGGCTGAAGGCAGCAGGAAGGTTTGCAGCCCCCAGGTGTGTGGGGCTACGCAAGCTGTTCCCAAAGAGCTTTAGAACAAGGCATAGTTTTCCCTGCTGGCTCTTTGAGCGTGGGACCAGTCTCCAGACATATGGCCATTTTTGTGCCTCGCGCAGCGCCAAGTGGGAAAGGGTGCCTTTGAGGCTGAAGAGAGCAGGAAAGCCTGCAGCCCCCAGGTGTGTGGGGCTACGCAAGCAGTTCCCAAAGAGCTTTAGAACAAGGCATAGTTTTCCCTGCTGGCTCTTTGGGCGTGGGACCAACCTCCAGACATATGGCCATTTTTGAGCCTGGCGCGGCACCAAGTGAGAAAGGGTGCCTTTGAGGCTGAAGGCAGCAGGAAAGCCTGCAGCCCCCAGGTGTGTGGGGCTACGCAAGCGGTTCCCAAAGAGCTTTAGAACAAGGCATAGTTTTCCCTGCTGTCTCTTTGGGCGTGGGACCAACCTCCAGACATATGGCCATTTTTTTGCCTGGCGCAGCGCCAAGTGGGAAAGGGTGGTTTTGAGGCTGAAGGCAGCAGGAGAGCCTGCAGCCCCCAGGTGTGTGGGGCTACGCAAGCGGTTCCCAAAGAGCTTTAGAACAAGGCATAGTTTTCCCTGCTGGCTCTTTGGGCGTGGGACCAACCTCCAGACATATGGCCATTTTTGTGCCTGGCGTGGCACCAAGTGGGAAAGGGTGCCTCTGAGGCTGAAGAGAGCAGGAAAGCCTGCAGCCCCCAGGTGTGTGGGGCTACGCAAGCGGTTCCCAAAGAGCTTTAGAACAAGGCATAGTTTTCCCTGCTGGCTCTTTGGGCGTGGGACCAACCTCCAGACATATGGTCATTTTTGGGCCTGGCGCGGCGCCAAGTGGGAAAGGGTGGTTTTGAGGCTGAAGGCAGTAGGAAAGCCTGCAGCCCCCAGGTGTGTGGGGCTACGCAAGCGGTTCCCAAAGAGCTTTAGAACAAGGCATAGTTTTCCCTGCTGGCTCTTTGGGCGTGGGACCAGTCTCCAGACATATGGCTATTTTTTTGCCTGGCGTGACGCCATGTGGGAAAGGGTGGTTTTGAGGCTGAAGAGAGCAGGACTGCCTGCAGCCCCCAGGTGTGTGGGGCTACGCAAGCCGTTCCCAAAGAGCTTTAGAACAAGGCATAGTTTTCCCTGCTGGCTCTTTGAGCGTGGGACCAGTCTCCAGACATATGGCCATTTTTGGGCCTCGCGCAGCGCCAAGTGGGAAAGGGTGGTTTTGAGGCTGAAGGCAGCAGGAAAGCCTGCAGCCCCCAGGTGTGTGGGCCTACGCAAGCGGTTCCCAAAGAGCTTTAGAACAAGGCATAGTTTTCCCTGCTGGCTCTTTGGGCGTGGGACCAACCTCCAGACATATGGCCATTTTTGTGCCTGGCGTGACGCCATGTGGGAAAGGGTGGTTTTGAGGCTGAAGGCAGCAGGAAAGCCTGCAGCCCCCAGGTGTGTGGGGCTACGCAAGCGGTTCCCAAAGAGCTTTAGTACAAGGCATAGTTTTCCCTGCTGGCTCTTTCGGCGTGGGACCAATCTCCAGACATATGGCCATTTTTGTGCCTGGCGTGACACCAAGTGGGAAAGGGTGGTTTTGAGGCTGAAGGCAGCAGGAAAGCCTGCAGCCCCCAGGTGTGTGGGGCTACGCAAGCCGTTCCCAAAGAGCTTTAGAACAAGGCATCATTTTCCCTGCTGGCTCTTTGGGCGTGGGACCAACCTCCAGACATATGGTCATTTTTGGGCCTGGCGCGGCGCCAAGTGGGAAAGGGTGGTTTTGAGGCTGAAGGCAGCAGGAAAGCCTGCAGCCCCCAGGTGTGTGGGGCTACGCAAGTGGTTCCCAAAGAGCTTTAGTACAAGGCATAGTTTTCCCTGCTGGCTCTTTGAGCGTGGGACCAGTCTCCAGACATATGGCCATTTTTGGGCCTGGCGCGGGGCCAAGTGGGAAAGGGTGGTTTTGAGGCTGAAGGCAGTAGGAAAGCCTGCAGCCCCCAGGTGTGTGGGGCTACGCAAGCGGTTCCCAAAGAGCTTTAGAACAAGGCATAGTTTTCCCTGCTGGCTCTTTGGGTGTGGGACCAGTCTCCAGACATATGGCCATTTTTGTGCCTGGCGTGACGCCATGTGGGAAAGGGTGGTTTTGAGGCTGAAGAGAGCAGGACTGCCTGCAGCCCCCAGGTGTGTGGGGCTACGCAAGCGGTTCCCAAAGAGCTTTAGAACAAGGCATAGTTTTCCCTGCTGGCTCTTTGAGCGTGGGACCAGTCTCCAGACATATGGCCATTTTTGGGCCTCGCGCAGCGCCAAGTGGGAAAGGGTGGTTTTGAGGCTGAAGGCAGCAGGAAAGCCTGCAGCCCCCAGGTGTGTGGGGCTACGCAAGCAGTTCCCAAAGAGCTTTAGAACAAGGCATAGTTTTCCCTGCTGGCTCTTTGGGCGTGGGACCAGTCTCCAGACATATGGCCTTTTTTCGGCCTGGCGTGGCGCCAAGTGGGAAAGGGTGCCTTTGAGGCTGAAGAGAGCAGGAAAGCCTGCAGTCCCCAGGTGTGTGAGGCTACGCAAGCGGTTCCCAAAGAGCTTTAGAACAAGGCATAGTTTTCCCTGCTGGCTCTTTGGGCGTGGGACCAACCTCCAGACATATGGCCATTTTTATGCCTGGCGTGACGCCATGTGGGAAAGGGTGGTTTTGAGGCTGAAGGCAGCAGGAAAGCCTGCAGCCCCCAGGTGTGTGGGGCTATGCAAGTGGTTCCCAAAGAGCTTTAGAACAAGGCATAGTTTTCCCTGCTGGCTCTTTGGGCGTGGGACCAATCTCCAGACATATGGCCATTTTTGTGCCTGGCGCAGCGACAAGTGGGAAAGGGTGGTTTTGAGGCTGAAGGCAGCAGGAAAGCCTGTAGCCCCCAGGTGTGTGGGGCTACGCAAGCGGTTCCCAAAGAGCTTTAGAACAAGGCATAGTTTTCCCTGCTGCTCTTTGGGCGTGGGACCAGTCTCCAGACATATGGCCATTTTTGGTCCTGGTGCGGCGCCAAGTGGGAAAGGGTGGTTTTGAGGCTGAAGGCAGCAAGAAAGCCTGCAGCCCCCAGGTCTTTGAGGCCACGCAAGCGGTTCCCAAAGAGCTTTAGAACAAGGCATAGTTTTCCCTGCTGGCTCTTTGGGCTTGGGACCAACCTCCAGACATATGGCCATTTTTGTGCCTGGCACGGGGCCAAGTGGGAAAGGGTGGTTTTGAGGCTGAAGGCAGCAGGAAAGCCTGCAGCCCCCAGGTGTGTGGGGCTACGCAAGCGGTTCCCAAAGAGCTTTAGTACAAGGCATAGTTTTCCCTGCTGGCTCTTTCGGCGTGGGACCAATCTCCAGACATATGGCCATTTTTGTGCCTGGCGTGACACCAAGTGGGAAAGGGTGGTTTTGAGGCTGAAGGCAGCAGGAAAGCCTGCAGCCCCCAGGTGTGTGGGGCTACGCAAGCCGTTCCCAAAGAGCTTTAGAACAAGGCATAGTTTTCCCTGCTGGCTCTTTGGGCGTGGGACCAACCTCCAGACATATGGTCATTTTTGGGCCTGGCGCGGCGCCAAGTGGGAAAGGGTGGTTTTGAGGCTGAAGGCAGCAGGAAAGCCTGCAGCCCCCAGGTCTGTCGGGCTACGCAAGTGGTTCCCAAAGAGCTTTAGAACAAGGCATAGTTTTCCCTGCTGGCTCTTTGAGCGTGGGACCAGTCTCCAGACATATGGCCATTTTTGGGCCTGGCGCGGGGCCAAGTGGGAAAGGGTGGTTTTGAGGCTGAAGGCAGTAGGAAAGCCTGCAGCCCCCAGGTGTGTGGGGCTACGCAAGCGGTTCCCAAAGAGCTTTAGAACAAGGCATAGTTTTCCCTGCTGGCTCTTTGGGCGTGGGACCAGTCTCCAGACATATGGCTATTTTTTTGCCTGGCGTGACGCCATGTGGGAAAGGGTGGTTTTGAGGCTGAAGAGAGCAGGACTGCCTGCAGCCCCCAGGTGTGTGGGGCTACGCAAGCCGTTCCCAAAGAGCTTTAGAACAAGGCATAGTTTTCCCTGCTGGCTCTTTGAGCGTGGGACCAGTCTCCAGACATATGGCCATTTTTGGGCCTCGCGCAGCGCCAAGTGGGAAAGGGTGGTTTTGAGGATGAAGGCTGCAGGAAAGCCTGCAGCCCCCAGGTGTGTGGGCCTACGCAAGCGGTTCCCAAAGAGCTTTAGAACAAGGCATAGTTTTCCCTGCTGGCTCTTTGGGCGTGGGACCAACCTCCAGACATATGGCCATTTTTGTGCCTGGCGTGACGCCATGTGGGAAAGGGTGGTTTTGAGGCTGAAGGCAGCAGGAAAGCCTGCAGCCCCCAGGTGTGTGGGGCTACGCAAGCGGTTCCCAAAGAGCTTTAGTACAAGGCATAATTTTCCCTGCTGGCTCTTTCGGCGTGGGACCAATCTCCAGACATATGGCCATTTTTGTGCCTGGCGTGACACCAAGTGGGAAAGGGTGGTTTTGAGGCTGAAGGCAGCAGGAAAGCCTGCAGCCCCCAGGTGTGTGGGGCTACGCAAGCCATTCCCAAAGAGCTTTAGAACAAGGCATCGTTTTCCCTGCTGGCTCTTTGGGCGTGGGACCAACCTCCAGACATATGGCCAATTTTGGGCCTGGCGCGGGGCCAAGTGGGAAAGGGTGGTTTTGAGGCTGAAGGCAGTAGGAAAGCCTGCAGCCCCCAGGTGTGTGGGGCTACGCAAGCGGTTCCCAAAGAGCTTTAGAACAAGGCATAGTTTTCCCTGCTGGCTCTATGGGCGTGGGACCAGTCTCCAGACATATGGCCATTTTTGTGCCTGGCGTGACGCCATGTGGGAAAGGGTGGTTTTGAGGCTGAAGAGAGCAGGACTGCCTGCAGCCCCCAGGTGTGTGGGGCTACGCAAGAGGTTCACAAAGAGCTTAAGAAAAAGGCATAGTTTTCCCTGCTGGCTATTTGAGCGTGGGACCAGTCTCCAGACATATGGCCATTTTTGGGCCTCGCGCAGCGCCAAGTGGGAAAGGGTGGTTTTGAGGCTGAAGGCAGCAGGAAAGCCTGCAGCCCCCAGGTGTGTGGGGCTACGCAAGCAGTTCCCAAAGAGCTTTAGAACAAGGCATAGTTTTCCCTGCTGGCTCTTTGGGCGTGGGGCCAGTCTCCAGACATATGGCCTTTTTTCGGCCTGGCGTGGCGCCAAGTGGGAAAGGGTGCCTTTGAGGCTGAAGAGAGCAGGAAAGCCTGCAGCCCCCAGGTGTGTGAGGCTACGCAAGCGGTTCCCAAAGAGCTTTAGAACAAGGCATAGTTTTCCCTGCTGGCTCTTTGGGCGTGGGACCAACCTCCAGACATATGGCCGTTTTTGTGCCTGGCGTGACGCCATGTGGGAAAGGGTGGTTTTGAGGCTGAAGGCAGCAGGAAAGCCTGTAGCCCCCAGGTGTGTGGGGCTACGCAAGCCGTTTCCAAAGAGCTTTAGTACAAGGCATAGTTTTCCCTGCTGGCTCTTTCGACGTGGGACCAATCTCCAGACATATGGCCATTTTTGGGCCTGGCGTGACACCAAGTGGGAAAGGGTGGTTTTGAGGCTGAAGGCAGCAGGAAGGTCTGCAGCCCCCAGGTGTGTGGGGCTACGCAAGCCGTTCCCAAAGAGCTTTAGAACAAGGCATAGTTTTCCCTGCTGGCTCCTTGGGCGTGGGACCAACCTCCAGACATATGGCCATTTTACGCCTGGCGTGACGCCATGTGGGAAAGGGTGGTTTTGAGGCTGAAGGCAGCAGGAAAGCTTGCAGCCCCCTGGTCTGTGGGGCTCTGCAAGCGGTTCCCAAAGAGCTTTAGAACAAGGCATAGTTTTCCCTGCTGCTCTTTGGGTGTGGGACCAGTCTCCAGACATATGGCCATTTTTGGGCCTGGTGCGGCGCCAAGTGGGAAAGGGTGGTTTTGAGGCTGAAGGCAGTAGGAAAGCCTGCAGCCCCTAGGTCTTTGAGGCCACGCAAGCGGTTCCCAAAGAGCTTTAGAACAAAGCATAGTTTTCCCTGCTGGCTCTTTGGGCGTGGGACCAATCTCCAGACATATGGCCATTTTTGTGCCTGGCGCAGCGACAAGTGGGAAAGGGTGGTTTTGAGGCTGAAGGCAGCAGGAAAGCCTGCAGCCCCCAGGTGTGTGGGGCTACGCAAGCGGTTCCCAAAGAGCTTTAGAACAAGGCATAGTTTTCCCTGCTGGCTCTTTGGGCGTGGGACCAACCTCCAGACATATGGTCATTTTTGGGCCTGGCGCGGCGCCAAGTGGGAAAGGGTGGTTTTGAGGCTGAAGGCAGCAGGAAAGCCTGCAGCCCCCAGGTGTGTGGGGCTACGCAAGCGGTTCCCAAAGAGCTTTAGAACAAGGCATAGTTTTCCCTGCTGGCTCTTTCGGCGTGGGACCAGTCTCCAGACATATGGCCATTTTTGGGCCTGGCGCGGCGCCAAGTGGGAAAGGGTGGTTTTGAGGCTGAAGGCAGCAGGAAAGCTTGCAGCCCCCTGGTCTGTGGGGCTACGCAAGCCGATCCCAAAGAGCTTTAGAACAAGGCATAGTTTTCCCTGCTGGCTCTTTGGGTGTGGGACCAATCTCCAGACATATGGCCATTTTTGTGCCTGGCGTGACGCCATGTGGGAAAGGGTGGTTTTCAGGCTGAAGGCAGCAGGAAAGCCTGCAGCCCCCAGGTGTGTGGGGCTATGCAAGCGGTTCCCAAAGAGCTTTAGAACAAGGCATAGTTTTCCCTGCTGGCTCTATGGGCGTGGGACCAGTCTCCAGACATATGGCCATTTTTGGGCCTGGCGTGGCGCCACGTGGGAAAGGGTGCCTTTGAGGCTGAAGAGAGCAGGAAAGCCTGCAGCCCCCAGGTGTGTGGGGCTACGCAAGCGGTTCCCAAAGAGCTTTAGAACAAGGCATAGTTTTCCCTGCTGACTCTTTGGGCGTGGGACCAATCTCCAGAAATATGGTCATTTTTGGGCCTGGCGTGGGGCCAAGTGGGAAAGGGTGGTTTTGAGGCTGAAGGCAGCAGGAGAGCCTGCAGCCCCCAGGTGTGTGGGGCTACGCAAGCGGTTCCCAAAGAGCTTTAGAACAAGGCATAGTTTTCCCTGCTGGCTCTTTGGGCGTGGGACCAATCTCCAGACATATGGCCATTTTTGTGCCTGGCGTGACGCCGTGTGGGAAAGGGTGGTTTTGAGGCTGAAGGCAGCAGGAAAGCCTGCAGCCCCCAGGTGTGTGGGGCTATGCAAGCGGTTCCCAAAGAGCTTTAGAACAAGGCATAGTTTTCCCTGCTGGCTCTTTGGGCGTGGGACCAGTCTCCAGACATATGGCCATTTTTGTGCCTGGCGTGACGCCATGTGGGAAAGGGTGGTTTTGAGGCTGAAGAGAGCAGGACTGCCTGCAGCCTCCAGGTGTGTGGGGCTACGCAAGCCGTTCCCAAAGAGCTTTAGAACAAGGCATAGTTTTCCCTGCTGGCTCTTTGAGCGTGGGACCAGTCTCCAGACATATGGCCATTTTTGGGCCTCGCGCAGCGCCAAGTGGGAAAGGGTGGTTTTGAGGCTGAAGGCAGCAGGAAAGCCTGCAGCCCCCAGGTGTGTGGGGCTACGCAAGCAGTTCCCAAAGAGCTTTAGAACAAGGCATAGTTTTCCCTGCTGGCTCTTTGGGCGTGGGACCAGTCTCCAGACATATGGCCTTTCTTCGGCCTGGCGTGGCGCCAAGTGGGAAAGGGTGCCTTTGAGGCTGAAGAGAGCAGGAAAGCCTGCAGCCCCCAGGTGTGTGAGGCTACGCAAGCGGTTCCCAAAGAGCTTTAGAACAAGGCATAGTTTTCCCTGCTGGCTCTTTGGGCGTCGGACCAACCTCCACACATATGGCCATTTTTATGCCTGGCGTGACGCCATGTGGGAAAGGGTGGTTTTGAGGCTGAAGGCAGCAGGAAAGCCTGCAGCCCCCAGGTTTGTGGGGCTATGCAAGTGGTTCCCAAAGAGCTTTAGAACAAGGCATAGTTTTCCCTGCTGGCTCTTTGGGCGTGGGACCAATCTCCAGACATATGGCCATTTTTGTGCCTGGCGCAGCGACAAGTGGGAAAGGGTGGTTTTGAGGCTGAAGGCAGCAGGAAAGCCTGTAGCCCCCAGGTGTGTGGGGCTACGCAAGCGGTTCCCAAAGAGCTTTAGAACAAGGCATAGTTTTCCCTGCTGGCTCTTTGGGCGTGGGACCAGTCTCCAGACATATGGCCATTTTTGGGCCTGGTGCGGCGCCAAGTGGGAAAGGGTGGTTTTGAGGCTGAAGGCAGCAAGAAAGCCTGCAGCCCCCAGGTCTTTGAGGCCACGCAAGCGGTTCCCAAAGAGCTTTAGTACAAGGCATAGTTTTCCCTGCTGGCTCTTTCGGCGTGGGACCAATCTCCAGACATATGGCCATTTTTGTGCCTGGCGTGACACCAAGTGGGAAAGGGTGGTTTTGAGGCTGAAGGCAGCAGGAAAGCCTGCAGCCCCCAGGTGTGTGGGGCTACGCAAGCCGTTCCCAAAGAGCTTTAGAACAAGGCATAGTTTTCCCTGCTGGCTCTTTGGGCGTGGGACCAACCTCCAGACATATGGTCATTTTTGGGCCTGGCGCGGCGCCAAGTGGGAAAGGGTGGTTTTGAGGCTGAAGGCAGCAGGAAAGCCTGCAGCCCCCAGGTGTGTGGGGCTACGCAAGTGGTTCCCAAAGAGCTTTAGAACAAGGCATAGTTTTCCCTGCTGGCTCTTTGGGCGTGGGACCAGTCTCCAGACATATGGCCATTTTTGTGCCTGGCGTGACGCCATGTGGGAAAGGGTGGTTTTGAGGCTGAAGAGAGCAGGACTGCCTGCAGCCTCCAGGTGTGTGGGGCTACGCAAGCCGTTCCCAAAGAGCTTTAGAACAAGGCATAGTTTTCCCTGCTGGCTCTTTGAGCGTGGGACCAGTCTCCAGACATATGGCCATTTTTGGGCCTCGCGCAGCGCCAAGTGGGAAAGGGTGGTTTTGAGGCTGAAGGCAGCAGGAAAGCCTGCAGCCCCCAGGTGTGTGGGGCTACGCAAGCAGTTCCCAAAGAGCTTTAGAACAAGGCATAGTTTTCCCTGCTGGCTCTTTGGGCGTGGGACCAGTCTCCAGACATATGGCCTTTCTTCGGCCTGGCGTGGCGCCAAGTGGGAAAGGGTGCCTTTGAGGCTGAAGAGAGCAGGAAAGCCTGCAGCCCCCAGGTGTGTGAGGCTACGCAAGCGGTTCCCAAAGAGCTTTAGAACAAGGCATAGTTTTCCCTGCTGGCTCTTTGGGCGTCGGACCAACCTCCACACATATGGCCATTTTTATGCCTGGCGTGACGCCATGTGGGAAAGGGTGGTTTTGAGGCTGAAGGCAGCAGGAAAGCCTGCAGCCCCCAGGTTTGTGGGGCTATGCAAGTGGTTCCCAAAGAGCTTTAGAACAAGGCATAGTTTTCCCTGCTGGCTCTTTGGGCGTGGGACCAATCTCCAGACATATGGCCATTTTTGTGCCTGGCGCAGCGACAAGTGGGAAAGGGTGGTTTTGAGGCTGAAGGCAGCAGGAAAGCCTGTAGCCCCCAGGTGTGTGGGGCTACGCAAGCGGTTCCCAAAGAGCTTTAGAACAAGGCATAGTTTTCCCTGCTGGCTCTTTGGGCGTGGGACCAGTCTCCAGACATATGGCCATTTTTGGGCCTGGTGCGGCGCCAAGTGGGAAAGGGTGGTTTTGAGGCTGAAGGCAGCAAGAAAGCCTGCAGCCCCCAGGTCTTTGAGGCCACGCAAGCGGTTCCCAAAGAGCTTTAGTACAAGGCATAGTTTTCCCTGCTGGCTCTTTCGGCGTGGGACCAATCTCCAGACATATGGCCATTTTTGTGCCTGGCGTGACACCAAGTGGGAAAGGGTGGTTTTGAGGCTGAAGGCAGCAGGAAAGCCTGCAGCCCCCAGGTGTGTGGGGCTACGCAAGCCGTTCCCAAAGAGCTTTAGAACAAGGCATAGTTTTCCCTGCTGGCTCTTTGGGCGTGGGACCAACCTCCAGACATATGGTCATTTTTGGGCCTGGCGCGGCGCCAAGTGGGAAAGGGTGGTTTTGAGGCTGAAGGCAGCAGGAAAGCCTGCAGCCCCCAGGTGTGTGGGGCTACGCAAGTGGTTCCCAAAGAGCTTTAGAACAAGGCATAGTTTTCCCTGCTGGCTCTTTGAGCGTGGGACCAATCTCCAGACATATGGCCATTTTTGGGCCTGGCGCGGGGCCAAGTGGGAAAGGGTGGTTTTGAGGCTGAAGGCAGCAGGAAAGCCTGTAGCCCCCAGGTGTGTGGGGCTACGCAAGCGGTTCCCAAAGAGCTTTAGAACAAGGCATAGTTTTCCCTGTTGGCTCTTTGGGCGTGGGACCAGTCTCCAGACATATGGCCATTTCTGGGCCTGGTGCGGCGACAAGTGGGAAAGGGTGGTTTTGAGGCTGAAGGCAGCAGGAAAGCCTGCAGCCCCCAGGTGTGTGTGGCTATGCAAGCGGTTCCCAAAGAGCTTTAGAACAAGGCATAGTTTTCCCTGCTGGCTCTTTGGGCGTGGGACCAGTCTCCAGACATATGGCCATTTTTGGGCCTGACGCGGCGCCAAGTGGGAAAGGGTGGTTTTGAGGCTGAAGGCAGCAGGAAAGCTTGCAGCCCCCTGGTCTGTGGGGCTACGCAAGCCGTTCCCAAAGAGCTTTAGAACAAGGCATAGTTTTCCCTGCTGGCTCTTTGGGCGTCGGACCAATCTCCAGACATATGGCCATTTTTGGGCCTGGCGTGACGCCATGTGGGAAAGGGTGGTTTTGAGGCTGAAGGCAGCAGGAAAGCCTGCAGCCCCCAGGTGTGTGGGGCTATGCAAGTGGTTCCCAAAGAGCTTTAGAACAAGGCATAGTTTTCCCTGCTGGCTCTTTGGGCGTGGGACCAATCTCCAGACATATGGCCATTTTTGTGCCTGGCGCAGCGACAAGTGGGAAAGGGTGGTTTTGAGGCTGAAGGCAGCAGGAAAGCCTGTAGCCCCCAGGTGTGTGGGGCTACGCAAGCGGTTCCCAAAGAGCTTTAGAACAAGGCATAGTTTTCCCTGCTGGCTCTTTGGGCGTGGGACCAGTCTCCAGACATATGGCCATTTTTGGGCCTGGTGCGGCGCCAAGAGGGAAAGGGTGGTTTTGAGGCTGAAGGCAGCAGGAAAGCCTGCAGCCCCCAGGTGTGTGGGGCTACGCAAGCGGTTCCCAAAGAGCTTTAGAACAAGGCATAGTTTTCCCTGTTGGCTCTTTGGGCGTGGGACCAGTCTCCAGACATATGGCCATTTTTGTGCCTGGTGCGGCGACAAGTGGGAAAGGGTGGTTTTGAGGCCGAAGGCAGCAGGAAAGCCTGCAGCCCCCTGGTCTGTGGGGCTACGCAAGCCGTTCCCAAAGAGCTTTAGAACAAGGCATAGTTTTCCCTGCTGGCTCTTTGGGCGTCGGACCAATCTCCAGACATATGGCCATTTTTGTGCCTGGCGCAGCGACAAGTGGGAAAGGGTGGTTTTGAGGCTGAAGGCAGCAGGAAAGCCTGCAGCCCCCAGGTGTGTGGGGCTATGCAAGCGGTTCCCAAAGAGCTTTAGAACAAGGCATAGTTTTCCCTGCTGACTCTATGGGCGTGGGACCAGTCTCCAGACATATGGCCATTTTTGTGCCTGGCGTGGCGCCAAGTGGGAAAGGGTGCCTTTGAGGCTGAAGGCAGCAGGAGAGCCTGCAGCCCCAAGGTCTGTGGGGCTACGCAAGCGGTTCCCAAAGAGCTTTAGAACAAGGCATAGTTTTCCCTGCTGGCTCTTTGGGCGTGGGACCAACCTCCAGACATATGGCCATTTTTGGGCCTGGTGTCACGCCATGTGGGAAAGGGTGGTTTTGAGGCTGAAGGCAGCAGGAAAGCCTGTAGCCCCCAGGTGTGTGGGGCTACACAAGCGGTTCCCAAAGAGCTTTAGAACAAGGCATAGTTTTCCCTGCTGGCTCTTTGGGCGTGGGACCAATCTCCAGACATATGGCCGTTTTTGTGCCTGGCGTGACGCCATGTGGGAAAGGGTGGTTTTGAGGCTGAAGGCAGCAGGAAGGTCTGCAGCCCCCAGGTGTGTGGGGCTACGCAAGCCGTTCCCAAAGAGCTTTAGAACAAGGCATAGTTTTCCCTGCTGGCTCTTTGAGCGTGGGACCAGTCTCCAGACATATGGCCATTTTTGGGCCTCGCGCAGCGCCAAGTGGGAAAGGGTGGTTTTGAGGCTGAAGGCAGCAGGAAAGCCTGCAGCCCCCAGGTGTGTGGGGCTATGCAAGCGGTTCCCAAAGAGCTTTAGAACAAGGCATAGTTTTCCCTGCTGACTCTATGGGCGTGGGACCAGTCTCCAGACATATGGCCATTTTTGTGCCTGGCGTGGCGCCAAGTGGGAAAGGGTGCCTTTGAGGCTGAAGGCAGCAGGAGAGCCTGCAGCCCCAAGGTCTGTGGGGCTACGCAAGCGGTTCCCAAAGAGCTTTAGAACAAGGCATAATTTTCCCTGCTGGCTCTTTGGGCGTGGGACCAACCTCCAGACATATGGCCATTTTTGGGCCTGGTGTCACGCCATGTGGGAAAGGGTGGTTTTGAGGCTGAAGGCAGCAGGAAAGCCTGTAGCCCCCAGGTGTGTGGGGCTACGCAAGCGGTTCCCAAAGAGCTTTAGAACAAGGCATAGTTTTCCCTGCTGGCTCTTTGGGCGTGGGACCAATCTCCAGACATATGGCCGTTTTTGTGCCTGGCGTGACGCCATGTGGGAAAGGGTGGTTTTGAGGCTGAAGGCAGCAGGAAGGTCTGCAGCCCCCAGGTGTGTGGGGCTACGCAAGCCGTTCCCAAAGAGCTTTAGAACAAGGCATAGTTTTCCCTGCTGGCTCTTTGAGCGTGGGACCAGTCTCCAGACATATGGCCATTTTTGGGCCTCGCGCAGCGCCAAGTGGGAAAGGGTGGTTTTGAGGCTGAAGGCAGCAGGAAAGCCTGCAGCCCCCAGGTGTGTGGGGCTACGCAAGCAGTTCCCAAAGAGCTTTAGAACAAGGCATAGTTTTCCCTGCTGGCTCTTTGGGCGTGGGACCAGTCTGCAGACATATGGCCATTTTTGGGCCTGGCGTGGCGCCAAGTGGGAAAGGGTGCCTTTGAGGCTGAAGGCAGCAGGAAAGCCTGCAGCCCCCAGGTGTGTGAGGCTACGCAAGCGGTTCCCAAAGAGCTTTAGAACAAGGCATAGTTTTCCCTGCTGGCTCTTTGGGCGTGGGACCAACCTCCAGACATATGGCCATTTTTATGCCTGGCGTGACGCCATGTGGGAAAGGGTGGTTTTGAGGCTGAAGGCAGCAGGAAAGCCTGCAGCCCCCAGGTGTGTGGGGCTATGCAAGCGGTTCCCAAAGAGCTTTAGAACAAGGCATAGTTTTCCCTGCTGACTCTATGGGCGTGGGACCAGTCTCCAGACATATGGCCATTTTTGGGCCTGACGTGGCGCCAAGTGGGAAAGGGTGGTTTTGAGGCTGAAGGCAGCAGGAGAGCCTGCAGCCCCAAGGTCTGTGGGGATACGCAAGCGGTTCCCAAAGAGCTTTAGAACAAGGCATAGTTTTCCCTGCTGGCTCTTTGGGCGTGGGACCAACCTCCAGACATATGGCCATTTTTGTGCCTGGTGTCACGCCATGTGGGAAAGGGTGGTTTTGAGGCTGAAGGCAGCAGGAAAGCCTGTAGCCCCCAGGTGTGTGGGGCTACGCAAGCGGTTCCCAAAGAGCTTTAGAACAAGGCATAGTTTTCCCTGCTGGCTCTTTGGGCGTGGGACCAATCTCCAGACATATGGCCGTTTTTGTGCCTGGCGTGACGCCATGTGGGAAAGGGTGGTTTTGAGGCTGAAGGCAGCAGGAAGGTCTGCAGCCCCCAGGTGTGTGGGGCTACGCAAGCCGTTCCCAAAGAGCTTTAGAACAAGGCATAGTTTTCCCTGCTGGCTCTTTGAGCGTGGGACCAGTCTCCAGACATATGGCCATTTTTGGGCCTCGCGCAGCGCCAAGTGGGAAAGGGTGGTTTTGAGGCTGAAGGCAGCAGGAAAGCCTGCAGCCCCCAGGTGTGTGGGGCTACGCAAGCAGTTCCCAAAGAGCTTTAGAACAAGGCATAGTTTTCCCTGCTGGCTCTTTGGGCGTGGGACCAGTCTGCAGACATATGGCCATTTTTGGGCCTGGCGTGGCGCCAAGTGGGAAAGGGTGCCTTTGAGGCTGAAGGCAGCAGGAAAGCCTGCAGCCCCCAGGTGTGTGAGGCTACGCAAGCGGTTCCCAAAGAGCTTTAGAACAAGGCGTAGTTTTCCCTGCTGGCTCTTTGGGCGTGGGACCAACCTCCAGACATATGGCCATTTTTATGCCTGGCGTGACGCCAGGTGGGAAAGGGTGGTTTTGAGGCTGAAGGCAGCAGGAAAGCCTGCAGCCCCCAGGTGTGTGGGGCTATGCAAGCGGTTCCCAAAGAGCTTTAGAACAAGGCATAGTTTTCCCTGCTGGCTCTTTGGGCGTGGGACCAATCTCCAGACATATGGCCATTTTTGGGCCTGGCGTGGCGCCAAGTGGGAAAGGGTGGTTTTGAGGCTGAAGGCAGCAGGAGAGCCTGCAGACCCAAGGTCTGTGGGGCTACGCAAGCGGTTCCCAAAGACCTTTAGAACAAGGCATAGTTTTCCCTGCTGGCTCTTTGGGCGTGGGACCAAGCTCCAGACATATGGCCATTTTTGTGCCTGGTGTCACGCCATGTGGGAAAGGGTGGTTTTGAGGCTGAAGGCAGCAGGAAAGCCTGTAGCCCCCAGGTGTGTGGGCCTACGCAAGCGGTTCCCAAAGAGCTTTAGAACAAGGCATAGTTTTCCCTGCTGGCTCTTTGGGCGTGGGACCAATCTCCAGACATATGGCCGTTTTTGTGCCTGGCGTGACGCCATGTGGGAAAGGGTGGTTTTGAGGCTGAAGGCAGCAGGAAGGTCTACAGCCCCCAGGTGTGTGGGGCTACGCAAGCCTTTCCCAAAGAGCTTTAGAACAAGGAATAGTTTTCCCTGCTGGCTCTTTGAGCGTGGGACCAGTCTCCAGACATATGGCCATTTTTGGGCCTTGCGCAGCGCCAAGTGGGAAAGGGTGGTTTTGAGGCTGAAGGCAGCAGGAAAGCCTGCAGCCACCAGGTGTGTGGGGCTACGCAAGCAGTTCCCAAAGAGCTTTAGAACAAGGCATAGTTTTCCCTGCTGGCTCTTTGGGCGTGGGACCAGTCTGCAGACATATGGCCATTTTTGGGCCTGGCGTGGCGCCAAGTGGGAAAGGGTGCCTTTGAGGCTGAAGGCAGCAGGAAAGCCTGCAGCCCCCAGGTGTGTGAGGCTACGCAAGCGGTTCCCAAAGAGCTTTAGAACAAGGCATAGTTTTCCCTGCTGGCTCTTTGGGCGTGGGACCAGTCTCCAGACATATGGCCATTTTTGTGCCTGGCGTGACGCCATGTGGGAAAGGGTGGTTTTGAGGCTGAAGGCAGCAGGAAAGCCTGCAGCCCCCAGGTGTGTGGGGCTATGCAAGTGGTTCCCAAAGAGCTTTAGAACAAGGCATAGTTTTCCCTGCTGGCTCTTTGGGCGTGCGACCAATCTCCAGACATATGGCCATTTTTGTGCCTGGCGCAGCGACAAGTGGGAAAGGGTGGTTTTGAGGCTGAAGGCAGCAGGAAAGCCTGTAGCCCCCAGGTGTGTGGGGCTACGCAAGCGGTTCCCAAAGAGCTTTAGAACAAGGCATAGTTTTCCCTGCTGGCTCTTTGGGCGTGGGACCAGTCTCCAGACATATGGCCATTTCTGGGCCTGGTGCGGCGACAAGTGGGAAAGGGTGGTTTTGAGGCTGAAGGCAGCAGGAAAGCTTGCAGCCCCCAGGTGTGTGGGGCTACGCAAGCGGTTCCCAAAGAGCTTTAGAACAAGGCATAGTTTTCCCTGCTGGCTCTTTGGGCGTGGGACCAGTCTCCAGACATATGGCCATTTTTGTGCCTGGTGTCACGCCATGTGGGAAAGGGTGGTTTTGAGGCTGAAGGCAGCAGGAAAGCCTGTAGCCCCCAGGTGTGTGGGGCTACGCAAGCGGTTCCCAAAGAGCTTTAGAACAAGGCATAGTTTTCCCTGCTGGCTCTTTGGGCGTGGGACCAATCTCCAGACATATGGCCGTTTTTGTGCCTGGCGTGACGCCATGTGGGAAAGGGTGGTTTTGAGGCTGAAGGCAGCAGGAAGGTCTGCAGCCCCCAGGTGTGTGGGGCTACGCAAGCCGTTCCCAAAGAGCTTTAGAACAAGGCATAGTTTTCCCTGCTGGCTCTTTGAGCGTGGGACCAGTCTCCAGACATATGGCCATTTTTGGGCCTCGCGCAGCGCCAAGTGGGAAAGGGTGGTTTTGAGGCTGAAGGCAGCAGGAAAGCCTGCAGCCCCCAGGTGTGTGGGGCTACGCAAGCAGTTCCCAAAGAGCTTTAGAACAAGGCATAGTTTTCCCTGCTGGCTCTTTGGGCGTGGGACCAGTCTGCAGACATATGGCCATTTTTGGGCCTGGCGTGGCGCCAAGTGGGAAAGGGTGCCTTTGAGGCTGAAGGCAGCAGGAAAGCCTGCAGCCCCCAGGTGTGTGAGGCTACGCAAGCGGTTCCCAAAGAGCTTTAGAACAAGGCATAGTTTTCCCTGCTGGCTCTTTGGGCGTGGGACCAACCTCCAGACATATGGCCATTTTTATGCCTGGCGTGACGCCATGTGGGAAAGGGTGGTTTTGAGGCTGAAGGCAGCAGGAAAGCCTGCAGCCCCCAGGTGTGTGGGGCTATGCAAGCGGTTCCCAAAGAGCTTTAGAACAAGGCATAGTTTTCCCTGCTGGCTCTTTGGGCGTGGGACCAGTCTCCAGACATATGGCCATTTTTGGGCCTGGCGTGGCGCCAAGTGGGAAAGGGTGGTTTTGAGGCTGAAGGCAGCAGAAGAGCCTGCAGCCCCAAGGTCTGTGGGGCTACGCAAGCGGTTCCCAAAGAGCTTTAGAACAAGGCATAGTTTTCCCTGCTGGCTCTTTGGGCGTGGGACCAAGCTCCAGACATATGGCCATTTTTGTGCCTGGTGTCACGCCATGTGGGAAAGGGTGGTTTTGAGGCTGAAGGCAGCAGGAAAGCCTGTAGCCCCCAGGTGTGTGGGGCTACGCAAGCGGTTCCCAAAGAGCTTTAGAACAAGGCATAGTTTTCCCTGCTGGCTCTTTGGGCGTGGGACCAATCTCCAGACATATGGCCGTTTTTGTGCCTGGCGTGACGCCATGTGGGAAAGGGTGGTTTTGAGGCTGAAGGCAGCAGGAAGGTCTACAGCCCCCAGGTGTGTGGGGCTACGCAAGCCTTTCCCAAAGAGCTTTAGAACAAGGAATAGTTTTCCCTGCTGGCTCTTTGAGCGTGGGACCAGTCTCCAGACATATGGCCATTTTTGGGCCTTGCGCAGCGCCAAGTGGGAAAGGGTGGTTTTGAGGCTGAAGGCAGCAGGAAAGCCTGCAGCCCCCAGGTGTGTGGGGCTACGCAAGCAGTTCCCAAAGAGCTTTAGAACAAGGCATAGTTTTCCCTGCTGGCTCTTTGGGCGTGGGACCAGTCTCCCGACATATGGCCATTTTTGGGCCTGGCGTGGCGCCAAGTGGGAAAGGGTGCCTTTGAGGCTGAAGGCAGCAGGAAAGCCTGCAGCCCCCAGGTGTGTGGGGCTACGCAAGCCGTTCCCAAAGAGCTTTAGAACAAGGCATAGTTTTCCCTGCTGGCTCTTTGGGCGTGGGACCAACCTCCAGACATATGGTCATTTTTGGGCCTGGCGCGGCGCCAAGTGGGAAAGGGTGGTTTTGAGGCTGAAGGCAGCAGGAAAGCCTGCAGCCCCCAGGTCTGTGGGGCTACGCAAGTGGTTCCCAAAGACCTTTAGAACAAGGCATAGTTTTCCCTGCTGGCTCTTTCGGCGTGGGACCAATCTCCAGACATATGGCCATTTTTGGGCCTGGCGCGGGGCCAAGTGGGAAAGGGTGGTTTTGAGGCTGAAGGCAGCAGGAAAGCCTGTAGCCCCCAGGTGTGTGGGGCTACGCAAGCGGTTCCCAAAGAGCTTTAGAACAAGGCATAGTTTTCCCTGTTGGCTCTTTGGGCGTGGGACCAGTCTCCAGACATATGGCCATTTCTGGGCCTGGTGCGGCGACAAGTGGGAAAGGGTGGTTTTGAGGCTGAAGGCAGCAGGAAAGCCTGCAGCCCCCAGGTGTGTGGGGCTACGCAAGCGGTTCCCAAAGAGCTTTAGAACAAGGCATAGTTTTCCCTGCTGGCTCTTTGGGCGTGGGACCAATCTCCATACATATGGCCATTTTTGGGCCTGGCGTGACGCCATGTGGGAAAGGGTGGTTTTGAGGCTGAAGGCAGCAGGAAAGCCTGCAGCCCCCTGGTCTGTGGGGCTACGCAAGCCGTTCCCAAAGAGCTTTAGAACAAGGCATAGTTTTCCCTGCTGGCTCTTTGGGCGTGGGACCAATCTCCAGACATATGGCCATTTTTGTGCCTGGCGCAGCGACAAGTGGGAAAGGGTCGTTTTGAGGCTGAAGGCAGCAGGAAAGCCTGTAGCCCCCAGGTGTGTGGGGCTACGCAAGCGGTTCCCAAAGAGCTTTAGAACAAGGCATAGTTTTCCCTGCTGGCTCTTTGGGCGTGGGACCAGTCTCCAGACATATGGCCATTTTTGGGCCTGGTGCGGCGCCAAGTGGGAAAGGGTGGTTTTGAGGCTGAAGGCAGCAAGAAAGCCTGCAGCCCCCAGGTCTGTGGGGCTACGCAAGTGGTTCCCAAAGAGCTTTAGAACAAGGCATAGTTTTCCCTGCTGGCTCTTTGGGCGTGGGACCAGTCTCCAGACATATGGCCATTTCTGGGCCTGGTGAGGCGCCAAGTGGGAAAGGGTGGTTTTGAGGCTGAAGGCAGCAGGAGAGCCTGCAGCCCCAAGGTCTGTGGGGCTACGCAAGCGGTTCCCAAAGAGCTTTAGAACAAGGCATAGTTTTCCCTGCTGGCTCTTTGGGCGTGGGACCAATCTCCAGACATATGGCCGTTTTTGTGCCTGGCGTGACGCCATGTGGGAAAGGGTGGTTTTGAGGCTGAAGGCAGCAGGAAGGTCTGCAGCCCCCAGGTGTGTGGGGCTACGCAAGCCGTTCCCAAAGAGCTTTAGAACAAGGCATAGTTTTCCCTGCTGGCTCTTTGAGCGTGGGACCAGTCTCCAGACATATGGCCATTTTTGGGCCTCGCGCAGCGCCAAGTGGGAAAGGGTGGTTTTGAGGCTGAAGGCAGCAGGAAAGCCTGCAGCCCCCAGGTGTGTGGGGCTACGCAAGCAGTTCCCAAAGAGCTTTAGAACAAGGCATAGTTTTCCCTGCTGGCTCTTTGGGCGTGGGACCAGTCTCCAGACATATGGCCATTTTTGGGCCTGGTGCGGCGCCAAGTGGGAAAGGGTGGTTTTGAGGCTGAAGGCAGCAAGAAAGCCTGCAGCCCCCAGGTCTGTGGGGCTACAAAAGTGGTTCCCAAAGAGCTTTAGAACAAGGCATAGTTTTCCCTGTTGGCTCTTTGGGCGTGGGACCAGTCTCCAGACATATGGCCATTTCTGGGCCTGGTGCGGCGACAAGTGGGAAAGGGTGGTTTTGAGGCCGAAGGCAGCAGGAAAGCCTGCAGCCCCCAGGTGTGTGGGCCTACGCAAGCGGTTCCCAAAGAGCCTTGGAACAAGGCATAGTTTTCCCTGCTGGCTCTTTGGGCGTGGGACCAGTCTCCAGACATATGGCCATTTTTGGGCCTGGCGCGGCGCCAAGTGGGAAAGGGTGGTTTTGAGGCTGAAGGCAGCAGGAAAGCTTGCAGCCCCCTGGTCTGTGGGGCTACGCAAGCCGTTCCCAAAGAGCTTTAGAACAAGGCATAGTTTTCCCTGCTGGCTCTTTGGGCGTTGGACCAATCTCCAGACATATGGCCATTTTTGGGGCTGGCGTGACGCCATGAGGGAAAGGGTGGTTTTGAGGCTGAAGGCAGCAGGAGAGCCTGCAGCCCCAAGGTCTGTGGGGCTACGCAAGCGGTTCCCAAAGAGCTTTAGAACAAGGCATAGTTTTCCCTGCTGGCTCTTTGGGCGTGGGACCAAGCTCCAGACATATGGCCATTTTTGTGCCTGGTGTCACGCCATGTGGGAAAGGGTGGTTTTGAGGCTGAAGGCAGCAGGAAAGCCTGTAGCCCCCAGGTGTGTGGGGCTACGCAAGCGGTTCCCAAAGAGCTTTAGAACAAGGCATAGTTTTCCCTGCTGGCTCTTTGAGCGTGGGACCAGTCTCCAGACATATGGCCATTTTTGGGCCTAGCGCGGGGCCAAGTGGGAAAGGGTGGTTTTGAGGCTGAAGGCAGCAGGAAAGCCTGCAGCCCCCAGGTGTGTGGGGCTACGCAAGCAGTTCCCAAAGAGCTTTAGAACAAGGCATAGTTTTCCCTGCTGGCTCTTTGGGCGTGGGACCAGTCTCCAGACATATGGCCATTTTTGGGCCTGGTGCGGCGCCAAGTGGGAAAGGGTGGTTTTGAGGCTGAAGGCAGCAAGAAAGCCTGCAGCCCCCAGGTCTTTGAGGCCACGCAAGCGGTTCCCAAAGAGCTTTAGAACAAGGCATAGTTTTCCCTGCTGGCTCTTTGGGTGTGGGAACAACCTCCAGACATATGGCCATTTTTGTGCCTGGCGTGACGCCATGTGGGAAAGGGTGGTTTTGAGGCTGAAGGCAGCAGGAAAGCCTGCAGCCCCCAGGTGTGTGGGGCTACGCAAGCGGTTCCCAAAGAGCTTTAGTACAAGGCATAGTTTTCCCTGCTGGCTCTTTGGGCGTGGGACCAATCTCCAGACATATGGCCATTTTTGTGCCTGGCGTGACACCAAGTGGGAAAGGGTGGTTTTGAGGCTGAAGGCAGCAGGAAAGCCTGCAGCCCCCAGGTGTGTGGGGCTACGCAAGAGGTTCCCAAAGAGCTTTAGAACAAGGCATAGTTTTCCCTGCTGGCTCTTTGGGCGTGGGACCAACCTCCAGACATATGGCCATTTTTGGGCCTGGCGCGGCGCCAAGTGGGAAAGGGTGGTTTTGAGGCTGAAGGCAGCAGGAAAGCCTGCAGCCCCCAGGTCTGTGGGGCTACGCAAGTGGTTCCCAAAGAGCTATAGAACAAGGCATAGTTTTCCCTGCTGGCTCTTTGGGCGTGGGACCAGTCTCCAGACATATGGCCATTTTTGGGCCTGGCGCGGGGCCAAGTGGGAAAGGGTGGTTTTGAGGCTGAAGGCGGCAGGAAAGCCTGTAGCCCCCAGGTGTGTGGGGCTACGCAAGCGGTTCCCAAAGAGCTTTAGAACAAGGCATAGTTTTCCCTGCTGGCTCTTTGGGCGTGGGACCAGTCTCCAGACATATGGCCATTTTTGGGCCTGGCGCGGCGCCAAGTGGGAAAGGGTGGTTTTGAGGCTGAAGGCAGCAGGAAAGCTTGCAGCCCCCTGGTCTGTGGGGCTACGCAAGCCGTTCCCAAAGAGCTTTAGAACAAGGCATAGTTTTCCCTGCTGGCTCTTTGGGCGTCGGACCAATCTCCAGACATATGGCCATTTTTGGGCCTGGCGTGACGCCATGTGGGAAAGGGTGGTTTTGAGGCTGAAGGCAGCAGGAAAGCCTGCAGCCCCCAGGTGTGTGGGGCTATGCAAGTGGTTCCCAAAGAGCTTTAGAACAAGGCATAGTTTTCCCTGCTGGCTCTTTGGGCGTGGGACCAATCTCCAGACATATGGCCATTTTTGTGCCTGGCGCAGCGACAAGTGGGAAAGGGTGGTTTTGAGGCTGAAGGCAGCAGGAAAGCCTGCAGCCCCCAAGTGTGTGGGGCTACGCAAGCCGTTCCCAAAGAGCTTTAGAACAAGGCATAGTTTTCCCTGCTGGCTCTTTGGGCGTGGGACCAACCTCCAGACATATGGTCATTTTTGGGCCTGGCGCGGCGCCAAGTGGGAAAGGGTGGTTTTGAGGCTGAAGGCAGCAGGAAAGCCTGCAGCCCCCAGGTCTGTGGGGCTACGCAAGTGGTTCCCAAAGAGCTTTAGAACAAGGCATAGTTTTCCCTGCTGGCTCTTTGAGCGTGGGACCAATCTCCAGACATATGGCCATTTTTGGGCCTGGCGCGGGGCCAAGTGGGAAAGGGTGGTTTTGAGGCTGAAGGCAGCAGGAAAGCCTGTAGCTCCCAGGTGTGTGGGGCTACGCAAGCGGTTCCCAAAGAGCTTTAGAACAAGGCATAGTTTTCCCTGTTGGCTCTTTGGGCGTGGGACCAATCTCCAGACATATGGCCATTTCTGGGCCTGGTGCGGCGACAAGTGGGAAAGGGTGGTTTTGAGGCCGAAGGCAGCAGGAAAGCCTGCAGCCCCCAGGTGTGTGGGGCTACGCAAGCGGTTCCCAAAGAGCTTTAGAACAAGGCATAGTTTTCCCTGCTGGCTCTTTGGGCGTCGGACCAATCTCCAGACATATGGCCATTTTTGGGCCTGGCGTGACGCCATGTGGGAAAGGGTGGTTTTGAGGCTGAAGGCAGCAGGAAAGCCTGCAGCCCCCAGGTGTGTGGGGCTATGCAAGCGGTTCCCAAAGAGCTTTAGAACAAGGCATAGTTTTCCCTGCTGACTCTATGGGCGTGGGACCAGTCTCCAGACATATGGCCATTTTTGGGCCCGGCGTGGCGCCAAGTGGGAAAGGGTGGTTTTGAGGCTGAAGGCAGCAGGAGAGCCTGCAGCCCCCAGGTGTGTGGGGCTACGCAAGCGGTTCCCAAAGAGCTTTAGAACAAGGCATAGTTTTCCCTGCTGGCTCTTTGGGCGTGGGACCGAGCTCCAGACATATGGCCATTTTTGTGCCTGGTGTCACGCCATGTGGGAAAGGGTGGTTTTGAGGATGAAGGCAGCAGGAAAGCCTGTAGCCCCCAGGTGTGTGGGGCTACGCAAGCGGTTCCCAAAGAGCTTTAGAACAAGGCATAGTTTTCCCTGCTGGCTCTTTGGGCGTGGGACCAATCTCCAGACATATGGCCGTTTTTGTGCCTGGCGTGACGCCATGTGGGAAAGGGTGGTTTTGAGGCTGAAGGCAGCAGGAAGGTCTGCAGCCCCCAGGTGTGTGGGGCTACGCAAGCCGTTCCCAATGAGCTTTAGAACAAGGCATAGTTTTCCCTGCTGGCTCTTTGAGCGTGGGACCAGTCTCCAGACATATGGCCATTTTTGGGCCTCGCGCAGCGCCAAGTGGGAAAGGGTGGTTTTGAGGCTGAAGGCAGCAGGAAAGCCTGCAGCCCCCAGGTGTGTGGGGCTACGCAAGCAGTTCCCAAAGAGCTTTAGAACAAGGCATAGTTTTCCCTGCTGGCTCTTTGGGCGTGGGACCAGTCTCCAGACATATGGCCATTTTTGGGCCTGGCGTGGCGCCAAGTTGAAAAGGGTGCCTTTGAGGCTGAAGGCAGCAGGAAAGCCTGCAGCCCCCAGGTCTGTGGGGCTACGCAAGTGGTTCCCAAAGAGCTTTAGAACAAGGCATAGTTTTCCCTGCTGGCTCTTTGGGCGTGGGACCAGTCTCCAGACATATGGCCATTTTTGGGCCTGGCGTGACGCCATGTGGGAAAGGGTGGTTTTGAGGCTGAAGGCAGCAGGAAAGCCTGCAGCCCCCAGGTGTGTGGGGCTATGCAAGTGGTTCCCAAAGAGCTTTAGAATAAGGCATAGTTTTCCCTGCTGGCTCTTTGGGCGTGGGACCAATCTCCAGACATATGGCCATTTTTGTGCCTGGCGTGACGCCATGTGGGAAAGGGTTGTTTTGAGGCTGAAGGCAGCAGGAAAGCCTGTAGCCCCCAGGTGTGTGGGGCTACGCAAGCGGTTCCCAAAGAGCTTTAGAACAAGGCATAGTTTTCCCTGCTGCTCTTTGGGCGTGGGACCAGTCTCCAGACATATGGCCATTTTTGTGCCTGGTGCGGCGCCAAGTGGGAAAGGGTGGTTTTGAGGCTGAAGGCAGCAAGAAAGCCTGCAGCCCCCAGGTCTTTGAGGCCACGCAAGCGGTTCCCAAAGAGCTTTAGAACAAGGCATAGTTTTCCCTGCTGGCTCTTTGGGCGTGGGACCAACCTCCAGACATATGGCCATTTTTGTGCCTGGCGTGACACCAAGTGGGAAAGGGTGGTTTTGAGGCTGAAGGCAGCAGGAAAGCCTGCAGCCCCCAAGTGTGTGGGGCTACGCAAGCCGTTCCCAAAGAGCTTTAGAACAAGGCATAGTTTTCCCTGCTGGCTCTTTGGGCGTGGGACCAACCTCCAGACATATGGTCATTTTTGGGCCTGGTGCGGCGCCAAGTGGGAAAGGGTGGTTTTGAGGCTGAAGGCAGCAGGAAAGCCTGCAGCCCCCAGGTCTGTGGGGCTACGCAAGTGGTTCCCAAAGAGCTTTAGAACAAGGCATAGTTTTCCCTGCTGGCTCTTTGAGCGTGGGACCAATCTCCAGACATATGGCCATTTTTGGGCCTGGCGCGGGGCCAAGTGGGAAAGGGTGGTTTTGAGGCTGAAGGCAGCAGGAAAGCCTGTAGCTCCCAGGTGTGTGGGGCTACGCAAGCGGTTCCCAAAGAGCTTTAGAACAAGGCATAGTTTTCCCTGCTGGCTCTTTGGGCGTGGGACCAATCTCCAGACATATGGCCATTTCTGGGCCTGGTGCGGCGACAAGTGGGAAAGGGTGGTTTTGAGGCCGAAGGCAGCAGGAAAGCCTGCAGCCCCCAGGTGTGTGGGGCTACGCAAGCGGTTCCCAAAGAGCTTTAGAACAAGGCATAGTTTTCCCTGCTGGCTCTTTGGGCGTGGGACCAGTCTCCAGACATATGGCCATTTTTGGGCCTGGCGCGGCGCCAAGTGGGAAAGGGTGGTTTTGAGGCTGAAGGCAGCAGGAAAGCTTGCAGCCCCCTGGTCTGTGGGGCTACGCAAGCCGTTCCCAAAGAGCTTTAGAACAAGGCATAGTTTTCCCTGCTGGCTCTTTGGGCGTCGGACCAATCTCCAGACATATGGCCATTTTTGGGCCTGGCGTGACGCCATGTGGGAAAGGGTGGTTTTGAGGCTGAAGGCAGCAGGAAAGCCTGCAGCCCCCAGGTGTGTGGGGCTATGCAAGCGGTTCCCAAAGAGCTTTAGAACAAGGCATAGTTTTCCCTGCTGACTCTATGGGCGTGGGACCAGTCTCCAGACATATGGCCATTTTTGGGCCTGGCGTGGCGCCAAGTGGGAAAGGGTGGTTTTGAGGCTGAAGGCAGCAGGAGAGCCTGCAGCCCCAAGGTCTGTGGGGCTACGCAAGCGGTTCCCAAAGAGCTTTAGAACAAGGCATAGTTTTCCCTGCTGGCTCTTTGGGCGTGGGACCAAGCTCCAGACATATGGCCATTTTTGTGCCTGGTGTCACGCCATGTGGGAAAGGGTGGTTTTGAGGATGAAGGCAGCAGGAAAGCCTGTAGCCCCCAGGTGTGTGGGGCTACGCAAGCGGTTCCCAAAGAGCTTTAGAACAAGGCATAGTTTTCCCTGCTGGCTCTTTGGGCGTGGGACCAATCTCCAGACATATGGCCGTTTTTGTGCCTGGCGTGACGCCATGTGGGAAAGGGTGGTTTTGAGGCTGAAGGCAGCAGGAAGGTCTGCAGCCCCCAGGTGTGTGGGGCTACGCAAGCGGTTCCCAAAGAGCTTTAGAACAAGGCATAGTTTTCCCTGCTGGCTCTTTGAGCGTGGGACCAGTCTCCAGACATATGGCCATTTTTGGGCCTCGCGCAGCGCCAAGTGGGAAAGGGTGTTTTTGAGGCTGAAGGCAGCAGGAAAGCCTGCAGCCCCCAGGTGTGTGGGGCTACGCAAGCAGTTCCCAAAGAGCTTTAGAACAAGGCATAGTTTTCCCTGCTGGCTCTTTGGGCATGGGACCAGTCTCCAGACATATGGCCATTTTTGGGCCTGGCGTGGCGCCAAGTGGGAAAGGGTGCCTTTGAGGCTGAAGGCAGCAGGAAAGCCTGCAGCCCCCAGGTGTGTGAGGCTACGCAAGCAGTTCCCAAAGAGCTTTAGAACAAGGCATAGTTTTCCCTGCTGGCTCTTTCGGCGTGGGACCAATCTCCGGACATATGGCCATTTTTGTGCCTGGCGCAGCGACAAGTGGGAAAGGGTGGTTTTGAGGCTGAAGGCAGCAGGAAAGCCTGTAGCCCCCAGGTGTGTGGGGCTACGCAAGCGGTTCCCAAAGAGCTTTAGAACAAGGCATAGTTTTCCCTGCTGCTCTTTGGGCGTGGGACCAGTCTCCAGACATATGGCCATTTTTGGGCCTGGTGCGGCGCCAAGTGGGAAAGGGTGGTTTTGAGGCTGAAGGCAGCAAGAAAGCCTGCAGCCCCCAGGTCTTTGAGGCCACGCAAGCGGTTCCCAAAGAGCTTTAGAACAAGGCATAGTTTTCCCTGCTGGCTCTTTGGGCGTGGGACCAACCTCCAGACATATGGCCATTTTTCTGCCTGGCGTGACGCCATGTGGGAAAGGGTGGTTTTGAGGCTGAAGGCAGCAGGAAAGCCTGCAGCCCCCAGGTGTGTGGGGCTACGCAAGCGGTTCCCAAAGAGCTTTAGTACAAGGCATAGTTTTCCCTGCTGGATCTTTGGGCGTGGGAACAATCTCCAGACATATGGCCATTTTTGTGCCTGGCGTGACACCAAGTGGGAAAGGGTGGTTTTGAGGCTGAAGGCAGCAGGAAAGCCTGCAGCCCCCAGGTGTGTGGGGCTACGCAAGAGGTTCCCAAAGAGCTTTAGAACAAGGCATAGTTTTCCCTGCTGGCTCTTTGGGCGTGGGACCAACCTCCAGACATATGGTCATTTTTGGGCCTGGCGCGGCGCCAAGTGGGAAAGGGTGGTTTTGAGGCTGAAGGCAGCAGGAAAGCCTGCAGCCCCCAGGTGTGTGGGGCTACGCAAGCGGTTCCCAAAGAGCTTTAGAACAAGGCATAGTTTTCCCTGTTGGCTCTTTGGGCGTGGGACCAGTCTCCAGACATATGGCCATTTCTGGGCCTGGTGCGGCGATAAGTGGGAAAGGGTGGTTTTGAGGCTGAAGGCAGCAGCAAAGCCTGCAGCCCCCAGGTGTGTGGGGCTACGCAAGCGGTTCCCAAAGAGCTTTAGAACAAGGCATAGTTTTCCCTGCTGTCTCTTTGGGCGTGGGACCAGTCTCCAGACATATGGCCATTTTTGGGCCTGGCGCGTCGCCAAGTGGGAAAGGGTGGTTTTGAGGCTGAAGGCAGCAGGAAAGCTTGCAGCCCCCTGGTCTGTGGGGCTACGCAAGCCGTTCCCAAAGAGCTTTAGAACAAGGCATAGTTTTCCCTGCTGGCTCTTTGGGCGTCGGACCAATCTCCAGACATATGGCCATTTTTGGGCCTGGCGTGACGCCATGTGGGAAAGGGTGGTTTTGAGGCTGAAGGCAGCAGGAAAGCCTGCAGCCCCCAGGTGTGTGGGGCTACGCAAGTGGTTCCCAAAGAGCTTTAGAACAAGGCATAGTTTTCCCTGCTGGCTCTTTGGGCGTGGGACCAATCTCCAGACATATGGCCATTTTTGTGCCTGGCGCAGCGACAAGTGGGAAAGGGTGGTTTTGAGGCTGAAGGCAGCAGGAAAGCCTGTAGCCCCCAGGTGTGTGGGGCTACGCAAGCGGTTCCCAAAGAGCTTTAGAACAAGGCATAGTTTTCCCTGCTGGCTCTTTGGGCGTGGGACCAGTCTCCAGACATATGGCCATTTTTGGGCCTGGTGCGGCGCCATGTGGGAAAGGGTGGTTTTGAGGCTGAAGGCAGCAAGAAAGCCTGCAGCCCCCAGGTCTTTGAGGCCACGCAAGCGGTTCCCAAAGAGCTTTAGTACAAGGCATAGTTTTCCCTGCTGGCTCTTTCGGCGTGGGACCAATCTCCAGACATATGGCCATTTTTGTGCCTGGCGTGACACCAAGTGGGAAAGGGTGGTTTTGAGGCTGAAGGCAGCAGGAAAGCCTGCAGCCCCCAGGTGTGTGGGGCTACGCAAGCCGTTCCCAAAGAGCTTTAGAACAAGGCATAGTTTTCCCTGCTGGCTCTTTGGGCGTGGGACCAACCTCCAGACATATGGTCATTTTTGGGACTGGCGCGGCGCCAAGTGGGAAAGGGTGGTTTTGAGGCTGAAGGCAGCAGGAGAGCCTGCAGCCCCCAGGTGTGTGGGGCTACGCAAGTGGTTCCCAAAGAGCTTTAGAACAAGGCATAGTTTTCCCTGCTGGCTCTTTGAGCGTGGGACCAGTCTCCAGACATATGGCCATTTTTGGGCCTGGCGCGGGGCCAAGTGGGAAAGGGTGGTTTTGAGGCTGAAGGCGGCAGGAAAGCCTGTAGCCCCCAGGTGTGTGGGGCTACGCAAGCGGTTCCCAAAGAGCTTTAGAACAAGGCATAGTTTTCCCTGCTGGCTCTTTGGGCGTGGGACCAGTCTCCAGACATATGGCCATTTCTGGGCCTGGTGCGGCGACAAGTGGGAAAGGGTGGTTTTGAGGCTGAAGGCAGCAGCAAAGCCTGCAGCCCCCAGGTGTGTGGGGCTACGCAAGCGGTTCCCAAAGAGCTTTAGAACAAGGCATAGTTTTCCCTGCTGTCTCTTTGGGCGTGGGACCAGTCTCCAGACATATGGCCATTTTTGGGCCTGGCGCGTCGCTAAGTGGGAAAGGGTGGTTTTGAGGCTGAAGGCAGCAGGAAAGCTTGCAGCCCCCTGGTCTGTGGGGCTACGCAAGCCGTTCCCAAAGAGCTTTAGAACAAGGCATAGTTTTCCCTGCTGGCTCTTTGGGCGTCGGACCAATCTCCAGACATATGGCCATTTTTGGGCCTGGCGTGACGCCATGTGGGAAAGGGTGGTTTTGAGGCTGAAGGCAGCAGGAAAGCCTGCAGCCCCCAGGTGTGTGGGGCTACGCAAGTGGTTCCCAAAGAGCTTTAGAACAAGGCATAGTTTTCCCTGCTGGCTCTTTGGGCGTGGGACCAATCTCCAGACATATGGCCATTTTTGTGCCTGGCGCAGCGACAAGTGGGAAAGGGTGGTTTTGAGGCTGAAGGCAGCAGGAAAGCCTGTAGCCCCCAGGTGTGTGGGGCTACGCAAGCGGTTCCCAAAGAGCTTTAGAACAAGGCATAGTTTTCCCTGCTGGCTCTTTGGGCGTGGGACCAGTCTCCAGACATATGGCCATTTTTGGGCCTGGTGCGGCGCCATGTGGGAAAGGGTGGTTTTGAGGCTGAAGGCAGCAAGAAAGCCTGCAGCCCCCAGGTCTTTGAGGCCACGCAAGCGGTTCCCAAAGAGCTTTAGTACAAGGCATAGTTTTCCCTGCTGGCTCTTTCGGCGTGGGACCAATCTCCAGACATATGGCCATTTTTGTGCCTGGCGTGACACCAAGTGGGAAAGGGTGGTTTTGAGGCTGAAGGCAGCAGGAAAGCCTGCAGCCCCCAGGTGTGTGGGGCTACGCAAGCCGTTCCCAAAGAGCTTTAGAACAAGGCATAGTTTTCCCTGCTGGCTCTTTGGGCGTGGGACCAACCTCCAGACATATGGTCATTTTTGGGACTGGCGCGGCGCCAAGTGGGAAAGGGTGGTTTTGAGGCTGAAGGCAGCAGGAGAGCCTGCAGCCCCCAGGTGTGTGGGGCTACGCAAGTGGTTCCCAAAGAGCTTTAGTACAAGGCATAGTTTTCCCTGCTGGCTCTTTGAGCGTGGGACCAATCTCCAGACATATGGCCATTTTTGTGCCTGGCGCGGGGCCAAGTGGGAAAGGGTGGTTTTGAGGCTGAAGGCAGCAGGAAAGCCTATAGCCCCGAGGTGTGTGGGGCTATGCAAGCGGTTCCCAAAGAGCTTTAGAACAAGGCATAGTTTTCCCTGTTGGCTCTTTGGGCGTGGGACCAGTCTCCAGACATATGGCCATTTTGGGGCCTGGTGCGGCGACAAGTGGGAAAGGGTGGTTTTGAGGCTGAAGGCAGCAGGAAAGCCTGCAGCCCCCAGGTGTGTGGGGCTACGCAAGCGGTTCCCAAAGAGCTTTAGAACAAGGCATAGTTTTCCCTGCTGGCTCTTTGGGCGTGGGACCAGTCTCCAGACATATGGCCATTTTTGGGCCTGGCGCGGCGCCAAGTGGGAAAGGGTGGTTTTGAGGCTGAAGGCAGCAGGAAAGCTTGCAGCCCCCTGGTCTGTGGGGCTACGCAAGCCGTTCCCAAAGAGCTTTAGAACAAGGCATAGTTTTCCCTGCTGGCTCTTTGGGCATCGGACCAATCTCCAGACATATGGCCATTTTTGGGCCTGGCGTGACGCCATGTGGGAAAGGGTGGTTTTGAGGCTGAAGGCAGCAGGAAAGCCTGCAGCCCCCAGGTGTGTGGGGCTATGCAAGCGGTTCCCAAAGAGCTTTAGAACAAGGCATAGTTTTCCATGCTGGCTCTATGGGCGTCGGACCAGTCTCCAGACATATGGCCATTTTTGGGCCTGGCGTGGCGCCAAGTGGGAAAGGGTGGTTTTGAGGCTGAAGGCAGCAGGAGAGCCTGCAGCCCCAAGGTCTGTGGGGCTACGCAAGCGGTTCCCAAAGAGCTTTAGAACAAGGCATAGTTTTCCCTGCTGGCTCTTTGGGCGTGGGACCAAGCTCCAGACATATGGCCATTTTTGTGCCTGGTGTCACGCCATGTGGGAAAGGGTGGTTTTGAGGCTGAAGGCAGCAGGAAAGCCTGTAGCCCCCAGGTGTGTGGGGCTACGCAAGCGGTTCCCAAAGAGCTTTAGAACAAGGCATAGTTTTCCCTGCTGGCTCTTTCGGCGTGGGACCAATCTCCAGACATATGGCCGTTTTTGTGCCTGGCGTGACGCCATGTGGGAAAGGGTGGTTTTGAGGCTGAAGGCAGCAGGAAGGTCTGCAGCCCCCAGGTGTGTGGGGCTACGCAAGCCGTTCCCAAAGAGCTTTAGAACAAGGCATAGTTTTCCCTGCTGGCTCTTTGAGCGTTTGACCAGTCTCCAGACATATGTTCCATTTTTGGGCCTCGCGCAGCGCCAAGTGGGAAAGGGTGGTTTTGAGGCTGAAGGCAGCAGGAAAGCCTGCAGCCCCCAGGTGTGTGGGGCTACGCAAGCAGTTCCCAAAGAGCTTTAGAACAAGGCATAGTTTTCCCTGCTGGCTCTTTGGGCGTGGGACCAACCTCCAGACATATGGCCATTTTTATGCCTGGCGTGGCGCCAAGTGGGAAAGGGTGCCTTTGAGGCTGAAGGCAGCAGGAAAGCCTGCAGCCCCCAGGTGTGTGAGGCTACACAAGCCGTTCCCAAAGAGCTTTAGAACAAGGCATAGTTTTCCCTGCTGGCTCTTTGGGCGTGGGACCAACCTCCAGACATATGGCCATTTTTATGCCTGGCGTGACGCCATGTGGGAAAGGGTGGTTTTGAGGCTGAAGGCAGCAGGAAAGCCTGCAGCCCCCAGGTGTGTGGGGCTATGCAAGTGGTTCCCAAAGAGCTTTAGAACAAGGCATAATTTTCCCTGCTGGCTCTTTGGGCGTGGGACCAATCTCCAGACAGATGGCCATTTTTGTGCCTGGCGCAGCGACAAGTGGGAAAGGGTGGTTTTGAGGCTGAAGGCAGCAGGAAAACCTGTAGCCCCCAGGTGTGTGGGGCTACGCAAGCGGTTCCCAAAGAGCTTTAGAACAAGGCATAGTTTTCCCTGCTGCTCTTTGGGCGTGGGACCAGTCTCCAGACATATGGCCATTTTTGGGCCTGGTGCGGCGCCAAGTGGGAAAGGGTGGTTTTGAGGCTGAAGGCAGCAGGAAAGCCTGCAGCCCCCAGGTGTGTGGGGCTACGCAAGCGGTTCCCAAAGAGCTTTAGAACAAGGCATAGTTTTCCCTGCTGGCTCTTTGGGCGTGGGACCAATCTCCAGACATATGGCCATTTTTGTGCCTGGCGTGACACCAAGTGGGAAAGGGTGGTTTTGAGGCTGAAGGCAGCAGGAAAGCCTGCAGCCCCCAGGTGTGTGGGGCTACGCAAGCGGTTCCCAAAGAGCTTTAGAACAAGGCATAGTTTTCCCTGCTGGCTCTTTGGGCGTGGGACCAACCTCCAGACATATGGTCATTTTTGGGCCTGGCGCGGCGCCAAGTGGGAAAGGGTGGTTTTGAGGCTGAAGGCAGCAGGAAAGCCTGCAGCCCCCAGGTCTGTGGGGCTACGCAAGTGGTTCCCAAAGAGCTTTAGAACAAGGCATAGTTTTCCCTGCTGGCTCTTTGAGCGTGGGACCAATCTCCAGACATATGGCCATTTTTGGGCCTGGCGCGGGGCCAAGTGGGAAAGGGTGGTTTTGAGGCTGAAGGCGGCAGGAAAGCCTGCAGCCCCCAGGTGTGTGGGGCTACGCAAGCAGTTCCCAAAGAGCTTTAGAACAAGGCATAGTTTTCCCTGCTGGCTCTTTGGGCGTGGGACCAGTCTCCAGACATATGGCCATTTTTGGGCCTGGCGTGGCGCCAAGTGGGAAAGGGTGCCTTTGAGGCTGAAGGCAGCAGGAAAGCCTGCAGCCCCCAGGTGTGTGAGGCTACACAAGCCGTTCCCAAAGAGCTTTAGAACAAGGCATAGTTTTCCCTGCTGGCTCTTTGGGCGTGGGACCAACCTCCAGACATATGGCCATTTTTATGCCTGGCGTGACGCCATGTGGGAAAGGGTGGTTTTGAGGCTGAAGGCAGCAGGAAAGCCTGCAGCCCCCAGGTGTGTGGGGCTATGCAAGTGGTTCCCAAAGAGCTTTAGAACAAGGCATAATTTTCCCTGCTGGCTCTTTGGGCGTGGGACCAATCTCCAGACAGATGGCCATTTTTGTGCCTGGCGCAGCGACAAGTGGGAAAGGGTGGTTTTGAGGCTGAAGGCAGCAGGAAAACCTGTAGCCCCCAGGTGTGTGGGGCTACGCAAGCGGTTCCCAAAGAGCTTTAGAACAAGGCATAGTTTTCCCTGCTGCTCTTTGGGCGTGGGACCAGTCTCCAGACATATGGCCATTTTTGGGCCTGGTGCGGCGCCAAGTGGGAAAGGGTGGTTTTGAGGCTGAAGGCAGCAGGAAAGCCTGCAGCCCCCAGGTGTGTGGGGCTACGCAAGCGGTTCCCAAAGAGCTTTAGAACAAGGCATAGTTTTCCCTGCTGGCTCTTTGGGCGTGGGACCAATCTCCAGACATATGGCCATTTTTGTGCCTGGCGTGACACCAAGTGGGAAAGGGTGGTTTTGAGGCTGAAGGCAGCAGGAAAGCCTGCAGCCCCCAGGTGTGTGGGGCTACGCAAGCGGTTCCCAAAGAGCTTTAGAACAAGGCATAGTTTTCCCTGCTGGCTCTTTGGGCGTGGGACCAACCTCCAGACATATGGTCATTTTTGGGCCTGGCGCGGCGCCAAGTGGGAAAGGGTGGTTTTGAGGCTGAAGGCAGCAGGAAAGCCTGCAGCCCCCAGGTCTGTGGGGCTACGCAAGTGGTTCCCAAAGAGCTTTAGAACAAGGCATAGTTTTCCCTGCTGGCTCTTTGAGCGTGGGACCAATCTCCAGACATATGGCCATTTTTGGGCCTGGCGCGGGGCCAAGTGGGAAAGGGTGGTTTTGAGGCTGAAGGCGGCAGGAAAGCCTGCAGCCCCCAGGTGTGTGGGGCTACGCAAGCGGTTCCCAAAGAGCTTTAGAACAAGGCATAGTTTTCCCTGTTGGCTCTTTCGGCGTAGAACCAGTCTCCAGACATATGGCCATTTTTGTGCCTGGCGCGGCGCCAAGTGGGAAAGGGTGGTTTTGAGGCTGAAGGCAGCAGGAAAGCTTGCAGCCCCCTGGTCTGTGGGGCTACGCAAGCGGTTCCCAAAGAGCTTTAGAACAAGGCATAGTTTTCCCTGCTGGCTCTTTGGGCGTCGGACCAATCTCCAGACATATGGCCATTTTTGGGCCTGGCGTGACGCCATGTGGGAAAGGGTGGTTTTCAGGCTGAAGGCAGCAGGAAAGCCTGCAGCCCCCAGGTGTGTGGGGCTATGCAAGCGGTTCCCAAAGAGCTTTAGAACAAGGCATAGTTTTCCCTGCTGGCTCTATGGGCGTGGGACCAGTCTCCAGACATATGGCCATTTTTGGGCCTGGCGCGGCACCAAGTGGGAAAGGGTGCCTCTGAGGCTGAAGAGAGCAGGAAAGCCTGCAGCCCCCAGGTGTGTGGGGCTACGCAAGCCGTTCCCAAAGAGCTTTAGAACAAGGCATAGTTTTCCCTGCTGGCTCTTTGGGCGTGGGACCAACCTCCAGACATATGGTCATTTTTGGGCCTGGCGCGGCGCCAAGAAGGAAAGGGTGGTTTTGAGGCTGAAGGCAGCAGGAAAGCCTGCAGCCCCCAGGTCTGTGGGGCTACGCAAGTGGTTCCCAAAGAGCTTTAGAACAAGGCATAGTTTTCCCTGCTGGCTCTTTGAGCGTGGGACCAGTCTCCAGACATATGGCCATTTTTGGGCCTGGCGCGGGGCCAAGTGGGAAAGGGTGGTTTGAGGCTGAAGGCGGCAGGAAAGCCTGTAGCCCCCAGGTGTGTGGGGCTACGCAAGCGGTTCCCAAAGAGCTTTAGAACAAGGCATAGTTTTCCCTGCTGGCTCTTTGGGCGTGGGACCAGTCTCCAGACATATGGCCATTTCTGGGCCTGGTGCGGCGACAAGTGGGAAAGGGTGGTTTTGAGGCTGAAGGCAGCAGGAAAGCCTGCAGCCCCCAGGTGTGTGGGGCTACGCAAGCGGTTCCCAAAGAGCTTTAGAACAAGGCATAGTTTTCCCTGTTGGCTCTTTCGGCGTGGGACCAGTCTCCAGACATATGGCCATTTTTGTGCCTGGCGCGGCGCCAAGTGGGAAAGGGTGGTTTTGAGGCTGAAGGCAGGAGGAAAGCCTGCAGCCCCCAGGTCTGTGGGGCTACGCAAGTGGTTCCCAAAGAGCTTTAGAACAAGGCATAGTTTTCCCTGCTGGCTCTTTGGGCGTCGGACCAATCTCCAGACATATGGCCATTTTTGGGCCTGGCGTGACGCCATGTGGGAAAGGGTGGTTTTGAGGCTGAAGGCAGCAGGAAAGCCTGCAGCCCCCAGGTGTGTGGGGCTATGCAAGCGGTTCCCAAAGAGCTTTAGAACAAGGCATAGTTTTCCCTGCTGGCTCTATGGGCGTGGGACCAGTCTCCAGACATATGGCCATTTTTGGGCCTGGCGCGGCACCAAGTGGGAAAGGGTGCCTCTGAGGATGAAGAGAGCAGGAAAGCCTGCAGCCCCCAGGTGTGTGGGGCTACGCAAGCAGTTCCCAAAGAGCTTTAGAACAAGGCATAGTTTTCCCTGCTGGCTCTTTGGGCGTGGGACCAATCTCCAGACATATGGTCATTTTTGGGCCTGGCGTGGCGCCAAGTGGGAAAGGGTGGTTTTGAGGCTGAAGGCAGCAGGAAAGCCTGCAGCCCCAAGGTCTGTGGGGCTACGCAAGCGGTTCCCAAAGAGCTTTAGAACAAGGCATAGTTTTCCCTGCTGGCTCTTTGGGCGTGGGACCAATCTCCAGACATATGGCCATTTTTGTGCCTGGTGTCACGCCATGTGGGAAAGGGTGGTTTTGAGGCTGAAGGCAGCAGGAAAGCCTGCAGCCCCCAGGTGTGTGGGGCTACGCAAGCGGTTCCCAAAGAGCTTTAGAACAAGGCATAGTTTTCCCTGCTGGCTCTTTGGGCGTGGGACCAATCTCCAGACATATGGCCATTTTTGTGCCTGGCGTGACGCCATGTGGGAAAGGGTGGTTTTGAGGCTGAAGGCAGCAGGAAAGCCTGCAGCCCCCAGGTCTGTGGGGCTACGCAAGCGGTTCCCAAAGAGCTTTAGAACAAGGCATAGTTCTCCCTGCTGGCTCTTTGGGCGTGGGACCAACCTCCAGACATATGGCCATTTTTGTGCCTGGCGTGACGCCATGTGGGAAAGGGTGGTTTTGAGGCTGAAGGCAGTAGGAAAGCCTGCAGCCCCCAGGTGTGTGGGGCTACGCAAGCCGTTTCCAAAGAGCTTTAGTACAAGGCATAGTTTTCCCTGCTGGCTCTTTCGGCGTGGGACCAATCTCCAGACATATGGCCATTTTTGTGCCTGGCGTGAAACCAAGTGGGAAAGGGTGGTTTTGAGGCTGAAGGCAGCAGGAAGGTCTGCAGCCCCCAGGTGTGTGGGGCTACACAAGCCGTTCCCAAAGAGCTTTAGAACAAGGCATAGTTTTCCCTGCTGGCTCTTTGAGCGTGGGACCAGTCTCCAGACATATGGCCAGTTTTGTGCCTGGCGTGACACCAAGTGGGAAAGGGTGGTTTTGAGGCTGAAGGCAGCAGGAAAGCCTGCAGCCCCCAGGTGTGTGGGGCTACGCAAGCGGTTCCCAAAGAGCTTTAGAACAAGGCATAGTTTTCCCTGCTGGCTCTTTGGGCGTGGGACCAACCTCCAGACATATGGTCATTTTTGGGCCTGGCGCGGCGCCAAGTGGGAAAGGGTGGTTTTGAGGCTGAAGGCAGCAGGAAAGCCTGCAGCCCCCAGGTCTGTGGGGCTACGCAAGTGGTTCCCAAAGAGCTTTAGAACAAGGCATAGTTTTCCCTGCTGGCTCTTTGAGCGTGGGACCAATCTCCAGACATATGGCCATTTTTGGGCCTGGCGCGGGGCCAAGTGGGAAAGGGTGGTTTTGAGGCTGAAGGCGGCAGGAAAGCCTGCAGCCCCCAGGTGTGTGGGGCTACGCAAGCGGTTCCCAAAGAGCTTTAGAACAAGGCATAGTTTTCCCTGTTGGCTCTTTCGGCGTAGAACCAGTCTCCAGACATATGGCCATTTTTGTGCCTGGCGCGGCGCCAAGTGGGAAAGGGTGGTTTTGAGGCTGAAGGCAGCAGGAAAGCTTGCAGCCCCCTGGTCTGTGGGGCTACGCAAGCGGTTCCCAAAGAGCTTTAGAACAAGGCATAGTTTTCCCTGCTGGCTCTTTGGGCGTCGGACCAATCTCCAGACATATGGCCATTTTTGGGCCTGGCGTGACGCCATGTGGGAAAGGGTGGTTTTCAGGCTGAAGGCAGCAGGAAAGCCTGCAGCCCCCAGGTGTGTGGGGCTATGCAAGCGGTTCCCAAAGAGCTTTAGAACAAGGCATAGTTTTCCCTGCTGGCTCTATGGGCGTGGGACCAGTCTCCAGACATATGGCCATTTTTGTGCCTGGCGCGGCACCAAGTGGGAAAGGGTGCCTCTGAGGCTGAAGAGAGCAGGAAAGCCTGCAGCCCCCAGGTGTGTGGGGCTACGCAAGCCGTTCCCAAAGAGCTTTAGAACAAGGCATAGTTTTCCCTGCTGGCTCTTTGGGCGTGGGACCAACCTCCAGACATATGGTCATTTTTGGGCCTGGCGCGGCGCCAAGAAGGAAAGGGTGGTTTTGAGGCTGAAGGCAGCAGGAAAGCCTGCAGCCCCCAGGTCTGTGGGGCTACGCAAGTGGTTCCCAAAGAGCTTTAGAACAAGGCATAGTTTTCCCTGCTGGCTCTTTGAGCGTGGGACCAGTCTCCAGACATATGGCCATTTTTGGGCCTGGCGCGGGGCCAAGTGGGAAAGGGTGGTTTGAGGCTGAAGGCGGCAGGAAAGCCTGTAGCCCCCAGGTGTGTGGGGCTACGCAAGCGGTTCCCAAAGAGCTTTAGAACAAGGCATAGTTTTCCCTGCTGGCTCTTTGGGCGTGGGACCAGTCTCCAGACATATGGCCATTTCTGGGCCTGGTGCGGCGACAAGTGGGAAAGGGTGGTTTTGAGGCTGAAGGCAGCAGGAAAGCCTGCAGCCCCCAGGTGTGTGGGGCTACGCAAGCGGTTCCCAAAGAGCTTTAGAACAAGGCATAGTTTTCCCTGTTGGCTCTTTCGGCGTGGGACCAGTCTCCAGACATATGGCCATTTTTGTGCCTGGCGCGGCGCCAAGTGGGAAAGGGTGGTTTTGAGGCTGAAGGCAGCAGGAAAGCTTGCAGCCCCCTGGTCTGTGGGGCTATGCAAGCCGTTCCCAAAGAGCTTTAGAACAAGGCATAGTTTTCCCTGCTGGCTCTTTGGGCGTCGGACCAATCTCCAGACATATGGCCATTTTTGGGCCTGGCGTGACGCCATGTGGGAAAGGGTGGTTTTGAGGCTGAAGGCAGCAGGAAAGCCTGCAGCCCCCAGGTGTGTGGGGCTATGCAAGCGGTTCCCAAAGAGCTTTAGAACAAGGCATAGTTTTCCCTGCTGGCTCTATGGGCGTGGGACCAGTCTCCAGACATATGGCCATTTTTGGGCCTGGCGCGGCACCAAGTGGGAAAGGGTGCCTCTGAGGATGAAGAGAGCAGGAAAGCCTGCAGCCCCCAGGTGTGTGGGGCTACGCAAGCAGTTCCCAAAGAGCTTTAGAACAAGGCATAGTTTTCCCTGCTGGCTCTTTGGGCGTGGGACCAATCTCCAGACATATGGTCATTTTTGGGCCTGGCGTGGCGCCAAGTGGGAAAGGGTGGTTTTGAGGCTGAAGGCAGCAGGAAAGCCTGCAGCCCCAAGGTCTGTGGGGCTACGCAAGCGGTTCCCAAAGAGCTTTAGAACAAGGCATAGTTTTCCCTGCTGGCTCTTTGGGCGTGGGACCAATCTCCAGACATATGGCCATTTTTGTGCCTGGTGTCACGCCATGTGGGAAAGGGTGGTTTTGAGGCTGAAGGCAGCAGGAAAGCCTGCAGCCCCCAGGTGTGTGGGGCTACGCAAGCGGTTCCCAAAGAGCTTTAGAACAAGGCATAGTTTTCCCTGCTGGCTCTTTGGGCGTGGGACCAATCTCCAGACATATGGCCATTTTTGTGCCTGGCGTGACGCCATGTGGGAAAGGGTGGTTTTGAGGCTGAAGGCAGCAGGAAAGCCTGCACCCCCGAGGTCTGTGGGGCTACGCAAGCGGTTCCCAAAGAGCTTTAGAACAAGGCATAGTTTTCCCTGCTGGCTCTTTGGGCGTGGGACCAGTCTCCAGACATATGGCCATTTTTGGGCCTGGCACGGCGCCAAGTGGGAAAGGGTGCCTCTGAGGCTGAAGAGAGCAGGAAAGCCTGCAGCCCCCAGGTGTGTGGGGCTACGCAAGCGGTTCCCAAAGAGCTTTAGAACAAGGCATAGTTATCCCTGCTGGCTCTTTGGGCGTCGGACAAATCTCCAGACATATGGTCATTTTTGGGCCTGGCGCGGCGCCAAGTGGGAAAGGGTGGTTTTGAGGCTGAAGGCAGCAGGAAAGCCTGCAGCCCCCAGGTCTGTGCGACTACGCAAGCGGTTCCCAAAGAGCTTTAGAACAAGGCATAGTTTTCCCTGTTGTCTCTTTGGGCGTGGGACCAACCTCCAGACATATGGCCATTTTTGAGCCTGGCGCGGCACCAAGTGGGAAAGGGTGGTTTTGAGGCTGAAGGCAGCAGGAAAGCCTGCAGCCCCCAGGTGCGTGGGGCTACGCAAGCGGTTCCCAAAGAGCTTTAGAACAAGGCATAGTTTTCCCTGCTGGCTCTTTGGGCATCGGACCAATCTCCAGACATATGGCCATTTTTGGGCCTGGCGCGGGGCCAAGTGGGAAAGGGTGGTTTTGAGGCCGAAGGCAGCAGGAAAGCCTGCAGCCCCCAGGTGTGTGGGGCTACGCAAGCGGTTCCCAAAGAGCTTTAGAACAAGGCATAGTTTTCCCTGCTGGCTCTTTGGGTGTGGGACCAATCTCCAGACATATGGCCATTTTTGTGCCTGGCGTGACGCCATGTGGGAAAGGGTGGTTTTGAGGCTGAAGGTGCCAGAAAAGCCTGCAGCCCCCAGGTGTGTGGGGCTACGCAAGCGGTTCCCAAAGAGCTTTAGAACAAGGCATAGTTTTCCCTGCTGGCTCTTTGAGCGTGGGACCAGTCTCCAGACATATGGCCATTTTTGGGCCTGGCGTGGCGCCATGTGGGAAAGGCTGCCTTTGAGGCTGAAGAGAGCAGGAAAGCCTGCAGCCCCCAGGTGTGTGGGGCTACGCAAGCAGTTCCCAAAAAGCTTTAGAACAAGGCATAGTTTTCCCTGCTGGCTCTTTGGGCGTGGGACCAGTCTCCAGACATATGGCCATTTTTGGGCCTGGCGTAGCGCCAAGTGGGAAAGGGTACCTTTGAGGCTGAAGAGAGCAGGAAAGCCTGCAGCCCCCAGGTGTGTGGGGCTACGTAAGCGGTTCCCAAAGAGCTTTAGAACAAGGCATAGTTTTCCCTGCTGTCTCTTTGGGCGTCGGACCAATCTCCAGACATATGGTCATTTTTGTGCCTGGCACGGGGCCAAGTGGGAAAGGGTAGTTTTGAGGCTGAAGGCAGCAGGAAAGCCTGCAGCCCCCAGGTGTGTGGGGCTACGCAAGCGGTTCCCAAAGAGCTTTAGAACAAGGTATAGTTTTCCCTGCTGGCTCTTTGGGCGTGGGACCAACCTCCAGACATATGGCCATTTTTGTGCCTGGCGTGACGCCATGTGGGAAAGGGTGGTTTTGAGGCTGAAGGCAGCAGGAAAGCCTGCAGCCCCCAGGTGTGTGGGGCTACGCAAGCGGTTCCCAAAGAGCTTTAGAACAAGGCATAGTTTTCCCTGCTGGCTCTTTGGGCGTGGGACCAATCTCCAGACATATGGCCATTTTTGTGCCTGGCGCAGCGACAAGTGGGAAAGGGTGGTTTTGAGGCTGAAGGCAGCAGGAAAGCCTGTAGCCCCCAGGTGTGTGGGGCTACGCAAGCGGTTCCCAAAGAGCTTTAGAACAAGGCATAGTTTTCCCTGCTGGCTCTTTGGGCGTGGGACCAGTCTCCAGACATATGGCCATTTTTGGGCCTGGTGCGGCGCCATGTGGGAAAGGGTGGTTTTGAGGCTGAAGGCAGCAAGAAAGCCTGCAGCCCCCAGGTCTTTGAGGCCACGCAAGCGGTTCCCAAAGAGCTTTAGTACAAGGCATAGTTTTCCCTGCTGGCTCTTTCGGCGTGGGACCAATCTCCAGACATATGGCCATTTTTGTGCCTGGCGTGACACCAAGTGGGAAAGGGTGGTTTTGAGGCTGAAGGCAGCAGGAAAGCCTGCAGCCCCCAGGTGTGTGGGGCTACGCAAGCCGTTCCCAAAGAGCTTTAGAACAAGGCATAGTTTTCCCTGCTGGCTCTTTGGGCGTGGGACCAACCTCCAGACATATGGTCATTTTTGGGACTGGCGCGGCGCCAAGTGGGAAAGGGTGGTTTTGAGGCTGAAGGCAGCAGGAAAGCCTGCAGCCCCCAGGTGTGTGGGGCTACGCAAGTGGTTCCCAAAGAGCTTTAGAACAAGGCATAGTTTTCCCTGCTGGCTCTTTGGGCGTGGGACCAATCTCCAGACATATGGCCATTTTTGTGCCTGGCGCGGGGCCAAGTGGGAAAGGGTGGTTTTGAGGCTGAAGGCAGCAGGAAAGCCTATAGCCCCGAGGTGTGTGGGGCTACGCAAGCGGTTCCCAAAGAGCTTTAGAACAAGGCATAGTTTTCCCTGTTGGCTCTTTGGGCGTGGGACCAGTCTCCAGACATATGGCCATTTTTGGGCCTGGTGCGGCGACAAGTGGGAAAGGGTGGTTTTGAGGCTGAAGGCAGCAGGACAGCCTGCAGCCCCCAGGTGTGTGGGGCTACGCAAGCGGTTCCCAAAGAGCTTTAGAACAAGGCATAGTTTTCCCTGCTGGCTCTTTGGGCGTGGGACCAGTCTCCAGACATATGGCCATTTTTGGGCCTGGCGCGGCGCCAAGTGGGAAAGGGTGGTTTTGAGGCTGAAGGCAGCAGGAAAGCTTGCAGCCCCCTGGTCTGTGGGGCTACGCAAGCCGTTCCCAAAGAGCTTTAGAACAAGGCATAGTTTTCCCTGCTGGCTCTTTGGGCATCGGACCAATCTCCAGACATATGGCCATTTTTGGGCCTGGCGTGACGCCATGTGGGAAAGGGTGGTTTTGAGGCTGAAGGCAGCAGGAAAGCCTGCAGCCCCCAGGTGTGTGGGGCTATGCAAGCGGTTCCCAAAGAGCTTTAGAACAAGGCATAGTTTTCCCTGCTGGCTCTATGGGCGTGGGACCAGTCTCCAGACATATGGCCATTTTTGGGCCTGGCGTGGCGCCAAGTGGGAAAGGGTGGTTTTGAGGCTGAAGGCAGCAGGAGAGCCTGCAGCCCCAAGGTCTGTGGGGCTACGCAAGCGGTTCCCAAAGAGCTTTAGAACAAGGCATAGTTTTCCCTGCTGGCTCTTTGGGCGTGGGACCAAGCTCCAGACATATGGCCATTTTTGTGCCTGGTGTCACGCCATGTGGGAAAGGGTGGTTTTGAGGCTGAAGGCAGCAGGAAAGCCTGTAGCCCCCAGGTGTGTGGGGCTACGCAAGCGGTTCCCAAAGAGCTTTAGAACAAGGCATAGTTTTCCCTGCTGGCTCTTTGAGCGTTTGACCAGTCTCCAGACATATGGCCATTTTTGGGCCTCGCGCAGCGCCAAGTGGGAAAGGGTGGTTTTGAGGCTGAAGGCAGCAGGAAAGCCTGCAGCCCCCAGGTGTGTGGGGCTACGCAAGCAGTTCCCAAAGAGCTTTAGAACAAGGAATAGTTTTCCCTGCTGGCTCTTTGGGCGTGGGACCAACCTCCAGACATATGGTCATTTTTGGGCCTGGCGCGGCGCCAAGTGGGAAAGGGTGGTTTTGAGGCTGAAGGCAGCAGGAAAGCCTGCAGCCCCCAGGTCTGTGGGGCTACGCAAGTGGTTCCCAAAGAGCTTTAGAACAAGGCATAGTTTTCCCTGCTGGCTCTTTGAGCGTGGGACCAGTCTCCAGACATATGGCCATTTTTGGGCCTGGCGCGGGGCCAAGTGGGAAAGGGTGGTTTTGAGGCTGAAGGCGGCAGGAAAGCCTGCAGCCCCCAGGTGTGTGGGGCTACGCAAGCGGTTCCCAAAGAGCTTTAGAACAAGGCATAGTTTTCCCTGTTGGCTCTTTCGGCGTGGGACCAGTCTCCAGACATATGGCCATTTTTGTGCCTGGCGCGGCGCCAAGTGGGAAAGGGTGGTTTTGAGGCTGAAGGCAGCAGGAAAGCTTGCAGCCTCCTGGTCTGTGGGGCTACGCAAGCCGTTCCCAAAGAGCTTTAGAACAAGGCATAGTTTTCCCTGCTGGCTCTTTGGGCGTGGGACCAATCTCCAGACATATGGCCATTTTTGGGCCTGGCGTGACGCCATGTGGGAAAGGGTGGTTTTCAGGCTGAAGGCAGCAGGAAAGCCTGCAGCCCCCAGGTGTGTGGGGCTATGCAAGCGGTTCCCAAAGAGCTTTAGAACAAGGCATAGTTTTCCCTGCTGGCTCTATGGGCGTGGGACCAGTCTCCAGACATATGGCCATTTTTGGGCCTGGCGCGGCACCAAGTGGGAAAGGGTGCCTCTGAGGCTGAAGAGAGCAGGAAAGCCTGCAGCCCCCAGGTGTGTGGGGCTACGCAAGCCGTTCCCAAAGAGCTTTAGAACAAGGCATAGTTTTCCCTGCTGGCTCTTTGGGCGTGGGACCAACCTCCAGACATATGGTCATTTTTGGGCCTGGCGCGGCGCCAAGAAGGAAAGGGTGGTTTTGAGGCTGAAGGCAGCAGGAAAGCCTGCAGCCCCCAGGTCTGTGGGGCTACGCAAGTGGTTCCCAAAGAGCTTTAGAACAAGGCATAGTTTTCCCTGCTGGCTCTTTGAGCGTGGGACCAGTCTCCAGACATATGGCCATTTATGGGCCTGGCGCGGGGCCAAGTGGGAAAGGGTGGTTTTGAGGCTGAAGGCGGCAGGAAAGCCTGTAGCCCCCAGGTGTGTGGGGCTACGCAAGCGGTTCCCAAAGAGCTTTAGAACAAGGCATAGTTTTCCCTGCTGGCTCTTTGGGCGTGGGACCAGTCTCCAGACATATGGCCATTTCTGGGCCTGGTGCGGCGACAAGTGGGAAAGGGTGGTTTTGAGGCTGAAGGCAGCAGGAAAGCCTGCAGCCCCCAGGTGTGTGGGGCTACGCAAGCGGTTCCCAAAGAGCTTTAGAACAAGGCATAGTTTTCCCTGTTGGCTCTTTCGGCGTGGGACCAGTCTCCAGACATATGGCCATTTTTGTGCCTGGCGCGGCGCCAAGTGGGAAAGGGTGGTTTTGAGGCTGAAGGCAGCAGGAAAGCTTGCAGCCCCCTGGTCTGTGGGGCTACGCAAGCCGTTCCCAAAGAGCTTTAGAACAAGGCATAGTTTTCCCTGCTGGCTCTTTGGGCGTCGGACCAATCTCCAGACATATGGCCATTTTTGGGCCTGGCGTGACGCCAAGTGGGAAAGGGTGGTTTTGAGGCTGAAGGCAGCAGGAAAGCCTGCAGCCCCCAGGTGTGTGGGGCTATGCAAGCGGTTCCCAAAGAGCTTTAGAACAAGGCATAGTTTTCCCTGCTGGCTCTATGGGCGTGGGACCAGTCTCCAGACATATGGCCATTTTTGGGCCTGGCGCGGCACCAAGTGGGAAAGGGTGCCTCTGAGGATGAAGAGAGCAGGAAAGCCTGCAGCCCCCAGGTGTGTGGGGCTACGCAAGCAGTTCCCAAAGAGCTTTAGAACAAGGCATAGTTTTCCCTGCTGGCTCTTTGGGCGTGGGACCAATCTCCAGACATATGGTCATTTTTGTGCTGGCGCGGGGCCAAGTGGGAAAGGGTGGTTTTGAGGCTGAAGGCAGCAGGAAAGCCTGCAGCCCCAAGGTCTGTGGGGCTACGCAAGCGGTTCCCAAAGAGCTTTAGAACAAGGCATAGTTTTCCCTGCTGGCTCTTTGAGCGTGGGACCAATCTCCAGACATATGGCCATTTTTGTGCCTGGTGTCACGCCATGTGGGAAAGGGTGGTTTTGAGGCTGAAGGCAGCAGGAAAGCCTGCAGCCCCCAGGTGTGTGGGGCTACGCAAGCGGTTCCCAAAGAGCTTTAGAACAAGGCATAGTTTTCCCTGCTGGCTCTTTGGGCGTGGGACCAATCTCCAGACATATGGCCATTTTTGTGCCTGGCGTGACGCCATGTGGGAAAGGGTGGTTTTGAGGCTGAAGGCAGCAGGAAAGCCTGCAGCCCCCAGGTCTGTGGGGCTACGCAAGCGGTTCCCAAAGAGCTTTAGAACAAGGCATAGTTTTCCCTGCTGGCTCTTTGGGCGTGGGACCAACCTCCAGACATATGGCCATTTTTGTGCCTGGCGTGACGCCATGTGGGAAAGGGTGGTTTTGAGGCTGAAGGCAGTAGGAAAGCCTGCAGCCCCCAGGTGTGTGGGGCTACGCAAGCCGTTTCCAAAGAGCTTTAGTACAAGGCATAGTTTTCCCTGCTGGCTCTTTCGGCGTGGGACCAATCTCCAGACATATGGCCATTTTTGTGCCTGGCGTGACACCAAGTGGGAAAGGGTGGTTTTGAGGCTGAAGGCAGCAGGAAGGTCTGCAGCCCCCAGGTGTGTGGGGCTACACAAGCCGTTCCCAAAGAGCTTTAGAACAAGGCATAGTTTTCCCTGCTGGCTCTTTGAGCGTGGGACCAGTCTCCAGACATATGGCCATTTTTGTGCCTGGCGCGGGGCCAAGTGGGAAAGGGTGCCTTTGAGGCTGAAGAGAGCAGGAAAGCCTGCAGCCCCCAGGTGTGTGGGGCTACGCAAGCAGTTCCCAAAGAGCTTTAGAACAAGGCATAGTTTTCCCTGTTGGCTCTTTGAGCGTGGGACCAGTCTCCAGACATATGGCCATTTTTGGGCCTGGCGCGGCGCCAAGTGGGAAAGGGTGCCTTTGAGGCTGAAGAGAGCAGGAAAGCCTGCGGCCCCCAGGTGTGTGAGGCTACGCAAGCGGTTCCCAAAGAGCTTTAGAACAAGGCATAGTTTTCCCTGCTGGCTCTTTGGGCGTGGGACCAACCTCCAGACATATGGCCATTTTTGAGCCTGGCGCGGCACCAAGTGAGAAAGGGTGCCTTTGAGGCTGAAGGCAGCAGGAAAGCCTGCAGCCCCCAGGTGTGTGGGGCTACGCAAGCCGTTCCCAAAGAGCTTTAGAACAAGGCATAGTTTTCCCTGCTGGCTCTTTGAGCGTGGGACCAACCTCCAGACATATGGCCATTTTTGGGCCTGGCGTGACGCCATGTGGGAAAGGGTGGTTTTGAGGCTGAAGGCAGCAGGAAAGCCTGCAGCCCCCAGGTCTGTGGGGCTACGCAAGTGGTTCCCAAAGAGCTTTAGAACAAGGCATAGTTTTCCCTGCTGGCTCTTTGGGCGTGGGACCAACCTCCAGACATATGGCCATTTTTGTGCCTGTCGTGACACCATGTGGGAAAGGGTGGTTTTGAGGCTGAAGGTGCCAGAAAAGCCTGCAGCTCCCAGGTCTGTGGGGCTACGCAAGCAGTTCCCAAAGAGCTTTAGAACAAGGCATAGTTTTCCCTGCTGGCTCTTTGAGCGTGGGACCAGTCTCCAGACATATGGCCATTTTTGGGCCTCGCGCAGCGCCAAGTGGGAAAGGGTGGTTTTGAGGCTGAAGGCAGCAGGAAAGCCTGCAGCCCCCAGGTCTCTGGGGCTACGCAAGCAGTTTCCAAAGAGCTTTAGAACAAGGCATAGTTTTCCCTGCTGGCTCTTTGGGCGTGGGACCAGTCTCCAGACATATGGCCATTTTTGGGCCTGGCGTGGCGCCAAGTGGGAAAGGGTGCCTTTGAGGCTGAAGAGAGCAGGAAAGCCTGCAGCCCCCAGGTGTGTGGGGCTACGCAAGCGGTTCCCAAAGAGCTTTAGAACAAGGCATAGTTATCCCTGCTGGCTCTTTGGGCGTCGGACAAATCTCCAGACATATGGTCATTTTTGGGCCTGGCGCGGCGCCAAGTGGGAAAGGGTGGTTTTGAGGCTGAAGGCAGCAGGAAAGCCTGCAGCCCCCAGGTCTGTGCGACTACGCAAGCGGTTCCCAAAGAGCTTTAGAACAAGGCATAGTTTTCCTGTTGTCTCTTTGGGCGTGGGACCAATCTCCAGACATATGGCCATTTTTGGGCCTGGCGTGACGCCATGTGGGAAAGGGTGGTTTTGAGGCCGAAGGCAGCAGGAAAGCCTGCAGCCCCCAGGTGTGTGGGGCTACGCAAGCGGTTCCCAAAGAGCTTTAGAACAAGGCATAGTTTTCCCTGCTGGCTCTTTGGGTGTGGGACCAATCTCCAGACATATGGCCATTTTTCTGCCTGGCGTGACGCCATGTGGGAAAGGGTGGTTTTGAGGCTGAAGGTGCCAGAAAAGCCTGCAGCCCCCAGGTGTGTGGGGCTACGCAAGCGGTTCCCAAAGAGCTTTAGAACAAGGCATAGTTTTCCCTGCTGGCTCTTTGAGCGTGGGACCAGTCTCCAGACATATGGCCATTTTTGGGCCTGGCGTGGCGCCAAGTGGGAAAGGCTGCCTTTGAGGTTGAAGAGAGCAGGAAAGCCTGCAGCCCCCAGGTGTGTGGGGCTACGCAAGCAGTTCCCAAAAAGCTTTAGAACAAGGCATAGTTTTCCCTGCTGGCTCTTTGGGCGTGGGACCAGTCTCCAGACATATGGCCATTTTTCTGCCTGGCGTAGCGCCAAGTGGGAAAGGGTGGTTTTGAGGCTGAAGAGAGCAGGAAAGCCTGCAGCCCCCAGGTGTGTGGGGCTACGCAAGCGGTTCCCAAAGAGCTTTAGAACAAGGCATAGTTTTCCCTGCTGTCTCTTTGGGCGTCGGACCAATCTCCAGACATATGGTCATTTTTGTGCCTGGCACGGGGCCAAGTGGGAAAGGGTGGTTTTGAGGCTGAAGGCAGCAGGAAAGCTTGCAGCCCCCAGGTGTGTGGGGCTACGCAAGCGGTTCCCAAAGAGCTTTAGAACAAGGCATAGTTTTCCCTGCTGGCTCTTTGGGCATCGGACCAATCTCCAGACATATGGCCATTTTTGGGCCTGGCGTGACGCCATGTGGGAAAGGGTGGTTTTGAGGCTGAAGGCAGCAGGAAAGCCTGCAGCCCCCAGGTGTGTGGGGCTATGCAAGCGGTTCCCAAAGAGCTTTAGAACAAGGCATAGTTTTCCCTGCTGGCTCTATGGGCGTGGGACCAGTCTCCAGACATATGGCCATTTTTGGGCCTGGCGTGGCGCCAAGTGGGAAAGGGTGGTTTTGAGGCTGAAGGCAGCAGGAGAGCCTGCAGCCCCAAGGTCTGTGGGGCTACGCAAACGGTTCCCAAAGAGCTTTAGAACAAGGCATAGTTTTCCCTGCTGGCTCTTTGGGCGTGGGACCAAGCTCCAGACATATGGCCATTTTTGTGCCTGGTGTCACGCCATGTGGGAAAGGGTGGTTTTGAGGCTGAAGGCAGCAGGAAAGCCTGTAGCCCCCAGGTGTGTGGGGCTACGCAAGCGGTTCCCAAAGAGCTTTAGAACAAGGCATAGTTTTCCCTGCTGGCTCTTTGAGCGTTTGACCAGTCTCCAGACATATGGCCATTTTTGGGCCTCGCGCAGCGCCAAGTGGGAAAGGGTGGTTTTGAGGCTGAAGGCAGCAGGAAAGCCTGCAGCCCCCAGGTGTGTGGGGCTACGCAAGCAGTTCCCAAAGAGCTTTAGAACAAGGCATAGTTTTCCCTGCTGGCTCTTTGGGCGTGGGACCAGTCTCCAGACATATGGCCATTTTTGGGCCTGGCGTGGCGCCAAGTGGGAAAGGGTGCCTTTGAGGCTGAAGGCAGCAGGAAAGCCTGCAGCCCCCAGGTGTGTGAGGCTACGCAAGCGGTTCCCAAAGAGCTTTAGAACAAGGAATAGTTTTCCCTGCTGGCTCTTTGGGCGTGGGACCAACCTCCAGACATATGGTCATTTTTGGGCCTGGCGCGGCGCCAAGTGGGAAAGGGTGGTTTTGAGGCTGAAGGCAGCAGGAAAGCCTGCAGCCCCCAGGTCTGTGGGGCTACGCAAGTGGTTCCCAAAGAGCTTTAGAACAAGGCATAGTTTTCCCTGCTGGCTCTTTGAGCGTGGGACCAGTCTCCAGACATATGGCCATTTTTGGGCCTGGCGCGGGGCCAAGTGGGAAAGGGTGGTTTTGAGGCTGAAGGCGGCAGGAAAGCCTGCAGCCCCCAGGTGTGTGGGGCTACGCAAGCGGTTCCCAAAGAGCTTTAGAACAAGGCATAGTTTTCCCTGTTGGCTCTTTCGGCGTGGGACCAGTCTCCAGACATATGGCCATTTTTGTGCCTGGCGCGGCGCCAAGTGGGAAAGGGTGGTTTTGAGGCTGAAGGCAGCAGGAAAGCTTGCAGCCTCCTGGTCTGTGGGGCTACGCAAGCCGTTCCCAAAGAGCTTTAGAACAAGGCATAGTTTTCCCTGCTGGCTCTTTGGGCGTGGGACCAATCTCCAGACATATGGCCATTTTTGGGCCTGGCGTGACGCCATGTGGGAAAGGGTGGTTTTCAGGCTGAAGGCAGCAGGAAAGCCTGCAGCCCCCAGGTGTGTGGGGCTATGCAAGCGGTTCCCAAAGAGCTTTAGAACAAGGCATAGTTTTCCCTGCTGGCTCTATGGGCGTGGGACCAGTCTCCAGACATATGGCCATTTTTGGGCCTGGCGCGGCACCAAGTGGGAAAGGGTGCCTCTGAGGCTGAAGAGAGCAGGAAAGCCTGCAGCCCCCAGGTGTGTGGGGCTACGCAAGCCGTTCCCAAAGAGCTTTAGAACAAGGCATAGTTTTCCCTGCTGGCTCTTTGGGCGTGGGACCAACCTCCAGACATATGGTCATTTTTGGGCCTGGCGCGGCGCCAAGAAGGAAAGGGTGGTTTTGAGGCTGAAGGCAGCAGGAAAGCCTGCAGCCCCCAGGTCTGTGGGGCTACGCAAGTGGTTCCCAAAGAGCTTTAGAACAAGGCATAGTTTTCCCTGCTGGCTCTTTGAGCGTGGGACCAGTCTCCAGACATATGGCCATTTTTGGGCCTGGCGCGGGGCCAAGTGGGAAAGGGTGGTTTTGAGGCTGAAGGCGGCAGGAAAGCCTGTAGCCCCCAGGTGTGTGGGGCTACGCAAGCGGTTCCCAAAGAGCTTTAGAACAAGGCATAGTTTTCCCTGCTGGCTCTTTGGGCGTGGGACCAGTCTCCAGACATATGGCCATTTCTGGGCCTGGTGCGGCGACAAGTGGGAAAGGGTGGTTTTGAGGCTGAAGGCAGCAGGAAAGCCTGCAGCCCCCAGGTGTGTGGGGCTACGCAAGCGGTTCCCAAAGAGCTTTAGAACAAGGCATAGTTTTCCCTGTTGGCTCTTTCGGCGTGGGACCAGTCTCCAGACATATGGCCATTTTTGTGCCTGGCGCGGCGCCAAGTGGGAAAGGGTGGTTTTGAGGCTGAAGGCAGCAGGAAAGCTTGCAGCCCCCTGGTCTGTGGGGCTACGCAAGCCGTTCCCAAAGAGCTTTAGAACAAGGCATAGTTTTCCCTGCTGGCTCTTTGGGCGTCGGACCAATCTCCAGACATATGGCCATTTTTGGGCCTGGCGTGACGCCAAGTGGGAAAGGGTGGTTTTGAGGCTGAAGGCAGCAGGAAAGCCTGCAGCCCCCAGGTGTGTGGGGCTATGCAAGCGGTTCCCAAAGAGCTTTAGAACAAGGCATAGTTTTCCCTGCTGGCTCTATGGGCGTGGGACCAGTCTCCAGACATATGGCCATTTTTGGGCCTGGCGCGGCACCAAGTGGGAAAGGGTGCCTCTGAGGATGAAGAGAGCAGGAAAGCCTGCAGCCCCCAGGTGTGTGGGGCTACGCAAGCAGTTCCCAAAGAGCTTTAGAACAAGGCATAGTTTTCCCTGCTGGCTCTTTGGGCGTGGGACCAATCTCCAGACATATGGTCATTTTTGTGCTGGCGCGGGGCCAAGTGGGAAAGGGTGGTTTTGAGGCTGAAGGCAGCAGGAAAGCCTGCAGCCCCAAGGTCTGTGGGGCTACGCAAGCGGTTCCCAAAGAGCTTTAGAACAAGGCATAGTTTTCCCTGCTGGCTCTTTGAGCGTGGGACCAATCTCCAGACATATGGCCATTTTTGTGCCTGGTGTCACGCCATGTGGGAAAGGGTGGTTTTGAGGCTGAAGGCAGCAGGAAAGCCTGCAGCCCCCAGGTGTGTGGGGCTACGCAAGCGGTTCCCAAAGAGCTTTAGAACAAGGCATAGTTTTCCCTGCTGGCTCTTTGGGCGTGGGACCAATCTCCAGACATATGGCCATTTTTGTGCCTGGCGTGACGCCATGTGGGAAAGGGTGGTTTTGAGGCTGAAGGCAGCAGGAAAGCCTGCAGCCCCCAGGTCTGTGGGGCTACGCAAGCGGTTCCCAAAGAGCTTTAGAACAAGGCATAGTTTTCCCTGCTGGCTCTTTGGGCGTGGGACCAACCTCCAGACATATGGCCATTTTTGTGCCTGGCGTGACGCCATGTGGGAAAGGGTGGTTTTGAGGCTGAAGGCAGTAGGAAAGCCTGCAGCCCCCAGGTGTGTGGGGCTACGCAAGCCGTTTCCAAAGAGCTTTAGTACAAGGCATAGTTTTCCCTGCTGGCTCTTTCGGCGTGGGACCAATCTCCAGACATATGGCCATTTTTGTGCCTGGCGTGACACCAAGTGGGAAAGGGTGGTTTTGAGGCTGAAGGCAGCAGGAAGGTCTGCAGCCCCCAGGTGTGTGGGGCTACACAAGCCGTTCCCAAAGAGCTTTAGAACAAGGCATAGTTTTCCCTGCTGGCTCTTTGAGCGTGGGACCAGTCTCCAGACATATGGCCATTTTTGTGCCTGGCGCGGGGCCAAGTGGGAAAGGGTGCCTTTGAGGCTGAAGAGAGCAGGAAAGCCTGCAGCCCCCAGGTGTGTGGGGCTACGCAAGCAGTTCCCAAAGAGCTTTAGAACAAGGCATAGTTTTCCCTGTTGGCTCTTTGAGCGTGGGACCAGTCTCCAGACATATGGCCATTTTTGGGCCTGGCGCGGCGCCAAGTGGGAAAGGGTGCCTTTGAGGCTGAAGAGAGCAGGAAAGCCTGCGGCCCCCAGGTGTGTGAGGCTACGCAAGCGGTTCCCAAAGAGCTTTAGAACAAGGCATAGTTTTCCCTGCTGGCTCTTTGGGCGTGGGACCAACCTCCAGACATATGGCCATTTTTGAGCCTGGCGCGGCACCAAGTGAGAAAGGGTGCCTTTGAGGCTGAAGGCAGCAGGAAAGCCTGCAGCCCCCAGGTGTGTGGGGCTACGCAAGCCGTTCCCAAAGAGCTTTAGAACAAGGCATAGTTTTCCCTGCTGGCTCTTTGAGCGTGGGACCAACCTCCAGACATATGGCCATTTTTGGGCCTGGCGTGACGCCATGTGGGAAAGGGTGGTTTTGAGGCTGAAGGCAGCAGGAAAGCCTGCAGCCCCCAGGTCTGTGGGGCTACGCAAGTGGTTCCCAAAGAGCTTTAGAACAAGGCATAGTTTTCCCTGCTGGCTCTTTGGGCGTGGGACCAACCTCCAGACATATGGCCATTTTTGTGCCTGTCGTGACACCATGTGGGAAAGGGTGGTTTTGAGGCTGAAGGTGCCAGAAAAGCCTGCAGCTCCCAGGTCTGTGGGGCTACGCAAGCAGTTCCCAAAGAGCTTTAGAACAAGGCATAGTTTTCCCTGCTGGCTCTTTGAGCGTGGGACCAGTCTCCAGACATATGGCCATTTTTGGGCCTCGCGCAGCGCCAAGTGGGAAAGGGTGGTTTTGAGGCTGAAGGCAGCAGGAAAGCCTGCAGCCCCCAGGTCTCTGGGGCTACGCAAGCAGTTTCCAAAGAGCTTTAGAACAAGGCATAGTTTTCCCTGCTGGCTCTTTGGGCGTGGGACCAGTCTCCAGACATATGGCCATTTTTGGGCCTGGCGTGGCGCCAAGTGGGAAAGGGTGCCTTTGAGGCTGAAGAGAGCAGGAAAGCCTGCAGCCCCCAGGTGTGTGGGGCTACGCAAGCGGTTCCCAAAGAGCTTTAGAACAAGGCATAGTTATCCCTGCTGGCTCTTTGGGCGTCGGACAAATCTCCAGACATATGGTCATTTTTGGGCCTGGCGCGGCGCCAAGTGGGAAAGGGTGGTTTTGAGGCTGAAGGCAGCAGGAAAGCCTGCAGCCCCCAGGTCTGTGCGACTACGCAAGCGGTTCCCAAAGAGCTTTAGAACAAGGCATAGTTTTCCCTGTTGTCTCTTTGGGCGTGGGACCAATCTCCAGACATATGGCCATTTTTGGGCCTGGCGTGACGCCATGTGGGAAAGGGTGGTTTTGAGGCCGAAGGCAGCAGGAAAGCCTGCAGCCCCCAGGTGTGTGGGGCTACGCAAGCGGTTCCCAAAGAGCTTTAGAACAAGGCATAGTTTTCCCTGCTGGCTCTTTGGGTGTGGGACCAATCTCCAGACATATGGCCATTTTTCTGCCTGGCGTGACGCCATGTGGGAAAGGGTGGTTTTGAGGCTGAAGGTGCCAGAAAAGCCTGCAGCCCCCAGGTGTGTGGGGCTACGCAAGCGGTTCCCAAAGAGCTTTAGAACAAGGCATAGTTTTCCCTGCTGGCTCTTTGAGCGTGGGACCAGTCTCCAGACATATGGCCATTTTTGGGCCTGGCGTGGCGCCAAGTGGGAAAGGCTGCCTTTGAGGTTGAAGAGAGCAGGAAAGCCTGCAGCCCCCAGGTGTGTGGGGCTACGCAAGCAGTTCCCAAAAAGCTTTAGAACAAGGCATAGTTTTCCCTGCTGGCTCTTTGGGCGTGGGACCAGTCTCCAGACATATGGCCATTTTTCTGCCTGGCGTAGCGCCAAGTGGGAAAGGGTGGTTTTGAGGCTGAAGAGAGCAGGAAAGCCTGCAGCCCCCAGGTGTGTGGGGCTACGCAAGCGGTTCCCAAAGAGCTTTAGAACAAGGCATAGTTTTCCCTGCTGTCTCTTTGGGCGTCGGACCAATCTCCAGACATATGGTCATTTTTGTGCCTGGCACGGGGCCAAGTGGGAAAGGGTGGTTTTGAGGCTGAAGGCAGCAGGAAAGCTTGCAGCCCCCAGGTGTGTGGGGCTACGCAAGCGGTTCCCAAAGAGCTTTAGAACAAGGCATAGTTTTCCCTGCTGGCTCTTTGGGCGTGGGACCAACCTCCAGACATATGGCCATTTTTGTGCCTGGCGTGACGCCATGTGGGAAAGGGTGGTTTTGAGGCTGAAGGCAGCAGGAAAGCCTGCAGCCCCCAGGTGTGTGGGGCTACGCAAGCGGTTCCCAAAGAGCTTTAGAACAAGGCATAGTTTTCCCTGCTGGCTCTTTGGGCGTGGGACCAATCTCCAGACATATGGCCATTTTTGTGCCTGGCGCAGCGACAAGTGGGAAAGGGTGGTTTTGAGGCTGAAGGCAGCAGGAAAGCCTGTAGCCCCTAGGTGTGTGGGGCTACGCAAGCGGTTCCCAAAGAGCTTTAGAACAAGGCATAGTTTTCCCTGCTGGCTCTTTGAGCGTGGGACCAGTCTCCAGACATATGGCCATTTTTGGGCCTGGTGCGGCGCCATGTGGGAAAGGGTGGTTTTGAGGCTGAAGGCAGCAAGAAAGCCTGCAGCCCCCAGGTCTTTGAGGCCACGCAAGCGGTTCCCAAAGAGCTTTAGTACAAGGCATAGTTTTCCCTGCTGGCTCTTTCGGCGTGGGACCAATCTCCAGACATATGGCCATTTTTGTGCCTGGCGTGACACCAAGTGGGAAAGGGTGGTTTTGAGGCTGAAGGCAGCAGGAAAGCCTGCAGCCCCCAGGTGTGTGGGGCTACGCAAGCCGTTCCCAAAGAGCTTTAGAACAAGGCATAGTTTTCCCTGCTGGCTCTTTGGGCGTGGGACCAACCTCCAGACATATGGTCATTTTTGGGACTGGCGCGGCGCCAAGTGGGAAAGGGTGGTTTTGAGGCTGAAGGCAGCAGGAAAGCCTGCAGCCCCCAGGTGTGTGGGGCTACGCAAGTGGTTCCCAAAGAGCTTTAGAACAAGGCATAGTTTTCCCTGCTGGCTCTTTGAGCGTGGGACCAGTCTCCAGACATATGACCATTTTTGTGCCTGGCGCGGGGCCAAGTGGGAAAGGGTGGTTTTGAGGCTGAAGGCAGCAGGAAAGCCTATAGCCCCGAGGTGTGTGGGGCTACGCAAGCGGTTCCCAAAGAGCTTTAGAACAAGGCATAGTTTTCCCTGTTGGCTCTTTGGGCTTGGGACCAGTCTCCAGACATATGGCCATTTTTGGACCTGGTGCGGCGACAAGTGGGAAAGGGTGGTTTTGAGGCTGAAGGCAGCAGGACAGCCTGCAGCCCCCAGGTGTGTGGGGCTACGCAAGCGGTTCCCAAAGAGCTTTAGAACAAGGCATAGTTTTCCCTGCTGGCTCTTTGGGCGTGGGACCAGTCTCCAGACATATGGCCATTTTGGGGCCTGGCGCGGCGCCAAGTGGGAAAGGGTGGTTTTGAGGCTGAAGGCAGCAGGAAAGCTTGCAGCCCCCTGGTCTGTGGGGCTACGCAAGCCGTTCCCAAAGAGCTTTAGAACAAGGCATAGTTTTCCCTGCTGGCTCTTTGGGCATCGGACCAATCTCCAGACATATGGCCATTTTTGGGCCTGGCGTGACGCCATGTGGGAAAGGGTGGTTTTGAGGCTGAAGGCAGCAGGAAAGCCTGCAGCCCCCAGGTGTGTGGGGCTATGCAAGCGGTTCCCAAAGAGCTTTAGAACAAGGCATAGTTTTCCCTGCTGGCTCTATGGGCGTGGGACCAGTCTCCAGACATATGGCCATTTTTGGGCCTGGCGTGGCGCCAAGTGGGAAAGGGTGGTTTTGAGGCTGAAGGCAGCAGGAGAGCCTGCAGCCCCAAGGTCTGTGGGGCTACGCAAGCGGTTCCCAAAGAGCTTTAGAACAAGGCATAGTTTTCCCTGCTGGCTCTTTGGGCGTGGGACCAAGCTCCAGACATATGGCCATTTTTGTGCCTGGTGTCACGCCATGTGGGAAAGGGTGGTTTTGAGGCTGAAGGCAGCAGGAAAGCCTGCAGCCCCCAGGTGTGTGGGGCTACGCAAGCGGTTCCCAAAGAGCTTTAGAACAAGGCATAGTTTTCCCTGCTGGCTCTTTGGGCGTGGGACCAACCTCCAGACATATGGTCATTTTTGGGACTGGCGCGGCGCCAAGTGGGAAAGGGTGGTTTTGAGGCTGAAGGCAGCAGGAAAGCCTGCAGCCCCCAGGTGTGTGGGGCTACGCAAGTGGTTCCCAAAGAGCTTTAGAACAAGGCATAGTTTTCCCTGCTGGCTCTTTGAGCGTGGGACCAATCTCCAGACATATGACCATTTTTGTGCCTGGCGCGGGGCCAAGTGGGAAAGGGTGGTTTTGAGGCTGAAGGCAGCAGGAAAGCCTATAGCCCCGAGGTGTGTGGGGCTACGCAAGCGGTTCCCAAAGAGCTTTAGAACAAGGCATAGTTTTCCCTGTTGGCTCTTTGGGCTTGGGACCAGTCTCCAGACATATGGCCATTTTTGGGCCTGGTGCGGCGACAAGTGGGAAAGGGTGGTTTTGAGGCTGAAGGCAGCAGGACAGCCTGCAGCCCCCAGGTGTGTGGGGCTACGCAAGCGGTTCCCAAAGAGCTTTAGAACAAGGCATAGTTTTCCCTGCTGGCTCTTTGGGCGTGGGACCAGTCTCCAGACATATGGCCATTTTTGGGCCTGGCGCGGCGCCAAGTGGGAAAGGGTGGTTTTGAGGCTGAAGGCAGCAGGAAAGCTTGCAGCCCCCTGGTCTGTGGGGCTACGCAAGCCGTTCCCAAAGAGCTTTAGAACAAGGCATAGTTTTCCCTGCTGGCTCTTTGGGCATCGGACCAATCTCCAGACATATGGCCATTTTTGGGCCTGGCGTGACGCCATGTGGGAAAGGGTGGTTTTGAGGCTGAAGGCAGCAGGAAAGCCTGCAGCCCCCAGGTGTGTGGGGCTATGCAAGCGGTTCCCAAAGAGCTTTAGAACAAGGCATAGTTTTCCCTGCTGGCTCTATGGGCGTGGGACCAGTCTCCAGACATATGGCCATTTTTGGGCCTGGCGTGGCGCCAAGTGGGAAAGGGTGGTTTTGAGGCTGAAGGCAGCAGGAGAGCCTGCAGCCCCAAGGTCTGTGGGGCTACGCAAGCGGTTCCCAAAGAGCTTTAGAACAAGGCATAGTTTTCCCTGCTGGCTCTTTGGGCGTGGGACCAAGCTCCAGACATATGGCCATTTTTGTGCCTGGTGTCACGCCATGTGGGAAAGGGTGGTTTTGAGGCTGAAGGCAGCAGGAAAGCCTGCAGCCCCCAGGTGTGTGGGGCTACGCAAGCGGTTCCCAAAGAGCTTTAGAACAAGGCATAGTTTTCCCTGCTGGCTCTTTGGGCGTGGGACCAATCTCCAGACATATGGCCGTTTTTGTCCCTGGCGTGACGCCATGTGGGAAAGGGTGGTTTTGAGGCTGAAGGCAGCAGGAAGGTCTGCAGCCCCCAGGTGTGTGGGGCTACGCAAGCCGTTCCCAAAGAGCTTTAGAACAAGGCATAGTTTTCCCTGCTGGCTCTTTGAGCGTTTGACCAGTCTCCAGACATATGGCCATTTTTGGGCCTCGCGCAGCGCCAAGTGGGAAAGGGTGGTTTTGAGGCTGAAGGCAGCAGGAAAGCCTGCAGCCCCCAGGTGTGTGGGGCTACGCAAGCAGTTCCCAAAGAGCTTTAGAACAAGGCATAGTTTTCCCTGCTGGCTCTTTGGGCGTGGGACCAACCTCCAGACATATGGCCATTTTTGTGCCTGGCGCAGCGACAAGTGGGAAAGGGTGGTTTTGAGGCTGAAGGCAGCAGGAAAGCCTGTAGCCCCCAGGTGTGTGGGGCTACGCAAGCGGTTCCCAAAGAGCTTTAGAACAAGGCATAGTTTTCCCTGCTGGCTCTTTGGGCGTGGGACCAGTCTCCAGACATATGGCCATTTTTGGGCCTGGTGCGGCGCCAAGTGGGAAAGGGTGGTTTTGAGGCTGAAGGCAGCAGGAAAGCCTGTAGCCCCCAGGTGTGTGGGGCTACGCAAGCGGTTCCCAAAGAGCTTTAGAACAAGGCATAGTTTTCCCTGCTGGCTCTTTGAGCGTGGGACCAGTCTCCAGACATATGGCCATTTTTGGGCCTGGTGCGGCGCCATGTGGGAAAGGGTGGTTTTGAGGCTGAAGGCAGCAAGAAAGCCTGCAGCCCCCAGGTCTTTGAGGCCACGCAAGCGGTTCCCAAAGAGCTTTAGTACAAGGCATAGTTTTCCCTGCTGGCTCTTTCGGCGTGGGACCAATCTCCAGACATATGGCCATTTTTGTGCCTGGCGTGACACCAAGTGGGAAAGGGTGGTTTTGAGGCTGAAGGCAGCAGGAAAGCCTGCAGCCCCCAGGTGTGTGGGGCTACGCAAGCCGTTCCCAAAGAGCTTTAGAACAAGGCATAGTTTTCCCTGCTGGCTCTTTGGGCGTGGGACCAACCTCCAGACATATGGTCATTTTTGTGCCTGGCGCGGCGCCAAGTGGGAAAGGGTGGTTTTGAGGCTGAAGGCAGCAGGAAAGCCTGCAGCCCCCAGGTGTGTGGGGCTACGCAAGTGGTTCCCAAAGAGCTTTAGAACAAGGCATAGTTTTCCCTGCTGGCTCTTTGAGCGTGGGACCAATCTCCAGACATATGGCCATTTTTGTGCCTGGCGCGGGGCCAAGTGGGAAAGGGTGGTTTTGAGGCTGAAGGCAGCAGGAAAGCCTATAGCCCCGAGGTGTGTGGGGCTACGCAAGCGGTTCCCAAAGAGCTTTAGAACAAGGCATAGTTTTCCCTGTTGGCTCTTTGGGCGTGGGACCAGTCTCCAGACATATGGCCATTTTTGGGCCTGGTGCGGCGACAAGTGGGAAAGGGTGGTTTTGAGGCTGAAGGCAGCAGGAAAGCCTGCAGCCCCCAGGTGTGTGGGGCTACGCAAGCGGTTCCCAAAGAGCTTTAGAACAAGGCATAGTTTTCCCTGCTGGCTCTTTGGGCGTGGGACCAGTCTCCAGACATATGGCCATTTTTGGGCCTGGCGCGGCGCCAAGTGGGAAAGGGTGGTTTTGAGGCTGAAGGCAGCAGGAAAGCTTGCAGCCCCCTGGTCTGTGGGGCTACGCAAGCGGTTCCCAAAGAGCTTTAGAACAAGGCATAGTTTTCCCTGCTGGCTCTATGGGCGTGGGACCAGTCTCCAGACATATGGCCATTTTTGGGCCTGGCGTGGCGCCAAGTGGGAAAGGGTGGTTTTGAGGCTGAAGGCAGCAGGAGAGCCTGCAGCCCCAAGGTCTGTGGGGCTACGCAAGCGGTTCCCAAAGAGCTTCAGAACAAGGCATAGTTTTCCCTGCTGGCTCTTTGGGCGTGGGACCAAGCTCCAGACATATGGCCATTTTTGTGCCTGGCGTGACACCAAGTGGGAAAGGGTGGTTTTGAGGCTGAAGGCAGCAGGAAAGCCTGCAGCCCCCAGGTGTGTGAGGCTACGCAAGCGGTTCCCAAAGAGCTTTAGAACAAGGCATAGTTTTCCCTGCTGGCTCTTTGGGCGTGGGACCAACCTCCAGACATATGGCCATTTTTGTGCCTGGCGCAGCGACAAGTGGGAAAGGGTGGTTTTGAGGCTGAAGGCAGCAGGAAAGCCTGTAGCCCCCAGGTGTGTGGGGCTACGCAAGCGGTTCCCAAAGAGCTTTAGAACAAGGCATAGTTTTCCCTGCTGCTCTTTGGGCGTGGGACCAGTCTCCAGACATATGGCCATTTTTGGGCCTGGTGCGGCGCCAAGTGGGAAAGGGTGGTTTTGAGGCTGAAGGCAGCAAGAAAGCCTGCAGCCCCCAGGTCTTTGAGGCCACGCAAGCGGTTCCCAAAGAGCTTTAGAACAAGGCATAGTTTTCCCTGCTGGCTCTTTGGGCGTGGGACCAACCTCCAGACATATGGCCATTTTTGTGCCTGGCGTGACGCCATGTGGGAAAGGGTGGTTTTGAGGCTGAAGGCAGCAGGAAAGCCTGCAGCCCCCAGGTGTGTGGGGCTACGCAAGCGGTTCCCAAAGAGCTTTAGTACAAGGCATAGTTTTCCCTGCTGGCTCTTTGGGCGTGGGACCAATCTCCAGACATATGGCCATTTTTGTGCCTGGCGTGACACCAAGTGGGAAAGGGTGGTTTTGAGGCTGAAGGCAGCAGGAAAGCCTGCAGCCCCCAGGTGTGTGGGGCTACGCAAGCGGTTCCCAAAGAGCTTTAGAACAAGGCATAGTTTTCCCTGCTGGCTCTTTGGGCGTGGGACCAACCTCCAGACATATGGTCATTTTTGGGCCTGGCGCGGCGCCAAGTGGGAAAGGGTGGTTTTGAGGCTGAAGGCAGCAGGAAAGCCTGCAGCCCCCAGGTCTGTGGGGCTACGCAAGTGGTTCCCAAAGAGCTTTAGAACAAGGCATAGTTTTCCCTGCTGGCTCTTTGAGCGTGGGACCAGTCTCCAGACATATGGCCATTTTTGGGCCTGGCGCGGGGCCAAGTGGGAAAGGGTGGTTTTGAGGCTGAAGGCGGCAGGAAAGCCTGTAGCCCCCAGGTGTGTGGGGCTACGCAAGCGGTTCCCAAAGAGCTTTAGAACAAGGCATAGTTTTCCCTGCTGGCTCTTTGGGCGTCGTACCAATCTACAGACATATGGCCATTTTTGGGCCTGGCGTGACGCCATGTGGGAAAGGGTGGTTTTCAGGCTGAAGGCAGCAGGAAAGCCTGCAGCCCCCAGGTGTGTGGGGCTATGCAAGCGGTTCCCAAAGAGCTTTAGAACAAGGCATAGTTTTCCCTGCTGGCTCTATGGGCGTGGGACCAGTCTCCAGACATATGGCCATTTTTGGGCCTGGCGCGGCACCAAGTGGGAAAGGGTGCCTCTGAGGCTGAAGAGAGCAGGAAAGCCTGCAGCCCCCAGGTGTGTGGGCCTACGCAAGCCGTTCCCAAAGAGCTTTAGAACAAGGCATAGTTTTCCCTGCTGGCTCTTTGAGCGTGGGACCAGTCTCCAGACATATGGCCATTTTTGGGCCTGGCGCGGGGCCAAGTGGGAAAGGGTGGTTTTGAGGCTGAAGGCGGCAGGAAAGCCTGTAGCCCCCAGGTGTGTGGGGCTACGCAAGCGGTTCCCAAAGAGCTTTAGAACAAGGCATAGTTTTCCCTGTTGGCTCTTTGGGCGTGGGACCAGTCTCCAGACATATGGCCATATCTGGGCCTGGTGCGGCGACAAGTGGGAAAGGGTGGTTTTGAGGCTGAAGGCAGCAGGAAAGCCTGCAGCCCCCAGGTGTGTGGGGCTACGCAAGCGGTTCCCAAAGAGCTTTAGAACAAGGCATAGTTTTCCCTGCTGACTCTTTGGGCGTGGGACCAATCTCCAGACATATGGTCATTTTTGGGCCTGGCGTGGCGCCAAGTGGGAAAGGGTGGTTTTGAGGCTGAAGGCAGCAGGAGAGCCTGCAGCCCCCAGGTGTGTGGGGCTACGCAAGCGGTTCCCAAAGAGCTTTAGAACAAGGCATAGTTTTCCCTGCTGGCTCCTTGGGCGTGGGACCAATCTCCAGACATATGGCCATTTTTGTGCCTGGTGTCACGCCATGTGGGAAAGGGTGGTTTTGAGGCTGAAGGCAGCAGGAAAGCCTGCAGCCCCAAGGTCTGTGGGGCTACGCAAGCGGTTCCCAAAGAGCTTTAGAACAAGGCATAGTTTTCCCTGCTGGCTCTTTGGGCGTGGGACCAATCTCCAGACATATGGCCATTTTTGTGCCTGGCGTGACGCCATGTGGGAAAGGGTGGTTTTGAGGCTGAAGGCAGCAGGAAAGCCTGCAGCCCCCAGGTGTGTGGGGCTACGCAAGCGGTTCCCAAAGAGCTTTAGAACAAGGCATAGTTTTCCCTGCTGGCTCTTTGGGCGTGGGACCAACCTCCAGACATATGGCCATTTTTGTGCCTGGCGTGACGCCATGTGGGAAAGGGTGGTTTTGAGGCTGAAGGCAGTAGGAAAGCCTGCAGCCCCCAGGTGTGTGGGGCTACGCAAGCCGTTTCCAAAGAGCTTTAGTACAAGGCATAGTTTTCCCTGCTGGCTCTTTCGGCGTGGGACCAATCTCCAGACATATGGCCATTTTTGTGCCTGGCGTGACACCAAGTGGGAAAGGGTGGTTTTGAGGCTGAAGGCAGCAGGAAGGTCTGCAGCCCCCAGGTGTGTGGGGCTACGCAAGCCGTTCCCAAAGAGCTTTAGAACAAGGCATAGTTTTCCCTGCTGGCTCTTTGAGCGTGGGACCAGTCTCCAGACATATGGCCATTTTTGGGCCTGGCGCGGCGCCAAGTGGGAAAGGGTGCCTTTGAGGCTGAAGAGAGCAGGAAAGCCTGCAGCCCCCAGGTGTGTGGGGCTACGCAAGCAGTTCCCAAAGAGCTTTAGAACAAGGCATAGTTTTCCCTGCTGGCTCTTTGGGCATGGGACCAGTCTCCAGACATATGGCCATTTTTGGGCCTGGCGCGGCGCCAAGTGGGAAAGGGTGCCTTTGAGGCTGCAGAGAGCAGGAAAGCCTACGGCCCCCAGGTGTGTGAGGCTACGCAAGCGGTTCCCAAAGAGCTTTAGAACAAGGCATAGTTTTCCCTGCTGGCTCTTTGGGCGTGGGACCAACCTCCAGACATATGGCCATTTTTGAGCCTGGCGCGGCACCAAGTGAGAAAGGGTGCCTTTGAGGCTGAAGGCAGCAGGAAAGCCTGCAGCCCCCAGGTGTGTGGGGCTACGCAAGCGGTTCCCAAAGAGCTTTAGAACAAGGCATAGTTTTCCCTGCTGGCTCTTTGGGCGTGGGACCAACCTCCAGACATATGGCCATTTTTTTGCCTGGCGCAGCGCCAAGTGGGAAAGGGTGCCTCTGAGGCTGAAGAGAGCAGGAAAGCCTGCAGCCCCCAGGTGTGTGGGGCTACGCAAGCGGTTCCCAAAGAGCTTTAGAACAAGGCATAGTTTTCCCTGCTGTCTCTTTGGGCGTGGGAACAATCTCCAGACATATGGCCATTTTTGTGCCTGGTGCGACGCCAAGTGGGAAAGGGTGGTTTTGAGGCTGAAGGCAGCAGGAAAGTCTGCAGCCCGCAGGTCTGTTGGGCCAAGCAAGCGGTTCCCAAAGAGCTTTAGAACAAGGCATAGTTTTCCCTGCTGGCTCTTTGGGCGTGGGACCAGTCTCCAGACATATGGCCATTTTTGGGCCTGGCGCGGCGCCAAGTGGGAAAGGGTGGTTTTGAGGCTGAAGGCAGCAGGAAAGCTTGCAGCCCCCTGGTCTGTGGGGCTACGCAAGCCGTTCCCAAAGAGCTTTAGAACAAGGCATAGTTTTCCCTGCTGGCTCTTTGGGCATCGGACCAATCTCCAGACATATGGCCATTTTTGGGCCTGGCGTGACGCCATGTGGGAAAGGGTGGTTTTGAGGCTGAAGGCAGCAGGAAAGCCTGCAGCCCCCAGGTGTGTGGGGCTATGCAAGCGGTTCCCAAAGAGCTTTAGAACAAGGCATAGTTTTCCCTGCTGGCTCTATGTGCGTGGGACCAGTCTCCAGACATATGGCCATTTTTGGGCCTGGCGTGGCGCCAAGTGGGAAAGGGTGGTTTTGAGGCTGAAGGCAGCAGGAGAGCCTGCAGCCCCAAGGTCTGTGGGGCTACGCAAGCGGTTCCCAAAGAGCTTTAGAACAAGGCATAGTTTTCCCTGCTGGCTCTTTGGGCGTGGGACCAAGCTCCAGACATATGGCCATTTTTGTGCCTGGCGTGACACCAAGTGGGAAAGGGTGGTTTTGAGGCTGAAGGCAGCAGGAAAGCCTGCAGCCCCCAGGTGTGTGAGGCTACGCAAGCGGTTCCCAAAGAGCTTTAGAACAAGGCATAGTTTTCCCTGCTGGCTCTTTGGGCGTGGGACCAACCTCCAGACATATGGCCATTTTTATGCCTGGCGTGACGCCATGTGGGAAAGGGTGGTTTTGAGGCTGAAGGCAGCAGGAAAGCCTGCAGCCCCCAGGTGTGTGGGGCTATGCAAGTGGTTCCCAAAGAGCTTTAGAACCAGGCATAGTTTTCCCTGCTGGCTCTTTGGGCGTGGGACCAACCTCCAGACATATGGCCATTTTTGTGCCTGGCGCAGCGACAAGTGGGAAAGGGTGGTTTTGAGGCTGAAGGCAGCAGGAAAGCCTGTAGCCCCCAGGTGTGTGGGGCTACGCAAGCGGTTCCCAAAGAGCTTTAGAACAAGGCATAGTTTTCCCTGCTGCTCTTTGGGCGTGGGACCAGTCTCCAGACATATGGCCATTTTTGTGCCTGGCGTGACACCAAGTGGGAAAGGGTGGTTTTGAGGCTGAAGGCAGCAGGAAAGCCTGCAGCCCCCAGGTCTTTGAGGCCACGCAAGCGGTTCCCAAAGAGCTTTAGAACAAGGCATAGTTTTCCCTGCTGGCTCTTTGGGCGTGGGACCAACCTCCAGACATATGGCCATTTTTGTGCCTGGCGTGACGCCATGTGGGAAAGGGTGGTTTTGAGGCTGAAGGCAGCAGGAAAGCCTGCAGCCCCCAGGTGTGTGGGGCTACGCAAGCGGTTCCCAAAGAGCTTTAGTACAAGGCATAGTTTTCCCTGCTGGCTCTTTGGGCGTGGGACCAATCTCCAGACATATGGCCATTTTTGTGCCTGGCGTGACACCAAGTGGGAAAGGGTGGTTTTGAGGCTGAAGGCAGCAGGAAAGCCTGCAGCCCCCAGGTGTGTGGGGCTACGCAAGCGGTTCCCAAAGAGCTTTAGAACAAGGCATAGTTTTCCCTGCTGGCTCTTTGGGCGTGGGACCAACCTCCAGACATATGGTCATTTTTGGGCCTGGCGCGGCGCCAAGTGGGAAAGGGTGGTTTTGAGGCTGAAGGCAGCAGGAAAGCCTGCAGCCCCCAGGTCTGTGGGGCTACGCAAGTGGTTCCCAAAGAGCTTTAGAACAAGGCATAGTTTTCCCTGCTGGCTCTTTGAGCGTGGGACCAGTCTCCAGACATATGGCCATTTTTGGGCCTGGCGCGGGGCCAAGTGGGAAAGGGTGGTTTTGAGGCTGAAGGCGGCAGGAAAGCCTGTAGCCCCCAGGTGTGTGGGGCTACGCAAGCGGTTCCCAAAGAGCTTTAGAACAAGGCATAGTTTTCCCTGTTGGCTCTTTGGGCGTGGGACCAGTCTCCAGACATATGGCCATTTCTGGGCCTGGTGCGGTGACAAGTGGGAAAGGGTGGTTTTGAGGCTGAAGGCAGCAGGAAAGCCTGCAGCCCCCAGGTGTGTGGGGCTACGCAAGCGGTTCCCAAAGAGCTTTAGAACAAGGCATAGTTTTCCCTGTTGGCTCTTTCGGCGTGGGACCAGTCTCCAGACATATGGCCATTTTTGTGCCTGGCGCGGCGCCAAGTGGGAAAGGGTGGTTTTGAGGCTGAAGGCAGCAGGAAAGCTTGCAGCCCCTTGGTCTGTGGGGCTACGCAAGCCGTTCCCAAAGAGCTTTAGAACAAGGCATAGTTTTCCCTGCTGGCTCTTTGGGCGTCGTACCAATCTCCAGACATATGGCCATTTTTGGGCCTGGCGTGACGCCATGTGGGAAAGGGTGGTTTTCAGGCTGAAGGCAGCAGGAAAGCCTGCAGCCCCCAGGTGTGTGGGGCTATGCAAGCGGTTCCCAAAGAGCTTTAGAACAAGGCATAGTTTTCCCTGCTGGCTCTATGGGCGTGGGACCAGTCTCCAGACATATGGCCATTTTTGGGCCTGGCGCGGCACCAAGTGGGAAAGGGTGCCTCTGAGGCTGAAGAGAGCAGGAAAGCCTGCAGCCCCCAGGTGTGTGGGGCTACGCAAGCCGTTCCCAAAGAGCTTTAGAACAAGGCATAGTTTTCCCTGCTGGCTCTTTGAGCGTGGGACCAGTCTCCAGACATATGGCCATTTTTGGGCCTGGCGCGGGGCCAAGTGGGAAAGGGTGGTTTTGAGGCTGAAGGCGGCAGGAAAGCCTGTAGCCCCCAGGTGTGTGGGGCTACGCAAGCGGTTCCCAAAGAGCTTTAGAACAAGGCATAGTTTTCCCTGTTGGCTCTTTGGGCGTGGGACCAGTCTCCAGACATATGGCCATTTCTGGGCCTGGTGCGGCGACAAGTGGGAAAGGGTGGTTTTGAGGCTGAAGGCAGCAGGAAAGCTTGCAGCCCCCTGGTCTGTGGGGCTACGCAAGCCGTTCCCAAAGAGCTTTAGAACAAGGCATAGTTTTCCCTGCTGGCTCTTTGGGCGTCGGACCAATCTCCAGACATATGGCCATTTTTGGGCCTGGCGTGGCGCCAAGTGGGAAAGGCTGCCTTTGAGGCTGAAGAGAGCAGGAAAGCCTGCAGCCCCCAGGTGTGTGGGGCTACGCAAGCAGTTCCCAAAAAGCTTTAGAACAAGGCATAGTTTTCCCTGCTGGCTCTTTGGGCGTGGGACCAGTCTCCAGACATATGGCCATTTTTGGGCCTGGCGCGGCACCAAGTGGGAAAGGGTGCCTCTGAGGCTGAAGAGAGCAGGAAAGCCTGCAGCCCCCAGGTGTGTGGGGCTACGCAAGCAGTTCCCAAAGAGCTTTAGAACAAGGCATAGTTTTCCCTGCTGACTCTTTGGGCGTGGGACCAATCTCCAGACATATGGTCATTTTTGGGCCTGGCGTGGCGCCAAGTGGGAAAGGGTGGTTTTGAGGCTGAAGGCAGCAGGAGAGCCTGCAGCCCCCAGGTGTGTGGGGCTACGCAAGCGGTTCCCAAAGAGCTTTAGAACAAGGCATAGTTTTCCCTGCTGGCTCCTTGGGCGTGGGACCAATCTCCAGACATATGGCCATTTTTGTGCCTGGTGTCACGCCATGTGGGAAAGGGTGGTTTTGAGGCTGAAGGCAGCAGGAAAGCCTGCAGCCCCAAGGTCTGTGGGGCTACGCAAGCGGTTCCCAAAGAGCTTTAGAACAAGGCATAGTTTTCCCTGCTGGCTCTTTGGGCGTGGGACCAATCTCCAGACATATGGCCATTTTTGTGCCTGGCGTGACGCCATGTGGGAAAGGGTGGTTTTGAGGCTGAAGGCAGCAGGAAAGCCTGCAGCCCCCAGGTCTGTGGGGCTACGCAAGCGGTTCCCAAAGAGCTTTAGAACAAGGCATAGTTTTCCCTGCTGGCTCTTTGGGCGTGGGACCAACCTCCAGACATATGGCCATTTTTGTGCCTGGCGTGACGCCATGTGGGAAAGGGTGGTTTTGAGGCTGAAGGCAGTAGGAAAGCCTGCAGCCCCCAGGTGTGTGGGGCTACGCAAGCCGTTTCCAAAGAGCTTTAGTACAAGGCATAGTTTTCCCTGCTGGCTCTTTCGGCGTGGGACCAATCTCCAGACATATGGCCATTTTTGTGCCTGGCGTGACACCAAGTGGGAAAGGGTGGTTTTGAGGCTGAAGGCAGCAGGAAGGTCTGCAGCCCCCAGGTGTGTGGGGCTACGCAAGCCGTTCCCAAAGAGCTTTAGAACAAGGCATAGTTTTCCCTGCTGGCTCTTTGAGCGTGGGACCAGTCTCCAGACATATGGCCATTTTTGGGCCTGGCGCGGCGCCAAGTGGGAAAGGGTGCCTTTGAGGCTGAAGAGAGCAGGAAAGCCTGCAGCCCCCAGGTGTGTGGGGCTACGCAAGCAGTTCCCAAAGAGCTTTAGAACAAGGCATAGTTTTCCCTGCTGGCTCTTTGGGCATGGGACCAGTCTCCAGACATATGGCCATTTTTGGGCCTGGCGCGGCGCCAAGTGGGAAAGGGTGCCTTTGAGGCTGCAGAGAGCAGGAAAGCCTGCGGCCCCCAGGTGTGTGAGGCTATGCAAGCGGTTCCCAAAGAGCTTTAGAACAAGGCATAGTTTTCCCTGCTGGCTCTTTGGGCGTGGGACCAACCTCCAGACATATGGCCATTTTTGAGCCTGGCGCGGCACCAAGTGAGAAAGGGTGCCTTTGAGGCTGAAGGCAGCAGGAAAGCCTGCAGCCCCCAGGTGTGTGGGGCTACGCAAGCGGTTCCCAAAGAGCTTTAGAACAAGGCATAGTTTTCCCTGCTGGCTCTTTGGGCGTGGGACCAACCTCCAGACATATGGCCATTTTTTTGCCTGGCGCAGCGCCAAGTGGGAAAGGGTGCCTCTGAGGCTGAAGAGAGCAGGAAAGCCTGCAGCCCCCAGGTGTGTGCGGCTACGCAAGCGGTTCCCAAAGAGCTTTAGAACAAGGCATAGTTTTCCCTGCTGGCTCTTTGGGCGTGGGACCAATCTCCAGACATATGGCCATTTTTGTGCCTGGTGCGACGCCAAGTGGGAAAGGGTGGTTTTGAGGCTGAAGGCAGCAGGAAAGTCTGCAGCCCGCAGGTCTGTTGGGCCAAGCAAGCGGTTCCCAAAGAGCTTTAGAACAAGGCATAGTTTTCCCTGCTGGCTCTTTGGGCGTGGGACCAGTCTCCAGAAATATAGCCATTTTTGTGCCTGGCGCTGGGCTAAGTGGGAAAGGGTGGTTTTGAGGCTGAAGGCAGCAGGAAAGCCTGTAGCCCCTAGGTGTGTGGGGCTACGCAAGCGGTTCCCAAAGAGCTTTAGAACAAGGCATAGTTTTCCCTGCTGGCTCTTTGGGCGTGGGACCAACCTCCAGACATATGGCCATTTTTGTGCCTGGCGTGACGCCATGTGGGAAAGGGTGGTTTTGAGGCTGAAGGCAGTAGGAAAGCCTGCAGCCCCCAGGTGTGTGGGGCTACGCAAGCTGTTTCCAAAGAGCTTTAGTACAAGGCATAGTTTTCCCTGCTGGCTCTTTCGGCGTGGGACCAATCTCCAGACATATGGCCATTTTTGTGCCTGGCGTGACACCAAGTGGGAAAGGGTGGTTTTGAGGCTGAAGGCAGCAGGAAGGTCTGCAGCCCCCAGGTGTGTGGGGCTACGCAAGCCGTTCCCAAAGAGCTTTAGAAAAAGGCATAGTTTTCCCTGCTGGCTCTTTGAGCGTGGGACCAGTCTCCAGACATATGGCCATTTTTGGGCCTGGCGCGGGGCCAAGTGGGAAAGGGTGGTTTTGAGGCTGAAGAGATCAGGAAAGCCTGCAGCCCCCAGGTGTGTGGGGCTACGCAAGCAGTTCCCAAAGAGCTTTAGAACAAGGCATAGTTTTCCCTGCTGGCTCTTTGGGCGTGGGACCAGTCTCCAGACATATGGCCATTTTTGGGCCTGGCGCGGCGCCAAGTGGGAAAGGGTGCCTTTGAGGATGAAGAGAGCAGGAAAGCCTGCGGCCCCCAGGTGTGTGAGGCTACGCAAGCGGTTCCCAAAGAGCTTTAGAACAAGGCATAGTTTTCCCTGCTTGCTCTTTGGGCGTGGGACCAACCTCCAGACATATGGCCATTTTTGAGCCTGGCGCGGCACCAAGTGAGAAAGGGTGCCTTTGAGGCTGAAAGCAGCAGGAAAGCCTGCAGCCCCCAGGTGTGTGGGGCTACGCAAGCGGTTCCCAAAGAGCTTTAGAACAAGGCATAGTTTTCCCTGCTGGCTCTTTGGGCGTGGGACCAACCTCCAGACATATGGCCATTTTTTTGCCTGGCGCAGCGCCAAGTGGGAAAGGGTGCCTCTGAGGCTGAAGAGAGCAGGAAAGCCTGCAGCCCCCAGGTGTGTGCGGCTACGCAAGCGGTTCCCAAAGAGCTTTAGAACAAGGCATAGTTTTCCCTGCTGGCTCTTTGGGCGTGGGACCAATCTCCAGACATATGGCCATTTTTGTGCCTGGTGCGACGCCAAGTGGGAAAGGGTGGTTTTGAGGCTGAAGGCAGCAGGAAAGTCTGCAGCCCGCAGGTCTGTTGGGCCAAGCAAGCGGTTCCCAAAGAGCTTTAGAACAAGGCATAGTTTTCCCTGCTGGCTCTTTGGGCGTGGGACCAGTCTCCAGAAATATAGCCATTTTTGTGCCTGGCGCTGGGCTAAGTGGGAAAGGGTGGTTTTGAGGCTGAAGGCAGCAGGAAAGCCTGTAGCCCCTAGGTGTGTGGGGCTACGCAAGCGGTTCCCAAAGAGCTTTAGAACAAGGCATAGTTTTCCCTGCTGGCTCTTTGGGCGTGGGACCAACCTCCAGACATATGGCCATTTTTGTGCCTGGCGTGACGCCATGTGGGAAAGGGTGGTTTTGAGGCTGAAGGCAGCAGGAAAGCCTGCAGCCCCCAGGTGTGTGGGGCTACGCAAGCGGTTCCCAAAGAGCTTTAGAACAAGGCATAGTTTTCCCTGCTGGCTCTTTCGGCGTGGAACCAATCTCCAGACATATGGCCATTTTTGTGCCTGGCGTGACACCAAGTGGGAAAGGGTGGTTTTGAGGCTGAAGGCAGCAGGAAGGTCTGCAGCCCCCAGGTGTGTGGGGCTATGCAAGCGGTTCCCAAAGAGCTTTAGAACAAGGCATAGTTTTCCCTGCTGGCTCTTTGAGCGTGGGACCAACCTCCAGACATATGGCCATTTTTGTGCCTGGCGTGACGCCATGTGGGAAAGGGTGGTTTTGAGGCTGAAGGCAGCAGGAAAGCCTGCAGCCCCCAGGTCTGTGGGGCTACGCAAGTGGTTCCCAAAGAGCTTTAGAACAAGGCATAGTTTTCCCTGCTGGCTCTTTGGGCGTGGGACCAACCTCCAGACATATGGCCATTTTTGTGCCTGTCGTGACACCATGTGGGAAAGGGTGGTTTTGAGGCTGCAGGTGCCAGAAAAGCCTGCAGCTCCCAGGTCTGTGGGGCTACGCAAGCAGTTCCCAAAGAGCTTTAGAACAAGGCATAGTTTTCCCTGCTGGCTCTTTGAGCGTGGGACCAGTCTCCAGACATATGGCCATTTTTGGGCCTCGCGCAGCGCCAAGTGGGAAAGGGTGGTTTTGAGGCTGAAGGCAGCAGGAAAGCCTGCAGCCCCCAGGTCTCTGGGGCTACGCAAGCAGTTTCCAAAGAGCTTTAGAACAAGGCATAGTTTTCCCTGCTGGCTCTTTGGGCGTGGGACCAGTCTCCAGACATATGGCCATTTTTGGGCCTGGCGTGGCGCCAAGTGGGAAAGGGTGCCTTTGAGGCTGAAGAGAGCAGGAAAGCCTGCAGCCCCCAGGTGTGTGGGGCTACGCAAGCGGTTCCCAAAGAGCTTTAGAACAAGGCATAGTTATCCCTGCTGGCTCTTTGGGCGTCGGACAAATCTCCAGACATATGGTCATTTTTGGGCCTGGCGCGGCGCGAAGTGGGAAAGGGTGGTTTTGAGGCTGAAGGCAGCAGGAAAGCCTGCAGCCCCCAGGTGTGTGGGGCTACGCAAGCGGTTCCCAAAGAGCTTTAGAACAAGGCATAGTTTTCCCTGTTGTCTCTTTGGGCGTGGGACCAACCTCCAGACATATGGCCATTTTTGAGCCTGGCGCGGCACCAAGTGGGAAAGGGTGGTTTTGAGGCTGAAGGCAGCAGGAAAGCCTGCAGCCCCCAGGTCTGTGGGGCTACGCAAGCGGTTCCCAAAGAGCTTTAGAACAAGGCATAGTTTTCCCTGCTGTCTCTTTGGGCGTCAGACCAATCTCCAGACATATGGTCATTTTTGTGCCTGGCACGGGGCCAAGTGGGAAAGGGTGGTTTTGAGGCTGAAGGCAGCAGGAAAGCCTGCAGCCCCCAGGTGTGTGGGGCTACGCAAGCGGTTCCCAAAGAGCTTTAGAACAAGGCATAGTTTTCCCTGCTGGCTCTTTGGGCGTGGGACCAACCTCCAGACATATGGCCATTTTTGGGCCTGGCGTGACGCCATGTGGGAAAGGGTGGTTTTGAGGCCGAAGGCAGCAGGAAAGCCTGCAGCCCCCAGGTGTGTGGGGCTACGCAAGCGGTTCCCAAAGAGCTTTAGAACAAGGCATAGTTTTCCCTGCTGTCTCTTTGGGCGTCAGACCAATCTCCAGACATATGGTCATTTTTGTGCCTGGCACGGGGCCAAGTGGGAAAGGGTGGTTTTGAGGCTGAAGGCAGCAGGAAAGCCTGCAGCCCCCAGGTGTGTGGGGCTACGCAAGCGGTTCCCAAAGAGCTTTAGAACAAGGCATAGTTTTCCCTGCTGGCTCTTTGGGCGTGGGACCAACCTCCAGACATATGGCCATTTTTGGGCCTGGCGTGACGCCATGTGGGAAAGGGTGGTTTTGAGGCCGAAGGCAGCAGGAAAGCCTGCAGCCCCCAGGTGTGTGGGGCTACGCAAGCGGTTCCCAAAGAGCTTTAGAACAAGGCATAGTTTTCCCTGCTGGCTCTTTGGGCGTGGGACCAATCTCCATCCATATGGCCATTTTTGTGCCTGGCGTGACACCAAGTGGGAAAGGGTGGTTTTGAGGCTGAAGGCAGCAGGAAGGTCTGCAGCCCCCAGGTGTGTGGGGCTACGCAAGCCGTTCCCAAAGAGCTTTAGAACAAGGCATAGTTTTCCCTGCTGGCTCTTTGAGCGTGGGACCAGTCTCCAGACATATGGCCAATTTTGGGCCTCGCGCAGCGCCAAGTGGGAAAGGGTGGTTTTGAGGCTGAAGGCAGGAGGAAAGCCTGCAGCCCCCAGGTGTGTGAGGCTACGCAAGCGGTTCTCAAAGAGCTTTAGAAAAAGGCATAGTTTTCCCTGCTGGCTCTTTGGGCGTGGGACCAGCCTCCAGACATATGGCCATTTTTGAGCCTGGCGCGGCACCAAGTTGGAAAGGGTGCCTTTGAGGCTGAAGGCAGGAGGAAAGCCTGCAGCCCCCAGGTGTGTGGGGCTACGCAAGCGGTTCCCAAATAGCTTTAGAACAAGGCATATTTTTCCCTGCTGGCTCTTTGGGCGTGGGACCAACCTCCAGACATATGGCCATATTTGTGCCTGGCGCGGGGCCAAGTGGGAAAGGGTGGTTTTGAGGCTGAAGGCAGCAGGAGAGCCTGCAGCCCCCAGGTGTGTGGGGCTACGCAAGCGGTTCCCAAAGAGCTTTAGAACAAGGCATAGTTTTCCCTGCTGGCTCCTTGGGCGTGGGACCAGTCTCCAGACATATGGCCATTTTTGGGCCTGGCGTGGCACCAAGTGGGAAAGGGTGCCTCTGAGGCTGAAGAGAGCAGGAAAGCCTGCAGCCCCCAGGTGTGTGGGGCTACGCAAGCGGTTCCCAAACAGCTTTAGAACAAGGCATAGTTTTCCCTGCTGGCTCTTTGGGCGTGGGACCAATCTCCAGACTTATGGCCATTTTTGTGCCTGGTGCGACGCCAAGTGGGAAAGGGTGGTTTTGAGGCTGAAGGGAGCAGGAAAGCCTGTAGCCCCCAGGTGTGTGGGGCTACGCAAGCGGTTCCCAAAGAGCTTTAGAACAAGGCATAGTTTTCCCTGCTGGCTCTTTGGGCGTGGGACCAATCTCCAGACATATGGCCATTTTTGTGCCTGGCGTGACGCCATGTGGGAAAGGGTGGTTTTGAGGCTGAAGGCAGCAGGAAAGCCTGCAGCCCCCAGGTGTGTGGGGCTACGCGAGCGGTTCCCAAAGAGCTTTAGAACAAGGCATAGTTTTCCCTGCTGGCTCTTTCGGCGTGGGACCAATCTCCAGACATATGGCCATTTTTGTGCCTGGCGTGACGCCAAGTGGGAAAGGGTGGTTTTGAGGCTGAAGGCAGCAGGAAAGCCTGCAGCCCCCAGGTCTGTGGGGCTACGCAAGCGGTTCCCAAAGAGCTTTAGAACAAGGCATAGTTTTCCCTGCTGGCTCTTTGGGCGTGGGACCAACCTCCAGACATATGGCCATTTTTGGGCCTGGCGTGACGCCATGTGGGAAAGGGTGGTTTTGAGGCCGAAGGCAGCAGGAAAGCCTGCAGCCCCCAGGTGTGTGGGGCTACGCAAGCGGTTCCCAAAGAGCTTTAGAACAAGGCATAGTTTTCCCTGCTGGCTCTTTGTGTGTGGGACCAATCTCCAGACATATGGCCATTTTTCTGCCTGGCGTGACGCCATGTGGGAAAGGGTGGTTTTGAGGCTGCAGGTGCCAGAAAAGCCTGCAGCCCCCAGGTGTGTGGGGCTACGCAAGCGGTTCCCAAAGAGCTTTAGAACAAGGCATAGTTTTCCCTGCTGGCTCTTTGAGCGTGGGACCAGTCTCCAGACATATGGCCATTTTTGGGCCTGGCGTTGCGCCAAGTGGGAAAGGGTGCCTTTGAGGCTGAAGAGAGCAGGAAAGCCTGCAGCCCCCAGGTGTGTGGGGCTACGCAAGCAGTTCCCAAAAAGCTTTAGAACAAGGCATAGTTTTCCCTGCTGGCTCTTTGGGCGTGGGACCAGTCTTCAGACATATGGCCATTTTTGTGCCTGGTGTGGCGCCAAGTGGGAAAGGGTGCCTTTGAGGCTGAAGAGAGCAGGAAAGCCTGCAGCCCCCAGGTGTGTGGGGCTACGCAAGCGGTTCCCAAAGAGCTTTAGAACAAGGCATAGTTTTCCCTGCTGTCTCTTTGGGGGTCGGACCAGTCTCCAGACATATGGTCATTTTTGTGCCTGGCACGGGGCCAAGTGGGAAAGGGTGGTTTTGAGGCTGAAGGCAGCAGGAAAGCCTGCAGCCCCCAGGTGTGTGGGGCTACGCAAGCGGTTCCCAAAGAGCTTTAGAACAAGGCATAGTTTTCCCTGCTGGCTCTTTGGGCGTGGGACCAACCTCCAGACATATGGCCATTTTTGTGCCTGGCGTGACGCCACGTGGGAAAGGGTGGTTTTGAGGCCGAAGGCAGCAGGAAAGCCTGCAGCCCCCAGGTGTGTGGGGCTACGCAAGCGGTTCCCAAAGAGCTTTAGAACAAGGCATAGTTTTCCCTGCTGGCTTTTTCGGCGTGGGAACAATCTCCAGCCATATGGCCATTTTTCTGCCTGGCGTGACGCCATGTGGGAAAGGGTGGTTTTGAGGCTGCAGGTGCCAGAAAACCCTGCAGCCCCCAGGTGTGTGGGGCTACGCAAGCGGTTCCCAAAGAGCTTTAGAACAAGGCATAGTTTTCCCTGCTGGCTCTGTGGCCGTGGGACCAGTCTCCAGACATATGGCCATTTTTGGGCCTGGCGTGGCGCCAAGTGGGAAAGGGTGGTTTTGAGGCCGAACGCAGCAGGAAAGCCTGCAGCCCCCAGGTGTGTGGGGCTACGCAAGCGGTTCCCAAAGAGCTTTAGTACAAGGCATAGTTTTCCCTGCTGGCTCTTTGGGCGTGGGACCAATCTCCAGACATATGGCCATTTTTGTGCCTGGCGTGACACCAAGTGGGAAAGGGTGGTTTTGAGGCTGAAGAGAGCAGGAAAGCCTGCAGCCCCCAGGTGTGTGGGGCTACGCAAGCCGTTCCCAAAGAGCTTTAGAACAAGGCATAGTTTTCCCTGCTGGCTCTTTGGGCGTGTGACCAACCTCCAGACATATGGCCATTTTTGTGCCTGGCGTGACGCCATGTGGGAAAGGGTGGTTTTGAGGCTGCAGGTGCCAGAAAAGCCTGCAGCCCCCAGGTGTGTGGGGCTACGCAAGCGGTTCCCAAAGAGCTTTAGAACAAGGCATAGTTTTCCCTGCTGGCTCTTTGGGCGTGGGACCAGTCTCCAGACATATGGCCATTTTTGGGCCTGGCGCGGGGCCAAGTGGGAAAGGGTGGTTTTGAGGATGAAGGCTGCAGGAAAGCCTGCAACCCCCAGGTCTGTGCGGCTACGCAAGCGGTTCCCAAAGAGCTTTAGAACAAGGCATAGTTTTCCCTGCTGGCTCTTTCGGCGTGGGACCAATCTCCAGACATATGGCCATTTTTCTGCCTGGCGTGACGCCATGTGGGAAAGGGTGGTTTTGAGGCTGCAGGTGCCAGAAAAGCCTGCAGCCCCCAGGTGTGTGGGGCTACGCAAGCGGTTCCCAAAGAGCTTTAGAACAAGGCATAGTTTTCCCTGCTGGCTCTTTGAGCGTGGGACCAGTCTCCAGACATATGGCCATTTTTGGGCCTGGCGTTGCGCCAAGTGGGAAAGGGTGCCTTTGAGGCTGAAGAGAGCAGGAAAGCCTGCAGCCCCCAGGTGTGTGGGGCTACGCAAGCAGTTCCCAAAAAGCTTTAGAACAAGGCATAGTTTTCCCTGCTGGCTCTTTGGGCGTGGGACCAGTCTTCAGACATATGGCCATTTTTGTGCCTGGTGTGGCGCCAAGTGGGAAAGGGTGCCTTTGAGGCTGAAGAGAGCAGGAAAGCCTGCAGCCCCCAGGTGTGTGGGGCTACGCAAGCGGTTCCCAAAGAGCTTTAGAACAAGGCATAGTTTTCCCTGCTGTCTCTTTGGGGGTCGGACCAGTCTCCAGACATATGGTCATTTTTGTGCCTGGCACGGGGCCAAGTGGGAAAGGGTGGTTTTGAGGCTGAAGGCAGCAGGAAAGCCTGCAGCCCCCAGGTGTGTGGGGCTACGCAAGCGGTTCCCAAAGAGCTTTAGAACAAGGCATAGTTTTCCCTGCTGGCTCTTTGGGCGTGGGACCAACCTCCAGACATATGGCCATTTTTGTGCCTGGCGTGACGCCACGTGGGAAAGGGTGGTTTTGAGGCCGAAGGCAGCAGGAAAGCCTGCAGCCCCCAGGTGTGTGGGGCTACGCAAGCGGTTCCCAAAGAGCTTTAGAACAAGGCATAGTTTTCCCTGCTGGCTTTTTCGGCGTGGGAACAATCTCCAGCCATATGGCCATTTTTCTGCCTGGCGTGACGCCATGTGGGAAAGGGTGGTTTTGAGGCTGCAGGTGCCAGAAAACCCTGCAGCCCCCAGGTGTGTGGGGCTACGCAAGCGGTTCCCAAAGAGCTTTAGAACAAGGCATAGTTTTCCCTGCTGGCTCTGTGGCCGTGGGACCAGTCTCCAGACATATGGCCATTTTTGGGCCTGGCGTGGCGCCAAGTGGGAAAGGGTGGTTTTGAGGCCGAACGCAGCAGGAAAGCCTGCAGCCCCCAGGTGTGTGGGGCTACGCAAGCGGTTCCCAAAGAGCTTTAGTACAAGGCATAGTTTTCCCTGCTGGCTCTTTGGGCGTGGGACCAATCTCCAGACATATGGCCATTTTTGTGCCTGGCGTGACACCAAGTGGGAAAGGGTGGTTTTGAGGCTGAAGAGAGCAGGAAAGCCTGCAGCCCCCAGGTGTGTGGGGCTACGCAAGCCGTTCCCAAAGAGCTTTAGAACAAGGCATAGTTTTCCCTGCTGGCTCTTTGGGCGTGTGACCAACCTCCAGACATATGGCCATTTTTGTGCCTGGCGTGACGCCATGTGGGAAAGGGTGGTTTTGAGGCTGCAGGTGCCAGAAAAGCCTGCAGCCCCCAGGTGTGTGGGGCTACGCAAGCGGTTCCCAAAGAGCTTTAGAACAAGGCATAGTTTTCCCTGCTGGCTCTTTGGGCGTGGGACCAGTCTCCAGACATATGGCCATTTTTGGGCCTGGCGCGGGGCCAAGTGGGAAAGGGTGGTTTTGAGGATGAAGGCTGCAGGAAAGCCTGCAACCCCCAGGTCTGTGCGGCTACGCAAGCGGTTCCCAAAGAGCTTTAGAACAAGGCATAGTTTTCCCTGCTGGCTCTTTCGGCGTGGGACCAATCTCCAGACATATGGCCATTTTTTTGCCTGGCGTGACGCCATGTGGGAAAGGGTGGTTTTGAGGCTGAAGGCAGCAGGAAGGTCTGCAGCCCCCAGGTCTGTGGGGCCACGCAAGCGGTTCCCAAAGAGCTTTAGAACAAGGCATAGTTTTCCCTGCTGGCTCTTTGAGCGTGGGACCAACCTCCAGACATATGGCCATTTTTGGGCCTGGCGCGGCGCCATGTGGGAAAGGGTGGTTTTGAGGCTGAAGGCAGCAGGAAAGCCTGCAGCCCCCAGGTGTGTGGGGCTACGCAAGCGGTTCCCAAAGAGCTTTAGAACAAGGCATAGTTTTCCCTGCTGGTTCTTTGGGCGTGGGACCAGTCTCCAGACATATGGCCATTTTTGGGCCTGGCGTGGCACCAAGTGGGAAAGGGTGCCTCTGAGGCTGAAGAGAGCAGGAAAGCCTGCAGCCCCCAGGTGTGTGGGGCTACGCAAGCAGTTCCCAAAAAGCTTTAGAACAAGGCATAGTTTTCCCTGCTGGCTCTTTGGGCGTGGGACCAGTCTTCAGACATATGGCCATTTTTGTGCCTGGTGTGGCGCCAAGTGGGAAAGGGTGCCTTTGAGGCTGAAGAGAGCAGGAAAGCCTGCAGCCCCCAGGTGTGTGGGGCTACGCAAGCGGTTCCCAAAGAGCTTTAGAACAAGGCATAGTTTTCCCTGCTGTCTCTTTGGGGGTCGGACCAGTCTCCAGACATATGGTCATTTTTGTGCCTGGCACGGGGCCAAGTGGGAAAGGGTGGTTTTGAGGCTGAAGGCAGCAGGAAAGCCTGCAGCCCCCAGGTGTGTGGGGCTACGCAAGCGGTTCCCAAAGAGCTTTAGAACAAGGCATAGTTTTCCCTGCTGGCTCTTTGGGCGTGGGACCAACCTCCAGACATATGGCCATTTTTGTGCCTGGCGTGACGCCACGTGGGAAAGGGTGGTTTTGAGGCCGAAGGCAGCAGGAAAGCCTGCAGCCCCCAGGTGTGTGGGGCTACGCAAGCGGTTCCCAAAGAGCTTTAGAACAAGGCATAGTTTTCCCTGCTGGCTTTTTCGGCGTGGGAACAATCTCCAGCCATATGGCCATTTTTCTGCCTGGCGTGACGCCATGTGGGAAAGGGTGGTTTTGAGGCTGCAGGTGCCAGAAAACCCTGCAGCCCCCAGGTGTGTGGGGCTACGCAAGCGGTTCCCAAAGAGCTTTAGAACAAGGCATAGTTTTCCCTGCTGGCTCTGTGGCCGTGGGACCAGTCTCCAGACATATGGCCATTTTTGGGCCTGGCGTGGCGCCAAGTGGGAAAGGGTGGTTTTGAGGCCGAACGCAGCAGGAAAGCCTGCAGCCCCCAGGTGTGTGGGGCTACGCAAGCGGTTCCCAAAGAGCTTTAGTACAAGGCATAGTTTTCCCTGCTGGCTCTTTGGGCGTGGGACCAATCTCCAGACATATGGCCATTTTTGTGCCTGGCGTGACACCAAGTGGGAAAGGGTGGTTTTGAGGCTGAAGAGAGCAGGAAAGCCTGCAGCCCCCAGGTGTGTGGGGCTACGCAAGCCGTTCCCAAAGAGCTTTAGAACAAGGCATAGTTTTCCCTGCTGGCTCTTTGGGCGTGTGACCAACCTCCAGACATATGGCCATTTTTGTGCCTGGCGTGACGCCATGTGGGAAAGGGTGGTTTTGAGGCTGCAGGTGCCAGAAAAGCCTGCAGCCCCCAGGTGTGTGGGGCTACGCAAGCGGTTCCCAAAGAGCTTTAGAACAAGGCATAGTTTTCCCTGCTGGCTCTTTGGGCGTGGGACCAGTCTCCAGACATATGGCCATTTTTGGGCCTGGCGCGGGGCCAAGTGGGAAAGGGTGGTTTTGAGGATGAAGGCTGCAGGAAAGCCTGCAACCCCCAGGTCTGTGCGGCTACGCAAGCGGTTCCCAAAGAGCTTTAGAACAAGGCATAGTTTTCCCTGCTGGCTCTTTCGGCGTGGGACCAATCTCCAGACATATGGCCATTTTTTTGCCTGGCGTGACGCCATGTGGGAAAGGGTGGTTTTGAGGCTGAAGGCAGCAGGAAGGTCTGCAGCCCCCAGGTCTGTGGGGCCACGCAAGCGGTTCCCAAAGAGCTTTAGAACAAGGCATAGTTTTCCCTGCTGGCTCTTTGAGCGTGGGACCAACCTCCAGACATATGGCCATTTTTGGGCCTGGCGCGGCGCCATGTGGGAAAGGGTGGTTTTGAGGCTGAAGGCAGCAGGAAAGCCTGCAGCCCCCAGGTGTGTGGGGCTACGCAAGCGGTTCCCAAAGAGCTTTAGAACAAGGCATAGTTTTCCCTGCTGGTTCTTTGGGCGTGGGACCAGTCTCCAGACATATGGCCATTTTTGGGCCTGGCGTGGCACCAAGTGGGAAAGGGTGCCTCTGAGGCTGAAGAGAGCAGGAAAGCCTGCAGCCCCCAGGTGTGTGGGGCTACGCAAGCAGTTCCCAAAAAGCTTTAGAACAAGGCATAGTTTTCCCTGCTGGCTCTTTGGGCGTGGGACCAGTCTTCAGACATATGGCCATTTTTGTGCCTGGTGTGGCGCCAAGTGGGAAAGGGTGCCTTTGAGGCTGAAGAGAGCAGGAAAGCCTGCAGCCCCCAGGTGTGTGGGGCTACGCAAGCGGTTCCCAAAGAGCTTTAGAACAAGGCATAGTTTTCCCTGCTGTCTCTTTGGGGGTCGGACCAGTCTCCAGACATATGGTCATTTTTGTGCCTGGCACGGGGCCAAGTGGGAAAGGGTGGTTTTGAGGCTGAAGGCAGCAGGAAAGCCTGCAGCCCCCAGGTGTGTGGGGCTACGCAAGCGGTTCCCAAAGAGCTTTAGAACAAGGCATAGTTTTCCCTGCTGGCTCTTTGGGCGTGGGACCAACCTCCAGACATATGGCCATTTTTGTGCCTGGCGTGACGCCACGTGGGAAAGGGTGGTTTTGAGGCCGAAGGCAGCAGGAAAGCCTGCAGCCCCCAGGTGTGTGGGGCTACGCAAGCGGTTCCCAAAGAGCTTTAGAACAAGGCATAGTTTTCCCTGCTGGCTTTTTCGGCGTGGGAACAATCTCCAGCCATATGGCCATTTTTCTGCCTGGCGTGACGCCATGTGGGAAAGGGTGGTTTTGAGGCTGCAGGTGCCAGAAAACCCTGCAGCCCCCAGGTGTGTGGGGCTACGCAAGCGGTTCCCAAAGAGCTTTAGAACAAGGCATAGTTTTCCCTGCTGGCTCTGTGGCCGTGGGACCAGTCTCCAGACATATGGCCATTTTTGGGCCTGGCGTGGCGCCAAGTGGGAAAGGGTGGTTTTGAGGCCGAACGCAGCAGGAAAGCCTGCAGCCCCCAGGTGTGTGGGGCTACGCAAGCGGTTCCCAAAGAGCTTTAGTACAAGGCATAGTTTTCCCTGCTGGCTCTTTGGGCGTGGGACCAATCTCCAGACATATGGCCATTTTTGTGCCTGGCGTGACACCAAGTGGGAAAGGGTGGTTTTGAGGCTGAAGAGAGCAGGAAAGCCTGCAGCCCCCAGGTGTGTGGGGCTACGCAAGCCGTTCCCAAAGAGCTTTAGAACAAGGCATAGTTTTCCCTGCTGGCTCTTTGGGCGTGTGACCAACCTCCAGACATATGGCCATTTTTGTGCCTGGCGTGACGCCATGTGGGAAAGGGTGGTTTTGAGGCTGCAGGTGCCAGAAAAGCCTGCAGCCCCCAGGTGTGTGGGGCTACGCAAGCGGTTCCCAAAGAGCTTTAGAACAAGGCATAGTTTTCCCTGCTGGCTCTTTGGGCGTGGGACCAGTCTCCAGACATATGGCCATTTTTGGGCCTGGCGCGGGGCCAAGTGGGAAAGGGTGGTTTTGAGGATGAAGGCTGCAGGAAAGCCTGCAACCCCCAGGTCTGTGCGGCTACGCAAGCGGTTCCCAAAGAGCTTTAGAACAAGGCATAGTTTTCCCTGCTGGCTCTTTCGGCGTGGGACCAATCTCCAGACATATGGCCATTTTTTTGCCTGGCGTGACGCCATGTGGGAAAGGGTGGTTTTGAGGCTGAAGGCAGCAGGAAGGTCTGCAGCCCCCAGGTCTGTGGGGCCACGCAAGCGGTTCCCAAAGAGCTTTAGAACAAGGCATAGTTTTCCCTGCTGGCTCTTTGAGCGTGGGACCAACCTCCAGACATATGGCCATTTTTGGGCCTGGCGCGGCGCCATGTGGGAAAGGGTGGTTTTGAGGCTGAAGGCAGCAGGAAAGCCTGCAGCCCCCAGGTGTGTGGGGCTACGCAAGCGGTTCCCAAAGAGCTTTAGAACAAGGCATAGTTTTCCCTGCTGGTTCTTTGGGCGTGGGACCAGTCTCCAGACATATGGCCATTTTTGGGCCTGGCGTGGCACCAAGTGGGAAAGGGTGCCTCTGAGGCTGAAGAGAGCAGGAAAGCCTGCAGCCCCCAGGTGTGTGGGGCTACGCAAGCGGTTCCCAAACAGCTTTAGAACAAGGCATAGTTTTCCCTGCTGGCTCTTTGGGCGTGGGACCAATCTCCAGACTTATGGCCATTTTTGTGCCTGGCGCGACGCCAAGTGGGAAAGGGTGGTTTTGAGGCTGAAGGCAGCAGGAAAGTCTGCAGCCCGCAGGTCTGTGGGGCCAAGCAAGCGGTTCCCAAAGAGCTTTAGAACAAGGCATAGTTTTCCCTGCTGGCTCTTTGGGCGTGGGACCAGTCTCCAGAAATATAGCCATTTTTGTGCCTAGCGCTGGGCTAAGTGGGAAAGGGTGGTTTTGAGGCTGAAGGCAGCAGGAAAGCCTGCAGCCCCCAGGTGTGTGGGGCTACGCAAGCGGTTCCCAAAGAGCTTTAGAACAAGGCATAATTTTCCCTGCTGGCTCTTTCGGCGTAGGACCAATCTCCAGACATATGGCCATTTTTGTGCCTGGCGTGACACCAAGTGGGAAAGGGTGGTTTTGAGGCTGAAGGCAGCAGGAAAGCCTGCAGCCCCCAGGTCTGTGGGGCTACGCAAGCGGTTCCCAAAGAGCTTTAGAACAAGGCATAGTTTTCCCTGCTGGCTCTTTGGGCGTGGGACCAACCTCCAGACATATGGCCATTTTTGGGCCTGGCGTGACGCCATGTGGGAAAGGGTGGTTTTGAGGCCGAAGGCAGCAGGAAAGCCTGCAGCCCCCAGGTCTGTGGGGCTACGCAAGCGGTTCCCAAAGAGCTTTAGAACAAGGCATAGTTTTCCCTGCTGGCTCTTTGAGCGTGGGACCAGTCTCCAGACATATGGCCATTTTTGGGCCTGGCGTGGCGCCAAGTGGGAAAGGGTGCCTTTGAGGCTGAAGAGAGCAGGAAAGCCTGCAGCCCCCAGGTGTGTGGGGCTACGCAAGCAGTTCCCAAAAAGCTTTAGAACAAGGCATAGTTTTCCCTGCTGGCTCTTTGGGCGTGGGACCACTCTCCAGACATATGGCCATTTTTGTGCCTGGCACGGGGCCAAGTGGGAAAGGGTGCCTTTGAGGCTGAAAAGAGCAGGAAAGCCTGCAGCCCCCAGGTGTGTGGGGCTACGCAAGCGGTTCCCAAAGAGCTTTAGAACAAGGCATAGTTTTCCCTGCTGTCTCTTTGGGCGTCAGACCAATCTCCAGACATATGGTCATTTTTGTGCCTGGCACGGGGCCAAGTGGGAAAGGGTGGTTTTGAGGCTGAAGGCAGCAGGAAAGCCTGCAGCCCCCAGGTGTGTGGGGCTACGCAAGTGGTTCCCAAAGAGCTTTAGAACAAGGCATAGTTTTCCCTGCTGGCTCTTTGGGCGTGGGACCAACCTCCAGACATATGGCCATTTTTGGGCCTGGCGTGACGCCATGTGGGAAAGGGTGGTTTTGAGGCTGAAGGCAGCAGGAAAGCCTGCAGCCCCCAGGTGTGTGGGGCTACGCAAGCGGTTCCCAAAGAGCTTTAGAACAAGGCATAGTTTTCCCTGCTGGCTCTTTGAGCGTGGGACCAACCTCCAGACATATGGCCATTTTTGTGCCTGGCGTGACGCCATGTGGGAAAGGGTGGTTTTGAGGCTGAAGGCAGCAGGAAAGCCTGCAGCCCCCAGGTCTGTGGGGCTACGCAAGTGGTTCCCAAAGAGCTTTAGAACAAGGCATAGTTTTCCCTGCTGGCTCTTTGGGCGTGGGACCAACCTCCAGACATATGGCCATTTTTGTGCCTGTCGTGACACCATGTGGGAAAGGGTGGTTTTGAGGCTGCAGGTGCCAGAAAAGCCTGCAGCTCCCAGGTCTGTGGGGCTACGCAAGCAGTTCCCAAAGAGCTTTAGAACAAGGCATAGTTTTCCCTGCTGGCTCTTTGAGCGTGGGACCAGTCTCCAGACATATGGCCATTTTTGGGCCTCGCGCAGCGCCAAGTGGGAAAGGGTGGTTTTGAGGCTGAAGGCAGCAGGAAAGCCTGCAGCCCCCAGGTCTCTGGGGCTACGCAAGCAGTTTCCAAAGAGCTTTGAACAAGGCATAGTTTTCCCTGCTGGCTCTTTGGGCGTGGGACCAGTCTCCAGACATATGGCCATTTTTGGGCCTGGCGTGGCGCCAAGTGGGAAAGGGTGC